>NC_081360.1:35052887-36435457 GCF_030684315.1 Stegostoma tigrinum | reverse complement strand
GAGAGCGGAGAGCGCGCGCGAGGGAGGGAGAGCGAGAGCGCGCGCGAGGGAGGGAGAGCGAGAGGCGCGCGAGGGAGGGAGAGCGAGAGCGCGCGCGAGGGAGGGAGAGCGAGAGCGAGCGCGAGGGAGGGAGAGCGAGAGCGCGCGCGAGGGAGGGAGAGCGAGAGCGCGCGCGAGAGCGAGGGAGAGCGAGAGCGCGCGCGCGGGGGGGGAGCGCGAGAGCGCGCGCGCGGGGGGGAGCGCGAGAGCGCGCGCGCGGGGGGGAGCGCGAGAGCGCGCGCGCGGGGGGGAGCGCGAGAGCGCGCGCGCGGGGGGAGCGCGAGAGCGCGCGCGCGGGGGGGAGCGCGAGAGCGCGAGAGCGCGCGCGCGCGCGGGGGGGAGCGCGAGAGCGCGCGCGCGCGAGGGGGGGAGAGAGCGAGAGCGCGCGCGCGCGGGGGGGAGAGCGAGAGCGCGCGCGCGCGGGGGGAGAGCGAGAGCGCGCGCGCGCGGGGGGAGAGCGAGAGCGCGCGCGCGCGGGGGGGGAGAGCGAGAGAGCGCGCGCGCGAGGGAGGGAGAGCGAGAGCGCGCGCGCGCGCGCGAGGGGGGGAGAGCGAGAGCGCGCGCGCGCGCGAGGGGGGGAGAGCGAGAGCGCGCGCGCGCGCGAGGGGGGGAGAGCGAGAGCGCGCGCGCGCGCGAGGGGGGGAGAGCGAGAGCGCGCGCGCGCGCGAGGGGGGGAGAGCGAGAGCGCGCGCGCGCGCGAGGGGGGGAGAGCGAGAGCGCGCGCGCGCGCGAGGGGGGGAGAGCGAGAGAGCGCGCGCGCGAGGGAGGGAGAGCGAGAGCGCGCGCGCGCTAGGGAGGGAGAGCGAGAGCGAGCGCGCGCGAGAGAGGGAGAGCGAGAGCGAGCGCGCGAGTGAGAGAGCGCGTGAGAGAGCACGCGCGCGATGGAGAGAGAGCGAGAGAGCGCCGCGAGGGGGAGAGAGCGAGAGAGCGCCACGAGCGGGAGCGAGCGAGCGAGAGCGAGCGCGCGCGAGGGGGAGAGAGAGAGCGCGCGCGAGGGGGAGAGAGAGAGCGCGCGCGAGGGGGAGAGAGAGAGAGCGCGCGCGAGGGGGGAGAGAGAGAGAGCGCGCGCGAGGGGGAGAGAGAGAGAGCGCGCGCGAGGGGAGAGAGAGAGAGCGCGCGCGAGGGGGAGAGAGAGAGAGCGCGCGCCGAGGGGGAGAGAGAGAGCGCGCGCGCGAGGGGGAGAGAGAGAGCGCGCGCGTGCGAGGGGGAGAGAGAGAGCGCGCGCGTGCGAGGGGGAGAGAGAGAGCGCGCGCGTGCGAGGGGGAGAGAGAGAGAGCGTGCGAGGGCGAGAGAGAGAGAGAGCGCGCGCCCGCGAGGGGAGAGAGAGAGAGCGCGCGCGCGCGAGGGGGAGAGAGAGAGAGCGCGCGCGCGCGAGGGGGAGAGAGAGAGAGCGCGCGAGGGGGAGAGAGAGAGAGCGCGCGCGCGCGCGGGGGGGGGAGAGCGAGAGCGCGCGCGCGGGGGGGGGGAGAGCGAGAGCGCGCGCGCGCGCGGGGGGGGGGGGCGGGAGAGAGCGAGAGCGAGAGCGGGGGGGGGGCGGGAGAGAGCGAGAGCGAGAGCGGGGGGGAGAGCGAGAGAGCGCGCGCGCGCGGGGGGGGAGAGCGAGTGAGCGCGCGCGCGCGGGGGGGGGGGGGAGAGCGAGTGAGCGCGCGCGCGCGGGGGGGGGAGAGCGAGTGAGCGCGCGCGCGCGGGGGGGGAGAGCGAGTGAGCGCGCGCGCGCCGGGGGGGGAGAGAGAGAGAGCGCGCGCGCGCGGGGGGGGAGAGAGAGAGAGCGCGCGCGCGCGGGGGGGAGAGCGAGAGAGCGCGCGCGCGCGGGGGGGGAGAGCGAGAGAGCGCGCGCGCGCGGGGGGGGAGAGCGAGAGAGCGCGCGCGCGCGGGGGGGAGAGCGAGAGAGCGCGCGCGCGCGGGGGGGGGAGAGCGAGAGAGCGCGCGCGCGCGGGGGTGAGAGCGAGAGAGCGCGCGCGCGCGGGGGAGAGCGAGCGAGAGCGCGCGCGCGAGGGAGGGAGAGCGAGAGCCGCGCGCGAGGGAGGGAGAGCGAGAGCGCGCGCGCGAGGGAGGGAGAGCGAGAGCGCGCGCGCGAGGGAGGGAGAGCGAGAGCGCGCGCGCGAGGGAGGGAGAGCGAGAGCGCGCGCGCGAGGGAGGGAGAGCGAGAGCGCGCGCGCGCGAGGGAGGGAGAGCGAGAGCGCGCGCGCGCGAGGGAGGGAGAGCGAGAGCGCGCTGCGCGCGAGGGAGGGAGAGCGAGAGCCGCTGCGCGCGAGGGAGGGAGAGCGAGAGCGAGGCGCGCGAGGGAGAGAGAGCGAGAGCGAAGCGCGCGAGGGAGAGAGCGCGTGAGAGAGCACGCGCGCGATGGAGAGAGAGCGAGAGAGCGCCACGAGCGGGAGCGAGCGAGCGAGCGAGCGAGCGAGAGCGAGCGCGCGCGAGGGGGAGAGAGCGAGCGCGCGCGAGGGGAGAGAGCGAGCGCGCGCGAGGGGGAGAGAGAGAGCGCGCGCGAGGGGGAGAGAGAGAGCGCGCGCGAGGGGGAGAGAGAGAGCGCGCGCGAGGGGGAGAGAGAGAGCGCGCGCGCGCAGAGGGGAGAGAGAGAGAGCGCGCGCGCGCGAGGGGGAGAGAGAGAGAGCGCGCGCGCGCGCGAGGGGGAGAGAGAGAGAGCGCGCGCGCGCGCGAGGGCGAGAGAGAGAGAGCGCGCGCGCGCAGCGAGGGCGAGAGAGAGAGAGCGCGCGCGCGCGCGAGGGCGAGAGAGAGAGAGCGCGCGCGCGCGAGGGGGAGAGAGAGAGAGCGCGCGCGCGCGATGGGGAGAGAGAGAGAGCGCGCGCGAGGGGAGAGAGAGAGAGCGCGCGCGCGCGAGGGGGAGAGAGAGAGAGCGCGCGCGCGCGAGGGGGAGAGAGAGAGAGCGCGCACTGCGCGCGAGGGGGAGCGAGAGAGAGAGAGCGCGCGAGAGAGAAAGAGCGCGCGAGAGAGAAAGAGCGCGACGAGAGAAAGAGCGCACGAGAGAGAAAGAGCGCACGAGAGAGAAAGAGCGCACGAGAGAGAAAGAGCGCACGAGAGAGAAAGAGCGTGGGAGGGAGGGAGGGAGAGAGCGCGAGTGCGTGAGAGAGAGTGAGTCAGAGGGAGTGTGAGAGAGAGAGAGAGAGACAGAGGAGTGTGTGAGAGAGAGAGAGAGAGCGAGAGAGAGAGCAAGCAAGAGAGCGTGCGAGAGAGTGAGAGAGGGGGGGAGAGAGAGAGAGAGAGAGAGAGAGAGGGAGGGAGGGGGAGAGAGAGAGAGAGAGAGAGAGAGAGAGCGCGCGAGCAAGAGAGCGTGCGAGAGAGTGAGAGAGAAAGAGAGAGACAGATAGAGAGTGTGCGCCAGAGAATGTGTGCGCGAGAGAGAGAGAACGTGAGAGAGAGCGAGAGAAAATGTGCGAGAGAAAATGTGCGAGAGAAAATGTGCGAGAGAAAATGTGCGAGAGAAAATGTGCGAGAGAGAGAGAGAATGTGCGAGAGAAAATGTGCGAGAGAGAGAGAGAATGTGCGAGAGAGAGAGAATGTGCGAGAAGAGAGAGTATATGAGTGACTGAGTTGTGCAATTCGATGTGCAGTGAATGTGTGTGTAAACATCTAAGTGTTCTTGTGAAAACATCTAAGTATGTGTGCAAACATGCACGTGTGCTTGTGGGTGTGTCAGTGAGTGTGCACGAGTGAATGTGTATGTTTGCGAGTGTGCATGCTTGACTGGCTGCATGTTGGTGTGATTGAGTGTGTATGCGTGAGTGAGTGAGTGTGTATGTCTGTGAATGCTTGAGTGAGTGTGTCTGCGTGTGAGTGTGAGAGACAGAGAGAGAGAGACTGTTTTTGAGTGCATATGTGTGAGCATATATGAGAGACAGTCTCTGTGTGAGGGAGAGAGCATGTGTGCGAGAGACAGTATACCTGTGTGAATGAGTTTGTATGTGAGTGAGGGGTTTTTTTTGTGCAAATGAGTGTGTGTAGTGTGAGCTTGTGTGTGCACAAGTGTGTATGTGAGACTATGTTCGAGTTTATGAGTGAGAATATGTGTGTGAGAGTACATGTCCACGAATGTGTATGTTGACAAGTGTTTAAGTGTGAGTGAGTATGTGTGCACGAGTTTGTGTGTATGATTGTGTTTGAGTGTATGTGTGTACACGCAAGAGAGCGTGCGCATGTGAGAGGGTGTGCGTGCGTGAGAGATGAGTGTGGGTGTCTGTGTGAGAGGGTTTATGTACTCGTTTGAGACTGTGTGCATGTTTGCGTGTGCGCGCAGCATGTGTGTGTGCACATTTAAAGTATTGGCAAAGATCCATAGCTCAGGGTGTGGATGAGGTTGTTGACTTGCTCGCCGAGCTGGCTTGTTCTCATTGAGGTGTTTTGTCAGCATTCTAGGTAACATCATCAGTGAACACTCTGATGAAGCAAAGTTATTCTACTCCATCTGGAATTTATACTGTCCAGTCTGTCATGGTGAGTACTGTCATTTCCGGTTTTGATCTATATGAGGGCAAATTCTATATGTTTTTGTTTAAAATATGGGTGGAGAACCATGCCTCTAGGAATTCCTGTGTGTGTCTATGTTTGGCTTGAGCTACTCTGGTTACTTTGTCCCAGTTAAATTGATGGCCTTCATTATCTGAATGTACAGATATTAAGGGAAGTTCATCACGCCGTTTTGCTGCTAGCTGACGTTCATGTATTCTGGTGGCTAGTTTCATTCTTGTCTGTCCAATGTAATGTTTGTGGCAGTCGATGCATGGTATTTTATAAACTATGTTGTGGGAATGGGGTTGATATTCCTTAAAAGTGTTTGTCATAGATGGCTGTGGGCTTGTGAGCCACCATGATTCCTAGTGGTCTTAGGAGTCTTGTTGTCAGTTCCAATATGTCCCTGATGTAGAGAAGTGTGATAGGTGTTTTAGGTCTTATTGTGTCCTCCTGTTGTTGTTTGTTATATAGGCATCTGTGGGTTAAGTCGTGGGGATATCCGTTTAAGGCAAGGGTCTTGCAAAAGTATTCTTCCCAGTGTAATTCTGGAGTGTTGTAGTGCATCCTGGTCCATTTAAATAGTGTCCTAATGCAGCTTTGTTTGTGGGCTTTGGGGTGGTTGCTATAGAAGTTGAGGATTTGATCTGTATGGGCTGTTCTTCTGTATACTGAGGCGTGGAACTCCCTGTTTGCCAGGCGGTCAACCTTAACATCCAGAAATGGAAGTTGATTCAGTGATAGTAGGATTGGTTTCTTCTTCCTGTGTGAATACACTGTTGATGAGGTCGGGATCTCTTCTAATTTGTTGTATTTAATAGTGACAAATGTGTGGTCTATGTACCAGATCCATGGTTTAGGTTGAATGTGTGGGGAAGGTGGTGTTTTCTAGTCTTTGCATGACTGCTTCTGCGATGAGTCCTGAGAAGGATGACCCCATTGGTGTAACGTTGATCTGCTTGTATATTTGATCATTAAAGATGAAGTGTTTGGTGAGGCAGAGGTCTGGTAATTTAAGTATGTTGTCCTTGCTGATGGAGCTGCTGGTCTGCATTGCAGTTTCCTCTAGTAATGTGGCCACTTTTCTTTGGCTAGTGGGATGTCAATTGATTTGAATAAAGCTCTGACATCAAAGGTTATCATAATCTCATCATCACTGATTTTTATGTTCTTGAGGGTATCAAGGCAATCTTGGGTTGAGTGGATAGAAGGAGGTGATCTGTCTACTAGGTGCTTCAATCTCTGTGTAGGCTGGGTTGTGTAAAGGTGTGCCTGGTAGGAAGACAACGGGTCTGAGGGGAATGTCAGGTTTATGTAAATTAGGCAGTCCATCGAAGCGGAGCAGGCAGTGGGAACGGGGATAGTGGTGGGAGTAGGGAGGAGGGTGGACGAGGTGGTGGTGTTTATGCCTTCTGGTTTCATTTTCATGAAGTTATCCGCCCTGCATAATTAGTTGTTTCAGTGTCTGGGTGATCCTATTACCCAACTCCTGTGTTGGGTCTATCACCACCTGTTGGTAAATGGTTGTATCTGCAAACAATGTCTGTGCTTTCTCAACATAGCCTGATTTTTTCATAATGACTGTGTGCCTGTGTGTGTGCGCCTGTGTGAGATAATGTTTCAGTGTGTGTGAGTGTGAGGGAATCAGTGTATCTGTGTGAGTGCAAGTCTGGGTGTGATTGAGAGTATCTGTGCCTGTCTGTGTGTGAGCATGTGTGTGACAGAGAGCAAGTGAGTGTTCCTGTCAGCGTGCGTGTGGTGTGATTGTGTTTGAGAGTGTGAGCGTGTATGAGTGTATGCATGTGTGTGTGGGGGGAGAGAGAGAGAGAGACACACAGTCTTTGTGTGGCTGAGAGTGTGAGAGAGAAAGTGTGTTTGTGAGTGAGTGTGCAAGTGTCTGAGGGAGAGAGAGCGAGCAAGTGTGAGTATGAGTGAGCGAACATATGTCTGTTTGTGTGTGCGTGAGAGAGAGAGAGAGAGACACACACACACACAGAGTGCGCACGTGTGTGAGTGTGTGTGCGCGCGTGTATCTCATGTGATGTGGTCACCTGTAGTGCGACATGAATATAAGATCCCATTTGTGGCTGTACTCTTGGATACCGAACTTGGCTGTCAGCCATTGCTCAGCAACTCTACATTGTTCTGTATCCAAAAGTCTGCCTTGGAAGATGTTTACCTAAAAAGGTGCCAGTTAAATATGACTCCAGCCTGCACTGTGAAATTTTGGAGCTGTCCATTTATGTTTTTGTATCATATTGCTTCCAAAGTCCAGCCCTATATTTTTGAACAATGGTATGTTGCCTTTCAGTAGCAATGTCAAATGAGACAGACCAAGGATAGTCACCCAAAAACAAATCTCCAATAAAAACAGGAACAAAAACAAAGTCGCTGGAAAAGCTCAGCAGGTCTGGCAGTATCAGTTAAGAAAAATTCAGAGTTAATGTTTGGGTCCAGTGACCCTTCTTCAGAACTGATTTTTTTCTCCACAGATGCCGCCAGACCTGCTGAGCTTTTCCAGCAACTTTGTTTTCGTTCCTGATTTACAGCATCTGCAGTTCTTTTGTTTCTCCAATAAAAATAGGTGATCAAATCGCATTCTCATGTTCCATTTCATGCCCTTATGTCATTGTGACAATTACCTTGCGTTGTCAAACCCTATTTCCAAGTTACCAGGCAGATACTTACCAACATGATAATACCTACCCAAAGCATCTTGTTGTTCTTGAAAACCCTGCAGCTTTCAGGATTCAATATTAAGTTTAATCATTTTAGGGCTTGAACATCATCTTCAGTGTTACTTTACCCAATCACACACCAGGCCCTGTCATAACATGGGCTGTTTTCAGCACAGCCTAACAGTCCCTATCTTCACCTACCATTAGTCCCTATTATCAGCTTTTCTTCCTCCCTAGCTAACCATTTATCCATTCCTTTGTTAGTCTAACTGTCCCTCCGGGTTCAATGTCCACGTTTTGCCTATTCCTTTCTTCCACGCCCTCTTGTTTTCAGCATTAGCAGTATCAGTCTGAAGAAGGGTCACTGGACCTGAACTGTTAACTCTGCTGTCTCTCTTCAGATGCTGTCAGACCTACTGAATTTTTGAAGCAATTACTGTCCTTGTTTCTGATGCAGAACAAATGACCACAACAATTAGAGGAATAAATCCAATATGATAATATTTTACCATCAATAATGATTAAAAAATACCAGTCAAATGAACTGCATATTTAAGTAGTTGTCTCAGTCTTCTTAAAATTACAAATCTGAGGTTAATTGTTTTGTTATATTAAACAATATAATAATTCTTTGTACAACATAGTCTATGTTTCAGTTAAACAAAGCATATTTAAAACCATGAAATATTTGTCGGCAAGTTTGCTATAAAATTATGCAATTAATCCATGATGTGAGAATAAAGGCACTCCTATGTAGAGCAACTACAATATGTATTTTGTATCTAAGACTAGTATTTTAACCGTAAAGAAGGACAACTACATTTGCATGAAAACTGAACCAGCTGAAGTGAAATGAAGTGCTGACTAGGTGAGGGATCAACAAAGAAGCAGCTAGAGTCAGAGTCGTTGAGTTGTACAGCACAGAAATAGGCCTTACAGTCTAACTTGTCCATGCTAACCAGATATCCTACATTAATCTAGTCCCATTTGTTTCATTCCTTTCTAAACGCTTACTATTCATATACCCATCCAGATGCCTTTTAAATGTTGCTTTTGTACCAGCCTCACCACTTTCTTTGGCAGCTTATTCCATAAGTGTACCACCCTCTGTGGAAAAAGTTGCCCCTTAGAACCCTTGAAATTCTTTCCTCTCTCACCTTAAACCTATGCCCTCCAGTTTTGGACTGCCCCACCCTCAGAAAAAGACTTCAGCTATTCACCCTATCCACGCCCTTCATGATTTTATAAACCTCTATAAAGTTCACCCCGCAGCCTCCAATGCTCCAGGGAAAATAGCCCCAGCTGATTCAGCCTCTCCCTATAGTTCAAATTCTGCAACTGCAGCAACATCCTTGTTAGCTTTTTCTGCACCCTTTCAAGTTTAACAACATTTTTCTAAAGCAGGGAGGTGAGAATTGTACATGGTACTCAAAAATTGTTCTAACCAATGTCCAGTACGGCTGCAACATGACCTCCCAACTCATATACTCAATGCACTGACCAATAAAGGCAAGTGTACCAAATGCCTTCTTCACCACCCTGTCTACCTGTGACTTCAAGGAAACATGACCCCGCACCCCTACTCTTTTGTCAACACACTGCCAGGACCCCACCATTTGCAGACATTAAAGGGAATATTTTGGAATACACAGAATAAGTATAGTACTACATGGAATTCTTTCTTATAAGGGGAGGACAGACCATCCATGGTTAAGTAAAGAAGTTAAGGAAAGCATCAGTCTTGAGGGGAAAAAAAAAACACAATTTTGCAAAAATGATAGCAGTTGAGATATTTCAACAGCATAGAAAGAATGGCAGAGAATTACCAGAAGATTAATAAAGTGAAAGGAATTAGAGATTGAAAAGAAGCTAGCTAGAAATGTTAAAAAGCAACAGTTTCAGCGCGTACTTAACAGAAAAGAATAAGTGAAACGAGTGTTGATCCTTTGTAAAGAAAAAAATGGGGAATTAATAGTAGCTTCTAAGAAAATGATGGATAACAAACAAGTGTTCACTTTTGTCTTCACTATAGAGGCATACAAATTATTCCAATAAAAGTTGTAAATCCTTCATTTCATACTTTAAGATTGAACTCCAACTGTGTGTGTGGTTTTCAAGCCCCCCAATCCATAAATAATGAAAGCTTGTCAGTAAGGTATTGCAATAATCACGAGAGGTTTCACTTGACATAAAAGACTGGAAACATCAGATATACAAAGTAGTCTAGATGAGGAGTGTATGGAACGTTTTCAGCAAGGTTTCTTTACAGAACATTCTGGAGCCAACCATGTACAAGATCTGATATTGTACAACAATATAGAACTAACTAATGCCTCACTGAAGCTGTCCCTAGGTAGCAACGATCATAATATTAAATTTTACTTACAGTTTCAGGGAGAAAAGAGTGGATCCAAGATTAGTATTTAAACTTAGACAAAGGCAGTTATGAAAGCATGGAAGCAAAGTTAGCTAAAGTGAACTGGAAAATTAGACTGCAGATGGGTCAGCAGGGACACAGTGGCAAATATTTCAGAAAACACAATGGATAATTTCTAATAAGCGAACTCCATAACTGTGACAATATATTTACCATTTTAGTTATCCAAATTTTAAATTAGTATCAAACTTAAAAAGGAATAATTGTATAAATGTATGTGGAAGATCAGGCTATTGGACGGAATATTGAAAAAAAAAGCAAGCGACAACAAATAATATGAAGAGAAAATTTAGAAATTGAGAGACTGCTAGATGAGGCATATAGTTCAGCTGATGTTTACAGGCAGATTGCTAAAATGTACATATGGTTAAATGAACAGCTAATAAAATGAGTTTTGGTTCTATCAAAAGTAGGTCTGAGGAGTTATTAATGGAAAATAAGGTGATGGCAGATGAATGGAACAGCAATTTAAAAAAATAATAAATTGGTCTTTTCTGTTGAGAATGCTCATAACATCCCAGAGATGGCTATAAATCAGGAATGAAGGAATTGGAGGAACTCAAAAATTGAAATCAACACAGAAGTAGTACTGAACAAATTGTTTAAGCTCTGGGTATGCTAGCTTCCTAAAAGGTTGGAAAATAATGAACGTAACTCATTTATCTAAAAAGATTGGGCAAAAGTAGGAAACTGCAGCCAATTGGCTTAACATCTGTCAAAGGGAAGACATCAGAAGCAATTATTAAACGCGTACCGGCAGGACACTTAGAAAAATACACGGCAATCAAGGAATCAACATTGTTTTCCAAAAGAGAAATCATGTTTAATCAATTTATTTGTGTTCTAGGAGATAGTAACATGTGTCGTGCATTAAGGGAAACCATTGGATGCACTGTATTTTGATTTCCTGAAAGTATTTGATAAAGTGCCACGTCAAAGGTTATTACAGAAAATAAAAGCTAATGGTGTAGAATGTAACATAGTAACTTATCAGCATAGATAGATGATTAGCTACTTAATATAAAGTAGGCATCAACTACTCCTTTTCTGTTTGGCAAAATGTAATGGATGGTGTACATATTGATCGGTGCTATGTCTACATTTTTAAAAATTTTACAATTAAATTTACAATTTGTGTATAAAAATTTGGATGAAGGGCTGCTATATTGCTGATGGTGAATGTAAGTTATATGTAGGATATAAATTAAATAAGTGTGCGGTCAAAGAACTGGTAAAGGTGAGTACAATGTGGGAAATGTGAAATTGTCCATTTTTAAGAAGGAGAATATAAAAGAAACATTATCTTTGCAGTGAAAGATCACAGGCGTCCGAGTTAAAGAGGAATCTCTGTGTCCTAGTACATGATTTTCAAAAGGATACTGTGCAGGTACAGCAAGTAACTAGGAAAGTTAATAATGTTATATTTTATTGTACAGGGAATTTAGTTATGCTATAGTTATAGAGAGCATCAATGAGACAACATCTGGAATGCTGTGTACAGTATTTGTCTCCTTATTTGGAGAATGATATAAAAGAGTATTGGAAGAAATTCAGAGAAAGTATAGACTTTTTACTGGGAATGGGAAAACTGTCAGGTGTAACGGTAGACATCTGGAATTCAGAAGAGTAAGAGGAGACTTGATTGAAACACATAAGTCGTGAGGGGTCTTGACAGGGCAAACATCAAGAATATGTTTCTTCTTGAGGGAGAGTCTAGAATTAGTTGTCAATGTTTAAAAATAAGGGGTCACCCATTTAAGATAGAATAGGGGAACATTTTTCTCTGTGTGTATTTAGAAGTGCCCTCAACAAATGGCCGTGGAATCAGAGAGTTTAAATATTTCTTTAGCAGAAATAGATAGGGTATTGATCAGTGAGGAGGGTGAAAGGTTATGGGGTTAGCTGAGAATGTGGAGTAATCAGATCAGCAATTGTTTAATGGAATACCAGACAGACTTGAGGGTAGAGTAGCTTATACCCACTTCTAGTTCATATGTACAAAAGTATAACAACTCAGTGAAATCAGTGTTGATCTGAAGGAACGCAGCAGGCCAGGCAACATCGGAGGAGCAGGAAAGTTGATGTTTTGTCTCAGGACCCTTCTTCTGCAGAAGAGTCCCATCCCAAAACGTCAACGTTCCTGCTCCTCTGATGCTACCTGGCCTGCTGCGTTCCTTCAGCTCCACACTTTGTTACCTCTGACTGCAGCATCTGTAGTTCTTGCTATCTCTCAGTGAAATCAGTGATGCCCAGAAAACTGACAAAAGATATGTTTCAGCCAAAAAGTGCTGCATCAATGGATGGCCTGCATACATCCATAGTATGTTATTCTGAGATAACACTATGAGCAGAGAGGCCACCTTGCTCTAGTGTTGATTTACTCATTTGTAGTAAGGGACTGGTTATTCTCAGATCTCTGAAATCTAATGGACTGCAATGATTATACTGAGAACATCTGGGATCATAAAATGCCAAAAGGTAGAGTAAGGCATTTCTTCGGGTCCAGGTCTCTCAAAATCATTGGAGATTAGGTCAAGCTGTTTTTTTGTGCTAATCATCGCCAGGAGACTAAAATCATTTGTCATCTTCCTTGCCAACAGCATTATGAGAACATCTTGATGAACCTCTTGGAATGCAAGGTAAAATGTTCTTGATAGTAGTAGACTGCTAGTCAGAATGGATAAAAGTGAAACAACTGCAGGGTCACACTTCTGAAGCAGTAATTACACCTCTTAGAAAATATTTCCAAATTACGGAATCATAGACTTTGTAATTTCAAACAATGTACAACAGTTTGCCAATGAGTTCTTTAAAAGGGTCTGGCCTACATGTGACTCCAGATTCACTGCAATGTAGTTGATTCTTAACTGCCCTATGGGCAATTAGGGATGGGCAATAGATGCTGGCCTAGCCATTGACACTCACATTCCTGTGAATGAATAAATAGATTTTTTTTAAAAAATCTTATTCTTCTGACCATGCTACCAACTCACAAAAATTCCCATAGGCCAATGGCGAATGTGAAAGAAAAGACCATTGGATGTGAGAATTTGCCTACCTCGCACAATTCCTAGCCTTTTTGGTGTCTCATCAGTAAGTACCATCCACATGTTGCCCTGGAGGTGGCTGGAAGTTTCAAATACCATTATTTCACTTTGGCACTTTTATGGCACAAGCAAACTATTTTGAAAATTCAAATGTTTTGAATTAAATTCGTAAGTTGCTATTTTTCCAAAAATATGCACCTGATGTGACTTTAACAACTTCATTAACTTAATTAATTTTTTAATGAATCGGAGTCCTTTGTAAAAGTTCTTTGTGGTGTCTGAAACTACCTTACTAAAAACGTAAGTCTTATAATTTATGCTTTCTGCCTCAACAGACAATATCATTTACCAACTTGGTATCTCCGGTTTGCAGACGTGGTGAATGAGGCTAATTTCTCTGTTGAGAAAAGTTCCTTAGAACTGTACAGTCTCATGCATTTCAAGGTCCATGAATGCTTCTGTGCATGGGCATGTGATTGGTCAAGTCTGTGGGTTCAGAACAGAGTCTAGGTTCCACAGAGGAAGCTCGAAGAGGTCCTGCCAGAGTGCATTGTTTGGATGTGTCTGAGGCCTGCTGCCTGCCCACGTTACCTTGGCAATTTACTGCTGGAACTGCTCGTCTTGCTTGTGCCATGTCTGGAGTCTGAGTTACAGTATTATTAGGAAGTCAAGAAACAATCCACAATGCCAGCTAAAAATTGCAAGCAAGTTCACCCACTTAACCAGTGGATGACGATAGAGTTTAACAAGCAAGTGCAATCGATTCACGACAATACATTGGTAATTAAAGAATAATTTAAATACAGGATTGAATAGCTTCAGGGTCCAAGCAAGTATTGGCAAGGAATAAGCAGCTTCAAGCCACAGATTCCAGGAAAGGCAACAAGCATCCTCAGGCTTAAGAAAATAACATACATTGGCAGAGAAAAAAAAAGTCATTTTAAAATAAGGTAATACTTGGAAATTAATGGACTGGTGACATAGGAGCTCCACATTGAGGTGTACAAGACAAGTCTGACCAGTGTCATTCACAAGGTTTGCTGACTTTACTTTCTTGATGCAGCCAGATCTTCAAAGCCAGACACTTGCAGATGTGACCAAAAAAGCGTGCATGTTCAGTCCCACAGTCACATATGTGCAGAAGGACTGTTAAAAATGCAAAATTTGCAGAATCCTCTTGTGAAAATACAAGCCAGGATGAATTTGACTGAGGAATTATCTTTCCTGTGATCAGTGCTCAAGTGTTATACATTTTCATTGTGGATACGTATCCAAGAAGTTAAAAAAAATTGTAAGCAAGCATGGTTGGAACCCAAACTACACCTACCAGTCTGAGATCAGTAGAATTATTCTAAATTTGTTTTTGTACACAATTTAGGGATCTAACCTTGGAGGCAATGACATCATTGACAATTGAGGTTTATGACAAACGTGTGGCATGATATTCAGTTAACAACCGGTGAAATAACAAAGTATAGGTGAGAATTGGTAAAGTTCGTATGGGAGACAAAGAGAAGTTAAAAGAGAGGCAAGCTTAATTTGAACTATAAAACACATAAATCTAAACAGTCTATGCAAACCTTGTGAGGATGCTTCTTGCCTTTCCTGGAATCTGTGGCTTAAAGCTGCTTATTGCTTGCCAATGCTTTGCTTGGACCCTGAAAAACTTGGGCCTATCAAGAATTCAAGGAGAAATGCTCATAGATGCAGAAGCTATGGTGAAAGTGAATACTCGGCCTCTGACATCACAAAGCAAATGGATGATGTGAAGGGAACTTACAGTCAGGGCAACAATAGAGGAGGCAAATGCAAAAGATTAGCATCACAGAAAACAGATAAATGATGGAGTTTACACAGAAAGCATTCTACACTGTTAAAAGAAGCAAAAGGTAGAAACAGCAGAGAAATTTGTTCCAAGCCTCCAATCTATAAATGAATACAGGAGTAGTGCCAGACGATTGCAGTATTTCTAATGTTATACCACAATTTAAGAAACGGGTAGGTGGGAGGCCGGGATAATCTAAAATATTATGCCACTAGTGGTGTGGGAAGTTATTTGAACAGTTCTCAGAGCAAGGAAAGAAGCTTTCATTTGCAAAGGCATCAGTTAATCAAAGAGAGCCCCAACATGGATTTGTTGAAGGCAAAATCATATCTAACATTTCTTTAAAGGAACAGAAAAGATTTATGTAAGGGATTTCTGAAAGCATTTGACAATATGTCATATGGGAGTTTTCTAAAGAAAACAGAAGCCTGTGGAATTAGGAAAAAGTGGCAGTTACGAATACAGAATTGGCTCAGTGACTGGAAACAAAATGTGATGGTGGATTGATGTTGACTAGGAGTTGTTTTGTAGTGCTGTAAAGGAATATTTGTTTTAACACCTTGAGCAAGAAAAACAGTATCAAAAAATAACTTTAGTGATGGCTAAGTCACATTAAACTTGAGAACAGATTGAGAACAATATGAGAACAACAAAATATATTTTGATGGTCAACAAAAGTAGCTGTTAACCAAGCGGGCCAGGCAGCATAAGAGGAGCAGAAAAGTTGACACTTCTGGTTGGGACCCTTCTTCAGTTATATCTGACTCCAGCAACAGCGGTTCTTTCTAAAGCTGTTAACCAAGCTCAGATCTTCAATTGTTATGTAATCAGCAGAATAAACTGATATAGTCCTGAGATAAGGTGCTGTTGAAAAGCAGTAAGATGCATTATGCTTTGAATTAACCCTGAACAAAAAGGAATATGAACACATCTGATAGAATAGCAATGTAAATAGATCAAAACAGAACTTTGGTATTCACTGATTTAAGCCTGGTTAGGATTTTTATGGACAATTCTAGAAAGCACACTTTGAGAGAGATGTAAAGGCTTTAAAAGTGGTCAAAACAGATTCTCAGACAACACAGCGTGGAGCTGGAGGAACACAGCAGGCCGGGCAGCATCAGAGGAGCAGGAAAGTTGACGTTTCCAGTCAGAACCCTTCTTCAGAAATGGGGCCCAAATTTCAATCCCATTCATCTCTGCAACACTATAATGAACCAGATACTGTTCCCAACTAACATTTGATTGGGCCTTTTTAATACATACTGAAATAGGCTCTTAGATCTGCTTGGAAGCCTAAAACACATCTTCAGCAATTCAACAAAAACAGAAATTGCTGGAGAAACGTAGCATGTCTAGCACCATCTATGGATGGTCACTGGACCTGAAAGGTTAATTCTGCTTTTTAGTCCACAGATGCTGCCAGACCTGCTGAGTTTTTCCAGCAATTTTTGTTTATGTTTCTGACTTCCAGCATCCACAGTTTGCTTTTTGTTCCAGAGTTTATTTTGAGTCTGCGAGTTATTTCAGCAATTCAATAGTGCCGTGAATAACTGTTCTTGTGTCAATGCAGCTCTGTTTGTACCTTTTTCACTTTGTCCTAACCTTTGAGGCCAGCCTTTGCCTCCAAGGTGCTACCCACTGATTCTGAAAGGACATCATCTTTGGGAGATGTAACTGTTACAACGATACCAGAATGACATAAGAAACAGGATCAGAAGTCAGCTACTCAGCTCCTTCAGCATGCTCCATAGTTAAACTCAGCATATGACCTCCCAAGTGCATCATCACATACTTGTCCAGATTAAACTCCATCTGCCGTTTCTCCGTCAAACTTTCCAACTCATCTATATCTTGCTGTATCCTTTGATAATATTCTTCACCATCCATAACTCCAGCGATTTTTCATATTGCCTGCTAACTAAATCAGACTGCCAATATTTTCATGTGTCATTTATTTATTTTACTAAAAAGAGGTCCCAGTATCATTCCTTGTGCAACACCATTAGTCAAATACAGCATCAGCTTCTGAGAGATTGCACCTTCTGTGTGCAGCAGGTTGCAATATCCTGCAGACGTCACCAGCTGATCATTGGAAACAGCAGAAAGTGAAGAAAAGTAGGCTCACTTTCAAAAGAGGTCTTGTTCCTGGAGGCTTCAGATGTCAGCAACAAATACGAATGAGAATATGAGCCTCCTGAGGTGATGCTACTCAGTCATGTCAAAAACATTGATCCTCTTTTGTCTGTAGATTGTGTTTTGGAGCACAGCTCCTTGCAAGATGGGGCTCTCTGTCTATCCCCTCTGTCCTGCAGAATGGTTAGTGGCTAATAAAAAAGAAAAGCAGCTGCTGTTTCTGCTGGTGGTATGCCTGAAGTTGTTTTTGCTCATACTCCATTTCTTATTCCTCTAAATAGACAAGCTGCTCACACTACCTTCAGGACCGACAACAGGGAACTGCAGCTCAATTGCAAAAAAAACCCAAAAGTACAAGAAGTAACATTCAGAATGTTAGAAATCATGTTTAAAGCAATGAAATGACACATACTCAGAATACGTCCTGTGTGCAAAGCCCTTTCAGCTAGCCCAGGTAGTAGGTGACATATTCTATCATCTCTAGGTTCTCTAACCCATGGCACTGTAGTAGCATTGATAATGGGAACTGCAGATGCTGGAGAATCCAAGATAACAAAGTGCGGGCCTAGACCCTTCAGAGAGGGGAATGGGGTGAGGGCTCTGGAATAAATAGGGAGAGAGGGGGAGGCGGACCGAAGATGGAGAGAAAAGAAGATAGGTGGAGAGAGTATAGGTGGGGAGGTAGGGAGGGGATAGGTCAGTCCAGGAAAGACGGACAGGTCAAGGAGGTGGGATGAGGTTAGTAGGTAGATGGGGGTGCGGCTTGGGGTGGGAGGAAGGGATGGGTGAGAGGAGGAACTGGTTAGGGAGGCAGAGACAGGTTGGACTGGTTTTGGGATGCAGTGGGTGGAGGGGAAGAGCTGGGCTGGTTGTGTGGTGCAGTGGGGGGAGGGGACAAACTGGGCTGGTTTAGGGATGCAGTTGGGGAAGGGGAGATTTTGAAACTGGTGAAGTCCACATTGATACCATTAGGCTGCAGGGTTCCCAGGTGGATTATGAGTTGCTGTTCCTGCAACCTTGGGGTGGCATCATTGTGGCACTGCAGGAGGCCCATGATGGACATGTCATCTAAAGAATGGGAGGGGGAGTGGAAATGGTTTGCGACTGTGAGGTGCAGTTGTTTGTTCCATTTTCTCCCCTTTGGTCCAGGAACTCCCTACCTACATCCGTGACACCACCCACGCCCTCCACCTCCTCCAGGACTTCCAATTCCCTGGCCCCCAACACCTCATCTTCACCATGGACGTCCAGTCCCTATACACCTGCATTCCGCATGCAGGTGGCCTCAAGGCCCTCCGCTTCTTCCTGTCCCGCAGGCCCGACCAGTCCCCCTCCACCGACACCCTCATCCGCCTAGCCGAACTCGTCCTCACCCTCAACAACTTCTCTTTTGACTCCTCCCACTTCCTACAGACTAAGGGGGTGGCCATGGGCACCCACATGGGCCCCAGCTATGCCTGCCTCTTTGTAGGTTACGTGGAACAGTCCCTCTTCCGCACCTACACAGGCCCCAAACCCCACCTCTTCCTCCGGTACATTGATGACTGTATCGGCGCCGCCTCTTGCTCCCCAGAGGAGCTCGAACAGTTCATCCACTTCACCAGCACCTTCCACCCAACCTTCAGTTCACCTGGGCCATCTCCAGCACATCCCTCACCTTCCTGGACCTCTCAGTCTCCATCTCAGGCAACCAGCTTGTAACTGATGTCCATTTCAAGCCCACCGACTCCCACAGCTACCTAGAATACACCTCCTCCCACCCACCCTCCTGCAAAAATTCCATCCCCTATTCCCAATTCCTCCGCCTCCGCCGCATCTGGTCCCACGATAAGACATTCCACTCCTGCACATCCCAGATGTCCAAGTTCTTCAACGACCACAACTTTCCCCCCAAAGTGATCGAGAACGCCCTTGACCGCGTCTCGCGTATTTCCCGCAACACATCCCTCACACCCCGCCCCCGCCACAACCGCCCAAAGAGGATCCCCCCCATTCTCACACACCACCCCACCAACCTCCGGATACAATGCATCATCCTCCGACACTTCCGCCATCTACAATCCGACCCCACCACCCAAGACATTTTTCCATCCCCACCCCTGTCGGCTTTCCGGAGAGACCACTCTCTCCGTGACTCCCTTGTTCGCTCCACACTGCCCTCCAACCCCACCACACCCGGCATCTTCCCTGCAACCACAGGAAATGCTACACTTGCCCCCATACCTCCTCCCTCACCCCTATCCCAGGCCCCAAGATAACATTCCACATTAAGCAGAGGTTCACCTGCACATCTGCCAATGTGGTATACTGCATCCACTGTACCCGGTGTGGCCTCCTCTACATTGGGGAAACCAGGCGGAGGCTTGGAGACCGCTTTGCAGAACACCTCCGCTCAGTTTGCAACAAACAACTGCACCTCCCAGTCGCAAACCATTTCCACTCCCCCTCCCATTCTTTAGATGACATGTCCATCATGGGCCTCCTGCAGTGCCACAATGATGCCACCCGAAGGTTGCAGGAACAGCAACTCATATTCCGCCTGGGAACCCTGCAGCCTAATGGTATCAATGTGGACTTCACCAGTTTCAAAATCTCCCCTTCCCCAACCGCATCCCTAAACCAGCCCAGTTCGTCCCCTCCCCTCACAACCAGCCCAGCTCTTCCCCTCCACCCACTGCATCCCAAAACCAGTCCAACCTGTCTCTGCCTCCCTAACCTGTTCTTCCTCTCACCCATCCCTTCCTCCCACTCCAAGCCGCACCCCCATCTACCTACTAACCTCAGCCCACCTCCTTGACCTGTCCGTCTTCCCTGGACTGACCTATCCCCTCCCTACCTCCCCACCTATACTCTCTCCACCTATCTTCTTTTCTCTCCATCTTCGGTCCGCCTCCCCCTCTCTCCCTATTTATTCCTGAACCCTCACCCCATCCCCCTCTCTGATGAAGGGTCTAGGCCCGAAACATCAGCTTTTGTGCTCCTGAGATGCTGCTTGGCCTGCTGTGTTCATCCAGCTCCGCACTGTAGTAGCATACCTACCTCGGAAAGGTTGGGTTGAAGTCCCACCTGCTCTGGTGGTGCGGAATAACATCTCTGAACAGGTCGATTAGAAAGTATCAATAAGTTTCTCAGAGCCATCAATCCTTGCAATTCTTAAATTTTTATTACTGTAGTGAGTTTCAAACCACAGAGGAATCTTGTGCTTTGTCAACTAAATACCAGAACACACGTCTGAAAAGGGCTGTTTTTTAACGTAAAGACCTGCCATCCCCAAGGGTGGTTGTCTCAAATCCCTTTAAATGTGGACTGGCTAGATAATGAAGTGAACGGGATTATAGAAGACTTTTGATATGCCAACATTTTTCTTGATGGTTTATTCCCCCCCCCCCACCTCCTGTCCCCATGCACACACATAGCTGCAACCCTCTCCCTTGGAAATGAAAATTTTACCTGCGTTCATAGTCATGTTGAACTGTTAACTGTGCATCTTTGTTTTTCCACTTTTTAGTAAGAAAGACTGCCATGTTTAACATTTAAATTTGTTTTCTTTATTTTTCTGCTTTGTGCCAAGACTCTGCACCCAGGTGCCTTTGTACCTAAGATGGTGCCGTAAGCAGCAACTTGAAAACTTTTCTCTGAACTCATGGGAGTATGTGTAATAATAAATCTAGTTCATATTCCACTGGCAGCTTGGAATTTAAACTTAGTTAATTAAATAAATTTGAATAATAAATAGTATCAGTTTCGGTGATCATAAAGCTAGAAAACTGTCATTAAAAACAATAAAAACTGGATTATTGATGTCTTTTAGGAGAAGAAGTGTATCATCCTAAACCATAATCCTTATTTTTATTCATTCATGGGAGGTGGGTGTCACTGGCTAAACTAGCATTTATTGCCCTTGAGAAGGTTGTGGTGAGTTGTTCTAGCTAGTCTCTCAATGCCATTAAGAGGGACATCCAGTATTTTCACCCAGCAATACTGAAAGAAGTGTGATATATTTCCAAGTCAGGATAGTGAACGCTTACAGGGAAACTTATAGGTGATAGTTTTCCCTTGTATCTGCTGTCCTTGTTTTTTTAGATAGAGAAACTGTGGATTTGGAAGTTGCCATTTATCGAACCTTGCAAAATTTCTACAGTGCATTTTATAGATGGTACACAGTACTGTCATTGGGTGTCGATGGTGGAGGGAGTGAATGGCAGCAAAACCACAAACAATCAAGCAGCTAACTTTGTTCTGGATGGTGTCAAGCTTCTTGAGTATTGTTGGAACTGCACTCATCTAGGCAAATGGGGGAGTATTCCATCACACACTCCAGATGTGTCCTTTTAGATAACAGACCAGTTTTGGGGAGTTAGGAGAGTTACTTTCTTCAGGATTCCTAGCGTCTGATCTGTTCTTGTAATGACAGTCCTTATATGGCTAATGCAGTTCAATTTCTGATCTATAATAACCTCCAGGATGTTGATAGTGGGAAATTCAGTAATGGCGAGACCATTAGATGTTAAGGTGATGGTTGATGCTTTCATCTTGGAGATGGTCATTGCCCGGCCCTCGTGTAGTGTGAAAGTTGAATTCTTGCAGCACTGCGATATGGACTACTTCAGTATTTGAGGATTCGTAAATAGTGCTGAGCATCATACAGCCAGTGAACAACCTTAGTTCTGACCTTACAATGAAACAACTCAAGATGTCTAAGGAACATTGGAGAATTTCTGCAAAGAATCTTGTACATTGCCTGCTGCTATCAAAAGTCAATGGTGAAGAAAGTGAATGTTTATGATTGTGATCACAATCGAACATTCTGCTTTGACATCACTTTTGACCATTGTAATGGAGGAAGGTTCATTGATTAACCAGCTGGAAATGGTTAGGTCTATTGTATTTCTCCGAGGACACCTGCAGCGATGTCCTGGAGTTGAGATATACTGTCAGGAGGGAGTCGCTCTGAGAGTCCCTGAGATTGACTTTGGACTCCATGAACGCTCATGACATCTTCTCAAACATAAGCAAGGAAAGCCTCAGCTGACTGAGCACTGATACTTCACACAAGGAAAGTATTAAACATGTTGAGAACTACTTGGAAGAAACAGTGAGACTAGAAAGATCATGAAACATATTCTGAGTGAAGGACATCAATGCCCATCGCCAGGAGTGGTTACAAAAATTGATTCCTGACACACATTTCCCAGTCCTGATAGATACAGCTGCCTATCAGGTGAATAAGCTAACCTGAAGGAAAAATCCACGTGGCATCCTCCTCTCAGAACTAATTGTATTCATGATGGTATTTGTAGCAGTGTCCACTGATAGACAGTCCTTGTGGAGACAAAGCTTCATCGGCAAGCTGTGGCCACCCATCCATAGTGCTATGTGGCATTAGCAGAATGATCAGTACCTTGATGTCAGAATAGACTTGCATTTCAAAATTGGGCATCCATGAGACTCTGTGTGGCCTTTATCAGTAATAGATTTGTATTCAACCACAGTCTGTAGCCTGCCATATCCTACACTATACATTTAATGTCAAAGCAGAGGACCAATCTGGATTCGATAAGCAGTATAAGACAGCATACTGGGATAAGACCAATGTAAAAAAATGAGGCACCAACTTAATAAAAATGCAACAAACTTAATAGTTTGTTAATTGGTCTTGGACAGACCTGCGACCTATGCGTCTGCTCACTTTCCAAACTATCTGGAATGGTATGTGGACTTCCTGTCGCACACACAGTGTAATTAGGCCATCTTTTAACTTCATTTGGGGGCATCCTGATCAATATGGAAAGTCATAATCTCCATCTCATACATGACCCATCGAAGACAATTTTTGTTAGCACTATTTGCCATGAAAAATATTTAAAATCTTAAGACATTTGTTCTAAAATTAAATGATTTGACTATTAACGAAAATGTAAACTATTTTTAAAGGAACTGCATTTGGCTAATATTTCAAAAACTAAAGGAATTTTCATGTTACTCAAAATAATTTTGTAGCTTGTGAAACTTGATGTGCTCTCTGGCTCATCCTTTCAAGTACATGCCATGATATAAACAGTCTCATTCTCTCTGGAGACCTCCAATGTTTTCTCAGTGATTTGGCCTTTTCATTGGCCAGAGATATCATTTTAAGTTGATTACAATTATTACCCATTACCATGAAGGTTATTTGATGAGAAATTTCTCCAAGTGATGCGAGTTGCAGTAAATGTAGCATCTCAAGCTAGGTAGGGGTAGCACAGTAATTTTGACTTGACATGTCGCCAGGCCCGGATCAGATTTGTCCTCGGCTGCTTTGGGAAGCGAGAAATGCAATTGCTTCGCCACTTGCGAAGATCTTTGCATCCTCGCTCTCCACTGGAGTCGTACCTGAGGACTGGAGAGAGGCAAATGTAATTCCTCTCTTCAAGAAAGGAAATAGGGAAATCCCCGGCAATTATAGACCGGTAAGTCTCACGTCTGTCGTCTGCAAGGTGTTAGAAAGGATTCTGAGGGATAAGATTTATGACCATCTGGAAGAGCATGGCTTGATCAAATACAGTCAACACGGCTTTGTGAGGGGTAGGTCATGCCTTACAAACCTTATCGAGTTTTTTGAGGATGTGACTAGAAAAGTTGATGAGGGTCGAGCTGTGGATGTGGTGTATATGGACTTCAGTAAGGCATTTGATAAGGTTCCCCATGGTAGGCTCATTCAGAAGGTCAGGAGGAATGGGATACAGGGGAACTTAGCTGCATGGATACAGAATTGGCTGGCCAACAGAAGACAGCGAGTGGTAGTAGAAGGAAAATATTCTGCCTGGAAGTCAGTGGTGAGTGGAGTTCCACAGGGCTCTGTCCTTGGGCCTCTACTGTTTGTAATTTTTATTAATGACTTGGACGAGGGAATTGAAGGATGGGTCAGCAAGTTTGCAGACGACACAAAGGTCGGAGGTGTCGTTGACAGTGTAGAGGGCTGTTGTAGGCTGCACCGGGACATTGACAGGATGCAGAGATGGGCTGAGAGGTGGCAGATGGAGTTCAACCTGGACAAATGCGAGGTGATGCATTTTGGAAGGTCGAATTTGAAAGCTGAGTACAGGATTAAGGATAGGATTCTTGGCAGCGTGGAGGAACAGAGGGATCTTGGTGTGCAGATACATAGATCCCTTAAAATGGCCACCCAAGTGGACAGGGTTGTTAAGAAAGCATATGGTGTTTTGGCTTTCATTAACAGGGGGATTGAGTTTAGGAGTCGTGAGATCTTGTTGCAGCTCTATAAAACTTTGGTTAGACCGCACTTGGAATACTGCGTCCAGTTCTGGGCGCCCTATTATAGGAAAGATGTGGATGCTTTGGAGAGGGTTCAGAGGAGGTTTACCAGGATGCTGCCTGGACTGGAGGGCTTATCTTATGAAGAGAGGTTGACTGAGCTCGGTCTCTTTTCGTTGGAGAAAAGGAGGAGGAGAGGGGACCTAATTGAGGTATACAAGATAATGAGAGGCATAGATAGAGTTGATAGCCAGAGACTATTTCCCAGGGCAGAAATGGCTAGCACGAGGGGTCATAGTTTTAAGCTGGTCGGTGGAAAGTATAGAGGGGATGTCAGAGGCAGGTTCTTTACACAGAGAGTTGTGAGAGCATGGAATACGTTGCCAGCAGCAGTTGTGGAAGCAAGGTCATTGGGGTCATTTAAGAGACTGCTGGACATGTATATGGTCACAGAAATTTGAGGGTGCATACATGAGGATCAATGGTCGGCACAACATTGTGGGCTGAAGGGCCTGTTCTGTGCTGTACTGTTCTATGTTCTATGTTCTATGATGGGACATCAATTCAACCAGATTAACAGGGTGTTACCATCAAGCCAAAAAAAATTCTTTTCTCAAATGACTCATATGGTCCAAGAATTGTAGGAAAAATACATGCAAAAGACTGGTTGATTGTAATAACCAGTATATCTCTTTGGTTGTTCACAATAATTAAATTGCTGACCATACCCATCCAGCCCATGCTTGCAAAACTCTGAACACAGTATGCAACATCAAATATGATTCTGCAAATGTTCTGTACATTTATAATAATTGGTCATGTACAGTAGAAGTTAGATAATAATAGTGCAGCATTCTTTGCCCATGCAAAGAACATGTACCACAAGCTGGGCCTGTTTTGACTCAACAATACTGATGGCAGTCATTCCCTGGTTTATTTTGCAGCATAATATTTTGACCAGAGTCAATCTGCCTGGTTTAAATTTAAACAAAACATTTTCAGTTAACAGGCAATCATTATTAACTGGTGTATTTGCCATAGCAACACTCCTACCAGAACAGCACCCACTCTCCCCTCATACAGTATATTGTATATGTTAACTTCCCTTTACATTGGCATCTCTTGTGGATTGTCCTGAAGATTGTAAGACAAAAAGCTTTAACAAAATGTACCTTATTTCATGAATCTTGAATGTGTATAGTTCAACTTAGAAAGTTAAACCCAAGGTAGAATATCTCCAGAATGGTCAAGAATGAAAAACCGGTGATAGACGCCCAAATTTTCACCTGATATGACTCAAATCAAATGCTAATGCACCAAGAACAAATTCAGACAAAAAAGTGATTATCAATTGCAGCCAATGACGTCAATGTATGCATTTTCCAACAACAAAGTATTTTATTTTTAAAAGTCAAAATTTACCTAGAAGGCAAAGATCATCACTGAGTCAGAGCATTTCCTGGAATAAGTGAACAAAAGCTTGGTCAAAGGTGTACTAATTAAGGAACATCCGGAGGAAATCTGGTTAAGACTGCAATCTGTAGAGGAGCCTGGGAGAAGATTTGGGAGAGATTAGATTAGATTCCCTACAGTGTGGAAACAGGCCCTTCGGCCCAACAAGTCCACACCGCCCCTTGAAGCATCCCATCCTGATCCATCCCCCTATAACCCACACACCCCTGAACACTACAGGCAATTTAGCATGGCCAATCCACCTAGTTTGCACATCTTTGGACTGTGGGAGGAAACCGGAGCACCCGGAGGAAACCCATGCAGACACGGGGAGAATGTGCAAACTCCGCACAGACAGTCGTCCGAGGCTGGAATCGAACCCGGGTCCCTGGCGCTGTGAGGTTGCAGTGCTAACCACTGAGCCACTGTGCTGCCCCTACGAGATTTCGTGAGTCGGCGTGGCTGCACAAATTTCCCATTTGTGGAAGGCTTAGAACAAGACAGGATAAGATTTAAGATAATTGGCAAAACAAGGAAAAGTGGTATGAGGAAAAAAAAACTTTTTTCTCACCCCACACAGCAACTGGTTAAGAATTGGAATGCAGTGCTTTAGCATACGGTGGCGGGAAGGTCAGTCAAGACATTCTAAAGGGAAATAGGCTGTTGTTATTTGAGAGGGAACAATGTGTGAAGTTATAAGTCAGGAAAATAACAGTAAGTAAATTGCTTATTTGCAGAACTGATACAGACTTGATGGGCAAAATAACCTCCTTCTGCTCTGTACCACGTCTGTGATTCAGAGGGTGACGGTTGAAGGTGTGTTTGCCACTGGTGCAGTGAAGGCAGAGCTGAAAAGATGCAGGTATCCAGTGGGTTGTAGCGCTTTAAGATGTTACAGAGACAAGAATTTAAAACTGAATTGTCAGCAGCTGATGAGTCGTTATGGGTTGGTGAACTTCACAATGGTGGGTAAATGTGGTTTGGTGCGAGTTAGGATATAGTCAAAGATTTTGGTTATTGCAAAATGTTCAAAGCGACCCATATATAGAAGTTGATGTTTACTTTTGGTTGAACTCAGACTTATGAAATTTGGATGTTGGGAGGTCAGCCAGAAGACCATCACAGGCAAAGATGGATGAGGGTTTTGCAGCAGATGGGCTAGGGTGGAAATATAATAGAGCTAGAAGTAAGTTGTTTCACTAAAAGGAATGAATAATGAGTAAGAAGTGAAGTTTGGAGTTAATTGTACAGAAGTTGTGCACAGTTTGGTTCTGAGATGGTATTCAGAAAGTGGAATGAAATCAGAATTGATGGAGTAAAATTAATGGGGCCCAAGAGCATTGGCTACAGTCTTCCAAATTCTCAAGTGCACAAAATACTAGCTTATCCTGGATTGGATGCAAGACAAACTGTGTGACAGCATTGACCAAGTGGTGGATTTAATTGAGATACTGAAGAAATCGATTTAACTTTAATTGAAAATATTACTTGGATTACTCCTTTCTCTGTTAATCAACTACTAATTAAATACAACTTAATACAACTTTTAAAAAATAATGTTTGCGCACAATTGTACCACAAAGTGTTACCCAAGTTAAAAAAAGAGCTTTGACTAATTAAAATGTACAATTGCATCAAAGCACGCAAAGTAGATCATCCACCTTACCCTCTGCCACTTCACTTTTTTTTTCCCCCTTTAGAAATTCACTCCTGACATGATTTAGTATTTTGGATCAGGGCTGCAACGAGGGTCCCGGCCTGGCACTGTATTGGGAATAGTAACCCAATAGTGATTTTAGCTGAATTGGTCGAATAGTGGCCAGAAGACACAACTGTTATACAAGGAAGGATGACAAACAAGCTCTTAAAAGGCCAAAAGAAGGCCTGAGGTAAAGGAGAGTGTGGACACTTCAGTTCTGATGTATGTGTACTCAGCAATTATACCAAATCTTAAATAATCAGCCATAACTACCAGGCACCACGATGAAGGACTGGGGAGTTTCTCCAGAAAATAGCCTGTGGCAGCAGCAGCAATGGCAACATAGGTTGGATTGAGGCGTGCATCAAAAGCTCCCTGGAAGTTTAACTTACCCCAGAGTCCAACTCCAAGCAGCTACTGTGCTTCTACCACTGACAGTGAACAAAGTGACACAAAAATTCTAGTTGATCTCTGATAACTGATCTTCTTTGGTTTTTAAGTTATCCTAACAAGCTAATATTTCTTGCTGGCAGCATACCACCAACCTGTCTAATTAAATGCCTTTCCCACCAGATGAGATCAAACTATTCCACGCATAGGGTGGAATCTTACAAGGAGCGGGAATGTCAGGGGCTCTGGCAAGAAGTCCAATGAGGCCCATCTTCATGTCAGGAGCAACTTAATCTATGTTTTGTGGCATTTGCTGAGCAACAAGGTGAATGTCTCACAGGGCAGTGGTGTATTAAGGGGATTATAGCTGATTAAACACCTCAATAATGGCACAAACTGTCTTATTAATATTCAGCTTCTTATCTGACCAAGTACTTTGACCAGGCTAGACAGAGAATTCTCAGTGGAGAAGTCTTTTTTTGTTATCTGACAACATCTGCTGTAGAGACCAAGATCAAACAGAGGGAGCGCCAATTGTGAAGGGGACAATTGAATTTGTAATGGGAGGGGGTGGAGTACGGTAAAGCATGGATGGGAATGGGATAACATGAGGTGTGCAGGGATATTCACAAAGCAGGAGCATCCCGGTTTCCGAGGGAGGTGGGGAGAGAGAGTGAATGAGCTCATCTGGCCTGTTCATCCCATATACCAAATGCTGGAATGAAAAGATGAGTAAGTGCAGGCTTGCAAGTAGATGGGCTGTGTGCAAACATGAGACAGTGCAAAGCATATGGGGCTCACAGGAAGGACTGCCAGGAAGGACAGCTGGATGCTCAGGGCCTCAAAAACAGGTACAAGAAGAGGCTGAAGTACACTAGTCAATGAGCATTCACTGTCACCTACCACCATGCTGGGCATTTGAAGGTACACAATGGGAAGGAAAATGGCTGTGACAACACCCAAAGTAGGCAGGATAACCATCTCAGACTGTGAGGGAGCTGGCCACAACATCCAGTAATGTGAGATCCTTTGAAAAGAAACATTGCAGGACACAGACCTGTGGGATCCCTAAGATAAATGTATTGGCTTCCTTTTTAACGCACACCTCCCTGCCCTAAACACTGCTGACTACGTCATTCATGACAACACTTCAGCAAGGAGGTGAATTAAAGAATGGAGGTGTTTTAGGGTAAGGGGCATTGATGCCAACGTAAATCACAGCTCTTATGAGCACCTTGTTCATCCTGTTTCCACATACTGCATCGATATATCAACACAGACATCATGTCTGAAATGCTGCCACAGTTATATTCTGGGTGACACAGAGAGCCAAACAAACAGATGTGGCAAGAAACAAGCAAATTTATACAAACATGTTTCATACACAGTGCAATGCCACCCATGCCACCAAAATGCCCTTGTCTGCCTTTTCCTTTTCTCTCTCTCTCTCTCTCTCTCTCTCTCTCTCTCTCTCTCTCTCTCTCTCTCCCTGCCCCCGTATAGTCCCTGGTTCTGCAGCTGGGGAGGAGGATGTCTGTTCAACAATAAAGGCCATTGGCCCTGGAAAATTAATTGGGGGACATTTATGAATGGCCCCGATATACTCAGATTCTTTTTGCCATTGGCAAGTGAACTGTCCACGGCTGGAACTCCCAAGGGTCAGAAGGGTACAGTCAGATTGGAGGTGGTGGGCCTGGCCCATTCTGGAGTGGTCTAAGAGGAGACATAGGGCCATAGAGATATGCAGCACAGAAACAGACCCTTTGATTCAACTCGCTCATGCCAACCAGATATTCTGAATTAATCTACTCACATTTGCCAGCATTTGGCCCATATCCCTCTAAACCATTGCTATTCTTATACCCATCCTGATGCCTTTTAAATGTGGTAATTGTACCCGCCCCCCACCGCTGCTTCTAGCAGCCGATTCCATACAAACACCACTCGCTGCATGAAAAGATTGCCCCTTAAAACCCTTTTAAATCTCTCCTCTCTCATCTTAAACCTACGCCCTCTGACTTTGGACTTCCCCAAACCAGGGAAAAGACCTTGCCTATTTGCCCTATCCATGCCCCTCATGATTTTACAAACCTGTACGAGATCACCCCTCTGCCTCCAACATGCTAAGGAAAATAGCCCCAGCCTATTCAGCCTCTCCCTTTAGCTCAA
The DNA here is from genome assembly GCF_030684315.1 of Stegostoma tigrinum. Classification (NCBI taxonomy): domain Eukaryota; kingdom Metazoa; phylum Chordata; class Chondrichthyes; order Orectolobiformes; family Stegostomatidae; genus Stegostoma; species Stegostoma tigrinum. The sequence goes on along the minus strand of NC_081360.1, from coordinate 36,405,867 downwards.
GCCCTCTAATCCTGTCAACATCTTTGTAAATCTTTTCTGAACCCTTTCAAGTTTCACAACATCCTTCCTATAGCAAGGAGAGCAGAATTGCACGCAGTATTCCAACAGTGGTCAAACTAGTGTCCTGTACAGCTGCAACATGACCTCTCAACTCCTATATTCAATGCACAGACCAATAAAGGCAAGCATACCAAACACCTTCTTCACTATCATATCTATTGCAACTCCACTTTCAAGGAACTATGAACCTGCTCTCCAAGGTCTATTTGTTCAGCAATACTCCCTAGGACCTTATCATTAAGTATATAATTCCTGCCCTGATTTGCCTTACCAAAATGCAGCGCCTCACATTTATCTAAATTAAACTCCATCTGCCACTCTTTAGCCCATTGGCCCATCTAATCAAGATCCTGTTGTACTCCAAGGTAATCTTCTTCACTGTCCACTACACCTCCAATGTTCACATCCAAATCATTCATATGAAATGACAGAAAGTGGTGGGTCCAGCACCCATCTTTGTGGGACACCACTGGGCACAGCCTCTAGTATGAAAAGCAACCCTGCATCATCACCTCCGTCTCCTACTTTTGAGCCAGTTCTGTATCTAAATAGCCAGCTTCCCTCTATTCCATGTGATCTAATCTTGTTAACCAGTCTACCATGAAGAACCTTGTTGAATTCCTTACTGAAATCTATATTGATCACTCCACCACTCTGCCCTCAATCAATCCTGTTCGTAACTTCTTCAAAGCATTCCCAGAGGGGCATGTGTGTGGTTCCTCCTCTAGCTGGATGCCTCCTGACCCCAACCTGTCTCCTTGTGAGGAAGAGCCTCCTGGAGTGTGTGCCAACTGCCTCATCGAGAAAAAAAGAATCACAATGCAACAATACTGCACCGAAAAAAGGAAAGATTCAGTCCACGATCTCTGCTCTAACAGAATTTAATAATAAATGTAAAAGCACTTAAAGCAGAATATATAAATAGATATAACAAAACATGTAAAGGTAGTAACATTCTCTGAAAGATAAGCTCAACCCTCTATTCCAGGAATGCAGGAGTGTTGTTAGCAGGTTCAGACCAACAAGAAAATCTCTACCGTGTTCATGGTTTCATGAGTTTTACATGATAGCTGCAATTTTTTTCAGTCCAGTTGTGATTACACATCATCCTCAGTTTAACAAAACTTAGTTGACACATAGGGCACCTGGATATCTTAGCTAAATCTGAACCAATATTCTTTACAATTGTTCAAAATATGTACATATATAAGCCTGAAAATTAAAGTACAAACTAAAATGCTTAAATTGAAGCCAGCCCTTTATGTACCTTTCCTTATCTTTCTCACAATTAAATAGATTGCATTAGGTAACATTAATGCTTCGCTGTATTAGATATATTGGCAGTTTTGAAAGCAATGAAACACAAGTTAGAAATTCAGATAGAGGCCCAAAATTCCAGGAAGATGTAAAGGCTTTGTAAGGTTTTGTTTGCTTGAACCTTGTTAAAAAGTCCTCCAGCCATCTGCAAGTATCTGTCAATGGTCCTATTTTAATGAAGGCATAGAACGCTAGCAGTAATTGTAAACTTAGGAATGTGGGACCAGCTAACAACCAGCTGGGTAGGCACTGACTATTTCCAGGTGTTAAGTAAATGTGCCCCTCCCCCACGTTTCCCTTTATTTAGACATTTTCTTTAGTCACTGACATCATAGAGCATGAGTCGTATTTGGAAGTTATCATGAACAAATATGTGAGGTGAAAATGTTTTCTTGTATCATGTCACAACCATTCTAGAAACTGTTGTGCTATTTTCATTATATCTTGTTGATAAAGGATGTATTAAGACTTTATTATCAACAGTAATTAAGACCAATATGGTCGGTTTTCATGTTTTAAGAAAACATAACATTTTCTTGCAGATGCTAGCATTAACAGGTGAGCTGCTCAATGTCTTAGTAGAAGCATTCCAAACTATCCTGCTGGCATGGTCTCTGCATGGGTGTTTAAATTTCGCTGTGCATGCTCCTGTTTCAGCTTGTTAAGGCGAGTAGCAGCTGCTCAGCTTCCGCCACTGTGTCTCCCTGATGCACATCACTGACCACAGTCTCATAATAGCACTCTGTTTGCTTTTCTCTGGCCTGCCATTGTCACCCTTCCATGCAGCTTATTGAAACCAGAACACCTGCTGCTCCAGCTCATAATTATGGGCTGTCAGCTTGCCCCATTTCCTTAACTATTGGTCCTTCAAACTATGACTAAAATAAAACCTGAAGAAAAAAAAAATGAATGCTTGTGTTTTCTCAATTTTCCCATGCTATATAATGATTACATAATTATCAACTGTTCAGAAGTGCCTCCAATATCAGCGAAATTGCATTGACGTGCCGCTTTTAGACACTATAAACTTCTCCCTCAGAAAATACTGGGTATTACTTTTTTTAAACTGTTGTTTGTGCTCTTTGAATTAGAGAGACTTGGCTATTCTGTATATTTATATTAAAGATGAAAATCAAAAGCATGCTTGTAGTTCCAGTTTCTTTGGAGAAGAATACCCTTATATCTGTTGCAAAGGCACTTAAAATATTTTATTAAGATATATTGTAAATTTAATGTTTTTGCCCTTCAACTAAGTAAAATATTCTAGCAGCATTTAATATAAACCATTTCCTTTGATAGAACAAGTCAATTTCTAGAAATATGCAATGATTATTAGGTTAGGTCATAAAATCACACATTTCTTCATTCATAGTTTGCTTGGAATAAAACACTACCATTTTCAAAATCTTTGCTCACAATGCTACTTCAGGTTAAAGAGACTAACAGCCAGAACTTATTTAGCCCTTTCAGTTGTAAAGACATACATTTTCCAAAAGTTGAAGATTATTTTATAATGGTAGAATTGCAAGAAAGCATCTTACAATTCATCAACTTAGGAATGAAACTCTAGAGTTTCTTAACACAAATCCTTTGAGGATCTTTTATTTTGGAAAGACTGGTAAACTTCAGTTAGGAAGACTGGAATATTGAAAAAGAAGGTGACTTGCATTTTTGATTGGACTACTGTGCTTTTGTTTTATATAAACCGTGGATAGTAGGTAGAAATAACAACTAAACTGAAAACAAAGGAATGATGAGATTACTCGTCAATCTAGCTGTTTTTTGTGGTTTTCCCTAGGGTGGGGGATTTCAGTACTACAGAGCATATTTTTAAGGTGAGAGGAGAAAGAGTTAAGAAAGACATGATAATAAAATGTGAGGCTGGATGAACACAGCAGGCCAAGCAGCATCTCAGGAGCACAAAAGCTGACGTTTCGGGCCTAGACCCTTCAACCGAAACGTCAGCTTTTGTGCTCCTGAGATGCTGCTTGGCCTGCTGTGTTCATCCAGCCTCACATTTTATTATCTTGGAATCTCCAGCATCTGCAGTTCCCATTATCTCTTATCTAAGAAAGACATGAGGTTTTTTTTACACTGAGTGTGGTTCATGACGGAATGCACTTCCAGAGAAAGTGGTGGATACAAGTACAATTACAATGTTTAAAAGACATTTGGATAAGTACATGAATAAGAAATGTTTGGAGGGATATGGGCCAAATGCCGACAGACGGGACTAGTTTAGTTTGGGATTATGGTCAGTATGGACTGATTTGACCAAAGGGTCTATTTCTATGCTGTATGACTCCATGGATCATTAGGGAAATTGGGCATCATCTGTGTTCAGTACAACTCTTCAGAGATTATGCTGAGGATTTACAATCCCTTGAAAAGCCAGAAGCAGCACTATGATCAATTTAATTTCCAAAGGTAAAATCATCATAGCTTTACTGTACAAAAGGGCTGCTCTCTCATTGCAGAGAAATGACTGGTGGTGGGTTAACCAGAGGGTCACCTCAACACAGTGAGGGGAGAGGTTGAGATGTAAAGTCCTTCATGGTAACCTCACAGTGCAGAAATTGAGCCCATGCTGTTGACATCATTTCACATCACAAATCAATCATCCAGCCAACTGAGCTACCCAACATAACTAATCTAGGTACTACCCCAGGCAAAACATTACTTACATCAATGAGACTAGAAATAAGAAAAAAGACCACGTGCAAAAGGGAGGAATGACAAGTGAAAATTTGGAGAAGTCAAAGTGTACAATTTGTACAGATTCTAGTGAACGAAGAATTCCTAATTTACATGACTTAATATAACTTGAAAGTTAAATCCAGAAGGCAAAAATTTAAATTAGTGGAAGTGAACTATCCAGTGCTTTTTTTTTGGACAATTGTGGCAGTTGGTATAACAGAGATACTCAAAATTCAGTTGTGGCTAAATTAAGAGTTCTAAGCTATTAAAGAATGACTTTCATGTGCCAAGTAAGTTGTTTTCAAGTAGCATTGGAGATGGCTAATTTGAAAGTCCTACAGGGCAGGGTATTCAGATTTATTTATTCCCCACCATCCTCTGTCACTCACTCTCTCACACACACACACACACACACACACACACACACACACCCCAACTTGGTTAGCCAGGTGTTGCTACTGAATTGCTACAACTTATTCTTGCCATTAACTGTCATTGTCCTCTTTCCTGTTGCTGACAGACATCTCAGGCCATCACGAAACAAAAATAATAGACAAAGAGGTTTCCCGAAGATACAGTGTCACTCTCAATTCACAGATCAGCATCGAAAACAACAATCAAATTGATATAGATAGTGAAATAGAAGGATGTGCTCTGGCTGACAGATTGAATTCAAGTGAGCATAATGTGTACCACTGAAAGGATAATCTTGGAAACTGTCCAGTAGAGGGTAAGCTCATATGCTTGATCTGTTGGATACAAGAGATTTAGACTAAAAAGGCCTGATTCTTAAAAGAAAGATATTTTATATACATAGCACTTTTCTGCATGACGTGCTGCATGCCACGAAGGGATCCAAATAACAAATTATGATTTATTCTGAACTTAGCATCAACACTTCAACCAGAATGGCCCTCTCTGACATGAGTAACTGACAACAGTTATAGAATACCTCAAGATGTTCTTATTGGTCGCAATGTAAGCCCCGGGCATGCAGCTTACTACAAATTAAATTAGGGTAACCCCATTTGACATTTAAATAAGTCTGAACTGTTGATCCTTTTTTTATATCTGTGTGCAGAGAAAGTTCCTGAATGAGCGAGTGATCCTAATCCAAGTTGGTTGACGTGAGTTTCAAAGTTGGTCTTTGAGAAAGCTGGGTGAGACATTGGACATGACGGTTAATGTAGGAAAGCAGATGTGGCTGAAGTGCTTGATTACAAACTGTTTCCACATGGGAAAATATTGCAACCTTTCCATCTCCTTGACACCCATTTTCATGGCTCTTCTCAATCAAGAATTGCTATTTAATCACAGGATGTGGATAAACTGATTAGGCCAATCTTTATTATCCATTCATAATTGGCCCTGAGGGGTGGTAGCTCGCTGCCTTGTTAAGCCATTACAGTCTGTTCTGGGTCAGAGCCCTCAACTTGTCAGGCAGTAATACAGAAGGTGAAAAGTCACACACCGCCAGTTATAATCCTACAGGTTTATTTGAAATCACAAGCTTTTGGGGCACTGCCCCTTCATCAAGTGAAGTGAAGAAAGCACCCAAGCACAGATTTTGTAACCAGAGAGATCAAAAGGTCATACAAATTGTGAGTCATGTTGACAGGCCAAATAATAGGTCTCTGCAGGTGATCAAGAGTGTCAGATGGTGTGAATGAAGTGTCAACAAGCTGACTAACAAGTGAAGGGATGACCTATAATCAGATTACAAAAGAGAAAGTGCTAGAAAAGCTAAAAGGGCTAAAAAAAATTGATAAATCTCCTCGCCCCAATGGGCTACATTTCTGGAGTTCTGAGGGAGGTGGCTGAGGAAGTAGCAGAGGCTTTGGTTGTGATCTTTCAAAAGTCACTGGAGTCTGGAAAGTCCCAGACGATTGGAAAATTACTGTTGTAACCCCCCTGTGTAAGAAAGTATCAAGACAAAAGATGGAAAATTATAGGCCAATTAGCCTAACCTCGGTTGTTGGTAAAATTCTAGAATCCATTTTTAAGGATGAGATTTCTAAATTCTTGGAAGTGCAGGGTCAGGTTAGAATAAGTCAGCATGGATTTAGTAAGGGGAGGTCATGACTGACAAACCTGTTAGAATTCTTTGAAGAGGTAACAAGTATTTTAGACCAGGGAAACCCAGTCGATGTTATCTATCTAGACTTCCAAAAGGCCTTTGATAAGGTGCTTCACAGGAGGCTGCTGAGTAAGCTGAGGACCCATGGTGTTCGAGGTGAGCTACTGGCTTGGATTGAGAATTGGCTGTCTGACAGAAGGCAGAGAGTTGGGATAAAAGGCTCTTTTTCGGAATGGCAACCAGTGACAAGTGGTGTCCCGCAGGGTTCAGTGCCGGGGCCGCAGCTGTTCACTTTACATATTAATGATCTGGATGAAGGGACTGGGGGCATTCTGGCAAAGTTTTTCGATGATATGATGTTAGCTGGACAGGCAGGAAGTACTGAGTAGGTGGGAAGGCTGCAGAAAGATTTAAACAGTTTAAGAGAGTGGTCCAGGAAATGGCTGATGAAATTCAACATGAGCAAATGCGAGGTTTTGCACTTTGGGGGTAAAAAAAGAAAACAGGCATGGACTATTTTCTAAATGGTGAAAAAATTTGTAAAGCAGAAATACTAAGGGATCTGGGAGCGTTGGTCCAGGATTCTCTAAAGGTTAACTTGCAGGTAGAATCCGTGATTAAGAAAGCGAATATAATGTTGTTGTTTATCTCAAGAGGGTTGGAATATAAAAGCAGAGATGTGCTTCTGAGACTTTATAAAGCTCTAATTAGGCCCCAATTTAGAATACTGTGTCCAATTTTGGGCCCCACACCTCAGGAAGAACATACTGGTACTGGAGCGTGTCCAGCAGAGATTCACACGGATGATCCCTGGAACGGTAGGTTTAACATACCATGAACAGCTGAGGATCCTGGGATTGTATTCATTAGAGTTTAGAAGTTTGAGGGGAGATCTAATAGATACTTACAAGATAATGTATGGCTTAGAAAGGGTGGATGCTGTCAAGTTGTTTTCGTTAGGCGGGGAGACTAGGACCTGTGGGCACAGCCTTAGAATTAGAGGGGATAAATTTAAAACGGAAACGAGGAGACATTTCTTCAGCCAGAGAGTGGTGGCCAGTGGAATTCATTGCCACGGAGCGCAGCGGAGGCCGGGACGTTAGATGTCTTCAAGGCAGAGATTGATAAATTCTTGATCTCACAAGGAATCAAGGGCTATGGGAAGAGTGCAGGGAAGTGGAGTTGAAATGCCCATCAGCCACGATTAAATGGCGGAGTGGACTCGATGGTCCGAATGGCCTTACTTCCACTCCTATGTCTTATTAATTGAGGCGAAGGGACAATTACAAAAAAATTCAAAATAAGGTGGTGCTGGAGACAACCCAAATGACAGGAATAACATGCTAGGCATAAGCGTCACATGCCGGAGGTCTAACCAAAGTGACAGGTAATCCAAAACTGTACAAATTAATTAAAGTAGAGAGATCAAAACAAGTAATCAAAGGAGCTGTTGCCAAAACAAGACAGTAAGAAAAATTTTACAGAACAGTGTGGTCAGATAATATGTAGCATGACATGAACCCAAGATCAGAGGGAAAATGGTATTGCTCCAAGACAGAAGATTACAAGACTTGCAGGGAAGCTCAGAGCTGGTAGTTTCCTATGTACCAGCTGCTCTTGTTCTTCTAGACGGTTGAAGTCGTGGACTGGAGAAGTGCTGCTGATTACACAAAATATTAACAAGCAAACAGCAAACCATCAGGCAGCAAAAGTGTTGTTTGCAGACTCCGATGGTATATGCGATGAAAATTCTAGTTGCATCGTGAATCTGATTTTAATGCTGTTTGACTGCCCAGATACGTGTTCACGACAGGAGTTATACACCAAGTGTGCAGATGATAGCTCTTGTAAGACAGTCCCTCAGTTGTTTTGCAAGGACAAAGAATGGGGGAGTGCCTCAATATAAAAGCGGCATGGCAGCAGCTGCAAGAGCAGGCACAGAACCATACAATGTGCTGATGATGGTCATGCATCAGTGCACCTTAATCAAATGGAAATCCTTGTGATTCATGAAGGCATTCAGCATTCTAAAGCACTTTTAGGCAAATATAGATGCTGTCAATGTCTTGGAACGAAGCCTGCAATCTGTGCAAATCCCAGAGCTCAATCGTGCTAGTTCTGGATGCTCATGGGGAAAGTAACAAACTACTTAAATCAATCAAATATTGCTTTCTTCACCTGTTTAATGTAACCATCAACTTCAAACTGACTGATTTGCTGATATACCCTATGACAACCTGAAAGGAGATAAAGTCTAAGAGGTTGATGTCTGATATGACCTTGACTGGACTGAGAATGTTGAGGCAGTGGTAAAATGTGCTTTTGCAGGAAGTAGTAAAACATGTGGTAGTCTCCTTATATCCTTCTCAGACTACGGCAAGTACATTGTTGAGGGTCTATAAAAAGTGTCTTATTGTTGGAAGGGTAACATTTCCTACTGAAATACCTCCTTATATTTGCCCTTCCTGGAACTGTAGTTCTGTTGCTGTTTTCTCCTACTGTCCATTCTCTTCCTAATTCTCCAGACAGACTGGAATTTCCAAAAGGAATCCCATGAAGAAAATTCTGTGTTACCAGAAGCTCACTCTCCAGCCCTTAGAAACATTCCAAAATCATCAAAAATAGCCGAGCTTCCATGTTAATAATTAAACTGTCCCAAAAGGGTTGCCAGTGATAATGGGAACTGCAGATGAAGGGTCTAAGCCCGAAACGTCAGCTTTTGTGCTCCTGAGATGCTGCTTGGCCTGCTGTGTTCAACCAGCTTCACACTTTATTAACCAAAAAAGTTGCCAATTCTTTTACTTGAAATCAACAAGGATCTCTTTAAATGTTGCATCAATTTGATCATTCCCAACTTTTGCCATAATACTTTTGTAATTTGCCAATGTGCTGCTTCCCAAACCTTTTTCCCATATGATTCTATTTCCAGTGTTAAAAGCTTTTGTGACTCCTCAGTGAGAACTGTCAAAGTAGATGGACAACGGTACAGATGTTATCATTTCATGACAGCTCCAAAGTGACCACTGCTGCCTCAGATCTCAAGACCTCAAAAAGGTTCAGCATGTGACTCCGCTTTTGAAATCCCTGATCAATGGTTTATGGGTGGGATAAACCATTAAATGTAACCATTTCAATTCTAGGAAATGTTTATTTTGATCTGTTCTTAAAGAGTGAGACCTTATGTAACAATTATGTTGGTCAGTGCTTGTGGTCTTTACTTGGGGTAAACACTGCAAAATACTGACTTTAGGGATTCTAACAAAGCTATTTGACCCTAGTTTGCTCACCTGACCTGGTTCTAGAACGAGATTTGATTCCCTAATTCGATGTCCCAAAAACTCAAAAAACTTAGTGTTGAACGAGGATTGCTGTTCTCTGCACAGATTTTGTCTCACTCTGGCCTCATTTGTTCAAAGGTATAAAATGGATTGTAGAGAGACAATACATCTTTATCTCATATTTTATGTATGGTGAAGGAATTGCAGCTTGCAGGATTATTCTAAAAATGAATAAATAAATATCCTTATCCAGATTTATAGTAGTTGTTGTATGTACATTTTGTAAGTATATTTGCTGTCATAAACGTGTGTTCTAGGTGCTTCTTCAGCGGAGATGCATTTATTTGCTGAGTGGTTACATATCAGATTGTCCGCCCACATGAGCTAGAGAAAGGTTCCTAATAGTATCTACAATCAACCCTGATGAAAGCTTTATCAGTGCCAGAAATTTGCAGTTGCTACATTAAATGGCACCACCTACTGTCACTTGTGCATTGCTATATAATGATACACAGCAGTCACAGACAGAAAAGTAATTGGCTACTACTTTTAACACCATTGCTGGAGAACACTTGTGCAGTGGGCATTTATGAAATCATGAAATGCCAACATTGCAGCTGGTCCCAGTCTCAAATTGATACCATGTGACAGAAAAGCAGTGGGAAATCATCCAGTAATAAGCAGATCACAGCAGATTTTGATACTTCGGAGGTCACAAATTCAGTGGGAGACTACGGTGCAATGAACCAGTCATCCGAATTAACCCTACTCCTTGTCAACATCCGTAGTATTGGAGGCAAGCCTCCAACTGCTCATCCCAAGACCACAAGAAACTAAAGAGAGTCATGAACACAGCCCAGTCTATCATGCAAACCAGCCTTCCATCCATTGACTCCATCTATACATCCCGCTGCCTCAGAAGGGCAACCAACATAATCAAAGGCCTCTCCCAGCCCAGTTATACTCTCTTCTACCCTCTTCCATTAGGCAAAAGACATGAAAGTTTGTATATATGTATGAACAGATTCAAGAACAGCTTCTTCCCTGCTATAATTAGACTTCTGAATGCACTTCTTTTCAATTTAATGTTGATCTCTCTCGTACAACTTTTCTGCAGCTGTAACATTTTATTCTTCACTCTGTCCTATTACTCTGTGCACTTTGTATGGTACGAGCTGCCTGTACTGCATGCAAAAAATTTCACTGTCCCTAGGTACATATGACAATAATAAATCAAATCAAGCCACTGCTAACCAAAAGAATCGTGCAGTTAGTCTCCAATGTGACAATGTGATCCTAAAGTTTCCTTGTCATTTGAAAAGAGCAGGTGAAGCATCATTAGCACAATTATTCACTTTAGTATTGGGCTGTCACACTACAAAAATAATCAATAAAGATAGATCTCGACCTATGTAACCAACTGGCTGTCCTTGCAAATCTGTACAAATATTGTCACTGCTGACAAACATGTCCTTACTATGTTATTAGGTAATAGAAAAGTCCCTGCAGAATTCAAACATCAAGCTGAGATAACACAGTGTGAAGCTGGATGAACACAGCAGGCCAAGCAGCATCAGAGGAGCAGGAAAGCTTGATGTTTCGGATCAGGACCCTTCCTCAGAAAACCTCAAACATCAAGCACTTCTTTTGGAATCACTTATTCATTTTCCTGAGTTGCACCAACAAACAAAATTATTTCTGGCTGCCTGTTTTACAATGTGTGCTGTTACTGTCCACTACTGTTGGAAAACAAGATTTCTAATGCCCTTTTCGCCTTTTAGTAATTCCTAATTTTTCCCCCTTTTTTGAAGCTTCTAATCTGTTATCCTTGCATAGTTGTATGCTTTTAAATTTATATTTGACACCATTTTCAACTTTTTTAGGTAATCACTGATTATCTAGGTAACCACAGAATTTTTCTTTCTTCTTGGAATGTATCTACTCTGTGTATTCTGGAATATCCCTTTAAATGCCTGCCTCTGCATCTGTCCTGACCTATCCCCCAAGCTAATTTTCCAGATCATTTCAGTTAGTGCTGCTTTATGCCCTCATATTGTCCTTGTTTAATGAATGTTTAAAATGCTCGCCTCAAATCCACTCTTCACCAAGAATTTATTCATGCTAGCTTGCTGCACAACAGCAGGTCAACTAATGCCTGCCCTCTGTTTGGATCTAGTGTGTAGTATTCTAAGAAGCAACCCTCATAAAATATTATGAACTCCTCATCTAAGCAACCTTTTCCCTATTTGTAAGTTAAAATTCACTCCCCCTACCCAATTATCCCCAATCCTTTTTATGAATCTCCCTTATTTCTTCCTTTGTACTACATATTACTGTGCTGTTACTTGTTGGGGTGGGATGTTAGAGAAGATGGTCACCATGCTCACAACTGACTTCTTTCCTTTATTAGCTCTGATCTGTACACAATTTCTAATCCTGCTGTCCTGATCAGAAGTCATTCTTTTCTATTATGTTAGTACCATCATGAGTTAACAGAGCCACCCCTTCAACTTTCCAAGCTTCCAGTCCTTCCTAAGTATAATGTGGTATACTCCAGTATTCAGGCACCAATCTCTGTCAGCTTGAAGCCATGTCGCTTCAATGGCTAAAAGATAGTACTTAATTATTTCTGTTTGCCCCATCAGTGCAAGGGAAGGTGATGGTCGAGTGGTATTATCACTAGACTATTAATCCAAAGACACAGATAATGTTCTGAGGACACAGGTTCGAATCCTGCCATGGCAGATGATGGAATTTGAATTCAATTTTAAAAATTTGCAATTAAGAATCTGATGACCGTGAAATCATTGTTGATTGTCAGGAAAAACCCATCTGGATGACTCATGTCCTTCAAGAAAGGAAATCTGGCCTGTGTAACTCCATATGCAGGGTAATATGGTTGGCTCTCAATTGCCCTCTGAAATATCCTAGCCAACCATTCAGTTGTGTCAATCACTACAAAGTCTCACAGAAATGAAACCATACAGATCACCTGGCATTGACCAAGGAAACAGAAAAGATGACAGAAGAAAGGGCCCCATTGACCCGGCAAAGACCTTCTCTATAACATCCGGGGGGCTAGTGACAGAATTGGGAACTTTGTCTCAGACTAACCAAGCCTGCCATTGATGATTATGACTATGACTATGTCCCAGACACAACCATGACCATCCCTGGATATGACCTCCTCAACATTGACTCCAGATCCCATGAAGTCTTGTAGCTTCAGGTTAAACCTGGGCAAGGAAACCTCCTGCTGATTATCTCATTAACAATACTTAGCGGAGGCACTGAGGATGACAAGGGTATAACAACTGTACTCTGGGTGGGTGATTTCAATGATCATCACCAAGAGTGGCTCGGCAGCAGTACTACTGATCAAGCTGGTTGGGTCCTTAAGGACGTAACTGTTAGACTGGGCCTGTGGCAGGTGGTGAGACAACCAACAAGACGGCAAGACATACTTGACCTCATTCTAACTAACCTGTAAGCTGCAGGACTGTCCTTGACAGTATCAGTAAGAGCAACCGCCACAGTGTCTTTGTGGAGACAAAGTCCTGCCTTCATATTGAAAATAACCATCATATTGTGTGGCACTATCACCGTGGTAAATGGGACAGACTTTGAACAGATCTAGCAACTCATGATGGAGCATCCATGAAGTGCTGTGGGCCATCAACAGCAGCAGAGTTGTATTCCAGCATAATTTGTAACCTCATGGCCCAGCATATCCCCCACTCAACCATTACCATTAAGCCAAAGAACAAACTCTGGTTCAATGGAAAGTGCAGGAGGGCATGCGGAGCAGCACCAGGCATACCTGAAGATGAGGTGTCAACCTGGTGAAGCCAACAAACAAGACTACTTGCACACCAAACAGCATGAGCAGCAAGTGATAGACAGAGCTAAGCGATCCCATAACCAATGGATCATATTTCAGCTCTGCTGGCTTGCCACATCCAGTCATGAATGGCAGTGCATGGTTACACAGTTCAGTAGAGGAGGAGACTCCACAAATATCCCCATCCTCAATGATAAAAGAGCCCAGAACATCCATGCAAAAGAGAAGACTGAAGCTTTTGCAGCAATCTTCAGCCAGAAGTCCCGAATGGATGATTCATATCTGCCTTCTCCAGTGATCCCCAGCATTACAGATACCGGTCTTCAGCCATCACTCCACATGATACCAAGAAAAGGTTGGAGAAACTGGAAACTGCAAAGGCTATGGGTGCTGACAACATTCTGGCACTAGTACTGAAGGCTTGTGCCCCAGAACTTGCCGCTTCCCTAGCCAAGCTGTTCCAGTATAGTTACAATGCTGGCATCTACTGTGGAAAATTGCCCAAGTTCGTTCTGTACACAAAAAGCAGGACAAATCCAATCCGGCCATTTACCACCCCATCAGTCTACTCTCGATCATCAGTAAAGTGATGGAAGGTGTCATCAACAGTGCTAACAAGCTACAACTGCTCAGAGATGCCCAGTTTGGGTTCTGACAGGGCTACTCAGTTCCTGACCTCATTACAACCTTGGTTCAAACATGGATATAAGAGCTGAATTCCAGAGGCAAGGTGGGAGTGACTGCCCTTCATATCAAGACTGCATTTGACCAAGTGTGGTATCAAAGAGTCCTAGCAAAATGAAATCAATGGGTATCAGGGGCAAGTTTTCCAGTGGTTGGAGTCATACCTGACTCATAAGAAGATAGTTGTGGTTGTAGGAGGTCAATCATCTCAGCTCCAGGGCATCTCTGCAGGCGTTCCTCAGAATAGTGTCTTAGGCTTGACCATCTTCAGCTGCTCATCAGTAACAGTCCCTCCATCATGAGAGCAGAAGTGGGAAAGTTCACCAACGATTACACAATGTTCAGCACCACTTGTGACCCCTCAGACACTGAAACAATCCAAGTCCAAATGCAACAAGATCTAGACAATGTCCAGGCTTGGGCTGACAAGTGGCAAGTAACATTCGTGCCACACAGATGTCAAACTATGAATATCACCAATAAGAGACAATCTAATCACCACCCTTGACATTCAATGGTATTACCATCACTGAATCCTCCACTATCAACATCCTGGGAGTTATCATTGGTCAGAAGCTCAACTGGATTCACCACATAAATACAGTGGCTACAAGAGCAGGTCAGAGGCTACGAATACTGCAGCAAGTAACTCACCTCCTGGACTCCCCAAAGCCTGTGCACCATCTACAAAACAAAAGTTAAGAGCATGATGAAATACTCCCCACTTGCCTCTATGAGTGCAGCCCCAATAACATTCAGAAAGCTTGGCACCATCCAGGACAAAGCAGTCCACTTGATTGGCATTGCATCCACAAGCATTCACGCTCTCTATCACCAATGCTCATTACTATCTACAAGATGCCCTGCAGAAGTTCACTAAAGATACTAGACATCAGTTTCCAAATCCATCACCACTTCTATCTAGAAGGACAAGGGGAGCAGATATATGGGAACAACACTATCTTCAATCTCCCCTCCAAACCACTCACCATTCAGACTTGAAAATTTATCACCATGAATTTACTGTCACTGGGTCCAAATCCTGGAATTCCCTCCTTCAAGGCACTGTGGGTCAGCTCACAGAAGGGTCTAGGCCTGAAATGCCAGCTTTTCTACTCGTCTGATGCTGCTTGGCCCGCTGCGTTCGTCCAGCTCTATACCTTGTTATCGCAGCTGGACTGCAGTGGTTCAAGGAGGCAGCTCACTACCACCTTCAAGGGCAACTAAGAATGGGAAATAAATGCTGGCCAGCCAGTGACACCCACATCCCACAAAAATGAATTTAACAAAAAGTTCATCAATTTTGTTCTGAATGCTGCCTGAGTTCAAATAAAGAGCCTTTAGTTTTGTTCCTTTATTAATTTTGTAACCTCTGGCCTCATCTATTGATTTACTCCTGGATTATCCCTCCCGATTCCTTCCTGCAATGTTCTGACCAATTGATTGTATTTCAGTACACATGACAATAAATCAGTGAAAAGATTTGTTTATGAGCAGTACAGGCAGATTATTGCAAGCAAAGGGTGTACAGATCAAACGACTTAGGGGCATACAGGTTAAATTGCACAGGGCCAGCACCAGGTGAGATCAATGTTAGCAAGATCAGCATTATTTGATGCTAGACAGTCCATTCATCAGTATGATAAGGGCTGGGAAGAAATGGTTCCTGAACCTGCTTGTGCATGTGTTCAGGTTTCTGTATCTTCTGCCTGATGGACAAGGTTGAAGAAGATCATTACCGCAGTGCAATGGGTCCTTGATGATGCCTTTCCACAGCAGTGAGCCATGTAAACCGAGTCTATGGATGGAAGGTTGGGTTATGCATTTTACTTTCTGTAATTTCTTATGGTCCTGGGCCATGCTAGGGCCTAAACAACTTGACCTGTTACATTGGTAGGCATACTGTGAGGGTTCAAAGGGGGCTGGGAGACTGAAGTTGATGTGGATCGGGACCAGCCATGCGAAGTACTTCATGATTAAAGAGGCCAGACCCACTGGGCTGTAGTCATTAAGGCATGTTACATGTGCTTTCTTGGGTATGGGGATGATGGGGACTTAGCTTGTAGGAAGGGGTTGAAGATGTCCGTGCATACCTCCACCAGTAGGTCCATATAGGATCTGAGTGCTTGGCCAGGGACACTGCCCAGACCCATCACTTCCCTTGGGTTGACTCCCAGGAAGACTGATGTGAAGCCTGAAGCGGTGACAGAGGGAACAGGTATGTCTGGGGCTGTCAGAGCAAGCATGGCCACACCGCTGGCATTCTGCATGAACTGAGCATAGAAAGCATCAAGCATGTCAGGGAGGGATGTGCCTTTGTCTACTACCTTGTGTTGTTTCATTTTGTATCCTGTAACGTTGCTTAGGCCTGTTCTGTTTATCATTTCCCGTATTTATACATTTGTCTTGCCTCTCTTGTCTCTACTCTTTGATTTAAGACATCTCACCAAATTTGAACCCTCGCCCCCTACTATTTAGTTCCAAACTCTCTTTACATACCTAGTTATACAATTCCCTTGAGTGCTTGTATCAGTATGGTCCAGTAAAGGCTGTCACAAGAGTAGAGATCCCACTTTATCAGTACTGGTGCCAGCGTCCTACACACTGCCATCCATTTCTCCCACACCAGACTTTCAGCCATGAATTCATTCCCCTAATCTTATTTGCTTTATGCCAATCTCCACATGGTTCAGGTTATAAGCAAGACATTTTTACCTTTGAGGTTCACCATTTTAATTGATGTATAGCGCATGCTGACTATGCAGAACCTCCTTCCTTGTCCTTCTTATTTGGTTGGTATTTACATGGGTCACAATGACTGAATACTCCCTCTCACACCTTAAAGTCACTTTCAATTCCAAGCAGATGACCTGAACACTGGCATCAGCACAGCATTCTGGACTTTCACTCTTTGACACCATGAAGTGTCAGTCCCCTTCACTATACTATCTCCTATTACAACGGCATGGCGTTTTCCTTTTGCTACTTGACTGGCTTCCTGAACCGTGGTGCCTTGACCAGTTAACACAGCCACCTCTCAGCACTCATTGTCATCGAAACAGGTTATAAGAATCTCAAATGTGGCCCGAAGTACCTGCCTAACCTACAGCCACACACCCCTCTCCCTGACGCTGATCAAATCAAAAGACCATACCCTAACGCAAATGATTGCATCTTGATAGAAAATAGTTCAGTAACTATCCCTTTCCCTGATGTGTCACCATATTTGCAGCCTCAGCTCTTAAACTCTGAGCTGAAGCTGCCAAACCCACAAACACCTACCACAGCCTTATTTACCCTGGATCGCAGAGGTAAGCCAGATCTCCCACATGCTGTAACCGTAATGTGTTTTAATGAACTATTCAGTTATTTTGTTCAATTATTTATCTTCCTATATTATCATAACCCATAGGTAACAGAATAGATCTTAATCACATCATCTACTGATCAAATATTTAGCTTCTTCCCCTGTCATAGAGCAAATCTTCACAGCCACAGGATGAAAATGTTAGAAGCACCTCCTTCCACTCTTTGGCCATTCCCTTACTCATGTAACTCCCAGAACTCTGCTCAAAGTCACTCTTGGCATGGGGGGAAAAAAAAGTGCACACTGGTTTCCTTAATGAGCGAACTTCAGCTGTTCTCACAAAGTGCTTGTATATCTCTGGTTTAAATTTAGAATTTAAACAATAAATTATTACATGAAATTAAAACAAAACAAGATTTTTCTAAAGAGATTGAAATTTCCTATACTCGCTGAATTCCCAGGTCTCCATTCAAAGTTGTTTCATGCCAATCGTGTGCACTTAGCCATAACACAAAGTAATCTCTCACTTGACAAACACCACACCTTCATAAGCTTCCATATAGATCCATCTTTACCACCTTCCAAGCCTACAACCATTTTCGTCTAGAAGGACAAGGACAGCAGATCCGTGGGAACGCCAGCATCAGCATGTTCCCTCCAAGCCACTCATCATCCTGACTTGGAAATAGATCACCGTTCCTTCACTGCTGCTGGATCAAAATACTGGACTTCCTTCCCTGAGGAAATTATGGATCTATCTACAGCACATGGACTGCAGCAGTTCGAGAAGGCAGCTCAGCATCACCTTCTCAAGGACAGATAGGGTCAGGCAATATATGCCGTCCCAGTCAGCGAAGCCAACATCCCATGAGTGAATAAAGAAAACCGACAATGTTTACACACTCAGCCTGCCAAATCATTACAAGGTATCATTTCAAAGCAATGTAGGCATGTAATTTGGATGACTCCACAGGTGCTCATTACCTCTGTGCCTTCCATTCTGGCAGCTTTGGTCTGGCTGTGAGGCCTCCTTTTCCCATTCAGCAGGCAGAGGAACACCCACCAATCACTCACTGCCTGGAGGAGTATGTACAGGGAGTCATCATTGGTTTTATGGGACTATCCTTGGTCTTGACCACTCAGCAGCAGCTCAGCATTCTCTCAACCACATGGTGAGCTTGCAGCCTCTATGGAGAGACTGTGTTAAAAGGGTAGAATTTGAGGGTGTTTTCCCCCCGTACCCTTATTATTCATAAGGGGAACTCAAATAGGTGAGCTAAACAGGTACTTTCATCACTGGCAAGGCTCCTGAATAGTACACAATTATAAGAATTTGAAAACAAGTTCCAATTTGTAACTGCTTTAATAGGCCAATGGATTTATAATTCTTTTGGTCTAAATATTTACTTCCAAACCATTATTAGCTACTTAGCTGCCACAAACCTGTGCCAAGGTGTCTTCAGATGGACAGCCATGGCTGACTTTAAATTAGCAGTAAGATGATTTAAAAGGCAAGCATGGAAGTCATTGAACTGCAACCATCCAACTTCAATATCTGTTCCCTGTTCAAAAGCATAAAATTCACTATTTGGGCAGAATCTGATGGATGAATTACATGGACTGTGGTGAAATTTGTGGCAGAATCACATAAGACATCCAGTGAAGCTTTTATCAATGCAAAAACCAACTCGCAGTATCTTTTATACATTTACTGAGCATCAAAACACGTTTCTCACTCGGCATCAGACAGTTGCCAATTTGGCAATTTATAGTTCATCGAACACCTCATTAACAGCATAACATTCTGAATTAACATTCAGCTTCCCATCTCACCAAATGAGCTGGACAAGTTGGATGTCAAGAACTCTCAACATGGAAGTCAGAATGTGTCCTTGGTGACTTCAGCTCATCACTTGCTCCAAGGCACTCCATACTGGTGTTCAACATCTCAGCATACACTCCATGGACATTTATCTCACACACACAGACACACACACCCTATGTCCACGAACACGGGCATTTGACATGTGCCAGCTCTATGAATGCCCATGGCACATTTCCATTTACAAGTCACTTCTGAACTTCAGTGAGGCGCCTTGGGCTACATCAGCAACTATCATTGCAATATTGCTGCAGGACCCTATGCACTCAAGAACATACACCCAGCTTACTAACTGGAGCAGGTTGCATCTCTAGCCTGTTCACGTGCTGTAATAGCATACGCTCAATGAGCCTATCTGGATGCTCACAACATCCCTGTTGTGTACTGCCTTGCCTTGCCTTGCATTTTTACATTTTGTGCCCTCAGTTAAAAATAGCATGCACACCATATTTCTCTGTTGCCTCACCCTTTAGCACTGACACAAAGCTGGGAGACTTGTTGCAGTTGCCCACAATCCTTCGTCAAGTAAAAGGAGACTGCTTTGATTCAGGGGTCCCAGCACAGTAAGTCAAGGACAACCTCCAATACCAGTCCAAAGTAATCAAAGAACTTTTTCTTGACTTTTTTGATTTTGCCATGTGGGTCTACTTGGAATGCAAGAGGTGTGACATGGGCAAAAAAAGAGACTCTTAAAAGTGGCACAGGAATTCATGCTTATTAAATGTTAATTTTGCATTTTGAGGTTATTATTTCTCAAACATGTTTTACTTATTTGACATACTAAAAATATTTTAAGAGTACTTTTTCAGAGCCAATCCACATTCCACTCTGGTTAAGTTTCCTATAGAAGGACCATGAAAGATGTCATGTCAGTGATAAAACATATAATTAGACCCTAAGACCATAACATGTAGGCTGCTCGGCCCCTTGAGCCTGCTCCACCATTCAACAGGATCATGGCTGATCTGACATTCCTCACATCAACATTCCTGCCCTTTCCACATTATCCTTAGATTCTTGATCGGTAGAGGAATCATGTATCTCAGCTTTAGACATCCACAACTATCTTCGTGTGCAGCTCTCTGTGGCAAGGAATTCTAAGACACTCAACCCTCAGAAGAAATTTCTCCTCATCTCAGTCATGAATTGGTGCCTCTTCATTCTGAGACAATGCCCTTTGGTCTTCAAATCTTCAGGAAGGGAAACATCCCTCAGCATTTACCTGAAAATCCCATTAAGAATCCTATATGTTTCAATGAGATGACAGCTCTGAAGTGATTGTGATGAGGTCAGCCAGGTAGACCTAAATAGAATGAGTTCCCTGATCAGGGCTATTAATCTGCTCCAATCAAGGAGTCCTCTATCCATGCCAATACACTACATCTAAAACCGTAGGCTCATATCTTAATGACTTAACCTTTTATGAAGTACGTTGTTGAATGGCTTCCGATAGTCCAAATACAACACATCTACTGGTTCCCTTCTATCCACTCTGGTTAAGACTTCCTCAGAAAAAGTCTTATTAAATTAGTCAGATATTATTTCCCTTTTATGAAGCCATGTTGAATCTGCTTGATCAAATTATGATGTTCCAAATGTTTTACTATTACTTCCTTAATTATAGATTCTAATACTTTTCTAACAATAGATCTTAGGCTAATCGACTGTTAGTTACACATTTTTTTTGTGAGAAAGGACGTCACATTAGCAGTTATCCAATCCTTTTTGTTTCTCCAGAACCCAGAGATTTTTGGAAAGTTACAACCAATGCATCCACTGTCTCTGTAGCTACTTCTTTTATGGTTCCAGGATGCAAGCCACCATATATGCAAACCATAAAAATCCCACCTATCAATGATTCAGGGCCCAATATGCTAATAGTCAATAGGACCTATTTGCAGCCAGGAGACCAACAGTTAACACAGTATGAAAACAAAGTTGCTTCCTCAGAGGAAAGGTCACCAGACGCAACACAATAACTGTTTCTTCATTCACAGATGCTGCCAGACCTGCTGAGCTTTTCCAGAAACTTTTTCCCTGATTTATAGCATCCACAGTTCTTTTGGTTTTTATTTAACACAGGATTAACAATTTGGCAAAGTCACTGCTGCCCTGGACCTATCTTCCTGTACATAATTTCTGACAGACACTAAAACCAACTAACAAATGATTCATTCATTAATCAACACATTAGTATCCTAGTCAATGGAAAAGTAGACTAAAAATTTTCAATGTGCACATATGCTATATTATCCAGAAGGTATTATTGAGATCTGCTATATCTTCAAACTGAAAGTTATTCTGAGTGCCAGTAAATTAATATATTTTTGATATATAATCACTTATTATGTGACATTCTTAGAAAATGATACAACTTGACACTAAAAGCGGCAAGTTGTTGAATTATAAATTTTAGCTTTGATAATGTACACCACTGAAGGTGGCTATTTATTGCAGTGAAGTGAAAGAGCAGTGTGCATTTTGAGCATTGATTGAATAATAAATGTGGAATGGATTGACTGGTTGAGAGGCACCACAACAAAAAGGACTACAGATTCAGCCTCAATGTGATCTTAAATATCAAAGTTCTATCTAAAGTACATTGTTGTTTCCACTTGCTGTGTGGTGCAGTTCTTGTCATTTCTATTTTTATTGTCTTATTGCTGCCTGGACTGGAGGGCATGTTTTATGAGGAGAGGTTGTCTGAGCTCGGACTTTTCTCTCTGGAGAGAAGGAGGAAGAGAGGTGACCTGATCGAGGTGTACAAGCTAATGAGAGGCATGGATAGAGTCGATAGCCAGAGACTTTTCCCCACGCCATGAGGGGTCATAGTTTTAAGGTGTTAGGAGGCAGGTACAGAGGAGACGTCAGAGGGAGGTTCTTCACCCAGAGAGTTGTGAGCGCATGGAATACTTTGCCAGTGGAAGTCATGGAAGCGGAGTCATTAGTGACATTTAAGCGACTGCTGGACATGCACATGGACAGCAGTGAATTGAGGGGAATGTAGGTTAGGTTATTTTATTTTTGGATTAGGATTATTCTACGGCACAACATCGTGGGACGAAGGGCCTGTACTGTGCTGTACTTTTCTATGTTCTATGTTCTAAGACAGGCTGCAAGGGATATGGGCCAAGTGCGTGCAGGTGGGACTAGTTTAGTTTGGGATAATGGTAGGCATGGACTTGTTGGACTGAAGGGTTTGTTTCCATACTGTAGGATCTATGATTCTATCATGTAATTTTAAATCTATTTTAAAATTATTTTCTTACTTTATTTCACTAATCCATTTAAAAACAAAATGGTTATGATTTACTGATTTGCAAGTATTCATTTATAAAGGTAAGACAGACAGTTACAGCAAAGCATCTGATGGGAACAGCTTGGAAAATAATACAAATCTTATAAATGCCTGTTAACTGCATCAACCGGACTTTTGACATTCTCTGCTATTGTAATTGAAGTAGTCTTTTGAAGAAACAATGGTTTTTAATAGCTAGCCAACTGCAATCAAATTAGATTCTCATGGGTGTTTGAATCTTAACTCTTTACAATGGAAACACAAAGTCATTATTAGTACAACTGCAAACAGTTAACATAAGCCAGTTTTGTATCTTGGGAAGGTTCACCACACACTTAACAGCATCTTATACCACCATCTTAAAAGGCAACTAAGCACCCAACAAAAATCACCCTACTCAGCTCCAATAGAAATAGTCACAAAAAACTATCGAAATGCTTGGATCTGGCAGAATTTTTAAGAACCCTGATCTTGAACCGAGCCTCGCACCTCCACATCTATCTCTGAATACTGTCCATTCTTGTAATTAACAACTGCCATTATTACTGAAATTCTCATGAATAGATTTGCTGACTCCAGACTTAGATTTTCCACAGCTGCTTTCATTAACCTTGCAAGTCTGCCCACACAAACCTGAGCTTATCCAATGGTTTGGTAGTCACATCAATGCTAAAGTAATTTTAGATCGCTTATCTTCCGACACTAGTTTTCGCCAATGACCATCAAGTTTGCAATTATGTTAATTCATGAGCAGATCTCAACATGGACTTATGTTGCACTATATCAACAATTTGTTCTGAACATGTATTTCAACAGATATTTTCTATTCTTCCAATTCCAGACACCTTGTCATCCCTCTGCTCTACATGAATGATAATTCTTCATTGATAAGTCTTCATTGATCCTGCAACTTTCTCATGCCAAGCTTCCCTTAACTTCTTCAATGTCAAGATCCTACTCAAAACATACTGCATTAACTACCTATTGTATTATATCCCCTAGCTCTACATGAATCAGTTCTCTGGTTTCCCTAAATTGGGGTGTTGGCTGTATTAAATGTCACCTTGTGCAAACTATTTCATGCAATGGGCCTACTTTTCTAAGACCTTGACAGATGATGATCATGAAATCCCTTATTGTTTTAGCTTCCCTATCTTATTGTTGCACTGTGTTATCAGGCTATGAGAAGCATTGGAACAAAATGAATTTTAATGTGGTTATGTTGATGATTTTATTATTACAGTTGCTTTCAAACTACAGCTAGCTCTCTATTTTTCCTGAAATGTCTTTGTGTTCATTTTCAGATGTGTTGTTACGGAGAATGTTCAACTTCTAAGTATAAACATATTCAAAAAAAGTGCACGCTTTAAAATAACATATTAGACTGGTCAGATACATGTAAAAGATTAACAACTTACAGTTCTTTCACAGTTCAGACCAAGCAACTTCCATAACTGAAAACACACCACCCAATTATTTCTCTAATTTGTTTTGGGGAGTGTCTAGTGCTGCAAGCTATCACACTGTATGAAACAATAGTGATTGTACTTCAAATTCCAGTAATTGACTATGAGGTACACTGGAACATCTTGTGGCGCTAAAAACAGATGTACAAAAACGTGACTGATGTAAATAAAAAGATGTTACTTTAAGACTACTCTGAATATTCAGCAAACTTTAAATTGTACGTCCTGATACATTGCAGAAATTTCATTCTTCTGGATTTCTCTTCATTATTAACATGTTAATGTCCACTCACCTGATGTTTGATTTAATTGAGTTAATGTTTCTTGACTACTTTCAGACTTAAGCATCAATCCTTTCTAAAAAAAAATCAAGTGACAGAATTCACTAACATTTTTCATGATTTTTGAATACCTTTTATTCATCACAATCATCTCTCAAAATATTACAAAACTAAGATCTTTCCCAAGGCACAAAATTTTGAACAAAAAGTGTCCAAGAATAATCTTATTTGGCAATTTCCAATCTAGTGGTTTTTTAAAAAAAAACTCAGTGTGGTATATTGTATTTCCCATTAAATACCAAAGCATCTTTCTTTTTGCCGTTTGCAGCAATATTGTTATCAGAAAGCAGAACTCAATGTGAAATAAATATAAATACTTTTTAGAATTTTCAAATGAAAAATCATAAAATAATATGGTAACTTTTTCTTATACATGTCTTTCGGACTCCTATATGAAGGGTTTAGTCCTCTGCTTTCACTGCATGGTTGGAACGCATCTAAACTGAAGGGTTTTTCTCCCCCCCATCCAAATGTTCAGAGTTCCACTCCCGAGAGGTAGTTGCTGAAAAGGAGGGTCACAAAATTTAAATACACGAATAATCACTGTATCAGTTTGCCATACTGCCATTTAGCATTACCCATGTTCATCCTCCAGTCTGAAGTGATATCACGTCACATGCAGGAAAAGAAAATCTGCAATGGAGTTGAGTTAGATGCTGACTCATTTTACAACTGAGCGTTAGCCGAATAACAACTGTATTGTTATTTGTTCCCCTTTCGTCTAAAAGCTCCAAGTGTCCATGCAAAATAGAACTATCACAGCCTGTCCTTTTTTTTTGAAGCAGCGTTTATAAACAGCTTGTTTTCAATTAGAACATTTTGAGGCAGGCTTTCACCACACCTAATTAAACTTTGTGGGTGCTAATCATCATATATGTGCATTGTGGATATTGCAGTCTTATTTACTATCGAACTCCTTGTTTACCTACTAAACCGATAATCATTTCACCCAATTTAATCTATATATTTACGTCCCATTATTTTGATCCAGTAGTAAAAGTATCAAGCGGACAATTAGAATTAGGCACATGGTAGAACACATTGTTTTATTCGCTTTAAACTTTTTTATGAATGCTGTTGCATAATAAACGAAATTTAAGAGGAATTGAGACTATATGAATTACCGTATGATAACAATTTTGAGTCCATCGCTAGATGCAGGAGTCAAACAAAATCTGCTTATTGGATGTTTGCAGCTGCAGTGTCAGCAACTGGGCAGAATACTGGTTTTCTTTCTTTTTGAGTTTTAGTTTATCGCGTTATATAATCTGCAGTGAAAAAAAAATCAGAATCTGCGCGCCTTTGAACGTACTCCAAGAATTTCTCCCGGACAAGGAGGCAAGATATTGGGGTGGACAACGACTGGTTGACAAGCAGGACTCAGAATCCTTCATTCGTGGGGGAGCGTCTGTTTGCTTGCTGCATCAAACGTAACGGTCCCATAGACGCACACATGCTTTACTGCCTTGGATAATATGAATATTGTACGTAATAATAAAAATTTCAAAAAGGACTATTGGAGCCATTTCAAGGTTAGAGTAACGAGGGGTTTCGCATGAGATCGTGTCCCAAGAAACACATTTATTATCCATTACTGTATTAGTTAAAACATGAGTATACTCGTCACTATCTACGTAGGAAAGTAATATCCGCCAGATGAGCACCAGCTAAAATCAGTTTATGAAAACTGTTGCCATTTTTAAAATCAATAACTAAAGATTTATCTCTAATATTTTGAATTAGGCTAGCATAAATCGTAAACATTGACCAGTTTATATGTTCTTTTAAAGTCTGTGAATTTGAAATTCTAATTCATATGAAATCTCTCTTTTACGTGATATTTTAACATCTACCTACATTATCTTTGACAGCAGTAAAAGAATGCCTTTGTAAAACGAACATTTTGAGGCACCGAAGGATGCTTATATAAAAAGCAGGCTGTTTTCTTGTTGCTAATCAGTGCACTTCACCACAGTGTTGTAATGGTGGACAAATACTTTAAGCTGATATAGGCGATTAGCGTTTATGTTCAAAAACAGGCAGTCATTTTTTATTACTGTAAACACGATCAAAACACGGTTCCAAAAGGGCGGTTCTGATTAAACGTAAACTAGAAAACCAGACTTTGCATGTAATAAGTTGCGATGCCAATAGTTCTGTTATTGCAGCGATAACGAGCTTACCAATTTGTCAGATCACGGAATGTCAATTATACATGTTTATCTGCACTCTAGTAAATCAATCGGATGTTGAACGAATTTAATTCGCCTGCAGCAGGTCCCCACTCAGTTTGGAGCAGTGACTTGCACAGTAAAATGTGAAACAATGATTTCAAGCATGTTTAAACAAAATCTTACCATTATCAGTTTCGAATAATGCAACAGGAAAGAAGCCGCTAATTCATTTTTTTCGGGAACATTGAAGAGCCCAACATACTCTGTTCTATTTCCACTTGACAGCTCACAAGTAATGTTTACAGTACACAGTAAACTGGTACATTCCAAAACTCTAGGATTAAAACAATTTAAACTGTCACAACATGATTTCATGTTTTTAACAGCTTTATATTAACGTGTTCTAAACAGTGAACATCGGTGTATGTGAATTGATTTTAATAGCCGAGGAATTAATTATAATTATTTTATCTTACATAAATAAAAGTTTGGAATACAGTCTAAGCGAAAGGGGCGCGTCGTTCATTGACATTTTCTCTTGTTTTCCCTTCTGAGTAGCACACTTAATCGACATTGTACACTTTATGTAAGTTAACAAGATCTGCGTAGATGACTTGTCGAACTATTCGAATCATTTTGCTTGGGAGGAATGTTCTTCTGAGTCTAAATCCATGTCCAGCAGTGACCCGACCAACAATTTTCACTTCTAATTCTTTGTCCCAAATAAAGACATCTAAGAGAAGTATGATTTACCCCTGTGGATTGCGTGTGCATATTTTAGTTTTCAAAACACGTCGTTACTTTCTGATGTTAGGGCAGGTTATCATAATTGACTGGATGGCAAACGTGTCGTTCTCAATTAGGCCAATGGCGCCGTTCGATTCGAGATCCTGCTGAAGTAAACTTGGGACCAGCCTACTTTCCTTGCCTTTCACTTTTTGGGGACAATGACATCGCAGTGACAAAGTTGCCAAGAAAATAGCACAGTATGAAGCATCATTAGACAATGAACCAAGGAGTTGCCACCAGACCGAGCACTCATAAATGCTTTTGTCTTAATAAGGACAGTATATAATGGCTTCCTCGCCATATTGAATACCTAAGGCAAAACGAAAAAGTTGTATAACAATATCGTGTTTCCCAATTTAGAATATCGGACAGAAATTTAAAAATTTAGTGTACAAAGCCGCAAAAATAGCTACTTAAAAAAGGTTGCAGAAACGTGCACTAGTATTCTGCTCCTCAATAATCGTGCACTTTGAAGTGAAAGCAAATAATCCTTTTTTTTGTGACTCGCTCGAAGATAGGAAGAACTGCAGATGCTGCAGTCAGACACACAGTGTCGAGCTGGAGGAATACAGAGGCCAGGCAGCGTCAGACGAGCAGGAAAGTTGACGTTTCGAGAAGGCTCCGACCCGAAACGTCTACTTCCCCGCTCGTCGGATGCTGCCTGGCCTGCTGTGTTCCTCAAGCTCCATACTGTGTTGTCTCATCCTTTTTGTGATAATATGTTTGATCTGCAGCCTCGGATGACATTGAACGAACCCTAAGGTATAGTACTAATCGTATGATCTTACACTGTCCCTAGACTTCTGCTGTTGGCTAAAAGCTTGTCTCATCTCATTCTCCAACGGTATCAGAGCCGTCTCCACAACACGATTCGAATCGCAGGTAATTTTAATAATTGTTAAAACCGAAATTTTCACAAACATTTTGATTAATTATTGTTCACTCTTGATATCAACTCTAATATTCAAGAATTCCATGTGAACAGTTTAGCAATACTGGATAACCACTAATTGCATCTGCTCAGAAATTCTACTATAACATCCATTTATGTCACAATGATACAAGTCTGGTTATATACTGGAATTCGAGCATTCCATACTGTATTCAATATACACGAAGCTCGGTCGTTAACAGATCAATATGAAGTTTGGATGAGAACGAAAGCCAAATAGACAAATCAACATTAAACCAACCATTGGAATGGCCGTTACAAGTATAATTTCTGGAAATCGGCTACATACTTATAATTCAATTAACTTCAAAGCCTTTGATCCAAAACTGTAGCCCCTATTTTTCCAATGGCCTTGCCTCTTCCTCAATGCAACAAAATTACACCTTTTCTGAAAGGCTTTGTTAACCATTATTTTGTGAAATTCTTTCATCTCGCAGTACTGACATTATTAACCCTTCAGTGTTCTCTTCGTTTATTGCCGCAGAGATTGATTTTAATCGGCAAAGTCCCTGGGGGAAAAAAACAAAATATCGCCAAAATTCGAAATTCAAAATTCATTCTGGAGGAGAAAAAAAAGAAGACATCTCCAAAATTGACATGTCTAGATTGTCGCTCCATGATTCTTTTTTAACCGTACGATGCTTAACACGTTTTCACTGGTCATAGTATGTGACTTAGAAGAGCATATTTAAGAGTTAGACGTGCTTTGATGGCACTTCCTGGCACAGATAGCTGACATCCTGAGGAGTCTTGGAATTGAATTCAGCACACACCAGTAGCGCCTCTGCCAGTTAACCTGAGTATGGAGTCTTAACTAAGTTCTCAAAATAATCCAAAGTATCCATATTGCAACAACAAATACCAGTCGTGCATTCAACTATCATAAATAGTATTACGAAGCATTACGAAATAAAAGTAAAATATTACAATGATGCAGAACAGCCTGCTCTTGTCAATTGAGATTGGGATAGCATTCTTTTGCGCCCTGGCTCGCTACTGCTGGATCCTGACAATAATGATACAAGTGGGAAACATACATTTTCCAAAATGAGTATTTTTCACTCTCCCCGTCCAAGAGCATTAAAAACAGTTCAAAGACTACCAGCCATACTGGGATCTTCTTATGTCAAAATATTAACAGCAAAATCAGAAGATTTGTCCCTTCATTAGCTACATTACTGTAACACATGCGATCTAGAAATAATGCATAAATTGATGTTGATAACAGTGATTGCTTTACAGTATGAAAAACTCGGTGGATCGTAATGCTCCAACACGCCTAATGAAGTGAACCATCACTCTTTACCATAAATCAAAACATTCCAAACGTACGCGTTGTACTTTTAAATTGTCTTGCGTTTACTGCTGGCTATGGATGCTTGAAGCTCACAAGATGTTACAAAATGATGCGCGCACATCTAAACACTAAGTCATTCACGACAGTTCATTAAAATATTCACGATGATGCCAACATCACATCTAACATTGTCACAGTAGTTGTACAGGACGTACTTGTTAAACTGAAAGTGAATATTTAAGAAGTTAATCACGTCTGAGTAATTGAATATTTATTTTGAAACGAGATAGACTATAATTGAATGAAGCATAGAGCAAATTAGTTTTTTAAACCAATTAAAGGAACTTGTAGCCTGCTGTTTGCACGTGAACCTGATCAATCGGTATAGGCCTGGGAGTATGAATTGTTCACTGTCAGTTTGAAAAGTACATTTGGGGTTATTGAGGCGCAGCAGTGGTGTCCCTATTTCTGCCAGGAGGCCGAAGTCTAAGTCCCACTTACTCCAGAAGTGTGCAATAACATCACTGAACAGGTTGATTTAAAAAAAAGTCTGAAAAGAGTGCATTTTGATATATTTATTTTAAACAATGAATTTCCCTATGTTGTTTCTAAATCAAAATAAATTATTTTCTTATATAGTCGCTAATAAGAAAACTAGCTATAATTAGTTGACTGGATTTAACCATTTAAGATGCTTATTATTTAAACTTGAATATTACACTGGGCCCAAATGATTTAAGAGTTAATTATATCATTCTTGCGATTTGGCCAACACATTACAATATACTATGGTTTAATAGCTATCCATTATAGTTACAGTCTTTTTGCCATTTCGTAATTCCTAAGAGTTCAGCATTGGCGGTTGATTTAGTTAGTTACAAATGAATACCCTTACTCTCGCGTTCGTATTTTTGAATGTTCCAGACGGGAACGATGTGAAATTAGCTTTGTAAAAGGACAACGGGGACAAGTGAGTATAATTAGAATAGTGGGACAAAAGGAATATAGCGGTCGAAAATATTACACCAATCTCGATCTCACTAAATCCGAATGAAATAGTCAACTGGCGCTGTACAACAAATCGTTTAATATCATTGAATAGGTGCGACTTAATAAAATAAAACATGCACTTATCTATGCCGTGCTTAAAATGGTAGGCCACACTTTTTGCAGAGAAAGATTTGTCGATTTTTAATATTAACAGTGGCGTGCGCAGATTTCCCAATCCTGCATCATACACGTAACATTTTTAATTAGAAAAAGATATCGCTTCCAAATAGTTACCTTTAAGAAGATTTATTTCAGTAGCCTACGTTTAAAAGTCTGCGCTATATTTTACATCACAGTGAATAAAGAAACCTTTTTGGTCTTTTCAGTGACCTCTAACAAGGTACAGTTAAACATTAAAAATAAAGTATAAATTTAGTCCACATTATGATATTTCCGTTTTTAAAAGTTTGCTTTACACTGACAGCATTGTTCTTACTTTTAGACTGTTCACGGAATATAGCTTAGTAGATTTAGCGATAGTCGGAAACAACTAAATAAAATGGAGACCATCAGTGCATATAAACTATTAAGCCTCCCTCCCTGTTGTAGCAACTAAGAGACTTCCAGTCAAGCATAACATACTCGGTAATTTCAAATCCGTATTAACAACAAGTAGGCTAATCAAGTACTGAAATTTACCCTTCTCTGGAATAACTGGTAATGGATTGCCCCATGTACTGGCTGGCATTAAAAACTTCAAGTTTAACACAAGGAATATTTTATCATAGATTATCTCCCATAAGACGGAATAGTGCAGAAGTCAGCAATTTATTGCCTTATTTCACGCTGCATATTTGTACGTAAAGGACATCGTTCTAGCTTCTTTCCAAACAAACAGGCAAGGAAATCACAACATCAACATCCCTTCTTCCCAACCCCGATATCCATGTCTTATTTTAATCGCGCAGGCAAGACCATCAGCAGCAACATTATCAGTTATTCTACTTTGAATCTTTGCGAACTGGATGCATGTAAAGAATTATTCGGGAAGAATGGCAACGACTACATACAAACACAGTAAACAATAGCACCCTGTACATCTACACCATCGCTCGTCATTTATAGGTGCGCGGGAAACAATGCAGGTTTAGCATGTATGCGCTACGCTTTTCACTTGTACCTCGAAGTATGCAGCTAGGACATTTCAGTGGTCTGTTTTGACACAAAGCACGATGGAGACGAAAAATAACAGACCTTAATTATGCCCTGACTCGTCAGGAAAAGCAGACTGCCACATTTTGCGAGCTACTTACCAATGATATTGGCCGATTTCAGCATTATCATTATTGTTTAGCAGCAACTTTATACACCGCCGTCTGTATAATACAGCAGTCAACGCTAAGTCAATTCTGTCTCTGATTCACCCAATAGAAGAATTCTATCGTTCCTTTTCGCATCAACTCAACAATTACTGGGAAGCTTTTTACCGCAATACAGTGTTGCGAATTCCAGAAATGTTCTCGTATCGGCTGAAATATTGCTCAATGCAAGGCAAACGAACACCGACATAATTCTACAAACCTCTACCGACCTTGACTGATTTTGTGATGTGGATTTGTAAACTATTTTGAGTAAGTGTCTCTCTGGGGAACAAATTAGACTGTATAGTATGATTTAATTACACCTTGGTCATAGTTCGCAGTCAATGGTGTTTGTATTTTTAACATACAGATGATCGTCCACTAAAACTGTTGTATTCAAGCACTGCATTAATCATTATGTCGCTCCGACTCTAATATTACAACCACGCTGTTAGAATACACCCATAACTATGCATTACAATTGGATGCCTGAAGCACTGCGTGTTTTCCCGAATTTGACTGGAATTGGGATACAGCCTCTTTGACTAATGTGTAATTATCCCATTGGTCTTGCGAAAAAAACATTTAGTTCATCCGTGAAAGCTCAGCGTATTTGCGAAAATGTACGATTTATCATTCCGTTCTATCAATATATTTTGGAGGGTTGTGACTAATGTTAAAGGTTATTCCGTGCTACTTTGTAAGTAATCGGTGGGGTGAATTGACACTTCTTTGTACAATTCTGAAGTAATTTGCTGACTTGTTAACAACATAGACGAAAATCCTGATGGTCAGAGTGCAGGAATCTATGGATTTTGGAGTCAAGTTAGAAAATAAGCATATTATGAATGGACGTAAACGTTTCTTTACAGCAAATACTACAGGAATGAAAACCAAAAATAATGGGAAAATTCAGCAAATCTAACGGCATCAGTGTAGAGGAAAACAGTTGACATTTCAGGTTACGGACTTACATTCTGAAGAACGTTTTGTTTTAATTATAGTGAACTCCAGCGTAATGTGCTGATTGAAAGAAAGATGTGTTGACTTAGCGATAACGAGGTGTGGAGCTGGACGAACACAGCAGGCCAAGCAGCATCTTAGGAGCACAAAAGCTGACGTTTCGGGCCTAGACCCTTCATAAGAAAAGCTTTTGATGGGTCTAGACCCGAAACGTCAGCTTTTGTGCTCCTAAGATGCTGCTTGGCCTGCTGTGCTCATTCAGCTCCACACTTTGTTATCTCGGATTCTCCATCATCTGCAGTTCCCTCTATCTCTGATGTGTTGACTAGCATTCTTTGTTCCATCTTAGCGTGCATTAAAAGTCCTTTCAGTCATTTATAGACAATTTTTTTGAGGATGCTCTTCATTGCCTCTCAGTCCCTAAGAGTGATTGCCACATCCCAATACTGTCGGTTTACCAGTTAATTCTGCGATTCAAAATTAGGTGTCAAAAATCGACAACTGAGAGAAGAGTCCACCCATTACTTAGATGTTTGCTAATCAACATGTTGAAGCATGTCATTATACACCTTTGAAACATGTTGGACCTGAACTCAGGCCTCCTAACTCAGAGGTAGGGACGTTACCACTGTGCCACAATATTTATTATCTATTGGGTGTTAATCAACCATGAACAAACTGTGTAAAAAGCAAAGTCCTAATGCTGGAGATCCACAATAAAATAAAACAAACACAAAGTTCTGGAGAAACTCAGCAAATCTGAGCATCCTAGAACAAGAAGCAAATTTACATATTGAGTACAAAATGACCTTTTCATAACAAGTTTGACATTTCCTAGGAAAAACAACAAATAAAAGGGACCTTGTGTCTGTAACTAAAGTGGTGTCAAAATATGGCTCAGGGCTGTTGTGACAGGATAATCCATGTGGTTTGCTGATTGTTACCTCATCTTCTCTGCAAACCGATTTTCGCAATGGCAGAGAAACAAATAGTCCTTACGCAATGAAACATGACACAATCTGTGACTCTGCCCTTATCACTGGTATCCAGGTCATTATGATGGCTCTCATTTAGTTCCATACATTGCTTATGATCAAAGATTGAATACATGCAGCAATTTCAGTCACTACACTGGCTCTAGACTATCCCAAAGATCTATTTATTGCCTCCTTTCCATCTTTAGATGATGCTGATCTTTTATAACATGCTTAAAACTTGCATCAATTTCAACACGACACAGCTGTATTCTTTTATAACCACTCTGGACTCCTTTACATGGGATATGAACATTGTCAGTAAAACAGCAATTATTGACTGGAGGTGGTAATAGTTTGCAGCCATCTTGAACTTCTAAAGTCTATGTGATGTAGGTACACCCATTGTATATTGGCAAAGGAGTTCCTGAATTGTGACCCACGAACAGGAGAAGAAAAGCAATATATGCCCAAATAATCATGGTGTGTAGCTTGAAAATGGTCATGTTCCTCAGTCTCTGCTAACCTTGACCTTCCAGGTGGTACAGATCACAGATCTGAATGAAATATTGAAGGAGGCTTTGCAAGCTTCAAAAGTGCGCCTTTTAGATGATACACAATGCTGTTGTATGCTGGTGGTGAATGGAGTGAAATTTTAGGTGATGTACAGGGTGCAAGGTATATGTATTGTTTAGTCGTGAATGGTATGGGGCTATATGTGGGTTTTGCAATTATCAGACTGCTTACATATAATCCAATCATGAATGTGAATCAATTTCCACCAGCAAAACACTAGAGCCTATGACAGCTACCACAGATTTTATTTTCAAACTGCTGAATTAATAACCCCATTGACCAGGCTGACCCAGTTTGTAGTTTTGTTACCCTTAGGTCATTATAAACTGATAAGTTGGCTCCACATACTCCCCAACACCCAGATAACTTACTTCTACCTCAATAATGTATTGCACTTTTGACTTTATTATTTCAATATATATTCAATATACCATATTGAATACCATGTATTCAAGTTAAAACATCAGTTTCTGTGGTTAGATTCACTCCTGGCCATGGCTCTCACTATCCCTCTCCCTTGTACCAATCTAGACCCCGGTACTGAAACTCTGTTAAAAATCTGTCTTTGGACTGTTGTGCAACACCTTCTCTTTGGTCTACCATTGGCAGCTGGGTGATAGGGTTGGATTTTTCTCCATGAGGGAAATTTCCTGCCTCCTGCACAGCAATGCCTAACCATAGCCCTCAACCCTCACCGCCCATCTTCAAAAACCCCCAACACATACACCTGCTCACCTGACCCTCTACCTATCTCCACATATCACACATCACTTCCATACTCCAATTACATCCATGACCACCTATATAATCCTTGCCCCAATGTCTTGCATACCTCTGCAATACAGGCATCTAACTAACAATGTGGGAAGTAACCTAGGGTTATGACTCGTACATAAGCAGATGAATCCAATCTGCTACTTATTGCTCCAGGAATCTACTTGCCATCATCAGTGGTGTCAGAAGGGGTCATCAACAGTGACATCAAGCATCACTTATTTTTCAATAGCCTGCTCATGAGGGCGTAGTTTGGGTTCTGCCAGAACCACTCAGTTCCTGATCTTAGTACAGCCTTAATTCAAACATAGACAGTACAGGTAAACCTCAGAGGTGACAGTAACTACCTCTGACAGCAAGGCTGCACATAAAGAGCCTTAGAAAATCTATAAATCAATGGGAATCGGAGTAAACCCTCTTCTGATTGAAGTTACACCGAGCAGAAATGTAAATGGTTGTGGTCATCAGAGGTGAGCTCCCTACATGATCAATATCTGGGGGCTACCATTGACCTGAAACTGAACTATGCTGGCTACATAAATACTGTGTCTACAAAGTCAGGTCAAATGCTGGGAATCATGTAGCAAGTAATTAATCTCCTGACTCCCCAAAGCCTGTCCACTGTCTACAAGACATAAGTCAGGTATGCCATGGAATACTCCAACTTGCTCGAATGATTGCAAATCCAACAACATGAAAGCAGCTTAATACCATCCAGGACAAGGTGACAAGCTCAACTGGCACCATATCCATAAACATTCATTCCTTCTACCACCAATGGACAATGGCAGGAGCATGTACAATTTACAAAATGAGAAATACACCAAGTCTCCTTCATCAGCACCTTCTCAACCCACAGCTACCACCAGCCAAAAGGGCAAGGGCAGAAAATACACAGGAACTCCATCACATACAAATTCCCTTCCAAGCCATTTGTCAGCCTGACTTGAAAATATAACACTGTTCTTTTAGGTCACAGGGTAAGCCCCAAATCTATGAATGAATTCAATAAAATAAATTTACTTCCACTTCCCCTTGGCACGATCCAATGGGAAATCTTTGACACGTACATGAAATGGTCACAATAAACAAATATCCATTTAAACTCTACCAGAAAAACAGCCTGAAACTTATTAGATATTCATAAAACTGTCAACCAGAAAGCCATCCAAACTCAAGTCAAAAAACCTATTTCCTACTAAGTGGTGATTATATTCCCAAAATAAACAAATGTCCATTGAAAACCCAATCCAAAAGATAAAATTCTGTCGGTACCTCATAAAACTGCTGATCCAAACACAGTTCATAATTTCCTTAAGAGCTGTGCTCTGCTCAGATTATAGTTCAAGCTTTGAGCTTAGTCAAGTATTCATAATAAGGTACAAGTGCATAATTCTGTCAACAAAGCCTCTGGAGTTGATACATAAAGGCTACAAAATCACGGTGTGTTTGCCACCTATTGTATTGGTTCAAAGGTTGACCAGATGGTTGATCGGTCAGTCAGAGAGAAGGTCAAAGCACTGGTCACAACTGACATTTAAAATCTGAACTTCAAAACTGTTCAATGCAGAAGTGCACATTCGTCATTGGATAAATCTACCTTATGCCTCTGAAGGCATTCACAGAATAATTCTGATCAATTTAATGGCCACTTAACCTTTATCAGCAAACTCCTACACCCAATCACAGCACTAAAGACAGACTTATTATACAATATTAAGACATGCAAAATGAGCAATACTTTTTAAATTTACCTGCCAAATGGTTCCTGGAACCTGACTAGCATCCCAAGATTCATAATACCATTGAGCTCAACTATATTTCTTTGCAAAACTCATCTAATTTTGTGAAAACTGCAGCAATACTGAAATCAGCGTGTCCAAAATAGAATCGCTGCTGTCAGAGTTGATGTACATGAGTTCATGCTCCCCATACTAAAACTGCTTCCATAATTATAGCAGATAGGAAAGAAGGGTGCAAATCCCAAGATTAGGTCCTTCTCTCTTCCCACCTCCCCCCCACCCCTCACGCTCTATGTATGCCCTGTGCCAGGATGACAAAATCTGGCCAACAGAGCCATTACAGCAGAAAAGGAATACATTCTGCCCATTGAGTCCATGCTGGCTCTCTCTGGACAATCTTATTGATCTCAATCCCATGCCCACCTCATCCCAACTTCTGTCTAGATCCCAAGGTCCTGCACAATCCATATAAGCCTCTCTATTTCATCATTTCCATTTTTTAATTTTCAGACCCTTTTTAAAGCCTACTGCTTTGACTTGGTTTTATCACCTTCAATGGGTAAGTATCCATTTTTGTCTCATTCTATCCCTGTGAAGAGTCTTAGAATCATTTTCTATGTGAAGGACATTATAGAAACGTAAGACAATAGCAAAATACTGTGGACTTCAGAAATCTGAAGCAGAAACAGAAAATGTTGGAAATATTCAGTATTTTTGAAAACAATAAGAGTTTATACTTCAGGTTTTTCACAAAAACTAGGAAAAG
Source organism: Stegostoma tigrinum (assembly GCF_030684315.1). Taxonomy (NCBI): domain Eukaryota; kingdom Metazoa; phylum Chordata; class Chondrichthyes; order Orectolobiformes; family Stegostomatidae; genus Stegostoma; species Stegostoma tigrinum. The sequence continues at coordinate 36,368,261 of NC_081360.1, read as the reverse complement.
CTAGGAATGTCATATGTTTCTAGCAAGTCAAAAGTTTTGGATGAGCAGAAGTGCCATTGGAAGAAGGAAGAATGGGAAGTTCTGTGATAGGGTGGAGGGCAGGACAACTTAAAAGATTTCATGATGCAAAGCCAAAGGGACAAGTGAAAAAAAAACTGGGCCAGTAAAGGTATGAGTCACAGCATAACTGTCATACAAATGCAAAATACAGGAAATGATAAAGAGAAATGAAAAATAAGTGCAAAGCAGCAAAGAAACAAAACCCTTCTTTTACCTTAACACAATCAATCACCAATATTTTTCTGTCATTTCCTACCTTGACTTCATTGTGTCCATTTGTGGATTTAAGTTTCAGGGTCTTCGACTATATCATCCCCTCACCTTTCTTCACCCTGCTGGAAATCTCAACTTTGACTCTGTCAGCCTCGTATTCAATGGATCATCCTCTGCCACCTTCAGCATAATTCCACCATGAAACAGCCCATCATCTCCTTTTTCAACATTCCAAAGGAATCATTCCCTCCTTATTCACCCCTTAATGACTGAGGGGTGACTCCAATACAGCCTCCCTTTTGTTTGTCACCTTTCCGTGTAAGAGCAGAAGATGCTTTCACCTCCTTCAGCTCACCATGTGAAGCCTCAAATGCTCCTTCCAAGTGAATCAGTGATTTGCTTATACTTTTTCAATTTAGTATATTGTATTTAATTATGATGTGGCCCCCAGTGAACTGGGGAGACAAATGCAAGCCTGACTGTCCTCTTTGTGAACACCTCCAATCAGTCGGCAAAATTCTAGTTGCTAAGGCACCGTCTTTCTTCCAGGCTGACCATTTTTTTGCCTTTAGTCTGCTATATAGTTTCAGTGATGCTCAATGCAGTTAGACCAACATTACCTTAGCATATGATAGGGCATTTCACAGCTTTCCGGAGTTGACATTGAATTCAGCAAGTTTGTATTATAATATCTGCTTCATTTTGTTTTGTGCTTCTTTGCATTTCGTTCTTGGTTCACAGAATCACAGAAGTGTTATGGGGCACAAGGAGGCCATTTTATCCAATGTGCCTGCAAATGAGCATAATTACTTAGTGCTAGTCTCCTACATTTTCCCCATACCCTTGCACATTATTTTTATCCAAAAATTATCCAACTCTCTCTTGTATGCATCAAATGAATCTGTCCCCAAACTTCCAGCAATATATTCCATACCTAAACTTGTCAGTGAAAAGGATTTTTTCCCCCTCATATCACCTTGCTTGTTTTGCAAATCACTTTAAATCTATGCCCTTGCATTCGTATCTTTTAAAGAACAAGCACAGTTTCTGCATCCTACCCAATCCAGCCCATTCACGACTTTGCAAACCTCTGCCAGATCTCCACTTAGCCCTCTTCTCTCCTCTACTTTGTAATCAGACAACAGCTATCCCTGACACTAAATGCCACTGGACAAATCCTCTACTTTTTTTCCACTTGTCCTAATACTACACAATTTGGTTTTGTACCATTAAATCGTATGTTACATAACTTCTCCTGCCTGCTCACTCGATCACAGACCTTCCTTTTTGTTTTTTCAATCTTACTTCTTTTCACTTGCTCAAAAGCTATTGCATTTCTTACTTTTCCCAGTTTTAATGAAAGCTTGAGGACTGAAACATCAATCTACATCGTGCTTCCACAGCTGTGGAATATTTATAACAGTTTCTGTTTTCTACAAATGAAAGATGTTGTTTAATTTCAGCTACAGACCGTTCCTGACAAATTTTACAGTAATCCATTCCCATAATTTTATTATGTGTTTTCTTCCAAATACTGCAGACTTTTAAAATTTGTCTTCACACTGCTTTGGAAGCATACAGCACAGCATGTTGTACTGAGGCAATGTGACATGACCTCCTTTGGGGTTTTCAATCCAGTGCTTTCCAGAGGGAGATTAGGATAGATTTAGAGACATACAACATGGAAACATTCCCTTTGGTCCAATTAGTCCAAACTGACCATATTCCCAAACTAGTGGCCTGTGTTTGGCCCATATCCCTACAAGCTTTGCTATTCATGTACTTATCCAAATGTCTTTTAAAACTTGTAACAGTATCTGCATTCACCAGTTCTTCTGGTCCTTCATTCAACATACTAACCACACACTGTATGAAAAAGGTGACCCTCATGTACTTTTCAAATCTTTCACCTCTCACCTTAAACATATGGCCCATAGTTCTGAATGCCCCCACCTTATCTGTGCCCCTCATGATTTTATTAAGTTCTTTAAGGTCACCTCACAACCTCCTATGCTCTAGTGAAAAAAGTCTCTGCCTATTTTTATACTGTAACTTAAATCTCCAGTCTTGGCAACATCCTGGCAAATGTTTTCTGAATCCTTGCCAGTTTAATAATATCCTTCCTATATCAGGGTGAACAGAACTTCACACAGTACCCCAGAAGAGGTCTCACCAGCCTCAAGTACAATCACATCATAACATATCCCAAATGTCATACTCAAAGGCCTGAGAAATGAAGACAAGCCTGTTAAACGCCATCTTAACCATTCTATCTACATGTGACACAAATTTTAAAGAATTATGCACCTGAACCCTGATGTCTCTCCGATCTACAACCCTGCCCATGTTTCTTTGGCCCTTCCTAGTGATGTGTCTGTGAATGCAACTTACATCACAAACTGTACCAATTGGTGCACAACAGAATATCTAAATTATTTCAATGAATTTTATTTCAAGTGAATTTTTTATTACAGTACTGAAGCTGCATTTTTCCTTGATATTATTCCTTTTGGGAAAATAAACAGTATACCAAACCTGTTGCCAATTATTTGTGAAATTAAAGCTCAACATACTACTCTATGGAATAACTAATTTGTTTGAATTATATTATAAAAATACCAAGAATTTGAAAGTGATAATGAGTATGCTAGAATCTTAGAAGGTTGATAATATTATGGCGTGCCCTATGTCATTTCTGAAACCTGATGTCATTCTAACATTGATGTCCAGGTAGCTGCAGGGAGTAAGTATTTCATTATAGTCTACAGCTGTCATTAATTTCTGTGGCAACACTTGATGTGACAAGAGGAAAGAAACATTGTAGACAATGTGTTTCTTGAGTTGAGCTTTCCTTACATTTTTGATTTAGGTTTCAATATTGTTTGAGTTTCCCTAAGGTTAATCATGAATTGCATGCATTTCCCTTGCCGCCATATCATAATGCAGAACTATATTGTCTTTAATTGTAAACTCTATTTCAAGATTAAACAATTTGTTGTAATTGTTCATGTTAAAAATTTTAGTAATGTTTCGGCATTACATTTCTCTTCAGAACTTTTTTATTTAAAAATTACAAGTGCGTTAGTTGGATAGTCTTCTCATGTTTAACATAACTACTTGAAAATACAGCTGTTAATAAAATTATGCATTCATCTGCGCAGGGAGAATTGTGTTTCAAGTTGATAACTGTTTGAAAAACAAATCTAGCAACAACTGTTGTAAATACCATCTTATATCACAATTCATTCTATAAGGCCACTGAAATTTTTTGTTCTTGTTAAACTATTTGAGGAAAACTCATTTTTGGGGATAGGTGGTTATCAGATTGTTTGTGGTTGCTTGCTCTATTTTCTCATATTTAATTGCCTTAATTTTAGTTTGGCTTCATGCACTGTGAGAACCAAATCCATTTCTGTGTTTAGTTGTTTTTACAAAGAGCAGCAGTGATCCAACAATGTACATTCTTTTGGAGATAAATAAAATTGGATGATATAAACAACAGCATAGCAAGTTAATAAGTTGGAAGTAAACTGGTAGCCAGTGTGTTGCTTTCACAATACTGATGCAGAATGTCTGACACTGATATTATTACAGCATGCTAGCAGTCACAGCTAGTATCTAAGGCTATCAGCACTAATATGCAGGTAAGTGTTGGAAATAATGGTTTTATTGTAACTTCCAGCCAGTGTCAATTATTGAGCTATTCTTAATTCAGGGAATTAGTGTTATACAGTAGCAAAATTTTACACCAAGTTTGTTTTATTGGACTGCCAAACTGCAATATTATTCCACTCTAGAACTGGAAAAGCTTCCAATAAGCCGATGTATTTAGTAATGCATGTTCAACCTTATTAAAATTTAAGTGCACATTCAGGTGATGGGATTTCTCTTGCTGTTGCCAGACTGAGATTATGACAATTGTAAATGTTCCAGCTCTGAAACAATACCTGTTCAGACAGACTACACTCTGATAGTGGCAACAGGTCAATGAATTCTCCAACACTGCTCAGCAGGGAAACACCTCAATAATTGTTGGAATTGCTGCCACCATCCTTGGTTTTGTATAGGGTCACAATATGTACATCTCACATATCCTGGGACACTGGGAGCTGGAGGTAACACACCACCACTCCAGCAAAGACAAAGAGGTTTCAGCAGATGCCGCAGGAATTCTAGTTTCCTGTACTTGATGCTGATACAGAATCAGCACCCTGCAGCTTTGTCCAAAACAAGTGAGTAAACTGTATTGTTAAACTCAACCACTATGAATTCAATGTCAAGCTCTACCAACTAGACAGGCTGTCAGTGGTGCCTGGGTCTTCCTTGATGATAGTGCTGTCACTAGCGTAAAATTCAAGGTAGTGTTCCATCCAGTTCACTGGCAGTTAATTGAAATTGGTGATGAACAGCCGTAAAGCAATCAAGGTCTTCTCATTCAGATCTTACTTGTAAATTAAAGAGAGCGGACCACTGGCTTCAATGACACGTCATATCACAGTGGTGTTAGTCTCGAACGAGAAAATACCATTATATTTTGTTTTCATTGTTAATTCCAATCAGCATGTACTCATTGCTAAGCATGCAATGTCTGCGCTGGCTTGACCATGTTCATCAATTGTATAATGGCCATATACCAAAGAGCATTGGTATGGTAAATTTGCAACTGGGGTACAATTCCTGCACATATATACCTCTGCTACAAGGACACTTGCAACTTAAAATATGAAGATGGCAGACATTAACACTATCAACTGGAGACAGTCACTTACAGCTTTGATCTCAGGAAGCTGTCAAAAAGGTATTGAAAAGGGTGAAGAGAGATAAAATATTCAGCTAGCTGAGAAGAAAGCCTGAAGAAAATGGAAACCGACAAATCATGCATTTTCTAGACTCACCGCCTTCCTCTACAGTAAGTATATCAGAGACCGCCATGCTAAAGTGAGGGTTCTGAGCCACTCCAGATGATTTGAAATGCAGAGTGAACAATCACAATGCAGATCATTATTTTGAGACAGAAAGCTGTCAATCAAATAAAATTCATCCAAGGACTGAATAATTTGGATTCATTATCACTCAGAATGTTTTGGGGCAGATGCAGATTCTACATAACTTTATTTGCGCAACGGCGCTTAAAAGTTTCAATGTAATGCAACTGTTATGTAACTCTCCATCTCAGGTTTTGTTCACCAACATTAGCTCCCAGTCTAGAACTGTTCCAGTTTTAAAATTCTCATCCTTGTTTTGCAATTTGTTTGTCACTTCACCCCCTTCTCATCTTTGAATCTCTTCCTGCCATATTAAGGTTCTCTAAGATCTCTCCACTGGTCCACTTCTAGCCATTTCTACATGCCCAATTTTCACCTCCTCACAATGGTAGCTGTACTTTCAACTAAGCAATCTTCTGAATTCCATGTGTCAGCTTTTGCTCATCTCTAGGTCTCTCTCTTCCTTTAAAATATTTCTTAAAACCTACCTCTCTGTTGAAACTTTTGGTCACCCTTCAAAGTCTTCATATGTAATTAGATTCAAATTCTGAGTGATTACACTGATTTGAAGTCCCTTCAGAAGTGTTATGTGATAAGTACAAGTTGTTTTTGCTGGTCTAGATATTTTTCCCATCTCATGCAGTGAAATACCAGAATGCACACAATACTCTCTTCGCATACACAAATTTTGCCAATACATGAAAAGACAGGTACAAGTCCTTGTGAAAGGTTAATACTCTGCACAAATGTTTGTTTTAAAGCTAAAATTAATTTTGGCTTAGTTGTGGAGGGTTCTACAGGACAAAGACACCCAGCAAATTGTCTTATTCAAGACAGTGTCAATGCTTCTTTGTAATCTGTTTCCACATATCAGATGAAAATGCTGAAGGTTAATTTGCTCTGCAGTTTGCCCTGTTTCTTCAAAGAAATGTGCCATAATTTCATAAGAAATTTCAAACTATCCAGCTGACATCAGAAACTCAAAAAATCTATAATGGAGGAGAATGATCAAACTGCTATGCTTTCAATAATTTATTTAAAAATAAAGATAATTTATTGCTCCTGTGGTGCAAATTTGCAATGTTGACAGAAAACCATAAAATCTATTTTAAAATTCATTCTCAAGCATTTTTTGAAGTGGATCCTAATGCTTCCATTTTGAGGTTGAAATTATTTGAAATGTTGTGCTCTCTCATCTAAAGCTTGAATTACCTAAGTATTATGAAAATGACAAGTTCTTAAATAGGTCAGAACAGACTTGAACAAATCTATTCAGACATATAGAGTTACAGAAATGCACAGCACAGAAACAGACCTTTCAGTCCAACTCATCCATGTCGACCAGATATCCTAAATAAATCTAGTCCCATTTGCCAGCATTTGACCCATATCACCTAAGCCCTTCCTATTTACATACCCATCCAGAGGCCTCTTAAATGTTGCAATTGTACCAGCCTCCACCATCCTCTGGTAGTTCATTCTATACATGCACCACCCTCTGTGTGTAGAAGTTGCCCCTTAGATCTCTTTGCATCTTTCCCCTCTCACCTTAAACCTATGTCCTCCAGTTTTAGTCTTCCCTACCCTGGGGAAGAAACCTTAAGCATTCACCTTATCCATGCCCCTCATGATTTTATAAACTTCTAAATCATGCCAAACATGTCAGATTAGATGTTTTGAGGTGGTGATCAGGTGTGCAGGTGAAGGCAGTGAGGTTCATATGGTTCATACAGATTTTAGCAAAGTCTGTAACAAACATAGAAAATATTTCATTTCTAATAGTAAAAAGTTTAATTCCACCTTAACAACTGATTCAACCATGCAAACAAACGAAATCGTCAATGAGTTCTATTTTTAAAAGAAGTTCATTCTAAAATCTGACATACAACCCAACTTTTAAGGAATAATTTCCATGTTTACTAACTTACACAAACTAAAATTAACATGGGTTAACAATAATTTAAGAAAACTGAAGAATTGAGAAATGTTGCCACACTGTTTTAATAGCATACAGATGCGTAAATTTGTTTTTTTCTTACATCCTTCTGGACAGCTTCAACATCAGTCTGTTCATAACTTTAAATTAAACACTTGTAAACCACTCAAAAACACATGAACTGCATCAGAACGCAGTTGGACTCTTCATTTCTTAACAGAAATCAAGGATGCAATTTTTTTTCATCTTTTCACGTTTAAGAGAAAGAAAACGTCCAATTAAGCATTTAGAAAGGTTTTCGACGTACATCTAAATTTAGCAACTGTATTGCTTACCCTCTTGACTAATGCCAGCAATGCACTAGGGAATGCCAAAACCAAATTTGATAGACATTAGATGCCTGTCTTTTTTTTTTGAGGGCATCACGTAAGGCCAGTCGAAGGAAGGAAGGAGAAAGAGTAGGGTCCAGATGTTGCCAATTAGGCCTGACAGCACCCATTGTGAGCACGTGTCGCCATTCGCTCAGCTAGGACACACCCACGTGCTAGTCCCACCTGTCAACAGCCGACAGCCACGCGCAGCCGAGTCCCTCACATGCGCGAGCGGGGCGCGCTAAGGTGTGCGCGGGCACGCGTGCCGGTGGCGCGCGCTGGGCTGTCATTTGCTGGGTGGCGGGGAAGCTAGCCAGAAGCGCCAGGGGACGAGGGAAGCTGTTTGTACCAGATTAAGAGGAACAGCCGAATTGCCAATAGAATGTAAAAGGAAGAGGGTGTGTGGAGTTTGCATGGAGTTCCCTGTGCTGTATTTGTTTAATACAGAGAGGATAGCGAGAAATTATTCCATTAGCTCTGAGTGAGTATTTTTCTCAATATGTATTTTTAGCTAGGAAATCATTTCGAATTGTGACTCGGCAAATGTGAGGATGGTTAAGGATAGGCTTCAAGTGTCCAAAGGAGCTGACGACTTGCACAAATCTTGCTAGAGAGATGTGGCATTCAGCATGTTTACGCACTTAAAGGCCGAGTCTATTTTATATGACGGTGTTACTGCTAACAGTACACAGTGAGAAAGTTATACTTCTGAAGTACGAAAAGTAGACATGAACCACGTGAGCTGAAACTTGGATAGTCTCGTATAAGATATCGATGACACCAGAATGATATGACTGGGACTTGTACCGAAAATTTGCTTTATAAAGCTCAGGCGACCGCAATAACTCCAACTTTGGTTAACTTTGAATAATTTATTGTTGTGGAACTGCTGGAGAACTAGTATCCTCTTATTTCCTTATTGCAACATATTAAACACAATGTGCAGATCTATTTGAAACAGTATTTACTTGAAACGATAATAATGCGATTGCATAAATTGTCAATGACATTTATTTTGGTACTTTCGTAACATTCAGCAAACAACTTCAAACCTTGCCTGAAAGTGTATTTTAAGCGAATCCACCAGAGAAGTAGACATTTGATAACCTCTTGACCGACTTCCCTGTCAATGAGTAGTTATTTGCCAAACATTTCTAACTGTGGGGAGAGGAGATGAGGTCCAGTGTTAATAATATGATGGTGGAACAGAAAGTTGTACTGTTATAGATGTTACAGACCAATGCAAGTCGCTATCTCTATTCAGAACTATTATACACAGTCTTCTGAATTAGTATTTTGATTTAGCTACATTTTGTTTGAAATCTGAGTAGGGTTACCAAGTCTACTTTTTTTTAAGTTTCATCACGCAACAACACCAGGCCTAAACTTGGCCTTTTCCCAATAATCAAAACTGTTAAAATGAGCAACGTTCTCAAAGAAAATGACATAAAAGTAATTTCTAAGATTTGTTTCCTTCTGTTTTGTGGAGAATAGTGTCTGGGCGTTTCAGACGTAATCTCCTAGAAACTGTCAAACAAACCCAAGGGGTTTCGAGCCCGTGAGATAAATTCTGTCAATAATATGAAAGGTTGGTTTTGAACAAGTTTGGTTTTATGAGTTGCCAATTCTAAGATGATCGCCGGTAACTAACGTGAAAGCGTTTCTGATTTTGCTGAAAATGACGGTGTCTGAATTTGCTATTCATGTTGTCACAACTAGTATAAAAGTGATACTAACCGAAACTTGGATACCAATTTTGACAGTTGATAAATGAATAATCATTGCATTCATAAGACACAATTTTGTTCATAAACCTGGAATTGCGATCATCTCCCTGCGATGCCACTGCTTTTAAGATTTGATTGGAATTAATTTATCCCATTTTATTATATAGTCCACTCTCTCTCTAGACTGTGTTAATGCATGAAATGAGTAAGTATGCGATTTTTGTGCCACGCGATTTAATTTGACTGTGGCTCTGAATTGCTTGTGCCTGTGATCCAGTGTTTTGTCTGTTTGATGGAAAACGTATTGCAGATTGAAAAGATTCCAGTCAATTCAAACAGATGTTATTCACAAGGATAAATGAAGAGTGTGGGAATATTTCTGAGTCAAAACATTTGACCAATTTGCTGAGCAACGCCCTCCTAATTTATACAGCTATTATGCATGCAATATTTGGAAAGACCTTCGGATGATCTTTTACAACATATGTTCCAAAGTAAAATCAAAAGGTCTTGCAAAATAGTGGGTTTTAAAATCGTATATTTAATAAAATAATTGTTTTTAACGTGAATGATATAACGACCCGAGCCGAATAATGTACAAGAATGGCTTTGTACAATGTATTATTCTACAAGAGACTCCATTACGTCATCAACCACTGTTACCTTTCTTGGACTTCAAGAAAAGAGATCACCACCACAGTGCACCCATTGCGATATCGCATATTGCCCATATTCGGTTCATCAGTTACTTTCCTTCATACTATTGTATATTTTACTTCAGATACAGCAAAAGCAAGCACCTTTATTCAATGAGCACATAACGTTAAGTTGTATCAAATCTTGCTCTTGGTAGGCATGTTAAATCATACCAACCGTGGAAAAAGATGAAAAGGAAGAAAAAAGAAAACATTTACAAAATGAATGCCATGTACACATTATTCAACGAACATACGCAGTCATATCAAATTCAGTTTTTACAACTTTGTAGCAACCAATTCAGTTCTCTCTATTGGCTTGCCGTAGTGCAAACTGTATTGTTGCCAAGGCAGAATTCAAACAGGGTCTTAACACTTATCAGACCTGTGGTATTCCTGTCCATTTTGCCTTAAACATTGTCCACAGACATAGTGCTTCTGTTAGCTTCGAAAGACAGTCCATCTGTCCCGTAATGCCAATGCATAAAATTCAAGTTTAGAGTTGTTCAGACGACATGATAATGTAAATCCTCCTGTTCATCTGAACCGAGTTAAATATTGAAGTCGAATGTTAATATCTGCTGAAAATACACGAATGCAGTTTTTATATTGGCCGATGACCAATTAATTCTCTGATCTGAGAAATTAAGTGTCAAGTCTATGTCAGAAAGTTTCTGGATTATTTTTAAGCACATGCAATGGCACTTTTTTTAATATTACCAAATACGTCTTATTCTTTTAACCAATTCGTCAAAGCTGGGATTGGAATTGTTCATACATATTTAGATTTGGATGAATTTGTATGGGTTGATCTGTCTTGCTAGAAATGTATACTGGCTCCTCTTGTTTGAGATGGAACAGTGGACTGGACCATTGAATTCAATATGTGTGTTGGAATCTTGCTGTTCTCGTTCGGCCCGTGTTATTAGTTTCGTTTCGGGGGGTTGGGGGGGCGAGCAACACAAATACAATCTCTTCTCTGCCTATTGCACAGTATTGGGTGATGCAGAAAATCGTTGACACGACCGTATTTCGCACGTCCAGTTGACAGGACGTATCACGTCTTTTTTTTGGTCGTTCTCAAGAGCAGCCACAACGATCCACTACCATTGCTGGTATTTTCCCATAGATGATTTGTTCTCTTCCGTTAAAATATAACATATTAATAGGGGACATCTTAGTCGGGGTGCAGCAGGGTCCAGCCGAACCTCTAGGATTAGCCTGCTGTACGAGGTGAGTATGCGGGAATTTTTGCAGGAACATGTACTCGCATTGTCCTGAGCAATAATTGGCTTTGTATCTCTTGGGTGCTATTATCCAGTCCCAACCGAAAGCCTCAAAGTCTACAGTGAGTGGGTAACGACAACAGCGAGATTCAGTTGAGTGTTCATCACAGTCAAGACCAAGGTTTCTTCTGGATCGTTTGGACGTTTCCGTCACCTTTACTTCGAGGAACGGTTGCTGTTGACATAAAAGGAAATGTTAAAGTAAGTTCTTAACCTCAAACGCTCGCACCCTATTTCCAACATCTCGGAACCATAAAAGTGCGGTTACATTTCTGTTCGTCCCTGTAAAGTAGAGGCACCTTAGTACCCCCTTACAGCACAAAATTTCGCAACACAACTAATAAAACTTGTAAGAAAGACCGAAGAATTCGGGAGCGATGGACAGAAACTTAAGGCTATCGCAGGGAATGCCTTCAAAAGCGTCAGTTTTCGGGCACTATGCCAGCAAATGTCTGATCATCCCCTAAACAGTGAACACAAAATACTTGGTGCCTTAATCTATATAGAAATCTATAGTTAATTGTATCAGCCAAAGATCGACGCAAAGTACACTGAAATCTGATAGTGTGCTATTTGACATTCAAATTTTCTTCACGCATTAGGTAAATATAATTTTGCTTTCAACTCATTTTGGTATTACCTCTGCTTAATCTTATTTTTGCAATTGGAATGACTCATCTTTGTATCTTTGGAGATGAACCACCTTTTCTCTGCTTCTAAGGGGTGAACATAGTGAGTTATTTTATTATGTTGTTCAAATATTCTCCAATAATGCATAAAGGCTGAGAAAGACGATGTATCTCCATACGGTTAAAGGATCCCAAAAGTTTGAAAAATATGTAATCGTCATTTTTTATAGGCATAATTTAATATTGAAACACGTTAGACATAAACATGCTGCATTTAATCTTCAAAATAAGAGTGTGCGTTATTCGAAGTGGAATACTTACATTATTTGAATAATGAATGGACATTACTAACTTTTGGCTATAATTATGACATTTTCTGCTCCTGCACTTCCCAGAGAAACTTGTTTAATTTTGAAAATGCTGAAGAACCTGAAGTCTTCAGTTCTGAAGAAGTCATATCAGACTCAAAATGTTAATCCTGTTTCTCTCTTCACAGATGCTATTTGTCCTGCTGAAACTTTTCAAACATCTGAAATAAAAACAGAAATTCCTGGAGAAACTCTGCAGGACTGGCAGCATCTGTGGAGAGAGAAACAAGGTTAAACTTTCAACTTCTTCAAGAACAAAAAGATTTCAAGTTCTACAACATTATCTGTTTTAATTTCAGATTTCCAGCATCCGCAGTATTTAGCTTTGATCTGTTTAATTCTGAAATGGTCATATGTCTTTCCCGTAAATTTGGTGCATGGAATCACTCCACTATAAACTCTATAGTTATTTATAAACTATTGAAAGATTTCAAATTCCGTCGTTCATATTACATGATCATTAGGAAAACGATAAGGGTCATGGAAAACTGTCGAAAAACTATTTCAAAATGTGGTGAATACCATTCCGGGAAAAACTGAATATAAGTTACATCACAAAAAAAAGTCATCAGAACAAAATTGAGGTCTGACGATCTCTGAAAACGTGTCTTCTCTCCTCCAACTCCCACTAAGCGATTTACAGCTCCGATAAGACTGCTCCAGACTTACTCTTGGAATAGCGACCCTAATCCTTAGCGTTTTCATTATCTCACTCTGTAGAAATCTTCATTTATTAATGGAACGATCCTTTGGCCGCGAGAAAGTCATTCTTGAATGAGGCAGCAGTTACGTTAAAATTAAATGTTGCCACCTGATTTGGAACAGTTTCCTGTTATGATAATTTTGCTCAACGCCCCCATGTTTTAGGAATGTCGCAGTTTGTGATGTCATCAGAAATGCTTTTCGGCGAAAGATTTGTACATGTTTCTACCAATCTGGAGCAGCATATGACAGAGTCCAGTCGCAAAATGGAAATCTTTCAGAAATTGATTCTGAGTGTGAACTTTTAAGACTTAATAGGCGCATGTGCTATTTGTGGTTAATGGCGAGTTGGATCGTATGAAGTCTTATTTTAAATACTTATTACTTTCGAGTTGTTGTTTCCCTGTAAAATTAACTTTCAGATATGTGATATTGTTTTCCTATGTATTTCAGTCCTCTTCTTCCTTATGTACGTTTTGCTGGTAGACCGCGCTCGGAGCAAAATGCGGTTGCGGCATTCCAGTGAAAGAGTTTGAACTCTACCGAACATTGTATTTGCCAAGCGCAATAATACAACTGGGGAAATTAAATTATACACCGAACGTTTTTATATCCTTCTAATGCTATGTAACTGTATTTCTTGTAATTCATCAAAGAATAGTAAATCAGAACTCACGGAATAAAGGTATATTGTTGCATCTTTCAACCAGAGATATTTAAATTATTAACAAATGACACTCCAAAAGTATTTGTGTCATAGATTAAAAGATACTCCATCATTAAAATCTTTAACAATTTTCTATAAATGTATATTTTTAAAAAACTTTAATCAAATATATTCAAACAGATTAAATGTATTAATGTTTGTCCATGTAAATTATGTGGTCTAACTTGTGTTATTTTCTGGGACTGTGTGTACTGCAACAACGTGTGTCTTTTTATTAGGAGGGACAAAAACAGAGAATGTTGAAAAAAACATTTAAAATGATTTTTCTTCTGGTATTATTTAATATCTGAATAATTGATGTGAAATAAACTCTTCGATTTCAGATCCAACTGTGCACTTACTTTCCTCAGATACAAAACACTTTCTTACAAGTTTCTTCAATAAAGTTGTAAAGGTCGACTTCTTTTTTTCTTGTCAGTTGGATCATAAGGTCAGAAAAAATATTACACTACGCGAGTTTCCATGTGTGTCACTTTTGAAGCGATGTAATAAATCAAGATGCCAAATATGACACCTTGATAAATGACTGTTGAGATTATTCTATAATGATTGCCTTTGTCCAACTAAACTCAACAGCAAATGCAAAAAACTAAACCATTATATTAGAAAAAAGTCCTGGAAAACAAGTGAACTGGAATGAAGTTTGCAAATGTACAATTGTTGGGTGACTTTGTGGGCCAAAGAAATCCCTTTATTCTTCCAGTAGAAGTGTGTCCGGAAGCATTCAGTATCAGGGCTACTTTATGACATCCTAATTTGAAGAACCTTCAAAATACTTTACTCTAATCCGTAGCCAAAATGCAAGCTATCGTTTCTTTTAAAGTAGGTATTGTTTTCGTAATAAGTTTCATTACGTCGACTAGTTGTTAAGCTAGGTATGTGATATGTGGCTTCTATTTATTAATATTGGAAGGGTTACTGCCATACTATCCGTATTGTTGAAAATGGAGTGCCACTCACCAATCCTTCCTCCCCAACTCCCGGGGAGGTGACTGCCAGATCGATACCGTTGATATCAGACGCATTGATTTGGATGCCCCAGTTCGATTCGGGTTGCTTGAGCCAGTTTTGTAGTACGCGTTTGAAGTCTATACTTTGCCAATGGCCAGTGCCGGAGTTAATGTCGAATTTTAAAGAGCGAATTGGTGTGTGGTTAGTCCATTCTTGTCCGACTGGCTTTAGTCGCAGAATCTGCATGAAGACGGTTGTCGTTTGCTTCACTGGTCGGAGGTATATCCAGAGATGGGCTTTGACTACTTTATTGAACTGCATTTTGGGGCTGATCTTGAAGGAACAACATTTCGGTTTGTCGTCGACTTGGACACTAGGTTCAGCTTGAGCAAAGAGGTTTTAAAAAATGTGTACGTGAATTATGTTACTTCAATTTGTTCAAGAATTATACATCAAATACAAAATCTAACTAAGCATTATTTCAAACTATGAAGCCAATTACACACATACTGACAATCAAGGAAGTATTTAGTGTTCATTTTGGTGGTCATTTTGGAACGAAGGAGTAAAGGTTAACTGGGAAAGAAGATTTAACACTAAATCCAATTTAGTGGAATACATCTGTTGGCAACAAACATTTGGCATAATTTTGATTTTTGTAAAGATAAATGAATGGGTGGAAAATTATCTTCTGTTTGTGTTGTAATATTTATTTCATATTTACATCTAACCTGTTTGAATGGCTGATTGGATTGTATTTTTCACTTGCAACATGCCATAAATTAATTGTTACTTAATGCAATATACATTTATAGGATCATGCAGCACAGAAATAGACCCTTCGGGCCACTATGTCTATGCCGACCAACAAACACCCAACTACACTAATCCCATTTACCTGCGTTTAGTGTAGTTCGGAGCCTGTGGTCGGCGTAGAGGTACACAGTTGTACTGAATAAAATATACGCATCGCTTATAAATAATGTGTTCAACATGTGTGTTCGGCAAAAAATAGTAAAATAAACGCATAATAGAGAAGGTTTGTTGACCCGTTTGATCCTCTTTTCTTTAATTTAAAAGAAATTGAGGGCATTCCACTGTAAATCGGTCTCAACCTTATTTTTCTGAGTGCATATTAATCTCTCATTTTTTGCAGATGTAGCACTTAGCATCCAACGACGGCTGACAGAGCATTTAGGCAGCTGCAGTTACCCGTCACATGCTTTGCAGTTAAAATGACCCTAATGACACGCTGAGGTCATGACACCATTTGCTAGTAGCTATTAAGTTATTCCTCTACAATGAACACTAATATGCCTTTGGGACAATGGAATCTTTCTTCCCAACCATCCCAGCAAGAAGAAAATCAGTTAACTTATTTTTAAAAAAACACTGTTTTGGAAATAGTGGTGGAAACCATAGAGTTTTAAGTTAGAACATAACTGCTCAAGTGCGTAATTAAAACTCTTTCTGAAGGACTCTCGTAATCCTCATTAGTTACATTCATTTGTTTCACTGCAGTAGCTTGAGGAACCGTTTGCAAGGCTCTCTCTCGCCTAAGGTTATAGGGTCGCCTAGAATGAATAATAACTTCTCCTCAACTAAAACATAATTTGATAGCGTAAATGAAGTTTTGCATTGTTAGCTCTTTAAAAAATTATGATTTTATAGTCCTCGGTTATAAACACGGTTTCCTATGTTTCAGGTGTACAGGAAATATAAACTGTTGCTAGTTAAGGTCTCCTTGCTTAACTCCAACAGAGCGTGTTTGTGAGTTCTTCTGAATAGCTATAACGTGGACAAATAAAGATTCTTCTTTCCCCTTAAAGTTTACACTTCTCGTTAAGTGAGTTACGACCTTAGTATGTTGGTGCGTATTGTAAAGGAAAGGGAAGCCTTTTGAAACAGAATAGATGAAAAGATCACAATGAGGTCGCGATTTCCATGGCTAATAAAATCTTTGTCGTGCCGTTTGCTTTAAGTGCAACACACATAATAACCTACAACCAGCAATATTAGTCTATCAATTGAGAGCAAATGGTGTAAACATTACGGCATCATACAAGTTAAAATGTTGTATTTCATCAGTTGTTAATTGGAGAGAAAGGTTAGTTTACTGCTGATATGTTACTTATACCGGCCTACTTACGCTCCGTGGCCATGGTGATGAGAGTTTCAGTTGTAGCATGATAATCGTCCTCTTCTAATAAGGCGTCATTATTGTCATCCCCTTGGATATCATATTGATCAAGTAGTTGTTGCAAAGGAGGAGCTTTCGGTAAAAGTTGATTCACTGTATCCCGACTAATGTTGGGCGCTTCTTTGAGACGCAGTTTGCTCAGAATTTGTGATTTAATAGATTCCAGTCTCAGTGCCTTATTCTCCTTCCTCCACCTACAAGCAGAGCACTCGGACACATTATAGTCACTGTCCGGCCCTTTTTCTAGCGATTCCGTTTTAATATCTGTCAAATTCGCGTGAGCACCGTCTCTACCGCCTACTCGACCAAGTGCACCAAAGAGAGCCAGGTAAATTAGTACTTGTGATGTTTGCATGTTCCCAGGTCTTGAAGTGAATCCTCTTCTGATTGCAGTTGAAAGTTTGTTAGAGCCTGGTGGGCTGGGATATGGCCAAGCACACTGGTAAATCTCATATATTCCAACACGGCTTTTTATACCACAACTTTGGCTTCACTATTGTGTCGTAAAAATCAACGATTGGCTGCTGTGCCAACAAAGAATCTAGCTGTCAGAACTGAGACCCTTCTCTGTCACTCACAGCCAACGCAGCGTCATTATTTTCAACTTCGCTCGTGTGTTTATATCGCCTATTTGTTCCAATGAACGTTAACGGACACAATTCACACAAAGCATCGTACGGTGATCCTCTTTACTTGCATTCAGGAAGTTGTTTCATTTCAGAACGCCAAATCTCAGGATCCCCGGCAGTTCGGCGTAATATTCCGTCTTTGTTTCCAATTTCTACAGCTTTCACAGAACATCTTTTTCCCCAGTTGTGACCGATACTCCTTCATAAACAATCTCGCTCTCTTTTCCCCTGTAATTAAGGAATGGTCCAGTCTTCCGAAAGTTCGACCGCATTCATTCGGTAACAACTCCTCCATATTTTCGATACACAGCTGAGTGTTGTCCAAGCACTCCATCCATTTTTTTTCTTGGCCGTCACCTTTTCCTTTGCTTTGCTTAAATTGAGTTAAAGCAAATAACAGTATAAGCACCATAACCCTGAGCCATTTCTAAGCGCAAGCTGTGTAAATCGCCGCTGAGCCGGGGGCGTTTGGCGCGCTTTAACGCAGCCGCAGAGCAGAACAGCATTAAACCTCTACATAGTGTTTTGTTTAAACGAAAAGTGGCTATTAGTTGCAACTCACAGTTACAGCTCGTTAAATAATTAGGTGTAATTGTTGCATTTACTGACAAAAAGAATCAGTACACAACACAGAAATGCAATGAATGCTGCAATGAATATTATGACGAAACAACAAGCCCTGCGAAAGCTCGCGTTTCTGTGAGAAACTTACTTTTGCGCAAGTCTTGCGAGAAACTTACTTTTGCGCAAGTCTTGCGAAGTATCACGAAATCTTAATACTTGTTAACTTTTCGTCAGAAATATAGAGGAATGACAACTAGTGTTCACGTCTGCAAGTCACCCTACAACGTCTGTTAATCCAATGTACATGCATTCATAATGGAAATGATAGCGAGGAGTAGAAGCAATTTCTCGGCAATATTCCGGCATATAGACAGACCTTCCCACATAAGAAAACGTGCAAGAGTGGAGTCAACCGTTAGGTGCTACCAAATATTAATGCTGCTAGTTTTGGGTCTGTAAATAAACTGCTGAAACATACTGCATATTTCTGATAATAAACTTACATCTCATCTAAATCAAGAGCACCGCACTAAACAGTCGAATGACATAATCTTCAATTACGCGAGCTGTAAAACAGTGTGCAAAACTGGTGTCTTTCTCTTTCATCCCTACTGTCAGGATCGAAGATCATTGCAAAATAATTGTAAAGAATGCTTAACACAGAAGTCTAACTTTAAAATATGCTAAATGATAAATACAAGTACTTTTCTTTAAGCACGGGGACTGCGTGAAGATTCATAGTTTTGTTTATCGTGCACCTAATAAAATTAGTTTGTGTGATAAACTAACTAATTTGATCAGATTTGCTGGCACTGCACCCTCAAATTTGTTAAAGACATCCGAAAAATTGGTAAGGGTTCTGAGTACAGACGTATATATTACTTTGTCACATAGAATTAAAACGAGGTAACATGATTCTAAGGAATTACCGGACAGATGGCTATTTCTGCACAGGGTTCCCCTTTCCGCTGAAAAAAAGCCCACGTGCTCCAGTGTAAGAATGGGGTGGGGGGGGGGGAATTACGTCTATTTTGTTCTGCGCATTTCAACGGACGTAGCCGCACATATTACCGAAAATATAATTTAGAATATAACCCAACATATAAAAGTAGGTGCTTCTGTAAAGTTTCCCTTTAAAGAAGTTGCATGTTTAAGACAAAAACCTCACAGCGGTATTTAGTAAATTCAGACAATAAGTGAACTCTGATTTAAAATTTTAAATTTAGTGTGCAATTAGGTATTTAGTTGAAGGTAAAGAAAATCCGAAAGTTTTACGTGCATTTTCCATAGTTAACCATAGGACTGTATTTCTGTTTTTAAGAATATTCCATGTAATGTAATGTAACAAATGTTGAAAATTCCAGCAGAATGCAGATCTAACATTGTTGTCTCACCCCTCCCCATTTATTATTATTATTATGTACATCACACGGTTTGAAATAATACATTTTATTTCACATCACAAAATTTATGCCTCATGCGGAATTATAGACTTGAGTTTGAGATTGGACCATGGATAACATGTCCATCTGCTGGCAATTGGTCGAACTACATCGTTTATAACAAAAAATTAAAATGTTGCAGATGTTGGAAATCTGGAATAAAAGCAAAAAAAAAATGTCGGGAACTTCCTTTTGGTCAAGTAGCATCTATGGGGAGGGAAACAGAATTAACGTCGGAAGTTGTTCTGAAACTTATACTCTTTTTCTGCTAAAGCAGTGGTGTATTTCCGGCATCTTAGTTTCATTTTCATTTTAAACCGATCCTTTTATAACATTTTTTGATTTCTGCAGACATTCTTGAACAAGGTCTTTCAGAACAGATCAAGACAAACGAACATGAAGTGCCAACATCAGTAGCCTGTGCAGTCGGGTTCAAACTTGAGAGTCGCATTCAACTCTAATACAGAGAAAAGAAGCAAATCGAACACATCGGGATCAGCCCTGTAGCAATTGGGAGAATTCATCATCACCATGCTGTTAATTCTGATTTAAAATCCTGCGCGGTAAATTTACAATAACCAGACAAGATCCCTGAGTAAATCGTTATTAAAATCTCTTTACTTTCCCGGTGTCAAAGATGTGACATTCGTTTCGTTAGTTCTACAGAAAGCATTTATACCAAGCTACTATTTTTAAATGACACACACGAATTAACTTCTCCAGTAATTGCTATGATAGCTATGCTGCTGTCATTAAATCGCCCCGCCTATTTGTAATGCCAGTTAATTAAAAACTCATTTTCCAATCATTTATAAACTTTTTTTGCGACTCACCGCGATATTAATGACATATTTTTCAAAGTAGTTCAACAATCCCAAACATATTATTTAACAATCACTGGCAGAACAAAATAAATACAACGGCAGTGACCAGAGTAACTGCATGAATGTGTATTTCAACGTTTTTCTGTGATACTGCTAAAGCTCTTAAAGTTGAGCTATCAAATTAAGAAATTGCACACAATAAATTGTCTCTGACTGACTGACCTAAATAGTGCTTAATGTTGGCGTTAGCGTCATGTTCATACATCATTTTTTTTCAACCATTTCATTTTTAATGTCAATTGCACATACTATGTGATCACGGTCAGTTTTAAAAAAAAGGTAGGGAATCAGGTCACCATGTTAAAACATTGCTATAGTTATATTTACTGGAAATATTTGTCTTATTTAAATAACAGTAAATAATTATGAAACTATTTTACCACACCTTTTTTTTTCATTGCAAATTCAAAAACGAAAGTCTGAATTAGGAGCAGATGTAGGCCATCAGGCCTTCGAGCCAATTCCACCATTTAATAAGATCATGGCTGTTCTGTGGTATATGTTCTAAATTCCATATTCCCATTTATCCTCACAACCCTTTGGTTCCCTTGGCTAACAAGAATCTAGCTAACTCTGCCTTAAAAATATTCAGTGACCATGCTTCAACCACCTTCTGAGGCAGAATTCCAAAGTCATACAACTCTGAGAAAAAATTCCTCATTTCTATTATTACATCCTTATTAATTGGATATTTGAATGCATTATATTATAATATTCCTATTAATTGGATATAAAAAACCATCTGGAAGTAACCTACATTTTTCTGCTCATGAAAATGTGCAGTTCTACATTCCTTTTCTACCCCTTTATCTTATCAGGATATTGACACAGCACTACTATAAACACAAATCCCCCATTAGTGTAACCTCCAGTTCTCGTGAATAATAAAAGGACAATGGAAAAAGTAAACTTCATATATTATTTAAACTCTACTATATGTGAGCTCTTAAATTTGTTACATTTTTTCCATAATAATAAAGATTCCTAAGATTTATTCAAAAAGCTGAAATGGTATTCCAACAATATTCTTCCTACCACATACACAAGTTGCAAGCACAATAAATGGTTTAAATGCGCAAAATACCTCTGACTAACCGTCTTGAAAAATAACATATATAAAGACAAATGCTTCCAAGTCTAGAAAAAATATAGAACTCTGTAGGGTGTTATATTAAAAAGTGGTTTAGCAAAGTGCAGTCAGAAGAAAAATGATTTATTCACAAACGCGTGCCTGTAGCTGATGTCATTTTTTGCATAATCGATTGCTACTGCCTTTTCTCCATGAATCAATTATGATTGGTTGAATTAACTTTCTCTGGAGACAGTGGCATAGATTTCAAAAGATCCCTCCACTTGCAGAAATGAGGCCCTTCAGGAGGTTTCAACTCAGGTTTTGGTGAGAGGTTTTCAAACTACTGGCTTTTTTAAAAAAATTGAGAGTGTGCATTACAATTCAGGAGGTCAATCTTCTTGGTACCATGATTTTAAACCAATATGTGTTACAGAGCAGATGACAGAAGACTTCCAGAAGTGTGAATGGATGATTGCTTATATTTTGAGGTCTTCCGTCTGGTGAAGAAAAAATGACATTTGCCAAGCAGAACTTGAATGAACAAGGCATTATTTTGAACATTTAGTTAAAAGCTTCTGAAATCAGTTTGAAGGAGACTTAACAGAAGTCAGATTAGAAGAAGAAGTTTGGTCAAAGCAGTTAGGGAACAAATTACATCAATGTAAGGGTATCAGTCTGTGAAAATATCCAGACCAGGTGTGGTTGGCTAGAAATCTTTATGGGATATTTAAACTGATAAAGTCAAAGATCTCAGTGTTGTGAGAATTCAAAGGAAGAAATTTGCATCTCACAGACAGGAACTGAGGGAAAAACATTAGGCAGCGAAGGAACATTTCTATTTTTGAGTAACTGCAAAGAAATAGCAATGGGAAATACATGGGTCTTTACAAGTGTTTTTTAAAATTTCAAATTGTGTTACATTTAGTTAGCTTTGTAAAATTTGAGTTTTAATTAACATCTGTTTTATTGTTAAAACCAAATCTGTGTGCTTGTCATTCATTAAAAGACAATCACATTAAATAAAAGCAAATATGATCTATCAGGCCAGATTTTGATCTGGCATCTGACTCATCCAAGAGTAACATGAGGGGCAATTATAACAAGTGGGGGCCTATTTTGGATCTGAGGTAACTGAATTTATGAGCGATCTGTGTCTCTTTTAAAGAAACCAGTACATGATCGTGCTGAGCATAAAATGGCTGTGTTGTGGTGAAGTTTATTGCAGGGATTTTGAAAATGGCTTTGAACATTGCTATACATTTTACGGGAGTAGAAAATAATTGTGGATTATTTAAAATATTTGATGAAGGCTAAACTGAGAGAGTTTGCAAATTATTCAAATGTAGAATTAAAACCAGGGTCTCATATGGAAGACATGTTTAAAGTGATACTTCAATATTTAAAATGAAAAAAAGGGAAACCTGAAATTGAGATGTCATAGCAAGAGTTGGCTCCAGTACAATTAGAAATGAAAAGATTTGAGTTAGAAGAAAAAGAGAGAGGGAAATGAGAGAGAAGCTTGTGTGAGAAGATGATGAGAGGAAAGGGAATCAACAACAACAAAAACAGAAATTGCTGGAACAGCTCAACAGGACTGCTAGCATCTGTAAGGAAAAATCAGAGTTAATGTTTCTGGTTGAGTGGCCCTTCCTCAAAATTGTTCTGAGTTCTGAGGAAGGGTCACTCGACCTGAAACATTAACTCTGATTTCTCTCCACAGATGCTACCAGACCTGTTGAGCTTTTTCAGCAATTTCCATTTTTGTTTCTGGTTTACAGCATTTGCAGTTCGTTCAGCTTTTATTGATAAAAAAGGAGGAATGGAAAAATCCATGGACTTCAGAAAACTTGAACGCAAAAGAGAGGCAAAAGAGAAAACAGCAGTTATTGGAAAGGGATTGAAATTTTAGAAAAAACTTGAACTCCAAACAGGTTAAAAAATTAGTCAATGAGATTCAGCCAAAGAAAAGCTTAGAGAAAAGAAGGAAAGAAGAGATTATAGGTTGATACTGATTCCAATAAGTGATTTACTTTAACCAAGAATTGGTGCTTCGGGCCTAAATTTAGGAGGATAGAGTTAAAAGAAATGTCATCTCTTTTGAGAAGTTCGCTGGAGAGACGAACTGGCCAAAAGCAATCGGACTTTAATGTCTCATACAAATACACATATGATTCTGTATGCAAGGTTGACAGCAAACAATCCAGTTTATGAAATTGTTAAAAAGGCAATACTTGGTGCTTATTAGCTTTTCCCTGAAGATTATCAATTAAAATTTATAACTAAAAGGAAGAAACCTAATTAAATATTTATAGAATTTGCAAGGGGAAAAGAAATGCTGTGGGACTAGTGATAACAAAGTGTGGAGCTGGATGAACACAGCAGGCCAAGCAGCATCTTGGGAGCACAAAAGCTGATGTTTTGGGTGCTCCCAAGATGCTGCCTGGCCTGCTGTGTTCATCCAGCTCCACACTTTGTTATCTCAGATTCTCCAGCATCTGCAGTTCCCATTATCGCTGTGGGGCTAGTGTTTGTTTATCACTAAAGCAAAAGAAACATTTAGAACTTAAGGGAAATTATGATTATGGAACAATTCAGGAATAGCATTCCTGCAAACCTAAACACTTAATGAGTTGAGCATCAAGTATCCAACATCAGAGAAGCAGCAGTTCATATACTTCTATATCATACAGTTGTAGGTAGCGAGATGGTTATAGGCAATCCACAAGGAAACTGGAAGAATAGAAATTCTGTGGATGGAAGATGGAAGAAATACTACCTTTTGAGAAAAAGACAGAAGAAAGCCAAAATACCAAAAATTGAGACAAAGAAGATAGCATGCTTCCATTATAATGGAATATTGGCAAAGAGAATCACACCATTGAATATATTATCTGAAAATGGGAATTTCCCTTATGCTTCAAATCAATAAAAATATTGAGAGACACTGAAATAAGCTCACTTGCTGAATCTGGTTGATAATACTATTTGTCTTCCATACATGTTAATGAAAGAGAATGTAATAATTAGGGGTATAAATGGAGGTTACAAATCAGTCCATTACACACAGTTGTTTCAAACAGTGACATTGTAAATGGAGGATTTGTAGTCAGAGTAGCGAAACAAATTCATATAGAAGGAATTGATTTTATCTTAGGAAATTACCCACCAGATTCAAATATATTGGCCTCATCGAGGGTGGTAGAACCTCTGGGGGGTGGAGGAAACTGAAATGTTTCCTGGATTGTTTCCTGACTGAGTTGTGATCTGATTCAAGACATTATAAATTAGATAAAGCAAGAAAGGGAGATGGAAATTCAATTATTGAGCACAATATTTTTTTTCTAGAAATTTAATTGAAAAGGATGAATTAAACTGAGAATGAAGCTGACATGTTTAAGCTATCTCCCTTAATGGAAATGCAATGAATTTAAATAGTTCTATGAAACAGCCTACACAGAAACTGTTTTAGAGATGGTAGGAACTGCAGATGCTGGAGAATCCGAGATAACAAGGTGTAGAGCTGGATGAACACAGCAGGCCAAGCAGTATCAGAGGAGCAGGAAGATTGATGTTTCGGGCCTAGATCCTTCTTCAGAAAAGGTTTACTCAGAAACTGCGTCAGAACCTTGACATGAGCTTTTTAATTTGAAGGACAAAGTATTAATGAGGAAATGGAGATCACCTCAGATTCCAGATGGTGAGGAATGGGGAGTGGTAGTTCCATACAAGTATCATAACAAGATGTTACAAGAGGCTCATGAAATTCCAATGGAAATTAACTTTGCTATAAGAAAAGCACACATTAAAATGTTTTTATTGGTCGGGATTACATAAAAACGTTTGTCACACATGCCATATGTGTCAGGTTTCCTCACTACCATTAAGTCCATGCCCTTAATCCCAACTTCAGCAGGAAGAACTATTTAGGGGACACAATGGCCTAGTGGCATTATCACTAGACTACAAATCCAGAAACTCAGTTAATGGTCTTGGGACCTGGGTTCAAATCCCACCATGGCAGAATTCATTAAAAATCTATTGATGACCATGAATTTGTTATCAATTGTCAGAGGGAAAGGCTCATCTGGTTCACTCATGTGCTTAAGAAAGGAAGTCTGCCATCCTGGTCTGGCTTACATGTGACTCCAGACCCACCGCAAAGTAGCTGACTCGTAATTGCCCTCTGAAATGGTCTAGCAAGCCATTCAGTTGTACCATTCGCTACAAAGTCTCAAGGAAATGAAACCAGACAGATCATCTGGCATCACCCTAAGCACTGGAAAAGACAATGGCAGGAACAGCACTGCTGACACAGCAAAGTCCTCCATACTAACCACTGGGCCACCATTTGGGAGACCAGCCTTACAGACTGTCACACAACAGCCTGACATATTCATACTCACAGAATCATACCTCTCAGGTACCACTATCACCATCTCTGGATATGACCTGAGCTACCAGCAGGACAATCCAACAGAGGTGCAAGCATGGTGATATACAGTAGGGAGGGAATTGCCCTGTGAATCCTCAATATTAACTCCAGACCTCATGAAGTCTCGTGTATTTAGGTTAAACATGGGCAAGGAAATCTCCTACTGATTACTACATACCATCTCTGTATGGCTGATGAACTGGTACTCCTCCATGTTGAACAACATTTGGAGGAAGCACCGAGGATGGCAGGGACACGTAACGTACTCTGGGTGAGGGATTTGAATGACTATCACCAAGAATGGCTTGGCTGATTGAGCTAGTTGGGTCCTAAAGAGCAGAGATGCTAGACTGGGTCTGCAGCAGGTGGTGAGGAAACCAACAAGAAAGAAAAACATACTTGGCGTCATCATCAACAATCTGCCAAGTGCACATGCAGCTGTCCATTACAGTCTCGGTAAGAGTCACCACCTCACAGTCCTTGTGGAGATGAAGTTCCACTTTCAAATTGAGAACAACCTCCATCATGTTGTGTGGCACTATCACCATGCTAAATGGGACAGAGTTCGAATAGAACTAGCAACCCAAGACTGGGCATCCATGAGGCATTGTGAGCCATCAACAGCAGCAGAATTGCACTCCAACTTAATCTATAATCTCATGGTCCAGCATATTCCTACTGAAACATTACTAGGATCAACCCTGGTTCAATGGACAGCACAGGAGGCGTCCAGGAGCAGAACCAGGCATACCTAAAGTTGAGGTGTCAACCTGGTGAAGCAACCAAACAGACCTACTTGTATGTGAAACAGCAAACGCAGCAAGACACAGAGCTAAGCAATCCCACAAACAACGGATCAGATCTAAGGTCTGCAGTCCTGCCAAATCAAGTTGTGAGTGGTGTTGGACACTTAAACAACTCACTGGAGCAGGAGTTTCAATAAATACCCCCATCCTCAATGATCGAAGAACCCAGCACACCAGTACAAAACATAAGACTGAAGTTTTTGCAGCAATCTTCAGTCAGAAGTGCCATGTAGATGATCCATCTTGGCCTCTTCCAGTGGTCCCTACCTTCGCAATTATCTGTCTTCAGCCAATTCAATTCACTCCACATGATACCAAGAAATGGTTGGAGACAGTGGATACTTCAAAGGCTACAGGCCCAAACAGCATTCTCAAAATAGTACTGAGGGCTTGTGCTCCAGAATTTGCCATTCCCCTAACCAAGCTGTTCCAGGACAGCAACAACATTGGCATCTTCCTAACAGTGTGGAAAATTGCCCAGATTTGTCCTTTACATAAAAAGCAGAACAAATCTAACTCAGCCAATTACCACACCAACAGTCTACTCTCAATCATCAGTAAAATGATGGAAGGTGTCATCAACAGTGCTATCAAGCAGCATCTGCTCAGTAATAAACTGAGCCTCAGTGACCAGGTTATGTTTCAACAGGGCCACTCAGTTTATTACAGCCTTGGTTCAAACATGGACAAAAGAGCTGAATTCCAGAGATGAGGTGAGAGTGATAGCCCTTGATATCAAGGCTGCACTCAACCAAGGGAGGCAACACGGAGCCGGAGATAAACTATAATTAATGGGTATCGGATACAAACTCTCCGGTGGTTGGAATCATGCCTGGCATATAGTTAGATGGGCGTGGTTGTAGGTGGTCAGTCATCTCACCTCCAGGATATCTCTGCAGGAGTTCCTCAGGGTCCTGTCTTAGGCTTAAACATCTTCAGCTGCTTTATCAATATCCTTCCCTCCACCATAATGTCAGAAGTGGAGAAGTTCGCTGATGAGTGCATAATGTCCAGTACCATTTACGATTCCTCAGATACTGAAGCATCCATGTTCAAATGCAACAAGATCTGGACAATATCCAGGGCTTGGGGTGATAAATGGCAAAACATTCACGCCATGAATACCAGACTATGGCCATCACCAATAAGAGACAATTTAACCACTGCCCCTTGACATTACTGAATGGTGTTACCATTTCTAAATCGCCCACTATCAACATCCAAGGGGCTACCTTTGACCAGAAACACATCTGGACTCACTATATAAACATAGCGGTTTTAAGAGCAGGTCAGAGGCCAGGAATACTGCAATGAGTGACTCACCTCCTGACTCCCAAATCCCATCCAAAGAACATGTCAGGAGTGTGATGGAATACTCCCAACTTGTGTGGATGACTGAAGTTCCAACAACACTCAAGAAGCTTGACACCATCCAGAATAAAGCTGCCTGCATTTATTCCCAAACATGCACTCTTTCCATCACCAATGCTCAGTAACAGCAGTGTGTACTATCTGCATGATGTATTGCAGAAATTCAACAAACATCCTTAAATGCTACCTTCCAAATGCATGACCACTTCCATCCAGAATGACAAGTACAGCCGATTGATGAGTACACCACCACCTTCAAGTACCCCTCAAGCACTCACCATTCACTGCCGCTGAGTCAAAATCCTGGAATACCTTCCCCCATGGCATTGTGGATCAACCCACAGTAGTTGGACTGTAGCAGTTCAAGAAGGCAGCTCACCACCACCTTCTCAAGGGCAACTAGGGATGGGCAAGAAATGTTGGCCAGCCAGCGACACCCACATCCCACAAATAAACAAATAACATTTGCAGGGTCTTCATGTACTGTGTGCACCTTTACCTCAAATCATGATTAGGAATCAGTATCTTTTAATAATTATGGACGTTTGAACGAAACAAGCTGAAGTAATGACTTTAGAAAAGATTTCAGCAAAAATAACATTACAAAAGCTTTTAACACTATATGGATTATGGAAGAAATATGATGAAGTCAAAGTTCAAGTATTCAAGGAAATGATTACTAGCTTGGAAATAAAAGAATTTGTATCATCCTTTTAACATCCATAATGTCAAGGTGCTTTGGACAGATTACATCAAACTTCAAAGACCATAATGACTGCTTATTGTCAGAAGGTCCTAATGATTGGGAGAACCATTCGGGAGAAAGAGGTGAAGGGACTGCTTAAATCGAGAAAAGAAAAGTTGATTAACCAAAATTCAGAAACAATGCTTTCAGTCTCTGTTCGGAGTTTCAGGAATGTACCATTCTATAAGAGTTGGCCAAGATGCATCTAAAGAGTACTCAAACAGCAATGAAAATTAGAGCATAAAAAGGCCAATGTTCAAAATGTTGTTTCTGGAGACAAGGTATTAGTACTGTCACTTTTCGCAGGGAACCATTAAAGGCAAGGTTCACTGTATCTTATCGAATCAAACAGAAACTTCATGGTGTAAATTATGTGAATGAATGTATTAATAAAGAATGAGTGATTTTATCGTCACACATAGAGAAGATGCAGTGAAAAGTGTTTTGCTGCCACTATCTGGTGCCATTTTGAGTTACAAAAAGAATTTTAAAAAATTACTTAAATAGAGTTCATCTTCCATTCAAATTGGGTCTCAAGCACAACTCCAGAGCTTCTGCAAGGTATTCCAGGCCTCAAGGAATTCCCCTCTGGATACAGCAACAATAGCATGAATGCTCCAGGAGATCCCGGCTTTGCTACTGTCACCACCTCATTGAGATCACCAAGAGACCCCACTCAGACCTACTGCAGTAAGGAGTCCCTGCACTAGACACTGCTACTGCCAAGCATTTCAAATCCAGGCCTACCACAGCCAGGAGTCTTTTCATTACTGAAGCCAACACCACCGTGAGTCTAGGCTCTGGCCTTACTGCAGCCAGGATTCCCTGTCCCAGGCACTGCCATGGCCAACAGCCCAGGATCTGGGCCTACCACAGCCAGGTGCCCAAACTCCGGGCAATGCCATTGCTGCCAGGAGTCCTGATCCATGCCACTGATGCTGCAACAGCCATGATACAATATTGTGGCTCTAAGAGGTATATTTTATCCTAGCTCTTTATTGAAGAGAGGTTTTTTTATGACAGAGGTGCCGAGCTGTCTATTTGAACCAAATAAACAGCTTTGAGGCCTGGGGTATTTTTAAAAATTTGGATCAATATAAGCAGCCTGAATGGGTGGGGTCAAGCTCCCCCAGAGCCAGGATTTTAGATTTTCAGTAGCAGTTGCTGGGATCTTGAAGCCAGATTTGGAAGCTGGAGTACAGCACTCCCTGCTATTCTCTGTATCAGAGAGTTTTCTCTTGATGATTTTTCTCCCTAGACTGCAGAATGCACGAGACAAACTATTTTATTGAATTTACCTTCGGCTAGGGTAGGTTTATGGAAAGTTGCTACATTGGAACAGTTACTGTATAGCAGTTAGACAATCTATTATACTGTTAAGTTTTCTAGAAGAGTTAAGTTTTCCAGTTTTGTTCTTTTGTTGTATTTTAACTACAGTGTATAAAATACAGTGTGTTTTGCTTCAAGACTGGTAGTTTGATCAATCGAATTGCATCTGGAACGCAATACCTAGCACTTGCCTTTAAAATAAGAAAAAGATATGGTCCAGGCTATCTTCTTCATATATTTTGAGGGGATTTGATCTGGTCCATATGAGCTGCCCCACCGACACAGCTCCAGCCTTAAAGGTGAAGAAAGAAAAGAGAAAGAGAAAAGACAAACAGGAGAGAGAGAAAAAGATGATCATATTTTACATAAGTCAATTTACATCACAGTGCTCTACTTCATTCACATATGGTCTTGATAAAGTGTCAGCTATAACAGGTTCTTTTCCAAAGAATAATACAGCAACATTCACAGCATTCAGCGATATAAGTTTTTGCTGGTTTATTGAGTGTGCCGGTTCATAAAGTGTTGGTTAAGGCAAAGTTTGCTGTATATTTATGTAGCTTGCTTTGCTTTACTTTCTTGTGTGATAAACATGTGTCTTATTTTTACATTCAAATGTGTGCCTTGTATATTTATATTTCAGAGAAAGACTACTACAATAAATTTAAAGAAAACGAAATGTGGTCTCTCAAGCTTGATTTACTTCTGGGATCTGTCTTGTCCAGTAGTAACATCAGCTGGGATTACAACAGCAGTCAAAGGCTATTTCCCCTTTGGTGAGTTCACTCTAATTACCGGTGTTTAAATCCAATGTATTGTACACTGGAAAAAAAAAGTCATGCGACCTCTCTCTGCAAAAGGTTTGCGGACACAGTGCCTCCATAAAAGCAGCTTGTGTTCTTAGCAAATGCAAGTATTTTTCTGCTGAAGCCGGTGTCCTCTACTTTGAAAACTTACTTTTTAAAAGTTCAAGGTACATATGCCCAGCCAGTGACGTTATAAATTAACTTTTCAGATAACACATCTTCATAAAACCAGAGGGCATAATTTTAGGATCTCAGGAGAAACAGGTAAAAGGGACCTGAGGAACAATGTTTTCACACACAGGGTAGTTCGTATGTGGAATGAACTGCCAGAGGAAGTAGTAGATGCAGGCACAGTTACAATATTTAAAAGACATTTGGACAGGTACATGAATAGGAAATGTTTAGAAGGATATGGTCTAAATGCAGGCAAATGGGACTAGTCTAGTTTGGGAAACTTGGCTGGCATGGACAAATTGGATTGAAGGGTCCGTTTTCATGCTTAATGACTTTGTGACTCTATACCATGCTGTGCAATTTCTACTGGGAATGATCAGGTTGAAATTATTAGCAATATAATCATAGGTAGAAACTCAAACTTCAAGCCACGTTTCAGTCAAGTAAATGTGCTGAGTGTAAAGATGATATACAAAATATATTACAGTTCAATAAGCATAAGGACATTAATTGCCATCTTGTATCTATCATTTTAGTAATATAGCAAGTTAAAGTAAGAATGGTGAATCAATCAATGTTTGTACCATCTTTAGATGACTCAGTATCTATCTGCAATTTAATAATATTGATGTCTAAAGGTTCCAAAAAAATCAGTCTATCGTCTACTATGTTCACCAGTTACACTAAATTAATTCCATGGAAATCTTACCAGGGATAGACTATCAGAAGAATAGTAAAGGAATTTTGCTCATTTCTTTTTAAAACTCTCAAAGCTTTGCTCACATAAAGTAAAAGCAAAAGAAGAGCAAAAAGCTATGACAGTGGCCTCTCTGCTTGTTTTCAGCAAAGCCAGCAATGTCCCCATCCCCATGAGGTTTCTTTCATTTTCTCTAACCTATTTTCCTGTCTTAACATAGCTTCCTTCCGTTATCATTCCTCTTCTTTCTTGCCTTATCATTCACATTCAGCATTTTCTCAAAACTTCCTACTCTGACATTATCCCTACTCAATGAATTACATCCTTAAAGTTGCTTTTTTAATTCCTCTTTCATGTATCACCCTATGCCCTTTGCCAGTTTCCCTCCTCATTTCTTCCCATGGCATCTATACTTTCTCTCCCTGTCTCCTTGCCCTGTCTTTAGGCCACAGTAGTAATTCTTACAGCCAAGCGTTTATTGATCAGAGGTAAGCTCATCAAGTATGGAAGAAGAGATTTGGCTTTTGAACTAACTTTCACAAAAAAAGACTTACAACTTCTGGAATATACAAAATTATTATGTTCCATGAAGTGTTTGATGACCAATTGCGCACATTTTAAAAAGAACGACATATACAGTACAGTCTCTTTAACGAAAGTAAAGCATCCAAAAGTTCTTAACAACTGTTAAAGCTTAATACAATTATTTTTATATGAAACAACTGTTTCAAGAATTTGGAAAGATAAGATACTGTGCTACTGAAACTGTCATACAAATTTCTTATAAATTTGTCATGTTTAAGGGAGTATTCTAAGATTGGAGACTGCTTAATGTAAATTTGAAAAGAAATAATTAAAGTATGCTTCCAATACTACTTACTTAGAAATTTCACATCAATTTTAAGGAAAATCAGGTTAAGTACTTGAACAGCTGGAATAGAAAAACCTGCTCAATTGACTCAAGATAGGGACTCAAATGTGAGGACAACCTGAATTAAAGTTTTTTTTTGATATCCTGGGAAACTTGGTCAGCACGGACGAGTTGGACCGAAGAGTCTGATTCCGTGCTGTATGACTCTGACTCCATATCACCAATGTTACAGCACATTAACAGTAATCAGTGTGAAATAGTCATTACTGCCTATGTTTCAACAATGTCACAGACAAATGAGGTCAGAAATATTCCATGATGATGTCAACAAAACAATTACTGGAGTGCTCCCACCAGCATGAAATTATTGTTCTTGGTTATTT
This sequence comes from Stegostoma tigrinum, assembly GCF_030684315.1. Taxonomy (NCBI): domain Eukaryota; kingdom Metazoa; phylum Chordata; class Chondrichthyes; order Orectolobiformes; family Stegostomatidae; genus Stegostoma; species Stegostoma tigrinum. The sequence goes on along the minus strand of NC_081360.1, from coordinate 36,335,206 downwards.
CAGTGTCCAAGTGGGCACAGATTGTAATAGATGGAGAGGAACACTGGGACACCCCAGTATTAACGCAACAAACTCCAATAGCTAGCTATTCTCTCTCAGTGCAGTGAATTTCACCTAACAATCACAAATGCAGTCTTCCAACAAGCAGAAAAGCTGAAAACAACATGGGTACAGACCAGGTACAAACATTGGTGCATATTGAACTACTTATTGTGGGACAGAGAAATACCAAGGACATGTGTTCTCTCCATTCCCTTAGAGGGGCAGAATGTCACTCCAACCATTGACTTGTCAGGAGTATTATGTCTATGCAGATAAAACCTGAGACACTTTAAGCCAAAGTTAAGACATAAAGGAAGCTTGATGTAATTATTTCTGGACAAGAGCTGGAATATAAATGAGTCATAGGAATTACCGATAACCCGCACAGAATTATATTAGCACTGAAGTTTTTACTTTGTTAAATGACTAACAGCATATCAACTGAGGTCGTAGGACTTGTTAAGTCAAAGCACTGCTTCAATAACAATGACAAAGATATACGCAAGTTTCCAGATAAAGTGCATCAGATCTTATATATCTGACAAGAAATCACCAGCAAAGTATGTCAAAATAAGAGAGAAGAGGAATTGAAGGTGGGAGAATAAGACTGATGACTTTCAAACAAGTGCTGATAAAAACAACCTGAAGGCTCTACACAAAGGTCTGTGATCAGCCTATGGTCCCAAACCAATGGTGTGACACACATTATCTCAGCAGACAGCAATCAGCTCATAACACATAAGCATGGGACTCTGTCTTCTGGATGAACACTTCAGCAATCACATAAACCAACAATTCATAGTGCACAATGATACCACTGAGGCAATTTCATAGCACAATGCTCTGGAAGGCCTTGCTCTCGATCCACCTCAAGTAGAAGTCTTAAAGGCTGAAAAGCAACCTTCAATGGGCAAGTCATTAGGAGTTTCAAGGATTCCACTTGAAGTATTTCAAAACAGAGGGTCTTTCATAATTAGAAACACATTAGACTTTTCTGCCTAATCTGGAACCAAGCCACTGGGAAGGGTGCAGATCCATCAGTGACAAATTACATGGGATATCACTCCTTTCAATAGCAGGAAGAATCCTAGCAAGGGTCATTCTTAATCAGATTATCATTTATCTCATTAACTCAGTGCACCAAAAATCAGAATGTTATTTCTGTACAGGATAGGGAACACTAGACATAACATTTACAGCACGTCAAGTTCAAGAAAAGTTCTGAAAACAGAGTAAGAGCCTCTACTTGCTGCTCATTGGCATAACCAAAATTTTTGACACAGCAAACTGCGAAGACCTGCTGAAGGTTCTTAAAAGATCTGGATGCCCTGACAAGATGATCAGTGTCATTCACCCATTTCAAAATGGCATGATGGTCAGCGTGGTGCGCAGTTCTATCCGATTGGTGTAGTTTGGAAGGTAACCAAAGAGAGCTGTGTATCCACTCCCGTTCTGTTTGCTATTATTTTCATGTTGCAGTATGCATTCTAATGTCACGATAGAGGTGGACTCATGCCTGAGGGCCTGAATGGCCCCCTGCTGTTTCAGTGTAAAACGCCTAAGAGATATTGATGGCTTCCTCCTGTGCACGGGTCACAAGCTTGATGGACAAAATGGTTACATCCCTTTCCTCTGTAAAAGGCCAATGGTCTGACTGGCCTGCATCTATTCCTACGTAACAGGCTATAGGTCCTGAATGAACTACGGTTGTTCAAATGTAACAGACTTGAGAGGATGCAGCAACAAACGAATTAGGAGCAGCAGTACACAATTCAGTCTGTCAACTCTGGTTCTTCCTTATGAAAGATCATGGCTGATCCAATTGATTGTTGCAACCAAAGAGGATGGGGAGGAGGTACGGGAGGGCCTGTCTTCACTTCCACCTGCACTTCCCAGAATCTAGTCTACTGCATTCACTAGTCACAATGTGATCTCCTCTACACTGGGGAAATGAAACATAGACTGGGTGACCGCTTTGCAGAACATCTATGTTCTGCTTGCAAAAAAGACCCTGAAATACCCGTTGCCTGCCAACTTAATGAACCACCCTGTTCCCTGACCAACATCTCTGTCTCTGCAGTGTTCTAGTGAAGCTCAACGCAAGCTAGAAGAACAACACCTCATTTTCCGCTTGGGGACCCTGCAGTCCTCTGGGCTCAATATCGAGTTCAATAATTTTAGGGCCTAGACTCTCCCATGTCCCAGCCCCCTACCCCACACACCAGGCCTTGTTACCACACAGCCTGTTCTTAGTCATTAATAGTTCCCAAAAACAACTATTCACCCCCCCAGCTAGATCATTATCAACTCTTTGTCTGTCCAACTGCTCTTCTCTCTCTTTAGGCTCTATCCTATCATTTACTCCCTACCCCATTCCGCTCCCCTTTTTTCTGCACATAAACTGACATTTTCCCAGCCACTATTAGTTCTGAGGAAGGGTCACCAGACACAAAACGTTAACTTTGCTTTCTCCTTCACAGATGCTGCTGAGCTTTTCCAGCCACTTTGTTTTGGTTCCTAATTTACAGCTTCTGCAGTTCTTTTATTTTGTTTTTGGTCCTCAGTGACTAATTAGAAGGATCTAGCTGCGTGAAAGTTTAATCCTAGATGTCACATTGGCAGCTACTAGGATGGGATGGCCACCAGACAGATTGCAAACCCTGCTCCAGCCACTGGCATAGCTCCGTGATGGTGTTCTGGGTCATCTACAATCTGTGCTGATACCCACAAATGTATCAAGGCTGTTACCAAAGTCATTTGTACCATTTGACACCACTTCAACTCTCTTTGCCATGACAAAGTCAGTGGTGCAACCCAGGCAGTAGGCTTTGCCAAGAAAGTTGGCTTGCCCCAAGAAGCAGGGCATGACAGACTGCACACTTTACACTGGTAAGGCCATGTTATAACACAACTTAGTTTATCATTAGAAAAGGACTCCACACATCATTTCTTTTCCTTTATCCATAAATGGGATGAGGGATCATTGGCTAGGCAGCACTTATTGTCCATCCATAATTGCCCAGAAGGCAGTTCAGAGTCAACCACATTACAGTGGGTCTGGAGTCACATCTGGCCAGACCAGATAAGGATGGCAGTTTCCTTCTCTAAAGGACATTAGTGAACCAGGTGGGTTTTTCCAATAATCAACAATGGATTTATGATCGTCATTTGATTCTTAATTCCAGCTGTCTGAAGTTCTGATCTTCAGCTCATATAAATACAATAGTGGTTATTCAGGTGGAAACTTAAGAGCCAAAACTTAAGCTTAAGTTTGGTCTGTCCTTTTTGGAAGTAACACTCAAGTGTTTAAGTGCAGTTAGAAAATTATGAGTAAGATAAACCAAACCAGCAAAATGAATTGTTCAGAATTGCAAAGGCTTCTGATAAAGACTTTATAAAAATGGAAATAATCATATAATAGTAGCAATATGCTACAAGGGAAGACTACGGAATGAATATTAAAAATAAAAGATCTAGTGTTAACTGAACATATTTCTGAAGTCAAAAATAAATGTTGAGAAGATAGGTCATAGTTGAAATATACAAAAAAAACCCAGAAAATTGTCCTATTCCGCTACAAAATATTATTTTGACCTCAGTCTGTAATTATACATAATCAGAATTTATTCAACCTTTCATTAAAAGGCGTTACTAAACACAAAACTATTCTTGTTAACATTCTTTCCAATTTATTCACTGCTCTGCATGAGAACATGTTTGTCTGTAGTCTTGCTAAACATAATAATAATATTATAGTAATGTTTAAGAGGCATTCAAACAGGCACATAAATAGGCAGGGATTAAAGGAATTCAGATCACGTGCAGGCAGATGGGATTAGTTTAGACTGGCATCATGATCAAGGGAGACATGGTGGGCTAAAAGGTCTGTTCCTGTGCTGCACTGTTTTTGTTCTGTTCTAATTATATTTTCAAGTTCTCCTTCAATCAAAATTCAAAGTATTCTTCATACTGTACAGTATTTCAGAATTATATCCTTTATAAACTTACCTTGTTCCATAAATATGCAATGAACTCGAAAATATAATTTTCTGAACTTTTTTTAAAAATCAGTATTTTTCTGCGTCTAAAAATTTGCTAGTTATATAATACAGTAGCGTCAGAATTTGTCCATCTGCCCCAAATAGCTCAATTTGGCTATTAAGGTCCTATAATACTACTTTGAGGAAGAATACACAGTGCCAATCATTGCATTTTGTTACTGTTAAGAAAAGCTTGCACTCTCCAAATGATTACCATATTTGCCTGCATAATAACAATCACTGTACTTCAAAGTGATCAATTGTTTATAAAGCAATTTAGGACAGTTGTCAGAGTGTTTGCTTGATCTTATCTTTTTTGTATTATCCTTTTAGGAAAGTGCAGAGTCTATCCAACCCAAACCACATTTGTGCTATTAAATTCAAAGGGTGAGTACAGCCATATAAGAACTTGCTAGAAATTATGTAGAATACAACACTCGCAAAAATGAGTTCAGTTGTTGCTCTGCTTTTCTTAAAATGACTGCTATCATGCCTGGTGTAGTACTGAGCCATGCAGAGCAATGTGGGTCTAAACTGACAACGACAGAATTTTTGATTTGCTGTGTACTGTGACCTACAGCAAACAGGACAGTTAAAGTGTTGATGGTCCAACATTCTGTAGTTTTGACTAAAAGGATGCCAGTTCATATCCACAGTTTTCTATATTCTAAAGAGTGTTCAGGACAGCTTACCTTATAAATATGTTCTCCATCCAATAAAAAAGCAGGCATTTCTACAGTTGGTTGTAAGAAATGAGATGAGCAAGTGAACCAAGTATCTGTGGGAGGACACATGGGGAGGAGTGATAACTGTAATGCAAGGTTTAGACTCGTAGCACAAAGCATACTGAAAAACTAGGAAAAATCTAAGGTAGAATAACTAAACTAGAAAAGGACTAATTTCAATGCAATAAGAAGGAATCTAGTTGGGTGAAATGGAAACATTGCAACAGGACATATGAGTGATCTTTTAAGGAAGGGATGCTTCAGGTACAAACCAGGTACATTCCAACAAGGGGAAAAAGTAGGTGAAACATGAACAGGGCTCCTTTGAAGATGAGGAAGATAGAGAATGCATGTTGTACATCGGGTGAATCTTCCAAGTGAGAACCAGGTCAAATGAAAGGGAAGGTGAATAGGGAATCAAGATTGTTAAAGGGAGAGTATGAGAATCAATGCCAGTCAACATAAAAGGAAAGTCAAAGATATTTTAACTGTAAGTAGCAAACGGTTAAAAGAAGTGGCATGGTACTACTAGGGACAAAGAGGGTGATGTATACCTTGAGGCATAGAATAAGATGGGAATACGTAATATTTTGAATCAATGTTTACTACAAAAAGGAATGTGATAATTTTATCTGTAGCAGAGACAGAGAAGCAGTGAATGAGGTGAAAGTTATCAGAGAGTAAGTTCAAGGAAACCTGGAAATGCTAAAGTGGAGAAATCACCTGTTCTTTTTGTTTGCATCCCAGGTTGCTACAGACCTCGGGACTGGGTGGTTGTGGAAGTAATGGAAGGGCTTGCCATAATTTTCCAAATTTTTCTAGTTATGGGGGAGTGAGTGGGGGGTTCAAATCACTGAATCATAGAAATTTTCAGTACAGAAAGAGGCTGTTCAACCTAGTTCCATATCAGCTCCCAAAAGAGCTATCCAGCTAGTTCCCTTCTCTAACCCCTCTAAATTCATCACTATCCTTCTCTTTTGAAACCTTGTATGGAATTCACTTCCACCACTCTCCCAGGCAGAGCCTTCCAAATCTTAACAACTCTCTGAATAAAGATGTTTCTGTTAATCACACTCCTAGCTTTCTTGCTGACACTCTTGAAATTGTGACCCCTAGTTACTGACATAACAACTAATGGAAACAGAGTATCCTTCTTTACTCTGTCAAAGTTGTTCATAGTTTTGAACACCTTAATAAGGTTCTCTGCTCCAGGGAGAATAAGCCCAATTTCTCTAATCTTTGTAACTGAAATCCCTCATTCCTGATATCATTCTAGTCAATCTCCTCTGCAATCCCTTAGGGCTTTAACATCCTTCCTTAGATAAGATGCCCATAACTGAACATAATACTGCAAGGGTGGTCTGTCCAATAATTTGTAGAGGTGTATCACCACTTCCTTGTTTTTATACTCTTTGCTTCTATTTAGAAACGCAAGGATTCCTATTAATTTGGGAAGTGGAGTTGAAATGCCCATCAGCCATGATTTAAATAGCAGAGTGGGCTTGATGGGCCGAATGGCCTTACTTCCACTCCTATGTCTTATGGTCTTATAATTATTAAAACAACGATGTCAAGACTGTCCTAGTAGTGTCATACAGGTTTGTTTAACATTAGAATTGGATACTGTTTTAGAAAGAATGATCAGTGACAAAATCACCAGACACTTGAAAATTAAGGAAAAAAATTAGAATAGGTAACACAGATTTACTAAAACTAAGACTGAGAATGCTTGAACTTTGAAACTAGAACAGGAATTGCTGGAGAAATTTAGCAGGTCTGGCAGCATCTGTGGAGAGAATGTAGGGTTAATATTTCAGGGAGTCCAGTGACTCTCATTAGGATTTTTAAAAAATGTTTGGAGGATAGTCAAAGAAAAATACTAAAGGATGGACCCATCATCTATGATTAATGAAAAATAATGCCAAAGATAGTATGAATCTCAAAGAAAAGGCATATAATTGTGCAAAGATTGGTGGCATGGCAGAAAATTGGAAAGAATATTTAAAAAACAAAAGAATTATTAAAAGATCAACAAGGAATGAAAAGTTAGATCAAGAGACAAAGTTAGTCGAAAATATAAAAACTAATAGGCAAAGTTTCTTTAGTTATTTAAAAAAGGAAAGAGTTTTCAAAGTGTTGATTTCATAGAAAATGAATTTGGAGAATTAGAAATGAAGGATAAAGAGAAGGCAGATGAATTGAACAGATTATATTGCATTGGTCTTCACTAGCAAGGAGACAGGTAACATCCTGGAAGTAGCTATAAAATCAGGAATTTAACAGGAGGGAGAAAATCAAGAAAATTACAAATTAGGGAAGCAGAACTGAGTAAACTGTTGGAACCCCAAGTTGACAAGTTCCCAAGTACTGATAGATTTCATCCTAGTGTCTTAAAAGTAATAGCCCGTGGGATAGTTGATCCATTGTATTTAATTTTCCAATACTCATTAGATTCGGGAAGGTTCCTTTAGATTTGAAAAAACTATTCTGGCATATTTCCAAGTCTTAACCCATTCTGCCCAGTTCCATAATCTATTGGCTGGAATGTGGCTATTTTGCAAATTTGATTTAGAAAATTTCTGGGTAATCTGAGGTTTGCATTCTGTTGGGTGTGTGCATCTTGCTCTCAATAAACTTTGCATCAACCCAAATTGACTGACTGCTGTTTGAGATTTGGCTCGGTTTCTTGGACCTTCCAGTGGAGAATTCTGGTTTACTTGAGGGGTGAACCTTTACTGAACATTTTTGGCATACTGGTATAGTTATGGTCATCTTATTATAAAAGGATACAAAGATACTGGAGATTGTACAGAGAAGATTTAGAAGGATGATACCAAAAATGTATCAGTCTGTATCAGAAAAGAATTGACATGCAGAGACTCTTATCTTTGGAAAACAGAAAGCTTAGGGGGTTACCTACATCAAATTGCATAAAATTAGGAAGTAAATTTGAAAGAAAGACTCATGAGGAAATGGAATTTGCCATAAAGTATTGGTTGAAACAAACATTATGGATATCATATTTAGGGAGAAAAAGGTTACAATGATAGATTTAGAAGAGAGAAGAAATGTGAAGAGGCTTAAGTGGAGCGTGAACATCCACATGGATTGCTTGGGCTGAATGGCCTGTTTCTGTGCTGTACATAAACTGGGGGAAAGCATTAAAATGGAGTCACGTACCTCCTCATCAGAAGAAGATTTACATTTTTACATTGACTTCTTTACTTTCCAATGCACAGATTCTCATTTGGCAAATAATATCCACATTCACGAAAACAGGCAATTTCTGAGCTTTTGTGTTTGTTTAAGATCAAATCTGCAGAAAATATAAACTTGAATCAGTGTCTTCATTAACTGAATGGAATTTCATTTGTTTGCATTTTGTAAATTTTATCTGTCATTATTGTATTGAGCACCAATTGGTCGATGGCAAACCTTCATCATTTTTACATACCAATTCCTATGATCCTGCTTGAGTCTAGGAATATCAATGTGCACATGCACTGCAAATTTAGTGATGTTGCGAGAAACTTCATCTTTGTATCAATGCTGTATGTTGTGTAAATACAAAATAAGGCCTTGACTTTCCCTTGTAGTCTCAAATTACTTCAATTTGATATCATCAATTGTGTGGTATCAAAGGTGACTTATGAAGCTTGTTATGGAGCATGTTGAACTTCTCTCCTATATAGTTAAGTATAAACCTGGCAAGAACCAAACACCTGGAACTATAGGAGAGAGAGAGATAATGGGAACTGCAGATGCTGGAGAATTCCAAGATAATAAAATGTGAGGCTGGATGAACACAGCAGGCCAAGCAGCATCTCAGGAGCACAAAAGCTGACGTTTCGGGCCTAGACCCTTCATCAGAGAGGGTCTAGGCCCGAAACGTCAGCTTTTGTGCTCCTGAGAAGCTGCTTGGCCTGCTGTGTTCATCCAGCCTCACATTTTATTAACCTGGAACTATAGGTACTGTTCTGAAATTATTAGCTATTTTAACATATATTGAATTGGATTTGCATAGGACAATACTCTTCTCAATAAATCACAATTGTGTTTGTTGGAGGTACTTGATGAAGACCTCCATAGATTGAAATTTATTACCTAAAATGTACAAACACAGAATGATGAACATAAGACACAACAAAGCAATATAGGATATATGAAAGGTAAGCCACACCAACTCATTCAAATGCAAAACACTGAAACTACAAGAAACCTGAGATAGGGGCATAATTTGATATAAAATCTGAGCGTGCATTACGAACAACTTTCCAACCAAAGTCTGTACCTTATCTCATCAAACAATGTTTGAGAAATTGAAGTCATGCACCTTTATCAATATTTTGTTTTCCAGTCTGTAATTCAAAAAACTACTAAACAAGAAATATCAAAAAGAGAACATGAAACATAAGATTGCTGAATATATATTGTACAAATTCTAGACATAAAAGAGAGGCTTTTAAACAGATAAGGATTTTTTCAGAAAGAAGATTAGATAAATTATATAGATAATTATGCATTGTGTGAGTAAGTAAAAGCAAATTAAGAGGTCACTATGAAAAGGATTACAAAACTATAATTCACTTTTAAGTAATTAACCTACGTACAAAACGTTTGATTCTTATAAACTAGAGTTGGAAGTGGAATCCAGGGCAAAAAAGAAACAAAGTTAGGTCATTCACCTCCCCTGAGGAAGTGTAAGTAAGTTGCCTGCTAGAAAATCGACCTTTAAGAAAGGAATACAGTAGTTGCAACTAAATATTAAAATGGTTGTGAATGGGTTATCGATAAAATAGAAGGTCTTAAAATAAACAAATTGGACCTTTAAATTACCGAATTTGGCAATTGCAATATAATTCATGTTTTAAAAGTAGTGGGATTTGTTATCGATTTCATTTGACATGCCCAATGTGTACTGACCTGGTGTTATAGGTTTAAAAGTAAAGATTGAGCAAGATTGCAAGGAACTGTAAGAACTGTGACTGCTGTAAATCAGGACCAAAAACAGATTTGCTGGAAAAGCTGAGCAGGTGTGGCAGTATCTCTCAAGAAAAAATTAGGGGCAGCACAGTGGCTCAGTAGTGAGCACTGCTACCTCAAAGCACCAGGGACCCAGGTTCAATTCCACCCTCGGGCAACTGCCTGTGTGGAATTTGCACATTCTCCCTGTGTCTGCATGGGTTTCCTCCCACAGTCAAAGAATGTGCATAGTAGGTGGATTGGCCATGCTAAATTGCCCAAAGTGTTCAGGGATGTTTAGATTAGGGGTAATTGTGGGGTGGATCTGGGCAGGATGCTTTGAGGTTTGTTGTGGACTGGTTGGGCTGAAGGGCTTGTTTCCACACTGTAAGGATGCTATGATGATTATAGATTTTACCTTTCAGGTCTGGTGACCTTTCCTCAGAACTGTCCTCTGTATTGGCAAACATATAGAACAAACACTACAAATACATTTGATTAATCAGCACTGTCAAAAGATATTTTAGTAAACACTGCATTTTTGTTTTTTAACATCTGAAATATACCTTCTGTTGCCATTGAATTGCTGACCTGTGAATTTTAAGGTGATACCTGTTATAAATTTGGCATGTGCCACCGTAGTGCTGGTGTGAAGCAATTTCATCAATGTATAATATGAGGGCTATAGTCTCAATTGACTCCAAAAACAAAGTGGGGTCATACTTCACTGTCAGGTCGACCATGGCTCTAGATTCAGAATTCGATTAATTATAAGTGCAGACTAAGAGTGAAATGATAGTGAGAGAACAATGCAACCCTTGAAAGATGAGCATTATGATGAAACTTGTTTAGTTGCTGGAATGATCAGAAATGAAATGGTCACGACAAATTTGTCCAGAATAGAATCAGCAGCACATTCAGTAGGCCTATAACAAGATCTGCGTAACGCTGAGGCATGCCTTGTTACTCAGTTGATTATAATCTTACAAATGTTTCACAACATCGAAATCACTTCAAACTGATAAAATTCAAAGTTTCTGAGTGAAGTTCATTTCGAGTATTGGGGTTTCATATGGAGCATTTATGAGAGTTCGGTGAAATAAAGCAGAGCCACCGAGGATTGCCAGTTGTACCTTGGTTTTGAAATGTCACAATCTTCAGGAAACCTAGCAGATATACAAGGATTCACCATAGTTGTTTGTAACACCTCTCACAGTAAAACGTTTTCTGTTTGTCATTGCTCTTTGCCAGTTCCTAATACCACAATGATAGGCCAAACCACTAATTAAAATGCCAATGTCTTTATGCATGGATAGCTCAATTGAATAGTAGTGCAGCCGCTGTTATTTCTGTTTCTGCTGGGGATTAATTTGTATACTATGGGTGACATCCTGGCAGGCACAATTAGCCACAATCACTAGGATACAGCAAAAAGTGTTGGAGCCTAGTGTCATTTTGGGATCCTAATGGGTGTGCAGTTATGGAAGTCTACACATATCTTGGAGTGTTTCTGAGGCCTTTTTGGCCTGAAGGTAATCTGTAAAATAGAAGCACAAAAAAAGAATATCTCAAGACAGTGTGAGAACAAGTATTGGGTAATCAACCAGCATGTCAATGAGGGTTGTGATGATAACACTGATTAGCTACTTCAAGAAGTGGAACAAATGAGAGGTGGCCTGTTATTTCGGGAAGATCATGAAGGGCATGACATGAAAGACTACAGCCTAATTTCTAAAGCAGCATCAACCTCATGGAGCACCTAGTCATAATTCTAAGATTTGGCATGCAGTCCAATACATCTACTTATGGCAGTATACATAGGCAGAAGGAAGAGAGCATGGAAAGGAAGCGTTGGGTACTGGAAAGTTGGACCCTGAAGTGTATGAGAAGGAAGTGAGGATGGTATGGATTTGGATATCCATGGCCCACTCTTAATTATATTTATACATCTTATTTCCTGTCCAGAAGTAACATTGAGTTTCCTTTGAAGTGAAGTCACTATTGTAGTATAGAGAAATCATTCTGCCAATCAGTAATCCAGTTAATGGCCAGATGACCTGTTTTGCTGGGGGTGGCATCGTCAGGACACCTGGCATTAAATCCTAACAGCAGAGAGACTGAGAGAAAGTGATTCCACTAGGTTACAAATTGTCATTGGCACAGAAAGAGGAGAGGCAGCCCAAATACCTATGCCAGTGCTTATATTCGTCTCTAAACTTTTTCCATCTTTCCTTATCTAAATCTATCATTGTAATCCTCTTATCTTCCTCACGTTTGTCTAGCTTCCCCTTAAATGCATTTATACTATTTGTTTCAATGACTGTCTATGATACCGTTTGTATTGTTTCATGTGTTTCATATTCTAAATACTCTTTAGTGAAAGAAATTTCTTCTGAATTCCGTTAAATTTCTTGGTGACTGTTTCATATTGATGACCTCTAGATATGCTCTTTCATACAGGAGGAAATGCTTTGTATACATTCTATCAAAACTATTCATAATTTCAAGAACCTCTCATAGATCAGCCTTTAGCACCATTCCCTCTAAGCTACACGGCTAAGCAACTGCTGGACACAGTGATCATGCGCTATGAATGGCTCCCACTTTCAAAAGCTGCTTCCATTCACAAACTTCAGAGGTCCATGCAGAAAGTTACACGAAATATTGCCCCATAATCTTCTTTGATCGAAGAGAACCAAATCCAACCCATCAATCCTTTCCTGCTATGAGTACCCATGAATTTCTGGTTACATCCTTGTAAATCTCTGCACAATCTCACGTGCCTTATTATACTTTGCATAATATGCTGTAGTCTAAGCATAGTCAAACCAAAGTTTAGCATAAGTTTCCTGCTTTTCAATTTGATTTATTTTGCCCCTGTTATCCTGCGACAAAACCTTTAGTGATTTATGCATTTGTACTCCAAGGTCCCTTTGCTCCTCTACCCCACTATGCATGCACCTTCCAAGTAATAAGTGGCATTCTCCCATCGAAAAATACTACGGCATATGTATTTGCATTGGACTTCCATTGCTTATTTGCCGATTCTGGAATCTTTTAATGTCCTCCCATAACATATTGCAGTCCTCTTCAATATTGACTGTAAAGTCGTAATTCAGTATCTTATGCAAAGTTAGAGTTGTGTTTTTGATTCCAAAGTCAAAGCCCTTAGTATACTTTGTGATCAGTAGTGACCCAACACTGATTCTTGGAGAACATTATGTTACTCTTTCTGCCACTCTGATTAACTACCCTCCCGTATTTGGCATTCTAACGTGAACTCAGTTAGGAATCCATTCTGCCACTTGTCCCTTAACTACGCATTCTCCACCTTCATTTGTTAGTCTATTTTGGTGTGTCTTATTGAAGGCTCTTTGAAAATCCACAAGAATTACATGCACTGCACTTTGGTTGTCTATTCTCTGTTACCTCTTCCAAAATTTAAATAAGATTCATCATGCAGGATTTTCTTTTTTTTTTAAGTCTATGCTGACTATTCATTATTGTATATTTATTTTTTCATGTTCTTCAGTTCTGCCCTTCACTAGGGATTCCATTATTTTTTGTACAAGTAATATCAAGATAGCTGATCTATAATACTCTGCGCAAAATCCAACCCTATTCTTAATTATAGGAATTACATTAACTTTTTGCCATACTTCTAGGTCTATATTTTTCCGAACAGACTATTAAATATTTCTAGCAATGTGTATGTTATCTCAAAATATATGTCTGCTTAACCCTCTGAGTTTCATTAATGTATTCAATACATCTTTTTGTTTGTTTTATTTGCACTTATCTCATTGATAATATCATCATTAAATGCTTATGGCTACTTGTTCTATCTCCTTGGTAAGTACAAAATGAAATAGCCATGTAATATTTCCGTCACATCTCTATCATTACATTTGTTATTATCATGACTATCCATTAATGGTCTTGTTCCCATATCACAGCCATTTTTTTTATTAATGTGCCTATAAAGTATTTTACTATGTCATTTTATGCTCCTTAATAATTTAATTTTATAGTTCCTCTTCATATTCAGAATTGATTTCTTGATCATACTCATATGTTCATATTCTCACACCATACATTCCTCTGCTGCCTATGTATTCAATGTGCGTGTTCCTAGATCTGCAATTTATGTCTTTATTCATCCATGAAAGCCCAATCATGTTTAGTTTGTTCTTTGCTTTCAAGAAAATATATATTGCACTCAGTTGAATGCTGTTTCCAATGTTTTCATTATTGCCCTATGTTGTTGTTTGCCAATGATTGGTATCTATTTTGTTTACCCAAGTTCCATTTGAAGTCTGTCAAAAATCAGTGTTCTTCCAATATATTACCATTATGCTTACCACTTTCAAATATGTTAGGTTATGACCACTATTGCCTCAATGTGCCATCATTTTTATTTTTCTTATCTGTTTGGATTCATTTCCCCAATACTAGTAATAGCAATCCAATAGCAAATCTTCACTTGTTGAGATTTTATATTGCGTTACAAGAAAATTTTGTACACATTTAAGAACTTCACACTTCACTCACTTACCTCTTTATATTCTTGTACTATCCAACTGATATCCAGTTTGTTGAAAGCACCCTTTTTTGGCTTAATTTCCTAATGTGTCTGCATATTTCTTCCTTTCATCCATCCATCCATTAGAAGGTATTAGCATAATTGAGTCTGTATTATCTTTTTTATCTCTATCCATATGCTTCTTACTTTTCTGCTTGCTTCTTCTTTTTCTAATGCCATTATTCTTTCTCTAATAAGTTAAGTCACACTGCCTCCTCTTTTTTCTCCTAATAATGTTAAACCCTCCAATGTTTAACTTTTATTCCTGTTCTTTTTTCTGCACCCCTGTTTTGGTACTATACCTGGTTCCTCTTGATGTACGATTGCCTTCAACTCTCTTGCTTTATTATGGTATTATATCCATTGATGTACAGGTATTTCAAATTTTAATGGGATTTATTCTCACATTATTTTTAGACCTGATCTATAGCTCTATTTATGCACCTGTCATCGATATCCTCCCTTACCATATTATTTCCCGTGGTCTTGTTCACTATTTTGTTTACACTTAAGCTAACTACGAATGGATGGGCCTATTTTCCCTGCAGCCTCAGAGGCTGAGGGGTGACCTTATTGAGGTTTACATAATCATGAGGGGCATGAATAGAGTTAAAAGACAAGGCCTTTTCCCAAGGTGGGGAAGTGCGAAACTAGAGCACATAGGTTTAAGGTGAGTGGAAAGATTGAAAAAGGATCTAAGAGGCAACGTTTTCACAGAGTGTGGTGTGTATATGGAATCAGCTGCCAGAAGAAATGGTGGGGTCTGGTACAAACACAACATTTAAAGGGCATCAGGTCTAACATTAAAGTCCATTCAGCCTCTCCCTGTAGCTCAAACACTCCAAACCCTGGCAACATCCTTGTAAAACTTTTCTGAATCCTTTCAAATTTTACAACATCCTTCCTATAGCAGCGAGACCAGAATTGCACACAGTATTCTCATAGTGGCCTGAATAATATTCTGTACAGACACAACATGACTTCCTAATTCAATGCACTCAATGCACTGACCAATAAAAGGCAAGCATACCAAATGCCTTCTTCATTATCAAAAAAATTGAAGATGTTGCAAATTGCACTTATTGGTGGCCTCATGTTCAAAGATCCAATTTAATAATTAGGGCCTCCTTAAATGCCTGTAAAGCAGGGCTATTAACAGAAACTCGAGTGGGCAATTACTTTATTCTGATCAGCTTTGTGGGCAAGACCTGCTTCAAGTGTGATGTTCACAAATTGACACATAACATGGTAGAAACGTAATTTGCTTTGAATGCAATTTGCACTTAACATTTCACAGTCTTTTGTGCCAGTTATACCAAGATTGAATGAATTTTGCTGAAAAGTACAGTGCAAGCAAACAGCACCCATGTGACTCCACAAAATTTCACAGCACATCTTTTTTTAAGGAGGGAAGTTTGACACAACCTATGGTATCACTCGCTCTGGCAATTGAAATACAGCTCCTTATGAGAAGTTTGTGGTCATTAGATACTTGTCATCTCAGTTCCAGATCACTGCAGGAATCACAGAACTATGGAAAAGTTATAGCACAAAAAGAGGCCATTCAGCCCATCATGTCTTCCCTGGCTGAATAAACTAGGTGCCTACACTAATTACACTTCTCAGCATCTTGTCCATAGCCTTTCAAGATACAGCACCTCGGCACAAATCCAGATTTCTTTTAAATGAATTGCATGGACTATAGCAGTTCAAGGAAGCAGCTCACCTTCTCAAGAGCAACTAAGAATGGGCAATAAATGCTAGTCAGCCAGTGTTGCCCACATCCTATGTGTGAATGAAAACAAAAGTTGAGGGTTTTTGCTCCAATAGTGGGCAGCAAATTCCAGCCATCAACCATCCGCTGGGTGAAGAGTTTTGTCATGTCCCTTCTAATCCTTCTTCCATAAATCCATGCCCCCTGTAATTAATCTTTCCCACTAGGGAAGATGGGTCTTTCCTGTCCACTTTATCCTAGCCCCTTATTATTTTGTTCACTGTGATTAAATAACCATCAACCTCCACAAACAAACCCAGCCTAGATAATCTTTCCTCATAGCTGCAGTTTTCAAGTCCTGGCAGCATTCTTCTAAATTTCCTGTGTTCTCTTTTTTGAGCAATTTTCTCTTCCCTGTAATGTGGTAACCAAAACTGTACACGAATTTTCAGCTGTGGTATACCTAGTGCCTCATATCCTTCCAGTGTTATATCCCCGATTTTGATTCAAAACCTCACCCATGAAGAAATGCATCCAAATTCATTCTTTACCACCTTATGAACCTGTACTGCCAACTGTGAACATGAACACTAAGGTTTCTCACCTCTTCTATTCCTTTCAATAACTCCCATTATTGTGTACTCCCTTGCTTTGTTTAGCCTCACACAAAAATGCATAACCTCACACTTTGCCAGACTTGATTGCACTGTCAATTTTCCGCCCACTATACCAACCTATTGGTATTATCCTGCCGTCAACAGGCAACCTCTTCACAATCAACTACCTGGCTAATATTTGTGTCATATTAAGCTTAAATAATTAATATGCACAACAAACAGCAAGTGACCCAATGCTGAGCACCACTGGAAATAGATTTCCATTTGATAAATAGTCATTGAATGTTATCTTAAATTCCCTGTCATTGGGTCACTTTTGGGTCTGATACACCTTATCACAATGGCTTTTATTTTTCTGACCAGTCTGTTATTGAGGACCTCTAAAATCTATGTCCAACATTTGTTGCATTCCCCCAATCAATCCTTCTTGTTTCTTCCTCAAAAATTTCTATTTTTGTCAACTAAAATCAGGAACTGACAATCTTCAACAATAGAGAATTTAACTACCACCCGTGATATTCAATTGCATTTTAATTGTTGAATCCCCAACTACCAACATCCTGGAGGTTATCATTGTTCAGAAATTGAACTGGACTAGCCACATAAATTCTGTGACTGCAACAGCAGGTTAGAAGCTAGCAAACCTGCACCCATATCCTGATTCAGGAGTGCCTGCTGACCATCTACAAGGGACAAGTCAGGATTGTGATTGAAATCTCCCCACTTGCATGGCTGAGTGCAGCTCCAAAAATATTTAAGAAGCTTAATACCATTCAGGGAAAAGTAGTCTGCTTGACTGGCATCATATTCATAAACATTCACTCCTTTCACCACTGACACAGAGTGGCAGTAGCCCATACCATCTATAAATTGCACTGCAGAAATTCACCACTGCTCCTTAGACAGCACCATCCAAACTCATCAACACTACCATCTAGAGGCATATGCTTGGAAAAATCACCAGTTCCAATTTATTCTATAAGCCATTTGCTATCTTTCGCTCACGAACCTTCTCTGTAGCTGTAACACTATATTCTGCATTCTGTTCTATTACCCTGATGAAATTACATAAGGTATAATTTGTCTGGTTAGGATGCTGTACAATACTTTTCACTGTATCTCAGTACATGTGACAATAATAAATCAAATCTGGACTGGAAAATATATCAAAGGAGCAGGAAATCTGAGGTTTCTGGTCGAGACCCAAAACGTCAGTTTCCTGATCCTCTGATGCTGCTTGGCCTGCTGTGTTCATCCAGCTCTACACCTTGTTATTTCAGATTCTCCAGCATTGGCAGTTAGTACTATCTCTGGAAAATATATCACTGCTCCTTTGCTGTCATTGGGTCAAAGTCCTCCCTAACAGAAGTGCACCTACACCAAATGGGCTGCAGTGATTCAGGAAGCCACTTACCTTTTCAAAGCAAATTAGGCACGGGCAGTAAATGCTGGCCCAGCTAGTGAAGCCCATACCTGTCAAATAATAAAACAAAATCAAGCAGACAGCAACTCTGGTTCATTGCAGAATGTAAAACAGCGCACCAAGCAAAGCTGAAAGTGTACAATCAACTCAGTAAAGCTACAGCACAGGTACATGCACTAAGCAGTGGAAGTGACCTCTGAACAGCAGGGCTAAGCAATTTCACAGTTAACAAATCAGACCAAAGCTGTGCAATCCTCCTACCAGATCCAATCATGAATAGTGGTGGTCATTTAAACAGCCAATAGGATGAGGAAGCTCCATGAACACCCCCAACTGCAACAATGGTGTTACTTAGTAAATGAGGGTAAGGGACAAAGCTGAAGTGTTCACAAGCAGAGTCAGATAAATTTGCTGAGTGGATAATCCATCTCAGCTTCCTCTTTAGTAGATGCAGATCTTTGTCATGTCCAGTGTGCTCAGCTGTTCCTTGATATCATGTAACATGAATCAAATTAGCCAAAGACTACGGGTTGTAATAACATTCCAGCTGTAGTACTAAAGGTTTGTATTCCAGAAGTAGCTTTGCCATGAGACAAGCTGTTTGTATATAACTACAACACTGGCGTCTATTTGATAAAACGAAAAATTGCCAGGTATGTCTTGTGGGTTCTCCAGAATAATGTTCAGGGCTCAACCATTTTCTGTTGCTTTATCAATGTCCTTGCTTTGAATATAAGGTCAGAAGTGAAATGTTCACTGGTGATTGAAAAGTATTCAGTTCCATCAACAACCCAGCGTATTAAAAATCTGTTTCAAATGAGCAGCAAGACCTGGAAATCCCTACGGCTTGGGCGGAAATGGGGTTAATAACATTTATGCCAAATGAATCTTAAAATCTGTGGTGGGAAAATTGTTGGAGTTTTTAATCAGGATAGGAAAACTGATCACTTTGAAAAATTCCAGTTAATCAGGGAGAGTCAGCCTGGATTCATGAAAGATATGTCATGCCTGTCAAACTTCGTAGAGTTTTTTGATGAGGTGGCAAATATGGCGGACAGAAGTAAATCAATGGATGTTGTTTATATGGACTTCGAGGTGTTTGAAAAACTCCCACACAAGGGTCTGTCAGCTAAGGTCATAGCTCACAAAATTGAGGACAAATTACTGACATGAATAAGAAATTGACTGAGTGGCAGGAGTTGCAATAATGGGTAAGTATTCAAATTGGCAGGACATGACCAGTGTTGGCCCACAGAGATCTGTGTTGAAGCCTCAATTATTCACAACATTCATTAGGAAATTGTATAGTGGCATTAAAAAAGTCAAATATCCAAACTTGCTGATGACACAATTTGGGACAGCATTGTACAGTGTTGATAACACCCATCAAATTACATGGGATATTGATAGATTAGGTAAATGGGCAAAGCTGTGTAAGATGGACTTCAGTATAAGCAAGTACAGGGTTATCCATTTCAGACTAAAAAGGGAAGATCAGGTTTTTTTAAGAAAGAACAAAGTTAAATGCAGTGGATGTCCAATGAAGTTTGCGTTTCAGGAGTATAGTTCTTTAAAATGCCACTAACAGTTGCTGAAAATAGTCAAGAAGGCTAGTAGAATGCTGGTCTCCATATCTAAAGAGGTGGTGTGTCAGGATGCAGATGTAATGCTGCAGTTATACAAAATCCTAGTTAGACTTCACTTATAGCACAATGTACAGATCTGTGCACCACATCTTAGGAAGGATATTTAGCCCTGGAGAGAGTTCAACACAGGTTTACAAGAATGATGTCTGGACTTTAGGGTTAAGTTATGAGAAGGGATGAGACCAATTAGGTCTTTATTCTCTAGGATTTAAGGTTAACGGATGATCTAATTAAGGTTTTCAGGATATTAATAGGGAAAGACAAGGTAGATAAAGATAAATTACTTCCAGTGGTTAAAGATTCTAGCATTGGGGGTATAGTTTAAGAATTAGGGCAAGGTCATTGAGGAGAGATGTTAGAAAGCACTTTTACGTGCAAAGAGTAATAGAGTTTTGGAACTCTCTTCCTCAATTGTTTAACTTAAATCAATTGTTTAACTTAAATCTGAAATGAACAAGTTTTTATTAATCAAGGGGTATTGTCCCAAGGTGGACACAGGCCACAGATCAACCATGATCTTATTGAATGACGGAATAGGCTTGAGGGGCTGAATGATCTACTCTTCTTCATACAGTCCTACAGGTGTCAGGCAATGATCATCTCCAACAAAGTGGTTATAACCAACTCCCCTGGGCACTTAATAGAACTATCATATTCAACTTTCCCCACCGTCTACATCCTGGGGATCATCATTGAACAGAAACTTAAGTTTACCCACCACAATTACGGTGCGGCTGCAAGACCAAGTCAGATGCTAGGTATTCTGAGACCAATGATTCATTTCCTGTTTCCCAAAGTCTGTTCATTATCTACATAACAGTTAGGAGGGCAATGAAAGACTCTCCATTTGGTGGATAATTAGAGTGCCAGCAACATTAAAGAAGCTCAGCACCATTCATCACATGACGATCGTTTTGTTTGGCATTCTATCTATTACCTTCAATGTGTACAGCCTCTACCACTAGCACACGGTGGCTGTATCTATGAAACGTATTTCATTCAGGCTTCATTGATAGCACTTTCTAAAGAGACAATTTACACCCAACTAAAAGCACAAGGGTGATGATTGAATTGGAATCGTGTCAGAATCCAGGAACCCTCGACCAACCAGCAATTCGGTGTAACGACACCACATGAGCCGACACAGCTGACGGACTTGGGTTGCTACACCTTCTCAAGAGCAACCATGAATAAGCAATAAATATTGGCCTTGCCAGTAATGCCGAGAAGTTAATGAATAAAAATAGCCGATGGGTCTTCTGCCTATTGTAAATTGCGGCCAGGAGACGGCGCTCTGTAACTGCAAATGACTACCAGTCTTTTAAAAGCTCTATGTTTATTCTTTCAAACAAAAATGCACCATTTCGCGGGTAAAAGGAGTAGCGTAAATCAGAATTTCAAACAGTACTGAGCCATTTCCCGGCATAGAGACAGCGGATATGTTTCTGTTTTCGAAGAGAAAAGGTTCCCACACAGGAACCGAAAGCCAATGGACAACAAACATTAGCAGTAATCTTCAGTAATCCCCAACTCAGGCCAAGAGATCGGCGCACAAGATATACTGGAGAGTAAAGAATGAACGGGTTGGAATGCGTTGTCAAAAGGCGGAAGGTCGTGCAGCTTCAGGATTTGTGAACTGCTCCCCACGACTGGGAGTTTGATGATTTGTCTGAGCAAAATATCGATACGTCTGGCATTGAAAATACCGCCGCCTCTGACAGCGGAAAGAAAATAAAACTACATTCGGCACACAACATAAATCATGACCAATGTGAGGGAAAGCGCCCGTGCAGATTGATGTTAAACAATAATCCTTGCAGTTCGGGATGAAGGTTCTAAATCGGGGTAAGTGATGGCTATTCACTTAGATATATAACATTAATCGCGTTTTTAATTATGTCTCAAGTCCCAGTTCGTTATTTTGAACAAATGTTTTGTCATTAAGGCATCGGTATTACAAAGTAAATACTATTGACAACATCGAGCACGGTTATGTAGCAAATTTATAAGGATAGGCTAAAGTGATCTGTTTGCGTCTTGATAGATTCTAGCCACTACAGGATATAATAGTTCCTGTATTACTGTGTAAATTACATTGGAATTGTGTATCATATAGTTTTTTTAAAAAAACGTTTTCACCTGTTTCTTTTTCACAGAGAAAACGTCCCGTTGACCGTTCATCATGACTGGTTATCATGACAATTAACTAGGGCAGTTTCACAAGAAATAAAAGCATACGGTAGATGATCACTTTCAAGTGCCTGCGATACTGCTGCACGAATGATCTGCATTGCCGTAAACAGGACAGGCAGCTTTTCGCCTGGTCAGAAACAGAGCAGAGCGGGCGGTGCAGACTAACTAAGGTACTGGGGGAGACAAGAAAAGACAAGCTGAGAAACTGTCAACATTGCGTTTCATATTGATTGCACTAATGGGCTGTTTTAAGTCAAAACACAAGTACGCGGTGCAGAATGTCAACACCGCAGAGCTAAAGAATAGTCAGCAGTGTGACGCGGCTGAGGCTGTGATGGTCGAACCCAAATCCCTACAAAGACGCGAGGACGCGCTGCTGGGGAACGCTGCGCTCCTGGATTATGCACAGCGCCTCTCCGAGGACATAGTCAACACGGCAGTGAAACACTGGCTAGAAATCGAGAGCCGATACAGTGACATTCCTTACATTGAAAGTGATGTTCCTTAAATCTCCAGCGCTGGCACCTCCCATCAGAGAGAAGGGGGGGGGGGAGAGAAAGGGCGGGGGGACGGTGGGTCAGTACTGTTGGAAAACACGGAGTTCCACTGCATTCGATGTTGAATGGCACCCGCTGGCAAAACTTCTTTTCGTACGCTTGTTTTTCCATCTGTTGAGTGGCGGCCAAAGTACATATTCCCGAAGAGCATTCGGAAAACTAACTTTAATCATTAACAGAAAAAGAACAATTTTAGCGCCACAATCTGAATTTGGCTTTTTGCCATGCGTATGGGAACATTCTCCATGCCGCCCTAAACGAACATACACACACACAATCCCGGCTACATTGTTTATGTGCTTAGTTTCGGAGTTGGGCCGATCTTTCAGATCTATCTATAAATAATTTAAATAGCTATAATTTGAGTTAGGCAAGGCAGATATTCAGAAATTCAAATTGGTATAAATGTCACGGAATTTTTTAGAAATTTATTTGTTCGCAAAATAAAAATGTGCCTACGGCTAAACAATTATGTATTTCCAGGCAATTTGTATGAACATGGCCAGCGTTTTAAAACAAGGAAATCAGTAAACATTTTATGTGGAGACGATTGTCTCACGTAGGAGGGAGTAGGAATCCCATTGCAGTTCTGTTTAAATATGAACGGGTGCGGCCCTGCAACATTTAGAGCTGAAATGCCACAAATGTCATGCACACTAACGTAGATTCTAATGAACGATATTGCACATTTTATTGCATCCATTTTGAAGAAGCAGCCAGTTGCTACGCCAGGAATATGGTCATTCTTTCAAACTTGGGGGAAACTCATTTCAAATAAGTAACTTATGCAAGGACAAAATTTTTTGCCACGTGTTAGAACAAAGACTACTATAACAAATCAGTATAATTGGTAAAGCCTCAAAATGAAACTTGTGTCCAGCTTACCACGTCCATTATCATTTCAATGATTAACTTACATGGACGTGAACACCAGACAACATATCGCCGAACTCGTGCTCGTAAGAATCACTATCGTGTTCAGTTAGTGGTTTATGACATTGTGAGGGGTAAAGATAAAGTAAATGGCAGGTGCCTTTTCCCCATGGTGGGGAGGCATAGTTTGGAAGGTGAAAGGAGAAAGATTTTAATAAATTATGAGGTGCATTTTGTTTTTACAAGGAGTGGTTGGTGTGCGGAATGAACTTCCAAAGGCGGGTGAGGGTGGATGCGGTTTCAGTTACTACGCTTAAAAGATATTTAGATTATTATTCATGTAGTTCAGGGTGGAGGGATGTAAGCCAAGCGCAGGCAAGTAAGACTAGTTTAATTTTTGAGCCTCGCCAGGACGGACGGGTGGGACTGAAGGGTCTGTTTTCATGCTGTACAATGCTATGGACTTTATATTGGGAAAGAAAGCCATACAACTGACGTCTCAAATACACTAGTCTCGGATTTCTTTTGAAGTCAAAACAAAAATGTATCCTTCATTGTACAAGTGTTGTTTTCTTGTAAGACCGTCTTGGCCTGTGCAGCAAAACTGACCCAAAAAGTTACACTTACCACCTCATTCCTCTATAGTTATATTTCAGGCATTGACCTATAGTATATAACAAGAACATATTTTAGAAAGAAAAATAATTTAGATGTATAGTGTACTATTCCCATCCCTAGGACATTCCCCTCATCTTCATAATTTATTATCTTTGAAATGTAGTATTGTTTTGGGCAAAGGTAGCAGCCAATGTTTGCACAGCAACATTTCACAAATATCAATAGCATACATGGAGTTAATTTAGTTGGAGGGTGTTAGGGGATAAATGGTGGCCAAATTGTCTTGCAGAACTCTGTTTTGAAATGAAATGTCTATTGAATATACATTCAAAGCTTGTAATAAGGCTGGAATTCATGACCATCTGACTCAGAGTTGAGAGTACGCAACCAAGACAAGTTGACAGTTTGATTTAAATTGAGTATTACAAATGGTTAAGTAGGAGTGGTTAGCACAAGGGAATCAAGTGACGGGGAATGTGAAGCCAGCAGCAAATTGGTCAAGGAGACCAGAGACTGTAACAAAGAAGGGGGCAGGTGTGAGCAGCAAGTGGCTGGTGGTGAGCAAGATGGTGACAATGCAGAATGTAAAGTGGATAACAAGACAGCAAACAGGTGGTAGTGACAATGGACATACCCCTGGTCCACTGACGTGTAGGTGTACAACAGTGATATCTGTGGCATGGATTTCCACACAATGGCAGGAATATCTGTGAAGAAAGAAATCTTTACTTTTATAAAAGAGTAGTCATTCTTGTTTTGGTCTTTGGGGGAAAATATCTATGACTCTCTGCATGGATAATATTATACAGGATAAAAACACAATCTTTACGTACATGCTGCAACACAATTTTAGTGACAACCAAACCATTATGTTCTAGACAGTCATGGTGCCAAATACCTAAAAAAGAAACAAAAACTATCATGTCTATTATCTTGTTAAGTCAGATATTACAGGCTGGATGCTTATGAAAAGCCATTTTCAACTTTAAAATCATGTTGGCTGTAATTTCATGATTAGTGTACAAATATCAGATTTGTTATTCAAAAATAACTTCAGTCAACACCAGAAGTTGACTACAAGTATTTGGTTCTGCCCCCTTCATAATTTATGTGTCAGCCACACCAATTGCTGATAAATGTTAATAAATTGTTTACTAGAACTGAATTAAATAAATTAAACATTTTGTAGAAATTTAAAACCAAAAATGACTTCATTACTCAAACTATTCTCCAAAGAATACAGTCAACTAACTTGCCACAAGTGTGGCAATGACTATGTAGTGATGTATTTGCAAGTGGCAGAATTTTTCACAATTATTTTGTGTACTTTTTACAATGGCTAATGCAACATTTTTAACGTACATTTTTAATTAGCTTCTACAAAATTTAGAGATGTTAAAAGTGAAATTTTGATTTGGTCAATTATGATGAAAAGATATTCACAATCCTTCGAAGGATTGATATTCTAAAAAGATCAAAACAGTATACAATAAAAACTATAAATAATTGCAGAAAGCAATGACTAAGTGTCAGTTACATATGGTATTCTAACCAGGTGTGCATCTTAGCGTGTGTACAGATATTGCAGTAGACCCATTCCAGTTCTAATGACATCTTCTGATTAATGTATTAGTGCCTAAATTGTTTTTACATTAAATAAACAAACTTGTAACAATTTGACAGAAAAAAACTTTTCACTACACTCTTGCATTAATTGTAAAGCTGGAAAGATACTTTCAACTAGCTTTGTTCCAGAAGCACAAATTTAACCATATTTCAGATATAAAAATAGATTGAGTTATTTACTTTCATACTTTAGAGGTTAAAACACATTCTTCTGTCCACTGATCAATACATCATCTTCAAAAATGTTTTATTTGCAATGAAACAATATTTTGATTTTTAATGCTTTGTTCTGTTAAAAAAAATCATTTGACAATAATCAATAGCTCCAGCCTCCCATCTGTTAATGTTTCAACTGACCCTCTTCTCATAGAGAATTCTTAAGTCTGTGGTAGACTAGTTCATTGAAGTTTTATTGTTTGTGCTTTTTGTAAATGCATTCCATGCAATGACTAGCCATTTTGAATTTAATGTGTCTGTTAATGAAAAAAAAGTGTAAAAACATGTTTGAACATTGTGGTTGAATTCTTTGCTTTAAAATGAAGAAATGATACATGTCAAAATGTTTTTTAAAATTATTTTTAGAACATTGATTCTACTTACCATTAGGTTTCAAACGTGCAATTTAGTTCACAGTTTGAACATTTGGTTGTTTTGTTTTAACCATGTAAATTATTCACTGGTATTTTTGTTCTGGTTTTATAATATAGAAAGTTTAGTCAAACAAGTGATTTTCAAAGTTATTAAAATATATTGCGTGCATTTTATGGTTCCATTTATTTGCTGTTTTGTAATTTATAAATCTAGTTTTTCCTTTACAGAAAATACAATCAGAGTTCTATCTCCAAAACCTGGCAAATTCTAACACCTATATCTATAATTACTGAATTTTCTGTACAGATTACTATGAATGATAACTACCACAATCACTAAATTCCACTGAATAGGCACAGTAATAAATGCAGAAAACTTAAAAAAAGGAATTCAAAACTTCTAAATGGGGAGTCATTTATAAAGCCTGAATAGGTACATTCTATTTTTTAAATATGAGAAACTGGAATTTTCACTATTGCTTTTGGGAAATGCATTTATAAAATAATCTTTGAATGTAATTTTGATCTCTTGTTTGGGGGAGGGAAGAAAGAAAATAGGGTAAGAACCAAAGTTTAAAAGTAGCTTAATAAAAACCAAACCCCCCCCACCCCGGTCTCTATAATAATAAACTGTCTGCTTAGATTTGGATTTTCTGGGGAAATATCAGTGTTGGTCGCCTACGTGACATTATATAGCATTACTTTTGTTGCAAATTATCTTCAGAGGAGAATTACAATGTTGGCTAACTCTGCCCTGTCTAACATCTCCATTCGCAAACATTTTCTTCCTAGTGTTATGATCCCAGCTGATGGCACTACCAGACAAGTCAGATCTCAGAATGAAATCTGGTTTAGTTAATGCAGTGTTTATTCACTGAAACATAGTCACACAAGACTGAAGAGTTTCTTTGATAGCAGAAGTTTATTACATAAAATTCTGTTCTATTCTAAAAGACAAAACAAGAAACAAATACATCTACCCAAATACAGAACCGTTCCAAAAATCTTTAAAACACAAAGCAAAACTAAGTCTCATCTTGATTTCAACACTATCCATTACAGAGACTGAAATCTAGAGAAATCACCCTTCGATAGTAAAGTTTTAAGTTTGAATTCACTGACTCTCTCCAGTCCTTTCCTGTGATCCTCAATGTCATCTTATATGAATAGTCACAGAACTGAGAACTTTAAATTTCTCAGCTTTTAATAACATGCAGATTTCTAACCAAACACTCCTGATCTGAAAGTTTCACAAACAAAACTTTTCTATTCAGGTCACTGTGCTTTATTTAACTGCTCTGCACTTTCTATTAAAATTAGGAAAAAGTACATTTGCTTCTGATCCCAGTCAGATCTCCTCCAAGAGCCTAAAAGCTTTCAATCTCTGGAGGTATGAAGCTAAAATCAATCCTCAATTATCTGGAAACAAAATCAAGCTAATGGCCTTCAATGTGTACCCCACTTGTCATAAAACCACACAGTTAAAAACAATCTTCCATTTACACTTCAATGGGATACCACTTCTCTCACAAAAACTATGGCTTTAATGTTAAGGTGAGGAGAGAGTGACAGTCCTCACCAGAAAGCCATGCTTGACGAAGCTGGTATCACGGAACCCCAGCCAACTTAGAATCAATGAGAATCATGAGGAAGACTCTCTGCTATTTAAAATCATACCTGGCACACGGGAAGATAGTTGTTTTTAAGAGGTCAGTCATATTATTGTCAGAATGTTTCTGCAGGAGTTCTTGACGATAGTATAGATGGAATCATCTTCAGCTGCTTCAGCAATGACCTTTCCTCCATAATAAGGTCAAAACTGGGGATGTTTGCCAATGGTCACACAATGTTCAGTACCATTCATGATTCTTTAGATACTGAAGCTGTCCATGTTCAAATGCTAACAAGATCTGGACAACATCCAGGCACTGGCTGAAAAGTGGAAAGTAACATTTGTGCCACAGAAATGCCAGACAATAACCATTTCCAATCAGAGACACTCTAACCATTCACCTTGACATTCAATGGTGTTACCATCACAGAATCCGCCACTATCAACATCATGGATGTTACTATTGTTCAGAAACTGAACTGGACTCAACATCTAAATACACTGGTTAGAAGGGTAGATTAGAGGCTCAGAATACTGCAGGGAACAATTTACTTCCCAAATCCTTGAAGCCTATCTACTATCTAGAAGACATAAGTGAGGAGTGTGATGGAATATTCCTTACTTGCCTGGATGAACCACAACAGCCCTAACAACACTCAAGATGTTTGCCACCATTCAGGACAAAGAAGCCTGCTTGAATGACAAACATCCACAAATATTTAGTCACTACAGCACTCAGTAGTAGTAGTGTGTACTGCCTTCAAGATGCACTACAGACATTTTCCAAAGGTTTTTTAAACAGCACCTTCCGAACCCACAATCGTCACCATCTAGAAGGACAAGGCAACAGACACACAGGCACAGCACCACCTGCACTTCCCCTCCAAGCCACTCATCATCCTAAATTAGAAATATGCTGCTGTTCCTTCACTGCTACTGGATCAAAATTGTGGAATACATGATTTGCATTGTAGGTCTACATACGACACATGAAGTGTAGTGGTTCAAGAAGGCAGTTCACCATCATTTTTGCAACGACAACTAGGAACGGGCAATAAATGTTGACTGAGCCAATAGGCCAATGCTCCACGAGTTAGAAAAAACTGGTTGAGATCACTGTTCTGGACGGTCTGTCTGACCTTGTTAAATATTTTTAAACTCTCCAGAAAGAAATCCACATGTCACTATTTAAAACTCAAACTCTAAAATTATTAATATCAGAAACCCCTCATCACAATTCTGGATGTCAAATTCAAGGTGAATTGTCTGATGTATTTGTCTTAATGCTACGTATAATCATTCATATATTTGCTTATTTAAACATGACATTTTAATATTAATTCTAAAAAGAAATTATTGATAGTTGTTTGTACTCATCACACTTGAACTAGACAATCTTTTTGATCCTGAGATTCTGCCTCTACCTTTCTCACTGAAGACTTGTTTTAGAGCATCCCTTGCAATCCATGAAATGTGTTCAATTGTGAAGAAGATCAGGATTTTGGCACATTGACTGCTTGAAGGCTGATAAGATGGCATTCAAGCGAGTAGAACAGCTGATAACACAGTAGCACAAAATCAAATGTGGCAAGTTTATATATCTGCTTTTGGTGGATAGGTGGCGATTTATCTTAAATACACAATTTTCATCATGTGAAGTCAACAACTATATTACCATTGCATCATGCATCTAACCAGACAGAAACTAGATGAATCATGACTCTTCTTTCACCCTGCAATACCTATGTTTCTAGGTAGTGAAGATACTTCTCCCCCTCCCCTTCTTTCACCTTCAAGGGCAGAAAATCAAAACCAACAGAAAACTATTGAAATAGTTTAAAAAAAACCCTCTAAAAACTTTGTTATAAGGTGAATAAAGGAAGAAAAGTCAGATTTCCCCACAACAGAAATCAAAGAAAGAATTAAGAGAGGCACTGGGTACTTAAGAACTTAAACCTTCTCATCATTATTCAAAGGTATGCTGTAGCGTCAATGTTAACCTGTTCGTGGGTACATGGTTTTTCCTTTTATAGTACCATAATATATTTTTAGCTAACATACCTGACTGTAAACTCTGCCTTCAGTAACAACTTGTATTTGTGACATTAATTAAAAATTCTCAAAGATACATCAATAAGTCATTCTCTGAACGAGAACTTCATCTATACCGTACCTTTGTATCACTAAAAATATTACAAACCAGATCTTTTCACAGTCAATTTGGCGTGGGTACTTGATAAAAGGGAACTATATGTAAGATGTGTGACTATTTTAATACCAGTCCAGAAGCCAAATTCCATGATGACCTAGTCAAACCATTTCATCACCTCAAAACATACGGCAGAAGTCAGAAAATTCTGAACTTCTTGAACTTTTGATTTGGCAGAGCTGTGTCGACACTGGACTCCTAGTATTATGTAGCAGCTCAGATAGTAACTTTTGTTTGTTGACTTTGGCCTGCCATTTCCCATAAGCATCAGTAAATTTTATTGCATCCTTTATGGGGTATGAAACTAACTCTTGACTGCCAGGAATTACTGAATAATTTCAATGTTACATAAATAATCCCTCATTGATATATTTCTCACTGAATTACTTACCTTTGAGAATATTCAATTACCAAACAATTTTTTTTAAGCATCTGAATGAGTTTCTTTAAAACTAAATTACATTTAAGCAAAACTAAATTCTGGCATTTAAATTCAGTACAGCAGCCATCTAAATCATTTGAAAAAGAATTAACTCCTGGCAATGTTCTCTAAGTTGGCTTGCCTTTTTCTGTAAATTTTAGTGTATCCACAGCTCTTTTTACACTGTTTCCAGACAGCTGTTTACATCATGTCATGAATGTGTCCTACTCTTCTTTGCTGCTTCTTCCAATGCTGCAGAAAACAACCCTTCCCAAAGTCACCATTCTTCTGGCTTCAACCTCTCAAATTCCTTTTTGTTCTGTCACGGCACACATTCTTACAGCACCTACCCATCACCACAAGTTTTGTCATCATACCATCAGCAGCTATACTTTCAGTTAAATGAGGCTGGATGTTCTCAAATCCCCAAATAAAACATTTTCCTACCTCAACACTCTCATTAAAAGTTTTCTCTGGCCAGTCCTCCAAATAATGTATTCTGTGGACATGGCAAGAATTTTTGTTTTATCTCTGTGAAGTCAGAGCATTTTCTAAAATGAATGATACTAAATAAATACATGAGAGCTGATACCCATGACCCAGCAAAAATACACAAAGTTAGTGCTTCAGTACATTTATTATATACGTACTACAATATTTTCACTTGATAAATGCGTCAGATGTAAATAAGCCGGTTAATTTCATGAAAAGAAAAACCAGATTGCAAACTCATGCATAAATTTTTTTTTCACTTCCCAAGTCATTTATCCATTTCGTCATCAGATTCATAGTGCAATTAGGGATCAGCAACATATTCCCAGTTACAATTTGAGTTCCTTGCTTCCAAGTGACTGAAAACAACTCTTCAGATATTCCTCTGTCACTTCTTCTAGGGTTGCTGGCTTCCACTTTGGGGACTGATCCTTGTCAATCAGAACTGATTAGACAGAAAAGAAATGTTATCATGAAAAGAATTACAAATACTGTTAAAACAATAGCATAAATACAATGGGAAAAACAGGAGCACAAATATAAAAATGTATTCAATACATTTTATTCTAGTTATACCTCAAGTTATTTGAAGCCATATACTCTTAATTGTCTTTCATTATGTTTAATCAATTCATGAGTCACTACCTTGATCACATAATGGTCATCTGATAGCTTTTGCCAACATTGATGATTACTAGCACTTCCATTGTTGTGAGAAATGTCTACTTCATAGGCTCTCTCGTAATGATTATTGATCCTGCACTCTGACTGCACTCATACTTACCCTAATATATATCTATACCACACTAATTAAAATAAAATATGCAGCCAAAATGCATTCTCACCCAGAAATTTATAAGTTCAGTATTGAATATGTTGCAAACCAAAAACGGCTTTTGCACTGGTCTTGATAATATTGCTATTAGATCTCAAATATCAGAAGTTTGATATTGGCAATTTACAATGCTAATTTTCACCAATTTTTTGTGTCCCAACTGAAGCAGAACAAGCGAGTTTTGAGAAGATCTGTAGCTCAGGTTGAGGTTCTGGATGTGAGTTTGCTCGCTGAGCTGGAAGGTTAGTTTTCAGACGTTTCGTCACCATTCTAGGTAACATCATCAGTAAGCCTCCGACGAAGCGCTGGTGTTATGTCCCGCTTTCTATTTATTAGCGAGTTTTGAGAAGATTTGTAGCTCGGGTTGAGGTTCTGGATGCGAGTTTGCTCGCTGAGCTGGAAGGTTAGTTTTCAGACGTTTTGTCACCATTCTAGGTAACATCATCAGTGAGCCTCCGACGAAGCGCTGGTGTTGTTAAATAGAAAGCGGGACATAACACCAGCGCTTCATCGGAGGCTCACTGACGATGTTACCTAGAATGGTGACGAAACGTCTGAAAACTAACCTTCCAGCTCAGCGAGCAAACTCACATCCAGAAGCAGAACTAGCTTAACACAGCAATTGACTGAATAACTTACTTTATATTTATTAAGTTACGTGTTAAAATTTTTTGAAGTGTTGCTTTCTGCCCATTTATTAATTGATAGTCCATATCGATTTCATCAGATCTGTTAATTTATCACAAAAGTATAGTTTTGCTTTCCTCCCTTGTAAAATAGCAATATATTTTGCGGCATGTTCCAAAATTTATTTAGTATAACTTGGACACATTCATAAAGAAAATCAAATTTACATTGGACCTGTATCCATGAACATTCTGCACTACAATAGGAGGAAGAGGAGAAATGAAAATCCCTCAGAAATACTATTGCCCAGTGTACTTGATATATGGCTACAAAGGAACTGTTTGAAACAGGCTCTAGACTTATCAATACTACTAGATTTAAAATAGATTAATTGAAAGCTCCTAGTTAAGACTTATAATTTGGATTGAAGTATGTAAAACAATGCTCTTTCCTTGTAATCCATTGTAGATTAGTAACCATCAGATTCAATCCGTTGTTGTGGAACTCATTACCTTGATCTGTTTTTTTTGACAGTACAATATATTCTGCAAAAAATCTGGTGAATTCACACACTCTCTGTGCATAATACAATTTGCTGAGGTATTGAAACTTCAGGCACAGAGTCCAGGAAGCAATGCAAATGCTGTTACTGTCTAGGTCAGTTGACAAATTATGCATAAATGAAACACAGGAGCATTAAACATGTCATTGCAGTCTGTTTCCCCATTTCATTAGGTCATCTGCATCTTAACGCCATTCACCCACCTTTGATTGCTAACCCTTAACATAATTGCCTAACAAAAGTCTCTTAATTTTGGTTGAGGCCCAATCAGTTGAAAATTCCAAAGCTGAAGTCCAGATTTCCATTACCTCTGTGACCCTTCTGATGTCATCCCTGAATTGCCAAATCTAATTTTAAGATTCTGCCTAATATTTTGGACTCTTCCCACCAAAGGAAATAGTTTATCTCTGTCTTCCAGATCAACTCCTTCAATTATCTTAAAAATCTCAATTAGATTATTCTTTTATTGTTTATATTCAAGTCAATAGAGGCCTAGTCTATCTAAACTGTCCTCATACTTAAACCTTTCAGCACTTATATCATTCTGGTGAATCAAAACTATAGTCACTCGGCCAGTTTTATCCTAAAGTTTCAATGTTCAGAATTGAAGGCAATGCTCCCGATGCATTCTCAGTTTAGCTTTTTCTGACAGTAACATAACTTTCATCCTTTGTATTCCAGCTTCCATTGGCCTCTTAAGTTAATCTTTGCACTTGTCCACTTGCTGTTAGTGATTATCGCACATGGTGCCCTACATTTACCAGTTCCTAGACAATTCCTAGTTTATTCCTCTTTAGGAAATCTCAGGACCTATGTTTGAGCCAAGGTGGATGACCTCACATTCTTTTCACAATAAATGTCAACTTCTACAGTTCTGCCCACTGTTAATATGCTAAAACCCTTATGAAATTTTCTGTTCCTTTCTACACACTCTTTAACACATGACCAACTTAGTGTCATCAAACTTAGATATACGGCGGTCTATTTCATCATTGAAGCCACTCAAAGAAAGTGAAGGGCTGTGCCCCTTGTACTCATCTTCTAATCAGTTCGACACAAATCCCTTGATTCGCAATCTCTGACCCCTAATTTAAACAATTATCTTTCCAAGTCAATAAAATGCTCCAATTCCGTGCACTCCCTATTTTGTTCAGTCTATGTCAATTTGTCCCTACATGAACATGGCCACAATACTTGTTGCTATATCAAACAAAAAAAATCCACAGACCGCAAAAAAAAATTAAAAAGGGACCCGAGTGGCAACTTTTTCCATTCTTGGGTCCAACTCATCCAGACCAACCGACATCCCAATCTGACCACTTCTCATTTGCAAGCATTTGGCCAATATCCCTTTAAAGCTTTCCTATTCATATACTTAAATAAATTTCTTTTAAAATTGTTATTGTACCTGTTGCTACCACCTCCTCTGACAGCTCATTCCGTACACGTACCACCCACTTCATGAAAAAGATGACCCTTATTCCTTTTTAAATATTTCCCCTCTCACATTAAACGTATGCTCTGTAGTTTTGGACTTCTTCACTCTAGGAAAAAGACCTTAACTATTTTTTTCTCTTTATTCATTCACAGGATGAGGGTGTCACTGGCCAGGCAGCATTTATTGCCCATCTGGCAGATAAGAGTCAACCATGTTGCTGTGGGTCTGGATTCACATGTAGGCCAGACCAGATAAGGTTGGCAGTTTCATTCCCTAAAGGACATTCATGAACAAGATGGGTTTTTCCCCGACAATCTGCAATGGATTTTTGGTCATCATTAGATTCTTAATTCCAGATATTTATTCAATTCAAATTCCACCATCTGCTATGGCAAGATTTGAACTCAGGTCCGCAGAATATTATCTGGGTTTCTGGATTAAAAGTCCATTGATAATACTGAGAGGCCAGTGCCTCCCCTATCCATGTCCCTCACGATTTTATCTATAAGGTCACCCCACAGCTTCCAATGCTCCTTGGAAAAAAGCCCCAGCCCATTCAGCATTCTCCTATTGCTCAAACCCTCCAGTCCCGGCAACATCCTTGTAAATTATTTCCACACCCTCTCAAGATAATAACATTCTTCCTTTAGAAAGGTGACCAGAACTGAATGTAGCATTGCAAAAGTGGCCTCACCAACGTCCCATACAGCCACAACATGATATCCCAACTTCTGTACTCAAAGTTATGACTAATGAAGACAGGTATGCCAAACCTCTTCACCATCCTGTCTACCTGCAAATCCATTGTCAAAGAACTATGCACCTGTACCCCTAGGTATTTTTGTTCGCCAACAATCTCCAGGCTCTACCACTAATTGTATAAGTCCTACCCTGGTTTACCTTACCAAAGTGCAATGCCTTACATTTACTTAACTTGAAAACCATCTGCCACTCCTTGAAACTAGTAATGCGTCTGATCATGTCCCATTGTAATAGGAGATAATCTTCACTGTCCATGACACCACCTATTTTGGTGTCATCTGCAAACTTAATAGCTTTACCTCCTTTATTTACATCCAAATCATTTATTCAAATGATGTAAAGACTGGGCACAACACTGAGTCATATGGTGCACCACTGGTCACAGGCCTCCAGTTTGAAAACCAACCCTCCACCACCACCCTCTGTCTCCTGCCTTCAAGCTAATTTTGTTTCCAAATGGCAAGCTGTCCCTGGATCCCATGTGATCTAGTGTCACTAACCGATCTACCACACGGAAAGCCCTGTTGAAGTCCATATAGATGTCTACCGCTCTGCCTTCATCAATCTTCGTTGTACCCTCTTCAAAAAAATTCAATTAAGTTAGTGAGACAGGATTTCTCACGCACGCAGTCATGCTAACGATCCCTAATCATTCCTTGCTTTTCCAAATGCATGTAAATACAAATGCATAAACCTGATATCAAAGAAATGGCTGAAGGCACTGGATACTGCAAACACTATCAGCCATGACAACATTCTGGCAGTACTACTCATGACCTTGCACTCCAGAACGAGCTACGTCTCTAGTCAAGCTGCTTCAATACAACTACAGCATAGGTATTCAAGTGGCAAAGTTTTAAAAATGTCTTGATATGCCCTATCCACAAAATACTACAAAAGTTCAATCCACCTCTTCCAGTCTATTCTTGATCATCAGAAAACTGAATATCATGACTTGGATGAGGGGATTGAAGGATGGGTCAGCAAGTTTGCAGACGACACAAAGGTCGGAGGTGTCGTTGACAGTGTAGAGGGCTGTTGTAGGCTGCACCGGGACATTGACAGGATGCAGAGATGGGCTGAGAGGTGGCAGATGGAGTTCAACCTGGATAAATGCGAGGTGATGCATTTTGGAAGGTCGAATTTGAAAGCTGAGTACAGGATTAAGGATAGGATTTTTGGCAGCGTGGAGGAACAGAGGGATCTTGGTGTGCAGATACATAGATCCCTTAAAATGGCCACCCAAGTGGACAGGGTTGTTAAGAAAGCATATGGTGTTTTGGCTTTCATTAACAGGGGGATTGAGTTTAAGAGTCGTGAGATCTTGTTGCAGCTCTATAAAACTTTGGTTAGACCGCACTTGGAATACTGCGTCCAGTTCTGGGCGCCCTATTATAGGAAAGATGTGGATGCTTTGGAGAGGGTTCAGAGGAGGTTTACCAGGATGCTGCCTGGACTGGAGGGCTTATCTTATGAAGAGAGGTTGACTGAGCTCGGTCTCTTTTCATTGGAGAAAAGGAGGAGGAGAGGGGACCTAATTGAGGTATACAAGATAATGAGAGGCATAGATAGAGTTGATAGCCAGAGACTATTTCCCAGGGCAGAAATGGCTAGCACGAGGGGTCATAGTTTTAAGCT
The DNA here is from genome assembly GCF_030684315.1 of Stegostoma tigrinum. Classification (NCBI taxonomy): domain Eukaryota; kingdom Metazoa; phylum Chordata; class Chondrichthyes; order Orectolobiformes; family Stegostomatidae; genus Stegostoma; species Stegostoma tigrinum. The sequence continues at coordinate 36,298,402 of NC_081360.1, read as the reverse complement.
GGTTGGTGGAAAGTATAGAGGGGATGTCAGAGGCAGGTTCTTTACGCAGAGAGTTGTGAGAGCATGGAATGCGTTGCCAGCAGTAGTTGTGGAAGCAAGGTCATTGGGGTCATTTAAGAGACTGCTGGACATGTATATGGTCACAGAAATTTGAGGGTGCATACATGAGGATCAATGGTCGGCACAACATTGTGGGCTGAAGGGCCTGTTCTGTGCTGTACTGTTCTATGTTCTATGTTCTAAAGGATTGTCAACAGTACTGACAAGTGGCATAAACTAGCAGTAACCTGCTGACTGACACGCAGTTGGTGTTCTGTCAGAGTCACTCAGATCCTGACCTCATAACAGCCCTAGTCTAAACAAGGTCAAAACAGCAAAAGCCAGAGTTGAGATCTGAATGATTATACTTGACAAGGCAGCACTTGACCAAATATGATATCAAGTCACCCTAGCAGAACTGGAGTCAATGGAAATCAAGGAAAATTTTCTGTGGATGGATTAATGCCTAGCACAAATGAAGATGGATATTGTTGTTGAAGTTTAGACTTTTTCTCTTCCTTAGAAGAGAGTCTTTGGCCCAACTAACTTCTGCTGCTTCATCTATTACCACTCTTCCATGATAAGGTCAGAAGTGGGGATTTCACTGATGTTTGCACAACACTCAAAACCACTTAAGACTCCTCAGATACTGAAGCAGTCCATGTCCAAATACAGCAAGATCTGGACAATAGCCAGGTTTGGGTTGACAAATGGAAAGTAACGTTGATGCCACGAAATTCTGAGCAATGACTTTATCCAACAAGAGGGAATCTAATCATTACCCCTTGGCATTCAATGGCATTACCATCACTCAATTTCCCTTCATTCATATCCTGGGGGTTTCCATTGACCAGAAACTGACTGGACTAGCCATATAAATGCCCTGGATACAGCGCAGGTCAGAGACTGGGAATCCTGCAGAAAGTAACACACGACTTGACCACTTAAAGTTTGTTCACCATCTATAAAGCTCAACTAAGGAGTATAATGGGATATCCATGCTTGCCTGGATGAGTACAACACCGACAACACTTCAGAAGCTTTGACAATATCCAGGACGAAAGAATTTCATTCACTATCAATGTTTATTAGGTGCAGTGTGAGGCTTCAGAAATTCACCAACTCTCCTTAGTCAACAACTTCCAAGCTCACAGCCATTACCATTAATGTGATCAAGGACAGCCTCTACGTGGGAACACAACCATTCTGCAAGATCCCTTCGAAGACACTCATCATCCTAATTTGAAAATACACGCAGAATTTACAATGTCATTAGGTCAAAATCCTGGTGCCCACATTCATGCATGAAACCATCTCGCATTGACATTCCATAGCATTATCATGGCAAATTCCCCCACTAACAAGATTCTGGAGGTTTCTAATGGCCAGGATTTGAACTGGCCCAATCATATAAATACTGTCTGAGGCTGTGAATTCTGTGGCAAGTAACTTAGGTGCTGAGTGCCTGGTGTTTGCCTACCACCTACAAAGGTAGAAGCCAAGACTGTGGTGAAATGCATTCCATTTGTCTGGATGAATGCAACTCCAAAAATACATGTCTTCAGGTCAAATAGGACTCCACACCATTCCTGACACCAAAGTCTGCTTGACCGGCACCTCATCCACCACCTTCAACCTACAGTCCTTCACCACCGATGCACCGTGACAGCATAGAGTACTATGCAATAAGGAATCCAGACTCCTTCAACAGTACCTTCTAAATCTGTAACCATTACCACCTAGAAGCACAAGAGAAACAAGTACGTGCAAATATCTGCAATTGCAAGCTCTTCTCTGTGCCTCACACTACCCTTACTGAGAATTTTATCACCGTTCCTTCAATATAATTAGGTCAAAACCCTGGAACTCCCTTCCAACCACTGCTGTGCATGCACCTACACACCCAGGTCTGCAGAAATTCAAGGAGGCAGCTCAGCACCAATTTCTTCACTTAGTTCTTAGCAAATGGTAATAAATGCTCAACTAGCCAGCAGCATTGATATCCCGGAAACAAACTAAACATGTAGAGTAGTGGCCCACATTGAAGCTTTATGGACACTGGTCAGGAAAATACAGTTAAGGCTGAGATGAGGTCAGCCATGATTGTATTAAGTAATGAAGCAGGCTCAAGAGGCCGAGTTGTCTGCTCCTAGTTATGTTCTAATATTGCCCAAAATGTTCTGGAGTTTAAGAACTCATGGCATATTTTTGAATGTTTGAATCTGACAGCCGATATGAACGTTAATAATGATGCACATCATTAAAGTGCTGTTATTTTTCCAGGAAAATCTAGGTTTGGCCACTATCTGTGTGACTGAACGTAACAGTTGGGAGTTAAAAGAACAACAACTAATGTTCAGGGTTTAAAAAGAAATTACTTACTTAGACTATTCAAGTGATTTGTCAGATAATTCAAACCATTTGATGAGATTTTCTTGCCATTACACCCACCTTTTCAATTTATGATTGAAAGGAAATCTCCTCAACACAATACCACTCCTAATCTATTGTGTTCTGGACTGTCATGTACTATGAATAGAGCAGAATTTCACTCTTTCATCATATCGCATCTGAATGACATCTGATTGGTGAAATAAACTTGCAGTGTTGGCGATTACAGCTGTAAATATATGGAAATACGAGATAATAAAGTTTATAAGAACAAATGTTGCCTAATGAAAGAAAACTCCAGGGTTTACCAGTCAGATTATTTTTGGAAAATGACTCAGATTTGAGTAATGTTATCAATTGGTTTTTGATTTAATGCCCAGAGTTTCATTTCTCAACTACCCAGTTGTTTCAGTCTGAATCTTAAAAGGAACACAAATTGAAGAGACTCGAAAGATATAATTTACACAATATTAGATACAAAAGAGTATTATTTAAAGGTCAGTAAATGCTATAAATGATTGGATCACAAATTCCTAGGCAATACAATCAATTTTGAAATTCAAAATTCCTCAAATTTTTCTTTGTTATTGTGCCACAATTTGCACTGCATGATTAGTTACATGGGTATTACACAAATCCAATGGACAATTCCTTGATAAATATGACCTACTCTCCATCATAAGGTCAGAAGTGGGGATGATTGTACAATGTTCAATATTGCTAAGGCTGATACTCAATCACTTTTGTTCATATGCAGCAAGACCTGCCCCACCAACTTGGACTGACAAATGGCAAATAACATTTGCAACACACAATCCTGATGCAGGTAACGTACCTCCTGACTCCCCAGTGTCTTTTCACTATCCATAAAACATAAGACAGAATACGACGGAATATTCTCCACACATGGCTGAATGCAGCTCCAACAACACTCAAGAAGCTTGACAGCATTCACGATAAAATAGTCCACTTGATTGGCAACACTATCACTACCTTGAGCACTTATTCCCTTCACCATCAATAAACAGTAGCAGCAGCATGGAGTGTCTAAATGATGCACTGAAGTAACTCAACAAGGTTCCACCAATGGCACTTCCCAAATGTGTGACTTTTACCACCTAGAAGGGCAAGGGCAGCAGACGCATGTGAACAGGATCACCTGCAACCAAGACCCCTCTAGGTCATGCCAACTTTCATCCCGAATTGGAACAATTTCACCATTCCTTCACTGTCACCAGGTCTGAATCCAGGAATGCCCCTCCAGACAGCACAATGGGTACTGTGACACCACACGGACTGGAGTGGTTCAAGAAGGGAGTTCAGCTTTTTCAAAGCAATTAGGGATGTGAAATAAATGCTTGTCTGGCTAATGATGTTCACAGTATTCTATAAACAAATAAAAAAATTACACAGGGAAGGTGAGCAAATAAAAAAAGGGAATATGATTAGTCATTTAGAGCTTCCAATCAATGTGCTCCAAACTGGTTTATATAGAAATTGTCTTTGTAAACATATAAAGCCTTTTGAGATCTAAATGCTCAGCCACATTTTTCCTAAGTGGCCAATGTTTTGACTGAAAAATTTGGCATATTTCATGTTTATTGGTGAACCAATCCTTCTGTATCTCAAAAGGCATATCTGATCAGCAATCAGGAGTGCAAGTACTTGTTGATCTTTACCCCTTACTCTTAGTCTCAGCTGTGATTCCATTAGTTGCAGTCTTATTAAGTCAGAAGGTTGAGGGTTCTGACTCCAGAATTTGAACATTGAGCACAACAATGAAAACTGTCATACTAATGCTGTGCTGTGAAAAGTGCCATCTTTTGGGCAAGACATAAAACTGAGGCCCACCTGATCTCTCTCAGATGAACACAGCAAATCCAATGGTGCTACTTTGAAGAGGAGCAGGGAACTGTCCTTGATTTTGTGGCCAACATTCATTCCTCAACCAACATTGCAAAACTGGATTATCTGATTATTATCACAATACTGCTTGTGGGGATTCATTATGTACAGATTGGCTGCCCCATTTCTTACATTTCAATGGTGACTGCACCTCAAACGTATTCATTAGCTGGAAAGTGCTTTGAAGTTTTCTGTCATCGTGAAAGATGCTCCATAAATACACCTGCTTTTTCTCCCAACTTCTTAAATCAGAGAACGGAGAGCAGTTGTGACGCTCTAAGTCTGGCAGCCGAGTTTCTAGGGAGCTGTGATCAAGTCTGAGGTCTCACTGATTTATCTCATCTAATAAATAGCTAACAGCCCGTGTTCTGTTCAGCTATCAAGACAGACCTTGCTTAGCTACAGAGTCAACTTATTTTTGAAAAGCTGGGAGTATAATGAATGAAAATACCTGAACACGGATAGTAAGCTTACCTGCACGCACACCTTCATAAAAATCATGACCTCTCTGAAAGGGATAAATTGCAAAGTATGAAGAGTGTAATAATCTTTCAAATTATATGTAAAAGCATTTGATGATTATATGAAAGCACCCAAAGCTTACATTCTAATAAATGTCTGAGGGAACAGTTAATGTCAATGTGATAAATACCCATGGCATTAAGTCAACCTATGTCTCATTCTAATATCACATAACTTAACTTTCAGGCCATCATTAATATCTCAAATACCAGAAAAAATTGCCTGCAAATTAATGCTTAAGTATTATACTTTATAAAGAATGCACATGGAGTCTTGGTTACATATCTATGTTACAGGTTGTTTTGTTTCCTATGAAGATGTCTTATTTCCATTTATTGTAATACTAAAGAACTAAATGCTTCTAGGCTCAGTTGCAATTAAACAGATTCTACCTCCAGCGCTTAATAATACAATTTATCAGCATATAGCAGCTACTTGCAGTATCATGCAAAAAACACAATAATTTTGTTGCTTAATTGTCTTTTAACAAAAAGTCCTGTTTGCATCTTTGACATGACCTTACCATACAAGATTGGCTAAGTCTGTACTCCATAACTAAAACTTCTGCCAGATTCTTTGTGGCTCCCTCTCGAAGCTGTTGAAAAGTAATCTTCATGGACGTGGGAGACATTTTCTTCAGTGTCTATACAATAAATTAAAATGCATGAAATAAAGGGGTCTCTTGAAAGATGATTATTGCATCTGCAACCTTCTTTTTTGAGAAAATGACTAAGGCAAAGATTGTAAAGCCAAATACATTTTAGCACAAGATTTTCTTATGTCATACTTCATTCAGGATACTGAAAAAAGATGAAATACTGGATGACTATGAGCACCTATGGAACCAAACTCACTCATCCTAACTACTCATTGTGATACAAGCTGTGTATAAGCATGCTGGCTTGCTTGCCGAGCCAGCTAGTTATCGCACAGACATTTCATCACCATGCTAGGTAACAACATCAGTGCAGCCTTCGGTGAAGCAATGTTGTTCTACTCCACTTGGAATTTATACTGACCGGTCTGTTATGGTGAGTAGTGTCATTTCTGGTTCTGTTCTGCATGGGTTTGCACATGGGGTCTAATTCCACATTTTTGTTAATTGAAAACCATAACACAATTAACAAACGTGTGGATTTAGACCCCATGTGCAAACCCATGCAGAACAGAACCAGAAATGACAACCCAACTTAACAGGCCAGACAGTGCAAACTCCAAAACGGAATAGAACAACATTGCACGATTGGAGGCCACTCTAGCATGGTGACAAAACGACTGTACAATAACCAGCCAGCTCGGAGAGCAAGTCAACAACCTCATCCGCAACAAAGCTCCAAATATTCACAAGGACTTTAAAAGCTGTGTACAAGGCTGGTTAACAAGTATTAGCAGTCTAATGTCAATTATCATTATTAAGTGTGCCCAGTTCATTTGGGAGACACTACAGAACAACTAATCAAATTTGATCCTATTCTTGACCAGGGCTGTTGAGGTCAATTATAATTACAACACCTACCTCCACCCTTCTGTTTTCACTTAACCACAGACCAATTAGGTGTGCAACTGAACCAAATTACATTGCAGATCCTAAGAAAGGAGAGATTACTTATCCACGAGCAACCTCAATTTATTATGAGGTAGTAGGAAGGAGGTGAAGGCTTGCAATGCAGAGGTCCAGGCTAATGCTCTGCCAATGCAGGTTCAAATCCTACCATGGCAGCTGGTGGAATTTAAATTCTATTAATTAATGAATTGAGAATTAAATAGCTAGTTCCAGTAATGGCAACCTTGAAACTGCAGTCAAAACTAATTAAGTAATGTCTCTCAGGGATGCCCTCACCAAGATCTAGCCTACATGTGCAATCAGATGTACAACAATGTGGTCCCCATGAAATGGTTTAGTAGGACACACAATTGAACCAATCTGCTGCAAAGGTAAAAAGGAATGAAACCAGACAGATGATTCCACAATGCCCTAAACACTGGAAAAAACAATGGCACACCCAGCCCTGTTGACCTTGCAAATCGTATTAATAAACACAATTTACTAATATCGTGGCAAAATTGGGAAAGTTGTCCCCCAGACTGATCTACAGTCTGACTTAGTCATATTCACTGTGTTGCAACTGACAATCAATTTCTGAGAAACTATCTTCACCATCCCTGGGTCTGTCCTGCATTTGGGGCAGAGCAGAGGTGGTGGCATAGTAGCATTCAAGTGGAAGACAACTGCCCTAGAAGTCATCAACAGTAACTCTGCACCAACAAAGTTTCGCAGCATCAGATCATATACAAGCAAAGAACCTTCAATTAATTAACACCTGATGTCAGTTTCAACCAACTTATGTGACGTCAAGAAATGGTTGAAGGCGCTGCAAGAGGGTTCTGAAAACATTCCAGCATTTCTACTGAAGATATGTGCTGCAGAACTAATCACGTCACTTGCTAAGCTGTTCTAGTAGAACTACAACACTGGTATTTAATTGACAGTGTCAAAAATTGCCTGGGCATGCCATGTCATTAAAATCAGAGCAAATGCAAGCTGGACAATTACTGCCAAACCAGTCTACACTCAACCATCAGCAATGATCAAAAATTGTTATTGACACTGCTATTAAGCAGCAAATACACAGCAATTATGTGCTAACAGACACTTAGTTGGGGTTCCCCACAGTTACATGGCTCCTGCCCTCATTATAGCCTTGGTCTAAACATGATAAGACAGCTGAACTAAAGAGCCAAGGTTAACGTGACAGCCTCTGACGTCCAAGCAGCATTCAAATGAAGGAGGTTTCAAGGAGCCTGAACAAAACTGATTTCAATGGAAATTGGGGAAACCATTGGTTGGAGTCATAACATGCAAAAAGTGGGTGGTATGGTTGTTGGTCAATCATCTCAGCTCTAAGATATTGCTGGAGGAATTGCTCAGGGTGACATCTCAGCCCAGTCATCTTTAGCAACAACCTTGCCTCCATAAGGTCAGAAGTGCGGATGTTTGTTGATGATTTCACAAAGTTCATCATCTTTGCAAGTACTTAGGTACTGAATCAATCTGACTCCCTGTGCAGCAACACCTGGGCAATATGTAGGCTTGGGTTGGTGAGTGGGAAATAACATTTGCTCAATAACACAAGTTCTGAGCAATGTTGTCTTCACAACAGAAAATTTCACTCTGGCATTTATTGGCATGAACATCACGGAAATCTCCCACTATCAATATCCTGAATGTTGCTATTGGCCAGAAACTGAATTGGATCAGGATACAAATCCTATGACTACAAGAGCAGATCAGTCACTCAAGATTCTGTAACTCATCGAATGAATTCCAAAGTCTGTCCAAAATCAACAAGGCACGATTCAGGATCATGATGCAATGCACTCCAGTTTCCTGGATGTCCAGCAACATTCAAAAAGCTTGACACAATCCAAGGCTAAATATGCTGTTTGATTGGCACACCAACCACCAAGCACTGAATCCTCCCATCACTGATGTACAACAGTAGCAGTGTGTACTATCTACAAGCTGCAATACGGGAATTTAGCAAGGATGCTTTAATAGCCCCTTCCAAAACCCCATCCTCTACCATCTAGAAGGAAAGAGCAGCAGACACAAGGAAATATCTCTGTCTCCAATTTTCCCTCCAACCCATGCCATGTTAACTTTGAATTATAATTGCCACTCCTTCATTGTTGTTGGGTCAAAATCTTGAAAGCCCCTTTGTAACTGTAATCTAGATGTACCTACACCTCATGGACAGGGTTCAAAAAGTGGCCTACAAGAACTTTCCAGAGTGTATTTAGGGATCAGACACAAAAGTTGGCCTATCCAACGATGCTGAGATTTGGTCATAAGGATTAAAAAGCAATTTTGCATGTTTTGCAGTGGAACAGAGTGGGCTATTATTCTCAAGCAAAGATTGTCTGTTAACGTTCCAGTTAAAGGTCAAACCACACCAAATAATTACTTCAATGGCATTTTTTCCATTTTTGTAATACGTGTGTGTTGCTGTCAGCATTACAGAAGTTGTTTACATATGCAGCACCTGAATTACTATCATCAGTAAATTTGTAAAGGGATTAAATCCCCAAGCACGTTTGTGGATCTGGACATTAGTTTTGGCAGGTTTTCAAAACCCTATGTGGTCTTATTCTTTCTTATTTTGATAGTTTGGAAGGTGACAAGGCTGGAGGAAGTTATCAGTACTCTTCCAATTTTGGTCTCTGTGTCCCTCTGTGCACCTTTAATTGCTGCATCATTATCAACTCGACTTTTACTTACTGAGGCCATATGCTCTAGAATGCCATCTCGCTCCCCCACTACTAACCCCCTAAAAAAAAGGCTCTTTTTCTGTCTTTGAGATGCTCCCTAAAACTGTGCTCTCTTTGTCATTAGCTCTAATATCTCCTTATATGGCCTGGTGTCAAATTTTATTTGACAATGTCCTGTAAAGTGCCTTGGGATATTGTGCCACATTAAATCTTAGTTGCTGTTGGCTTTTGTTCTACTGTAGCCTTCTTGTAACAGGAAGCTACACTGACCAGAGAAATGGAAATGGCAGCTTGCTTGTTGATTACATAGAATTACTGTTTGTGACTCTATATGTCTGAACAATGACACGATATCTATTTCAGAAAGGTCACCACATCCAACTAGAACACAGCTGTAGAGAAGAGGCTTAAATGCAACATTGAGTCTCAGAAATATTGACCAGATCATTTTCCTTATCTATCCATAACTTCCACAAACTGATGTCTTTTTTGAGGGGGGCAATGGAAGAGGAGAGGCGTTAAGTGAAATTAAAATTACATATTGGTCTGACCAACTATGGTTAGAAGATTCTTTTCCACAAAGAACATCAATGAACCTGTTGGGTTTTTACAATAATCCAACATCCTCATGGTTACTTTTTCCAGTGCCAACTGATAAATCATTAGACAAAATCAGATTTAGTTTTACAATTGGTGAAAACATATTAACTAGTGAACATTGGTGTTCACTAGGTGATGGCCTAGTGGTATTACAACTGGATTATTAATTCAGACACCTGGATAATGGTCCAGGGACCTGGGTTTGAATCCTGCCACAGTAGATGGAGAAATTTAAATTCAATTTTAATAACAAAATTGGAATTAATAATCCATTGTCGATTGTCATAATCCATCTGGCTCACTAACGTCCTTTACCGAAGGAAACTGCTAAGCTTTCCTGGTCTCGCCTACACGTGACTCCAGACCCACAGCAATGTGGCTAACTACCCTCTTGGATGGGCAATAAATGCTGGCCTACCCAGTGAAACCCAAATTCCGTGAATCCTGCAAAAAACTACAACAACAAAAGGAAAACCATTCTGAGGAAGGGTCACTTGACCCAAAACATTACTTCTGATTTCTCTCCACAAATGCTGCCAGACCTCCTAAGCTTTTCCAGCAATTTCTGTTTTTGTTTCTGATTTACAGCAGTTCTTTCAGTTTTTACCAACTAACGACTACTCTAGTTGCTAGACCAGGACAACAGTCACTATAGTATGCTGGTTAGAATCATTTGATAATTGAATATTTTTGAATGCAAGTGTCAGTACTTTTTTCTCATTATCTTTAAAAAAAAAATCGTATACCTATAATATGGGGTTAGGGACCTGGCAGAACATAATTTTAGTGAAGGCTGGTTTGGTCACAAACATATGGAATTGTGCATTAGCGGTGCCATTATTTACTGCACAGTGCTGGTAAATGTTAACAACCAATATGTAAAATTCTAAGAACATCATTAAGATCCTTGTATTTACGATAATCCACCATTTGTTGAAAGACAGCACACATGCACCAATTAAGAGTGGATCCAGTTACTGAAGATGTTGCATCACAGTGCTAATTCAACCCATTGCTTCTGGCAGTGCAATTGGATTCATCAAATAAGAATGTTATTTTGGCAGCAGATCAGGCAGATTATGTTATGTTGTAGTGGAACTGGTCCAAAGATTATCTACGTGGCAAAGGAATTTCTTCACAGTGCATAGGATAGATGGAAGGTGATATATACTTGTACCAAAATCTGATGGCAGCAGATACACATTTGGTCCAGCTGCTAATGGAGGTATGAGAAATGTCATTAATCTAATCCTTTCAGTGGTATCACTTCCATCATGCTTTAAAAAAAGCTGTCTCGCAGAGTCAGGTATATTTACTTCCAAAGCAGGCTCACCAAATTTCTTCAAAACAAAAATATTGCAAAACATTGACTTACAGAACCAATACTAATTACTGCCCTGTGTTTTTCAGTTGCATTTTCTACGGTAACAGTCAAGTAGGAATAAGTTTATTTTTACGTCCCAATCTTATTCTATACTCATTCTGAAGAAGCCTTATACTAGATTTTAAATTTTAAATCTGTTTCTCGCTCCACAGTTGCTGCCAGATATGCTGGTTTGCCACCGCTCTCTATGTTTGTTTCTTAACCCAGACTAAATTGTGCTACCAAAAACATTGCATTACCACTAAAGAAAACAGAATGAATTCAAAGAATATGTTAATATTTTTACATTATCTACCAGAGCCAGTTCAGCTCATATTGTATCGCTTTCACTTGAGTCAGAGTCAATCAGAAAGTTCAAGCTCGACTATGAGGTTTAGTACATGCCAACATATCAGCATCAAATTCAGTCTGCATTGATGGTTATAAGTACTGTCGTTCGGATGGAACATGCAAGCAAAGCTTCATCTTGTTAGGCAGTTAGACGTAAAAGATCATATTGCATTATTCAAAGAAAAACAGTGAGCAACAATGTGCCTTTCATTATGTATCAAAAACAGATTTATCAAGTCTTTAATTATTTACTATCTATGAAACCTCACTGTGCACAAGCTGCCATATTTGCTCTCATAACAATTGTTGACTGCTCTTCAGAAGTATTTTAAAAAGGAAAATTTTCCAGCAGTGGTATTTAGTCAATTGGGCTTGCCCCTGCAAATCATCAAACTATCACTGAAGTTTGTAAAATTTCCTCCCACTTTCTCTCAAGTAATTAACTGGGAACATTTTACAACATTAAATGTGCTGCAGAAAAGCAAATTGTTCAATCAGTACTTCTCCAAGTCTAACATGAATTGGAGGAACCATGACCAAAGCAAGGATATACAGTCATTCAGTCATCACATCAATACCTAAACTCGAACAGGGACATGATCTCAGTATAAGGGGCAGGCCATTTAAGACTGAGATGAGGAGGAATTTCTTAAGTCAAAGGTAGTGAATCTTTGGAATTCTCTACCCAAGAGGGCTATGGAAACTCAATCATTGAGAGAGTGTTCAAAACAGAAGTTGGTAGATTTCTGGAGACTAATGGCAGCAAGAGATATAGAGCTAGCAAGGAAAAATGATGTTGGAGCAGATGATCAATTATGATTAATTGAAGGGTGGAGCAGGTTGATTGGCTGAATGGCTTTCCCCTGTACCTACGATTTATCTGAACTTGGGTAACTAAGTTATTAAAAAGAAAAGATGAATTTTGAATTCTCCACAAAATCAGTAATGCTTCTTATATTTTAAATTCACAATACGCAATGAAACAATTATGGGATACTATAGGTTCCTATCCATTAATGATTGCTTATCTCCAGAAGGCTGTCCACTGTAACAGCAGGCCATCTGATTAAATGCTTTATAGCTCAATATTAGTTATAAATTACAAGAGGATTGATATGCATCAATGGCTTTTGCTAACAGCATGCAATGTTCAAATTCTGTCAATTTTTCATCTAAAGTACCATACCTTCAAACTCTGAACTGCAAATGGACTACTGTCTTCCTGCAGATTTTCTAGTATTTCTTCAACACTGTTGGTTTCAAAAAGTCTGTAAAACATATGCAGATAAAACGTCAGAGATAATGGGAACTGCAGATGCTGGAGATTCCAAGATAATAAAATGTGAGGCTGGATGAACACAGCAGGCCAAGCAGCATCTCAGGAGCACAAAAGCTGACGTTTCGGGCCTAGACCCTCTGATGAAGGGTCTAGGCCCGAAACGTCAGCTTTTGTGCTCCTGAGATGCTGCTTGGCCTGCTGTGTTCATCCAGCCTCACATTTTATTATCTCAGATAAAACGTCATACTGGAATCGGTCAATGACCTGAAAAATGCTATAATAGAGTTGTTTTGATATCCAAAGTTTTAGCGGTTACTGTAGATAATCTCGAGAAACTATAACGCCCTATTACCACATGACTAATTACAACAACTGAGTACTTCTTCACTAAATTAGGAAACATCTCAAAAACTGCATCAGCAAGTTGTGGGGAACAGAAGTGTGGCACTTAAATAACATCTAGAACTAATTATTTATGAGCACTTTTTGATAGCAGAAGGAAAAGTATTTCTGAAAATGAATTCAAAATTAAGCAATTTACAAATGTTTAATGACAAAGGGTAAGAAATTGCGTTAAAATCCTATTTTTTGGGTGCTGGGAATGACGTCAGAGCTCAAAAATAATACCTGCAAAAAACACATACAGTGAATGCTCACTAAAGTATGCGGAGCGGGCAGAACATGATGTCAATCAGTATGCAACATAATTTGATGCCATTTTTGAACTGGGCATGCAACCAGGCCTTCTTTTAACTTCGCTCAGCTAAACACACTAAGCAGCACGAAGGACCATTCATCTCCAATAATAAAAGGGTTCATCAACTGCTTACAAGTTACTTGCTTTTTTTGGGCTATTGCTGTTGTTCTACAAATGTTTGATGCTTGTTGTAGTTGTTTCAGGCTGCAATGGTCTAGCAGAGTAGTGTGGCAGGTGCTGTAGGAATTGCTTGCCAACTACATGCTTCTCAACGAAATAGCTGCTCTCTCATGAGCATACTCACAGACATTCCCCCTTGGATTACATTACGATTTGGAGAATGAATCAAGTTGCACAAGGAACTAAAAGTGAGAAAGAAGATTGAGAGCTATTAAGAAGTGGCCACACCAGTGGAGCATGTCAGGAAATAACATTATTATCTGAGCTCTAGTGAAGGACTGAAATCTGCCTCTTCTTCAGCTGTATCTGGAACTTCAGAACTGGATAAGGATCCCTTTATTAGTGACTGTGGTCATGAACTTTTAATATGCTTGGTTACTCCCAGATTGTAACCACAGATATCTGCAACAGCTTTTGGTTTGCCATCCAGCATTACAAGAGGAAGATTGCTAAGGCTGTCTCTTCTACGAAAATTAACTACAATTAATGCTACCTGCCAGAGACAAACATGCAGAGCGACTACCCATATTTTCTATGAATGCAGGCTTCTCCATGGTGCAGGGTTCCAAAATATGTTCACAAGCAATAAGTCGCGCAGAATAGTGCTCAGTATCCTGGTATCAGATATGATGTTTTCATTCTGCAGCAGTCCACTGTGACAATTACTTGCAAGCCAACACTGCAGAAATTAAAAGGTGCCTACTGGATGATCCCATTGACAACATGGTTGATGGCTCCAGTACACAACAGACATACAGTGTGCAGCATGTGATCAACAAAACATGCTGCCACATGAGAATAGATACAACCACATGAAAAAAAGAGACAGCAGATTACTGACATGACAAATCAAAGGTAGCTCGTTAAAATTAAGATGGTAAAAAAAGCAGTGATAGATATTGGGGAAGATATTTCATCATTCAACAATGGTATATTCTAATGAGAAAGTTGCATCTTGGGTGGCTAATGAAGACAGTTTATGGTAGCTATGGTAACAAGTTACAATACTGCAAAGATTAGTAATAGGGCAATATATTGGGAAAAATTTAGAAATTAACAAAGGATGACTCTAAAGATAGGCTATTAGAATAACAGTAATCACCTGCTTGCTGCTTGTAGCTATAACAAGAGGATAACAAGAGGTCTGCTGTTATATGCCTGTCCTCTCACATGTAGTTTGTCTGCAACCAATCTCTGATGTTCATTAAAAATTTAAAGAACTGCGGATGCTGTAAATCAGGGACAAAAACAAAGTTGCTAGAAAAGCTCAGCAGGTCTGGCTGCATCTGTGCAGGAAAAAACAGCGTGAATGTTTCAGGTCCAGAGTTCTGAGGAAGGGTCACCGGACCCAAAACATGAACTCTGATGCTCATTATCCATCAATGTCTAGGTCAACTCTGGATCTCCACTCCTGCCCTCTTAAAAAGATCACAGTAGCTTTCAGCTCCAATAAAGTGGCTGAAATACTAGCTTCCTTTTCTGAAAGTCACTTTTTAAATGTTCCTTTTTGTTCTTGTGATTTAAAT
Source organism: Stegostoma tigrinum (assembly GCF_030684315.1). Lineage (NCBI taxonomy): Eukaryota > Metazoa > Chordata > Chondrichthyes > Orectolobiformes > Stegostomatidae > Stegostoma > Stegostoma tigrinum. Next base: position 36,283,280 of record NC_081360.1, on the reverse strand, counting down.
GAACAAACTGGTGAAAATCTGAAAACAGACAGCAAAAGCTTATACAGGTATATAAAAAGAGAGTACATAAATCAGTGTAGTCTCTTGGAGAATGAAACTGGGGAATTAATAATGGAAAATAAAAAAATGGAAGTAGCTTTTAACAAGTATTTTGCATCTGCTTTTATAGTAGAAGACATGAAAAGCATACTTATGTACATAGAAGAGAAAGTTTATCTGCAGAATTCATTGAATTAAGGGCTGAAACATGAGGACTTGGGTCTCCAAGCATGTGACTACCCTATTGCCATTTATTGAATACCAGTAGTGAAGAGATGCAGCCTTTCAAAGGTCTGTTGCCTCAACTTAATCACAGCAGAGGTGGTAAGGCTGCAGTGACACCACACAGCACCAACCCATTCAATTCAATGCCCCTGCATGCAAACATGTTGCAGATGAGGGCATTAAATTCCACCCAGAGAGCCTGTAAAGAAACATAGGTTATGTCAGTGGGTGAAAATGTGGCTACAGCATACAATGTAGGAAAGCGTGAGGTTGTTCAGTTTGGTGCAAAGAGTAGAAATGCAAAATATTATTTAAAACAGAGACACACTGCAGCATGTAGTCTCTTGGAGAATGAACCTGAGGAATTAATAATGGAACGTGGCAGTAGCTTTAAACAAGTAGTTTTCATCTAACTTCACAGTGCCTTTTGTGTCTTCTACTGTGATGTAAATAGAAGAGTGTGTAGGGGCAAAATTAAGGAATATATTTACCTTGATAGCTGTTCAGTGAAAGTTCATTATATCTCTGGGATGAGGGGACTGTGTTGAGGAAAAGTTGAACAGATTGTGTCTATAATCATTGGCGATTAAAAGAATACAAGGTGGCCTTAATGAAACACAAGATTTCAAAATGGCTTGAAATCTTGTGGTAGAAACTAGATATAGGCACACAGTTTCAAAATAAGAAGTCTCCCATTTAAGATGGAAATGAGGAGTAATTTATTTTCTTGAGAAGGTGGTGAACCTTTAGAATTGTGTGCTCCATTGAGCTGTGGAGGCTGGGTCATTGAGTATGGTCAAGGCTGGATACACTCATTTCTGATCTGGGAATAGAGGATAGGAAAATAAGTGGAGTTAAGGCCATAATCCAATCTCTCATTGTGTTACTGAATGATGCAGTGGGCCCTAACAGGCCAAAAGCCCAATTCATACTCCTAATGTTCTTGGGGCAGTTTGATTCCACTGCCTAGACCCTCTGGAGAGTGCTGGACTATTTGTTTGAGTGGGTGTTAAAATTTTAGGTGGTCTATTGTACGGTGTATAGGTTCACGGCCATTAGCAGACAGCCCTGGCTACCAGCTATTAGATACTGCGTCATGGTTGGATCCACACGTGTGCAAATGGAGTTTGCCGCCATTTTCCTGATGAGAAGAGTGGACTCCCAAGTTCAGTGAACAATCTTATGTCAAGTTGATTAAGAACTGCTTCTCCTTCCTTGATATGGAGCCTTTTTGCAGACCTCCGAATGGACCATGCCGCTTTATACACATCCCAATCAGTGTACTCTAGCTCATTACTTCGTTTCCCAACACTCCGCTATCTCTAAATTATCAGACTACTTGCCCATATCCAGTTCTGATGAGCAGAAAATCCTCCAAATTAAATATTGGGAAGACTGAAGCCACTGCCTTTGATCCCACCACAAACTTCATCCCTCTCACTCCAATTGTCTGAGCGGTACAATGTCATTTGCAACCTTTGTTTCATATTTCATCCTAAAGTGAGCTTCCAATCACATATCCAAAATACCACAAAAACTGCTTATTTCCATTTTGGTGCTATTGCCTGATTCCACAAATACCTTACTTTGCTGGCCTGCTCAAACTTTATCAATATCTTTATTATTTCTCAACTTAACTACTTCAAAGCATTCCTGTCCAGCCTTCTGCAATCCATCCTCCATAAATTCAACACCATCAAAAGCTTTACTACTTATGCCCCACTCTTCACAAAGTCTCGTTCTCTAAGTCTTGTTTACTTATCATCCATATCTTCACAGACTTAATTTAGCTTGCGGTGAAGCAACTCCACAATTTTAAAATGTTCATCTTTACTGTCAAATTCCTCCATAATTTTGTTCCTCCCCATCATGTTAAGTTCCTCCAGTCCCACAATCCTCCAAGGTATATACACTTATCGAATCCTGGTCTCTTGCTTCATGACTGGCAGCTGTGCTTCAGTTGCCTTGGTCCAAAACTCTAGAATTCCCTGTCAAAGAATGCTTAAAGACACTCCTCAAAACCTACTTTGATCAATGTTCTGATCATCTATCCCCAATAAGGCTTCACATGGTTCAGTACCATATTTTATTTTGTAAAGCTTCTGTGATGTGTTTTATGACATCTTACTATGTTCAAGGTATTATACAAATTGAAGTGATTGTTATTCTATAGGCTGCACCAAAGCGCTCATCAGAATTCTCTGTGGTAGAAGACTAGAACAATCTATGTTATACTTACAACTTCCAGCTGATTCTCCCCACCACAAAACCCTCAATCACTACACCCCACTTTAGTCAAGGAGCTTCCTGTAGATCCTACTTATAAACTGTCTTCTAAGATATGCACAGTGTCCATATTTAAGCTGTTGGCCAAGAGCAAGAGATCAAATGAAGATGTCTTCTTGATGTTCCACTGCTGCCTGGCCAGTCAGTATATCTTAGATATATGAAAAGGTTGTGGGATAGGGAGAGGGCAGGGAATTATAACAGTGCACACATACATTAGTTGCAGACAGTGAGACACAAAAGGGAAGGGAAATAGAGGAGCAGGATCAGATATGAGGATATCAGCCCAAATAGTTACAGCCTCTCTGCTTAAGTTATGAAATCCCAATAAGTGCCAGTGCCATATCCTCCATGAGGTTTAGAAAATGCGGTATGCCTGTCCACCTCTGGTGTGCTCCCTCGGTTTGCTCCTCCTAGTTGCATACCAGCTAGCCATATAAGAGACAGGCAAGTATGCCAGTGAATGAGGTGCTATCAGCTTGGCTGATGTAGCTGTTATGGTTGAATATTTGGCAGTATATAAAATCTGTTGGATATGGAAGTAAAACGTGCAACAATGCTCAGTGAAATATAGCATATGATAAAAGTGCGTAAGATGTTGGGCATGTGACATCTCCGATTTTAGTTACTTCATTGATTTGAGTGATTTGAGGAGTAGGCAGTTTCGTAGCTGAGGTTACCGATAGTTTTTAGCATGCGTGTTTTGAAAATGCATACTCTGGTTCTGACTGGTCATGTGAGGTCACTCAGTTTGTCGCAGTTTATCATCTATGTGCTTGGGGCTTGACCCATAGCATTAATTTCTCTGCCCACGTCCTTGTATTGCCTTTTGAGCATGTGCATAGCCTCCCAGACAGAAGATATTCTCCTACTTTCCAGGTGCACCAACAAGGTTTCCAGTGCAGCATCTGAAAACCTTGGATCCTGCGCTCTTCCATATTATTTCATTCTTCACTGCTTTCCAGATTAGATTCACTTCCTGGCCAACTGACAGCGCCTCCTCCAGACTCAATGCATCTCCCTGTTAAGCAGGCCAGGCTGGCTTTAAGTGTTGTTAGCAAGTTCAATTTTGAGCCACTGCATGCAATCAAGGATCAGTGTGAATAGCGATGACTACGAGCATTATTCAAAATAAGCAGTCAATAAAAGGTCAGCATGTTATCCACAATATTGCGAACAGGCATGGATTAAACATATTTGCTCAAAGCTTAAACGTTGAACTAATATGTCGAGGATCCTTACAATCGGCTTCACACTGTTTTTAAATTGGGCAGATTTATCTTAAAGTCAAACAGTAAATTCAGCATTACATGTAATTTTAAAATGATAACCAGATACCTTTGCAATCAGAAATGACTTATAAGTATTTTGAGTAGTTGTGAGATTGGTGGTCAAGCTGTAAAAGTTGGGTACTTACATTCTGAGCTTTCAGAGTATAAAGTGTACTCTTCATTGGTTTTTGCAAAGAACAACTCGCCTTTCCCATAAGGAACTTTGACTGATTTTTCCCATCCTTGCTAAATGGAATGAGGTCAAATATAATGCCTTCACACCTGCTCCAGCCAAGAACAGGAATTAACGAAGGACTTTTTCATCTGGATATTTTGCGGAACACTTCAAAGGGCCTTTATTGTAATTAGATCAAGACAGCTTTGTTACTTCACTGATCACCCTAGTTTTCAAAGTAGGTTACTACAGGGATCTCCGAGTTACTGGAAAGCTTTATCCTTCAAGGGAAGACTGAAAACTTCTATTGTCAAATCGTGCCATACAACAGGACACCTTTCATTAGGAAGTTGGGGCAACATGCTGACTCAGTGGTTACGACTGCTGCCTCACAACGCCAGGGGCCTGGATTCAATTCCCTCTCAAACAACTGTCTGTGTGGAGTTTGCACATTTTCCCCATGTCTGCGTGGGTTTCCTCTGGGAGCTCCAGATTCCTCCCACAATCCAAAGATGTGCAGGCGAGGTGGGTTGACCATGCTAAATTGCCCAGTGTCCAGGGATGTGTAGGTTCGGTGAGTTTGGGGAATGGGTATGGGTGGGATGCTTGGAGGGTCGGTGTGGACTTGTTGGGCCGAAGGGCCTGTTTCCACACTGTAGGGACTTTATGGATAAAAGTTACCAAGAAGCATCAACATTAGGCAGAGAAAAATCTACAATATTTCATAGGTAAGAGGAAATAATCAAAAAGTGTGTACAATGAACCAACTCATCAAATTTTGTTGTGAGATACTGCACTTCCGTACCAACAGGAAGAGAAAAGCCATTGTTGCTGTTAAAATTCTCACATTTATCTGCACTTGAATTGAATAAACATCGTTTTTCTTTCTGGCCTTATCCCTGAAGAAATGCTGAAATGCAGTAGAAGACGTAAATCAAAATGCTAAATTATAAGTAGAAATACTGTAACTTTGTTCATGTTGATACACAAATCAAAACTTAAATACTGCTAACTTTTCCCTAAAATTTAACATTTTTCCAAACACCACTACCTTGGTAGAGTGCTTTGGAATTACGTTCATATGACATACAGATAACTGATTACATTCATAGTAAATATGCTGAAGTTGAATTTAAGTTTAAAAACATCTCTGAAGACCTAGGATAATATAAGTAATAAACATTAGCAGTGGTATACAATTGAAGCCAAAGAGAAGACTAGCATCCATTATTATAAATTACCTATTAATCTTGTCCATGTGCTCTGCCAAGACAAATTTATGGTCAGCTTTGCACTGTTGGAAAGAAAAAGCAAAATTAATGTCTCAGCTTCTTCAGTTTTCCCAATCTACCATATCTTTGAAGTCCATTGTTCATTTTTTAGGGAAAACAAAATCTGAGATGAAAAGATCTTTGAATCAGCTTCCCAATGTAGCAGTATTAGGAAAAGCTGAATCATAGGAAAACAACTAAACACATTTTACACAGTTGAGAGGCCAGAATTTCCCATTATTGTCTGTCATATGAGTATTCCATTGTCCTTAAACATTATATTTTGCAAACTTTTATTTGTAACATAACAATTTCTATTTTATGATTCCCTTTGTCATCAAAACAAATGTCACAATATTGTTCATTTCACTGGTTGTGGGGGGGGCGGGGGGGGGGGGGGGGGGGAGAGGGAAAGAAAGAGGGTGGGGGGTTGCTGCCAGATTATCATGGTCATGTGGTGAGACAAACTGACTTCAATAATTATTCTTTTAACAAGTGAAAACATTTTTCCAATTCCTTTGATACAAGGATAGTGCTTACGATACAAACCCTGTGACTAGCAGAGAATGCATACACTTTAATCAAGACCCGCAGGAGACATCAGGCACTCTGAAAGACTAATCAATATCTTATTCTATCAATTAGCATACTAACAAGCAGACAGCTTCTGTTCTCTGAGATCCTACTATGTTTGCACTCTTCAAAGTCAGATTATTTGAAATGTGTGTGGGTCAATAAATAGGAGAAAATTGCTTTAGTTGAAATCTGGAACAGCTGCAATTATTAAATCACAAAGAACAACTAATATATGAAAAAAGAACTATTTGGAAGTCATTAATAATTTTTTTCTGAAGAAGGGTCCTGACCCGAAACTTGAACTTTCCTGCTCCCCTGATGCTGTGTGACCTGCTGTGTTCCTCCAGCTCCATACTGTGTTACCTCTGACTCCAGCATCAGCAGTTTTCACTATCTTTGTTTGGAGTTGTTAGCTTTTTTTAAAATCAAAAAAATGATAGCAAACATCTTTCTTACTTGCATTTAAGCATTATTTGCGATTTATATCCAAAACTCCCAACTCCAATTAATGCATTATAGAATACTACATTAATTTGTTGTATAGTAAATATTAATTACAAATTAATTTGTATTTTCTGAAGGAGGGTCTAGGCCTGAAACGACAGCCTTCCTGCTCCTCTGATGCTGCTTGGGCTGCTGTGTTCATCCAGGTCTACACCTTGATATTAGAAATTAATTACTGGCTTCAGATTTCCCCACTGGTGTATTATTTTTTCTAATCCTTTTCATGTTTTGAAGACGACAGCTTTATTACAGTATTTTTGTTACAAAATGCTACTTAATGTTTTCTTCATTTTTAATAGCCACACTAATTTTTGTTTTGTAAATCTTATTTTTGACCCTGAGGAATGTAACATTTGTTGGTTATAATAACTGTCTGTGGGCTTATTCAATACTGCAAGAGTCCAGTTTCTTATATAACGGGGATAACCTAAACTTTGCCAGATCAGGTGAAACCGCCGTGTTGAAGGCAAACTTGTGCATTTTTCAGTCAGACCAATTTACGTTACTTTTTTGTAAATTGCTGCAGAAACTGAACACAGCATATGGATGGCTAAATCAGGCCTACAAAAGGTTCCAGTTCAAACGATTTATTTTGCAATTTATGACATCGTAATGCTCCCAGCCATGGGCTGAGAACAATGTAGATGATCATCTAAACATTAACTGCTACACATCCAAAGACAATTTGAGAATTTTCCACTAGAATTAGAAGGTTGCTTCAGTTAGGTGTGGGCCAGTACAGATGCCTGGAAGTGGCCTCCTAATGGAATGGGTGGGGTCAGCTTTCCTGGTCTTAATGCCCTCACTGTCTGCCTTCGTGCAGGAGCAGCCAGGGATCTAAAGTGTTTCTCGTTCTTCTTCACTCCATCCTCCACTGGCCACTTCCAAAATAAACATGCGTCTAGATTCATTTTAATTTTTAAACACCGGAGGCAACTCCTTGTTTAATTACCTCTAACGCAGCCTCAGACTCTTTTCAAGCTGGAAAGCCTCCGAGCGTCATCATAATTTCACAAGCCCACCTGATTGTCAAGCTCATCTTGAGTTTAATCAAGGGTGCATCCTTGATCACCATGGGTGACTTCAGGACACAGAAGCAGTCAGGCCCCTATTTCTCATTCCAGGAGGGTAAATCCAACTCCAGACGTCTCAAATTATGCCATGCAGGACACTGAGAATGACATTGGCAACAGGCAAAAGTAGAATAAAACCTTGCTGTCTTGTTCACAGGAAATGAGTGTCACAAAATGGCCCTCAGAGAGAAAACAGGAGATGAAAATAAATCTACAAGCAAAGTCAAATATTAAGTTTTTATGTGTATAGATCACTGCACCTTGAAATGGTATGAGTTTAACAAATCTGCAACATCTTCCTTTGAAGGTGATTTTAAAGACACCAAATCTCTCTCCAGGTCTGGGATCTAAAAAAGAAATTGAGTACCATCAAATTAAGAAAATGATAAAATCAAATACAGACAATAGCTCAAAGTTTTAAAAACTAGCTCAAGGTTCAAAACACAATTGAAAGCCTTTTATTGTACTTTTGTTTAGTCAGTGCCTTGATTTGAAGAATGAAAAACATTTAACAACAAATTTGACCTCTTTCAGCCATTTATTGACTTACAAAAGGAAAAGCTGTATTAATAAACGTTTTTAACTTATTGGCAAGAAGGGTTTAAAACTACACAAATTCAGAAAAGCTAGACCAAATGTAGATAGCTGCTTAACAATAAACTGTTGCTTACTACAGTTTCTATGGTTTAGACATTGACATCTACCTGTCAGAATAATCAGGTTTTACCAATCTAGGCAAAAATGTTTCATTCTATAAATACAGCACACTTCACTGCCGCGTCTATGCAAAATGCGCCTAAAAGCTTTTATTCCTCCTTGCATTTCTGACTTGGCAAACATTTATGTTCCTAGCACAGCAATACAAACAATTTTGATAGGTTAAACATTTCATCACGCTATTCCGTGCTTCTGCAGAGTTTCCAAAACTGAAAATATAGCGTATATTACCTCATGCCATCAATAACAGAAGGAGAAAATTTGATAAACTATTGCAAAACTAATAATTTTTGATATTTTGGAGAATTCTTTATCTACAACTTGCAGAATTTGAATTTTTAGTCTGTAATTTCAACAGTCTTCACATTACATGTGATGCCCTGGTTAATAGAATAGGTAAAAGTAACCAGCTCCTAAAATGTTTACCAATGCTGTTTTGTAACTAGTTATTTACAGGTTCATGGGAGGAGGTCGTATTGATTTGAGTCACAATCTCTGCTTGGTACTTTCTCTAAAAAATTTCTCCACATAGAAACCAATCATTTAAAACCTACATTGGTATCCCTAGGTTTAGGGTGAAACCAAATTAATGCAAAGTTTCATTTGCAAGTTGCTTGTATTTGTATCGCTGAATTAGGCATCAGCTCTGGCTCAATTATAGCAGCACTGCATCATAAGGTTGTGAGTTCAAATCAAGTACCAGGACTGGAGGACTAAATCCAGGCTGCCTTTCCATGCAGTAATGAGTGAGTGCTCCATTAAGCGACATCTTTCAGAAAAAAATTTACACCAAGACGCAATATACTTTCTCGGCTGGATGTAAAACACCAGGGTACCTATTCCAAGAGCAGGGAAGTTCTCAGTGCCCTGGATAATACTTAACCGTCAGTCAAAATAAAAAAATCACTTATTACTAATTTGGAGAAGTGATCAGATTATCTGGCTAGTAAGCCAAAACTTTGCTGGCGGGCAAATTACTAGATAAAATTCTGAATGACAGTATAAATCATAAATTGGAAAGTTATGAATTAACCAAGGAGAGGCAGCATTGATTTGTCAAGGAAGCGTCATCTCGACCAACAACTTAACTTTTCGGGGAGACAACAAGGCGAGTCAAATAGGCAGCACATTTAACAATTCCATTTGGCAAATTAACTTACAAAAGTCAAAGCTTATGCGATCCAAAATTGGTTCAGCAGTACAAAGGCTGATGGTGCTTTTGTTTGCAGTGGGGTCCTACAGGGTGCAATATTAGGTTCCTTGTTTTTTGTAGTATATACTGATATTGATTTAAATGTATGTGGCATAATTAAGAAGTTTGCAAATGATACAAAAAAACGGATCGGTGGCTATAAGTGAGGAAGACGGGTGTGGATTTCAGGAATAAAATGCTAGACTGGCCTGGTGGGCAGAAAAATATCAAGTGGAATTCAACCTGGAAAAGTGAAAAGGGCAAAGGGATATGCAATAAGTGACAGAATACTGAAAACTGCAAAACAGAGGAACCTTGGTGTGAATGCCCACAAATCCCTTATGTAGCAGGACTGATAGAAAAGGTGGTTAAGATGGTATGCAGCACACTTCTCTTCATTAAATGTAGCACAGAATGAGGAATTTTATTCTTGTTAGCTTGCAAGTAGATTACTACCATCCTGGCCGTCAAATTACAGGAAAGATATGCTAGCACTGGACATTTCCTATTACTAGGACTTCAAAGAGGGGACTTATAAAGATGCCATCAGGTCAATATTTTAGCTATGAGGAAAGACTGGAACAAAGTGGCTGAAGTGCGATTAAATACAGCTTTATAAAACTATGAGGGGCTTCAATAGAGTCGATAGGAAGAATCTATTTCGTGAACAGAAAGGTCATAGAATGATAGAATCATACAGTACAGAAGAAGCCTTTCAGCCTATCAAGCCTGTACACCAAAAATACACTACCACTTTCTTGCATGAGGCGCATTGCCCTTAATGTTATGACACTTCATGTTCATCCAAGTGCTTTTTAAAGGTTGAGGTTAGCCTCACTCCAAAGAAAATAACCCAAGATCATCCAGACTACCTCCACAATTGAACTGCGCCATTCCAGGCAACTTCCTGGTGAATCTTCACTGCACCACCTCCAGTAAAATCACAGCTCTCAAAAAGAAACATCCTTTCAACATCCACCCAGGAAAGTCCCCTCAGGATTTTATGTTTCAATTTAGTCACCTCCAACTTTTCTAATCTCCAGATGATACAGTATAGTCGACCTAGCCTTTCCCCATAAGGCAATCAGCTCATTCCAGCTTTTAGTCTATCCAACATTCTCTGAACTACTTCCAACACACTAAACCTTCCGTTAGTACCGCGTGCAGTTCTGTACCCACCACTCCAGATGCAGTCTCACCCATGCTCTATATAGCTGAAGCATAAATTCCCTACTCTTGTATTCGATTCTCCTCACAATAAACTACAATGTTCAATATAGCTTTCCAGCTTATTTGCTATACTCCTGTATACTAATCTGCAAAATTTTTTTAAAAGATACTTGGCTGTGAAACTGAAGTGCTGTAACCCACAGGACTACAGATTAAGAGCTGAAAACTGGGATTAGTCTAGAAGGCTATCTTTTGGATACCACAGATGAAATGGGCCAAATTGGGTCTTCCAGTGATAGAAAATCTTTGATTGTCTTTATTTATATGGATCTTGCCACACACAAATTGTCTATTGCATTTCCTAACATACAACATTTTAAAGGGGAAGTTCTTTGGCACATTCTGATGTTATATTCTCTCTTTAGAGAGATTGGTTGTTCAAGAATGACCCCAGATTTTTAACATTTAGACTACATGCTAGCTTCTACCATATTTAAAGTTGTTGCTCGGTTTGAATTAGTTGAAAAAAAATGTCAAAGTCACGTGTCACTAGAGTTGTGTGCTCTGTTAATATACAAACAATTTTACTGCCAACATAAACACAGATCCCATGATCCATTATTCTGCAGTCAAGGACCATTAAATCCAGTGTATTTTTTTCAAAGTTTACAAATAAAGAAAAACTGAGACTAAATTTCAGATTTTGAGACAAAAGTTGTGGTTGTTTATCTTTATAAAATTTAGTACGTTCAGTGAACTCTACTCCACAACTGTGCTTATTGCAGACACTGAGTCAAAACCGCTTTATTTCCCTCAAGTAATGTGTGTGAATTGCCAACTTTGATGACAGAACTGTAGTTATTATTACCCTCGATATTCAAAGAAAATAAGATGACCACTATCTGATAGCATTAGTTAACTTTAGCCAGTTATTGCTGTGTGCAATAGTCTATAGATGCAGCATAGAAACAAGGATACCTTATCAGACTTCACAAAATGAGTAGCAATTCCAGCTTGATGCACATCTCGTCCTTTAATTCTAAATCCTGTTAAGGCAAGGTACAATCCAAGTTTCCCTTCCAGTCTTGGCAAGAAGAAACCTCCTCCTACATCTGGAAACAGACCTGTTTACAAATACATGTTACTTGAACTTGCAGTCAACTTGGCAATCACATAATTGAAGAAAATTCCAGAGTTACTTTGAAACTTTGAAATGTTATGCAACTGAAGCTAAAATTGTACAGCTTATTAATCTTAAAGCAAAGAGGTTCAACTTCAACATTCTGACTTCTATCATTAAATTGCAAACTTTTCTTTCCTGTTTTGTGATTGGGTCCATCAATCCACTGACTTTGCCGCTTCCCCTCACCTTCCCTATTCACCATGCAAAACCTCTCCATAGTCTCCCCCTTACCCTCTATCTGAATTCAAGAGTATCTCTAATTTCTTCCCATATGATATATGCAAATTCCAACTAATTCACATTCCTAGTATTCATAACAGTAAACTTTGAAAGCGATTTCTTCCTTGGATGTTATCCTTTATTCTTTTAAAACCACCATCATTAACTTTCTTCTGAAAAAGCTCCTACTTGCCCACTCTTTTGCTTTACAAATTATTGCTGGATCTCTAATATCCCACTCTCCTCGAAGTTCCTTGATTGTGTTGTCAGTGCCCAAGTACATGCTGATCCTACCCTTTCGGTATGTTCTAATTAGGTCACTGCCACAGCATCAAAACGGTCCGAAACAAAGTCATAACCGATGGGGTCTGTTGACTACGACCGTGCTGAATTATTCTTCCTTGTTTTTTTTTAAAGAAGTAGTTTTGGTCACAACTGGCCTCACCACCCTCCTTTAACGATTTTCTTCCAGTGAGAGCACTCTCATTTGGTTCCAGTCACAGTCAGAACATCTCTACCAGTAATATTTCCACAAGAATCCTTGGCCTCTACTTCACAATTATTTGATGATTTCATTCATATACATAGGGATGGATTCCACATGTACTGTGGTGACAGTCACTTCCACTTCTGCACCAGCTCTTTTCATCTCTCCCAATGCATGGGTTGTTAGATATTCAGGTGACACCTAGGCCTGCATCAGCTGTAATTTCCTCCTTCAGTGTTGTCATCTTATTCTTGCCATCTTCATCTCTCTGCTCAACCACCATTCAGAACAGCCTATATATTTTCAACCTCAGAATGCAATCAACACATTGTTGCCTGTGGACAAGATACTCATTTGCAAAGATCGGTCATTTCTAAACTCATGACAATGTGCTTCTGCCTAATTATCACTGAACCACTCATTCTGCCTACTCCCGTACCCATGCACATTCTTCCTTTTCAGATAACTATCTAATTTCCGGCTGAATGTGTTGATTGACCTTACTTTCACTACACTGTCGGGCAAAGCATTCCAGATCCTAACCACTTTGTGAAACAGCTATTCCTTTTTTCATTTTTGCTCCTTTTGTTACTTAATTAAATCTGTGTCTGCTCATTGATCCTTTCATGATTTGAAACAGTTTCTCCAAACCCACCCTGCTCATACCCCTCATGATTTTGAATGCCTCTATCAAATCTCTTCTCAGCTTTCTCTCCTCAAAAAGAAAACAGTCCTAACTTTTCCAAACTATCTTTATAAATGAAATTTGTCATTGCTGGAATCATTGTTGTCAATCTTTTGTGCACCTACACCAACATGTTCATGTCCTTCCTACAGTTTGGTGCGCAGAATTAAACAAAACATTCCAGCTAAAGCTGAAATGGTGACTAAGACAAATACAACACTATCTTATTTCTTTTATATTCTGCTTTCAATGAAGTTCAGGGTACTGTATGCTTTATTAACCATTCTATCAACCTATCCTGCCATCTTTAATGCCCTTTACACATATTCACCCAGGTACTTCTGTTTCTTAATCTCCAAGAGCTGTACCGATAATGTTATACAATCTCTCCATGTCCTTTCTATCAAAATTAATAACTTCACAATTCATTGCATTTCATTTCATGTGCCATCTGTCTGCCCGTTCCACTAACTTATCTATATCCATTTAAATAGAACACAGTTATATCAAAAACCCACGCAAACACAGTTATTTTTGGTGTTTCACACACAGGAAGTACAAGTAGCTATAAGATAATGTTAAACTACAAGAAACTTAAGAAATCTACATCATGAAAATTCCATTGCACTTGATAGGAAAATATTGAAAGAAGTTTATGGCACATAAAAACATCACACATCATGTTACTTTCTTGACAGACAGTCCAAACAATTTAACTTAAATTTTTTGGCTAAGGTTGTATGTAGATTAGTGCCATTTACAGCTGTTTTGATATTTAAGAGACACAATTTGAATACACTTCACACTGGAAGAAAATAGATGAGAGTAAATTTGCAAGAAATAAAAAATGGGATATAATTACAGACAGCACAGTGGTTCAAATGGCTAGCACTGCTGCCTCACAGCACCAGAGACTCCGGTTCGATTCCACTCTCAGGCAACTGTGTGGGTGGAGTTTGTACATTCTCCCCATGTCTGCGTGCGTTTCCTCTGGGTATTCCAGTCTCCTCCCACAGTCCAAAGATGTGCAGGTTAGGTGAACTGGCCATGCTAAATTTCCCAGAGTGTTCAGGGATGTGTAGATTAGGTGGGTTATAGAGAGATGGGTCTGGGTGGGATGCTTGAGGAGCGGTGTGGACTTGTTGGGCCGCAGGGCCTGTTTCCACACTCTAAGAATTCTGTGATTCGAATAGACTATTTGAATAATTTAAACAGAAGAGAGTAGTTAAAGTATATAAACATCCCTTAGAATTGTGAATGGAAAACAAGGAAATGTCAAAGAGTTTGAACAAATATCCTGCACTCTTTCTCTTGATAGAAGCTATGACTGTTCTTGTGGTATGGGGGAGCATCCCTATTTCTGAGCCAGGAGGCCTTGGCTCAATGGCTCAAGTCCCACCTGTGCCAGAGGTGTGTAGAAACATCTTTGAGTGGGCTGGTTAAAAAAATAACTGAGAAGACACTAAAACACAACCCTGTAATAGTTGAAAAGAAAGGAGTTGAGAGAGAGAGGGACATCTAACAACCTTTATCATTAAAAAAAAAGTACCAGGCAAACTTATGGAACTAAATGCTGACAAGTACTAGGGTGCTAAAACAAGTGGCTTCAGAAATAGCTGCTGCATTGGTTGTATTTTTAAAAATTCCTTCAATCCTGGAAAAATTCCAAAAGATTGGGATATCCCAATTTCAGAAAGGGATAAGACAGCAAGTACAAAACCTTTGGCTGTTAGCCTAAACTGTCATTGGGAAAATATTGCACTTCATTAAGAAGATAGGAGCAGCTAGTCAAAATCATTACACAATCACAGTGAAAGCATTTGATTACATGAAAAGAAAACATGTTTGATAGTTTTGCATAGTATTTTTTGGATCTGACAAGTAGTCTAGAAGAAGGGGAACCAGAAGACATTGTGACATTAGGATTTCCAAAAAAGCATTTAATAATGTGCCACACAAAATGTTACTACATAGAGAGCCCAGGCTGCTTGTGGTAACATAACAGCATCGGTAGTGGATTGATTAGGTTACAGAAAATGGAAAGTAATGACAAATGAGTCATCTTCAAGCTGGCAAACTGGAAATATGGACGTGCCACAGGAGTCAATGCTGGGGCCTCAACTGTTTACAAACTATACTAATGATTGAAGTGAAGAGACTGACTATGTTGCAGTCAAATTTACTGACAGCACAAATAAACATAGCAAAGCAAACTGTGATGAGGACACAAAAGTGGGATTTACCAGAGCTGACACAAGTCATAACCACCAGTGGAACCAGTGACACCCGACCATGACCCCAGAGAGGCGCCTAGGATTGCTGAAGGTTCCAGGACAGAGGTATGAGAGGATGGTACGGGGCTCACAAATTGAGGGGCACAGGGTCAACATCGACAGGAGGCTCCCTCACGTCATGATCTCATGGTGCCCCAATTAGGTGCTGAGTTCTTTTGAAGAGGAACCTTGCCTAGGAACCAAAAGCAAGTCTGCCATGTTTTGCTTTTAAGACTAGTCATGATCTTCTTAAATAGTTGAGGAGGATTGAGGAGTCAAATGGTGTACTCCTGGTCTCGTGTCTTATTTTTTATGGAGATGAAGTCTGAGAAGCAGAGAAAGTTATTGATATGAAAAATGAATAACAACAATCTTGCATTTACATAATTGACATTTACACAGAAAACATTCCAAAAGAATTAGTAGAGGATAAGAAAAAGATAGACCCCAACTCAAAAAAAAAGTACGGATAACCAAAATAATAGATTTAAGAGGGTTGTAACAAAAGTCTTAAAAAGGAACAGAAAGAGCTGGAAAGCCACAAGGTTGAAGGAGATAATTCTGGTGGACCATTATCCACAGAAGGCAGCTAATATGTGCCAAATACACTCGGATGAAGAGCTGAATCAGAGCTTTTAATTTCTTTTAAAAGTATTTTTTTTTAATCTTGCTAATCCTGCAATTGGTAATATCTTAGGCTGGAAAATGAACTTGCAGAGTATTCGGTAAACTCTTAGCAGCTTTACACTTGTTCATATTTAAAATATTTTAGATCTTCATTGTTATCACAGAAATAGTGTGTGTTACATCTCCAGTACAAGAAGAACTGGAACTGGTGATTCTGTCATATTGCTGACATTGTTTTTAACTTTTCCATTTCATCACTCCAATTTCTATGTTGTACTTTTTGCCAAACATTTCAATCTTGAAGATCTGTATCAGCCAGTTTTCTAAGATTGCCTATCAACACACAAAAGACATGATATATTTCAGTTAAAAATATAGGGGAACCCAGCATGGTCATATCACATCCAGCAAGTAAGTGCCCATTCATTGCCCTGAAATGGCAGTAGCCCCAATATTTTTGCCACACATTCAGTTACTGTTACATGCAAAAGCATTACAAAATGTAGTCCATATTTTCCGAATTTCATCATGCTCATCTAAGGCATATTTATAATAATATAAATCCTAATTTCTTGATGCATTTTGCCACCTCCAGGTGCATATCAGGGTTTTGATCCTGGGAAACATGCCATAAGTTAATGGTAAGGTACGCTTGCCTCCACATTCCTTTTGTTTTTTATTCCTTATCCTTTAATAAGTTTATTTGTTTTCAGATTATTTTATAAGTTACATCAGGAGTCAATTCTTTTGGATTTTAAAATGTTCTTTGAACAAGTCTTTGCTGTTATCACCAACAAAAGTACAGGAAATCCAACTAAATACAAGGACAAATAGAATATTCCCGAAAACAGAAACGAAGAGAGACGTATCACTGTGAAAGCATTTTCAAAATTAAAAAAAAGACAACGACAACGAATTTGGAATTTAATTTCAGGATTTTAGTAAATTCACTCTTATCATCCACTTTATTCCTTTCCTGGAGAGATTTGGGACTTTGACAATCTCATGCAGTGGGTAGCAAATGAGGATTTAAAAATTGTATTTCACCTGATAAATTGTTACACACAGAGATCTTCATTGTATATTCTGATGAAAGGTTCCTCTCTTTCTCTCTTACCTGGGCATTTCCAGTATTTTGTTTCAATTTTATATAAGAGAACTTCAATGTTGCTTACACACACCTCTTCCTAAAAACTGAAAAAGATATCTATAACGGATATCTTCAAAAACTGGTGGAAACCAAAACCAGACACAAACAAACAGTCATACTGTAAGTGATAAACAGTTATTGATATTGAGAAATTCACACTGGGAACTAACTCTCACAAATTACTGAAAATTTGACAGTTACTGAGAAATAGTGTGCATTATAATTAAATTAGACCCTGACTGCAGCCAAATATTGGCCAATAACATAAGTCATGATGAATCTTGCCATACATAACACATGCACATGCCATAGCTGCTAAGCAGAATTTCTTTTATTTTGAAAACACCAATCTCCTGACATAGAGAAGATTAGATTTCAGTGACTTCTTTAAAAGTTGAAGTTTTTTTAAACTAAAGTTTAAAAGCAATCAAGATAATAAAACGTGAGGCTGGATGAACACAGCAGGCCAAGCAGCATCTCAGGAGCACAAAAGCTGACGTTTCGGGCCTAGGCCCTTCATCAGAGAGGGGGATGGGGGGAGGGAACTGGAATAAATAGGGAGAGAGGGGGAGGCGGACCAAAGATGGAGAGTAGGCGAAGGCGGCGGAAAAACTGCTCTATGTCGGACATAGAGCAGTTTTTCCGCCGCCTTCGCCTACTCTCCATCTTCGGTCCGCCTCCCCCTCTCTCCCTATTTATTCCAGTTCCCTCCCCCCATCCCCCTCTCTGAAGAAGGGTCTAGGCCCAAAACGTCAGCTTTTGTGCTCCTGAGATGCTGCTTGGCCTGCTGTGTTCATCCAGCCTCACATTTTATTATCTTGGAATCTCCAGCATCTGCAGTTCCCATTATCTTTAAAAGCAATCAGATGATTTAACAGTTTCACAAAGTGTACCCCTTAATGCAGAAACTCAAACTGATGCCTTCTCAACTGAACAATTCAAGAGTTAATTCAAAAGTTATGCATTATTTCTCAGGTGAATCAGAAAGTTCCAGTTGGAACAGCACTTTTACATACTGAAAGACTGGAACACTTTCCTTCTGTTATTTGAGATTAAATTCCCAGAGAACTGCAAGACAGCCCCAAACATTTTTCATAAATTCACTTTTTGGCTTACACACAAGGTTCCAAAATTAACAGTGATCATCACTTAAAACATCCAACTTTTAAATGGCAGTCACATTCTAAAATCTAATATGACTCTTACTTAGAAGGGTAGGAAAGTCATGGCTTATTTGCTGTCGAATGGAGGCAGGGGAGGAAGAATGTAAGAGGAAGGTCTGGGATAAGGTAAAAGGCTGGAGAGATTAAATAATAAAAGATACGGAATGAAAGGAAATCCAAGTTTGTTCTGCATATTACTCTTTATTTCCTGAAAACTCTAGCGAAATCCTGGAGGTTTGGAAATGCTTTACTCTGAGTGCCTTCCCAGATCACACTGCCCTCTTGGCCAGGCTAAGAGAGGTCAGCAGATTGGGGGAGAAGTTTCCTGGAATCACTTGTATCATCCTGAAAGCTATAACCATTATATATTTTCATTGAAGTTGTTGGCTGTAGGTCTGGACACCTTCTACAAGTCTTTAACGTGTATTTTGAACTGAAAAAGTTGTATTAAGGAAATGCAATTTGGCCAAAGGTTAAAACAGAAGCTATCAGGTTGTTGTGCCATCAGCTGCTTAAAAGTGCAGTTTTTAGCAGGTAATTTTAGAAGCTTCTACAGCTTTCATGGATGTGTCCTGTGGTCAATGGCTTATCGGTATAGAAAATGCTTACAACTCATTCTGATATATTTAGGATTACTAGTCTAAGTTTTAGACTTGCTTCAACTGAAATGAACAAATTCTGCTGAACATCTACTCTCTGGAGCTCTGGGTCTTCATACTGCATTGGGCTCTCACCTCAATGTGTCTTCTTGGCACAAGGTTCTTTCAGCAGGTAGCTTCATGCTCAGTTGCAAGGGACTCAGTTTCAGGTCACCACCTTGAGGTACTTCACACAGGTCTGTGAAGCTTGTACTGTTTCATGACAGACGTCTATCCAAAGCTTCACATTTACTTGAGGGTCTCCTTTGTAGACATCACTCTAACGGTAACGAAGCACTTATCAATTTTAGACCTGATGATACCAACCTGTTGAATGATGTCACAACCATTGGCTGACATCTCCCCAGCAACCAACTTTGTAGACTTAGGGTGTTTATTTCTAGCTAAGTACTTGCATGCAGAGTGATTCAACTTTTTGCAGTTAGAGCACTGCCTTCCCCATACTAGATATGCTTCCTTTCCTTTTATGTGATGATCTCTGAAATATTTAAATCATACCCTCTGGCCTTGCTCTTTCTGCTGGTTTCTATGCAATTATTTTTAACCTTTTTCAATATGCTGTTTTCATTCAGCCTAGAATGTCTTTCAGCATGATGGAAAGCCACATCTGCTCTACCATCGATATGCTACAGCTGATGGCTGACTACCTCAGGAGAACTTATTTAGGTGCAGAGGAAGACATTTTGTTTCCAGTCAGTGCCAAGCAAAATAGCATGAGAAAAGACTTTCCATTTGCATGGTAGCTGAATAAATCAACATGGGATTATCTAGTCACAATTTTCTGGCATGTGCCCTGTTGGCACAAAGTCACACTCAGAGGAATGATGGAACAGAGACACACATCACAGAAGTCCCAAAATGATGTGAATGCATTGCTCTATACATAGAAAAGCACTCTTTGCCAAAAATATGCCCATCAACTTGAAGCAGGTGCTAGACAATGCAATGAGGATAATAAATTTTATAAATGTTCAACCTGTGGATTGCAGAATTCTTTCCACTCTATCTTGGAAGCATGAAGCGAGCATATTGATCAACTGTCCCACATGAAGACTGAACACCTGTCTCACGGATAGGTCTCAACACATATCTTTGAATTTCACTCCAAGAATAAATTATTCTTAGCAGACTGTTAATTTCCATTCTCTCACTTACTGTATGACAAGGCATGGCCCTCTCAGCTAGGCAAACTCTGGCCTTCAAGAGCTCAGACCAAGCATCTGCAATGTCCAAGACAAAATTGAGTGAAACAGGAAAGCAAACCTGGAATCTTAGATGCATGTTTTGAGGAAAACAACATCACCTGAAGGAGGAACGAGGCTCCGAAAGCTTGTGTTTTAAAATAAACCTGTTGGATTATAACCTGGTGTCATGTGATTTCTGACCTTGCCCACCCAAATCCAACACCTCCACATCACAGAAAAGACGTGCCAACTGCACAGTAGCTTAATAAATCTACACAGGATTATCTAGTCACAATGTACTGACATATGACCTGTTGGCGAAAAATCATAAGTGTCCTATAACATTCTTGATAATGAATGAACCACAGTTGCAGGACGGTGTTAAAGGGGAGAGTGAGCAACAACTAACTGAACTGCTGAGGCTATTACATGATTATCTTCTAATGCGGGAAAGCTAGAGATGGCTCTGCTTCCCTTTCACAAATTTCTCTACAGTTCACAAACACCAAGATTACTCAATAAAAGAATCAGCAAACTTCCTGTAAGCCTCAACAGCTGGAAGATTCAAGATTGAGTTCCAATGAAAGCAATGAGCAGTGTTTTCAATACAAATATGGCCAGAATTACTGAACATGTCAGCCAGGGCTGTCAGGATTTCAACAACATTTGCTTGAACTTACCTTTGTGGAAGTGGAACTTCATCGCTCAATAGAATTAAATCAAAGTTTTACAAACATACAACTTAGAAGCAGGAGGGCACCATTTGGCCCCTCAAGCCTGCTCCACCATTCAAGATCATAGTTGATTTGATTGTCGACTGAACTTCACCTTGCCATCTACCCCCAATGGTCTCTGACTCGCATGTTAGTAAAGAATCTGTTTACCTCTACTGCTGTCTCTGTCTCCACCATTGGGGAAACAGACTTCCAAAACTCTCAGCCCTCTGAAATGCGAAATTTCTCTTAATTTCTTTTTGAAAGGAAGGTCCATTCTTTTTAAACAGTGACCCCTACTTCTAGTCTCTTCTACAAGATTAACCATCCCTTTAGCATCCTCCCTGTAAAATTGTCTGAGCTTGTCTCAATAAGTTCATCTGAAACTCCAATGAATACAGGCTTGTGCCTGTTCAACTTCTCCTCTCAACATAAACCCCCCATACAATATATCATTCAAGCAAACTTCTCTGAATTGACCCTAACACATTTATATAATTTCTTAAATATGGAGACCAATTTGTAGAGAGTACTCCAAACATGGTCTCACAAACACCCTGCACAATTGTAGCAAGCCATCCCTACTTTTTACACTGAATTTCCCCTTACAATAACATTCCATTTACCTTCCTAATCACTTGCTCTAAGTACACACTAACTGTGTGTTTCAGGAAGCCCAAATCCTTCTCCACCTCAAAGCTCTGCAATCTCTCTCCATTTAAATAATATGCTGCTTTTCTGTTCTTCCTGCTAAAGTGAACAATTTTGTAGTTTCCTACAGTATACATCATCCACTGATTTTTTGCCCACTCCCTTAATCGTCATTATTTACAGCCATTTATACCTTGTCTACACATCTGACTTGCTACACATCTTGGTGGGATGAGATGATTTTACTTTCAATTTGATACCACTGTAACTTTAACTTCCTAATTGCTCACAGATGGTACACTCTATACTTGGAGTCTTGCTTTCTCACTGGAATGCGCCCATTCTGAGCATCCTAAAATCTATCATCAAATGCATGATCTAAATCTTTACTGACTTATTCCATGAACAAATTTCCCAGTTCATTTTAGTCAGCCCTGTCTTCATGCCCTTATAATTGCTCTAAGCTAAGTTTAAAATACTATCCATCAATGTGCATTGTTCTCCTTCAAACTAATTCAAAGTCAATCATTTTATGATCACTGTTGTCTCGGGATGGCTTCATTGTGAGGTAATGACCACATGGAGTAAAGCTGATCTCTGACTGTCTTCAAAACACGCTGCTCTAAGAAACAGTCCCAAGTACACTATGAACTCATCAATCTAAATTTGCCAATCTGATTCATCCAATCTACATTAATTGACATAGTGTTCATGAACATTCCTTTATGATTAGCCCCTATTATTTCTTTCTGTGTACACTGTCCTACAGTTTGGTTACTGTTTGGAAGCCTATCTGCCACACACACAAGCAACTTCCTATCTCTACTATTTATAATCTCTACTCAAGTTTGCAGCCACGTCTGTGTTATGGCTACCTGATCGTACATATTTGTTTCTATCTGCACAGTCAACACAACTGTTTTGTTACAAATGCTACATGCATTCAGATAAAGAGCAATCTGCTATGTTCTTTTACTATCTTTGTATTCTCCAGATTAATCTCATTTAAAAACAACTCATAGGATGTGGGCGTTGCTGGCTGGCCAGCACTGATTACCCATCCCTAGCTGCCTTTCAGAAGGTGGTGGTGAGCTGCCTTCTTGAACTGCTGCAGTCCACATGCTGTAGGTTGACCCACAATGCCCTTAGGGAGGAAATTCCAGGACTTTGACCCAACAGTGAAGGACCAGCAACAAAGTTGGAAGTCAGGATGGTGATTAGTTTAGAAGGGTGCTTGCAGGTGATAGTGTTCCTAGTTTCTGCTACCCTTGTCCTTCATGGTGGAAGAGGTTGTGGGTTGGGAAGGTGGTATCTAAGGATGTTTGTTGAATTTCTGCAGCGCGTCTTGTAGATACAGCACATTGCTGCTACTGAGCGCTGGTGATGGAGGGAGTGGATGCTTGTGGATGGGCACCAAATCAAAGTACACCAACCCAGCCAATTACTGCCCCATTTGTCTGCTTTTGGTCATCAGTAAAGTAATGGAAGGTGTCATCAACCTATTACGCAGCACAGCACCTGCTCAGCAATGCCCAGCTTGGGTTCCACCATGGCCACCTAGCCCCTGATCTTATTACAGCCTTGGTTCAAACATGAACAAAAGACCGGAATCCCAGAGGTGAGGTGAAAGTGACAGTCCTTGACATCAAAGCTGCATTTGACCGAGTATGGGATCAACAAGCCCTAGCAAAATTGGAATCATGGGTATTGGAGGCAAACTCTCGAGTGGTTAGAATCATACCTGGCACATGGGAAGATGGATTTGGCTGCTGAGGTCAGTCATTCAGCTCTCAGACATCTCTGCAAGAGTTCCTCAGGATAACATCCTCGGCCCAAGCATCTTTCGTTGTAAAGTCCGAAGTAGGGACGTTTGCAATGATTGCACAATGTTCAACACCATTTGTGACTCTTTAGACACTGATGCAGTCCAAGTTCAAATGCCACAAGCTCTGCACAATATCTAGATTTGGGCTGACAAGTGGCAAGTAACATTCACGCCACACAAATGCCAGACAATGGCCATCACCAGTAAGAGTCCATCTAATCACCGCTTTTTGACATGGAATGGTGCTAACATCACTGAATTCCCCACTATCAATATCCTGCGGGTTACTAAAGACCAAAAACTCAAAAGGGCTCACCACGTATACACAATGGCTACAAGGGCAGGCCAGAGGTTAGTAACTGACCTCCTGACTCCCAAAGCCTGTCTACCATCTACAAGGCACAAGTCAGGAGTGCAGTGGAATACTCCCCCATTTGTCTGGATGGTTGCAGTTCCAACAATACTCGGAAAGCTCCACACCATCTGGGACTCTTACAGAGATGTCCTAGCCCTGAATGACTGACCTCCAACAGCCAAATCCATCTTCCCACGTGCCAGGTATGATTCTAACCACTCGAGAGTTTGCCTCCGATACCCACCTGATTCCAGTTTTGCTAGGGCTTGTTGATCCCATACTCAGTCAAATGCAGCTTTGATGACAAGGACTGTCACTTTCACCTTACCCCTGGAATTCAGGTCTTTTGTTCATGTTTGAATCAAGACTGTAATAAGATCAGGAACTAAGTGGCCATGGTGGAACCCAAGCTGGGCATCACTGAGCAGGTTATTGCTGAGCAGCTGCTGTGCTGCGTAATAGGTTGATGACACCTTCCATTACTTTACTGATGACCAAAAGCAGACAAATGGGGTACTAACTGACTGGGTTGGTGTACTGTGATTTGCAAATTTTGACCTTTCCTCTCAGGCTATGATCATCATCATCCTGATTATCATCTTGTTTTCTCTACTCAATTTATCTCATCTTCCCAAACTTGATCCCTCACCCCATTATTTAATTGAGAACAGTCTTTACTGCCCTATGTACGATGTACCAGGATACTAGTCCCAGCAGAGTACAGATGTAAACCGTACCACACTCACTAACCCTGCTTACCATTTTTGTCAATGTTTTTGTGCATAAAACAATTCAAATAATTACCAACATTTTTAAAAGTTGACACCCATGGTCTAAAAAGGAAATTATCCATCAACTGAATGATGAGTAACACTTTTAGATAAATAGTTTGTTTATGTCTATTATTTGTAAAATGTGTATGATATTTGGTCACTTAAAGGGGTCAAAATATTAAACTAGCATGCTACAAAGGATGCCCTGAATAAAGTCTAGAAACCATTGACTCATAAAGTTAATGGCATTTTGCAATGTTTAAAATTCAGCTGCAAGTTACAAGATGTTTAGTTGCATTTATCTTTCTAAGTGAAGCACTAAAGATCCTGCCAAACACATCTTAGAGAACAGAATGTTATAAAATAAATCCACTAAGCTGTGTGCACCAAAACGGAGCTGAAATTTATTTCATTTTTAGGTGAAAATTCTTCAGAGAGTTCAAACTAGGTCACTTAATGTCAAAGGGTTGATACCACAATTGAAAACATAATTGAGAAAGGATCAGAACCAAGACGAAACTGACAATCTCGATTAAGATGAATCATGCAGCAAAATCAAATAAGCTTTTGTTAATACCAGAGTCCATAAAAGTGGAAAAATTGTGTAATGGACCATAAGTAGCTTATTTCCTACCTCCATTCTCCACAATTGGAAAAATTGTAAGACATGAGCATTTACTTATGAAGGCTGCAGATTATTATTTGTTGTTAGTAGAGAATAGAATTTAGTTTTCCATTAAACAAATTGCATTTTAATTTGCAGACATGTTGGCATTTTTGACAATTTTTTTTGAAAGGAGCATAACTAAAATGGAATTTCTTCAAATTCTAATATTGAATGCTTTCATTTTAAAAAAAAAACCAAACTATAAAACTTAGGCCTAAACAACGAATTTTAATTCATTGAGTTCTTCAAGTACAACATAATCTTTTGTAGATGAGGTGGTTGTGTTGGAATTCAATCTAAAATTAGACCATAAGACACAGGAATGGAAGCAAGGCCATTCGGCCCATCGAGTCCATTCTTACCAGTGCTTAAAATTTTCAGTATTATTGTATCCCAATTTCATTGCATTAATTTCACAATAGTTTTGCCTCTCTCAAAGTGGAGATAATTCAATAGGCAAGTGCAGCAGATACTTCACTGTATCACCTAATCAATGAATTAGTGAGAGCGAAAAAGGGTCATCTGGAAACCAAAACAGACTGAAAATAAAAACAACAAAGTACCCCTTCAGAAAGTTTCAAGGAGTGCTCTGGATAAAAATCAATTTCAATCTCTGCTCTTTCATCTCAATATTAACACCTTATGTTGTATGTTCACATAATTGTTTGGGGGAGGCCCGATTGAGAATTTTGATCTTGCTATTGTCGAGCCACAGACAAACCTCTTTGTAGAGGTAAAGAGACAGAGGGTGGGTCTGAATGTTGTTTGCAGTGTGGGTCATAACCACACAGTTGTCAGCATACTTTAAGTCTTGAATGTGTTAGAGCTCAGCTGAGTCTTGGTTCTCAGCCAATTTAAGCTGAAAAGCATCCTGTTAAGTCAAAACTCAATTTTGGCTCCTTGTAGAAGGTTGGCCACGAATGAATTCCAAAAGTCAGTAGAAGTTGGTCTAGATAATGAAAGGGCTAAGTCTGCATCCATTACAAAAAACGGCTTCAATGACAGTATGCCAGCAGAGTTGCAGGTTACACATAACCTTTACTAGACAACCACAGAGGACTTTTTGAAGGGCTTTGTGGTTAATGGAGTCAAAGGCCTCTTACAGATCCATGAAGACAATGTAAAACTTGCTGCACTTTTCTAGGTCTTCCTCTTAGATTTGTAGAAGACAAAAATGACGACTTTGGATCCCAAGCACGGCTATAAACTGGACTGGGTCTTTGGAAGTATACCTTGATTGACAGTCTGGAGACAGTTCAGGAGGATTTTCAATTGAAAATCTACCCCAAAGTGGACCAAAAGACATAGTTCCCACAAATAAATATATCTCTTCGAACAGACTGATAACAAATGATGATCCCATGAGACGGTTCAGGACAGGCTGGGGTGGTGGGGGTTTGAAGAGTGAGTTTTGCATTTATGGTGGCAGCTGCAGTGTGGTTAGTGTGGCATATTGTTACAAAGAGGTAGAACAATTCACTTGCATATTTAAATTAGAGTCCTAGAGGGTAGTTGGGAACCTGATTTAAGTTTAACAGCTGGAAATAAAGTGTAATGGTTGATGGTTACCCTTGCAAATGGATAGCAATTTCAAGTGATGTTCTGCAGGGCTTGGTGTTGGGGCCCCTGCTGTTTATTTTATACATTAATGATTTGGACTTGAATGTGGGACACAACTGGGAAATTTGCAGATGACACAAATATTAGCCACATGGTGGATAATGTAGAGGATAGCTGTATGCTTCAAAATGATATATATGAGTTGGTGGATTGGGCAGGCAAGTCACAGATGGAGTTCAATTCTAATAAGTGTGAGGTAATAAGTATACAGAGTTCAAACACTAAATGTGAAATAAACTAAAAGGACGAATGAAGTTTGAGATCTTGAGCGCAAGTGCACAGTCTTCTAAAAGTAACTGTTCAGACTGGAGGCCTTTGACCAGCGGTTACTGCAGTTGGTGCTCTGCAGCTTATAGCACTTAAGCAGAGCTACAGGCTGTGCGCAGGAGGAAGGGAACACAAGGGGCATTTGGATGTGTTTGGGTCAACACGGACAAAATGGGCCAAATGACCCCTTCTGCTCTGTAACATTTCTATGGTTTGAGGGGCATATGAAATGTTAAACGTATATTTTTATATTTATTTCGGTATAATTTTTATCTACTAAAATAAATGTATGAGCAGGCAGGAAACTTTGATATATTAAACATTCTGAAAAGTTTACAAGTTTTACCTATTCCTGTCTCTGGCATAGCAAACAGTGTTTTCTCTGTTGCAACCTGGAAGTGTCCATGCACTGATAAGCCAACACCCTGAAAAGAAAGTGAAAATAGTCATTAGTGGAAAACAGAAGCATAATGCATTACCAAACTGTGCAAAGGCAACAACTCCAGCCCTGATATATTTCAAAGAGAATGAAAAAAATCCAAGAATTCTTCCAACGTTATTGATTTTTAATAGGAATTTGAACAGCTAGGACCTTGTGTCAATAGAGGCAAGCATAATTCCATCATTATTCATTAGTCAAGTCCGGACATTTAAGACAACAGTGGTGTCAGGAAATTTTTGCAGACAGTGATCAAACCTTGTAATGGACTGGCAAACAGAGGTCAACTCCAACAATTAAAGGTGGTGGTTTTAGAGCAGTGAAGGTATGAGTGAAGGTCTCCAAAGTCTTCCTTATATAACAAACTACAATTGTTGTTCTCACCTATAGGGATCCAGTAGAGAGTCAGAGTCATACAGCACAGAAACAAACCCTTTGGTCCAATCAGTCCATGCCAAACATAATCTCAAACTAAACTAGTCCGACCTGCCCTCTCCTGGTGCATATCCCTCCAAACCTTTCCTAATAGAGTCATGCTGAATGCAAAGACACCCTTCGGTCCTTCCCAAAGCAGAGCAACCAAAATTGCACACAGTACTCCAAATATGGCTTTACCAATGTCTTGTACAGCTGTAACATGACATTCCGTCTCTCTTACTCAATGCTCCAACCAATGAAAGCAAGTGTGCCAAATGCCTTTCTCACCACCCTGTCCACCCGTGGCACGACTCTTCAAGCAACAACAACACTCTCGAAGGTCCTGCCATTAACTGCGTAAGTCCTTCCCTGGTTTGTCTTATCAAAACGCAAACCTCATATTTGTCCAATTTAACTCCATCTACCATTCCTCAGCCCACTGGCCCAGTTGGTCAAGATCCTGCTGTACATTTAGATATCCTTCTTCACTACGCCACCAATTTTGGTGTCAGCTCCAAACCTACTAACCATGTCTTGATCCTCATCCGAATCATTTGTATAAATGACAGAGGGCCAATCCTTGCAGTACACTGCTGGTCAAAGGCCTCCAATCTGAACTACAACCTCCTGCAAGCACCCTCTGACTCCTACCATCAAGCCAATTTTGTATTCAACTGGCTAGCTCTCCATGAATCCTATGAAATCTAACCTAACCAGTCTACCATGCAGAACCGTATCAAAAGCCTTACTAAAACCCATGTAGACAACATCTACAGCACTGCCTTTATCGTTCATCTTGATTATCTCTTCAAAAAAAGTCAATCAAGATTCCTGACGTCGTTAGCACAGGCAGAGCGGTGAAGGCAGCATATGATGCTTATCTTCATTAGCCGGGGCCTGGAACGCAACAGCAACGGCACCTTGCTATAGCTTTATGAAACACTGCTTAGGCCACAGATGTAACCCTGTGCATAGTTCTGGCTGCCACACTATTAGGACATGGTTGCACTGGAGTGGGTGCAGCGGAGATGTGAGGAAACATTTATTCACCCATATGGTGGTAGGTGTATAGACCTGCTCCCCAAGGGGCTGGTAGAAACATACAGTCTTGCAACATTTAAGAAACAGCTGGATAAATACTTAAAATGCCAGAGCATAGTAGGCTATGGACCAAGAGTAAATAAAAGGGATTAGTGCAGTTTGTTTGTTGGTCAGCATACACATGGTGCAAAAGGGTCTGTTTCTATGCTGTATTTGTTATTTACAATGATGTAGCAGAATCTGTGCTAAGTATGTGCCCTCAGTAAGTTTTCTTCTTCCTCCCATTACGCCTAAGTGGAAGGCTAGTTTCTGCACTTGGAATATAGATGCGAATGGGCCTGTTGAATTGAGAGAATTGGGCAACTGCCCATGGGACATTTGAGCCTAGAGGGCTCCCGTGTCTAATCTAAATAGAAAAACCCTCTAAGGTGAAAGTCTCTGAGCTGGGAGACCTGGTGGCATGGATCTGACTTTGACAAAACACTAACTGAAAATGGGAGCAGTCAGTTTAAAAGGTCTAACATGTTTTTGCCAAAACTGCTTTTGTTCAACAAGGAAAACATGCAAATGACTAAGTTTCTTTTAACTATATACTTCACAACACATACTCAACAGTGTCACTGTTCAACAGCCCATTTGTAATCAAAATATTTATTGGTTTAAAGTCAATAAACATTCACCTTTGTAGTACAATTGTGCATACATTTTGTACATTCAGTGGTGAATGAAGAATGGTTAAACCCACAAAATGTGCATTTTGCAATACATTCAAACAACAATGCGACTTAGACGACCTGCTTGCTAAGAGTAAGGAGACATGCTATGCACTGACTGCCACCTTCCAACACTTCTTTGCAACTTAGGAGAAAACTGACTATTCATCAGAAGCCAAAGCACTTAGGAAGGTTACCATTTTTATGAGCAGGTAGGGAATAGGAGAAGTGGGCAGTAGAATAAACACACAAGATTTGTGACAGGACGGAATGCAGGAGAGATTAAATGAAAACAGTAATGAAAATGAAAGCAAGGTGAGATGGTAGCAGAACAAGTAAAGGACAAAAGATGTATCTGGAGGTGTAAATAGCAAAGCAGCACCACCAAGAGAGAAGCTACAAAGACATCTTCTGTGCCTTCATATGAAGGTGGCAGAAGGTTGATTGAGAAGTGGAGTGTTGTCATCCCTTCAGAGGCTGAGAGGGCAAGAAAGGGAGGTGTGTTTGGTGGTGGCAACAGTCTGGACCTTTGTTGCTGTGAGATCAACTCTCTGGTTAGCCTTTGTTAAGTGACCAGAACTGACGAATTCATTCTGGTTTACTTTCCACTCAAACGTTGGTTTCAAATTTGCAAGAGCATAAAGCTGCCTCACCTTAACAATTAATTTTATTCCAAAACACTCACTTTATTTCAAAATTGGTCCATTTTTAATCTGCACCTAAATCCTTAAAAATCCATTCCAGCACTACCCAGGGACTCGTCTCTTTTGCCTTCTTCCACAACTTTGTGCAGAGATATCCAGACTAAACTAAAGCCCCATTTTCACAACAGCTGAACCTGACTGAAGAAGTGTCTTAAATCCTCAAAAATATACCCGAGGAAAAATAAAATCCTCAGAGCTCTTGTGACACAGTGGTAGTGTCCTCAGCTCTGAGCCATGAGGTCCAGATTCAAGTGCCATCAGCTTCAGATGTGTGCCAGAACATTTCTAAACAGGTTGGTAAGGAAATATCTATCCTCAGAACATGTCAAAGAACTTTAGAAATTACAAAATGTTGAACTGAAGTCATTGTTGTTGACTAGATAAAGACAACAATCAATGTGATTTATAAGAATGAATGAGTGTGAGTGGGCGAGTGGATGTGAAAATGACTGAGGAAATGAATGAACAACCAATTAAGTTGAATTTGGTGCAGTCTTAGAGTGGGAGAGTGAATGAGTTACTGAGTGGTTGAGTGGGTAAGTGAACACCTAATGAATGAACGAGTGTACAAACAGAAACTGATTTTGGTGGCGTTAGCTGTTGATAGAAACACAAGGAAAATGGTGCCATGAAAGCTTTTTCCTTAATAACATATCAGCCCCTCTAACAATGCAGTAACTCATATAATGTACATTTACATAACAATGCAAATACTTGGCTCGAATGTTTTATGCCTGTGGGGTCTTTTTTGAACCAGTGACATTTCATCCTGTTTTGCCATAAGGGATGCTTTATTGCTTCAATCCACAGGGATAGGGTTAAGGTTTGGGTTATTATGAGTTAATAGCATAATTTTCAGTTGTAGTAGCAGCAAAATCAGGACCCCTCACTTAACTAATTATCCTGATGAACTGAAATGGCATCCAATACTTCCAGAGATAATGGGAACTGCAGGTGCTGGAGAATCCGAGATAACAAGGTATAGAGCTGGATGAACACAGCAGGCCAAGCAGCATCTTAGGAGCAGGAAAGCTGATGTTTCGGACCTAGACCTCATCGAGCTCTACACCTTGTTATCTCCAACAGTTCCATCTAGTTTGTCCAGCCCAACTCCATTAGCATCAGTAGTGAGACTCAGCTATCTGGTTTGCTGGTAAGAACAGCCGAGTCTCTCAATGGACTGAAGTTTTGGTCCTTCGAGGAGATCACCATGTAGAAGAAGCATGAAACAAAGTGTTGAGTGATGACACTTGGTTGTTATATTGATAAGCAAATGGAGATGAGTTGCACAGCTAATTGAAATGTCACAAACTGTTATCAGTTTAACAGATGGGCGGAATTCCACAATCCCACTAAACTAGTGATCAGTCTATGAGAAATCAAAAGAGGGGAGGAAATAACTACTTCCCTTGTGGATGTTCCTGTTTGCCTTTATTCTTGCTTCCCTAGTTTCCTTCTGTGAACTGAGTGGGAAGTTCCATAACAATCAGGAGATCCCCATTACTTCACCAAAGGTTAATTTTCATGTGTAAGCCAAGGTCCTGATTGCTGTTCATTCACCTAATGGATTATGAAGTAGTAGGGTAAACAGAAATCCTAAGTGAAAGGGAGAAAAGGGAAATAACATCCTAGCCTGACCATGTTCTCAACGGCCACACACACACACACACAATGTGCATGCCACAGAAACGGAAAGCTCAGCTGGTCTGGCAGCACTGCTGGAGAGAAATCAGAGTCAATGTTTTGGGTCGAGTGACCCTCCCTCAGACCACAGTTAAATGCATGCTCTAATAACATGCATATTCCTGACTGGGAACAAAGACTCAGGAAACAGGCAGGATTCAGGCAGATGGCAGAATTTATTCAAGCAACAAACAGTTAATGCAGGGAGAGAGCCAAAGGATCCTCCCCAAATCTGGCCTCAACTTAAGAATCTTTCTTAATCTACAGCTCAGATCAGAAGAGGGACCAATGAAACACTGATTTTTATAGTGAAATACAACATTTTTATATGTTTTTGTTACAATAATCACATACAATCTGGTCACTGTGTCCTTCCGCCTATTCCATACGCCTAATGTGAAACACCTAATCAATGATGGACATTCCTAAGGACAATCTCAAGTTCCCTTGATCTCATGATGCTTTGGCAGACTTTGTATTCACCCGGCCTTAGGATCTTTCTATGCAGCCTATTGATTTCCATTTGAAAGATACTGGTTATACTCCTTCAGGACTGTTCCAGACTTGCTTATCTCGAAGGACTGTTTGAATTCTGTTATTCATTGTAGTCCATGTGCTATCTCTGTCAAATTCTATTATTCCTTTTATATTTCCCACTGTCCCAATTCTATATATGTTTAAAAATGCAAAAGACAGTTGGTGTTACCGAACTGCTGCAAGATACATTGGACCGTAGCGTTTTAGAGCTACTTCCACAGTTAGCACTAGTTAACTATGAAATTGATTGTGCACAACTTATTCCAGGATGTGCCAGGCATCCTTTTAAAGATAAGGAAAGTATTTCCCGAGGCTAATTAACTTCTGCATCTATGTTTAAATGTTTTCCCCCAATATATCTCTTACACTTCGGTTATATAGATGTATCTATAATTATGGTGAAATTTATGATTATCTGAAGAATCTTTAACTAGAACCTATTTCTTAAAATTGTGCATTACTTCCAGGAATCAACTGATTATTACAAAATAACATTCGCTGTTGCTTTCATAGGTGCTTAATGACTTAGGCTGACTTGCTCATGGACTCAGATTTGCTCTAACTGGCATTGTTCACCTCATGGGACAACATCCTTTCATTAATGAGGGTGGATTCAATGACTTAGCATACTTTAATGAACTTGTGTCTATCCTTAGACATCCTCTTATCAAACTGTCTTGGATGGTTGCTTCCTGTTCACCTTGGAGTAGCCCTGTTCAAAAGGTACCATTCTGTTTCAATTAAATGCTGGAGCAGGCTACTTTAATTCTATTTATCCCTTGTTGGCTATTTTCTGTCTTTCAAAGATAGACAGCCTCTACACGTGTCACAGCATAATGACTTTGTCAATTCTTCTACAGTCAAATTTTTATGGAACCTTTTGGAGTATCTTCACTTCCCTAAGCATACAAAGTAGGGATTAAACCAGATTCTTGAGCTCATTATCTCACCATCCAGTTATCATCCATTGATAACTGTGGCACATACACTGCTAAACATCCCTCCATTTGACCATAATATGTAGGAGCAGAATTAGGCTATTTGGGCAATCGAGTCTCTCTGCCTTTCAAGGAGGTATTATCTGATCAGATCATCCTCATCTTCATTTTCCTGCTTTATTCCCATAAGCTTTGATTCTCTTACTGATTGAAAATATATCTTAGCTTTGAAAATACTTATTAACCAAGTCTTGACAGTCTTCAGTGGTAATCAATCAATCACACTAGTTTAAAAGAAAAATTTCATCGTCATCTCTGTCTTAAATGAGTGACGCCTTATTCTGAGATTATGTCCTCTTATCTTAGACTTTCTCAGAAGGGGAAAACAATCTCACCACATACAGCCGGTCAAGCCCCAAATACTCTTGTGTTTCAATAAGACAACCTCTCATTTCCCTAAATTCCAAGGGGTACAGCCCTACCATTTGATCGCCACTGAGAAGAAATTCCTTCCACACTCAGAATCAATCTAATGAACCTTCTCTAGACTACCTCCAACGGAAGTACATCTTTACTTTAAGGCCTACAACTAATCTCATTTATTTGGTGTGGGCTGACTGGTGCCCTGTATAGTTTTGGAAAGACCTCCCTACTTTCATACTCCATTCCTTTGAAATAAAAGGTCAATAGTCCATTTGCCTTCCCTTACATGCCTGAAACCATATGCTAGCCTTTTGCGATTCATGCCCAAGAATCCCCAAATCTCCCACACTGCAACTTTCTTCAACCCTTCTTTATTTAAATAATAGTCAGCTCCTCTTTACTTCCTGCCAAAGTGCATAACCTCTACTATATTCAGTACCTCACATTTTACTACTACATACACCAGAATAAGGACGAGCCTCCTTTTCTACTGTCACTACAAAGGGCTACAAGAAGAGTGCAGGTAAGTGGAGTCGAAATGCCCAACAGCCATGATTTAAATGGCAGAGTGGACTGATGGGCCAAATGGCCTTACTTCCCACTCCTATGTCTTATGGTCAGAATATATTATTACATTGCATTATATTCCATCCGTCAAGGTTTTTTTCCTACTTGCCTTCCCACCTATTTTTGAATCATCCACAAAATTGGCAATAATACATTCATTTCCATATTCTACCCATCATCGTAACTCTATCTCTATTAATTTATTCTGGAATATATTCTTAAATGGTCAATTGGAGCTAGAAAAACTGTAAAAGTGTCAACTCTCAGATTTCTCCATGATAGCAATAATTCAGATACAAGAACACAAATAATAGGAGTAGGGGTGGACCTTATGGCCAGACCAGCTTCTCTGTAATTCAGTACAATTGCGGATGATTTTAGTTTTCAATTCCATCTTCATAGCCCCAAAAGTGAAATTTGTAGAACTCAACCTGAAATGTGGCACCCATTGTATAGACACAGTGCACTATTGCATATAACCCATCATCAACAATGACCTCAAGGCAGCATATAAGATTTTCTAGGGAAAAAAAAAGCAATAGAAAATGGTCTAAGTATTACTCTGGTACGACTGCCAAATGTCCTCCTCCTTTGTAAATAAAGGTTTAGTTTGTGAGTTCACATGACTTTCAAATAACGCTGCTGGCTCCCATTTCCAAAAGCTTGTCAGATTGCTTCAGAGTAATCATAAAATTATGAAACTTGCACATGAAGATCCGTAAATGAATTATCTTCGAGCATTTATGTTACTAGAAGATAAATCTTGTGAAATCAAAACAATCTCATTGCCTGATCACAGATTATGGTTTGCAAGTGTTCTGGTGGATGGTAGCCAATTATATTTGGTATGTGTTTCATATTGCTGGGAAAAACTCATTATGCAAAGTCTGTTAAACAACTTCAGTTGACACAGTGTCAATGGCTAGGATGTCACCTGGCATGCTTCTCTGAGAACACAAGTTCAGTGTACAGGTGATGATCTGACTTGAGTGGAAATGGAATTTGACCTGTTCCCTCATGTTTCACTTGTGGAGCCTTGGCCAGTCCTCAAGTGTTGCAAGCTGTCTAGATTTTCTGTGAAAGCTTGGAACCCATCACCCAAGTAAGATAGCAAGTTATGACCACGTCAATTAGAAGGTATGCCATTGAGGCATACTTCTGTCATCAGTTCATAACATGCACAGAATGTTTTCCAGTAATGGCCAGCAGGATAGTTACCTTCATGTGGTCCCTCTATTAAAACAAATTTTGTAACATGAATCAGTACAATGATCGATCTCAGTGACCTTTAGCATGAGAAAGAAAACGAGACTATTTGTAACAAGGAAATCAAATCAGAGAGATTAAACCAAACAGCAGTTGGCATTTTAAATCTGAATGACAAAGTCCAACACAAACAAGAAGGAGAGACTGCAATTTTCCTGAAGCTGTTTCTAAATTAAACTGAAATATAGTCTGGTGTCTAATTGTTTCTGTTGTCCAGTTTAATATATCCCTTGTGAAAATTGACAAAAAGAGAAACTACAGAAAAGAGCACGAACACGGACAAATTAGAAATTGCTGGTCACTGAAAAGGTGCAATGTTTTGCATAATACTGAAAATATTTATAAAACACGCTATAGGATTCAACACAGAAGCGAATGCATAACATTGATTTGTTGTTATAAATTGAAGCACGGTAAAAACAAACAGGCAGAAGGCAGATTGTGTTACCCTTTTTTTCAAAGCTCATGCTCACTGTATCATGCCCAATACTGAATGCAACTAAGTGCATGTTTGCAACAGATACACACTCAGAACATCTCTGTCTAAGAAGGCAACAGTGCATATTTGGCAGGATACATCAATGTTTTGTTTTTCTGGTCTGAAGCAGTTTCAGTATTAAATTTCTACCTGCAGTATAAAAGGGCCACAAGAAGTCAGGCAATAAAGCTGACCCATCAAAATCAATATCTGATTAGCTGTCAGCATGTATGCATATCAAGTCCAAGGATTCTTATCCCTCTGGGAGGAGAGATTTCTTTTCCTTTATTTCTTCATGGATATGGATATCACTGGTAAGATCTGAATATTTTACCCATCGCAATTGCCACTGGACTTAAAACTTTGCTAAACTACTTCACAGCACAAGGCAAGTTAACCACATTGCTGTAGGTCAAGAGTTACATGGAGGCCGGACTGGAAAATGGCTGACTTCGTATCCAAAAGAATTTTAACGAGCCAAGTGGAGTTTTCACAATCATTAATGATAGTTTCTTGGTCAGTATTACCAAGAATAGCTTTATATTCCAGATTCGTTAACTGATTTCAAACATCACCAGCTGCCATGGTGGGATCTGCACAGGTCTGGGCTTCTGAATTACAAGTGTACTACTACAACTGCACCATCACTTCATTCTCAGTTAAGACTGTTAGTCAAATGTGCATCTTCTGATTAGGATTGTGAGATAGATACTTGCACAACAACACGTGTGGAGATCATTGACAGTTTACTAGCTGGATGATCACAAGTAGTGCAGGCTACACTTGGTTTATTTTCTTACATACATTTTTCATATGAATGACATAACAAAATCTGTATCCTAATGGATGGTCAATTGAACAAACTAGTTGTAGAAGGCAGATTGTGCCACATTGAATGCATCCACATTATGCAAACGCTCAGCTGTAACCATGTGACACCAAGCACCTAACCAATTGATCCGAGAAGTCTAAACCAGAAACAAAGTAGTGCATTCAACGAAAAGTCACGCTCATAACTCAAGTAAAGAGAAATAAAACATTGTATTAACAGAGGGAAATCTCTAACTGTAATTAAAATTTAATGGAATGAGATGCCAACTTCTAAAATTATGCTTACAGTGTGAAAGAGATTATTTGATAACAATTAAGGATAACCACACCATTAAAATTTCATTGACATCTGAATGTACAATCGAGTATTTTTGTTGTGTGTAACGGTTGGATTGTATTTTAATGCAAAAACCTCTCAATAAAGTATTAATATAATCAAGCTTCAGAAGGAGCAGGACAGAAATGGCACCAACTTTCTTAATTCCACTTCTAACAGCATATACATAATAATGTACAGCATGGAAACAGACACTTCAGTCCAACTCATCCACGCTGACCCCATATCCTAGATAAATCTAGTCCCATTTGCCAGCATTTGGCCCTTATCCCTCTAAAATCTTCCTATTCACAGACCTATCTTGAAGCCAGTTAAAAGTTGTAATTGTACCAGCTTCCACCACTTCCTCTGGCAGCTTATTTTATACATGCACCACCCTCGGCATGAAAAAGCTGCCCCCGGAGGTCTCATCCCCTCTCACCTTAAACCTATGCCCACTAGTTTCGGAAACACCAACCCCAGGAAAAAGATCTTGTCTATTTACCCTATCCATGTCGCTCATGATTTTGTAAACCTTTATAAGATCATCCTTCAGCACCCAACACTCCAGGGAAAATAGCCCCAACCCATTCAGCATTTTCACTATAGCTCAAACCCTCCAATGCTGCAACACCCTTATAAATCTTCTCTGAACCCTTTCAAGTTTCACGACATCCCTCCTATAGTAGGGAGACCAGAATTGCGCACTGTATTCCAAATATCGCCTATCTAATGTCCTGTACAGCCTCAACACGACCTCCCAATTCTTAAACTTAATGCACTGACCAATAAAGGCAAGCAAACCAAATACTTTCTTCACTATCCTATCCATCTGCAACTCCACTTTCAAGGAACTATGAACCTGCTCTCCAAGGTCTCTTTGATCAGCAATACTCCCCAGGACCTTACCATTAAGAGTATACGCCCTGCCCCGATTTGCCACTCCTTGGCCCATCTGATCATGATCACATTGTACTCTCAGGTAACAATAAAATGTGCGTATGGGAAGTTGTCTGATTTGCTTATTAATAAAAGTGAATGCCGAGACCCTCACCATCACTTCTACTGCAAACTGTTTCCAGCAAGGAAAAATATCAGAAATAGACACTATGGATGTGCTGACAAATCTCATCTCACAATCAATCATTGACAACAGCAGAAACAGTCAAAAAATTGCTTTGAGGTAACTATTTTGCCTCAAATTTTTAAACTCAGATTTTAGATCCAAAGGTTAATAGCAACATTATTGTATTTGCAGCTTTGAGACATAAATAGATTTTTCTTCGGACTTTGTTCATAACAACTTAGCAAATTTAGAAACAACATTTTTCTTGAAATGTTTTTGCTTCTAGAATCAATAGTCAAGGGCTAGGTTGCAAAAATAAATCTACTCAGTTTTACTGACAAGGATTTTTTTAAATTCTGAAACGTTCCAATAAAATGACCTTAACAATGTCAGAATCTTCTTGCTTCTTATAAATAATTATCACAAATGTTTCAGATCCATACACAAAGCAATATACTGGGGATACTGGAAAACTGAAGCAAACCCAAAATCGCAATAGAAGCTCAGGTCTGGCAGCATCTTTGGAAAGAGGGATGTGTAAGTTTAAGTATCAAACCTTAAATACGTTAAAACATACATACACAACCTGCCCATTCACACCACAAGAAGGATAAAGGGATTTCTTTCTAGCTGCAGATAAACAAAACACTTTTGGCCAATAGCTAGTTCTGGAAGGGACAAGATAAGATGTGGACTGTTCAGTTGGCTGCCTGTCTCATACATCAGCATATGTAGAAAGTTGTCATCAAACATGGGTAGTTGCCTCAGATCTTTACAAATGGAAACACAGCTTTGCAGATTCTTCCAGATGTTTATGTTGGATGGCCTCAAGGACATTGGCTATGAGCAAAGGTTAAAAAAATAGGATTGTTGTCATTGGAAAGACAGCAGCTGAGAAGAGACCTGAGAGAGGTCTACAAAATTATGAGAGGCATAGATAGGGTGGATATTCAGAGGCTTTTTCCCAGGGCTGAAGTTTCAATTACGAGGGGTCACAGGTTCAAGGTGAGAGAAGAAAGTTTAAGGGAGATATGCAAGGAAAGTTTTTCCCATAGAGAATGGTAGGAGCCTGGAACACACTGCCAGAGGTGGTGGAAGAAGGCATGTTGGCGACACTTAAGAGGCATCTGGATGGTTACATGAATAAGGAGGGAATAGAGGGACATGGGCCGAATAAGGGCAGAAGGTTTGATTTTGGTTCAGTCAGGGCATGACGATCAGCACGGGCTAGGAGGGCCAAAGGGTCTGTTTCTGTGCTGTACTTCTCTTTTGTACTTTGAGAGGAAAGCCAGGTTTCAGACTAGATTCATAAGGATTTTTCCAAAGGCAGCTGAGATAAACCAGTAGACACTTTTCTTTCATCTGGCTGATCAACAACTACTCCAAACAATATTCAAAGCAGACAAAGAGACCTGACAGTTAACAATCCAGGCAGGAAATAAACAGTTATCACAAGATGCGTGACTACCAAGGATTATTTTTTATAAAATACTTCAATATATTTTAATTAACCTTCATTTCAAAATGTCCAGACATCATCACAAACTTGAAATAAGTATCTTGTCCACAATCCTGCAAAACTCAAGTCCTCAAATATTAAATATTAAGTTTTCATAACATAAATCTTCTGCATTGATGAGCAAAGCTCTCCCATCATTAAGATATTTGTGGAGCCTCCACTGTGGCCCTGTCTGAATATGGCAGTTGATTTGGATGTGGCTGATCTGTTGGGTGTAGGATCACTTAGCCCTGTCTAACTGATTGCTCTTTTCACAGTTAGACATTCGAGGAATTCTGTCTTGTAGCTTCATCAGATTGACACCTCAATTTTAGGTATGTATGCTGATCTCCCTCCTGCACTCTTCTTCAAACCAGGTTGCTCCCCATGGCTTGATGGAAATGGTGGAGTGGCAGATACGCTAGGCTATAACGTAACAGAGAATACAATTCAGCTCTGTTGTTGAACTGCAGGACTTCACAGATGACCAGCTTTGAGTTGCTGGATCTATTCAAAATCTACTCAGTTTAGTATTGTGGCAGTGCCACACAACACAGAGGGAATCTACAACGTGAAGTTGGGACTCCACAATAGCTATATGGTTGTCACACATGCCAATATTGTCATGGACAGATATGTGACAGATATTGTTGAGAACAATGACCAATAGGACTTTCCTTCTTCCCTAACCACATAGCTGAGGACTCACGGCAACTTCCTCCTAAAAATATACCATTGTACCATCACTTCAGATAGGTCTATTATGCAAGTGGGAAAGCACATACTTAGGAATGAGGCTGCAAGTGTCTGGGTCATCTTCTGTAAGTTATGGTTGGGTGAGTATGATTATCTAAGTCTGTTGCTTGATTAGTCTGTGGGACAGCTCTCCCAATTTTGGCACTAGTCCCCAGATGTTAGTCAGAATGTTTTAGTACTGTTGGCAGGATTGGGTTGGCCATTGTAATTTCTGGTCCCTAGGTTGCTTCTATTGGTCCAACCAGCTTTATTACTTCAGACTTCACAGAGATGTGATGCACAAAGTAGCTTTTGACTTTCAAGACTGACATTTAAAACTGAATCATACTGCATCAAGTCTGGTGTCACATGTAAGCCAGACTAAATAACAATGGCTGCTTTCATTCTCAAAAAGGAGTAAACCACATAGGCTTTTAACACATGTAATAATGGGTTCATAATGACCATTAATGAATTGCTTTTAACTCTATACCTACTAATTGAAATTAAATTCCACAAACTCCCATGGTTGTATTTGAACTCACGATCTCAAAGCATTGACCTGGGGCTCTGGATTTCTCGACCAACTACACTGCACTAAGCAACTGTTTCTGATGATGGCTAGTTTTGAGCTGCTGGATCTGTAATGATTCTTCCTATTTAGCACAGCGATAATGGCCACATGATCGATTATGTCCTCAGTGTGAAAATAGGACTTAGTCCCCAAAAGAACTGGATGGCAGTCACTCCGACCAATATTTTCATGGACAGATGTATCTGCAACAGCTAAGTTGACGAAAACGAGGTCCAATCTGACACTTTCAGGACGCAGTCACTTGCTAATATGCCACACCGAAAATACATTCTGAGCCCTTACTTCTTCCAAGTGGTATTCAATATGGAAGAGAACCAATTTGGCAGCTTACAGGAGGAGAATGGTCATCAGAAGTAGTGCTTTGGTCATGTTTGGGTCGACATCATGAGACTTCATAGGATCCACAAACAAATTTGAGGTCTCCCAGTAGGATTTTACAGCACTAAATGTTTTTCTGGGTACTGCCTTTTAGAAGTCATTTTTCTTTAAAAGAAAACAACAATTTTTTTTGTCCCAATCAATATACCCAAATGTGCCATATGGATTAACAACACTGTTCATTCATTTATTATAAGCTGACTTCATGTACAGACCTCTATCTTTGTTTGGTTCATTACTTGTTATCAGATACATTGTGTGCCATTAGGAAACAAGGAAGAAGGATGTTATAATCTCTCCAAACAATCCCAATTTCCCACTATTCATCCTTTATTTCATCATGACATCATATATAAAACCCATGTCATATCAGCACAGATGTAAAGCACTAACAGATCTTGAAAACGTCACTAAGAAACAGCGGGGATAAGTTATTTGAACAGTTTAATAAAAATTCCTGGATACATTTTATTTAACATCATTATGATCTTGCCAGAATTTCCTTTACATATAAATCAGAAACAGTGCGCGTTAGGAATGAAACTTAGGTTTCATGCCTTCAAAGTGTTGCATCAATAACCAGAATAAGCAGATTAAGTTAGTTTTTGCTTTCTAACAGATCCCATGTAACAATTCCATTATATAGCTTGCAAAATTATTTGTGCCATTAATGTATCACAACAATCTACATAATGCTTTACTTTTGTGATACTGACTATAAGGCAACAAAAGCATTTACTGCTCAGTCAGAATATTACCTCATTTCCATCTAAGTGGCAATCTTAGCTATTTTACCACAATGTCGCGGCTTAACAACATTTTATTCATCATCTGGATTACCTTTACACAATCAGTATTAAATGCAAACCAATACACAAAGGTACTTTTCACCATCATCACAAATTCTCCTGTATTCATACACATGAGCAGTTCTTATTTAATGCACCAATCAGTTGCTATCATTTAAAATAAAAATCAGACTTCTGGTTGTTTTGCAGAAATATTACAAACACAGAAGCATAATCATTATGCCTGACTTCCAAACCAATTAGCTGTGCCACATTTACAAAACATATAAGTAAGATGTACAAAAAGCAGATGTGATGTAAGCAGGTGGTACAGTTGGGCAAGTTAATCAACCAGTATATGATGAAAATGCTACTAAATTGCTGTTAGGTGGATTCATTTACAATTTACACATCAGCATCACTGAAAGCCATAGGTGTGTTATTTCATTAGTTTGTTTCCCCCTTCTGATAGGTTCTTTGCTATCGATAATGAATATCTCACTGGTAAAACGTGGGGCAAATCTGGCGTCCTCTCTAATAGATTGGACATCATAACATTTAACAATCGGTTTACTGAAATTAAGTGCTTTTCAATGTTCATTATTAGGTTTCCCTGTAGTATCAAGTATAAATGACCAGTTCCATATTAAGCTGCTCAGGATAAGCTTAGGTTGCATGGTTTACGAGAATGGTACCAGGAATCAGGGACCTTAGCCAAGCAGAGATGCTGAAGTTGAAGCTGTTCTCTGTGGAAGAGAGGTGATCAAGAAGACAAATGATTTTATTTCAAAATCACAAATAGTTTTGAAACAGTAAATAAAGTAAAACTACTTCTAATGGCAGAGCTATAACTTTAAGATAATAGGCAAAATATTCTGAGTAACATAATGCTTTAGAGTGGAAAGAGAATGGTAGTGGAGAGAGACTCATGGCTATTTTCAGAAGGAAATCGGATAATACTTGAATCATTAGGGCTCTGGAAAAAGAGTGGGCTGTGGGAAAATTGGACAGTGTTTTCAAAGAGCTGCAAACAAACCAAATGGCCTTCTGTGTACCATTCTATAACACTTGCAATCAATCCTTTGTCATTAGATAAGCCAGTAAAGAGGAAGTAAAACAGCAGCATTACAGAAGGCAAAAAAGTAAATTAGAATTTCATATAACACAGTACTTAAGGATCCCCACAGAGACCGAAAACATTTTTTAAAAAGGATGAGAATTTGCAGCGACCTAAAGAAAGAACTGCAAGTCAAGATTTCATTTTTAAGGCTTTTACAGTAACAAATGAACTAAAATCAACATTGATTAAATATTCCCTAATAGATAATAGAGCAAACTACTGGAAAAGTATGAACAAA
This sequence comes from Stegostoma tigrinum, assembly GCF_030684315.1. Lineage (NCBI taxonomy): Eukaryota > Metazoa > Chordata > Chondrichthyes > Orectolobiformes > Stegostomatidae > Stegostoma > Stegostoma tigrinum. Next base: position 36,239,509 of record NC_081360.1, on the reverse strand, counting down.
AACAAAGTTGCTCGAAAAGCTCAGCAAGTCTGGTAGCATCTGTGAAGAAAAAAAAGATCAGAGTTAATTTTTCAGCTCTTGTGGCTCTTCCTCAGCACTGCTGCCTCACAGCACTAGGTTCCTCATTCCTAAGAAAGGGTCACCAGATGCGAAACATTAACTCTGATTTTTTCTTCAGATGTTGTCAGACCTGGGGGCCTTCTTCAGCAACTTCTGTTTTTGTTCCTGATTTACAGCACCTGCAGTTCTTTTGGTTTTTACTGAAAAAGTATCTCATCTTTTAAGTTCTTAACATAATAGCAAACCCCACAGTGTATTAAGACGCTACACTGGCCCTTCCACAGAGATGCAGCATTAAATGTGAAATCTAACTCATCTCAGCATTAACAGGATCCCTGTTTTGTCGAAATGAACCTTCCAGTGCTATTTTAAGCCAATGCTTTGAATATATTTGATTGGACTTCTTGTTTTAGGATTTTATGTTGGCAATTCAGTGGTCTCTAACTTTTCACAATCCTTGTGAATAGGCTCCATCTTCACCAGCCTTTAAATGGTAATTAAGCTAAAAGCAAGTCATTTTCTTCTGTTTGGCAAAGCAGCAATTATCATGGTAACAAAGTGTGGAGCTGGATGAACACAGCTGGCCAAGCAGCATCTCAGGAGCACAAAAGCTAACGTTTCGGGCCGAGACCCTTCATCAGAGAGGGGGATGGGAAGAGGGAACTGGAATGAAAAGGAATAAAAAGCAATTATCATGGATTCTCTTTCCTCACAAATCTTTCAGTCTGACTGCCTTGGAATCAGAGTGCCTGGAGCAGTTGCTGCTTCTTCCTTTGTATCCAGGTATAAAAGCTAACACTTGAGATTCAACAGTGCCCTCTTCCCATGGCAAATTAATCACATGGATGTCAACTGGGAGAACTAGTAGGAACTCACATGCCCATTACCATTACTCTACTTATGTTGAATTAAAGGAAATGCTTTATAAGACGGCTATTTTAAAACTATTATGGCTATAAGGACCTTAATAAATAGTGTTAATTTATTGATATGACCACTTAAAATTGTTGAAATACAATTACTTTTAGAGCTATAAGCCAAGATTTAGAAACGCCACTATGTAACCAAAATGATGCATTAATAATAGATCTAGGTGGTCTTGGCCCCATCTGTCGGAAATCATTTTTGCTGGGGCCAAAGAGTGAGTGAGTGCGTGAGTCGGTGTGGGTGAATGCGCGCGTGTGAGAAAGAGAGAGAGAGAAAGCGAAATCCAAGCTTAATCATTTTTAATCAATGCTGAGTTCAAACAGACTCAATGCTTGCTGCAACAAGATTCTTATTGCACATTGTAGGAGTTATGAATCTCTAAACAAGTTGTAAATACTTATGAAATGCGGATAAAGACTACAGAACTATCACGTTATTTAAATACACAGCCATTAAAAACTGAAACCAAACGGTGCCTTCCTTTATTTCAGCAGGTTGTAAAGTATCAATTCGAGCAGATTCAATAGCTCGCGCACAATTAATACCTTTTTAAAAATACAACCTATCACTAGCATAGGAGGAGGAGGAGGAGGAGATTAGTGAATTCAATGTTGATTTACAGCTCAAAAGGGACTAGGAAAGGATTAGTTGCTTTCAATGGATACAAATGATTGTTTTTACAAGGGGCAAAGTAAATAGAGATTGAAATTGCATATGGTGTATTACGGAATATTATGTTCTGTCCCAGGCACCTTATTTAAGGAAGGATGTTAAAATGCTGGAGAGAGTTCAAACGAGATTTAATACAGTGATGCCAGGAACGAAAATCTTAGAAACTGGAAGAATTAGAGATTAACCTTATTCTCCTTGGATCACCACTGTTTAGCACTGCTGCCTCACAGCACCAGGGATCCGCATTTGATTCCAGCCTCAGGTGACTTTCTGCTTGGAGCTTGCACATTTTCCCCCTGTCTGCATGGGTTTCCTTTGGGTGCTCCAGTTTCCTCTTTCAGTCCAAAGATGTGCAGGCTAGGTGGATAGGACCTGCTAAATTACCCAGTGTCCAGGAATATGCAGGCTAGTTTGGTTAGTCATGGGAAATGCATGGTTACAGGGATCAGGTAGGGGGCTGAGTCAGGATGGGATGTTCTTTGGGGGGTTGGTGTAGACTTGATGGGCTGAATGGCCATGCTTCTAAGCTGTGGGGATTCTATGAAGATTAAGAAATAACCTTATTGAGGTGTTCAAACTTGTGAACAATTTTGACAGGGTAAAAGAGGATATTTTGCTAGATGGTATAGGTGTAATTACGAGTCGCAATTTCAAGATTGTCAGAAAGAGAGAGTTAAGAGTGAGGTGAGGAGAAACTTCTTTACTCAAGATTGTTAGGATTTAGGATGCACTGCCTGGGAGAGTAGTGATGGCAGGTCCTATAGGAAGTTTCTGGATATATATTTGATAGTGATGAAGATGAAGGGCTAGGGAGATACAGCACAACTAGAGTTTTTGGGAGCTGGTACTGAGAGAATGGGTCAAATGACCTGCATGTGTATTGTAAAATTCTATGATTCTAAATTAAATGGGCTTTCATGAATGCACACGACATTCATATGACAAAGGTCAATACTATGTATTTTGACCTTTGTTATATTTTTTCTAAGCATACTTCCTGAAATTTGTCTAAGATGGATATTAAGTTGACATGGTGGGTGAAGGGTAAAGAGTAGACTGGGACACAGGCATGACTTGGAATGCACAGGTATTGGGTGAAAGATAGGGATTAATGTTTAAGAAAATAACTATAACAATGCAACAAAGAACCGAGGCAAGTCTTTTAAACAGACCACCTCAATCCTTAGCAGTGTCCATGGCCAATTCTAATATACAGCCAGAGTTGGTGAGCTCATCTCTCTCCCCTGCCCTCCCAAACCTCCACTGCAGAGGTGCCACATTAGGGTCAATTTCCTCTGAGGCAGGTACGATGTGCTGGGAAATGCATTAGTTTGGTCTGTACCTCAAGCAAAAGTCCAAGTCATTGTAGGTCTGGAAGCTAGTCGGCCCAACCAGTCAGTCTCATTCTTCTGTTCTATCCCCAATGCCCTGCAAATTTATTTCCTTCAAATGCACAACTAAATCTTCTGAGAATAATTGAAAATTTGGGTTTCCCACAGCTTTGGGGCTGGCAAATTCCAGGTTGTCACTACTTGTTTTATAAAATGATTCTTCATCAGACCTTTTCAGCATCTGCTGCCCATAACCTTAAATCTGTATTCCTTTACTCTTGTACCATCAGATAATTGGAATTGTTGTCCTTCTCCAATATATCCAATACTTCGCCAAAGGGGCAGCACCTCGAAAGCTTGTGATTTCAAGTAAACCTGTTGGACTACAGCCTGGTATCATCTGATTTCTGACCTTGTCCACCCCATTCTAACACCAGCACCTCCACATCATGGTATTAAATACTACAATAATCCTGCATATCTCTATCAATGATGAAAGGTCACAGCCTGAAACATGAACTCTGTAGATGCTGACAGATCTGTTAAATATTTCCAGCATTCAGCTTCAATTTCAGGTTTCCAATATCTGGCGTATTATGCTTTTGTATTAACATCTTCCTAGCTCAGTTGAGAATACGAGGCAAAGAAAGCCTCTTGTACGCGTTTAATTAATACCTCCCCTCTCCTTATCCTTTGCTCTAAAACAGTCCTAAACAATATGTGGACAACTGGTATTCGGCACTTCTTCTGTATCTCCGACTTCCCTGCAGACTTGCCTCTTTAGTTCTTGCACTACATGAAGGCCTATAGAATATGCTTCCAGCAGCATGACTGAATCATGATATTCACATTAACTAACTTTCCGGACAAAGTCAGGAGAGGTGTGAGTAGAGTAAATAGGGAGAAAAAGTGTTCCATCTGGTGAAAGGATCAAGCATGAGTGGAAACATAATTAATTAACAAAAGACATCATGGCAATACGAGGAGAAATGTTTTCATGCAGTGCGTGATTAAAGTTTAGAATGCACTGAGTGTGGTGGAAGCAGATTCAACTAAGGCATTTCAAAGGGAGCTAGATTGTTATTTGATAAAGATGAACGTGCAGGGTAATGGGGAAAAGATGTGGGAATGGCACGAGGAGAAATGCTTGGAGAACCAGTGCAGACACGGTAGATTGAATGGCCTCTATGATAGTAATGATGCAATCTTATTACTGCTCTGCTGTCTGGATCACAAGCTGACTATCAAGTTCAATACTTAGAAAAGATTATATAATCAGTAATCTTTTATACCTCTCTGGGATAACATGTTACCTTCTTATCAAGGCATCAGTTCCTACAAATTTCTATCAAGAACACATGTCCTGTAAATTTTAAGGTTGTTAGTCTCTTTTGGCATTACACAAATGGTTCTAGCCAACTCTTAGGCCTCAAATAAAGATAAATTTCCCATTGTAATTGGAAAATAAAATTGGGTAGTGTTTAAAAGCAGGCTTTAGCCTTCGACAAATTCAGGGCCAATAACCAAATGAACTATTTCACAGAGCTCATATGCCCATAGCATCTGGGTATGAATTCCTAGAGGAACCACAGAGATATGTGACTGAACTTTCTATTCTCTCTAAAACTTCCTGCATCTTAAAAATCAAGCGTAATGGCGCAAAACCAATTTACATGTCATTTCTATTGTTAAAAATCATTGATTGTAAATATTGAAACAAAAAAAGTTCCTTCAGGGGCTTCACAGTTTTTAACTGCAATTGCATTGCTTTGTGATTTGGTTGCTCAACCACTGTTGGCTTGTTTTGATCAAAATTAGCACAAATGTTGTGAGCTAACATGGCTTGCAAACAGCAGTTGTTACTCAACAGACAGGATGTTGTGCAATCATTATCCTTCTTCATTAACCATTTTGCTACAGTGTATAAATTCAAGCAGATTGTTCAGCCAACGTAGTACTGACACAGTGAATTAGTTACAGCTTACTTTTAAAAAGAACTTCAGCATCAAAAATATTGATTCAAGTGAGCTTTGCTCCTGTGTCATAACAATTGGAATAGCACTACCAAATGAAGCAAAAGAATATAATTCAGACCAGAAGGATATCAGAAAATAATGCATCAGACTTTGAAACTGATAAAACATGCAAGATTATCTGCAAAAATACAAGAAGCATCTGTTGTGTACGAGCTTTGCAAATGTTCAAAGCAGTAACTTGATTACAGATAATGATGAAACACTTTCAAGATATGCATCATTAATCAGAATTGCAGTCAAGATCAGGTTACATTAGAAACGTAAGCAGTTCCATCAGTTTTTCTTTCTGCATTGCATCATCTACTTGCAGAGGTCTCTATTTTCATTCAGTTTTAAATTATCCATTTAAAGACTTTTAAACACAGTGATTACTTCAGAATAATCAGGGAGACATTAAGAGTCACTTCCTCCCAGAAAGTAATAAAACAAGATAGCTAAAAGAGCCCCGCTGACTTGAATCTCTTCTCCTTTTTCATCTGAAGCTCTTCACACATTATTTTCCCTAGGACAAACATCTAATTTAAATGCAAGTTGATGTCGCATTGTAGATAACAGCAAAGACCAAACAGGACATCTATCTTCTAGGCTAGATATTTACCCAAACTACGCTTGGAGAATACCAACAAGTTTACTGGGATGGGTAATTTTCCACACAGTTTACATGATTAACAATCATATAACTGAAAACCACGGTGATGGTGATGATGTGCATGCTCAACACAAAAATACTTAAGTACAACAAATGAACAAAAAAGAAAGCTCATGTATAGTCTAGTCAAAACATAAATAAGGAGCACTAATTTAATTAATTAAGAAACACAAACATGATCAGAAAATTGGAAAAGTTGACTTGTCTGAGAATCCCATTCACAATTTCCAAAATGTTGGTTCCAAGCTACAATGGATTTCTGACAAGCTTCTGTAATCTGAAAATTGATATGGGTAATTCCTCAAACCAGCCTTGTGAACTGTACCAACTCTTTTTTTCAGGTTTCAGTCAATGATCCTGATTGCATTCGATGCAACAACACCTCAAAATCTATTTTCTGAAAACATCAACAGCTGGTGTGCTACAATACCACGATACTTTAGCTGCCACAAGTTTTTAATCAAGTTGACCACACTATGAACCTGAAGTCAACAAGGCATTTGCAACAAATTCAGGAATACAATGCAATTTGAAAGTTACATTCCTTATGCTGAGGCATGCAACATGACCATACATGCAGGTATGGTAGCACACTCATGAATTCATACATGGATAGAAGAATTGAAGTCTAGAGATCAGGTGAGAGTACTTGAAGTCAAAGCAGTATTTAATCAAACATGGCAAAGAAGCCTTAGCAAATCTGGAGTCAATGTGAATCAGGGGAAAACTCTGCACTGTTTGGAGTTATACTTAGCAGCAAAGAAAACGGTACTGGTTGTTGGAGATCAATTATCCAAGTTAAAGGACAGCACTGCAGGAGTTCCTCTGGTTAAATATTTTGTAATCAACCTGTTCAGTGATATTACAACAGATGTCTGGAGCAAGTAGGACTTGAATCTACGTCTTGTAGCCCACAGGTAGGCCACTACCACTGTGTCACAAGACCCCTAGTTCCTCGGGGTAGATATTAGATATTTTTTAAATCAACTTGTTCAGAAGAATTACGACATGCTTCCTGAGCAGATGGGACTTGAACCCAAGACTTCTGATCCAGGTCTAGGAACACTGCCAAACTATTGTAAGAATCCTAATTCCTCAGGGTAATTTTCCACTCAACCCACTCAGAGCCATTATTACACACAGCTGAAGCATGGGAGACTTGAAACTGGACCCTCTGGTTGAGATGTGGGGACACTACCACTGCATGACAACAGCCCTATTTCCTCAGGATATTGTCCAACACTCAAGCATCTTCTGCTGTTTTAATGACCTTCTCTCCATCATGATCTCAGAAGTGGAGATGTTCACTGATGACTGCATAATGTTCAACACCACCCTCGACTCCTCAGATACTGAGGCAGTTCACGTCCACATGCAACAAGACCTGGGCCACACCAAGGCTTGGGCAAGGAACCAGTCAAAGAATCTCCTTGTTGGAGAAGGTCAAACTATTGCCCCTTGATGTTCAATGGCATCACTATCATTCAATCCTCCACTAACAACATCCTGTGGATTACTATGTTTTACTGTATGGGTTTTATGTTCACATCCATGAGTTTGCTTCCAGACAGACTGGTCAAGAACTAGAGAACAAAGTGTGAAGCTGGATGAACACAGCAGGCCAAGCAGCATCTCAGGAGCACAAAAGCTGATGTTTCGGGCCCAGACCCTTCATCAGAGAGGGGGATGGGGAGAGGGAACTGGAATAAATAGGGAGAGAGGGGGAGGCGGACCGAAGATGGATAGAGGAGAAGGTAGGTGGAGAAGAGAGTATAGGTGGGGAGGTCGGGAGGGGATTGGTCAGTCCGGGGAGGACGGACAGGTCAAGGAGGTGGGATGAGGTTGGTAGGTGGGAAATGGAGGTGCAGATTTGAGGTGGGAGGAGGGTATAGGTGAGAGGAAGAACAGATTAGGGAGACAGGGACAAGCTGGGCTGGTTTTGTGATGCGGTGGGTGGGGGGGACAAGCTGGGCTGGTTCTGGGATGCAGTGGGGGAGGGGGAGATTTTGAAGTTTGTGAAGTCCACATTGATACCATTGGGCTGCAGGGTTCCCAAGCAGAATATGAGTTGCTGTTCCTGCAACCTGCAGGTGACATCATTGTGGCACTGCAGGAGGCCCATGATGGACATGTCATTTAAAGAATGGGAGGGGGGAGTTGAAATGGTTCGCGACTGGGAGATGCAGTTCTTTATTGCGAACCAAGCGGAGGTGTTCTGCAAAGCAGTCCCCATGTAGAGGAAGCCGCACCTGGTACAGTGGATACAGTATACTACATTGGCAGAAGTGCAGGTAAACATCTGCTTAATATGGAAAGTCATCTTAGGGCCTGGGATGGGGATGAGGGAGGAGGTGTGAGGGCAAGTATAGCACTTCCTGCGGTTGCAGGGGAAGGTGCCAGGTGCGGTGGGGTTGGAGGGGAGTGTGGAGCAAACAAGGGAGTCACGGAGAGAGTGGTCTCTCCGGAAGGCAGACAAGGGTGGAGATGGAAAAATGTCTTGAGTGGTGGGTTCGGATTGTAGATGGCGGAAGTGTCAGAGGATGATGCATTGTATCCGGAGGTTGGTGGAGTGGTATGTAGGATGAGGGGGATTCGCTTGGGGCAGTTATTGCAGGGGCGGGGTGTGAGGGATGTGTTGTGGGAAATGCAGGAGACACAGTCCAGGGCATCCACGACCACTGCGGGGGGGATGTTGTGGTCCTTGAAGAATGCGGGCATCTGGGATGTGCGGGAGTGGAATGCCTCATCCTGGGAGCAGATGCGGCGGAAGCAAAGGAATTGGGAATAGGGGATGGAGTTTTTGTGGGGGTGGGGGGGTGGGTGGGAGGTGGTGTATTCTAGGTAGCTGTGGGAGTCGGTGGGCTTGAAGTGGACATCAGTTTCTCGCTGGTTGCCTGAGATGGAGACAGTGAAGTCCAGGAAGGTGAGGGATGTGTTGGACATGGTCCAGGTGAACCTGAGGTTGGTGTAAGGTGTGGGTGAAGTGGGTGAACTGTTCGAGCTCCTCTTGGGAGGCAGCAATACAGTCATCAATGTAACAGAGGAAGAGGTGGGGTTTGGTGCCAGTGTAGGTGCGGAAGAGGGACTGTTTCACGTAACCTACAAAGAGGCAGGCATAGCTTGGGCCCATGCGGGTACCCATGGCCACCCACTTTGTCTGTAGGAAGTGGGAGGAATCGAAAGAGAAGTTGTTGAGGGTGTGGACGAGCTCGGCTAGGCAAATGAGGGTGTCGGTGGAGGGGGACTGGTCGGGCCTGTGGGAGGAGGAAGAAGTGGAGGGCCTTAAGGCCATCTGCATGAGGAATGCAGGTTGGACATCCATGGTGAAAATGAAGTGTTAGGGGCTAGGGATTTGGAAGTTCTGGAGGAGGTGGAGGGCGTGGGTGGTGTCATGGATGTAGGTGGGGAGTTCCTGGACCAAGGGGGAGAAAATGGAGTCCAGATAGGTGGAGATGGGTTCGGTGGGGCAGGAGAAGGCAGAGACAATAGGTCAGCCTGGGCAGCCAGGTCTGTGGATTTTGGGAAGGAGATAGAAACGGGCAGTGCGGGGTTGGGGAACAATGAGGTTGGAGGCTGTGGGTGTGAGGTCACCTGAGGTGATGATGTCATGGATGGTATTGGAGATGATGGTTTGGTGCTCGGGGGGTGGGGTCATGATCAAGGGGGCGGTAGGAGGTGGTGTCAGAGAGTTGGCGTTTGGCCTCGGCGATGTAGAGGTCAGTGCGCCATATTACCACTGCGCCTCCCTTGTCTGCGGGTTTGATGGTGAGGTTGGGTTTGGAGCAGAGGGAGCGGAGGGGTGCCCTTTCTGCGGGGGAAGAGGTTTCCCACCTACCAACCTCATCCCACCTCCTTGACCTGTCCGTCCTCCCTGGACTGGCCTATCCTCTCCTCTCCACCTATCTTCTCCTCCATCCATCTTCGGTCTGCCTCCCCCTCTCTCATTCCTTTCAGAACCCTCTCCCCATCCCCCTCTCTGAAGAAGGGTCTAGGCCCGAAACGTCAGCTTTTGTGCTCCTGAGATGCTGCTTGGCCTGCTGTGTTCATCCAGCTTCACACTTTGTTATCTTGGATTCTCCAGCATCTGCAGTTCCCATTATCTCTGGTCAAGAACTAGTCAAGGTTAAGAGCGTCTTCAGGTCTGGGCTTCTTTATAACACCGTTTTATTACATATTGAGACTAAATATTCCAATCCACGGCACTCAAAGGTATACGAAGCTGTCATCTTAATGTTCAACTGTCAAAACACCACTCCATTATCTCTAAGACAACTTCAGACTGCTGTCTGCTCTGCATGCGCTTCTTTATTTTCTGTCTTAAAAATCCACACTGCTACTTATGCCCAGTGAGGAGTACGTCTGTGACACTGTACAGGGTTACTCAAGCGTAGTTAATGCCTTGACACAATATTATTGAGCAGAATCTGAACTGGACCAATTATATTAATAATTGGCCACAAAAGCAGGTCAGAGGCTAGGAATTCTGTGGTGAGTAACTCAGCATCCGCAGTTCTTTCAGTTTTAATTTGGAGATTAAGTCAAATTCTGTCTCCCCAATGCTCATCCACTATCCTTCGGGATGAAGTTGGAGTGTGATGGAAAATGCTTCACTTTCCCGGGTAGGTGTAGCTGTCAATAAAACTCCATGTCCGACAATATCTAGGGGAAAGTATCCCATTTCACTGTCACCCATCCACCATTCAAATATTTACTCTTTTCACAACCAAAGCATTGTGGCAGCAGTGGGCACTTTCTACAAGATGGGCTGTAATGCACTACAATTCCTTTTTTTAAGCATCTTCCAAGTCTGACCATGAAAAAAGGAAGCTGATACATGGGAATGCTACCAACTTATAAGTTTCTCTACAAGCCATACATCATCCTGACTCGCAAGTAAATTATGGGTCCTTCATTGTCATTTTGTCAACATCTTGGAATTTCCAGGCTCACTGCACTTTGGGTGTTCCGATGCCACATGGATTATAGTGGTGCAAGGAAGCTTGCCACCACCGTCACCAGGCAAATTAGAGTTGGGTAGTAGATGCTGGTTAGTCAGCAATGCTTACATCCCATGAGGAAGAAGAAATAAAAATCAAGACCTACATGTCAATTTAGGTGCCAAATTTGGGCTTGCATTCCACTGGAATATAGGACAACAAATCACTAGGTGTCAGAGGTGATGCCATTTTGATGAGCCTTTGAGCTGAATTGTGGTTGCAGCAAGGTTTGGGGACAGGGCCATTTTCCAACATTGCAATCTGACCTCTTAAGCAGCTGTACACAACCACCATTTTTCACACTGCTGAGGTCAGACTGGTATCAGGGCACTGCCTCCCAAGCCAGCACTGAGATGCACTGGGGAAGAAATGTCAGCATGGAGACACGTCCATCCTAGCAATGTGATGCCCAGAGACCGAGATGAGTGACCTCCCTCAATCAGAACCATCTTGCTTTGTGCTAGCTATAAGGCCAACCAGCAGAATGTTTTCCCACTAGAATCGCAGTTTTGCTGCTACTTGATGTGATATTCAGTAAAATACCACCTTAATGTCAGGAGCAGTTACATTCACCTCAACCCTAGCATTCAAACGCTTCTGTCTGTGTTTGAAACAAAGCCATCATCTGATCACGAACCATGAGGAACTGGCAGAAGCCTAACTAGGGATCAGTAAGCAGATTACATCTTTGCAAAATGCATCGCGCTGCAAGGTATACTCGTAAGCAGAGACATAAGCCAGGGAATGTGCACCACTCTGCAACCGCGCAGTAGTAGAACGGGCACTGCTCTGCAAACTGGCAACAGCAGAACAGACTGGGCAATAGGGGAATGAGTGCCACTGCACACAGTAAGCCATGAAAACGAAGCAATATCCTAATGGTATCACCACTAGCATATTAATCCAGAGTCCCAGGCAATGCACTGGGGACCAAGATTTGAATCTCACATGGGAGATAGTGAAAACTGAATTCAATTAAAAGATCTGGAAGCATCTAAAAATGTTGGAGAAACCATATTTGTTCTCTTGTACTTGGTCTGGCCAACACATGATTTGAGACTCACAGCAATGATTTTTAACCGCCCTCTGAAATGGCCAGCAAGTTGTAACAATCATGACAAAGTCTCAAAAGAGAAATGCAACTGGACAGCCCAAATGGCATTGACCTTGGCACGTGAAAGGACATTAGCTAAAACAGCTCTGTCAATGTTGCAGAATCTTCCTTATGGACGTCGGGGGGGGGGGGGGGGGGGTTAGTGCCAAATTGGAAGTGCTATCTCACAGGCTAGTCAACCAACAGCCTGATTTCATCGTATGCATGGAATCATATTGTAGCAGCCTCCTGGTTGCTAAAATACAGAGAGATTGCTAACTTGACCAAACAGCAAGGGATGTTGAGGACATTAGCCATCCAAAACTCTGAAATCACAAACCCCACATGCCAGACAGAGTTCAAACACAGCAGCCAGGTGCTAAGGATATTAGCGTTTTGTAAAAGGCAACATTCATTCCTGACAGACATACGCCAACTTATCCACTAAATGAGGGAGAGCCCAGACAGAAAGGCACCGGGTCCTGCTACACAAAACATGCCATCTAAACGACTGACTCTTTATTTGAAAGAACAACAAAGTTCCAGAAAACCACCTAATAGTTATAAAAACAGGTTTATCTGCAAATTCTTCTTAGAACTGCTATTGAAATCTCTGACGGCCTTCCGAGGAGTCCAGCATGATAGGGGGGGGGGGGGGGGCGCGGCGCAAGAGAGAGTGTGAGTGTGAGAGAGAAAGAATGCAGCTTTGCAGACCCAGAGACAAAGCTACAGAGACATTGATTGCGTAAATCTACAGGAGACTCGACAAGTATTGTAACCTCAAGGGGCCAAATAGGTAGAGAGATGTTTTGTTGAGTATTAAAGATTATCATAGCTTTGTTCCTAATAAAGTGGGGTAATTTGCTTTGGTACCGGCTTGCGTTCATATTTATTTGACCACTGCAGTATTGTGGGGCACCTGGGAAAATTCATTCACAATATTCTGGTTGGAGTTGTCTAAATTACTTTAAAGACAGACCAGACAATACCTTACAGAAAATGTGCCAGACATCACCGTCACAATGCCTGGATATATCCTGTCCCACCAGCAGAACAGACCTAGCAGAGGTGGCAGCACAGTGTTATATAGTCTGGACGGAATTGCCCTGTGAGTCCTCAACATTGAGTCCAGACCCCATTAACTTTCAAGGCAACACGTTACACATGGGCTAGGAGATTTCTTGATTATCACGTAACATCCTCCCTCAGCTGATGGTTCAGTGTTCCTCCATATACAGCAAACTTGGAGGAAAGCACTGAGGATGGCAAAAATGCAGAATATACTCTGGGTGGGAGATTTCAATGCAGCAGCACTACTGATAGAGCTGGTCAGGTCCTAAAGGTCATAGCTGCAAAACTATGCAAAGGTCTGCAGTAGGTGGTGAAGGAACCAGAAAGAGAGATAACATAATCCACTTCATCCTCATCAATCTGCTTACTGCAGATGCATTTGTCCTGGGCAACATCAGTTAGAGTGACCACTGCTCAGCTCTTGTGAAGGTGTGATCCTGCCTTCACACTGAGAATATCCTCCATTGTGCTGGATACCCACTATGCTAAATGGGACAGACTTCAAACAGATCCAGCAATTCAAGGCTGAGTATCCATTCCAGCAAAATCTGCAACAAATACCCCTCACTTGTCACTACCATCAAGCCAGGGATCAAATCTGGTTTGATGGACAATGCAGGAGGGTATGATCGGAGCAACACCAAAAAATGAGGTGTCAAGCTGGTGAAGTTACCTTGCAAGGCAACAACATAAGCAGCAAGTGATAGACAGAGCCAAGTAATCCCACAACTGATCAAATCTGAGATCTGCAGTCCTGCCACATCAAGTTGTGAAAGGTGGAGGACAATTCAACAACTCACTGGAGGAAGAGGCTCCACAAATATCCTCACTTAATGATGTAAGAGCACAAAACATCAGTGTAAAAGTTAAAGCTGATGCATTTGCAATAATCTTAAACCAGAAGTGCCAAGCAGGTGATCCATCTTGAACTCTTCCAGAGGTCCCCAGCATCACAGATACCAGTCTTTAGCCAATTCAATATCAAGAAAGAATTGGGCGCACTGCATTCTAGAAAGGATATGGCCCCTGACAATGGAAAATCAATAGAGCTGAAGATTTGCACTCCATATGCCTCACCCCTAGGCAAGCTACGCCAGTACAGTTACAACACTGGCATCTACATGACAATGTGGAATATGGCCTAGCTATGTCCAGTGCACAAAAAGCAGGCAAAATCCAACCCAGCCAATTACTGTCCCATTAGTCTACTTGCAATCATCAGAAAAATAAAGGTGTTGTCAATAATGCTGTTATAAGGCTGTACACCTGTTTAGCATCAACCTGCTCAAAGACTCCTAATTTCAGTTCCACTAGGTACACTCAGCTCTTGACCTTATTACAGCCTTGGTTCAAACATGGACAAAAGAGCTGAATTCCAGATGTGAGAGAGAGTAACAGCTCTTGACAACAAGGTTACATTTGCCCAAATATAGCATCAAAAGGGCCCTAGCAATATTAGAATTGGCGGGAATAGTCTTTGCAGGTTGTAGTCATACCTGGAACATAGGAGGATGATTATGGTTTTTGGAGGTCAGTCAACTCAGCTCCAGGACATCTCTGCAGATGTTCCTTAGGGTAGTGTCCTTGGCCCAGCCATCTTCAGCTGCCTCAACAATGATCCTTTCTTATTCATAAAATCAGAAGTGAGGATATTTCCTGATGATTGCATAACATTCAGCATCACACACGACTCTTCAGACTCAAGTAGTTCACGTTCAAATGCAGCAACACCTTGTATTCACAATATTCAGGTCTGGGCTGAAAAATGGCAAGTAAGATTCACACCCCACAAATGCTAGGCAATGGACAACACCAATGATCACCAAATTGTAATCATCATTGACATTCAATGGGTGTTACCATAACTGAATCTTCCACTATCAACAAAGGGGTTACCACCACTGGACTAGTCACATAAAAAAGTGATTTCAAGAGCAGGTCAGAGCCTTAGAATCCTGGAAGGTTAATCAGCACTGACTCTCCACTTTTAAAGAGAATTTACTTTATTACTGAGTTTAAGATTACTTTAGTAACTACTTTATTCATTCTATCTATCTCAGTTAATTTGTACAGTTGGGTCTCAAGTTTTCATCATGGTAGTTCTATATACATAACTATTAATCTTCCAGTATAAATTACTGATTCATGAATTATTTCATCCAATCTGATTGGGAATGGCAATTTATAAAGAAAATAAGTCAAACTGTAAGACAGGAAAGTTAAAATGCAGCAAACGTTATCTGCGAAACATTGATTACAACTTCACTTCTGTTAAATTGGATGTTTTAAATAGGTTACCTCACCCTGATATCTAATGAAATAAGATCACGTTATCAAAACAAAGATGAATCAAAGTTTCTATTGTAGTTGATAAAAATCATCCTTCAGAAGTTATGAATTGGGACAGAAATGCAATTACTGTAAAACCAATTCCTGCCGGTAAACTGGTCTGAAAATTACCAGAAGTGACTGCCTTTCTATTTGTGATAGTTTATGTTCTGTGACCCAAAGCATTTTGATAAGGGCACCTGCTAAAACTTAAAACAATATACCTTTATTATAGCATGACATAAATATGCACTTTTTTAACAAATAAAAATATTTTGGGGTTTTGCATTCACAGTTTTCTCCAGGACACTGCACTCACTGACAGGATATGTTATCAAATGGCTGAGTTATCCATATCATCTACTACTTCAGGCACAGTTCCATACTTTGTCTGCTCACAGTTTGCTTAAACATCTGTGTCAAGCATTACGAGACACAAAGCTAAAAGATTTCATACACATAGTTAAAGTGAAAACCTGGCATGCGTAAACCATGTACTTACGCAGCTGTGTTCTGCTGCAACAAAATTTAAAATGGCAGCTGAAGTGAGATACAAAGCAAAGTAGCACCTGTGCATTTGAAAAATGCTGAATTGCTGAAAGCTACAAGCAGCTAGTGATATCAAGGATTACAGTCAAACACGTTTTGTTTTACTCACAATCCATCATTCTGACAGTTCGATGCATTAACTGCCTAAACAGGTGTTACTATAAACACTTATTTCCCACCCTCTTTTATGGTCACCTCGATTAATAGATATTTCTCTTAATACTTTTGTCCAAGCCTTGTAACATCATTTACTAAAACCTGAAGATACCAAGCACTCTCCAGTACCTTGTCTAGATACCATTCTTTATCTGTGTTTTGACAGTAAGTCTCAGTCAACTATTCAACTGGAAGGGAATAGAAAAAAAAAAGGAACAACTAAAAAAAAATCACAGCTGTTACCAATTTTGCCTTCAGCTATCACAGCCAGGGATCAAACCTGTGACCTTCTTGGCGTTTGTAGTTCTGCTACTCTTCAAAAATCTATTGAGCCGTGAGGAAAGCCATGTTGGTATTACATAAACAAAATGGATTAGCCCCATCTCCCATGGCTCTGTATTATGAAACTTTGTTAAAATGCAATGAAATAAACTATGATGAGAAACATCTTGTGGCCAGGAATTTGAAATAACTTAATTTGCTTGTTGCACTTAATGGAATCAGCATGGCTGACCAATTTGAACGTCTTAAATCTCCATGAAGTATTCAAGGATGGTATCAGCTTGCATTTCCCACCAGAAATCTCTTGCTCTCAACAATTACCAAAATTAATAGCCTTGTAGGAATCAGTAAATGGAACAAAGTTGATGCCAATCAATAAGAACATACAAAGAATTTAGTAAATAACAATTGCAAACAACCATCCTAGTCAACACAAAAATGCACAATTAAAAACAGCATAAATATTGTTACCTTTGACAGAGTTATTCTTGTATTGTTGACAACTTCTAAGTGGATTCCCACACTTTACTTTCTATAAACTTGACATCAAAGACTCTACTGCCCATCTTATCTCATATCCAGTCATGCGTCTTGCCTATACTTGGTGATACCATTGGGTTCCAATCAAGGAACAGGGTCTTTAAAATTCTTATCCTTGTGTTGAAACCTTTCTGCAGCTTAACTGCTCTTATTGTTGTAATCAACTCTAGACCTATAATCCCTCAGGATTTCTGTGCTTCTCCAATTCTGGTCTCTTCAGCTTGCCCAACTTTAATCACTGCAGCATTGGTGCTTGTGTTTTGAGTTGTGTAGGACCTAATCTCTGGGACACTCTCTCAACCTTGCTTTTCTTCTTTAAGACACACTTTAAAACCTACATTTTTGACCAAGACTTTGGTCATTTCACCTAGTATTTCATAAAAACTGAAAGAAATGCAGATGCTGTAAATCAAGAACAAAAACAAAGTTGCTGGGGAAAAGGCCAGCAGGTCTGGCAGCATTTGTGAAGGAAAAAACAGAGTTAATGTTTCGGGTCCAATGACCCTTCCTCAGGGTCACTGGACCCAAAACGTTACCTCTGTTTCTTCCTGCACAGATGCTGCCAGACCTGCTGACCTTTCCCTCAGCAACTTTGCTTTCGTCACCTAATATTTCATTTGGTTTTAAATGTAATTTATTGGTGATTGTAGGTTTTCTTTATTAAATTAATCTTTTGAATGAATACTCACTTTCAACTGATCAAAGCAAAACACGTTTGCAAGCAGAAAGGGTTATTATGGCAACAGAAACAGCCTCCTCGCTAAATAAGAAATACAGAAAATGACAAATCTGATGACCTAATGAAACCTTGTTGCAAATCTCTTAAAAGTCAATGACAGTGTTTCCTAAACATTTACTAATCATGGTCTTAAATTGGAGCTTGAAAACTGACTTGTGAATGAAACAAATAACTTAACACATACTTAAGTTAAATCTTGTCTCAAATATTCATTGCTAATTACATTGACTTTTTTTTGCAATTTGTACTATGTGAAGCTCTTGGTGGGGAAAAAAGTCTGACTTTATGTCCGTAGTCATATACTGCACAATTAACCTACTAAACAGACAAGCAATCAGTATCCAAGCACTAGACATCATTAACTTCAGAGATAAAATTGAGTAATTCACAATCTCCTTCATAACTTGAAAAGAAGTACCTTGCCTCATTTCTTCATCTCTAATAGCAAAACCAAGATAGAGATCTCCATATGATAGTATTTAGTTTGTATCCGCAGTCTAAAGACAGAATGTTCCATATTAATTTATTTCACCACCATGCCTTCTTTCACCTTAGAGTTTAATTTCACTTTAAATACTGGCTCAAATCTACTGTATACTTTAAAAAAAACACAATACTTTGTGTTACTCTTACATGTGATCTACCAAAACATGGGATTAAGATCTCAAAGTTTTCTCTGAAGTAGAAATTCCTTTTCATATTAATCTGTAGTTTTCTGAAGCCAGTAGTCTCTCTGAAATATGTCGGAGCTCTCACTCTGCTAACTTGTATTGGTGCACAGTTCTGCATTGCTAACTGCATAACTATGTTCTGAGAATTTATTGATGAGAGGTGTTAGCATGCAGCGTTTCCAACTCGAGGACTTGGCTTTAGATCCAGCTTGAATCAAATGAAATAGCAAACAGGGTTTGAAGCCAAAATTACAAGATGCTACTCAGCGTCTAATAAAAGCAAGGCCAACAAAATTGAGATTAATTTGCACTGAATTACAATCATATCATGAGACAGGTAATGGGAATGGTCGATGTGAAAATGAAAATAGTTTTACGCAGTTCAGACTAACTGCTAAGAACTTTAACAAGTAGACATCAAAAATGCATCAGGAATTCCAAAATACTAATGTTGTTTTGTTAAAAAAATTGAGAAGAAAACTTAAGAGTTAAGGAAATCAAGAAACAATTGCTAATTCATAGACCTGGTACAGATTCTTGAGCTGCCATAGAATTAAGTTGGTATTATTTTAAAATGCCATGTTGGGATGAGCAAAAACACTCAAAAATAAAAAGAAGTCCAAGCACTCAGGATGAATGATAAGAAAATTGAATTTACCCACTTCCACCACAAATCCTGTGAAACTTATGCAGTTTTGTAAAAAGAAAAGATTCAATATTAATGCTTCCACATCATCAAGCATGATTTTTTTTCATCCTTTGAAATCTCTGGACCTTAGTTAAAATATCAAACTTGGAATGTTTTTGATTTGCATGACCATAGAAACACACACTAAAAATGCAAATAAAAGTTTTCCAATCACATGAACTAACGGGTTATTTTGAAACCTTGTTAACTTATACCTCAAAGTTCAACTTTTAAATTCTGCTCTAACTCAGTAAATCTTCACTGAACAATTTGTGGTTGCATTTCTAATGAGTGCAATTTTAAATGAAACAACATTAAGTAGATCAGATTTTCCCATTACAACCATTAATTATCTAAGTTCCTGCCAGAATGAAACAACATGCCCAAACAGTTTAAGCACTGTACAGTGTTACGTTACTATACTTGTAAAACAAAAATAAATTTTAGAATATAAAAGAACTATGCTAACTCTTCCTACTCACTTCCCCTTCCTACTCCACATTTCTTCACCTTACTGCCAATCATTCTCCCTGGATTCCCACTCATCAAATATAGTCTCTGGCCCTTCCTGCTGAAGGATCAGCATGGGTGAAGGTCAGAGAATGGGAGAAGTGACCAGAAGGGAAGGTTGGCAACAACCAAAAGGGTCAGCTAGGAACGAAAGCTGCTGAAAGATGTCACCAATCTGGTCATGTGATTCCACATTGCATCTGCACAATGAACAACATTTCCAGACCTGGTGCAAACAACACCAAATCAAAATAACTTAACATTGGCAACTCGACAGGAGGACTTATCTGCAGTTATTTTCTTGAGGATCACTAGAATGTGCAGATAAATGCTGAAAGTAAACAGTTCTTTGTCCCAATAATCCCAAACCTACAGTACGGAATACATGAACTGGTGCTGGTGTCTATTTTTCCTCTAGTCTTGGTTCCACTTTGAACATAACACCCACACTTTGAGAAACTTAGTTCAAAGGACAATGCCAGCAGATGGGATTTGTTAAGAATGGCATCATGATCAGCACAGACATAGTGGGCTGAAGGTCCATAATATACAGTTCTAAATTTTCTCTAAAATTACCCAATATCTCCACCTGCTGGTTATTAAAGGTCCATCACTGTGTTAGATTCAAGATAACAGTAACAACATGTTATTCACAACAATGCCTTTAAGGTCCAAACATTGTGAAGCACTTTAGAAATCAAATAAGATTCGGCACTAAACTAAATGAGGAAAACGTCAGGACCAAAGACCAGAAGTTTGATTCAAAAAGGTAGGTTTTAAGGGACATTTATAAAGGTTGAAAGAGGAAAAAAAAATGAATAGAGGGGCTTATGAAGCAAATGCAGTTATTAGGCCATAGATACCTGAAGGCAGAGATCTTATCAAACAGTTGAAGAGGCTCGACGGGGTGAATGGCTAATTCCACTCCTGTTCCTTATGAAAACTATGGATGCCCGAGTGGCCAAAATAAATGGAGGAGATATTTTGGAGAGTTGCTTGGCTGAATACAATTGCACAGACCGAGAGGAGTGAGGCCTGGAGGAATTTTAAAACCACAGGCAAATATTTTAAAATCAAGGAGTGGTTGACTGGGATCCAACGCAAGTCAGCAAATACAAGGAGAAGAGGTAAAACTAGACTTGCTGTTGACTGGGAGTACAGGAGGCAGACTTATGATCTGAACTTCACAGAGGGTAGAATGAAGGAAGCCAAGCAGGAGTGCTCTGGGATAGTCAAGTCTAGAGGTAACAAGAATGATGAGCATTTCAGAAACACAGGCAACACTGCACAATATTTTCAACGTGGCAATGGGCAGCCTTAATAAAGGCATGAATGCGTGGTCATAAAATTGTCTCAGGATCAAGTATAATATCAATGTCAGGAACAGTACGACTTATGATTTAGCGTCAAAAAGCTATCTAGCAGAGGGATGGGGCGAGAAGTTGATAAATGAAATTTAGAAAGTATTGGGCTCAATCTTCCACAAATTTAATTGGTGGAAATTTTGGTTCATGCAGAACTGAATGTCAAATAAGCAACTGGACAATGTAACAGAGGAGTCAAGAGAAGTGGTGTTGAAGTAGAGCTGGGTGTTGAGTATGGATATTAAAAGTGACACTACGTTTTCAGGTGACAGGGGCAGCAAATTGATGAGTGAAATACGAAGTGGCCAGGAGTAGACTCTTGGAATCACCAGGGATAACAAAGCAGGGAGTGGAAGAGGAGCCGTGAAAAACTCAAACACATTTTCTTTTGCCAATGCACAATTATTTAACATTGCCTTTCATTACAAATATGCAGAGTAGGATGAACGATGCAAGGATGCTTGAAAGCGCATTTACAATCTATATACATGTAAAATATAAGACAATACAGGGACAGCCAGTGAGTTTGGGTTATTTGCTTTTAATAAAAGAATACTGGTGCCGGAAATCTCTCAAATGTTGTCTCCTGTACATTGGGAAGACCCAACACAATACTGGGGTGACCACTTTGTAGATCTCCTCCGCTCCATCTGTATGAATGATCCTGACCTGTTCAGTTGCCTGCTTTTTCAACAAAGCACCTTTGATTCATGCTAACAATTCTGGGGCCTCTGCAATATTCAAATGAAGCACAATGCCAGTTCAAATAACAACACCTCATTTTCCACTTAGGTACTTTACAACCTTAGAACTCAACATTGAATTCCACAACCTCACAACCTGAGCACATGATGTCTGTTCTTTATTTTGCTTACATTTTCTTTTCTCACCTCTCATCACTTCGACAGCCGTATCTTGTTTGTGTTTGTTTAGAACACAAAACTGTACTGCACAGGTACAAGTCCTTCAGGCCACCACATCTGCAGTGGCCATGATGTCAAAACTGAACACATCTGCCTGTACACGGTCCATATCCCTTTATTCGCTGCCAGTAAATGCATCTGTCTAAATCTTATTAAATATTGCTATCATATCCGTTTCTACCATCTCTCCCAGCACCTATCTCCCTCTCTGTGTAAAGTGAATCTTGACTCGCATATCTCCTTTAAATATTCGCCCAAATCTTAAACCTATGTTCCCAAGTATTTGGTATTTCCATCCTGGAAAAAAGACTCCCAACTATCCACCATATCCATGCCTCTCATAGTTTTACATGCTTCTGTCAGGTCTCCCCTCAGCCTCTGATGCTTAAGCAAAACAATCCAAGTTTGCCCAACCTGTCCTTACACTAATGCACTTCAATGCACACAACATCCTCTTTTGCACCCACTCTAACCCTCCTCATTCTTCCTATTATGTAGCAATCCAAATGTGGTCTAATTAAAAAGTTTTATAGAGCTGCAACATGATTGGCTGACTATTATTCTTAATGCCCTGACTGATGAAGGCACAATGAGCTTTCTTTACTACTTTATCCACTTGTGTTACAATTTTCAGGGAGCTTGGATCCCAAGATCGCTCTGTATATCAATGCTCCTAAGAGTCCTGCCAGTTACTGTATACTTTGCTATTGCATTTGGCCTTCCAAAATGCATCAAGTCATACACTTGTCTGGATTAAACTCCTGCTATTACTCCACCTAACTCTCCAACTGATCTAACATTCTGCTCTATCCTTAGACGACCCCCTCACTATTCACAACTTCACCAATTTTCATGACATGTACAAACTTGCTGGTCAGACCAACTCCATTTTCTCTCAAATCATTTATATCTGCTACAAAACAACAAAGGTCACAGCACTGATCCTGGGAAAATACCACTGGTCACAGGTTTTCAGTCAGAAGACACTTCTCCAGAACAACATTCTGTCTTCTATGAACAAGCCAATTTTGTATCCAACTTGCTAACTCACTGTGGATTCTGTGTGTCTTAATCTTCTGGACAAGAATACCATGAAGGCCCTTGTCAAATGTTTTAGTAACATCCATGTAATCAATATCCATTGCCCTACCCTCAATAACAGTCAACATTTCCTCAAAAACCCAAATTTATGGGACAAGACCTCGCCTGCACAAAACCATGCTGGCAATACTGAAATCAAATAATTCTAGAGACCCACCATCCTTGACTATGGTACTGCCTCATACAGAGTCAGCCATCAGAGTTCAGTATGTAGGGAATCTAATCTTAATCTAATCCCTGACCCTCAAACTTTTTGTGTCAGCCAGGGCTTCCTGATTGGACCAGATTAACGGCCCCAATCAGGGAACTCATATTCTGTCATTCCAGCTGGCTGAACTCGTTACCATCACCACTCTAATAAGTCCATTAGCAAGACTCACCAGCCTATAATTTCCTGGATTATCCCTGTTGCTGTTTTTAAACAAAGGAATAATACTGGCTATTCTTTAGTCTTCTAGAACTTTGTATCATCTTCAGCCAAAGGCAAAGATCTCTGTCAAGGCCCCAACAATCTCTTTACATGCCTCCCTTAGTATCCTGGGATAAATCCCATCAGGACCTGGGGAGTTAACCCAACCCCACAGACACCGAGGACGCGCCAACCATCACCACTGCTGCCGCCTCCTACCTCGCTCTGTCCACCGCCGATGGTGCTCCGCACACCGCCAAAGCAACACCGCCCACCACCAATGCCGATGTCGATCCACCCACCGCCTCCACAGTCAGCAGTTCCAGAGGAGACAGCAGCACCCAGCCCTGCCTAGTCTTCGCCACACCCCCAGACATCCCCCTTACTGAGAACAAACAGTCTGTCGTCAGTGAAGGGCTTACCTTTGTTCCCCTCCACCAAACATCAACGAATACCAGTCACATTTGGACATTGCGCAGTTTTTCCGCTGCTTCCACCTCTGTGCTTACTTCTTCAACTGTGAGCCTAACCCTCCTTCTACTGACCCCTTCTCTCGCCTCCAACACATTCCCTCCTCCTGGGCACCACCCCAAGGCCTCCTACCCTCCCTCGACCTCTTCATCTCCAACTGCCATCATGACATCAATCTCCTCGACCTTTCCACCCCTCTCATCCACTCCAACCTCTCCCCCGACAGAAGATGCAGCCCTCCACTCCAATCCCGACCTCACCATAAAACCCACGAACAAGGGAGGTGCAGTTGTAATATGCCACAGTGACCTCGACTTCGCCGAGGCCAGACGCCAACTCTCCGATACCACCTCCTAGATCATGACCTCACCCCAACAACCAAACCATCACCTCCCAAACTATCCGCAACCTCATCACTTTCGGTGACCTCCCACCCACAGCCTCCAACCTCATCGTTCCCCAACCCGGCACCGCCCGCTTCTATATCCTTCCCAAAATCCACAATCCTGGCTGAACTGGTCGAACCATGGTCTCCGCCTGCTCCTGCCCCACCAAACCTATCTCCACCTATCTGGACTCCATTTTCACCCCTTGGTCCAGGAACTCCCTACCTACGTCCGTGACACCACCCACACCCTCCACCTCCTCCAGAACTTCCAATTCCCCGGTCCCCAACACCTCATCATTACCGTGGACAACCAGTCCCTATACACCTGCATTCCCCATGCAGATGGCCTAAAGGCCCTCCGCTTCTTCTGTCCCACAGGCCCAAACAGTCCCCCTCCACTGACACCCCTCATCCGCCTAGCTGAACTCGCACTCACCCTCAACAACTTCTCTTTCAACACCTCCCACTTCCAACAGACAAAGGGGGTGGCCACGAGTACGTGCATGGGCCCAAGCTATGCCTGCCTCTTTGTAGGTTACTTACGTGGAATAATCCCTCTTCCGTACCTACAGTGGCCCTAAACCCCACCTCTTCCTCCGTTACATTGATGACTGTATCGGCATTGCCTCTTGTTCCCACGAGGAACTTCACTTCATCCACTTCACCAACATCTTCCACCCCGACCTTAAGTTCACCTGGACCATCTCTAATATCTCTCTCCCCTTCCTGGACCTCTGTCTCCATCTCCGGCAACCATCTAGAAACCAATTTCCATTTTAAGCCCACCGACTCCCATTGCTATCTAGAATACACCTCCTCCCACCCACCTTCCTGGAAAAATGCCAACCCCTATTCCCAATTCTTTCACCTCCACCGCATGTGCTCCCAGGATGAGGCATTCCATTCCCATACATCGCAGATGCCCTCGTTTTTCAAGGACTTCCCCCCCCGCCCCGCCTCAGTGGTCAAGCACGACCACATCTCCCACATTTCCCACAACTCATCCCTCACACCCAGTCCCGCAATAACAACCAAAAAAGAATCCCCCTCATCCTCACGTACCACCCCACCAACCTCCGGACCCAACAAATCATTCTCCGAGACTTCCGCCATCTGCAATCCGAATCGCCCGGAAAGACATGCTTCCCCTCCACCCTTATCTGCTTTCCCGAGGGACCACTCGCTCCAGGACTCCCTTGTCCACTCGGCACTTTATGCTGCAACCGCAGGAAGTGCTGTACCTGCCCCCACACCTCCTCCCAGGCACCAAGACGACTTTCCACATCAAGCAGAGGTTCACCTGCACATCTGCTAATGTTATATACTGCATCCGCTGTTCCTGTTGCGGCCTCCTCTACATCGGGGAAACCAAGCAGAGGCTTGGGGATCACTTTGCAGAACATCTACACTCAGTTCGCAATAAACAATTACATCTCCCAGTCACAAACCACTTCAACTCTCCCTCCCATTCCGCAGACATCATGTCTATTCTGGGACTCCTGCAGTGCCACAATCTCGCTACCCGACGTGCCTAGTTTCTCCGGTATTGTGTGTATTGGCTTAGGATAATAACATGTTTCTATGTTTTAACATCTTTATATTTAGAAATCTGAGCACATGACAGGCTACAAGCTTGACGTTTGAAGTACATATCAAACTAACTAAGAAAGAAGAGAAAGTACTTACCCCACCCATTGTTATTCCATTAATAAGGGCTACATATGGAATCTGGCAGTTTCCTAAAGAAAACATTTTAACTGTTTACATTTACTAATATTTGATCAAGTTGGTGTTTTTGGCAATCAACAGTAAGATTCCTGCAGTACTTAATTCAGATTTAAAACATAAAATCAAAGAAAATTATGTATCAGGCAATTTCACACTGTGCTCCAGGAGTTGTGATCAAGTGTAATTTTCAAGTGAAAAAGGATTAGCGTGTGGGGGTGAGATCGGATAATATACCAGATTTATAGTAAGATTAGATGGGTGGAAGGAACAAACTTAACTTGGTTCTGTGTGTTGGGTTGCAGTTGCGTGAATCCACCTGAGAACATGAAAATGCAGGCAGGTTTGTGCCTGCCATCCTGTAAATGGTTAGATCAGATACTTAACCATGGTCAAGAAAATCTGTGTCTCACCTCTGAACAAAAGAGGAGAATTTTAAAAATAAATAACTAATTTCATGCTGTTGGATACCTCCAAGGAACCAAAAGAAGTGACAGAAAGGTTATCTGGTTTCAAAACTCAGGAATAAGACAAGGGGATCAAAGTAGTAAAAGGACCAGGAGAATCGTGATAGAGAAAGTGGCATAAACAGTTTTTAAGGATAATCTAACAGCAGAGTTATGATGCTCCAAGTTACTTACCAATTGCATTGTTTAGAATATACTCTTCCCTGAAGAAATCTTCTGCCAATCTGTCTCCAACTTTTCCTGCCTCTGTAACAGCTAAATAGGGAACAGCAAAATCAGCCAAAAAATCAAGGACTTATTAAAAGAGATATGACAAACAAAAGACATTCATCTTGTCAAGGCATTCAGATCCTGTCTTGCAGCATAAAATACAGATTATAAAGGATCTCTAAGCTCTCTCAGTTGTAGGTAAACTGCAAAACCACTGACTGCTGGATCAATTTTCATCCTCATTAAGCTCTGTAACACCACTAATGTGAGAAGCTGTACAGAAGCCAAGTTTCATTGAACAAGAATATACATACGATACTGAAAGATCAGAATATCTTTTATAACTGGAGGAGAGGCTTGGGATAAACACTTACTGAATTTCTGGCATAAAAAAATGCTTCCAGTAGAAGCTACATAACATTGGAATTATACATTAATGCAGCCTGCAATCCACTTTTTAAAATAGGAAAGTAAGTTATAGAGCCATAAGAGTGTTGACATAGCTGCATTTCATAGGTAATCACTAACTGAGTTTGATACGATTGGTCAGCTTTGTGATTAGGCAGATATTGGTGACTGTGGTCACTACTCTATGTGCACTTCAGGTTTGTCCATTCTTGTACATTAATTGTGACAATGTACAAAATCCAAAAACTGCCTGTAATAAAATATAAAATGAACTTACACCTAGACCTACCTCTAATATCACCACCAGCACAGAAAGCTTTTTCTCCAGCTCCTTTAATAATCACCAGCGAGGTTTCATTGTCTTGCTCCCATTTCTGTCATAAAAAAGTTAAATTTAAGTTGGAAAGGTGGAATATTAATTTGACCCATTAAGCAAGTAATTCAAGGATCAGTCCAAAGTGAGTACAATATGTATGTGCCACACTTATCAAAACACGCCATCTTTCTACACAAATCACTGATTCCTTCATTCAGGCTTTGTATGCAAATCGGTGAAAAGTGAGTCAGCTATAAATGGCATAAAATCAATCATGTACAGACACACTTATTAACAATCTCAGCTACTCTGGTCAGTAGCCGTTCACCTGTCACCATACAGTACTGAAGCAGTTTAGTCAAACTGCTGTGTGAAAAGCAAATAGGCAACCATATCCTTCGAACAGGACTTATCTTTTGTACTATTTGCCATATTAATAGAAGGTGGTGCCAGGCAAGGTCCAAACACTTCCAGAAAAATGCTTAGAGTAAACAGCAAATCACTCATGGCACTTGTAACATCTGATTCAAGGGTTAGACTATCAAAGGACTACAGGCAGTTAATTTGCTTAATCCAAATCGTATAGAAATGGTACATAATTGAACTCTGTAAAGACTGAAGCAACGGTTTGTGTTCCTGTTTGAAATCAATCCCCTAACTCTGAACACTTCTTCTACTGACGACCGTTGGACATCAAGTTAGTTCGTTCACAATCTTGGTGTCACATTTGTAACAATTTTTTTTAAACTTTTTTTTTGCATCTTTGAAAACTGGATTGCAAGGAAAAACAGCTGGAGTCAGAGATAATGCAGTGTGGAAATGGAGGAACACAGCGGGCCAGGCAGCAGAGGAGCAGGACAAGTTGACTTTTCGGGTTGGGGGCCTTTCTTCAGAAATAGCGTTATCTAAAGGAAAAACAACTGCTTTTGCTTTAAAAAAAAGACAGGAATTTATTAGGATGGTTGTGTAATTTTACTACAAAGAATTCGATATCTACTGTGAACTTTTTTTGTGATTAGGATCTCCTGTAATATGCGGGTAAACAACTCCTTGACTTTTGATTGCAAGTGAAGCTTAACTGCACAGGTTGCATTTGCAAACAATTTAGAGATTCACACAGACAGGTGTATTGTTGTTCCCTTCAGCGGAAGGTGACTGTTCTCTACAATTTAAGAAAAAACTGCTTAAACCTAAAGAAAACTAGTTACCTTTCCTTCGAAATTGTTGTGAACTATGACTTTGGAATTGATAACTCAATTTTTTTTCCAAGTTAACATTTTCAAATTGAATTAGAAGCTTCCAGTGAAGGACAAGTGAATACCAAAGGCTTAGTCAGCCGAAGTAGGAGCACCTCCACGCTGGATCGACTTTCCAGTTTTTTCTACTCCCACCAGTAATCTATTTTCTGTACTTATTTGTCAGACTGTGTTATGCACCAGTGATTTATATCTATTTACTTTTAGCCACAATCTAATTGTTTAAAATAAATAAGCACTCTTATTTGGTACAGAAACCTGGTCCCTGCTTTCCACCAACCTCAATCTGAAAGTCATTTGAATTGAAATACTGTGAATGCCTTAAAATAAAACTTTAACACTTGGTACAAATCAGGCACAGCAAGATTTGATTTACTGTGCACTACTCGAGTGGGTCATAACATATTTGACCCCAAGCTGAGCTTCTCTCCTCATATGTGACCATCTGTTTTCACCTTCCTAGCATCACGCAGTTTTGCCTCATCTCAGTTCCTCTGCTGTTGAAATCCAAATTCCAGTTTTGTTTCCCCTCTAGGCTTCAGTAGGTCAATGTACTCCAGGCTGGCTTTACATTTTACCGGGAGACTGAAGATATACAAAATTCTACTGCCTGTATCTTAACACATGCTAACCTTACCAGTGACACAGATTCCAGGAATGAACTTTTTTAAAACTTGCAAAAAGTTCTATCCTGACCTACATTCACTCCTGGTCAAACAACATCTTGATTTGTAAAAGTTTCATGTTTATTTTAAATTTTCAGTGGGAGTGGTCTTGCCCCTCCTTATCTCAGAAATCTTCTTCAGTCCCACATCCTTTACATTCCTCTGATTTTTACCTCTTTAGCATCATCAGTTTTAACCAATGAATGTAGGATTGGTAGGCTGTGACTTCATTTGCCTAGATTTAAGCTCTAAAATACCTCCTTACAGTTCTCTAACCTGATTCCCTTCTTTGGGAGGCTCGTTAAAATCTCTCTCCTTGGTCAAGCTTTTGGTCATCTGACGTGAAACATTCTTATGTGACTCTGTGCCATGCTTTATTTTAGAATGCTTCTCGAAGTACCTTGAGGCTTTCTGACACTAAAAGATCTAAGTTGCTGCTGTTGCTGATGAGAGTTGCAACTGAGTCCTAATCGCCATCCAGAAATAAACTCATACAGACCCATTTCACCTCAACGATTCTGAGGTTATTCTCATGTGCATTACAGTGATGTAATCAAGAAACAGAGGTAAAATCAATGACTGGGATATTAGGAAGGGTGGTCAGGGAATCAATACAAGTGAGGAAGGTGGAACAAGCTCAAAATACACAGGAAACCAGAATCAAATGAACAAAAAACAGAGAGGAGACCAATAATCTCAATTGAGGAAATTTGACATGAAGGGCAAATACATGAAATTTAAATCCCTTCAAATTTGAGTTATTCAGATTCACCTTCAGAACATGGGAGGTCACTCAGTCCCTCAAGTCTATTTTGTTCTTTGATAGGATTAAGCCTGATTCTGACATAACTCAATATTGATGCCTTTGCCCCATATCTTGATTTCCTTCAGATAACATTTATCAATATCAGATTAAACTTTACAATTGATCTAGTGTCATTTGCTGTGCAGAACGCAGTTTCAAAAATTTATTACCCATTGCATGTAGGTTTTTTTCTAATTTCCCTCACAAAAGGCAGAGCATGCCTTGTATTCTTGTATTCTCAACCTGCAGAAATAGTTTTCCATCTAACTTTTCTGCTCCCCTTAATATCTTGAAAACTGAGATCAATCACCACTTAATATAAATTCCAGTAAATGCAATCCTCATTTACAGAATCTCCTGTTGTAATTTAACTCCTGCATCCTGGGTATCGTTCTGGTAAATCTACTCTAAGTTCCCTCCAAGGTCAATATATCCTACATAAAGTGGGGTGTGCAGAATTGCTGATATAACAAGGCGTGGAGCTGGATGAATACAGCAGGCCAAGCAGCATCAGAGGAGCAGGATGCCTGACATTTTGGGCCTAGACCATTCGATCTTCTGGAGGGGGGTCTAGGCCCAAAACGTCAGCCGTGCTGCTCCTCTGACGCTGCTTGGCCTGCTGCGTTCATCCAGCTCTACACCTTGTTGTCTCAGATTCTCCAGCATCTGCAGTTCCTACTTTCTCTGCACAGAACTGCTCACAGTTTTCTAGCTATGTACAACCAGGACTTTGAACAGCTGTAGCATAATTTCTAGTCCCTTGCAATTTCATTCTCTAGATATCAAGGCCAGCATCCAGTTAGATTTTTTTGACTATTTGTAGCAACTATCCACAAAATTTCAAGTGGTAGGTAGATATACAAGTTACTTTGGAGCTACACTGTTTCTATGTCTTGACCATTCAGAAGATTCTGTCCTATTCAAAGTAACGACTCTCATTCATTTTCCGACACTGAAATCTGTATCAATTTTACAAATTTCGTGCTCAATCTAAAAATTACACTTTTGTAATTTTCTTGTTTCAATATAAACTGCTTATGATACCATCTGTCTCGGTGTAATCGAATTTAAATATACGGCTTTCAGTCCCATCATCTACGTCACAAATAAATACAATGGGAATCAGAGTAAAAATGATGATAACAGTAGGAGGTTGTGCAAGATTGGATGGAAGTAAGACACGTTTGGAAAGAACTGCACTTTACTGAAGGTGGTGGATGAGAAATTAAAGTTTTAGTACTGTATTAAGTAATTCTTTAGGTAACCAAGACACAGAGCAAAGTTTTCACAGCAGCTGGGCTGAGATGGAAATCAAAATTGCCTATTTCATGGGTGTAGAAATAAGGCTATGTAGAATAAAATGCTGTCAACAAAGCAAAAGATCTGGTTGAAAGTTTGATAAGATTTATAGTTCAGTGTCATAAGCTTAACCAGATTGGAGATTGTAGACGTGGTCACCGTTTTTGATGCAGACGTTTCGTCAGCCTGATGGGTAACATTGTCAGTGCACCTCTGGTAAAGCGTTGGTGTTCTGTCCTGCTTGTTATTTACATGCCACAATTTGCTGGAGTGGTTGGCATCCCAGCAAACTGCGGCATATAAATAACAAGTGGGACAGGACACCAATGCTTCACTGGAGGCACACTGATGCTGTTATGAAACGACTGCAAACAAAGCACGCTGCTTGGCGTGCAAGTCTGCAACCTCAAATCTGGTTGAGCCTATGACAGTGAGATTAAAGTGCATAAGATTGGTGTTAAAGATATGAAGCTTGAAGCCCAGGACTAAATGATAGACAACACAAAGACAATGGAGGAATTGTGAAATATTATGAAGAGATGAAGCTTGGTTTCGTCAGCATTCATGCACAATGCTGCAATCATGTATTTTATCTGTAAGAGATGGCATGTTGATGAGGAAGAGGATAGGCACTTCAAGGGTTGACAATGCAGAGTTAGAAGTGAAATGAATAGGTGAAAATCTGATTCAGCACATTGAAAGAAGGAGCCAAAGAGATGGTCATAGTTTGAGAGACAACACCTTCAAAGAGTGTGAAGAACCCCAAATTAATATTGGAAATGGAGTAGAAAAGATAGATGCGTTGACTGAATTTTTTTTCTGAGTGGTGTTCAATGGCAGAGAAGATCACACTTGTAATTGAGCTCATAATAACAAATAATACACAACTTCTCTTTTTTTCCCATTTTAATACCTAACATTACATGTCATTCAAGGCAAGAGATACAAGCTGAGGTCTACTTCCAAAGCTACTT
This sequence comes from Stegostoma tigrinum, assembly GCF_030684315.1. Lineage (NCBI taxonomy): Eukaryota > Metazoa > Chordata > Chondrichthyes > Orectolobiformes > Stegostomatidae > Stegostoma > Stegostoma tigrinum. Next base: position 36,207,429 of record NC_081360.1, on the reverse strand, counting down.
ACACATCTGAAAATGATACAAAATTGGATATTGAAACAATTTAAACTTTCAACATATGAGGAAACCTCATGACCCAGTCTTAAACAATGTGGTTGTGGAAAATTATTGTAGGATTAAATGTTTGCTTGCTGTATGACAACACTACACACAGGAACATACTACAATTTCTATGCTATCCTCTGAAATAGCAAAATAAAAGAGTTCAGTCCAGAATTCCGTTCCTGGTCACTGTTCAGGGATCTGTGCTGCTAAGTACTACTAAATGGGACTTGAGTGTGATATCTCCACTTTTGCAAAGTAACCTGCCAATATACATAATGTCTAGGCCTCAGTATAAAGACAGGCAATTTGGATAGTGTACCAGAGTGCTGTCAGTAGTTAATTTAACATGAGACAAAATTGCAGGTCGCAGAGGAGATATCAGGAGTCTGGGGAGAGCAACAAAAATTAAAACAGGTCACAGAATGAGTTTGCAATGTGGTTATATCTCTGATTCCAGCCAGCTTATCAACTGTTAAAATAGCAGAACATTTAGAAGGAAATACAGACTGTATGGGGAGGAGCTTCATTCCAAAGGTGTACCTCCCGTTATGTTTGGAAACAAGATAGAAACAGTGATCATGCTTGCTTTCTCTGAAGGAACAACGGTTGAGAGGTGACCTAATGGAAGCATATTACATCGAGACAGATAGATGGGGTGGATAGGAAGACACTCCTTCCATCAATAGATGGATCAATAACCAGAGGGCATGGCCATAAACTAACAAGTCAAAGTCTAACAGGAGAGTGTGTAAGACTTTTATTTTCTAGTGAGAGTGTGGTGGGAGTCTGTAACTCAATGTCTGAAGGATGGTTGAGTCAGAAATTCTCATAACAATAAAGCAGTGTTTAGGTATTCACTTGCGTAGTCATCACATCCAGGGCTGTGGTCAAATGCTGTAAAATGGGATTAGTGGAGTCAGATATTTGTTGGCACACTGCAGGCATGATGGACCAGCAGGCCTCCTTCTCCGCAGTAATTGTCTATGAGATTTAGAGCATATTTCTATGCTTGCTTTCCAGTTTAAGAGGGATAGAAATAAATCAAAGAAACTCTCAGTCTAATTACTTAAACCTCCAGCAATAGCAACCTTTATTTAAAGTGCCAGACAATCGGCTCATTCAATGATGGAAGATAGCTGTTTGCAGGAAGTATTGCTTTACAAAATTATCAGTTAGACCAGAGCTGCAGCATTGCCACAGTCTGGGTACCACCTTTTATGAAGGATGTGAACACATTGGAAACAGTGCAAACAATCTTTATTAGATTGATTCCGGGGATGAGAAAGTTCAGTTATGAAGGCTGATCGGAGAAGTTGGAATTGTTTTCCTTACAGGAGACAGCAAAGGGGAGATTCCATTTAACTTTTCACAACTACAAGATATTGGGATAGACTATGCAGGGAGGAATTGTTCCTGCTCATAAAATGAATCAAGAACAAGAGAACACATATTTTTAATGTATTTGCAGAAAGTGAATGTGATTGGAGAGCAAGCTTTCCTTATGCAGCAAGTGGTTCAAGTCTAGAATGGTCTGCCTGGAAGTATGGGACAGGCAGGTTCAATCGCGTACTCACAACAGCATTATATAAGCGCTTAAAATAGAAATAACGAACAGGGATATAGGAAAAAGGAAGAAGCACAAATTCATGATGCTCATTTAGTGAACCAGTACAGACATTATGGGCCAAATAGCCATCTGCATTGTAACAATTCTGTGATTCAGCAACATGCTGCCATTAATTGCTTGAGTTTGGAGCATTCAATAGGTTGATAAAACACTGCACTACTGAAAAATGAATATATTCATGCATTCATAGATAAAGTAACAGATACTTAATTTACACCTTTATTTTGAAACCAGATACTGTGTACCATTGATTTTAAAATCAGGCAAGTGACGAAGAAATGACACCAACCTTAAGCTGGGGGTAGATCTGTCTGATCATGGAAAGGTTCAGAGCGTTAAGGGCCTTTGGCCGATTTAATGTGATTATTCCAGTAGATCCAGACTTTGTCAAGATCACTTCCTTTTCCAGATTGGCATTTGTAGACATCTAAGACACAGAGCACAAAATCTAAATAGTATTTGAATGGCAACATTGAAATTATTTCAGTAAAGCTACTTCCACATGATAGTTCACTGCTGTTCAGACCTTATGTCAACTATTTCCCTCAGCCACCCTCCCATTTTCATTTGAAATCCCAAGTTAATCACTCAAGGTTCTCTCAATTTGGCACTTTTCACACAGGAAGTAAGAACATACTTTTGGACATTATTATTATGTGAGGAAACATACCCAATTTGTACACAGCAAGGCCTAGTTTGAAGGAATAATATTGATCAGGACACTGGAAAAACTGTCTGTTCGTCCTTACTTCATGGCATTGGATTATTTGTATTTACATTTACATAAGAAAGCCACAGCATCTTGGTGTATTTTCTTACATAAAAATTGTCCTTTGGGGAACTGAGGTAATTATCCATTGAAGATTGTGTGTTGGTATCTGTCTCAGGGCAGATTGCAAGAATTCACAAATATGCTACCATTGCCTGTATGGAGACTGGTCTTTTACATTTGCAAATGTTGACAATTATTTAATAACAATATGGCGTCTATTGATAAGACCTGTGTGAAGCTAAGCCTCTGGATAACATAATAAGAATAAAAAAGACCATGCGTGTTGACAAGGCTCATCGATAAAGTCACAGGGCAATCACTATGATTCTGCCATGTGGTGACAACAGCAGTGATATCATTGCAAGCAAATATTAAGTTAATAGTTCAGCGGTTCACTCAGTGTGCAATTTTGTATGCCATAAAACTATGCTTACAATCAGCTTTTAACTTGCTTAGCAAAAATATAAGTTTCATCGATTGCCTTTAGTTTGCAAAATGGTTGAGAGATACCAGTTCATCTGCAGTTTGTTTCTAATGCTCAGAGTAGTTTGGTGTGTTCATCAAGCCAGAAGGAGCATATTTTGAAGATATGAACAATGTCTGCTCTGTGAAAGTGCTATGCAATTTATTTTACAACTACCATTGCCAAAGAGACTCAAGATAAAAAAACACCATAACTGAATTCACTGAAATATCTCAACAAGTCAAAGACTTATTTGTTGTATATGCATTGACTACTGAAACTGCTGAAGTGATAAGAAAACAAAGGAAGGGACACAGAATATGGATTCAACACTAGAATGGAAAACAGATTGATAATGCAAAAGACTAGGCATTTAATTACTGTGTTGAAACATGCTTCCATGTATTAAAATGTTCTAAGCAACCCAATTTGGAATCTACATTTAAGCATAGTATATCAACAATTTTGTAACCCTAACTTTGAGTGCAAGGAGTACAGAAAAGTTGTTCAAAATGCAAATAGCTTCAAAAGATGACCTCAACTCTGCTAAATTCAAAACATCTAATGAAAGGACTACATTGACAACAAAAATGATTGGTGATGGTCAAATAACCAGATTTATATGAACACGTTTGCATTGTCAGATTTATTTGTTCACGAAAAATACTACAGTAAGTTTAATGGCAGCATCACCACACAGTAAAATGTAGAATGGCAACATTAACCACTCACATTAATCTTCTGTAAAATAAATTGCAAGAGCATGCTAATTTGTTAATTTTATTCATCAAAACCAAAAGAACTGCCAATGCTGTAAATCAGAGACAAATACAAAGCTGCTGGAAAAGCTCAGCAGGTCTGGCAGCATCAAGTTATGTTTTGAGGGAGCGTCACCGGACCCGAAACGTTAACTCTGTTTTCTCCTGCACAGATGCTGCCAGCCCTGCTTAGCATTTCCAGCAACTTTGTTAATTTTATTATTCTACTTACATGGTTTATCAGTCCACATGTAATAATGGATAAAAGGAATCTTAGACAATCAGTTTAAGAATTATAGCATATTTTCCCTCAGATGGTCTTGGGAATTTGATCAGTAGTACTCCACAAGGAGAATGTGAAGCTAATATTGTTCTTGTTTCTGGCAGAAACAACTCTCCAAAACTGCAAGAAAGCTCATGGGCAACAGTAATTGAGTAATATGATACTCGGAAGACTGGGCTGAAGAGAGGAATGTACGGTTTACAAGGTAAATATAGCACTTACAAAAATAGTGAGGTTAACTGCAAAACAATGTATTATGGGTGCAGATGGTTTGCAGGAGAACGAAGCAAAGGGTGAATGAAGACTGAGCTTTGGAGTAACTGAAAGCTGATGTAATGTTGCAGTTTCCACTTATACGAAAACTTTGTTTTTCCATAACTTTTAATACTAAAATAAACAAACTGAAGTAAATTCATTGGTTGGAACTTTCATTCACTCTGTGCTCCCCCTGGTGCATCATCATGCAAATACGAACGATTCTTTTCGCTGACAACAGCTATCCTTACAGAACCCAGATTGCAAGAAGTGCAGATGCTGGAGTCAGAGATAACAGTGTACAGCTGGGAGGAACACAGCAGTCCAGCCAGCATCCAGCCCTCTCACACCACTGACCAAAGCCAACCACTCCCTACCTGTATTCACTTTTCACCATCCCACCTCCCTTCTCCAGCCCCACCCCCTCCTCTGTCTATTTATTTCTGAGCTCCCTTTCCTTGCCCCATTTCTGAAGAAGGGTCCCCACCCGAAACATCAACTTTCCTGCTCCTCTGATGCTGCCTGGTCTACTGTGTTCCTCCAGTTCCACTGTTTTAGCCTTAAAGAACATGTACTTTTATTTGAAGAAAACATTTCTTAAAACATAAATCTTCTATTCTAAAAAATCACTTAAAACTTGTACATAACTGCTGCACAGAAAAGAACCATTGACTTGTACCTCTTGTACTAATACAGTCATGCCTCTGTAACTAATGGAGTGTTGTCATTTTACCTGAATAGTTTGAGCGATGGTAGCTTTTGGATAATTGCTGCTCCAGGATAAAAGGAAGAGAATAACTGTAGGCACCCTTGTAACTAAATCAATTTGGAGACTATTCTTCAATCTACTTTTATTATCCATTTTAATTTTTGAAACATTGTAATACAAACCCAGGACAATGAAGTGACAAACATCAGTGCACACATACCAGATGCTGCCGTACAATCTGTAATCTCGAAAGAGCCGTCAGCCTAAAATAAAGAACAAAACAACAGCGATTAATGATTGAGTCAGACTTTCAGATTATTTACCAGTTGACAACTGAAGAGTTCAAGACTCAGATGGATCGATTTTTGTTAGTCAAATATATCTAGAGCTGGGCGAGGGGGCAGTGATGGCATGGATTATAACAAATGTCTGTGAGTGCCTGCCTATTTCTTACTCTTCTGGTACCTTGTGGTAATTGGCACCTTTACCAGTATGTGCCACTGGGTAAGGGTTCTATGGGATAGTTTACCGCCAATCAATCCTCCTTCGTGGTTGAATTGGCCTGTGCCAATTAGTAATTAGTGGAAGAGAATACACCTTCATAGAGCATCTACAAAAGTGGCATTTTTTTAAAATTAAAAATGGTTTACTGCACAATAGCAATAAATAATTTGATCAGGCAAAATGATTAGAGCTTTTGGAAGCCAGAACATAATACATACACTCCCTCTGAAAACTCACATATGACTCTTTCTCCCATGGCTAATCCACCTACCCTGCACACCCCTGGACACTACAGGGCAACGTAGCATGACCAATCCACGTAACATTCACACCTTTGGACTGCGGAATGAAACCAGAGCACCCAACGGAAACCCACAAAGACAGAACATGCAAACTCCACACAGTCACCCAAGGCTGGAACGGAATCCGCTTCCCTGGCACTCTCAAACAGCAGCACCAAGCACTATGACACTTTGCCGCTCTTCAAGTATCTGATTTCACGAATACTGGTAGTCTGAACATTTGGCATTTTTCACAGAACACACTCTCTCCAGACTTGTAAGAATGGAAGGTCATCTGCATCAGGGCTGTTGACCTGGATTCTGTCTACGGATTATTTCTTCACTCGAAGATCTTTTATCTCACTGACATCATTTGCAGAGGACATTGTTTGTTACAGACATTGTTGTAGGTCCACTATGTTGTTTAAAGGAACTTTATTTAGTCTTCTGAAATTCCTTCAGAGAAACTCAAATCTGTTAACTTGTGTATTTGTCTCTTAACATTATCTGAAATACCTTTAATCCTGTGAATGCACATGAAAATCAGAAGCTCTTTTGAAACAAATATTTTCCTCCTTTTAGCATCCTGGATTTTCAGAACAGGTACTTTCCACTTAGTTAGAAAAAGTACTTTTTGCTCACTGTCCTGGATGCATAACTTGATAATTTCTACTTCTTGACAGTGTCCTGCATCCGCGGACATTGGTCTGGTTCCCCTGGAGTTATATGCAGTTTATCTCCCTCAAATTGTTACTTAGTTTGGGCATTTCCAGTTACCATTTATGTTGGTTGACTGGTGAAGCAGACTTTTTCAGATTCAGTTGTGTTAGTGGAAGACTGCTGTTCACTGAACACTGTCACTGGCATTCACGGTTCTGTTGCATCAGTTTATTCACCCAACAACTTTAACTAGACCTTCCTAAATGAGCTCAACAGGTTTGAACTGCTCATATTTCTTGAGTATTTGCTTCTTCTCACAAACATTGTAAAGTTTTAGTTCCTGATTTGCCTTCAGGTAATTATCCAAATTTGGTGATTCTGTACAATTGCAAATTTAACAATGAGGCAGGAGATCTGGGCCTTGGCTGTGCACCTGGCAATGCCTGTGTATCCAATCCATTACATCTTCCAGAAGGGAACCTGGAATAACTGGTTTTCTGCTGTACTGTAATAAATTGTCTGATTTCAAATGTTTTTGGTGCTTAAAATGTGTCCTCAGCCAAATCACTGGACGTGTGGTCTGGCTTTTCTTCAATTCTACACTTTGTTCTTGTTTGGTTGCGTCTTTCTTGGTCTTCTGAAATATCCCTTTCACAACATCATATGCAGCTTCAACAGATTCTTCGGATTGGGTTTTGCCATGAATCTCAAAAACGCAATGAAATCTTCTCCTGATTGCCCTCTGAACAGTAGCTGACTATAGTTTATTGTTAGCCTAGTGGCTCAGCAACTGTGGAGTATCAGATTTCTTATGGAAAGGGAGGTCCAAACATGCACGCTGACTCAAAATTGAGGAGCGTTAATCGTGAACTATGTATATATTTTCAATTATCATATGCTCCTTGGGTTGCAGTGTAACTTCTATCCTTCCTTAGTTCCTAGATTGTGTGGCATCAGTAGAATGGATACAGCACGAACATTCACCTTTTCAGAACCAATACCTTAAAACAACATCAGAGACAATGTAGGGGACACTTGAAAATTGACTTCAGGCTCGCATTTATATCCAGTCTTTAAAAAAGACAATGTTCCCTGATGTTAACAAAAAACTAGCATTTATACAGTCCCAAAGCACACCACAGCCAACTAAATACTGAAGCATAGTCACTGTTTCAGTTGACCAAACATGGCAACCAATCTGCACTGCAAGACCCCACAAACAGCAATGTGATAATGATCAGACAATATAACAAAGTGTGAAGCTGGATGAACACAGAGGCCAAGCAGCATCTCAGGAGCACAAAAGCTGACATTTCAGGATGAAGGGTCTAGGCCCAAAACATCAGCTTTTGTGTTCCTGAGATGCAGCTTGGCCTGCTGTGTTCATCCAGCTCCACACTTTATTATCTTGGATTCTCCAGCATCTGCAGTTCCCATTATCAATGATCAGACAGACAATCTGTTTGGTTGAGAGATAAATATCAACAATTTCATGGGACAGACTTCTCCTGATGTCCTTCGAATACTACCAAGGGATTTTTGTGTCCACCCGAGGAGGCACATTAGGCCTTTGACTTACCACCTTGTGTGAAAGACGACAAATCCCACAGCTGCAGCATTTCTTCATAACAACACATCGTCAATCTAGATTTTGTACTCGGGTTTCAACAGTATGATGTGAACATCCAGACTCCAATTCCGGTGAGAATGACATCATTGAGCCACAGGTGACACTATATGAACAAGGAAGGAGCAGACCTTTTGGCTTATCAAGCTTGCTCCACCATTCAATAAGATCATAGCTAATCTGAATGCAACCTCAAACCCACATTCTTACCTACCTCTGATAACCTTTCACCTTCTTGCTAAAACAAGAATCTGTTTACCTTTCTTAAAAATATTCAAGGACTCTGCTTCCCCAAGCTGGTCAGGAAGACTGTTCAAAAGAGCCTCCCATTGAAGAAAGAAAAATCTTTGCCTCATCTCAGTTTTAAATGGCAACCCCTAATGTTTTGATCCTAGTTCTTGATTCACCCTTCAGAAGAGACATTTTCTCCACATTTATCCTAACAAAACCCCCAAAATTGCTGGTGAAACTCAGCAAGTCAGGCAGCATCTGCAGTAAGCAGAGTTAACATTTTGAGTCCAGTGATCTTTTCTCAGTACTGATACTGGCTCGGAAAAGGCGAAGTGTATGCTGAAGACAAGGGAGAGGAAGGGAGTGAGCAGGGAGGGGAAGATGGAACCCACTGAAAAAGAGAACAACAGTTAAGGAGACAAAGAGATAGATGACAGTATGCTCAGTAGAAAGAAAAGCTGACAATGGAGTTGATAAGGAGGTGAAAATGGGTTAGCAGGGCTAAAAACAGTCCATGTCATGATGGAGTCTGAATGTGGCGGTGGGTAATGGACATTGAAGGTGGAGCTCAGGTTCTAAAATTATTGACTTGTCATTACATCCTGAAGGCACCAGGGTCCCCTTGTGGGAAATGAGATTCTGTTCTTCCAGCTTGCACTGAGCCCCGCTGGAGGACTAGAGACACTGGAATCTTGCTGGAGACTAAACTATGAGCTCATCTACACTGGGGAGACAAAACACAGCTTTGCAGAATGTCTACACAAATGACTCCAAGCTTCCAGTTGCCTGCCACTTGAACGTGCCATCACGTTTCTTGGCTAATGTTTCTGTCGTGGGCCTGCTGCAGTGCTCCTTTCCCCAACCCACAGCCACACACTGCGTTCAGCATAAATACCACCTTTTTCTAACTATTATCAGTTTTGAATAAGTGTCATTGGACTAAAAATGATTTCTCCCCCATACCCTTTGATCCCTTTAGCTCAAGGAGCTATGTCTAACTCCACAAAAACATTAAATGGTTTGGCCTAAACCACCTTCCAGTGTAGAGAATTCCATGGGTTCACATGTCTCTCAGTGAAGACATTTCTCCTCATTTCAGCCTGAAATGGCCTAACCTCTACCTTTAGGTTGTAATTTTTTATTATTAACCCACTTTTCTAACCAACCTGTTCAGAGATGTTATTACACACCTCTGGAGCAAGGCAGCCTTGAACTCAGATCCCCCAGTCTAGGGGTAAGGAATCATTAGGGTGCAACCCCTGACTGTAGACTCCCAGTCATTGGGAGCATCCTTCCTGCATTTACTTGTCTAGTTCTGTATTCAAATCCTCTTGCTTTGAAGGCCAATTTATCATGTGCCTTCTTCACCACCTGTTGCACCTGCAAGCTCACCGTCTCTTGCTACACATCCACCCTGCCCAATCCACTGCCATTCAAATAATAATTTGCCTTCCTGATTTTGCTACCAAAGTGGAAAACCTCACATTTTTCCACATCAGCCCTGCCTTTGCCAACTCACACTGAGGCATCTCTGAAAAACTTATCACAGTTTACTCACCCACCCAGCACTGTGTCACTTGCAAATGGCAGTATTCTATTTCGGTTCTTGATCTATATACATGGCGAGTAGCTGGGGTCCAAATACCAAATCCTGCTGTACCCCGCGCAGTGCTGCCTGCAACACAAAAACCTTGTTTCATTCTTTTGTTTCTTGTCTGCCTGGTAGCTCTTTATCTATGCCTGTATAGCACCCTAATCTTTAATTTTACATGCTAGTCTCGTTTGCTCGACCATATCAAAAGCTTTTTGGAAATCCAGGTAAATCAAATTCACCCTCATCAATTCTATGAGCTACATCCTCAAAACTTTCCAGTAGTTTTGTCAAGCATGGCTTCCCTTTCAAAAATCCACGCTGACTCTGTCGGATCCTGCTACTGTTTTCCATGCTCTCAAACATTTTATAATGGACAGAAACATTTTCCCCACCACTGATGTCAGAGTAACTGTCTATAATTTCCCATTTTCTCTCTACCTCCTTTTTTTTTCTCCAAATTTTGGGCTTACATTCGCTAGCCTCCAATCCAAAGTACTGTTCCAGAGTCTATATCAACTTAAAAAATGACCATCAATGCATCCACAATTTCTATGGCCACTTCCTTAAGAACTCTGCAAAGTAGATTATTAGGCGGTGAGGACTTGTCGGCCTCTAATCCCATCGACTTTCCCAACATCATTTCACTAGTAATAGTGATTTCCTTCGGTTTCTCCTACTCACCAGACGAGTTCCCAATATTTCTGGTACATTATTTGTGTCTTTTTTTGTGAATACAGAACCAAAGTATGAATTTAATTAGTTTATCATCTCTTTGCTCCCCATTACAAGTTCCTCTTTTTCTGACTTCAACAGACCTACATTTGTCTTAGCTAATCTTTTTCACTTCAGATACTTGTAGAAACTTTTACAGTTTGTATGCTCCCGTAAGCTTACTCTTGTAGTATATTTGCACGCGCAGCCCCCCCAATCAATTCTTTCGCCCTCATTTGCTAAAATCCAAACTGCTCTCAATCCTCAGGGCCTTTGCTATTTTTGGCCAAGCGAGTTTTGAGAAGATTTGTAGCTCAGGTTGAGGTTCTGGATGTGAGTTTGATCGCTGAGCTGGAAGGTTAGTTTTCAGACGTTTCGTCACCATTCTAGGTAACGTCAGTGAGCGTCCAATGAAGCGCTGGTGTTATGTCCCACTTTCTATTTATCTGTTTAGGTTTCCTTGGGTTGGTGATGTCATTTCCTGCGTTGGTGATATGATTTCCTGTTCTTTTCTCAGAGGATGGTAGATTGACTCCAAATCAATCTACCATCCTCTGAGAAAAAGAACAGGAAATGACATCACCAACCCAAGGAAACCTAAACAGATAAATAGAAAGCGGGACACAACACCAGTGCTTCATCGGAGGCTCACTGTTGATGTTACCTAGAATGGTGACGAAACATCTGGGAACAAACCTTCAAGCTCAGTGAACCAGCTTACATCTGGAACAAAATAAAGAACCACTCTCTTGTGGACCGAGAGGAGGAGAGTGCTGTGTTGGAGGTGAAAGGAAGACGTCGGGTTGGCTGTGCACCCTTGCGACCAGTGGATCTTAATGCTGGCTTCAGCCTAACGCTGGTTCAGGGGAGCAGCCAACCCGCAACGATGGCTGCGGCAAGTGCTTGTGCCCCAGGTCAGGGGGTCCGGAACACCATCCGTGTTTCTGTAAAGAAGGTGGATGAAAGTGCACCTGTGGGCCGCACCTTCTTTGCGAAGAGGGTCCTGTTGGACTGTTGCGGGTTCGCTGCTGCGGACATTTACTGCCTGCAGGATTTCCCCGGAGGAGGTTTTTACAATGTGACCTTCACGAGTGCCAAGCTTTGCGAGTGCTTCCTGAAGGTTTTCAAGGAGAAAGGAGGCGAGGGCCCCCTCTCTGTATTGACCGCTGTCCCGCTGTTTGTGATGCCAGTGCAGAGGAGCCGTATGGTGACTGTACATATGTACAACCCGCATGTGCCAGCAGTTGATGTCCTGACCTTCCTTGGAAGGTACGTGAAGGTGGAAGGTGGAAGGTGGAAGGGGACCTAGCTGACATCATGGACCCCTTTGGCATCTGGACCAGTAAGAGGCAGGTCAAGGTGACGCTGAGGATGGGCGCGGACAGGAATGTCGTACACCCAGCGTCCAGCTTCGCGATCGGCGGGAGCAAGGGCTACCTGACCTATGCAGGGCAACCTAAAGTCTGCCATGCCTGTGGTAGGTCAGGTCACGTGGCGGCCGACTGCAAAGCCACCATCTGCAGGAACTGCAGGGAGGAGGGACACCTAGCAAAGGATTGCCCACAAGAGAAAAGCTGCAACCTTTGCGGGGAAGCGGGCCACCTCTTTAGAGCATGCCCGCAGCGGGGGACCACCTACGCCCAGGTCACCGGCAGGGGCTATGCGGGGCCAGCCACCCCGGAGGAGAGGAAGGCACCAGGGCCCAGCAAGGACCCCACTAATGTGCAGGAGGGCCAGGTCGTGCAGGAGGCCCCAGCCCTGCAGGACGGGCCCCAACGCCAGCAAAGCGCCCCTGCAGGCTCCGCTCCCCCCCGACAACCCGGAGTCGATGGAGGCGGCGACAGGCGACCCAGGGGAGTGGACGACGGTCCGGAAAGCGGGGAGGAAGGTGCGTCGACAGGCCCAGGAACCCCAACCATCAGGCGGGAAGAGGCAGCTACAGGGGGGCTATAAGAGCTCCTCTGACGAGGGGGATTTGGAGATGCCCTGTCCGAAGCAGAAGTTAAAGATCTCAAGGGGGAAGGAAAGCAGCACCCCGGTTCCAGGTGACGGAAGGCGTCCTGAGGCTCCCTCCAACACCCAGTCAAGTGCCGCTGGGGCAGTGGAGGGGCCCCCGGAACTTCCAGGCGGGAAGGAGGAAACAGCGCGTCCCCAGCCTGACGGAGAGCCGGACCCTCCTGCCTCCACACCCATGACGGGGGGATGCCGCCCGGAAGGCAGCACGGACGGTATCCTGAGCCCAGAGAGCGTCCAGCAGTTAGCCCGGGCAATGGGCATGAAGGGACAGATGGAGGGGCTGGACCTTGGACTTGGGGTGGGTACTGCGGTCACTGCCCACAATGGGGGTACGAGTTGCGAGCATTAATGTGCGCAGTGTCAAGTCCACCGCAACATGTGTATCCACTTTGGCCGACCTGACCACCATCAAGGCGGATCTCCTGTTTCTGCAGGGGTGCAGGATACCGCACCTCGGCAGGTACGGGAAATGGTCCAGCGCCTGGACCCTGTGGGCCTTCGATCTGGTCGGGGGGGGTAACGACTGTCGCTCCTCGCGCCTGGCTATTCTGCTGTGGGGGCGTGACTTCACCATCTCTCAAGTTCAGGTGGTGGTGGGGGGGCGCCTCCTAGTGGCTGACGTCACCTACAGGAACGCTCCCCTGAGGCTGATCAACGTGTACGCCTCAGTGGTACGGAGTGAGCGGTTGGCCGTCCTGCAGCGGCTTCCACCCCTGCTGGCTACGTCCAGGCCGGTCATCCTAGGTGGAGACTTCAACTGCATCATCGATGCAGATGGAAGATCCGGCGTGGGGGCAGCGGGTGGGGGGAGTCAACTGGACGTCACGTCCAGATTCCTGATGGGCACGGTGAAGGACGCCAAGCTGCTCGATGTCTTCAGCACCCCTGCAGACGGAGAGCAGCGGAGGTACACCTGGTCGCGGCCAGACGGGTCTATCCGCTCAAGGATAGACTTCCTGTTTGTGTCACGGGCGTTCTCGGTCAGGTCCACCGGCGTCGAGCCGGTGTTCTTCTCTGACCACTGCCTCCTGCTGGCTGACTGTCACTTACAGGACGACCAGCTGGCCGGCAAGGGGACGTGGAAGCTCAACACGACTCTGTTGACCCCAGAGAACGTCGAGGAGCTTAAGAGGGAGTACGCCGGTTGGAGAACCCGCTGTCCCCACGCCGGATCTTCCATCTGCATCGATGATGCAGTTGAAGTCTCCGCCTAGGATGACCGGCCTGGATGTAGCCAGCAGGGGTGGAAGCCGCTGCAGGACGGCCAACCGCTCACTCCGTACCACTGAGGCGTACACGTTGATCAGCCTCAGGGGAGCATTTTTTTTTGAAACCCCTCTTTGAGTCTCTGGGCGCCTGGTGGGAGACGGTGAAGGAGAACGTCAAGAGGTTCTTTGTCCTCAAGGGTGTTCGGAAGGCGAGAGAGAGGCGGGGAAAGCTGTCGCAACTCCAGAAAAGGGTGCAGAACCTGCTCCTTCTGCAGTTGATGGGGGTCGATGTCACGGAGGACCTCCGTGAGGTGAGGGGCCAGCAAGCCTCGCTCTTCGCCGCGGAGGCCTCCCAGATAATCTTCCGGTCCAGGGTCCGCTCCGTGGAGCAGGACGAGACGTGCTCGCTCTTCTTCTTTCAGAAGGTGCACAAAGAGAGCTCTGTGCTTAGCCGGCTGAAGGAGGACGATGGCTTGGTGACGTCGTCTCGGCCCGACATTTTGAGGATCAGCAGATCTTTCTATGCCGGACTGTACGACACGAAGCCCACGGACAGCACGGCCTCCGAGTCGTTCCTGTCGTCTATCACGGAGGTCTTAGACGACGGCACAAGGGAGTGGCTGGACGGCCGATATCCCTGGACGAGCTGACCAGAGCCCTCAAGTCCTTGGAGAGGAATAGGACTCCCGGAAGCGACGGCTTACCGGTCGAGCTGTATTCCGCTCTGTGGGACCTGATTGGCCAGGACCTTCTGGAGGTGTACGATAGTGCGCTTCGGGCAGGGGAAATGTGCAAGTCCATGTGGAAGGGCATCATCACCCTCATTTACAAGAGGAAGGAGTAGAGGGAGGAAATTAAGAATTGACGTCCCATTTCACTATTGTACGTGGACTACAAAATCCTGGCCAAGGTCATAGCCAACCGGGTCAGGTCTGTCCTGGAGTCGGTGAATCACCCTGACCAAACTTGTGCTGTGCCGGGCAGGAAGATCGCTGAGAGCCTCGCGCTCATCAGGGATACGATCGCCTACGTACAGGACAGGCGGGTGGACACCTGCCTCGTCAGCCTGGACCAGGAGAAGGCCTTCGACAGGGTCTCTCATGCTTATATGAGGGACGTCCTCTCCAAATTGGGGTTCGGGGAGGGCATCCGCAATTGGATCCGGCTGCTCTACACCAACATCGTTAGCGCAGTCTCAATCAACGGGTGGGAATCAGACAGTTTTCCTGTTAGATCTGGAGTCAGGCAGGGCTGCCCGCTCTCTCCTGCCTTGTTCGTGTGCTGTGTGGAGCCCTTCGCCGCGTCCATCAGGAAGGACGTGAACCTGAAGGGCGTGACGATCCCAGGCAGCGGAGGCCTTCAGGTCAAGACCTCCCTGTACATGGACGATGTCGCCGTCTTCTGCACCTATCGTCGGTCGGTGAGTAGACTATTGGACATCTGCGGCCAGTTTGAACTGGCCTCGGGTGCCAAAGTCAATAGGGGTAAGAGCGAGGTCATGTTCTTCGGGAACTGGGACGACCGCTCCTTCATCCCCTTCACCGTCAGGACAGACTACCTGAAGGTGCTGGGTGTTTGGTTTGGTGGAGCTGGGGCGTGCACTAAGACTTGGGAGGAGCGTATCACCAAATTGAAGCAGAAGCTGGGCAGGTGGTCGCAATGGTCCCTCTCCATCGCGGGTAAGAACCTGGTTGTCAAGTGCGAGGGGCTTTCAGTACTGTTGTATGTGGCGCAGGCCTGGCCTATTCCCTGGACCTGCGCCGCTGCAGTCACCCGGGCCATCTTCCACTTCATTTGGGGGTCGAGGATGGACCGGGTCCGCAGGGGCACCATGTACAAAGGCCTGGAAAATGGGGGAAAAGGGCGTACCAAACGCCACCCTCGCCCTGACAGCTACCTTTGTGTGCGGCTGCATCAAGCTGTGCGTAGGTCCTCAGTGCGCAAACACCAAGTGTCACTACTTACTGAGGTTCTACCTGTCCCCGGTGTTGCGAAGGATGGGCCTGGCCTCGTTGCCGCGGAACGCTCCGAGTAGTTGGACCGTTCCGTACCACCTGTCCCTCGTGGAGAAATTTTTGAAAGGAAACACCTTTGACCACAAGGCCATCAGGCAGTGGTCAGCACGTAGTATCCTCGGGATCCTTCGGGAAAAGGAGAGGGTGGGTCCCGTCGTGTGGTTCCCCACGCAGACTGCCAAAGTTGTTTGGCAGAATGCCTCATCGCCAGAATTTTCAAACAAGCACAAGGACATTGCTTGGCTGGCGGTGAGAGGGGCTCTGCCAGTGAGATCCTTTATACATGCCCGGAATCTCTGCGCCACCGCACGCTGCCCTCAAGGTGGCTGCAGGGGGGACGAGACTGTCGATCACCTCCTTCTGCAGTGTGCCTGTGCACAGGAGGTCTGGAGGGGGATGCAGTGGCATTTGTCAAGGTTCGTCCTGAGCAGCTCCGTGACGCGGGACTCCATGCTCTACGGACTGTTTCGGGGGACGCACACCAAGACCAATATCAACTGCGCCTGGAGGACCATCAATGCGGTGAAAGACGCTCTTTGGTCTGCCCGCAACTTGTTGGTCTGCCAGCTGAAAGAACCGACCCCGACCGAGTGTTGCAGACTGGCGCACTCCAAGGTCCAGGACTACGTGCTGAGGGACGTGCTAAAGGTTGGGGCAGCCGCCGCCAAGGCGCGGTGGGGAATGACCACGGTATGAAACCCCTCATCCAGAATAGAAAAAAGAACCCTATCTGGTAACTGGGCCCAGCTGGCGCCTTCCCCAACTGGTCAGGGGGCCAACGTGGACTGTGCGGGGTGACGACTGCCGGGGTGTTTTCTTTGCTTTGTTTTTTTTTCCTTCTTTGTTTTTTTTCCTTTAGTTGGTCTATGTACCCCCTGGGTAACCCGGAGCGGCTTGCATGACAGGGTAGGTGTGTAAATATGTTTTTTTTTGTACATCTTACGAATAAAGTATATTTTTTCAATAAAAAAAGGTGATGAAACGTCTGAAAACTTACCTTCCAGCTCAGCGAGCAAACTCACATCCAGAATTTTTGGCCAATTTGTATGCTCCTTCCTTGAATCCTTACTCTCCATAATTTCCCTTGTTTAGTCATGATCGTGCTACCTTTTCAATGTTGTTTATGCGCCACATATGTTTGATCCACAGTGTGTGGCATCTAAGCTAACCTTCCTTCCCTCAAAGATATTTGGGACCAGATGCACACACACAAATTTCAAATATCATAATGGTGCCCATTATTGAACTGAGATTAGCTTTACATTTCAGATGTATTCATCGAATTTTAATTCAACCAGCCAGTATGAAACCCAAACCCAGGTGCCTGGGCGACTACCTGGGCCACTGGATTTTATGTATGTATTTTAACAGATATTGTATTATTTTAATCATGCATCTGTACATGCTTCACATCTGCGACAGTTAACAAACCGTTACCCCATTTCTTCCAACATTTTTGTCAATTTTATCTTGTTACAAATTTCTACACATTTTGGCTCAACTAACTTTGTCCAGGGAGTTTGGCAATATATCTGAAACTTATTGAAAATAAAAGCACTGGTATTATCTTGAGAGCTCACCATAAGGCCTGGCAAACTTCATACTAGCCATCTTTTATAGTGGGCAAATAACAACAGTTTAAACAGTGGAGAATTGAATGCAAAATAGGGTAGGGCTGTTTAAAATTATCCAAAAATAGTCCATGAAGTTGTTCACAACCCTGGGTAGAAAATTGTCAATTGGCCAGATTATGTAACTACAGTAGGTTGAGAGGTGTAATGTCACAAGAACACAATCACCTTCAGGTTCTCCTTGAAGTCTCACATCATCATGACTTGCATAAATAACATTCATTCTGGAATGCCAAATCAAATCCTCATTTTTCATACCAGCACTGTCTTAGCAATGTTATGGAAATAGCAACAGATCAAGAAGCTTCACCACCATGTTTTCAACATGACATGAAATGGGCCACAAATGCAGCATTGCCAATGATGGTATATGCCCAAAACATACAAAAGTTAAATCAGCTGAAAGGCACAGAAATTTGAACAGGATAAAGTTCACAAAAAATTTGACAAAAGTGTGCCAACAGCACATTAACTGTTAGGGATGCAAGACTGAAATATGGCTCACTACCATCCAAAACAGTGAACCTTGAAACTATCGCGTGCCTTCTCTTTAGAATTACCCAAGACTCTTCATCCCCCTCCCAAATTTAATATCCTGAAAACCTATTTTTCCAAGCAAGTTTTCAATCACTTCCCAATTTCAACTAAGAACTCAGCTTCATTTCTCCCTTTCCTTCTCCCTCTGTTGCAAGCTTTGGGTCATTTTCCCAAAGTGAGCATAAGGTGCTTGCATTGTTAATCACAGTAGCATTTTCCCCTCATTAATCACGTAAACATTACAAAAATTATTTTACAATATTTTATGTACTATTTGGTGTTCCCTGAAAATACCCAAATACTGTACAAAGCAATTAACAGTGTCTGTCCATTTAATTTATTGACAATATTATGGGAGCAGTTAGCACTGTGTTATTACAAAAGCAAAATACTTTGCTGGATACTTCTGGGATGCTGGTAATCTGAAAAAAAATACAGCGAACGCTAGAGACAGTGAGCAGGTCCGACAGCTTGCGAAGACAAAGACAGAGTCAACGTTTCGAGTCTATGATTCTTCGTCAGAACTGCGTGTGTTTCAATGTCTTACTACATTCAGTTTCCTACAAACTGTACATCTGCGACTGGGGGTCGGGGTGGGGTGCGATATTCTTATACCTATAGCTAGGAGGTGTATAGAGTAAGGACAAGTGCACGTAAATCCGACAGCAAAGGATGCCAAACTGTGCTGGGATCTGAAGGGAGCCCTGAGGACTAGGAAGAAGTTTCTGGGAATCACAAGAGTTACTGCAGAAACGTACCGACGTTTAAACAGTCTTGCGACCACTGGAGGAAATGGGTTTTAAATGCAGAAAAGTTTATGCCTACACATTACGAACAAATAACATTTTTTGACCACGCTAACGCCAAGAAGACACACGCAAAGCAAGAGGATCACATCAACATGACTGCAATGGCTCACATTAGACCCAACCTTACAAATGAGAAGCTCTCACTGCTTTCGAGTTACTTGATGCAACCTTCGGGGCGCACTCGCCACAGGCTGCAGCGGCCCAACGAGTGTACTACACCCTCAGGCAGATATACAAACCTTTCACAAGTCCCAAGCACCCACCGTAACTGAGCAGACACGACCCAGCCGCTCATCGCTTCTCTGATCTCCAGATCCCCCCAGCAACACGGCCAAGACTTTCCCGTCCACCCTCACACACCACTACCTGTCACAGCGCCACTCTCGGCGCGGAGGAATCACAAAGGCAACAGAGTTCAAAGCTGAAAAGGGCTATTGCGGTGTAAGTGGTCGTGTCGCTGTGTCTGATCTGCGTCGATCCCACCTACTCCAAGCGTGTGTCGCAGTATTTTCTGAACGGGTTGCTTGAAAATATCTACAGCTATTATTTAACCTTGTAAGGAACGTGCTGCTGCCCTGTCTTGGTGCTTGGTTAACATTAGAAATGACAAAGTGTGCACTGTGAATGTTGGAAGAGCTGAATGCAATTCATTCCATGCACTTTCTCGGTCGCCCTCAGATGTCTGTCACAATACAACCCCTTGACCTACAGGCAAACTCACTGGAATCTCTCAGATTGAAGCCGCAATTTACAAGCTATAGATTTTATTTTAAAAAAACAGGCGAAATAGTTTGTTTCTCCAACACAGACACACACACTCGATAGTAATTGGCACCTCAGATGTGAAATCTTGCAAACTTTATCCTCATGTCTTTGGAATGAAAGCAATTAAATTTCTAAATTCGAACTCTTTTTAACGAACAGGGCAACGATTTTCGCGATTAGTCTTTGCACATACGCCTGTCTATCCCACATAATCTTTTTGGTTTTTGGGAGAAATGAATCAATCTCATCCTTGTACATTTCTTACAGCCTTCATATCGATTACAAATGTTAGAAAATACATTATACTAAACCTTGTATTTTGCCTAAAGAAGTGATATACTTAGAAAAATACACCAAAACATGCACGGGCAGCCCAACAAAGGTTTAATTATAGGACTATAAATATAATGCCAGTGCTTAACTAATTGAACTACAACGCTCATGCATGTACATACCTTGCAAGGTATATGGTGTTGGTTTGTTTCGTCCTCAATTTTTTTAAGCAATTGCAGCTGTCACGGGGAAAACACCAGCATCCTGTGCACTAAATGCAGTTCAAGCACCACAAATTTCACTTTTAGGGATTAAAGCCACGTATAATCTGCGTGTGATTATTATAAATAAAAATACTGTCAACACATTATTTTGACAAAACAAGGTTCTATTTATATAGCAGCTTTAATGTTATTAAATATGCCCAGGCACTTAACAGCCTTATAAAACTAAGATAACAAAGTGTGGAGGTGGATAAACACAGCAGGCCAAGCAGCATCTTCGGAGCACAAAAGCTGGGTGACATTTCAGGCCTAGACCATTCATCAGAAAAGTGGGAGGGAAAGAGGGTTCTGAAATAAATAGGGAGAGAGGGGGAGGTGGATCGAAGATGGATAGTGGAGAAGATAGGTAGAGAGGAGACAGACAAGTTAAAGATGCGGGGATGGAGCCAGTAAAGGTGAGTGTAGGTGGGGAGATAGGGAGGAGATAGGTCAGTCTGGTAAGGATGTACAAGTCAAGGGGGCGGGTTGAGGTTAGTAGGAGGAAATGGGGGTGCGGCTCGAGGTGGAAGGAGGGGATAGGTGAGAGGAAAAACAGGTTAAGGGGGCTGGGACGAGCTGGGCTGGTTTTGGGATGCAGTAGGGCAATGGGAGATTTTGAAGCTTGTGAAATCCACATTGGTACCATTGGGCTGCAGGATTTCCAAGAGGAATATGAGTTGCTGTTCCTGCAACCTTCAGGTGGCATCGTTGCGGCACTGCAGGAGGCCCATGATGGACACATCATCTAAGGAATGGGAGGGGGAGTTGAAACGTTTGTGGCTGGGAGGTGCAGTTGTTTATTGCGAACCGAGCGTAGGTGTTCTGCAAAGCGGTCCCCAAGCCTCTGCTTGGTTTTCCTGATGTAGAGGAAGCCACAACGGGTACAGCGGATACAGTATACCACATTGGCAGATGTGCAGGTGAACATCTTGATGTGGAAGGTCTTCTTGGGGCCTGGGATGGGAGTGAGGGAGGAGGTATGGGGGCAAGTGTAGCAGTTCCTGCGGTTGCAGGGGAAAGTGCCGGGTGTCGTGGGGTTGGAGGAGAGTGTGGAGTGGACAAGGGAGTCACAGAGAGAGTGGTCCCTCCAGAAAGCAGACAAGGATGGGGAGGGAAAATATCTTTGGTGGTGGGGTTGGATTGCAGGTGGTGGAAGTGTTGGAGGATGATGTGTTGGATCTGGAGGTTGGGGTGGTACGTGAGGACGAGGGGGATTCTCTTGGGGTGATTATTGTGGGGACAGGGTGTGAGGGATGAGTTGCGGAAAATGCGAGAGACAGGGTCGAGGCGTTCTCAAACACTATGGGGGGGGAAGTTGCAGCCCTTGAAAAATGAGGACATCTGAGATGTATGGGTATTGAATGCCTCATCCTGGGAGCAGATGGGGCAGAGGCGAGGGAATTGGGAATAGGGGATGCAATTTTTGCAGGAAGTTGGGTAGGAGGAGGTCTATTCTAGGTAGCTGTGGGAGTCGGTGGGCTTAAAATGGATGTCAGTTTCTAGGTGATGGCCTGAGATGGAGACAGAGAGGTCCAGGAAGGTGAGAGATGTGTTGGAGATGGTCCAGGTGAACTTAAGATTGGGGTGGAAGGAATTGGTGAAGTGCATGAACTGTTCGAGCTCCTTGTGGGAGCACGAGGCGGCGCTGATACAGTCATCAATGTAACAGAGGAAGAGGTCAGATTTAGGGCCAGTGTAGGTATGGAAGGGGGATTGTTCCACATAACCTACAAAGAGGCAGGCATAGCTTGGGCCCATGCAGGTACCCATGGCCACCCCCTTTGTCTGCAGGAGGTGGGAGCAATCATAAGAGAAGTTGTTGAGGCCTTATAAAACTAAACATGACTGAGCTACAGAGGGATAAATTTGGTCATAAGCATACCTTAAGAAGGATCTGAAGTAAAGAAGCAGAGAGTGGCCAAACTTGTATTCCGCATCTTGGGGCCTGGACAGCTGAAGTACCAGCCGCCCAATTACAGTCATCCATAGTCTTACGAGATAATAGGCTGCCCTTTCATTCGAGAGAGATGACTGGAGATGGTGGGGTTGGTTTAACCCGAGGGTCACCAAACCTCAGGGTGAGAGGAGATGTTGCCAAGGACAATCCTTCATGGTTAGCTCAACTGGTGTAGGAATTGAAAACACGCTGTTGGTATTTCTGTGTTGCAAACCAGCTGTCCAGCCAACTGAGATAATCAACCCGGGGCCACCAGTAGAGGAGTAATTAAAATCAATAATTTACCACAGGCCAGAATCAAAGGAGTGCATTGCCTCAGAGGCATGAGCGGCTGAATAGATTGCAAGGATAGGAAGGGGTGAGGCAATGAAAGTATTTGAAAGTGAACGTGAGAAATTTAAAATCAAAATTTTCCTTGGTTAGAATCAATGGAGGCCAGCAAGCATAGAGGTAATAGTTAAATGAGATTTAATACGATTGTTTTAAATCCACTGGCAATCAGATGCACACTTCATGCCAGTAAATTTATTGTGACTAAATACAATTTTAATCTTTTTAATGAAGATGTCTCTACTCATTGTGCCAACAATCAAGTAGTCCTCAGCACTTCAAAGAGGCAGCTCTCCATCATCATCTTCTCAAGGGTAAGTATGGATGGGCAATAAGTGCTGCCCTTACATCTCTTATAAGAGCGTAAAAGACAAGAGTGACGAACAGCAATAATGTCACTTGAGACTTCAAAAGTCACAATAATTTGTTAATTTGTAAAGTTCAATTGTCAAATGGAATTTATATTAATGGTCTTTCATTTGTAATTACTTAAGCTATTAATATAGTTTAATGTGTCACTTTTTTAACAAAATATGCCATGTTTTAATAGCATGAAAATCTATGCAATATGTCATGTCAAAAGGAGATTTCTTCGCAAATACGTATTCAATTAATATCACACGTACTACTTTCTATATGACTTAATGTTTCACTAAAATATTGTAATATACAATGACTTTAATTTTCTTTTGCTTTTTGAAGTTGAGAATGCAAAGTAAGTCGATTGGTGGTGCTCCTCATTTATTGTGATGTGTTAAATATGGGAAAGACAGCTTCTATTTCAATACCATTTTTGCCTGGTATTAAAATAGGGTAACACATATAAAAAAGCAACTTTTAGAATTGAATTCTAAATTGACCACTGTGCTGTTGATGAAGAATAGCTTATATTGGTCAAATAGATCCGAAATGCTGTATTACCAAACAATCATTGACATACAAATAGAGCAACATGATTTCTCAAGTGGAATGCATTGAGTCAGATCCATCATGGCTCATGTGATTTTCCCTGTGTAATCTTCCACTCTTCAAAATCATTAATTGTACATCCTGGTTCGGCAGCCTCTACCTCATGGAATTGCACAGCTGGAGAAGTGAAATGTTCACCATTCATGCCACAGTTCCCTGACTGATCTAACTGTAAATCCCAGACTGGTTGCATTTTATCTGCAGGATTCAAGGTGGCCTAAACCTCAGACTGAAAAGACACTGTCACTGTACTCTGGTAAACACCTGAGTCACCACTGTCTAACTCCTATGTTGGAATCAGTCCAGCTCCTTGACTCATTGTAGAAGTTCACCCTGACGACTGTATTCTGCTTTGACTTATTGATACCTGGTCCCCTTTGACTTTTCAACAGGCCATTGGTTGAAGCAAACGTAGTGTGTTTGCCATTTAAGCTGCTGACACATCCTGTAGATATGACACTGACGTAGCACACTGTAGCATGTCCACCACCATGAACGTTCAATGCTCTGAACTATGACAAGCTGCCTACCTCTTCTCTGAGCTAAAATGCAATGCAAGCCACAGAGGCTGCTAGCCTCGAAGCCAGTGCAAAGTGAATGAACACTAAGAAATGAACAGCCACACAATACACACTGTGTAGATGCATGAGATGTTTGTGTGACTCTGTGTGCAAAGCAATCTTACAGAAGCCTACAAGTTGTGGCTACCTATGAACTTTAAAGTGATGTCCTGAAGTGCTAAAGTAATGTGAGAGTTGGTTCTTCAGAAGAGGTGTAGATGAGGCAGGTGGTTTACTTGTGCCCACTAGCTTAGAGGAGGATGGTATCTGTGGAGAAGGCAGAGGTTTGTGGTGAAGACAGAGTTGGCTGAAGGCCCAGAGAAACAAGCAACAAGATGCTGCCACCAGTTTACGGCTATGACTTTTGTGTCAGGAATTGGTATTACCTTTATTGGGGAAAGAGAGAACTAGAATTGGCATTTGATGAGATGGTTTTGGCTAATAACGAGATACTGGTGCATAGATATAAGGTAGGTATCATTTAATAGTGAGACTCTGATGTCACCATTTAAACTTAAGTAGAAAATTGAAAATTTTTTCTTAACACCAACATGCTACTTTTTAACGTCTTGGCAAATTTTCCCAATAATAATTTCCTTATTATCACCCATCCACTCAAAAGAGTGGAAAACTCTGCCCATACTATCTGCATTTGTTGAATTACCTGAGGTTTGTGAAATGTTATTAAGATTCTTCATGGCTAGCATTGAGAAATGCTGTTTCATGGTTTATGAAAGGAGCAAAACAAGAAAATAAAATTTGAGAATTTCTTTCTTCTCATATGTGTGAAGAAACTGTATTATCACTTTATATCACACATATATGTTAGGAATCTACATGTGCACCACTCACAAAGCAACGGCTATATCCATTGATAACTGTCCCAAAAAAATCAGAATATCAGGTAGATGTCTATGAGTAAATCTTAAATCTTTAGATGTTGCTTTCTGTATCCAACTAAAAAGGTGACACCTCTTCTTGAGAACTAAATGAACAAAAAACCCAAAAATGATCTGTTAAATGCTGTGTGATGAAAATTGATCTTGAACCAGTAAAACAGCACTTTTCATGCCTGCCATAAAGAACAATAATTGTCCCCTTTAATAATGGAAGCTCAGCTGCACTACAGATACTGAATTGCAAGTATGGATATCTAGAACAGAGGCTTTGGTTTGTACAATAAAATTGCTAGAATCTGGCATCCCTTTCTTTCATAAGGACATTGCATGCTTAAACATGCTTAGTTATTCTAGGAACGCAGAATGTTAGCATGCAAGTCCAACAAACAATTTGGAAGGTAAGTGGCGTGTTGGACTTTATTGCAAGGGGTTTGGAGTGCAAGAATAAAGAGATCTGCTACACTGTACAGGATTTTGCCTAAGGGACTTGACTTAAACGCTGAGAGGATGTTTACGGTCATAAGACAGTCTAGGATCAGAGGCTATTGTCTCAAAAGTAAAGGGTATCAATTTAAGACTGAGATGTGGAAGAATTCCTCTCTCAAAGGCTTGTGAATATTTAGAGATAGATAGATTATTGTTTAGTAGTGGGTTCAAAGGATATGGGGAAAAGACAGTTTAAGGGGATGTGAAGAATGTTGGATCTGCAATTATTTGATTGAATCGGAGAGCATGCTCAAGTGGTTGAATAGCCTACTATTGTTCCTGTTTTATGGTCTTAAAGTCAAAATACTCAACTTAGACAATCCTTCCATATCCAGGATCAACCCTAATGCGTCTTCTCTGGACTGCCTCCAATTCAAGTATATCTTTCCTTGGATAAGAGAACCACAATAGCAGTTCATAGTATTCCAGCTATGGTCTAAATACTGAACAAAAACAAAGTTGCTGGAAAAGCTCAGCAGATCTGGCAGCATCTGTGAAGGAAAAAACAGAGTTAATGGTTCAGGTCCGTTGACCTTTCCTCAGAACTGATGGTAGGTGGGAAAACATCAGTTTTTATGCAGAAGAAAGGGAGGTGGGTAGGGTAGGGAGTAAATGATAGGATAGAACCCAAAGAGAGAGAAAGACAGTTGGGCAGACAAAGGAGTTGTTAATGATCAGGCTGGGAGGGCGATAATGGGCACTGTTAGTGAGTAACAACAAGGGGGTGTGTAGTGGCAGGCTATTGGTAACAAGGCCTGGTGTGTGGGGTAGGAGGCTAGGACATGGCAGAATTTAGGCACTAAAATTATTGAACTCAATATTGAGTCTGAAGGGCTAGAGGGTCTCCAAGTGGAAAATGAGGTGTTGTTCCTCCAGCCTGCATTAGGCTTCCCTGGAACACCACAGCAAGCCAGAGACATAGATCTTGGCCAGGGAGCAGGGTGGTGTGTTAAATAAGCAGGCAACAGGTAGGTTAGGGTCTTTCTTGCGAGCAGAACGTAGATGTTCTGCAAAGCAGTCGCCAAGTCCAAGCTTCATTTCCCCAATGTTGAGAAGACCACTTTGTAAGCAGGAAGGTATGTTTAGGCCCTTGGATACTGGGGAGGGAGGAGGTAAATGGGCAGGCATTGCACCTTCGCTGGTTACATGGGAAGTTGCCGTAAGACTTTGGGGAGGTGTTGGGGGTGAAGGATGTATGAACCAGGGCATCCCAAAAGGAATGGTTCTTGCAGACGACGGACAAGGGAGGGGAGGGGAATATCTGGTGGTGGCATCTCACTGGAGGTGCAGAAATGGCCTCTGATGATCACCTGCCCATTTGCCTTTCTTTTCTATTAGTTAACCAATCCTCTATCCATGCTAATATGCTACCACAACACTATGGGCACTCAATTAGTAGCCTAATGTATGGTACTTTATCAAATGCCTTCTGGAAATCTCAATCTATTTTTTTACATTCTCTTCTTCCCGTTTATCTATCCAGCTTGTACCGATTCAAAGGCTTCCAGTAAATTTGTCAGGCATGATTTCACTTTCATCAAGCCATGCTAACTTTGCTTGATCACATGATGTCTTTCCAAAAGCTTTAGTACTACACTTTAAAAGTAATGAGCAAAACAGTTTTAAAAAATTGAAAGGTGCAAGTTTTGTTAGGGATTATTGGTGGATTTTTTTAGCGCAATTTACAGCGTGAGGGTGATGTTCACACACCGCCCTCTGGGTGGCAGTTTCGTTGCATTGAATACTGGAGGCTTGCATGAGAACAGCCGGTGGTTTCGCAAAGCGACATCGCTCATCCATCACAACGAGCCACAGACGTGAGTGTGACTGTGTTTGTCAGAGAGACCTATCGCCTCATCTGTTCTCCCTTTCCGCAGATCGGGTCATTTCAACCGCTGGTGTACTGCACACTGCTGCTGCTGACTGTGCACATACCGCACCCCCCTGTGCAGAGAATGACCTCCACGGGCATCTGAGTGCCGGACCAGCAGCGACCATTCCAGGTAATCTGATCCAGCAGCTTGTATGTGGCGACTTGCTGTTATTGTTCACTGGGAGACCCGAAAATGTGGGCAGAAAGTTAGAGGTGAAAGTGCTTGGCCTAACATGTTAGAATGGACATCTTGGAGATCTAGACCTGCATAGCATGCAGAAAAGTACCAGTGCGAAAGGCGGGTCTTTTGCTCTTATCTGTTACCTCAAGGGTGCATTTTGGATTCTTTTTCGCGCGGCACATTGCTGAGGGTGGGGTCCGATAAACGGGCTTGAAACATCAAAGGTCGCATCAGAGGGCCAATGACCTGGAGGGCGCAGATTCTCACCAGGGCTGTTTCCATTTCATCGGAGTTTCTTGGCCCCTGTCACAGGGAACATGTTCCCAGTCAGTTTAGCCGCTATCTCACGGGTTGCTTTCTGCTGAGTGCAGCCCTGCACAGATTCTACGCCCCCCTCCTCTTCTGCGGCAGTGCATGGAAGCTTAGTGACCCTCTAAACAACAGACGCCGCTGTGTCCTGCCATTCGCACATTGTGTGGTTAGAATGTGCTTCCTGTACCCTCCAATTATAATTTTATTTGGTACATATGTCAGACGTAATTTCCTTCGTTGATATAGGAGAATTGCTAGAAATGACATCTTTCATGTTAGCAAGAACAACAATTAACATAATATCCTAATTTTCTGTGCGGCCCTTCTCTCCAGTAGATGCTGACGCTGCGGGATTTTTTGGGGGTTTGGGGTGGAGGTGAGGGTTGGGAACGTGGCACAATAATTACCTTTACCGAACTGCCAATTACTTGTGTGTGGCCTTAACAGTCAGTGCTAGGATGACATTCAACTTGAACGGCAACTACAAGTAGGCCCACTCCTGCCACTTGGCAAGTACATCCCCTGCGCAGATTAAAGCAGCATGAACAAAACAAATGGCACAAGTACAGGTCAGTGGGTATGATCTTACAGTGATTACAGAGCTGTAGTTAAAACAAAAATCGAAGCATAGAGCTAAATATTCAGGAGTATGTGACTTTTTGAATGGACAGGCTAGAAGGAAAGGTTGATGGGAAAGCATTCTTGGTATGGGATGGAATAAGTATGATAGCAAGAAAGATACAGAATCCATATCGGTTGAAGGTAGGAAATAAAAATGAAAAGAAGACATGGCTAAAAGTATTTTATAGGCCTCTAACAGTAGGTGTACAGTGGGACAGTGAAAACATGTAAGGAAGACAGTACATTAATCATGGGTGACTTTAATCGTCATGTAAATTGGGATAGTCAGATAGGCAGAGGAATCCACCAGGAACAATTATTGGAGTGTATTTAGATTAATTTGCCAAAACAACATGTTGCGGATTCAACTAGGAATCAGGCTATTTTGGATTTAGTGATGTGTAAGGAGAGAGGTTGAACAAATCATGTCAGAATTTAAAGAAGAATCCCCGAGGAAACAGTAACCATAACACGGTAGAAGTTAGAATTTGGTTTGAGAGGATGGAACTTGGGTCAGAACTCACTGTACTGAGCTGATAAGTTTAATTACAAAATAATGAGGGTGGAGCTGGCTGGAGCGGACTGAGAAAGGAGTTTAACATTCAAGACAGTTGAGAAAATAGTTCATGGCTCCTCAGCAAAGACATGTTCCAGTGAGGAAGAAGGATTCCAGGAAGGGATAGGCCAACTGTGGGTTAACCAGTGAAGTTAAGGATCGCATGAAATTGAAATAAAAAGCAATGTGGCAAAGATTAGTGGTGAACCAGGGAATTAGGAACATTTTAAAAACCAACAAAATGCAAACCAAAACAAATGAGGAAAAAATTAAACTTTGCAAGTAACCTTGTAAGTAATGTTAATACAGGCAGCAAGAACTTCTGTGAACACTTAAAAAGAAATAGAAGCCAAAGTGAACATAGGCCCCTAATGAATGAGACTGAGGAAATAACAACATGGAACCAGGAAATGGCAGAAGAATTGAATTAATACTTTGCATCAGTCTTCATAGTAACAGACATTAATAGCATTCTAAGATTACTAAACAATAAAAAGGCAAAAGGAGGAGAGGAAATAAATATAATAACTATCACTTGAGAGAAAGTGCTTGACAAACTAATGGAGCTAAAGACCAGTAAGCCAACTGGACCTGATTGGATGCACCTGAGAAGAGAAAGGCAGTAGTTGCAGAGGTAGTGGATGCACTGGTAGTAATCTCCCAAGAGCCTTAGATTCTGAAATGGTCCCAGAGAATTGGAAAATTGTCAACACCTTTATATAAAAAGGAAAGGAGACCAAACACAGGTAACTGTAGGCCAGTTAATTTAATGTTAAGTATTGGGAAAATGTTGTGTCTATTCTAAAGGATGTAATAGCAGAGCATTTAGAAATACTTAACATGATCAAGCAGAGTCAGCATGCTTTCATGAAGGGGATATCGTTCTGATAACTTTAATAGAATTTGTTGAGTAGGTCGCAAGCAGGATCAATAAGGGGAAGCAGATTATGTTACATATTTGGATTTTCAGAATGAATTTTATTAAGTACATGTTAAGCTACTTGCTAAGACAAGAACTCATTGTGTTGCAGATATTGTATTAGCATAGATAGCAGATTGACCAAATAATATAAGACAGTTGGAAAGGTTGCATTTTCAGGATGGCAGCCTGTAACTGGTGGTTTGCCGTAGAGATCAGTGCAGGGCCGCAATTATTTACAGTATATATTAATGATTTAATTACAGAATATATTAGCGATGTGAACAGTGAATGTATTATTGTCAAGTTTGTGGATGTTACATAAATCAGTGGAAAGGTGAGTGATGAGGAAGACACAAAGAGTCTGCAGAGTGATATAAACAGATTAAGCAAGTGGGCAAAACCTTGGCAGATGGAATACAATGTGTTACACATATTGGCAGGATGAATAGAGGAGCTAAATGTTATTTAAATGAAGAAAGACTGCAGAAACCCACAGAAGAAAGGGATTTGGATTCATCATGCAAACATCCAAGTTCAGTGGTAATATCTGCCCCATCAATCTAACTATAGCGCTCATCTTAAATATTGCTTGCAGTAAAAGATTCTAACTATGTTCTCAGTAGTGTAATTTCTATGAATTCACTATTGGATTTCTTGATGATTGTCCAATATTTTTGACTCTTTTGATCTGTGTAAGTCTGGAAGCACAATTCAAGCCTCTCAGCCAAAAATTCTGGTTTGAGTCTCACTCTAGAATATGATGGCCAAGAGAAGTGCATTAATAATTTGGCCAAACAGGTTGAGCGTCAACCTGTAAATTTTCCCAACATACGCCAAAGGCAGATGGTGAGAGATTCCTGGTCAGACATGTGATGGAAAGAATGGTGGCCAAGATCCCTTATCTATCAAGTGATGTTGTCCAATGAGATTGAATCAAAGCTGGGCGTCCTTGCATAGGTTTTGGTTCACATATAGCAAGACAAGGGAAATGTTCATTATGATTTATGCATTAGCTAATAGAGACACTTTGTGTTAGGACACAGGATGACATCATTAGGGCTCTCAATAAATCTTACCCTTGATTGTTTGAGGACAGTAAGTACATGTTTGCATCATCAACTCTAATGAGATTGAAAATGAGCTGCCATAGAATAAACATGCAGAAGATGGACAGGCTGTGTCAGGTCAAGGAGGCAGGATGAGAGGGAGCACTGGACATTGGATGCGGGCAGGGCTGGAGAGATTTTAAAACTGGTGAAATCCACGTTTAGGCCGTTGACCTGTAGGCTCCCGAGGCGGCATATGAGGTGCTCCTCCACTTTGCATGTGGCATCATTGTGTCAGTGGAGGAGTCCCAGGATAGACATGTCACCCAGGGACTGGGGGGAATTAAAATGGCTTGTGACCGGAAAATGTCGTTTGCCGCAAACAGAGCGCAGATGCTGTTCAAAATGGTCTCCATGCCTCCGCGTGGTCTCACTGATGTAGCGGAGGCCACATCAGGAGCAACAGATGCAGTAGACCAAGTTGACAGATGTACGGGTGAACCCATGTCTAATGTGGAATGTTTGTTTTGTGCCTTGAATGGAGGTGAGGAGGTAGATGTCGGGTCAGGTGTAGCACCTCCTGTGGTTGCAATGAAAGGTGCTGGGGGTGGTGGGCCAGTGGGGAGTGTGGAGCAGATAAGGGAATCGTGAAGATAGCAGTTCCTATGAAAAGAAGATAGGGTGGTTGAGGGGGTCGAGTTGTAGGTGGCAGAAGTGGCGGAAAATGATACAATGGATGCGGAGGTTGGTGGGGTGAAATGTGAGGGCGAGTGGGATTCTGTCTTTGTTTTTGTTGGGAGGAGGGGATGTGAGGGTAGAAGTGCAAGAAACGCAACAGATGTGGTTGAGGGCATTTCAGTTACCGGAAGGGGTGTGTTACCATCCTTGAAATAGGAGGACATCTGGGATGCGTGGGACTGGAATGCCCCTATCTTGGGATCAGATGCAGCGCAGGCGGAGGAATTGGGAGTAGTGGATTACATTATTGCAGAGGGGTGTGTGAGAGGAGATATAGCCCAGTTAGCTGAGGGACGACAGGCTTGAAGTAGATGTTAGATTCAAGGTGATCACCAGAGATGGAGACAGAGGTCCAGGAAGGAGAGGGAGGTATTGGAGATGGTCCAGGTGAATTTGAGTTTGGGGTGAAAGGTGTTCATAAAGTTGGTAAACTATTCAAGCTCCTCACGAAAGCATGAGGCAGCACTGATGCAGTTATCAATATAGCGGGGTAAGAGTGGGGGAGAGTGCCAGTGCAGCAGCGAAAGACGGACTGCTCCATGTATCCTGCGGAGAGGCAGGCATAGTTTGGGCCCATGTGGGGGCGCATGGCCACCCCCTTAGTTTGTAGGAAGTGGGAGGACTTAAGGGAAAAGTTGTTAATGGTAACAATGAGGTCAGTTAAACGGATGAGGGTTAGATCAGATCTATTTATTAGACTTTGCGAAGTAATGTAGGTGTTATTTAATGTAGTGATTAACTTTGGTTGACTATGAAGTTGACCACCTTTATGTAAATGTTGATACACATTACTGTAATGTTCCCAGAAAAAAAATCATTCAGCTTTCAAAATTGTAGAAAGATGTACTAGGAACCATACCATATTTTGGTCTAAGATGTAAAAGTCCAGTGATCTTCAGTTTCGAACAAAAGTCTGCTTTTGAAGATTAAAAAAATCTAAGCATGAACTATACTCCATTGATTGACATGTAGTCTACCTTGAAATGATAATGAAACACTATCTAGAGCTTAATAGGGACATATGATGGCTTAGTTTCAAATCTTCCATTGTTGACATTCTCAGAATTTGCTGTTGTAGCTGTGGCTATTATGAATACCTGATTGTATTTCAAAATGACCAGGATTATAGAATCTGCCTTATGTGGGGCAATCTATATCATGAGGTCACAGTTTTATAATAAGGGGTAGCAGATTTTAAACAGATATGAGCTGAAATTACTTCTCTCAACTGGGTTATGAATCTGTAGAATTCAATACCCCAGAATGCGGTGAATGCTGGGATATGGAATAAATTTAAGGAGGAGATAGACAGATTTCAATTAGTATTTAATTGAAAAGTTATGAAGAGCTGCAGGAAAGTGGAGATGAGGCCAAGATGAGATCAGCCATGATCATATTAAATGGTGAAGTGGGTTAGATGGGCTGAGTTGCCTCAGCAATCTGTGGAGAAGCATCTATTGAGAAAAACCAGAATTAATATTTCAAGTCCAGTGATCCTTCTTCAGAACAGTTCTGAATAGTTCTGAAGAAGGACCAAAGGACCCAAAATGGTAACTCTGCTTTTTCTCCACACATGCAGCCCACACATGCAGAGCTTTTTCAGCAATTTCTGATTTTATTTCTGATTTCAACCATCTGCAGTTCTTCAGCTTTTTTCAGCTGAATTGCCTACTCCTACTCCTCGTTCTTATGTTCTTGTGAATACATAAGTTAGCCTGGCTTCACATTTTTATTGCAGTTCTAAGAACCTTTTAAAGCGTTAATTTTCTTTTGATGTTATAAATGGATAAACATTTATTTTTGACAGCGGGATGCCCAGTTAAGGAGCTTTAGTGTTTGAATGGGCACTATCAGTGAAGGTTTTTAAAGTATAAAGTGTCTATAATACGAACTGCCAGATTTATTTATACTTTATTTATTTTTTAACGCCATTTAAAGTTTGTATTTTTGCATTTTGGGTTAATGATATGTTGGTCTTCTTTGAGTCTGAAATTAATAATTAACTTGTATGTATTTCTGTAGCCATGGCGACTGATTTTTAAACAGTTCCTAAGAGGCACTTTGGTGGCACTAATGGGATTTTGTTAGCCTTAACACATTTTATAATTTGGCGAGGTGATCTATTGTGCTTTATTTGTTCAAAATTTCCAGGTATGGGGATTTTTTTTAGCTTAGGGGAAACACCCGTAGCTTAGAGAGAAGGAGACTTTCTTTCAATAACCACCAAAAGAGAATCCCCCTCGTCCTCACTCACCACCTCACCAACCTCCGGATCCAATGCATCATCCTCCAACACTTCCACGATCTACAATCCAACCCCACCAATTGTCTGCTTTCTGGAGGGACCATTCTCTCTGTGACTCCCTTGTTCGCTCCACACTCCCCTCCAACCCCACCACACCCGGTACTTTTCCCTGCAACTGCAGGAAGTGCTACACTTGCCCCCACACCTCCTCCCTCACCCCCATTCCAGGCCCCAAGAAGACTTTCCACATCAAGCAGATGTTCACGTGCACATCTGCCAATGTGGTATACTGCATCTGCTATACCCATTGTGGCTTCCTCTACATCAGGGAAATCAGGCTCGGGGACTGCTTTGCAGAACACCTACGCTTGGTTCGCAATAAACAACTGCACCTCCCAGTCGCAAACCGTTTCAACTCCCCCTCCCATTCCTTGGATGACATGTCAATCCTGGGCCTCCTGCAGTGCCACAATGATGCCACCCGAAGGTTGCAGGAACAACAACTCATATTCTGCTTGGGAACCCTGCAACCCAATGGTACCAATGTGCATTTCACAAACTTCAAAATCTCCCATCGCCCTACTGCATCCCAAAACCAGCCCAGCTCGTCCCCGCCCCCTTAACATGTTCTTCCTCTCACCTATGCCCTCCTCCCACCTCAAGCCGCACCTCCATTTCCTACCTTGTAACCTCATCCTGCCCCCTTGACATACCTAACCTCCCCAGACGGACCTATCCCCTCCCTACCTCTCCACCTACACTCACCTCCATAGGCTCCATCCCCGCCCCTTTAACTTGCCTGTCTCCTCTCCACCTATCTTCTTTTCTCTCCATCTTCTATCCACCTCCCCCTCTCTCCCTATTTATTTCAGAACCCCCTCCCCTTCCCACTTTTTTGATGAAGGGTCAAGGCCTGAAACGTCAGCTTTTGTGCTCCTAAGATGCTGCTTGGCCTGCTGTGTTCATCTAGCCCCACACTTTGTTATCTCTCTTCTTTCAGTTTTACATGTTTTTGAGTAGTTCTGAGAAGCCCTTGAATGAAGATGATTGTATAGAACCATGCTGCCGAGAGGGGAGGATACACTCAAAATAGACTGCCTTAAAGTAAGAAGTTAATTACAGTCCCAAAACAAAAGTGTTGGGCTAAAATCCAGGGCAGATAATGTGAAGACCTGCATGTTTAAGCTCAGGTGTATGATAGCTCCAGGAAAAAGCTTTCAGTGTTTCCTATCACACTTACCTTCCGCACATGAGGTATTTGGAAAAGATTTCTCTCTGATGTCAGTACTATAAAACTATACAAAGCTATACAAGGCTTTTTTTCAGGATTTGCAGAAGATTGTTTTAGGATTAGAGGGATTGTACTTCTACAATGTGTTTAAAACTCTTTAAATTTGGGCTGTAAGTAAATGGTGTACATTATTCTATTTTATCTTCCATTTTTTTCATTAATGTTGTTCAAGCAAAATCTGCAACATTGTGAAGTTGTTTTTCATTGAGAAACCTTCTGGTTAAAGCCAAAATAAAATATGATGTATCAATCCAGATTTCAGTCTGCAATCTGATTTGTCCAATGATAGCTCGGATCAAACATGTCCTTTTGTATGATCGCTCCATTAGATTGTTATCCTGAGGTCTTCCCATTTGGACCAGTGTGATTGGCTTTTGAAGAAAAATAGGACTAAGGGAGTGTGGGGGTCATGGGATTATGTATGGACTTGTGGAATGTGAGGGAGGATGAAGATGGTACATGGGGACTTGGGGTGGAATAGAGAAAGTGATGGGAGTAAGAGGAGTATTGAAGGGCATGGGGAGTATGAGGTTTTTTTTGGTAAGAGGGTTTGGCGTAGAATGAGGAGTGAAAATGAAGGGTGCATGGGAATGATAGGGGGCTTGAGTGTGAATAAGGATTTAGGGTTGGAGGATAAGAACTATGTTGGAGAATTGCAATATTTCAGCAAATCAAACAGGGTCTTCTAAATTGTATCAGAGATAATTGGAACTGCAGATGCTGGAGAATCCGAGATAACAAAGTGCGGAGCTGGATGAACGCAGCAGGCCAAACAGCATCTTAGGAGCACAAAAGCTGATGTTTCAGGCCTAGACTCAGCTTGTCTATGCACGGGCTCTTCTCCAGCATTATCCAAGGATTTGGAAAACTTCCTCCCTCAGGTCTCCAAGAGATATAAAAATGGTAGACATGAGCAGAAAAACAGGTTTGGGTGTCTGAACATGAGAAACATTCTGACACACATTTTCTGAGCCCAACACAAAATCTTGCTCCTTATCAATATTTTACATCATTGTTTCATCAATGTCTTAGAACTCCCACATTGTTTGTGCATCTTTCCTTCTCATTCAGCCATGGCTCAAGAAGGAGATCCACTGCTGCCAAGTCAAGGCCAAGAAAAGGACAAGCAATTTATGTTGGCTGTACCAGAGATCTCCACGTCCCAAACTTTGCTTAAAAATAAATATTGACACAATGCTGCTGAGCAGTTTGCCAGCTTATAAAAGAGATATGCCTGTCATGTTTGCCTAATGTTAAACAAAATGATTTGGAACATTGGTCATTTGAGGTGATTGTGCTATTTTTGATTGTTGATATAAACCGGATGTAGAAATTCTCCTGGAATAGTCAAGAGCCCTCATTAGGATGAATCACAAAGAATCGAAACTGATGACAATTTAATTATATTCCATGTCTTTGTGGTATTTTTTACCTGTGTATTATGTCAATGTATTCACATTCAAATTTCTTGTATTGTTGTCCACAGTGAGATCATTCCCAAGGTATTGCAGCAAGTTTGAACTGATGGTAAATTAAGTTTTAAACTCCAATGCCAATGTAAATTAGCACAAAAAAGAAAACAAATTAACAGAGACGAGAACATTTAGAAGCAGACTTATGTTTTTCTGAGTTGGAGGTAATAGGCGTGAACCTGACTTTGATTTCCTGTCTGTTCTCCTTCTCAAGTAGTATTTCTATTAAGACTGCAGTTTGTAGGAACCTTTGCAGAATCTATAGAATTTTAATAACCAACAATGCATCTACTATCTCCATAGCTACCCCTTTAATACTGGAATGAGGCTCATGTAGGCCAGGGGACCCAGCGACCTTCAATACAGTTAAATTTTCTGAGCAAATAACTAATACTAATTTCTAATAATTGAAACAAATTCTTTTTATCAGAGAATCCATCAACTTGTAAAACACATCAGGTGGCGTCCTTGCTCCAGAAGGAAAGGTTTAATTTTAAGAATGGTCTCAAAGGCTTGTGATCAGTTTTGAAATTAGCATAAATCTGCTCTTTGTGGGGAGGGGTGGGGACAAGATTTGTGGTGGGGCAGGCTCCAAGCGCAATTGTTTTAAACTAAATAAGAGATTGAGGCAACTTGATTTGTGCTGGATGTAAATTGGGATTTAAATTCAGTGATCTCCCACACTGGTTTGGCAGATATTGCAAGGAATTCTACTGAAGAAATTAGGACAACCTAAGGATAGCTCCAGGTGACCGTATTTAAAAGTCTACACATGTACAGATACATGGAGTACATGATGCATCAATAGTTCTTTTAAACAAGATCCCATGGAATATTTTAAATTAAAATTATTTATATAGGTGTCTGTAACATGTAATACCTCTACCATATCCACTTTGGAAGAGAATGCATCGTTCAGTGCTCAATCAAAATCAACTTCCTTACTAAACAAAAAAAATCACCCAGTTTGCTTAAACTGTAATTTATCTATGTGGCTTAACTGGTACTTATTCCATTGCAATGTAAAGTTGTTTTGAAGCTGGCAGCACTGATAAGCTAGAAACGTCATTCTGATTCTCAGTTGGACAGACCTAGGCCTGCAGAGGTTCAAGACGTCTTATTGCCTCATTCCCTAAAGGACAGGCTACAGGTGGACAATAAATGCAGGTCTTGCTACTAGCACACACCTCCTGAGAATAAATAAAACGTATTGGCATTTGCTAAAAGAGATCAACGTCCGTCTGTCAAGGTAAAATACAAACTTTCCATAGGCCTGGAAATTTTGAATATTGCCAAGAATTCCATAAGAGCATGCTTGTAAGCTGTAAAATGTTATAACAGGATCTGGCTTCCTTCTTTTTCCATCACCTGATTGAGACTAAAGCGTGATAATTCTCAAGTATTTTCTGCCTTTTTTCCCCTCTATCTCCTTCATAAAATTTGCCTGTGAATGAAAAAACACCATGTGTTATTGCTACTTTGCTTTATTTGTTCTACAAATTCTGCATCTACATTTTTTTCAGAATCGAACTTTTTTTGTACAACGCAATTTGATTTTACTGCTATGAACTGACTGATGTGTTGGATTGTAATTCATATTTTTCCTGTGTATTTCATGCAGTAGAAGTTACAGGAGCATTTGAGGCAAAACAGATACGGGATTGAATTAACCACCAGATAGTTATTGCATAGTTTAACACGCTGTATGAGTTGAGGCACTTCTGATATCAAAGTAATCAGAATTTCTTAGGTAAACCGCTGAGGAAAGTGGTTTGCTGATTTGTGCAAAATGTTTTGTTCTGGCTGGTCTGGAATTGAGAACGCTTTAAAAAAAAACCCAATCTGCTGGCAACACCCTTGCAAAGGTTGTGGTAATGTTAAGATGAAGATACTTCAATAAAGCAGCTGAAAACAGTGTTTATTGTAAGTGATGGCCACTTGTTGATATATGACAGCTTCAGCAATTCCACAGCAAATTTCTATGTGTTTCCTTCGAAGAAAATCATGCAACAATGTCTGCCTGTAGGTTATGAATATCCCTTCTGTTGATTTAACTACAGTGTGACGTTCTGGTCAAAAGGTCAAAGCAGTATTTTCTCCAATTTTCCCATCACAAGCAATCTAAGACAATAATATGAGGCACAGTTCTTGCTGGTGATCTTAGCAATTCATTTGACATTTTCACTATAACAGAGGATAGGATGAAATGGTTGTTTTCATTTGGAGCAGTTGTATGTTGAATATTTAAAAACTGGCAGCAACTTTAAATGGAGTTGGCTGATTTAAAGTAAACAGTTAAGATCAAATGCAAATCACTGAAATTGGAATAATGGAAAATTGTGCCCTTTAAGGGCATTTGGACTCGTTTTTAGTTGGCACATGTGAGAATAATTGACTGAATGCAAGCAAAGCATTCGACATTTATTGGCAAATTAAGCATCTGTATTTATTTGAGAACCTGTTATGCACAGTGCATTGAGAAAACACCCTTTTGTTAAATAAATACTGTTCTTCAGCGCTTGTGTTGATTTAACAGTCACCTGTTGTAGTGCAAATCAGACTTCGGTGAGATAGATTGATGGCTATCAAGGCAAAGCACTGTCAAAAGCCATTGTATCATCAGTCTTATATTACCGAGGTTAGTTAAAGATTAATTGACAGTATTATGCCATCATTTTTTTGCATAACTCTCACTGTGCTAAAGGCCAATTGGCTTTATGTAAATAAGTTATCATAAAGCCATATTTCATTTCTCACAAGTATTAGATTTACATGATACCAAAATATGCCATTTGATAACATGATACAAATGATGCAGCTCCTGCTTTTTTTCTTAAATATCAAAAGTCGTCAAAAATGCTTGTCATGATAGCAGTGCTTGTTTAATTAAATAAAGATTAATGTGTTGATATTGCTATGATTTTGTGCAACTTAAAAGGAATCAACCACTTTCTCAATAAATTTGAGGCTTTTGCTGATATGAATAAAATGGATTTCGCCTTTAAGAATGTAAGAAATAGTTATAAAGCCCCTCAAACCTGCCTTGCCATTAAAATGATCAAGGTTGATCTGCCCCAGGCCTTAATCCCTTTTTCATGGCACCTCATCACAGCCTTCAACTGTCCAGAATTTGAAAACTCTAGCTAGCTCCCCTTCAAAAACTTTCCGTGACAATTTCATGTCAACTTGTATGTCACAAATGTCTTCAACAATGTTCGTGAATAATTGGAGGAGAAAGGAAAGATCTTTTATGGACTTTGAAGGTTTTGGAGTTGTGAAAGTTGATTGGGTTGTAAAGACAGGATAAGCCTTTTGTTTGCTGCACCTTTTTGAAATCAAATGCCTAAAGTTGTAGAAATGACTGTTGAAGGACATTCATCTTGTGACCCAGTTCATGGGTTTTATTTTATTTACAGTACTACACTGCAGCTGTTTGAACTTGCTAACAGCATGTTGCTTTATCGTAAATGCCAATCTAAGCTTGGAATAGGTGTGACTTTTCCTCAGACATTGGGAAGCAAAGAAAATTCAGTAATATTATCTTCTAGGACATGCCA
Organism: Stegostoma tigrinum; assembly: GCF_030684315.1. Lineage (NCBI taxonomy): Eukaryota > Metazoa > Chordata > Chondrichthyes > Orectolobiformes > Stegostomatidae > Stegostoma > Stegostoma tigrinum. Next base: position 36,167,380 of record NC_081360.1, on the reverse strand, counting down.
AGATGTTGTTCCAAATAATTCAATCAGGACTGTAGTGTGTAAGACTTTAGAAGAAGAAGGTCAAAATAAAGAGGAGCAAGCTTTATGAACATTGTGAATACAACACGGATATAAAGCAGAATTCCCAACAACCATAAATACAAGGTTAAAAAGTCTTCCCTTTTAATTGTCTTCATTATAATGTTTGCTTATTAATTCTCTGAACATGTTGCAGCTCCATAAAACTTTGGTTAGACCGCACTTCGAATACTGCGTCCAGTTCTGGTCACCCTATTATCGGAAAGATATGGATGCTTTGGAGAGGGTTCAGAGGAGGTTTACCACGATGCTGCCTGGACTGGAGGGCTTTTCTTATGAAGAGAGGTTGACTGAGCTTGGACTTTTTCCATTGGAGAAAAGGAGGAGGAGTGGGGACCTAATTGAGGTACACAAGATAATGAGAGGCATAGATAGAGTTGATAGCCAGAGACTATTTCCCAGGGCAGAAAAGGCTAACACGAGGGGTCATAGTTTTAAGCTGGTTGGAGGAAAGTATAGAGCGGATGTCAGAGGTGGGTTCTTTACACAGAGAGTTATGAGAGCATGGAATGCGTTGCCAGCAGCAGTTGTGGAAGCAAGGTCATTGGGGTCATTTAAGAGACTACTAGACATGCATATGGTCACAAATTTGAGGGTGCATACATGAGGATCAATGGTCGGCACAACATCGTGGGCTGAAGGGCCTGTTCTGTGCTGTACTGTTCTATGTTCTATGTTCTATGTATTATTTTGTGAAACTCTTTTGTATAGTCCAGTTGTTTCCCCTGAATTCACTTGGGATTAAGATTATTTACTCGAAGTAATTCTTTTTCTTAAAGAGAAATGAAAGGTGAGAATTAAAAGAATAGTTCTGATGTTGTCTTGGCTTGACATATCTGCTACAGGAGTAACATGGAAAATGCAGCATGACAAACCAAAGGACCTGCATGCACCTTTTTGTAAAAGCCTCCCTGCTTAGGTTTCTGAGGTATGTTCTTGAAACAGGAATTCGACATCTCATATCTAAAATGAAGTAATTTAATGTCCATTTCAAGTCCCCTTTTCGCCTGACTTCAGCCACAGATTTTCAAAAATTTATTCATGGTATTTGGACATGACTCGCTGGATCAGCATTTATTGCCCATCCCCACATTTTTCACTTGTTGGTGTGCTGCCTTCTTGACCTGCTGCTATCTGTTTTCTGAACGTATATCTAGAGTGATATTAGAAACAAAGTTCTAAGGTTTTGACCCAGTGATGCTGAAAGAACACAATACATTTCCAAGTTTGGATGATGAGGGACTTTGAGGGGAACTTGCCGGTGATGGTGTTCTGAGGAAGGGTCACCGGACCCAAAACATTAACTCTATTTTCTCCTCCACAGATGCTGCCAGACCTGCTGAGCTTTTCCAGCAACGTCGCTTTTGTTGCAGGTGATGGTGTTGTTCCATATACCTGTGGCTTTTATCCTTGTGGTTGTGGGTTTGGAAGGCTCCATCAGAGGAGCTCTGATGAATTTCTGCAGTGCATCATGTTACATACTGCTGCTACTGAGCATCTGTAGAGGAGGGAGTGGATGTTTGTGGATGTGGTGCCAATCAAAAGGGTTGCTTTGCCATGGATGGTATCAAGCTTCTTGAGTGTGGTTGGAGCTGCAGTTATCCGTCCCATCCCATTCCTGAATTGTGCCATGTAAACGCCAGACAGCTTTGAGAAGTTGGGAATTTTTGCCTCAGATCTGCTCTTGTTGCCACAGTACTTATTTGGCTAGGCAACTTCAGTTTCTGGTCAGTGGTACCAACTGGGATGTTGATAGTGAGGGATTCAGTGATGGTGACGTCATTAAATGTAAGGCCAGCAGTTTTTTGTGAGATGGTAACTACCTGGCAATTAAGTGGCATGTATGTTACTGCCATTCGTCAGCCCAAACTTGGATATTGTTCAGGTTTACTGCATTTTGGCATGGACTGCATTAGTATTCTGAGCAACCACAAATGGTGCTGAAGATTATACAGACATCAGTGAACATCCCCATTTCTCATCTTATGATAGAAGGATGTTCATTGATGAAGGATCTGAAGATAATTGGCCAAATGATACAACCTTGACAAACTCCCGCAGAAACATTCTGGATGTATGATGACTGATTTCTAACAACCACAACCATCATCTTTGTGCCAGTAATTATTCCATCCTTTGTGCTAGTTATTACCCCTAACAGTGGAGATTATTCCCCGATTCCAGTTTTGCTAGGGCTCGTGATGCCGCACTTGGTCTAATGCAGCCTTCATGTATAGGGCAGTCACTTCCATCTCAGCTCTGGAACTCAGCTGTTTTGTCCATGTTTTAACTAAGGCCGTAATAAGATCAGGAACTGAGTGGCTCTGGCATAACCCAAACTGGGCAACGCTGAGCAAATTGCTACTGAACAGATGCTACTTGATAGCACTGCTGATAACACCTATCATCATTTTAGAGATGATTAAGAGCAGACTGATGGGGACCATAATTGGTCAGGTTGGGTTTGTCCTGCCTTTTGTGTACATAACATAGCTGAGCAATTTTCTATCGTCAGGGAGATGTCACTTGGACAAATATGAGCTAATTACAGAAAGCCAGCGTAGGTTTGCTCGGGACAAATTGTGTTTAGCTAACCTGCTGGATTTTTTTTAAAGCTAAAGCAGAGAAAGTTATGAGGTTAATACTGTCGCTGTGGTTTACATAGACTTATAAAAGGCATTTGATAACACCTGTACCTTGTGAGAAAATTTATAACTCAAACTGCAAATTATAGACCATTTAGCTTAACTTCTGTCATAGAGAAAATGGCAAAAGCTGTTATTAAAGACCTTCTATCAGTTCACTTGGATAAGTTCAAGGTATTCAGGCAGAGCCAGCATGGTTAGAAGAATGGTTTTGTCAAAGTGAAGTGATAATGGGAACTGCAGATGCTGGAGAATCCAAGATAACAAAGTGTGGAGCTGGATGAACACAGCAGGCCAAGCAGCATCTCAGGACCACACAAGCTGACATTTCGGGTCTACACCCTTCATCAGAGAGGGGAATGGGGAGAGGGAACTGGAATAAATAGGGAGAGAGGGGGAGGTGGACCAAAGGTGGAGAGAAAACAAGATAGGTAGAGAGGAGATTGGTCAGTCCAGGGAAGATGGACAGGCCAAGGAGGTGGGATGAGGTGGTAGGTAGGAAATGGAGGCGCGGCTTGAGGTGGGAGGAAGGGATGGGTGAGAGGAAGAACAGGTTAGGGAAGCAGAGAGAGGCTGGGCTGGTTTTGTGATGCAGTGGGGGGAGGGGACGAGCTGGGCTGGTTTTGTGATGCAGTGGGGGGAGGGGAGATTTTGAAGCTTGTGAAGTCCACATTGATACCATTGGGCTGCAGGGTTCCCAAGTGGAATATGAGTTGCTGTTCTTGCAACCTTCAGGTGGCATCATTGTGGCACTGCAGGAGGCCCATGATGGACATGTCGTCTGAGGAATGGGAGGGGGAGTTGAAATGGTTCGCGACTGGGACGTGCAGTTGTTTGTTGCAAACCGAGCAGAGGTGTTCTACAAAGCGGTCCCCAAGCCTCCGCTTGGTTTCCCCAATGTAGAGGAAGCCACACCGGGTGCAATGGATACAAAATACCACATTGGCAGATGTGCAGGTGAACATTTGCTTGATATGGCACGTCGTCTTGGGGCCTGGGATAGGGGTGAGGGAGGAAGTGTGGGGGCAAGTGTAGCACTTCCTGCGGTTGCAGGGGAAGGTGCTGGGTGTGGTGGGGTTGGAGGGGAGTGTGGAGCGGACAAGGGAGTCACGGAGAGAGTGGTCTCTCCAGAAGGCAGATAAGGGTGGGGATGGAATAATGTGTTGGGTGGTGGGGTCGGATTGTAGATGGCGGAAGTGTCGTTGTATCCGGAGGTTGGTGGGGTGGTATATGAGAACGAGGGGGATCCTCTGGGGGCGGTTGTGGCGGGGGCGGGGTGTGAGCGATGTGTCCTCTGGGGGCGGTTGTGGCGGGGGCACTTCCCTCACACCCCGCCCCCACCACAACCACCCCCAGAGGATCCCCCTCGTTCTCACATTACCACCCCACCAACCTCCGGATACAACGTATCATCCTCTGACACTTCTGCCATCTACAATCCAACCCCACCACCCAAGCTATTTTTCTATCCCCACCCTTATCTGCCTTCCGGAGAGACCACTCTCTCCGCGACTCCCTATTCCGCCCCACACTCCCGTCAAACCCCACCGCACTCGGCACCTTCCCCTGCCACCGCAGGAAGTGCTACACTTGCCTCCACACCTCCTCCCTCACCACTATCCCAGGCCCCAAGACGACCTGCCATATCAAGCAAATGTTCACCTGCACATCTGCCAATGTGGTATATTGTATCCATTGCACCCGGTGTTGGCTTCCTCTACATTGGGGAAACCAAGCGGAGGCTTGGGGACTGCTTTGCAGAGCACCTCCGCTCGGTTCGCAACAAACAACTACACGTCCCAGTCGCAAACCATTTCAACTCCCCCTCCCATTCCTCAGACGACATGTCCATCATGGGCCTCCTGCAGTGCCACAATGATGCCACCCGAAGGTTGCAGGAACAGCAACTCATATTCCGTTTGGGAACCCTGCAGCTCAATGGTATCAATGTGGACTTCACAAGCTTCAAAATCTCCCCTTCCCCCACTGCTCCCAAAACCAGCCCAGTTCTTCCCCTCCACCCACTGCATCACAAAACCAGCCCAGCTCGTCCCCTCCCCCCACTGCATCACAAACCAGCCCAGCCTGTCTCTGCTTCCCTAACCTGTTCTTCCTCTCACCCATTCCTTCCTCCCACCTCAAGCCACACCTCCATTTCCTACCTACCACCTCATCCCGCCTCCTTGACCTGTCCATCTTCCCTGGACTGACCAATCCCCGCCCTACCTCCTCACCTATACTCTCCTCTCTACCTATCTTGTTTTCTCTCCACCTTCGGTCCGCTCCCCCCTCTCTCCCTATTTATTCCAGTTCCCTCTCTCCATCCCCCGCTCTGATGAAGGGTCTCGACCCGAAACGTCAGCTTTTGTGCTCCTGAGATGCTGCTTGGCTTGCTGTGTTCATCCAGCTCCACACTTTGTTATCTTTGTCAAAGTGAAATCATGTTTATCTAATTTATGGGAGTTATTTGATGAAGTAACTTGTGCTGTAGACAAAGGTAACTGATCGATATATTGTACTTAGATTTCCAGAAAATATTGAGAAGGTGCCACATCAAACGTTACTGCAGAAAATATAAGTCCACACCATAGAGAATAACATAATGGCATGGATGGAAGATTGACTGGCTAATAGGCAACAGACAGTAGGAATAAATGGGTCTTTTCTAGGCTGGCAGGACGTCATGAGTGGTGTGTCACTGATATCAGTGCTGAGACCTGAACTCTTCACAGTGCATATAATGATTTAGATGAAGGTACCAAAGGTATCGTAGCTAAATTTGCTGATGACCCAAAAGTCGGTAAGAAAGTGATTTGAGAAAAGGACATATTGAACTTTCAAAGAGGTGTAGACAGATTAAATGAGCAGGCAAAGATCTGACATATGGTTTATAAAGTGGTAAAGTGGGAAATTGCCTGTTTTGGCAGAAAGAATAACAAGGTAGCATATTATCCAAATGGTGGGAGGATGGAGAACTCTGCGATGTGGAAAAATCTGGGTGCCCTGCATTCTACCCTTCCATAATTCATAAAGTAAGTAATCAGGAAAGTTAACAGAATGTAATGTTTTATTTGATCTTGACTTATTATTGTCACATGTTCCTATGCACAGTGAAAAGTTTAGTTTTGCATGCAGTACGGCAGATCATAACATACAGAGATCATAAGGTTATAGAACAGATCAAGGAATACAAAGTTGCGGCTGCAAAGAAGGTACACAAAAAGCAAGATCATACTAGATTTGAAATTTGAAAGGCCCGCTCAGAAACCTACCAAGAAGCTGTTTTTGAACCTGTTAGTACTTGTTTGTCAGCTTTTATGCCTTCTGCATGATGGAAGATGTTGGAAGGGATTATAACTGGAGTGGGAGGGGTCTTTGATTATGTTAGCTGTCTTTCTGAGACATGGAGAAGTGTAGATGGAGTCAGTGAATGGAACGTTGGCTTGCATGATGGACTGGGCTGTTCACAACTCTCTGTAGTCAGAAGCCTCTGTATGGTAAGGGGAAATGATTTCAAGAGTAGATTATGCATCGGTTATAAGGGGGATTGATATGAACATATCTGGAGTATTATGGTCACCATACTTATGAAAGGATGCTAATGCTTTGGAAACAATTCAGAGAAGGTTACCAGACTAATGCCTAGAATGAGCAAATTGCCTAATGAAGAAAGGCTAGGCAGCCCAGGCTGTATCCTCTGGAGTTTAGAAGATTCAGAGGTGACTTAGATTAAGCCTATATGATCCTGCGGGGATTTGACCAGGTGAATGTCAAAAGGATTTTCCCTGTTCTAGGAGAATCTAGAACTAGGGGTCGTAGCTTAAAAATAAGGAGTCACTCATTTAATACAGAGATGAGAATTTTTTTTCTCTGTCTGAGGTTGTGAATCTTTGGAATTCCCTTCCTCAAAAGACAGAATATATAAATATTTGTAAAGCAGAAGTAGATAGATTTTTGATTATCAAGCGTACACAAGATTATCAAGTATACGCAATAATGTAGAGTTGAGCTTAAAATCACTTTAGCCATGATCTTATTTAATGACTTTGCTGGATCCAACGGCTGAGTGGCCTACTTTTGTTCTTGTTTCATATGTTGAGTGAAACAGACTGCAGCAACATGGATTCAAAATTGGCTGCGTGACAAGAAACAAAGAGTAATGGTTGGTGGATGCCTGTAATGGAAGGAAGAAAAGAGAAAAAGATGGTTTGCAGCGGAGATTCCCAGGGATTTATGGTAGAATCCTTGCTGTTCTAAATATTTACAGTTGATCGATTTATTGCTATCACAATAAATGTTAAACCTGTATAAAACACTGAGTGGCTTCTGCTCGACTGGAGTATTGTGTTCACCTCTGCACATCGTATCTTTGTAAAGATGCTAAGGCATAAGCAAGTATAGACGAATCATGAGAAGAGTTCCAGGGATGAGGAACTTCAGTTACGTAGGTAGAACTGAGATGTTGAGACTCTTTTGCTTGCAGAAGAAAAGTTTGAGAGGATATTTTAGAGAGGTTTTCAAATTTGTGAGGGGTCTGGACAGAGTAAACAGGAAAACAATTCATTTTAGAGGAAGGAAACAAGAACAGGAGGGCGCAAATTTATGGTAATTAGCAAGAGAAGTAGTGGAAACATGAGGAGAAGCAGTGAATAGTTGAAATCTGGAATGCACTAGTAGGTTGCATGGTGGACACAGGCTCAATCAAGTCATTCAAGAGGGAATTGGATTATTATTGGAAAGCAAGATTGCTCATGGTTACGAGGAAAAGGCAGATGCAAAAGGCCAAATGGTCTTCTCTGTGCTGAAACAATTCCATGATTATCATTTTAATTTTTTGAACAAAACTCATTTTGAGATTTAAACATGTATTTCCTAACTGTGGTGTTGATTTAAGGACAATTCCCATTTCTGCTTCATCATCCATGGACATAGTATTAGAATCCATGGAACAAGAAAGTACAAGTGCTTTAGGTTAAAGAGATAACTAAGTGTGGAGCTGGAAGTACACAGCTGGCCAAATGCATCTCAGGAGCACAAAAACTGATGTTTCGGGCCGAGACCCTTCATCAGAAAAGGGGAATGGGGAGAGGGTTCTGAAATAAATAGGGAGAGAGGGGGAGGTGGATCGAAGATGGATAGACGAGAAGATAGATGGAGAGAAGACAGACAAGTTAAAGGGGTAGGGATGGAGCCTGTAGAGGTGAGTGTAATTGTTCCCATAATCATCTATTGGATAATATACTTTTTGAAACGTATGTTATATTGATGTTGCCCTGGATTCAAAGGTTCACAGGCTGTATTAACTGTCTGTAAATAATTTTATTTTGCATGAGTTAACAGACTGCTGTTCTTTGCATTCTAGGCGGTCTCATATAGACATCGATTTTCACAATGACTGAATTTTTGACCGCACTGGTCTGTGCCTCAGAAAAATCTGCAAACATTGCTCGAGCCTGCAAGCAAGAGGAGACACTCTTTCAGCTGCTGGTGCAAGAGAAAAAAGGGAGTGAGAAAAATAAGAAATTTGTTAGTGATTTCAAAACACTGGCAGATGTATTAGTCCAAGAAGTAATCAAGCATGATATTGGAAAGAAAGTGAGTACCATGAATTTAGAAAGCTAATCAAAAGATATTTGTTGACAATGTTTGTCTGTCTGTCCTATCTGGAAATAGTTGGTCTGGGCTTGAACAGTAATGATGTACTTATTACTCTTGTGCTCAGTTAGTACACTGAATAGTTTTACCTTTCTTTTGAAAATAGAATCAGTGAAAATTTGCACAGGAAACCTTTTATAATGATTAAATGCACCAGGATAACAAAAATATATAGCATTAGAATAAGTGCAGCAGATCTCTTGCAGCCATGGTGATTAGCACTGGTGGTCCACTGAACAACGGACTACCTTCGAGATTTTGCTCTTTGGATGGTGCTAATTTTTAAATCTGTCCATTCCTATTAACTCTTACCAGTAGCAGAAATACTATTTAAAGGAATAAGCAGGCAAAAGGATTTTAAACTAAGATGGAGTGATTTGATTTTTTTTCCTTATATTATGGAGATGACCTCTCCATAGCGGCATGACTTAAAAGTTAGTTGTGGATACGTGTGATATGAACTACATCCTACAGTTCAATAACATGGAGCATTAGTAGTTCAGTGTGTTGTGAGCCTTTGCCAGCAGCCAAATTCTGTGTACAGTAAACTGAACAACTGAACTGAAGGCATGATCATTAAATTCCAGAACAGACCTAAAGATTATGCTGGAGAAAATATCACAACTCACTACCTCAACAATCATCTATACATACAGACATAGGCAAATATTATAGTATTAATAGACCTGACATATCAATTTTCCATCATTATTTATGTACTTTTTCAAAATGAAGTTGAATGGTTTGAGTAAGGCCCACATCCATAAACACAGTCACGAGAAACTGTAGCCCACTAGCCCAAGTAGTTATACCACAGTTGTAGATAAAAATGAACACCACTACTGGAAAGAGTATCAGAGGATAAAGTTGTGGTTGGGGGGTGGGGGGTGAGTCCCAGTTTAACTAGATCCTGACATCTTGAGCATTCATCATTAGTCAAGTCTCTACATTGCAGTGTTCTTGCTTGTGTTGAGAGTAAAGGGCCTCTCTGCTCCTTCTAAAATTTCCTGATTTTTGCAATTGACAGCTCTTTTAAAGAGGGGAAGATTACATTTACATTCTGTTCAGCAATCCAGGCCTCATTCCTGTCTGAAAGTTTACAATTTGGCTTGAAAACTACCACTGGACCTTCCAGCTTTGCCAAATGTATCTATATTGACCATACGCTAGCTAGGTCTTTCTAGTTTTCAAGGTCATAGGAATTTCAATAAGAGGAACATTTGACTCCCACTCCCAATGCTTCTCTGAAGAACAGCTCCGTGGAATGGTCACCAGATACAAAAAAAAACTCTGCTTCTTTCCACAGATCCTGCTGGACCTGCTGAATTTTTCCAGCAATTTCTGTTTTTGACTCAGTTCTTCAGCATCTACAATTCCTTATTTTACCAATAACAATCTGGTTTTCAGTTTCCAGGGCTGGAAGATTACATCTTTGGTGAGGAATCAAATCAATTCACTAATAGTCTGGGTAAGTAAAAGAAAAGTTTGAACATGAAACATAATCAGAAACTTTCTTGGTATTATCAAACTATGTGAAAAGCTCCACCAAGTTGTTGAATTTGGCAATACTCAATGTGGTTAATAAGCATCCTTATGTACGTTCGTCAACAGTTTTACACCACCTGTAATTTAAAATTGCAAAATTCAGTAGGAAAGACATTGCTGCAAGAATAACATCAAGTGAATGCTCATGTGTAACTCAGCCAGCAAACTGTGGTGAATTATTTCATTATTTGCAGATTGCCATAAGTTGCTTGCCAACCTTGACCTATCTGTTGTTGGCTTCACAAAGATACCCTTAAGGTTGCTGTGCTTGCATATTGTTTGTCTGCTAATTTTGGCATGAAAAGGTAAGTCCAATAAATAATAGCTTAAGGACTCTATGTCAAGGTCATCATTGTTAATCAAGATCAACCTTTTCTGCCAGGGTAAATCTTCTGGAGTTTAGGAGATTCATAGGTGACGTAGATTAAACCTATATGATCCTTCAGGGATTTGATCAGTTGAATGCCAAAAGGATTTTTCCTGTTGTGAGAGAATCTAGAACTAAGGGTTGTAGCTTAAACATAAGGAGTCACTCACTTAACACATTTTTTTTCTCTCAGAGGTTGACAGTCTTTGGAATTCTCTTCCTCAAAAGGCAGAATATATAAATACTTTTAAAGCAGAAGTAGGTAGATTTTTGATTATTAAGAGTATAAAAGATTATCAAGTCTGTGCAATAATGTATACAAGAAAATAAGAAATGCTTCAAAGCATGGACTTGCTTTCATTTAAATAGTAAATTGCTGTTAATTATCTTAATGCCGGAATTTCAGCTCTTTTTTTCCCTTCTTTTCTCCCTGTTTTGGCCCAATGTTGTTTTCTTCCTCTTATTTCTCTTTCCAACCATTTTGAAATTGAATTTTCCTTCCATCCAGACCTTCCTCTGTTATTGCTAAAATTTTACAAATCATTGTTTAAGAGGAAACACTGTTCTGTTGTTCAGTAAGATCTGAAATACCATGTTGTTTTCACTGATTATCAGCTTGCTTTTCCAGACATAATTTTGGGCAAAATTTTTTGTGGTGAACAGTGAAACAACAAACCTAATAATAAGACATGCCGTGAAATGCCACGTTCTGCAAAGTTTGGGCCGAGGCATTTCACATTGTTTTAAATTGTGAAAACAGACAAACTTAAACATCTTTGTTTTCTAGTTAATTATACATCCAATTAAAGCTTACACGCTTAAAATATTTTCACAGGTTCAATTGAAAAACAATTTATAATGCAACTTGTTGCAACTCATGCAGTCTATAAATCCAGGACTAAAATTTACTCGCAAGAACTTTGGGAACATTAGAAACTCTACATTGGGAAGACAAAGCGTAGGGTGGGCAACCGCTTTGCAGAACACCTATGGTCTGTCAGCAAAAATGACCCGAAGCTTCCGATTGCCTGCCATTTTGACACATCATTGTGTTCCCTGGCCGACGTCACTGACTTGGGCTTGCTCTAGTGCTCCAATGAAGCTCAATACAAGCTGGAAGAATAGTATCTCATTTTCTGCTTGGGAATTTTGCAGCCTTCTGGACTCAATTTCGAGTTCAATAATTATAAAGCTTGAGCACTTTCTCCCTTGTTCTTACCACAATCCCCACGCATAAGGCCTTGTCATCACATTGGCTGCTACCACAAACAATCTGTTGTCAGTCACTAATGGTCCCCTGTTCTTTCATTCTCCCAGGCTGACCTTTACCCATCCCTTTGTCTGTCCAGTCACAATTCTCTCTCTCTCTCTGGGCTCTATCTCCCCTACCATTTACTCCCCATACCCACTCCTCACCCCATATTTAGCACATGCCAAACATTTCCTAGCTACAATCAGTTCTGCACCTAAAATATTAGACCATAAGACATAGGAGTGGAAGTAAGACCATTCGGCCCATTGAGTCCACTCCGCCATTTAATCATGGCTGATGGGCATTTCAACTCTACACCCCTGCACTCTCCCTGTAGCCCTTGATTCCTTGTGAGATCAAGAATTTATCGATCTCTGCCTTGAAGACATTTAACATCCCGGCCTCCACTGCACTCCATGACAATGAATTCTGCAGGCCCACCACTCTCTGGCTGAAGAATTGTCTCCTCATTTCCATTTTAAATTTATCCCCTCTAATTCTAAGGCTGTGCCCACGCGTCTTAGTCTCCTCGCTTAATGGAAACAACTTCCCAGCATCCACCCTTTCTAAGCCATACATTATCTTGTAAGTTTCTATTAGATCTCCCCTCAACCTTCTAAACTCTAATGAATACAACCCCAGGATCCTCAGCCGTTCACCGTATGTTATACCTACCATTCCAGGGATCATCTGTGTGAATCTCTGCTGGACACGCTTCAGCGCCCGTATGTCCTTCCTGAGGTGTGGGGCCCAAAATTGGACAGAGTATTCTCATTGGGGCCTAACTAGAGCTTTATAGAGTCTCAGAAGCACATCACTGCTTTTATATTCCAACCCTCTTGAGATAAACGACAACACTACATTCACTTTCTTAATTACGGACTCTACCTGCAAGTTAACCTTTAGAGAATCCTGGACCAACACCCCCAGATCCCTTAGTATTTCTGCTTTAAGAATTTTCTCACCATTTAGAAAATAGTCCATGCCTGTATTATTTTTTCTAAAGTGCAAAACCTCACATTTACTCACATTGAATTTCATCAGCCATTTCTTGAACCACTGTCCTAAACTGTCTAAATCTTTCTGCAGCTTCCCCACCTCCTTAGTACTACCTGCCTGGCAACCTAACTTTGTATCATCGGCAAACTTTGCCAGAATGCCCTCGGTCCCCTCATCCAGATCATTAATATATAAAGTGAACAGCTGCGGCCCCAACACTGGACCCTGCGGGACACCACTTGTTACTGGTTGCCATTCCGAAAAAGAGCCATTTATTCCCAACTCTCTGCCTTCTGTCAGACAGCCAATCCTCAATCTAAGCCAGTAGCTCACCTTGAACACCATGGGCCCTCAACTTACTCAGCAGGCTGCCGTGAGGCACCTTATCAAAGGCCTTTTGGACGTCTAGATAGATAACATCCACTGGGTTTCCCTGGTCTAACCTACTTGTTATCTCTTCAAAGAATTCTAACTGGTTTGTCAGGCACAACCTCCCCTTACCAAATCCATGCTGACTTGTTCTAACCAGACCCTGCACTTCCAAGAGTTTAGAAATCTCATCCTTGACAATGGATTCTAGAATTTTACCAACAACCGAGGTTAGGCTAATCGGCCTATAATTTTCCATCTTTTGTCTTGATCTTTTCTTAAACAAGGGGGTTACAACAGCAATTTTCCAATCATCTGGGACTTTCCCAGACTCCAGTGACTTTTGAAAGATCACAACCAAGTCTGCTTTCTCTCCACAGATGCTAACAGAGATTTTCCAGAAATTTCTATTTTTGTTTCTGATTTCCAGCATCTGCAGTTCTTTGATTTTTCCATTTGACCATGTAACTATATTGATGTTAATTGATTCATGGCCAAAAGAGCATAAGGCCACCAGAATTGGCCTTAAAACCCAAGATTGCCACTCCTGAATGCTTACCTGCAATTAGGTGACTTGTAATCAGGTTGTAGTCCAACAGATTTATCTGAAGACGCAAGTTTTCGGACGCTCGCTCCTTCTTCGGGTTAACCTGGTGTTGGGTGATTTTTGACCTTGCCAACCGCAATCCGACACCAGCACCTCCACATTATAGTGACTGTAGGGCAATGGCTTGTCTGAGATTGGACTGAAAGCTCCCTGCAGTTGAATAACATCTTAATGCTGACATTCAATGCTTAAGCTTGGTTAACAGTCATTCAGTTCAGTTAGCAAAGAGTGACTGGAGCCAGTGCACTCTGACCCAATGAGAAGAGGGGAGGAAGGAAGAACACGAAATGAAAAAAATTCAGATAATGGCACAAAGGGTCTGGTTTTATTTCTTGTTTTTTTCCTGGAATACTGTGGTTGCAATCAGCAGGAAGTGACTTCAGCTCCATTCGTTAACAACTCAAAGTTAAATTGAATAATGTGACACTTTATCTCAAATATTACATTTGTAGACTTTCGAGGAAATTGGCAAATCATAAATGTTGTTTAACAGATGCATTCTTGAATTTAAACTAAAGTTGTTGAATAGGAAAAGTCTAAGATTAGGACAAGGTGTGGCCATTGCAGAATCTTCAAGAATTTGACATTTGCAAGACACAAGGCATGGGAAATTTTGATTACAATTTCTAGTGAATGTGAAAGTGTGTTGAGAAAGTCACTGGTCTCATTGGCTTTCCAAGAACATGGAAGACAGACATCAACATTTTCTACTAAAAGATCCATTCACCAAATCTTAGAATAGTTATAGCACTGAAGGAGGCCATTCAGCCCATCATTTTTTTGTCAACCATCAAGTTAGCTCACTCCATACTCTGTGGCTCTTCAGTTCTTTTCTCTTTATTGTAAATTATCCAATTTCCTTTCCTACCTCATAATTTAGTCTACATTGACTTCTCTCTCAATTGGCGTATTCCAGAAAAAACAAATCGTAGAAAAGCTCTTCCTTGTGTCATCTTAAGCTCTTTTGTCAATCATTTTAAGTCTGTTCCCTCTGGTTCTCAACTTTTTCCTCCAAAGACAACTGTTTCCCCTCATCAATTATGTTTAGACTTCTCAGGAATTTTAACATCACCATCATATCTCCTCTCAACCCTTTCTTGAAGGAAATCAACTCAGGTTTCTCAGCTTATCTATGTTAGCAAACCATTCTCAGAAATCTTCATTGCACCCTATATAAAGACTTCATATCCTTCCCAAAGTACAGTGCCAAGAAATAATTATAATGTTCTTGTTGAGCCCAAACCGAGGTTTTCAAAAGGTTCATCATAACTTCCTAGCTTTATACTCTAGGGGTTTGATTTTATTATCTCCTCCTGGTGTTTTTGAAGGTGAGGAGGTAGGATTTGTAACCTTCCCATCAATTTCCTGCTACCTCAACCTGTCTCCCCTGCCACAATGGAAGGAAAAGGCATCAGGTAACACAACCATTTTTGGAGCAGGGGAGAGTGGAGGCAAGGCAGGCAGAGTTAAAGCGTTCACTCCTTGGGCTGTTGGGCAGGAAGGTGGGGTGTCTCCATTGAATGCACTTCACCCCTGTCACCACCAACCCCTTGGCTGCGTTCTGCCAGGCGGGTCCAACTAAAATCCCAGACTTACTGAACTGGCCTCAATATCACCTCTTCCTTGGATATTGAATTTAATCCCACTGATGGATCATGTTGCTGGCCCATCAGATTGGCTGGATGCTCTCTAGGCTAGAACTTTCTTCCACATGAAGCGGAAGTTTCAGTCTGATTCAATTAATGCTACTTCCAGCACATTATCACCAAGAGATGGTCATGATGCATGTTAGTTCCAACGATAGGTAGAATGAAAGATGAGGTATTTCATCAGGAATTTAGGGAACTATGTAGTAGACTAAACAGCAGGAACTACAACGTTATAAATCCTAATCACTCCCTGTGCCATATGCTGGCAAGTGTAGAATTAGGAAAACAGGGAAGATGAATTTGTCACTCAAGCGTTGGTGCAGGAGGGATGGTTTTAGATCTCTGGATTCCTGGGACATTTTCTGGCAAAATTGCAATCTCTATAAGCAGGGCAATCTGCATGTGAAACAGAGTGGGCACAAAATCCTTGCAACTGGATTTCCTAGTGCATTTGGGACGAATGTAAACTAGGCAGGGGGAGAAGGCACAGACAATTAGTAGAATATGGAGATAGCGTTCCTTGATAAAGGAGCCAAGGCAGATGGAGTAAAGTCATGTTGAGCTTCAAGGGAGTACGGTGAGGTTGGATGACCTCCACTCTAAAGCTGGATGATAGGTGAGACAGATGAGTAAAGTGTGTGGATTGACATGTGAAATTGTGATGTTGTTGCAATCCCAGAGACATGGATGAGGGAACGGGAGGACTTGCAACTCAATGTTTTGGGATGTGGATCTTCAGGCAGGACAGAGGAAGATATAAAAGAGGAGGTGCTATTGCATTATTAATTAAGGAATTAGTTAATTCAGGAAAAGATGATATTTGGAGGAGTTGTCAAATAAGGCTCCTTGGGTAGAGCTTGGAGATAAAAAGGGTGTAGCCACATTGCTGGGAGTGTATTGCAAACCAGAAATAGTCAACAGTCAATAGAAGAGCAAATGTGTAGACAATTCACTAACATATGTAAAGATAACCATAGAGCAATTATATTAGGGATTTCAACTTCTCCAACTTTAATTGGGATAGTCATAATGTACAGGGTTTAGAGGGGGTAGATTTCTGGAAATATATTCAGGACAGCTTTTTATATCAATGTGTAGAAGGTGCGACAAGGGTCCTAATTCTGGAGAATGAAGCCAACAGGTGTTCGCGGTGGCAGTGGGAGAGCACTCAGTGATTAAAAACCACAGCACCATACTTTTTAAGTTTGTTACAGAAAAGGAAATGGATGGTCTGCAAAAAAGGAGATGGATTGTTGGGGGGATGTGGGTGGGGGAAAGATAGAGTCAGAGAGTCATACAGCACGGAAACAGACCCTTTGGCCCAGCCAGTCCATGCCAAACATCATCCAAATTATCCAAATAATCCAAATCCAAGATTTTCTGAAGAAGGGTCTAGGCCTGAAACATCAGCTTTCCTGGTCCTCTGATGCTGCTTGACCTGCTGTGTTCATCCAGCTCTATGCCTTGTTATCTCAGATTCTCCAGCGTCTGCAGTTCCTACTATCTCATAATCCAAACTGGACTAGTTCCACCTACCTATAAGAGGCAATTTTTCTACGCAAAGGGTGGATCACTTGTGGAATGGATTTCCTGAGGAAGTGGTGGATGCGGGTACTATTACAATGTTTAAAAGACATTTGGATGAATACATGAATAAGAAAGGTTTAGACAGATACGGGCCAGGAGCCCCCTCACCTTAAAAATATACCCCCTAGTCTTGAACTTCCCCATCTGGGGAAAAGGAAACTACCATCAACTCTATTGATACCTCTCATCATTTAATAAACTTTTTTCAGGTCACCTCTCAACCTCTTATGTTCCAGTCAAAAAAAAATCTCAGCCTATCCAGCCTTTCTTTATAACTCAAACTTTCCATATCTGGCAACATTCTGGTAAATCTCTTCTGAACACTCTCCAACTTGATAATATCCGCCCTGTAATTGGGTGGCCAGAACTGGGCACAGTACTCCAGAAGAGGCCTCATCAATGTCCTATACAATCTCATTATAACGTTCCAACTCCTAAAATCAAGGGACTGAGCAATGAAGGCAAGCATGCCAAATGCCTTTTTAACCATCATGTCAACCCTTAAAGAATTATACATCTGTACCACACGTCAGTCTGTTCTACAATACTATCCAACACCCTGCCATTAATTGTATATGCCTTACCCTTGTTAAAAATCAGGTAAGATCTGGTCAAAGTGGTCTAAGAACAGTTACTTCTGGCGAATTTTGAGAAGATTTGTAGCTCAGGTTGAGGTTCTGGATGTGAGTTTGCTCGCTGAGCTGGAAGGTTAGTTTTCAGACGTTTCGTCACCATTCTAGGTAACATCATCAGTGAGCCTCCGACGAAGCGCTGGTAATAGAAAGCGGGACATAAATAGAAAGCGGGACGTAACACCAGCGCTTCGTCGGAGGCTCACTGATGATGTTACCTAGAATGGTGACGAAACGTCTGATAACTAACCTTCCAGCTCAGCGAGCAGACTCACATCCAGAACAGTTATTTCTGATTAAATCTACAGCAGAACAGTGGCAATCACACAAAATGGAATTGGCAAGAGCACAGGCCCAACATGTTCACTTGGGGTGAAATATAAGACTAACAAGTCCCGAGAATTCTAGATGTCTAGAAATATTTAGGAATGTTTAAGATGGAAAAGAAAGGCTTTTAACAGGTACAAAGGGAGGAAATCAACATAGGCCCTTGTGGAATGTAAAATGGGGTAAGAGGAAACTTAAAAAAAAAATTAGGAGAGTAAAGAGAGGGCATGAGAAAACACTGATGCGTAACAATAGGGAGAATCCCAAGACATCCATAAGTATGTATATCCAGAACTATGGCAAGGAAGAAGATGACTAGGGAAAGGGTAGAATCCATTGGGGATCAAGAGGGCAAGCTGCACATGGAGCTGGAGGAAATTGGTAGGGTGTTAAACAACTACATATAAAACATATAAAATAATCAGAGGGTTAGATAGGGTGGATAGGGAGAGCCTTTTTCCTAGGATGGTGATGGTGAGCACGAGGGGGCATAGCTTTAAATTGAGGGGTGAAAGATATAGGACAGATGTCAGAGGTAGTTTCTTTACTCAGAGAGTAGTAAGGGAATGGAACGCTTCGCCTGCAACGGTAGTAGATTCGCCAACTTTAGGTACACTTAAGTCGTCATTGGATAAGCATATGGACGTACATGGAATAGTGTAGTTTAGATGGGCTTGAGATCGGTATGACAGGTTGGCACAACATCGAGGGCCGAAGGACCTGTACTGTGCTGTAATGTTCTATGTTCTATGTACTTCTACTACAACATCTGTCTTCACTTTGAAGAAGGAAAACATAGGTACAGAATTCTGGAAGAAGAACTGTGAGATTCTTTAGCAGTTTGACACAGGGAGTAAGGAGGAACTGGATGTTTTGACAGACTTAGAAGTGACAAATTCCAGTCCAGATGAGTTACATTCTATCCTGCTGTAGGAGATGAGGGAGGAAATTACAGGGGCTCTGACTCAAGTTTTTAATTCCTCTCAGACCACAGGGGAGGCAAGAGGGAGATGATGTCAAAAATTTTTGTTTGGATTTTTCAAGGAGGTGACCAGATGTATTGACGTAGTTTATGTGGATTTTCGCAAAGCCTTTAACAAAGTCCCACATGGGAGAATGACAAAGAAGATAAAAGGACATGGGATCTAGTGTAACTTGCCAAGTTGCAAACGAATTGACTTGGTGATAGAAGACAGGGGATGGTGATTAAAGGCTGTTTGTGTGACTGGAGGCCAGTATTCAGCGGCATACCACAGGAATCAGAGCTAGGTCCCTTATCATTCATAATATAAGTAAACAATATTGAAGGAAGTGGAGGGGATAATAAGTAATGTTGCAGCTGACATGACGATTGATTTGTTGCTGACAGTAAGGAAGTGAGGTTACTGGAGGGCTTAGATGGATCGGTCAGATAGGCAGGTCAGTGGCAGATGGATTTAATCCTCATTACTGTGAGTTGATGCA
This sequence comes from Stegostoma tigrinum, assembly GCF_030684315.1. Lineage (NCBI taxonomy): Eukaryota > Metazoa > Chordata > Chondrichthyes > Orectolobiformes > Stegostomatidae > Stegostoma > Stegostoma tigrinum. Next base: position 36,148,204 of record NC_081360.1, on the reverse strand, counting down.
CTTTGGAAGAAGTAACAAGACGAGGGAGTACTCAATGAATAGCAAGACACTAGGAATCTCAGAGGAACAGATGAATCTTGGGGCGCTTGTCCACAGATCTCTAACGGTGGCAGTACAGGGGAATAGCAAATTTAAAGAAGCCATTGTCATTGCCAGTCAGATTAAAAGAGCAGGGGGAATATATTGGGAAAAGAAAACCCAAAGAACTACGGATGCTGGAAATCAGAGACAAAAACCAAAATTGCTGTAGAGACACAACGGATCTGGCAGTATTTGTGGAGAGAAAGCAGAGTTAATGTATTGGGCCCAGTGACCCTTCTTCAGAACTGATTGTTGTCAAGGCAAGATTGGAATATATGCTAATGATGTGGTGGGAGGAAGGGAGATAAGTAAATGTTTGGTGGAGATGGAGCCCAAAGTGAGCGAACAGTAGTTGAGAACAGACAAAGGAATGGATCCCACAGATGCTTCCAGACCTATAGAGGATATGTTGGAGCTGTGCAAAACTTTGGTTAGGCCATAGCTGGGGTACTGTATGCAGCTCTGTCTCTGTAGGAAGGATGTAATTGCACCGAATAGGGTGCAAATGATGTTGCCTTGGATGGAGCAGTTTAGTGATGTAGAAAGGCTGCTTCAGAGCAGAGAAAGTAGAGATAGTAGGAATTTCAGATGTTGTAGTCAGCCATAACACAGTGTGGAGCTGGAGGAGCATAGCAGGCCAAGCAGCATTAGAGGAACAGGAAAGGTGATGTTTCGAGTTGGGACCCTTCTTCAGAAAGGGGCAAGTGGAAGAGACTCCAGAAATGAGTAGAGAGAAGGGGTGGGCCTGGGAAAGTAGTTGGGATGGTGGTAAGTGAGTGCAAGTAGGGAGTGGTGGGGATTGGTCAGTGAGGTGGAAGAGGCGGGTCGGTGGGAGAGAAGACAGACAAGTTGTGTCAGGCCAAGGAGGCAGGGATGAGAGGGAGGGTGGTCATGGTATGAGGCCAGGGTTGGGGGGATTTTGAACGTGATAAAATCCACATTAAGGCCATCGGGCTGCAGGGTCCCAAGGCGGAATATGAGGTTTTGCTCCTCCAGTTTGGAATGGTGTCATTGTGACACTGGAAGAGGCCTAGGATGGGGTTACATGTCCATCTGGAGGAGGGGCACCTCATATTCCGCCACTGGAGCCTACAGCCCAATAGCCTAACATGGAATTCACCAGTTTTAAAAACTCCTCATCCCCAGCCTCATCCCATGACCAACCCTCCCTCTCATCCCCATCTCCTTGACCTGACACAACTTGTCCATTTTCTCTCCCACCTATTCGCTCCTCCCACCTCACTGAGTAATCCCCACCACTCCCTTCCTGCACCCACCTATCACCATCCCACCTACCTTCCCCAGCCCCACCCTTCCTGTCTATTTATTTCTGAGCTCCCTTCCCCCTTCACATTTCTGAAGAAGGACCTCGACCTGGAACATCAACTGTCCTGCCCCTCTGATGCTGCCTGGCCTGCTGTGTTCCTCTACGCTGTGTTATTTCAAAGCAGAGAAGGTTTTGAGGAGACCTGATTGAGGCATATAAGTTTGAGGAACATGGAAAGGGTGAATAGAAAGAAGCTATTCTCTTTAGTTGAAACACCTATAACAAGGAGGTAGAAGTTTTAAGGTGAAAAGCGGGAGATTTAGTGGAAATTTGTCACCTAACTAATTTCTCTGCTTAAAACATGCTGACTAAAGTAAGCACTCATCACCAGCCAGGGTAGAAAATTCCAAAGATTCACAAACTGAACAGAAATAATTCTTCTCATCTCCAGTCCTAGGTGGTTCGTCTTATTTTGAAATTGTATCCCCCAGTTCTAAAATCCCCAGTCACAAGAAGCATCTTACTTCCACCTACCCTGCTATTCCTTTGGTGACTTCAATGCGGACATCACTCATTCTTCAAAGCTCTGGTTCACACAGGTCCAGTTTACCCAAAAGCAGTTTATAGGACAGTCCTGCCATTTACAGGAATAACTCTGGGGAATCTTTGTGGCATTCCCTCTCTGTTGAGAGTACCCATCGTAAGGTAAGGGAACCAAAACCGTACAGTCCACATGCAAGCTAACTGATGTTCTGTATGCTCATAGCAAAACTTTGATACTCCTATATCCGAACCCTTTTGAAATAAACGGCTTCCTAAGTATCAGCTGCCAGTAGCACATTAACCTTTAGTGATTTATTGATGAACTCAGCCAGATCCCTTGCTACATTTTTTTTTAAAAAGTCATTCATGGGATGTCAGGTTGCTGGCTGGGTCAGCATTTATTCCCCCCTTGTAGTTGCCCTCAGGAAGGTGGTAACTAGATGCCGTCTTGAACTGCTGAAGTTCATTTGGCGATATCCACAATGCCATTGGGGAGGGATTCCCAGGATTTTGGCCTGGTGGCACTGAAATGACGACAAGACGTTTCCAAGTTGGTGTGGTGAGTACTTGGAGGAGAAATTGCAAATGATTGTGTTCCCATGTATCTGCTGCCCTTGTTCTTTTAAATGATGGTAGTCATGAGTTTGATAGGTGCTGTCTCAGGAGTCCTAATGAAATTCTGTGGAGCATTTCGTAAATGGTACACTGCTGCTCCTGTGCGTTGGTAGTTGAAGAACTGAATATTTTGTGGATGTGGTTACTTTGTCCTGGCCAGTGTCAAGTTCCTTAAGTGTTTTCAGAGTTACATGCACATAAGTAAATGGGAGTATTAAATTGCACTCATGACTTGTGTCTTGCAGACGGCAGACAGGCTTTAAGGAGTCGGGGGTGAAGAATTCGCTGCAAAATTCCTAGCCTCTGACTTGCTATGTAATCACAGCATTATTGGGCTATACCTGTTCAGTTTGTTCTCAATGGTACCCCTAGGATGTTGTTAGTGAAGGTTTAAGCCATAGTAATGAATGAATGTCAAAGACTGATAGTTACATTCTGTAATCACCTTACCACTTAAGGAATACTGTGCACATCTGTTCTTTCTACCAGACTGGATAATCTGAAATTTTTACACATTTTCTTTAATTTATTTGTGGTACGTAATCATTGCTGGCTAGCCAGCTTTTCTTATCCATCACTAAATGCCCATGAAATGGTGGTGAGCTGTCTTCTTAAACCATTGCAGTTCACATGCTGTTGACTCACAATTCCTTTAGAGAGGGAATTGGAGGTTTTTGACCCAGCAACACCGAAGGAATGGCACGTCAGGATGATGAGTGGCTTGGAGGCGAACTTGCAGGCTGCGATGTTCCCATGTATCTGCTGCTCTTGTCCTAGGAGGAAGTGCTCATGTGTTTGGAAAGTGCTGTCTATGGATGTTTGATGAATTTCTGCTGTGCATCTAGGTGGAGGAGGTGAATGCTTGTGGATACAGTGCAAATCAAGCGGGCTGCTTTGTCCCGGATGGTGTCAAGCTTCTTGAGTGTTATTAAAGCTGCACTCATCCGGGCAAGTAGGAGTATTCCATCACATTCCTGATTAATGCCACACAGGTGGCAGACTGGCTTTGGGGAGTGAGATGAGTTTCTCGCCGCAGTATTCCTAGCCTCTAACTTGCTCTTGTAACCACTGCATTTACATGGCAAGTCCAGTTGATTTTCTGATCAGTGGTAATCTGAAGCATTTGATAGTGGAGATTCAATGAAAGCAACACCATCAAATATCAAGAGTTGGTGATGAGATTGTCTCTTATTTGAGATGGCATTACCTGTCATTTGTGTGGCATGGGAATTATTTACCACTTCTCAGCCTAAGCCTGGCTGTGTTCATATCTTGTTGCTTTTGAACACGAGTTGCGTCAGTCTCTAGGAGTTCTGAATTGTGCTGAACATTCTGCAATCATCAGCAAAAATCCCCACTTCTGCCCTGATGATAGAAGGAAGGTCATTAATGAAGCATTGACGGGCCTATGACTCTACCCTGAAGAACTCCTGCAGAAATGCCCTGAGGCTAAGATGACTGACCTCCAACACCATGACCATCTTCCTGTGTGTTAGGTATGGCTCCAGCCAGTGAAGAGTTAGCTCCTGATACCTATTGATTCCAGTTTTGCTTGAGCTCCTTAATGCCACAATCGGTCAAAGGCAGGCTAAATGTCAAGGGCTGTCACTATCAGGCCACCTTTAGAATTCAGCTCTTTTGTCTATGTTTGAACCAAGGCAGTACTGAGGTCAGGAGCTGAGTGGCCCTGGCAGAACCCAAATTGGGCGTCACTGAGCATGTTATTGCTGAGCAGATGCTGCTTGATAGCATTGTTGATGACACCTTCCATCATTTTACTGATGATCGAGATAGACTGATGGGGCATATTTGCATGGGTTGGATTGGTCCTGCATTTTATGTACAGGACATACCTGTGCAATTTTCCACACTGTGATGTAGATTCCAGCGTTGTAATTGCACTGGAATAGCTTGGCTACGGGAGTGGTGAATTCTGGAATAGAAGTCTCCAGTACTATTGCCAGAATGTTGTCAGGGCCTATAGCCTTTGCAGTATTCAGTGCCTCCAGCCGTTTCTTAATATGATGTGGAGTGAATTGAATTGGTTAAAGACTGGCATTTGCGATCTTCTATCTCCACCTGGATCATGCTCCCCTGTACTGAACCTCAAGCTATAGTTGCCAGGACTGTCATGGAACTCATCTTCTCTGGGGATCTCCATTTCATAGCTTTTCACCTCATTGCCACCAATCCCACATGATCTGTTTCTACCTCCTTCCCAAAATTCATACACAGGACTCTCCTGGCAGACCCATCATTTCAGTCTGGTCCTGCACCACTGAACTTATTTCTTCCCATCTCGATTCTACTTCTTACCCTCATGTTCGGTCTCTTCCCACTTATATTCATGGTTCTTCTCAGGCTTTATAGTCCAGTTTTCTGGTGCTAGCCATCTCTTTATCACTGTAGATGTACAATTCCTCTACATATCCATGCCCCATTTGGGTGGTCTGATTGCTGACCACTTCTTCTCTGAAAAGAGGCATACACAGTTTCCATCCATCACCAACTTCCAGCAAAGCTTGTTCTCACTTTGAATATATTCTCACTTCTCCTTTAACTCCTCTCTCTTTCTCCAAATCAAAGGTGTTGCTATGGGAACACCTATGGGTCCCAGCTATTACTGTCTCTTTGTGGGTATATGGAACATTTCTTGTCCTAGGCCTTCTCAGGCCCCCTCCCACAAATCTTTCTCTGATATGCCAATGATGGGTTTGGTGCTCCTTATTGCTCTTGTTCAGAATTGGAAAAACTAATCAGTTATGCTTCCATTTTCACTTGGTCTATCTCTGTCTCTTCACTTTCTTTCCTTGGCTTCGTTCTTTCTGACGATAGGCTGTCCACCTATATCTCCAACAAGCCCACTGAACCTCATAGTTACGTCAACTATACCTCCTACTTCCTGCAAGGATTCCCTTCCAATCTCCTAGTTTCTCTGTCTCCGTTGTGTGAGCTTTGATGAAGCCACCTTCCACCAGGCTGCCTCCCATATGATTTCCTGTTTCCTCAATTGAGGATTGCCCCCTCCACTGTGGTCGACATGACATAAACTTCTACCCTCACCCCTTCCCCTCCTTCCAAGAAGAAACAAAGGTTACTCATGTTGTTCCTTTCCAGCCTACTGGTCTCACATTCAAAGTATCATCTTCTGCCACCAGCAGGATGCCGCCACCAAACACATCTCCTATCCACTCCACTCTAAGTATTTAACAGAGACTATCCCCTTTGTGACACCTTGTCTATTCCTTCATGACTCCTAATGTCTCCTCACCTTTTCATGGCATCTTCCCACGAAATCACGAAAGATGTAACACTTGCCCTTTCATCTTTTCCCTCCTCACTGTCCAAGGCCTGAAACTTACCTTCCAGATGAAGCAGCATTTTATTAGTCATTTCAGTCCAGTTATTTCAATCTAGCCTACATTTGCTATTCACGTTGCAGTTGCCTGTGCATGGATAAGACCAAGTAAAGACTGGGTGACTGATTTGCAGATCACGTCCCCATTCTGTGCGCAAGAATGTCCCCAGCCTCTCAGTTGCTTTCCATTTTAATAAGCCACTTCACTATAATGCTAACATTTCCATCCTTGGCTTGCTGCAATGTTCCACTGAAGCACAACACCAGCTCAAGAAACAAAATTTTCAGCTGAAATGCTTTACAGCCTCAAGGTCTCAACATTGAATTCAATAACCTCAGAAACTGACCACTTTGTCTTTTTTTTCCATTTTTCGTACATTCTCTCAACCTGCTCCCCCACCCCCGCCACAACCATGTCATGATTGTGTCTTGTTTGCTTTGCTCTTAGTAACAAGGCCCAATTCTTTCCCTTGCACTCCCCTTTTTAATCTGGTATCATTTTTCTCCTCTTTGTCTTTTGCACTCGGTCTCTATACCAACTGCTGTCTGCTTCTTCTGTCCCTCTGTAAAAATATATTACAAAAGCCTATTTTCCAAAACCTTTCAGCTCTGAAGAAGTCATACCAAACTCAAAACATCAACTTTTTTTTTCTCTCGACAGATGCAACCAGACCTGCTGAGTTTTTCTAGCATGCTCTGTGTTTGTCCATTTATTCTATCTTTGATAATATATTCTAGCATTTTCCCTTCTACTGATTCAAAGCCAGCAGGTCTGTAGTTCTTTATTTTCTCTTTCTCTCCCTTCTTAAGTAGACATTGGTTTCTTTCCAGTGTATTGGTACTATTCCAGAATCTGTAGCATGTTGATAGATGATCGCCAATGCATTCATTATTTCCACAGCTACCTCTTTCAACACTCCACAAAGTAGAATATCAGGTCCTTGAGACTTTTCAATCTACATTCCAAATAATTTATTCCAATTTTACACATAGTATTTTCTTTCAATGCCTCACTCTCTATAATCCCTTGGATCCCTATTTGAAGATGTCTTCTGAAAACTAATACAATGTAATCAATTAGCTTCTCTGCCTTTCCTGAATTCTCCATTATAGATTCTCCTCTGTAATGGACCCACATTTATTTGAGCTGCTTTTTACATAACTGGAAGCTTTTACAATCCACTGTAATTCTTTTTAACCAGCTTACATTTGTTCCATGTGTACTTTAACATGGGATGTTTTATGGCTGCATGGATCTGCAAATGGGACCACCTCCTCCAAAAGATGTTGGGCCAAAGGGCCTATTTCCACACTGTAGGGAATCTAATCTAATCTAATCTAACGCAGCACTCCCTCATCTTTACACTGAAGCGTGTGCCCAGTCCTGAAATGGTAGTTGGACCCATATCGTCTGACTTGGAGCGAGTGTTATCACAAACCAAGCGAATACATAGTATACCACTGAACTAGAGAATATCTTGTGATTTACACTAGTTGGTGTAAATCGACATTGTTCATACACTATCTGTTGATGTATTATCACACTTGATTTGTTGCTAATATTTCTTCTATGATGTGAGACTGCCGTTGCTTTTCGTCTTATGAATTCATCAGCTTTGATGTGCTGTTCTGTTTGGTAATTAGACTGTCCATCACTGAGCACTTCTTTCTCAATTAAGGGTCCTTCAAGTGTGTGTTTAATTTGTCCTTCAGGTTATCAAGGTTAAGTTTTATTTGAGTGATGCAAGGACTTCTGCTTTACTGTTGTTTCTTTTGCTGCAATGCGTGGCTTCTATTTTTAGTATGTTTCAACCAAATAGAGCTTCAAAATATAGAAGAATAACGAGCTGAAAACTTCAGGTTATGCTAAGCATTAACTGTAGCTTTATTTCTATTAAAGGAGAGAAGATCAATGTTGAAGTCTGTGCAACAGAGACAGAAACTGCAGAGCTGTTGAGCAAAGTGTTGGATGGTAATATTACAGCAGCCAAACTATTAGCTCGGATTGTTCATCATGATGTCTCCATGAAAGATCCTGCATTGGAGAAGGTGAAAGTTGATATTCCCCAGGATACCATGGCAGTGTGGGTAGATCCTATAGGTACGTTTGCTAAATCAAACAAAACAAAATTAAGATAAAGGGATTAAAAAAATGTAGGAGCCGTAAATAAAACATTTAATTTACTTAAATGCAGTTTTAGAATTAGATTTATTTTCTTTTAATATTAAGCAATGTGCTTTTGTTTTACCAGAATCTATGCAATAATAAATCAGTATTCAAACTGACTGAAGGTTATGGTAAAGCACCTGCTAACAAAATCATTGAGAAGCTTTCAAATCTACATGCAAGTCACGTGGATAAAAGATACAATGAGACATCGCAGCCAGCTGTTTTTTTCTTCTCTATCCTTTTGACTGGGAATGGCATCATGTGTACAGGCAGAAGAATAACATTTTTTTCTGCAAAGCATAGATGATGTTTCAATCATTACAGTTCTCATAGAAACCAATCATTTTTAACAAAGACATATGATCTTCTAGCTAATCATTAAATGAATGACAAGTCCTGAATTTGCATCTTAAACTGTGTGCACTAACAATAGACTGACAAAGGCACCTGAAATTTAAACTTATATTTAAAAACCCCTGTTTTTAGCCCAGCTGAGAAAAGGTATATTTTACTGCCGCTTATGAAAACATATGATTTTCCCAGAATCAATCTAAAGTGATTATGAGTTCCTGAGGGTTTATTTATGTCTTTACATTGCTTTCTTGCCTGGTGACAGGCAATCTTAGGACTGTCTTTCACAGTGAGGTTTTTTTTCTCAAGAAGCATTCAGTGTGACTCAAAATAGGTTACACTTCAAGTCTCATTTTAACTCTCCACAAGTGTGTTCTTCATAATTCAAGCATGACCTTGCATTTGCATTTTTCCACAACAAACCATAGACACGTTTTGCTTCCTAAATGCTCCCATTCAGCAAGACCCCAGGCAGACCAAAAAGAAAAATCTCTGCGACATTCCTTGATTTCCATGTTGTCTGATCTTTGAAGTAGCTTCTAGAAGGTCTTTGACATGGTGTCACAGAGGAGACTGCTAAATACCATAAGTGCCATGGTGTTAGGGGAAAGCGTAGAGGATTGGCTGACTGGCAAAAGGCAGAGAGTGGAAGTAAAGGAGTCTTCTTCAGGATGGCAGCCAGAGACAAGTGGCAATCTGCGGTGGTTAGTATCAGGATCACAATTATTCATCAACAATCTGGACAAAGGAACTGAGTGGACTGTTGCTAAGTTTGCAGATGACACAAAGATAGGTAGAGAGAAAGGTAGTGTTGAGGAAGTGCAGTGGCTGCAGAAGTACTTGGACAGATTGGGAGAGTGGGCAAAGAAGTGGCAAACAGAAAACAATGTGGAAAGGGTGAGCTTACACATTTTGTGGGAAGAATAGAAGCATAGACTATATTCTGAATGGGAAAGGCCTTTGGAAATCTGAAGCACAAAGGGACTTGGGAGTCCTAGTTCACAATGTGCAGTTTCAATTGGTGGCTAGGAGGTCAAATGCAATGTTAGCATTCATTTCAAAAAGGCTATAATGTAAGAGCAGAGATGTATTACTGAGGCTGTATAAGTCTCTGGTCAGAACACATTTGGAAATTTAGGAGCAGTTTTAGGGCCCATATCTGACCAAGAATGTCCTTGCATTCGAGGAAGTCCAGAGCAGATTTACAACAATGATCCCGTGGATGAAAAGCTTGTCATATGATGAGCAGTTGAGGACTGTGGGTGCATACTAGGTGCAGTTAAGAAAGTCTGGGGTGGGATCTGATTGAAACTTGCAGAATACTAAGAGTCGTGAATAGAGTGGACATGGAGATGATGGTTATACTAGCAGCAGAGACCAGGGCTTGAGGACACAGCCTCAGAGCAAAAGGACGACGTTTTAGAACTGAAATGAGGAGGAATTTTTTTCAGCCAGAGGCTGCTGACTCCAAGGAACTCATTGCTGTGGAGGCCAAGCCATTGAGTGGATTTAAGGCAGAGATAGATAGGGTCTTGATTGCTAAGAGAATCAAAGATTACAGGGAGAAGACAGAAGGATGGGGTTGAGCAACATATCAGCTGTGATCGAGTGGAGGAGTAGATTTGATGGGCTGAATAACCTAATTCCACCAATGGTCTCATGGTCATCTCTATGGCAAATTGTATCATATGGGCCTTGTATCTAAATGGAAATGTTAATTAACCTATCCTTGAGAGCCCAACTCTCGTACACCTCGAAACAGTTTAAATCACAGCCGTTTACAACTCAACATTCTCAACACCTCTCTGGGATTTTCACAGGTCTGAATCTTACATTGTTTTGGCTAAATGTCAGTTTCATGGAGTTTCACGGAGGTTTTCTGTCTGAGACTGAGCAAGATCTCCCACAAGGGTCCCTAAAGCAGCGACGTCACCCAATTGAAGTCCTATTCTACCACTTGTCATACTGGAATAGCTCATCATTGACCGGATATGCCAGAACTGACCAGCATCCTTGGCACCATTGTCACTTTTTAAAACTCTGTTAGTCCAGATCTGCTCTGCATGTTTCCTGACATTTGCCTTGGACATGGCAGAGGAGAGACAATTCACAACCTTACTTTGCAGACAGGAACCTGTTGATCCTGATGAGCAAGGTGTTCCCTAAGAGTAAGAGGAGCTCACACCACCAGACCGTGCCAGGTTGATCTGTGCTTGCCACTTGGGTTAATACCGTCTCAGCATGAGGAGTCAGGAAGTTAATGACATTGTCCACGCCACCAGTGTTTGTGCCACTATCTTCATTCTGCTCCTCACAGTCACTCTATTTCTGCCGCTATTTCCACTTCCCTCCATAGTTCACGTTGTACCACTGTCACTATTACTTGCAACATTTTCCCTCAACTGCTGTCACCCATCCCAACTCATGACACCACTAACATGGCATCCCCTCTGCGCTGCCTACTTACTTGATTGGGGCACCTTCTGCCTGCAGCAAAAATAATAGTTGTGCCACTCGCTTTCTTCTCCTGTGATCCCAGACTGTGTCTCATTCCAGGAGGAAAGCTGTACCCGATAAGGCAAGAAAAGTCAAGAAGGGTGAAAGGCTGTCCAGCATTCATTTCTACACCATTTATGAGGAGAGGATCCTGATTCTGACTGTGCCAAATAACTGAGCATTTCAAGCCCCTGGCATGGTATTGGAGCCTGCACTTGACTTACTGTGCCAGGATCCTCTGAGCAAAGGGGTCTCTGACTTGACTGAAGACTGTTGACATCCACAAAAAGCTTCTGGGCTGTGTGTTTGTACTAAATGGCAAGGCAGTACAGGGGAGGTGATGGCCTAATGGTATTATGGCCACACTGTTAACCCAGAGACCCAGATAATGTTCTAGGGACCTGTGTTCAAATCCTCATATGGCAGATGGTGGAATTTGAATTCAATACATATTTGGACTTAAGAATCTAATGATGACCATGAATCCATTATTGATTGTTGGATAAACCCATCTGGTTCACTAATGTCCTTTAGAGAAGGAAACTGCCATCCTTACCTGGTCTGGCCTACACGTGACTCCAAACCCACAGCAATGTGGTTGGCTTATAACTGCCCTCAGGGCAATTAGGGATGGGCAATAAATGCAGCCTAGCTAGTGACACCCTCATCCTGTGAATGAATAAAGAAAAGAAATTTCTGTGAGCCTGGTATCTCTGACTGAGGAGAGCAAGGTACCAAAAGTCAAGGCAAGGCAGGGATGCTCCGAGCATTCATTAATCTCAAAGTGAGTGAACACAAAGAGAGAACATGGACCACCCAGAAATTTAGCCTGATCTTATTCATGAGCTGAGTTTGTGTCGCTGAGCACCAGTGTCCTTGCTGCAGCGTTACAATAATAGTTGCCATTGCATTTTGAAGTGCAGCAGGTAAGTATAGAAGCATATTGTAAGTGATTTGGAGATGTGCCATTATGTTTCTCAGAGGCTGGCATAAGTCAGATGCCAATGTCCATGGCTGTTGGATATGTGGACTGGACCCTGAGGTTTTGGTTCCTTGTTTTCCAAATAGAGGCCCATTGGAGCAAGCAGCGAGCTCAAGTTGTTATTCAGATTTTCAGGTTGGGTTTTCTCAGTGTCCAGTTTGCTCACAATGGACGGTAAGATAGAGAGTCACAAATCAATTAGGTAAAATCTGTAGTTTAGCAAGGCTATTAACAAGCAATAAGAGATAACAAAGTATGAAGCTGGGGGAACACAGCAGGCCAGGCAGCATCAGAGGAACAGGAAAACTGGTGTTTTGGGTCAGGACCCTTCTTCAGAAATTCTATACTTTTCTGAAGAATGTCGCGACCCCAAATGTCAGCTTTCCTGCTCCTCTGATGCTGCCTGGCCTGTTGTGTTCCTCCAGCTCCATACTTTGTTATCTGTGACTCCAGCATCTGCAGGACTTGCTATCTCAGCAACAAGCAATGATCCCACTTATCCATCACTGCCTAGTGAGAACCTCGCCCTGATGCCCAGAACTTAGCTGAAAGGTGCAGAGTTCTTCCTGAAATCGAAATAAGACTCATTGATCTTCTTGTGTGATTTTGCCACATTTCTCACCATAGTCACATCATTTAGGCCCCTATAAGATTCCATCCACAGTCTCCACTATTAACACATCCAATCACCACAAAATCTCATTATAAAATGAACTCCGCTTCAACCATCTGCTCAGCATTTTAAGTTGGAACCATGACAGCGGTTGACATTGTTTACAAAGAAAGATCTTGCATTTATAGAGTGCTTTTGATGTCAAGACATCTGAAAATGCTTTATAGCCAATGTTGTGCGAAAGAACTGTCATCACATTTATAATATTAAGTCAAATAAGTGGAGAGGATACGTGTTCTTCCAACACAATAATGGAATTTGCTGGAGAAACTCAGCAGGTCCGGCAGCATCTGTGCAGAGAAAGCACTTCTGAAGAAGGGTCACTGGACCTGAAATGTTGACTCTGCCTTCTCTCTACAGATGCTGCGAGACCTGCTGAGTTTCTCCAGCAATTTCTGTTTTTGTTTCAGATTTCCAGCATTAGCAGTTCTGGATTTTTAGTTTAATGTTTTTCCAATATTTAGCTGAATTCCAAGTTAAAAGCTTGGAAATAGAAAATATCTGCAAAGGTAAACATTTGAAATATAGTGTGCTGAAGCATTATCTGACACAAAATAGTGGACAGAATGCAAAGGATATTGACTAGAGTGATATCAGGAATGTGGGATTTTAGATACAAGGAAAGATTGGAGAAGTTGGACTTGTTATCCTTGGAGCAGAGAATATTAAGAGGTGACTTTACAGAGGTGTTCAAAATTATGAACAATATTGAAAGGGTAACGAAGGATATTCTGTTTCCACTAGTTGTTATGTCAGTAACAATAGGTCACAATTTCAAGATTGTCAGCAATTCGGCTCAAAGTGAGATGAGGAGAAAATTCTTTACTCAGAGAGTAGTTAGGATTTGGAATGTGCTGCCTGAGAGGGTGGTAGAGGCAGATTTCTTAGGAGGTTTCAAAAGAGAGCTGGATATCTATTTGAAAGTGATGAGCTGGGCCTGGAGAATGGGACAAGCTGGGTAGCTGTTTTGGGGGCCAGTACAGATACAATGGGCTGAATGCCCTCCTGTACTGTAAAATTCTCTGATTCTATGATTCTTAAAGGAATGTGTAATAACTTCTTAAAGTCCATGGCATACTGGCCAGAGAATGTTTTCAGTAATTAACTGCAAATTATTTCCTTTCAGTGCACAGTAATTAATACAGTTCCACCCCTTTCACTGGTTGGTTTGGTTTTCATTTTCGTATTTACAAAAGAATCTTGATAACACCCTGTACGCCTCTGTAACCACAACAGGAACCTGTGCATACAAGTAAATGTCAAACATGAGCAGTATGGTATCGCTCATACTCTTAACATTGTGGTTGATTTTTTTTTATTTTGCTGTGCAGTTTATCTTTTGCAACTTGAAACTCAGCTAAAATTTGGAAAAAATAGCACATTTCTTTTATATACTCCACTTATTCCACCTACCTTTATTAATATTTTCTTTCACTCAGCATTTGTTCTTATCTGATAATGTCTCTGTGAAGCACCTTGGACGTTGTTCAACATTAAAGAACGTATATTGATGCAGATTGTTCTGCCAACAGCACCCACACAATCCCCTAACCCTGAAACATATTGGCGATGCAGTGTATTGGGTTTTTAAAATTATTTTTACTATGCATGAAGAGGCGGATTTACTTCTAATAGACATCATGAGCATTGTTTTAGTCTTTGGAACAGCAGAAAGCTGTGAATGATAGTAAAACAGACAGTAGTTGTCCGACCTACTACTATATAGCTTTCGCAATTTTCATTTTGAGTGAAGGTTTTGCTTGGTTGCAGGTCATCTGGTGAAATGTGCTTGAAGTTGCTGCAATAGCAAAATGAGCGGCAACTTGCAGTAAAGTGTTAGGATTTAGGGTTGGGATGGTGTTACGAGCCAGGGTTGTCGTGCAGAACAGTGAGTGCAATCATTGGGCAGAGGTGGAGAAAGGGCTGCTGGGAGGAAATCAGCACCTGGAGTGTTAGCAGCCCCAGTTCTTTTAATGTGCAGTCAGGCCCCTGAGACCTTTGTTCTCCTGAGTGCAGCCAACATGTTTGCCTCATGGCAGACCAATCTTGTAGTTTGGCCTGTTGCAAGTGGTTATTCTTCAATTTGCACATCTGTATAAGACTTGTGCGACCAATTTTTATGCCTTTTCCAATAAAGCAGGTTGCACACTATTGACTAATAATAGCCTTGCATTTCCCACCACCATCTTGAAAGCGCAGGAGGCCATTTCATGCTTGAAAAAAAAATCTCCACTCAGTCAAATTTCTTTATCCATATTTCAAAGTTGTGTTATCCTGTGGTATGATTAACAGATTTTAACCTGGGATTCGATTTTATGGTGCCTCGTGGGTCCTGCCCTTTTCTCTCTAAAAGGTCAATACGAAGGTCACCCAGTGGAAGGATGGCTGTCTTGCTGTTATTTAAGAGTCAATTGGCCCTGATGGAAGATTCCCACGCCTCCCTCCCACCTTATAGATGAGGCCATTGTGGTTATTAGTTGACCAGTGCTCCACTGTGTCAGTAAAAATATCTTAAACGTTGAGGACGTGCACGTGGGCAGTGGTAGACTTTATGAGCCCTTTGCCTTCAGAATCAGTGTAAATAGCATGAAATCCAGCCCTATAAAATAAGACTTCTGCATTTATTCAGAGGATTATTTATTCAAGGCAAACAAAATATTTAAAATAATAAATGACTAGAATATAATAAATAAGATAAATTGCTTTCTAGTTTTTCACAAGTTTTTCAGTTTGATAATTCACAAGCAATTTTTTTCCAGATGCCTAAGAAATAACATTGAACAGAAAATGAAATATATCTTAGAGGTAATGATTGCTTTGATACTGATCTCATCAGACAAATATTTACATAACTTATTTGTCTAGGGAAAGACGCAACTTTAAACAAAGGCTTGAAAAGCCTTGAAGAGCATTCTGTGAATTAGAACTCTGCCCAGTTTTAGTGTTTCAGATTATAATATGTTGGACTATTCATCCCCAGATCTCACATTTCCGGTGGGTCTTCCCATGACTCAGAATTTTGATATGAGATCATAGGATCCCTACAGTGCGGATAGAGGCGGTTCAATCCATTGAGTCCACACTGACCCTCCAAAGAGCATCCCATCCTTTCCCCATAACCCTGCATTTACCATGACTGACCCAGCTAGCCTGCACATTCCTGGACATGATGGGGCAATTTAACATGGCTAATCAACCATCTACACATCTTTGGACTGTGGGAGGAAACTAGAACATCCGGCCAAAATCCACACAGACACAAAGGGAATGTGCAAATTCCACACAGACAGTCACCCAAGGCTGGATTTGAGCCCTGGTCCGCTGTGAGGCAGCAGCGCTAACCAGTGAGCCACTGTGCCCTAATCGGTACTGATTTCCACAGAACTGACAGCTCAGTTTGTCAGTGTTGGTGTTTGGGGAACTGTAGCTACAGTAACTCCAACCTTCCCCTCGGCATGTCAAATGATGTGAGTTTGGCTAAATGGTCCTTGATACATGTTGAATCAGATTTTGTTGCTTAACTCCATGTGAGCTAGCTGTCTGCAGTATTTCCCAAGAGAGGAAGTTTTCAAAGCTGAAGTTTGCAAGCTCTTTTTTTACGGTGAGCCATTTCATTTAGAACGAAAATCTTGATATTACCGGTCCTGAGATGTTTCTGATTAGGAGATCTGCATCAGAATTCTGTTTTCACCAATGAAGGAGATTTCACCTACCCATCCAAGCTGAGTTTTCTGAAGCATAGTCTCCCAACTGTTGAGCTTAACATGGTATAGTTGTTTGTGATTTTGTCTCACTGCCATTGATTTAGAGTCATAGAGAAGGTACAGCATGGAAACAGATCCTTCTGTCTAACTTGTCCATGCCAACCAGCTATCCTAGATAAATCTAGTCCCATTTGCCAGCATTTGGCCTACATCCCTCTAAACCCTTGCTATTCATATACCCATCAAAATGCCTTTTAAGTGCTGTCATTCCATACACGCACCACTCTCTGCATGAAAAAGTTGCTCCTTAGGTCTCTTTTAAATCTTTCCTTTCTGTAAGATCACCTGACACTCCAGGTAAAATAATCCCAGTGTATTCAGCCTCTCTGTAGAGCTCAAACCCTCCAATCCTAGAAACATTCTTGTAAATCTTTTCTGAACCCTTTCAAGTTTCTCAACATCCGTCCTATAGCAGGGAGACCAGAATTGCACATAGTATTCCAAAAGTGACCTAACCGATATCCTGTACAGCCACAACATGAGCTACAAATCCTATACTCAATGCAGTGATCAATAAAAGCAAGCATACCAAACACAGTCTTCGCAACTGTGTCTACCTGCGACTACACTTTCAAGGAACTTTGAACCTACACTCCAAGGTCTCTTTGTTTGACAACACTCCCAGGACCTTACCATTAAGTGCAAAAGTCGTGCCCTGAGCTTTGATGTAGTGGCCAGAGCCAGGATCTATTCCATTGAACGATGTAGTCTAGACAATGGCCTGGCAGAGTTTAACTTTAGACCTCAGGTTAATACCATGCTGCTTCCAGACGCAATCGTGGAGTCAGCTATAGGCAGAAATTGCATTCTGGATATCTTCATCAGTAGTGGCATCCATGGAGAACTAATGATCTGGCAGCGTGCATTCAAATCCCAGTAAGACAGCTGGGTGATTTAAATTTGGTTAATAAATAAGTCAGAATTAAAAAGATTGTGTCAGTGGTCATGATGGTGACCATAAAACTGCAAAGTTTGTTTAAAATCTCTATCTGATTCATAAATGCCAATCAAGGAGGAAATTTGTTAGTTTGGCCTAAATGTGACTGTAGACCCATGGCAGTGTGATTGTCTTTTAATTTGTCTTTGAAGTGCAGTAGCAAACTGCTCAATTGTAACCGAGGACTGCAGTATTTCAAGCAGCTGGCTCCCGACCAACTTCTCGAGTCTTTCAGTAAAACTGATTTGCCTTGGAAACTGATTGCAAAAATAATTAAGAGAATTCTTGCTTCTTCATTTTGTAAATTGAGTATTTAAATACAAGAACAAACAAGAATGACATGTTATGATGCCAGTATTGCATGGTTTTATCTAAATTTAATTGTAATAATGCTTGGAGAAATTATGCTGGAGTTAAGGGCAATGATTTTAATTCTTTTCTACATATGTTCAGAAGCGAACATTAATTTTGTACTTATTTGATTTTCTTAAAGAACATACATTGTCAATGCGACCCCTCTCCATTATCGCTATAGTTTAGTCGGTACTTTCTGGCACATTCATACTTAAAATGCCTTGAGTGATAAATATTATGATGGCTTTGGCAGACCATTGCAGCAGTTCAAAGTTATTCTCACTTCCTGCTCATTCGATTTAAACTAGGATAGCTTTGATGTAGATGATATAAACTGGTTTGGCAATGATTATCATGTGGTGCAGCTGTTCCATTGTCGTGGAGCATGGTATTGAAAATAGGGTCTACTGGATCCCTTAGATAAATACAATTCCAAATTTAAAATGCAATAATACCTGTATATAGGAAATGATGAATACCGTTGAAATGTTTTTACTCTTGTGACCTGACATCATAATTCCTGCCACCAAAATTCAAAACATTTTAAACCATCATCACAATCTGGAATAGTGATAATGGGAACTGCAGATGCTGGAGAATCCAAGATAACAAAGTGTGAAGCTGGATGAACACAGCAGGCCAAGCAGCATCTCAGGAGCACAAAAGCTGACGTTTTGGGCCTAGACCCTTCATCAGAGAGCTCTCCGATGAAGGGTCTAGGCCCGAAATGTCAGCTTTTGTGCTCCTGAGATGCTGCTTCGCCTGCTGTGTTCATCCAGCTTCACACTTTGTTATCACAATCTGGAAACTGGTTTAACTTCAGAGTGTCTGTTATTTGTATTTTAATGTTTTACAGAACCATTTACCTGGTTGTTTCTTGGCAACATAAGGCAGAGTTCAGGTGTAAAATCAGACATGATACTTTGGGTGCTTTTTAATGCCAACCTCCTCCCAGCCCCCAACTTGCTCAGCCCCCAAACATAATTTTATGCACATTGGGGGAGACATTAGAGGTGACTAACTTCTATAAAATAAAAAAAATGACACTTCACTGGGGGACTAGAGAGTGGAGAAGTGGAAGGATTGTCGATGACCACGAGAACAGGTGAGGGATTATGTGGATTTTGGTTGGCCATTAGAGCAGATAGGGTTGAGTGGATCAAAGTAACCAAGACTTACAATTTATCTCGTGGAGTTATAACATTATCATCTGGCTGTCTGTCAAACTTGCAGTGCTGGTCAAATCGCTCAACTGAGATTCCCAGGCACAGTGTCCAACAGGCTTTCCTCAAATTATTGAGAATAGGCACCCTTTAAGAGATGTGGCACAAGCAGTCAAAATAAGGTTCAGTTCCTTTAAAATATTAGGATAGTGGGTCATCTTAGGCAGCCCATCCATTTTGGGACCAACTTATCATTCCAATTAATGGCCACATTATGACACTTGCCGATCCAGGCACAATTCTTCCTGCAGATGATGGAGTGATGTTTGTAGCTGACTGGGTCCTGTTCCTTGGTCTATTGTTGGAAGAGAGGGTGTTGTCTGCTTTGGCATCTCCTGCCCATTGAAGGCCATGAAAATTTCTGTCCAGAAATGTAAGTCCTGAAAAACCAATATATGGGCTTTTAAAATCAAAAAGTAGCCTTGAGGAGGAGGAGGACTAAAAAAATACTTATTTTGTGTTTCCAAAATTTTCTGACTCCAAGGCCCCTCCATTTCTTTATATTTATTAATAATATGCTGATCATTGTGTATTCTCTTCCCCAAATGCAATACCGTACATTTTGCTGGAGTGAATTTCAGTTGGCATTTTGCTGCCTAGCATCTAGTTTATTGATATATTCAAGCTATGTACAGCTTTTCTTAACTTTACTTGGAGCCACAGTGACACAGATGGTTCTTATTATTGTTGCCACTCTTATTGAGAAATTATAGTATTCAGTTTCCAGCAATGAATTATCCCTTAATCTTCAATTCAGACGATGAGAATTGACATTGCAGTTTCAGCTATACTTTTTTAGGGAATGTTATTATGTTAAAATTTATAATTATAAGCCAACTCCTTGAAACACTTCCATCATTCATACCACAAAAATGGCAGACAATGATCATCTCCAACGAGAAATAATTTAACTACCACCTTTTGACATTCAATGATGTTGCCATCACTGAACCCCATTATCAACATCCTGAGGGTTACAATGGAGCAGGAAGTCAACTGGACTCTCCAATATAAATACAACGGCTAAAAGAGCAGGTCAAAGCTTAGGAATATATGGCGAGTACCTGACAACTACCTGACTCCTCAAAGCTTATCCATAAAGCACAAGTCAGGAATGTGATGGAAAACTCACCACTTGTTTGGATGATTGTAGCTCCACAACACTCAAAAAACTTGATACTATTCAGGGCAAAGCAGCCCCACTGATTAGCACCACCCCTACAGCATCCACTCCCTTCACGACCAATGCTCAGCAGCAGTAGGGTGTACTTTCTACCAGATGCACTGCAGAAGTTTACCAGTGATCCTTAGATGACACCTTCAAAACCTCAGAGCACTTCTATCTAGAAGTATGAGGGAAGTAATACATGGGGACATCACCATCTGCAATTTCCTGTCAAAGCCATCGACCATCCTAACTTGGAAATATATTGCCATTCTTTCAGTGTCACTGAGTTAAAATCCAGGAACTCCTTCCCTAAGGGCATTGTGGGTTTATGTACAGCAGATGGACTGCAGTGGCTCATGATGGCAGCTTACTGCCACCTTCTCAAGGGTAACTAGGGATGGGCAATGAATGCTGGCCAGCCTGCGACACCCATGTCCCACAGGAGAATTAAAAAAAACTCTTACCAACAACCTATGATTCAAGCAAGTTCTATAAAGGACTGTCACGATTTGAGCAACAGCTCAGTGGAAGCATACGCAGTGGTGAGAGATGTTACAGAGGTGGTAGGCATGCTTTGTTACTGATAGATTATCTTACATTTTTCATTGTTTATAAGCATAGATGACTAGACTAACACTTGCTGCCCATCCCTTGTAATCAAGGTCAGAAATCACATGACACCAGGTTATATTTCAACAGGTTTATTTGAAAACACAAAGCCTCACTCCAGGTATTAGTGAGAGAGGTAGTATCAGATACAGAATTTTTAAGTAAAAGATCAAAGGGTCATTGCAGTGATGAGGATGTTTTCAACAAACCTAAGATACTGTTAAATCCCTTGTGAAGGTGGTGCTGAGCTGCCTTCGCAAACCGCTGTGGTCTGTCTGATGCATGTATTCCTACAGTGCTGTAAGGAAAGCAGTTTCAGGATTTTAACCCAGCAGCAGTGAAAGACCAACTTTATACTTCCAAGTCAGGTTGGTTTGTTGTTTGAGGAGAACTTGTAGGTGCTGGCAATCCCAAGGATTTGTCTACCTTGCCCTTCTACATGATTGGGTTTCATGTTTAGAAAGTGCTGTTAAGGGATCTGACTCAAATTTGGCTCAATGAGCATAATTTGAACACTTGCATACAATCTGACTCAGTGGTCAAAGAAGGTGATGGAATCAGAATTGAGTCCATTAAATTTGCTTTTTTTGGGAGGGTCTGGGGGCACGCACAAAGATGATGACTTTCTTCTTCCAAGTGTTTGACTGAATGGAATTGTGGTCTTCTACACTTGGGACTAAGACAAAAAGCCTGACCATAGCTATTGGTAGAGTTGTTAGGCATGACAGAGAGTTGGAGTAGAGTTTTGCCCGCACATAAATGGAAACCATATTCTGTGTCTTCAAATTATATTACCAGCTGATGGATGAGAGAGGAGAAAGGGCCAAGGATAAGGTTTTGGGAGTTGCAGTCATTCCTGAAGTTATTCTGGATGCTGTCAAATAGGTAAAAATGGAATCAAGTGCTGGTTGTCTTACTGTGGTGGACGATGGAAGACAACATATTAAATGAGTATTGCAAGGGTCCAGTAGTATTTAATATAGTCTTGTTGGGCTTGATTATGATGGCTGAGCCAGTTGTGCCAAGGAATGCTTTCAAATCTGAATGCCTTAAATGAGGGAATGGAAATAGCATCTGTGGCAAAGTGAACAACCAGGGTGTGAGAGAATTAGGGTTTTACTGGACAAAAGAAATGGAGCTGAATGAGTGGTTGAGCAGTTTGACAGCTGCAAGTTTGGGAGGAAACAAAGGACAAGAGATTTGACAGCTGGGTGTTTGAATATGGCTCAAAGTTCACATGAAGGTTGTGTGATACAGCAAAGGCTAATAAAGGGAATTTTGGTTTGCAAATGAAGGAAACCATAAAACTATGCAGAAACATGCTGCTAGCATAACTCATCTGAAAGCACAGATGTAAATGCTGTCAGTAATCCTCAATGTTCTATTTAAATATTCAACTTACTGTAATTACTTCAAATATTTTTAAATCATTGATAATAAGATGACTTTCCTACAATTCCTGACATGTCAGCTTCTTTGTATTTTGTTTATGTCTCATGGCTGTTAAAAGATTTGACTGTAAGCTAATCAATGCAACCTGAAACAGTGTATCCATTCTGTGGTGCACATTATTCAAACTTAAGTATAGATTTCCACCAGTGAATGCTTCATTGAAATGCAGATTATATTGATTGTCAGTGACCTTAAGCTTCCTAACCACCATACCTATATCAGAAATTGGATAGCGAATGAGTATAAGTGGTAAAGAGCTAAATGTCATCTGTGAGGCTGTTCGAATTCTGGCCTCAGTTAACATTTGATCTTTGGAATCCTTAAGGAGTAACTTTTTTTATATTTAGACAAGCTGTCAAATCAAGTGGACAACAGCCAGAGAGCATTCCTACCTGTTGAGAGCAAAATTCAGTACAGGAAACATGCTATGCTCAGATTATGTGATGTTTAGATTATATTGATCATGGAAAGGGCTATAGCTTAATAGTCACATTGATTTTATCCAAAGGAGATGAATTCAAACCGGAAAATAGCAGAATAGGTGTCTGTGTTCATGCCACAAAGACTGGAGACAGGAGCTGGTTCTGTGTTTGGGCCCAAAATCTGCCTCCACTAGGAAATTGATTAAAATGCAGATTTCCAAGAGGTCAGCACCTAATTGGTGTGGAGATGTGTTTCTTGTCCGCTTAGATCCAATGACAGCAGAGAGAGCACTGGGTCAGATAAAGTGTCAAACTAATTTAGACTCCCCGTGGCAGCCACCAATTATTCTTCTAATTGTACTGAGGGGAAGATCAACAGTTTGTGTGAACAATTTCACAGTAGCAGAAAGGAATGAGATGCCATAAAGAAGCCACTAACCTTGAAGATAGCAAGGCAGCCCATCACTTTTTTTTAACTGTATAAAAACAGGAAATGCTGGAGATACTCAGCAGGTAGCATCTGTAGTTAGAGAAACAGAATTAACATTTTGAGTCCAATTTGACTCTTCTTTGGAATTGAAGATGGTTGGATTCAGACACTAACTCGAGGAGCTTGAGTAACAATGTTCTTGGACCGAGATGACCAATAACCATCCTCGTTTGTGCTAATTGTGGCTCCAACCACCAGAGACCATTCCGCCACTTTCAACTGGCTCCAGTTTTGCTCAGGCACCTTGATGCTACACTTGGGCAAATGTGGCCTTGATGTCGAGAGCAGTGCCTCTCATTTCACCTCTGGAATTAACCCCTTTTGTCCAAGGCTGCAATGAAGTCAAGAAGCTGAATGGCCTGATAAATTTGAAACTGAGTTGAGAAGTTATTCTTTTGCAAGTACTGCTTGACAGCACTGTTGATCACCCCTCCTGACACTTTGTTGATGATCAAGAGTAGCTGAATTGGGAACTAATTGGCCAGGTTAGATTTGTCCTGCTTCTTGCGAACAGAATGTGCCTGGGCAATTTTCCACATTGTTTGGTAGATGCCAGTAGCGATACTGGAAAAGCTTGGCTATAGGCACTGCTAATACTGCAGCATTCTGTTCTCAGGCTCCCTAACCTTTGCAGAATGTAGTGATTTGAGCCATTTCTTTTCATCACATGGAGTAAATCCATTCGGCTGAAGATTCACTTCCGTGATTTTAGGAATTTCAGGAGGAGATTCAGGTTGATCATTCAGTCAGCACTTCTGGGTGAAGATGGGTACAAATGCTTCAACCTTGACTTTTACACAGATGCTCGACTATCGCCTTGATGAGGATAGGGGTATTTGTGGAACCTTCTCCTCTTGTTAATTGTTTAATTGTCCACTACTATTCACAACTGGATATAGCAGGACCACAGAGCTTAGATATGATCTATTGGCCATGGCATCACTTAGCCCTGTTTATTTTGCATGCTGCATCTTCTGTTTTGCTAGTAAGTAGTCCTGTGTTGTAGCTTCACCAGATTAACACCTGATATGCCTGGTGCTGCTGCTGACATGGCGTCTTCCACACTGTGTTGCACCAGAGTAGATCTCCTGGTTTGATGATAATGGTGTAGTTGAGGATATTCCAGGCTGTAAGGTTGCAGATTGCAGTTAACGTGTTGAAGAATGTAGTGTCTATAGACATAGTCAATGCATTTATGATTATCTTACCAAATTCTATAGATTCTGGAACGATTCTATGGATTGGAAAGTAAAAACGTCATCCCACTGTTTGAGAAGAGAAGAGACTGAGATAGAAAACAAAGAACTGCCTGTGAGCTGTCCATCAGTTGTATCAGAGGTGCCAGAATCTAAGTTAAACTATATGATTAATGCACACTTGCATGAAATGATTTGACTGGGCATAGGATGGATTTGCAAATGGGAAATAGTGTTTGACAAACTGGGAGTTTAATTGAAGATGTTACTAACAAAATCATTAAAAGAGAGATGATGGGCACAGTGTACATAGATTTTTGGAAAGCCTTCGCCAAAATCCCCAACAGGAGACTGGTTAGAAAGATGTGACGGCTTGCCATGGATTAATGATTAGCTAACAAAGAGAAAACACAGAATAGGAAAAAATGGGGGTCATTCTTCTATTGGCAGGCTGTGGTTAGTGGGACACTGCAAGAATCAGTACTTGAGCCCCAGATGTTCACTAATATATATGCTATCAATGATTTGTAAGAGGGGACCAAATGTAATGTTTCCATTTTTATTTTCTGTTCATTCATTGAATGAGGGTGTCCCTAATTGCCCAGAGGGCAGTTAACAGTCAACTACATTGTTGTGGATCTGGACTCAAACAAGGTAAGGATGACTGTTGCCTCCCCTAAAGGATGTTAATGAAGCAAATGGGTTTTTCCAACAATCAATTTGTTGTCAACATTAAACTCTTAATTCCAGATATTTATTGAATTCAAATTCTACCATCTGCTATGGCAGGATTCAAACCCAGCTCCC
The DNA here is from genome assembly GCF_030684315.1 of Stegostoma tigrinum. Lineage (NCBI taxonomy): Eukaryota > Metazoa > Chordata > Chondrichthyes > Orectolobiformes > Stegostomatidae > Stegostoma > Stegostoma tigrinum. Next base: position 36,123,246 of record NC_081360.1, on the reverse strand, counting down.
CAGAACATTGCCTGGGTCTCTGGATTAACAGTCCAGCAATGATACCACTAGGCCATTTCCTTCCCTTAATTGCGGGTGATTCAAAACTAAGAGTCAGTCTATGTTGTGAATAAGATGAGAAGCAGGTGCAGAAGACAACAGGAACTGCAAATACTGGAGAATCCGAGATAACAAGGTGTAGAGCTGGATGAACACAGCAGGCCATGCAGCATCTTAGGAGGAGGAAAACTGAAATGTCAGCTTTCCTGCTCCTAAGATGCTGCTTGGCCCGCTGTGTTCATCCAGCTGTACACCTTGTTATGCCGGAGTATTTAGACTGGTTTGTTAAGTATGCAAGAATATGCCAGATTGAATATAATGTGGAAAAATATCAACATACCTACTAAGGTAGAATAAACAGGTGTGCAAAGCATTTCTTAAAAGGTGAGAGGTGGATGTACAAAGGGGCTTGGGTGTCCTTGTCGATGAGTTTCAGAAGGTTAATATGTAAGTGCAGCAAACTATTTGAAAGGTAATGGAATGTTAGCCTTCATTGCAAGAGAATTTAAGTACAGGAGGAGTGAATTGTACTCAATTGTGTAAGAGATTGGTTAGACCACACCGGGAACACTGAATGCAGTTTTGGTCTCTGTACCTCAGGAAAGGCATTGTCATAGAGGGAGTGCAACAAAGGTTCACTATACATTCCTGGCTTGGCTGGACTGCCCAATGAAGAGAGATTGGGCAAATTGGTCCTGAACTGTCTAGTATTTCAAAGAATGAACAGTGATCTCATAGAAACCTACAAAATACTTAAAGGCCATCAGGGTAGATGCAGCTAAGGTGGGTTCAGTTAAAGGCACTGAAGTGTTTGATCAGCCATATTGGAAAGTAGGGCAGGTTGAATGGACCAAATGACCTAATCCTATTCCAATAGGTGAATGCAATTCTTCCGCTGCTGATGGCCTACAGCCACTCATTAATGCCTGATTTTGAGTTTCTAGACATTCAACATCTGTCCTAATTAACATAGTAGTTCCACACAACAAGATAGTGAACATCCTCAATGTGATTGTATGGTTGTCATGTCTACTGATACTAATACCTGGTCTTCATTAGACTAGATGGAAATTCCAGAATTTTTTGCATTCAGATTTCACCAACTGCCATAGTGGGATTCAAACCAATTCTCCAAGCACACTAGAGCACGGGTCTCTGGGTTACTAGCCAGTGTCATTACCACCACACTGCCACCTTCCTCACTGATACCAATCTGAATCTAATGCTGGAGACCGCGAAAGCAAGAAAGTGGTTCTTGTCCTGACAGCATCAGGAGGAGATACCTTTTCATGCAGACAGCAGTTCACTGTTCAATGTCATCTACCTTTCCTTGCTTTTCCTCCTTCTCTCTTGCCTCTTACATGATGAGCAGTCTCCTTGCAGTTTCTCATTGTCCTCAACTTCTACACCTGTCTGGAGACTCATGAAATGGAGAGCACACAATAACATTACAATGGCAGCAATCCTTGCTGGATGATATTGGAGGACATATCCAATTCAGGCATCTCCAGCATCTGCAGTTCCCATTATCACTGATACAATAATATCTTCAGTCGCCCAACGACTTGCTTGATTGATGTCTTAGTGTTGGCATGCCTTGTATTTAATCCTGTTTCCTTTCTCATGCCCTGTTGATTTCCAGGCTTCCACCTATCCTGCTGAGGATGTTGCCCCCCCATCACTACTTGCTCCAGAAGTTAACAGCTATGCCCCACTGCTAGCTGCCTTTTAGACAGCTGGCTATTCTATTGCAATTGATTGCGTTGCCTCCTGCTCCATTGCCCCCATGACATCTGTTGGGTGATAACTCCATTTGATGCATAAGCACTATGTCCATTGTCTGTGCTACCTGCACAGCCCCAAATGCACGTAGTCTCAAAGTGCTGAATCCTCTTTGTCGCATTGACCCTCCCAGGGGAAAGGACTATTGTCTTGAGGCAGCCTTGAGACACACCCACTATGTACCCACCTCCTGACAGTTGATCAGAAACTGCCAGCTTTTGAAACCTGTATCACGCTTTAAACAGTGGCCCTGTCCAACAAGCAATTTATGACCATTACAACTGCTTTCATTGGCCTCAGTTAGGAGGAGGCATTTGCTTCCTGTCCCATCCACTAACTGTATTGCTGACTATTGCTTGCATCTGGATTGGCTGACCCAGGTATTTTCTGCCCACATCCCCTTGCATTCTGTTCCCACTTTAGAGATGAACATCCAGAAAATTCAATCCATGGAAACAAAAAGCAAAAACCACAAGTTAAACACAATGCATGCACTTTTAGAACTTGATTTTCAAACATTAATATATGTGTTTCTATCTTTCTTCAGCGTTGTTGTGAAATGCATTATTCTCTAAGTGATACAGGGCTGCAATTAAGAGATGGAAGTTAACCTACCTTAGAACTAAATAACACAGTGTAGAGCTGGAGGAACACAGCAAGCCAGGCAGCATCAGAGGAGGAGGAAAGCTGACATTTTGGGTCGGGGCCCTTCCCAAGAAGGCTCCCGACCCAAAACGTCAGCTTTCCTACTTCTTTGATGCTGCCAGGCCTGCTGGTGTTCCTCCAGCTCCACACTGTATTATCTCTGACTCCAACACCAGCAGCTCTTTCAATCTCCAACCTTACACTTTTTCTCTGAAAAAGAGGGTAGGTCTATCATCTCCTGTTACTTTTCTCTCCTGCCTAAAAGGAATTTTCCAATTTGAAAATCATGATTATGAACCTGAGACACATGACCAAGAATAAAGGGGCATTCAAGTTCAAGGGAAGCAAGAAATGAGAAAAGCCTATTAAGTCCAAGTATAATCAACTTCCGTTATCATACCAAATGAAAGTTTGGTGTGAACACTGCTAATAAAGGGTCAATTTTAAGAAACATACACTAGTTGTTAAAACTGTATCTCATTTTTTTTATGCAGCAGACAGACTTTCATTGTCAGTTTTATTTTCCAATCTTTGTAACAACAGAAAAAATTTCTTGTTCCTTTTACACAAACGTTCTTTTTCTCTAGACTCAACATTTCAGTACATAAAAGGATATGCTGATGAAAAGCCGAAAGATGGAATTTACTCCAAAGGCCTCCAGTGTGTAACCATTCTGATTGGTGTATATAACCGAAGTTCTGGGCTCCCCATAATGGGGGTCATCAACCAGCCCTTTGTAACCCGTGATCCAGATAGTCTCAGGTAAAAACAAAATACAACATATGGAATGTACAATTATGTGTAACAGTGTGGTAACACGATTCTAGCCTCAAAGTCAAATATTCAACAGTGAAGCTTTTCATCATGAGATGCCCAAACTAATGTAAAGTTTAGTATAGGATAGAGCTTTTAAAATCCTGCTACAAAATGATGACAGAAAACATGAACAAACAGGTTTCTTCTAGGTTTCTAATTAATCAGAGACTCAAAAGTAATTTTAAACTAATCTCGGTAGAATATTGACATGATCAGATTGCCTTTTTTCAGTTTGCATTAACGTCACATTAGGAGAGGGGGTTGTCTGATCAGGTCTGCTGCCCACTAAGGTCCCTTCAGACACACAACTTTCAGCACTAGATATTTAACCTTGTGCTTCACTAAAGCGATCTTGATCATCTCAATCATTACTCTGTTTTCCTTGCTGCAGTTAAGTTTGGGATCATGTTGGAGGGAGAGTTTTGTGGGAAATTTTATAGTGGCCAAAATGATGAGTGGTCCAGACAGCGCAGATAATGAGAAGCCGTTCATGGTCATAAAAGGAACAAGAACGGAAGGGCATAGATTGAAAGGGATGTGTAAAAGAAGCAAGGGTGAGGTGAAAAATGTTTTCACACAGCAAGTACAGTAGTTCGGGTTTGGAATACTCTGCCTGGAAATGTGGCAAAGGCCGGTTGAGGCATTCAAGAAAACACTGGATGATTATTTGGAAAGAAATAGTGTGCAAGGAGGGGAAAAAGGCAGGGTATTTGCACGAGGTAATGACACTCTTTTGAAGAGCTGGTGCAGGTAAAATGGGGCCAATGGCCTCCTCTGTGCGTTAATAATTATATGACTGTGAAAGGAAAGCTCCATTGTTCATTAAGAGCTCCTCTAGCCCCCTTGTTTCACCTGCTTTGCTCTCCCTTCCAAAATGAACCAAGCATGAGCAGTTATATTTTTTATTAAAGGTTGAGATCTTCAGTTCTCAGCCATAATCAGCATCTGCTTTGTCCTCCAACTCCTCACTCATACTAAGTTTCTTCTTCTACCGCACTAATACTTTTCTGCCATCTTTACTTGTCTAAGTCCTTCTCATGGATGAAATTCAAATCCTGCTCCAATAATTCATTCCATAACCAACTTTTGACCTTGCAATGAGCTGGATGCTAAATTATGCCCTTCTGTCCTGTTCTCTTTCTCAAAGTCACTATTATGGACCAACATCTCAAAAGTTCTGCTTTCTTACTCCAATGTTCTACTACGTACCCATGCAGAGTGACATCCAATGTTCCACAATGTTCCTTCACCCTTTTTCATATTTACATGTTGACCTCTGATTGCCAGACTTCCTGTACCCATGCAGAGTGACATCCAATGTTCCACAATGTTCAATCCTCCTTCTCCATATTTACATGTTGACCTCTGATTGCCAGACTTCCTGTACCCATGCAGAGTGACATCCAATGTTCCACAATGTTCAATCCTACTTCTCCATATTTACATGTTGACCTCTGATTGCCAGACTTGCTGTGCAAGGTGACAGAACCCAGATTACACTCTCAATAATTTTTCCTATTTTATGACCACTCTGGGTAGCCTGAATGGCACAAATTCATGGAATTTCCTCAAATTTAAGATGTGGAAAACCAATGAATTTCTTGGATTTTTTTTCACCAATTGCCCTACCTCCATGCTCCATGAACTTGAGGGAACGTAGGAGCGGGAGTAAGCCACTTGGCTGTTCGAGCCTGCTCCGACATTCAAGATGATCATGGCTAATGCTATATCTTAATTCCATAATCTTGCTTTTCCTCATACCCCTTGATGTCTTTAAAATATAAGAATGTATCTATCCCTGTCTTAAATCTATTCAGTGACTCGACCTCCACAGCCTTCTGTGATACAGAATTCCACAGATTCACAGTGCTTTGAGTGAAGAAGGCTTTCCTCATTTCAGTCCTAAATGGCCTATCTCATATCCTGAGACTCGGGTTCCAGACATCCCAACCAGCAAAATCATCTTCCCTGCATCTAATCTGTCCAACTCGGTTAGAATTTTATATGTTTTGATCAGATTCCCCTCTCATCCTTTGAACCTCTAGTGAACACAGACTCAGTCAAATCAAACTCTCCTATTAGGTCAATCCTGCATCTTTAGTTTCACCGTTGTACTCCCTTGATGGCAAGTATATTCTTCCTTAGGCAAGAAGAGTAAAACTACACACAATACTTCAGGTATGATCTGCTGCATTCTCCCTGTGGTAGGTAAATCCTTCTTTAGGTAGGAAGAGGAAAACCGCACACAATACTTCCAGTGTGGTCTTCATGTAAGCCAAACACCCCTCCTTTTGAATACAAATCATCTCGCAATGAAGGTCGATATTCCATTTGCCTTCCTGACTACTTGCATCTGTCTGTCTACTTTCATTAACTGGTGTGCAAGAACACCCACATCTCTTTGTACACTCACACCTTCCAGTAATGTGACCGTTTAAATTAAACTCCTCTTTTCTGTTTCTCATACTAAAGTGTGTAACGTCTCGTTTAACCAAATGGTACTGTATCTGCCATGTTATTTGACCAATAACTCAAGTTGTTTAAATCACCTTGAAGCCTCCTTGCATCCTCCTCATCTCTGACCATCCCACCCAGCCTTATGTTGTCAGCAAGCCTGGAAGTACTCCATTTGGTTTCGTCATCCGCATTACTTACGTCTCCTGTGAAAGCTGAGCCCAACCACTGATTGTACTGTGTCCCACTAGTCACTGTCTGCCACTTGGAAAAAGACCTATTTATTCCCACTTTCTGTTTCCTGTCTGTCTACCAATTCTCGGTTCATGCCACTATATTTTCCACAATCCCACGTGCAGAGCCATTAACCTCTTATGAGGGACCTTATCAAAAACCTTCTGAAAATCCAAATACACTATATCCATTGGTTCTCCCTTAAGTATTGGACTAGCTGCATCCTCGTAAAACCTCCAGCAGATTTGTTAAGCATGATTTTGCCTTTTATAAACCAATACTGGCTTTTCCAAACCTGTCAATGTTTTCCAAATGTTCTATTTTCATATCTTTTACAGTAGCATTTACCCCACTACTGACATTAGGCTAACTGGACTGTAATTCTCTGCTTCTTCTCTCACTTTTTAAATAGTTGCCACCTTCGAATCTGTACAAACTGCTCTGGAGTCTATTGAATTTTGGAAGATGATCATCAATGCATCCAAATATTTCCTCCTATAGTATGCTGGGATTTGGATAATCAGGCCCTGGTTCTTTGTCAGCTTTTAACTCTCATTAATTTCCCCACTACCATTTTCTTACTAATACGGATTTCTTTCAATTCCACTCTCCCACTAGAATCTTTTTTCCCTAACTCCCAAATTGTCCACAATCCCATCTTATCTATTCACAGTACGTTACACTCTTCCATTACTTCCTGCCTCACCACCATTGATCTATTAAATGTAAGACCCTTATCCTTATCCACAGATTATTCCCACGTCGCTGTATTCTGCTGCCTCTTCATCGGCCTTATATCTTCTTTTGCACTTCCAGTACCCTGATTCTAGTTCGTAAGGGTGTAGTCTTCCCTTTTTTCCACCATTCATTAGAGCACGTCTCTTAGCCCTTTGCTTTGCAATGTCCTTCCTAAATTCTTTCTTCTATTTCCTACTCTGTCTTTAAAGACTTCCTTATGTTAGCTTCACTTGAAATAGACAAAAAAAAGTTTAAAAATAGGCAAATTGAGACATTTTCTAATATTCAGAAGCTGTGGGGCAGAGAGAATGAAATTAAAATCTCACAAGGAGTATCAAGCACCATATAAAATGTTTGCTACTCAAGAAATGCATGTGACAGGAATAAAGCCAAAATTCAACACATCATGCTAATCTGTTTTGTGGAACTAAGGACTGTAGATGGTGCTCTTGTAAAATAAGTCGGTTTTGTCTGGTGTACAATCCTTCATTATACATGAATTGAGCAGTCATAATAACACTGGCTCCTCTGTGATCCATTGTTAAGTACTGCAGTTTGTATTTTTCTTCCTGTTATTTTTAGCAAACCAGACATCTGACTCCATTGCTATTCCTAAATGTCAAGCTATACAAGAAATGCAATTTGATGTAATCACTGCACACACTTAGTCTGCACGCCTACGTATACACCCTCTTTTTGTCCTGCATGCACCTTATATTACTCATAACAGACACAAGTGTGGCTTTGAACCCAATGATAAAACCAATACTAACAGTTAGCATGGTGCTTTTTTCTGAGTAGGAAGTAGAACATATTTAAAATTTTCTTGATTCACTCCCCCTCCCTCCAAAGAATCTACCCACTTGAGATGAATTGTGGAGAACTGCTGTCTGGATTCTTGTCAATGTCACGGTGCAAATGATAATACCATTTTAGTACATGAAATTCATAGAATGTTTAAATTCTGACTCTCTCTCCTTCACTTCTCATTCTAAATCCAGGGAATTAATAAAATATTTATTAACGGCAGCAGATGATTGAGACAGGGAGTTACGTTTCCTTTTCAGAATGACACAGAATTAACAGATAGTTCTTGTTAAAGCAGAGTGAGATTTGATAGCACATGATGTGGTCCAAGCAGACACTTTTAAACTTACTAGAACATTGAAAACTGCAGCAGTAGTAAACCATTTAGCCCCTCAGGCCTGTCCACGATCAAACAAGATAATGGCAGATATTCCACTTAAACTCCACCTTCCAGCATTAGCCCCATATTGCTTATTTTTCTTAGTACCCAAACATCTCTGAACTTCTGAAATGAAAAGCAGGAAATAGCTCAGCTGGTCTGGCATCATCTGTGTGGAAAGAAACAAATGCAAATATTTCAGGCCTGTGACCTAATCAGAACTAGAATTTAACTTAAGGCTTGACAGAGTAGACACTTAAAAAAATGTTTCAGAGGTGTGTAAATCAAAAACACCAGGTCACAGTTCTGGAATAAGAGGTCTTCCATTTCAACGTAAAATGAAGAGAGACATCTTCATTTGGGAACATTGTGAATCTCTGCAATTCTCAAGACCAGAGACCTGTGGATGTTTTTTCCGTATGTTCAGTTCAAACACCAATAAACTCAAGACATTATAGATGTTGGAAATCTGAAATGTAAACAGAAAATACTCGAATTGATCAGAGGGTCAGATCTTATTTAAAGAGAGAAACAGTTTTGTTTTTATTTCTCTCCACCTTTAACACCTTCCTTAAGACCCATGCTTCTTTGTTTATGCACATTCTGACTTCTTTGATGCAGTGTATAATTTCTTACGTGATGTTTCTGTGAAGTAACTTGGAGTGTTGGCCCAGCTTAAAAGTGTTACTTAAATGTTAATTTTGTAAGCAAAGACACTGTACTGACAGGAATTTGCTAACGATCAGTGTTTGTTTGGCAAGTATTAAATGATGATGCAATTTTTGTGAAATTATTTCATTAAAACACGTTATGAAATCAATAGTGCATTTGTCAGAGTGGAAATATTGCACGTCTGATCTCTTTCTCCACAAAAAAATTGACGTCATAAAGAATCACAGAATTATTTTGCCCCAAAAGGAAGCCATATGGCCTATACTATCTGCACCAGCTCTGTTATCTAGTGCCCATCTCCTGTCTTTTCCCTGTGGCCCTGCGCACCATCCAATTCTCTCTTGAATACCACAACTAAGCCTGCCTGCATCACATTTCTAGGCAGTGCATTCCATGCAGTAACAACTCACTGCGTGAAAAGTCTTCTCACATCACCCTTGCTTCATTTGCACTGAAATACTCCGACAAAATTAAAATAATAGTCTATGTAGTTGCAAACACAATTGTAAAACAAAATCAAAACTTTATCTAATAATTTTGGACTTCCAGTTTTGTTTGGCAAGAGTGACAGGAATGCAGAACTAAGAAGTGTAAATTGAATTAAAATACACATCAGTCATGATCAAATTGAAAGGGTGACCAAGCTCAAAAATGATGTTCTCATCCTATTCTTATATACTTTTTCTACATAATTGGGTCAAAGTAACCAATCTTCATTTAATATTCAGAGGTAGCAAGAACTGCAGAAGGGACCTGACCCAAAACGTCAATTTTCTCGCTCCTCTGATGCTGCCTGGCCTGCTGTTTCCTCCAGCTCCACACTGTGTTGTCTGTTCATTTAATATTATTGTTTTTCTTCTCAGATGGAGAGGTCAATATTTCTGGGGGCTTTCGTATAAAGACATCAACATCTGTTCACTGCAGAATCAGGATGCAAATGCTATATCTCAGTCAACTGATGATCAGCATGAAGATCCAAGGTGGAATGAAGACCTGCAGCCCAGAGATGATAATTTATCAGCTGTCATTAGTACAAGTGAAAACGAAGCTATCAAGACGGCATTGTCCATGTTACGGTTGTACTATGCAGCTGGTGCTGGCTATAAGAGCCTATGTGCTGTACAAGGCTTTGTCAGTGTCTATCTTTTGTCTGAGGACACCACTTTCAAATGGGACTGCTGTGCACCTCATGCTATACTGAGGTCGTTGGGAGGAGGTATGGTAGACTTTAGAGAATGCTTGAAAAGAATAAAAGATGGCAATTTGGATGAACTTCCTGAGTTAATCTATAATACACCAGTGAATGGTGCCACTGGTGTAGACAGATGGGCCAATAAAGGGGGCTTAGTAGCTTACAGGTGTCCCAAACATTTGGACACCATTATGAACATCATTTCTAAAGTCAACCTTGGAGAATAATTATGTTTTAAATTGCCTTTCCACTTAAAAGGGCAGCTAATAATATGATAAAATGTATTACAAATATGATACAGTTTTGGACTTCACATACTTTAGTTAGCAATACAACAAAACCAAAGGAAGTCTTGCATTTTATGGTCAGATTCACAGAGCAAACTTTAAAGAGAGAATGTACAGTGCTCATTTAAGTAAGAACTGAGACTACTAGCATGGAGACAAATCTCCAAGATTGCAAGGTGGTATATTTATTTACCATGCAGCCACTAACACTATAAATATATATATGGATATATGTTCTATCACAGCATTTCTCAAATGTCTTCCTAGTGTGACCACATTTTAATGCTTCTGGCATTGTGTTATCCCAGAGTGAAAATTTAAGGGCTTTGAGACTTGTTGCGGGGGAGATTTCAGCTGTTGATCAGCCGTGGGAGAAGTGAAATGAGTGTGGGCAAAGTTGACGCAAAGCCAAGCGTTTCACAAGAAATGCAATACCTACTGTTTCACAAGCCTGTTCTGTTCAACAATCCAGGCTGTGGCAGAGTAGTCCATTAACCCATGTCCACCAGTAACAAAAAAAAAGCAAAGCTTCAAGGGGGCCACAAAGTCCAAGTCCCATTGCAGGCATTGCTTGGGACCTCGCAATCTTGTGTCGCAACTGCACTGGGGAGTCACCACTCACAGTCTGCAAGACCCGATTTCATGACAAAATGAATTTGGTTGAATTCAGACACAGGGCATAAATTTAACAGTGGCATGACATTTCCAGTGGCAGAATCTCTTTCTTGATTTTTCCTTGTCCCTGCACTGTTACAATTATAATCGATAGAACTGCAAGGTACATCGTACAGCAGGGGAAGTTCAACCCACTGGAGCTACACATGGGTTGTAAAAGAACCTCCTGGACAAGCAGGGATACAGTTCATCACAGTCACAACTTTCCTGCCCAACAGTAATTCACTTTATTCATGTTGGCATCATTGTTATTTGTGGAGACCAGTTTAGTCAGAGAACTACATGTACTCGCACATCTCATGGTTGGCACACATTAGTTACAGTGGAATTAAGAACATCTCATTCTTGTGCAAGAGGCAGTGATGAGTTGACTTGTTCACATGTCCTGTTTTGTACTCTGCAGTCTGTGTGACGTGGCTGAATTTGCAGTTTCAACTGGCTGTCCCTTCAAAGCATTGTAAAGACTATTACCTCAGATCACTTTCAGCAGGGTTACTTGACATGTTCTGGGTGAATTCGAAGCCCTATAAGAACTTTGCCAGCCAACATCCAGAGATGCACCCCATGTGGACATTGTTGACACCATCTTTTAAGTCCCTCATTTTCTCACTTGCACTGTCTATTCCACCAACCCCACCACAACCAAAATGCCAGGTTCTTCCCTTGTCCATTTCCCCATGCCTCCAGACACTCCTTACCACTCTCCTTACTACTAAGTCATTCTTGCCAGTTTCCATGCAATCTCCCACTTTCCTACTCCTTTCCCTTATTATGCAGAGTTCAATAAGTAAAATCACTGGTAGATAAACAGGAAGCTGGAAGAGCACAGCAAGCCATGCAGCATCTGGACGAAAGGAGATGTCAATGTTTTGGTCTTGCCCTCCTTCAGGACTGGATGTGGAGGTAGGAGGAGTTGCAGATAAAGAGTTGTGGGGGGTGGTTAGCGAAATGGTGGTGATAGGTGAAGCCCAGTATCCACCTGTCATCACCATTCTGCTTCTCTTCCCCTTTATCTGCACTCCCCTCACCCCCACCTCCAGTCCTGAAGAAGGGTAATATTGACAGCTAACTGCTGATTTCCTCCAGATGCTGCTTGTCTTGCTGTGTTCTTCCAGGCTGCTGTTTGTCTATCTTGGATTCCAGCATCTGCGGTTTCTTCTTGTCTCTCACCAAGTAAAATCGCTGACCTCAGACACAACTGCATAAGGCTGAGCTCTTGTTTATAAATGAATGTGGACCAATGCTATGAGATTCTCATGCAATGTTGACTTTAACTTGAAGGTAATAATTGAAAGTAGTTTTATGCTCTTGAGTATTAATGGAGCACAGTTTTATTACAAACAGGAGCCTATCACAGCCTGGTATGAGGTTTGGCATGTCACAACCACAGTGCTGGTCTCTGACTTAATCTCTACACTTCAACCCAACACCAGGAAATTGAAATTTCAGCTTCTACGCAATTCAGTCACCTTACCTATCACATTTCCTGTTCTTGCAAACTCCATGAAATTCCCCTACTGGATGTAGAGTAGAAACTTAGCAGTGTGGTAGAATAGAGATAACAAGGTCTAGAGCTGGATGAACACAACAGGCCAAGCAACATCAGAGGAGCAGGAAAGCTGATGTTTCAGGTCTAGTCCCTTCTTCAGAAATGCCAATTAAGTAGATTAAATCAAAGTTTGCAAACATCCATCCAAATTAAAAGGTGTCTGAATCAGATCCTTCCTCATTTCCAGTCTGGAATATCTTGATGGATTAACATATTCTCTCTAAATCTTTATGTTGTGCTATAAATGTGTTGTGCTTCAGACTGGAAACGTATTAAGCCTTTATCAACTTATCCTTTCAAGTTCACTTTAATATATGCTTAAAATATTTAAGTGTAGAACAATGTACCATTTCACTATTTAACATCAAATTTATAAGTTCTGAGGATGGGTCATTGGACCCGAAACGGTAATCATGATTTTTTTCTTCACAGATGCTGCCAGACCGGCTGAGCTTTTCCAGCAACTTTGTTTTTGTTCTTAAAACTGCCAATATTTTGGTTTCAAAGTCATACTCGGGTTGGTGAGCTCATTATAAGTACATTCATGCAAAAACTACACCAGTTAATTGCAAATTTAGGAAGTGCCAAATAAGAAGATTAAATCAAAGTTTGCAAACATCCATCAAATTAAAAGGTGTCTGAAACAGATCCTTCCTCATTTCTAGTCTGGAATATCTTGATACATGGATTAACATGGGTCTAAGTCTTCATGTTGTGCTATAAATATGTTGTGCTTCAGATTGGAAATATATGAAGCTTTTATCAATTTATCCTTTCAAGTTCACTTTAATATAAGCTTAAAATATTTAAGTTACTTATAATAAACCTGTTTCAGAATTGTAGCACCCCCTCAGTACAGCGGTACTTTCCAGCCCAGAGGTAAGGACAGTACCGTTGTGCAACTAGATCTCAAATATAACATAATGAATCTTGGATTTATATGAAATCTGACCATTTCAAAATAGTTCAGAGCAGTTGACCTGAAGAATTACCTTTTGAAATGCAGTCACTGCTTTGTAGACAGGGACCATCTTGGGGCAGTGCTCAAACTGGGAAAATTGAATTGTGTTTCCTATAGGTGATCAGCAGTTGGGTATCAGAGGTTTGGCTGACTTCTTTTTTGTTCCTGTTTAGTCACGAGATTCTGCCCGATTACAGGATTCCTGTAACTGGCTTGACAGAAGTAAGCTGACTGAGATCCAAGATTTAATCTGTGTTGAACCTGCTCTATGTACCTCAGTGCTGCACGATTAAGGGATTAATTTTAATTATTATTAACACTTATACGGAAAGAAATTGAAGGAATGCCTTGATGAGATTATGCAGTAATGTTGGGACAACCTGCAGATTGAAACTTTGATCGCACCATAGACTTCCAAACAATGATGTAGTAGTTACTGTTCTCATGACTTCACCTTTTTCTTTTAGGAAATAACGTGAACCTGTAGAAGGATTTTCAAGCTGGTCAACAGACCAGCCACAGTGTAATTATCTATGTACCAGTTATTAGATTGACCCTGTGTGGCAAGAAGGTTCTATAACCTCTCATAACTAATATGATAGTTGAGGTCCACCAATGTGCTCCAGGCACAAATATTCCCAGTGGATATCAAACCAGAGTTTGGATCTCCACATGTCAAAACTGCCTAAAAATCTCACACTCAGAGGCAGGAATCTGAAAAGAATGAATCAATTCAATTAAATCAATAATTATTAAATTGGTGCTAGTAATTGAAGGGACCATATTTTCCTCTATACTGTCAATTTATTAACCTGACTGTCTACCATATCTCCAAAAGGACTTTAATATTCAGAAGTAAATAGTTAAGGATCTAATATCTCTGATATATTATTCAATTGACGGTTCTTATGCTTTTATGTTGTAAAGTAAGTTCATATTTATGATGTATAGATAAACTGCAATCATTACTGAAAGCAAATGCTTTTTTACTGACTATTATGAGCCAAGGGGTAAAAGAAAACTTGTAAATTGTTTGCAGTACCTTTATTTGAGCTTTTTGCTCAGAACATACATTCATGTGTAAAGATATATTAAGTAGTGTTGTAACTAATATTAATGTGCAATATATGTATAAGACACCACTGAAGTATGTAAATAAATTTTTAATAAGTGTCTATGAGAAAAGGTGAAGTATAGCTTACAAACATAAATTAAGGATGCAAAGGGCAGAACATTATCTACACCATTTCCTGTGTGCTTATTCCTAGATGTTATAGACGTGTGATTATTTAGAAACTTCCTCATAATTAAACCTTTATGTATTTTACATTGAACCTATTCTGTTCAATGCTCATTCATTAATTTTACCTATCCTTCTCCCACAATTTATTTTTCCAAATCCTGCTTTTCTTATTTGGGGTAGTTTCTTATGCTGGTTTATTGTTCTATAGGCAGACCCTCCCAAGCAGAATCCTCCCTTTGTAGATCTGAGTTTGATCCAGCTTCACCTGACATACAAGCATGCACTTTTTTTGAAAATTTCCCATATCGTAAATAGAAACTAAAGGATTTACAGTGTTTACAATTTGCTATTAGGATCATCTGTCACCTCAAATAATATTCATTCAAATCATTTAGATCAGAGGCTGATCTTGAGACCTTTCTGTGATAAGACTTTTAATGCATTTTTCGTATTTTGAGACTGGATCAACCATTGGGAAAGTTTGTTTTTGTAATATGTAGTTTGAGATCGGACAGCTAGTTATACTCCCATTGTGAAGACCTGTACAGACTTATAAGAGGGAGGTTTTATTGCTGGTGAGCACATAGGTTTAGGTGCGGGATTGGGTTGGTTGTGAAATGGGGTTAATTCTTGGAGAAATGACAACACAAGCATATTGGGAAGCTGACTGAAATCTGCCAACTGCTGCATTTAACTTCAGTATGTTCGGCTGCGTGCAGGCATTCATTGCCGATCCCTAACTGCCCAAATGATAATTAAAATCAACTACAGGGGATCCCTGATTTACGAATGTCTGATTTATAAACACTTGTACTTACAAATGTGTTCCTATGCATGATTGTAATTTTAAAGACCTGACACACAAGCATTTTCTGTTCTTATAACCAGCTGCTTTTCATTGACCTGTATTGTTTCCAACTTGTGTACAGATTGACTTATGAATGAACTCCAGAACAGAACCTGGGGACTGCCTGTTTATTACAGGGGGCCTGAAATCAAAACTAAGCCAGACAGCAGATTTCCTTCCCTGACGCCCATTAGTAAACCATTGGGTCTTGCCAACAATAGTTAAATTAAACCAGTTTTTATTTGAATTCAAATTTTCACCATCAGTCAATCTCCCCAGAACTTTAACATGGGGTTCTAGGTGACTAGTGCAGTGACATTACCACTATGCTGTTGCCTCCCTAAAAACAATATGTTATTCACTCAATTACAGTGATACTATCATAGCTTTTGCAATTTAACTGCGCAAAACTGATCAATGGATTTCCAGCCTTTCTGGAATTTGCCTGTGAAAACAAGGCAGGAATACAGCAGCAATTGTGGATGCAAAAGGCATGACAGGGAAATATGTCAATAACTGCTGAAAATTCACAACTACACACTTACTTGTTTGTGGGAAAAGGCTGGTCCACAGTGATTGTGCTGATTGGCTTTACAATCCTGGAGGTTGCCCATACAATTCAAAAGGTATCGTCTACACTTTGGAGGTTTCAACATTTCATTCTATACTTTGGAGTTCTGATTTATCAGATTAGTGGGTGTCTCTTATGCTGTGTAACTTTGAACCTCAGATGGGACCAGGATGATCAACATCAGCAACAACATCAGTCACAGCCTACTGCACTTCACTCTACATTCTTATATCCCCAATAATCTTTCACCTCCTTGGTAATCAAAAATCTGCCTATCTGTCTTAAAAATATTTAAAGATTCTACATCCACTGCCTTTTTGAGGAAAGGAACTCCAAAGACTAGAACCGTCTAACAGTATTTCGTTTTCCCTCATCGTTGTCTTAAATAGGCAACTGTTATTTTTAAACTATAATTCATAGTCCTAGATTCTCCCACAAGAGGAAATATCTTTTCACCATTCACTCAGTCAAGTACCCTCTGGATCTTTTAGGTTTCAATTAAGTCATCATTGACTTTAGAGGATGTAGGCCTAGCCTGTTTAGCTTAGTCTCAATGCAATCCCCTCATTCAAGTATTTGTCTACAGTGTTCTCTGAACTGCTTTCACTTTAACATCCTTCCGTGAGTAGAGTGACCTATAGAAAGTAGTCCAGATGCGGTCTCACCGATGTCTTGTATAACTGAAGCATAACCTTCTTACTCTAACATTCAATTGCCCTTGCAATAAAACATCAGTCTATTAGCTTTCCTGATTACTCGTTGGACCTACATACTAACCTTCTGCAATTCATGCACGAGAATATTCAAATCTCTCTTCATCTTAGAGCTCTGCCAACCTTCACCATATGGAAAATTTGTTGTTTTTCACTCTTTCTGCCAAATTGGACAATCTCACACTTTTCCACATTGACAGATTTCTTTCAATTACTTAACTCATCTATACCCCTTTGCATAGACAGTAGGAACTACCCCTGCTGGAGAATCTGTGATGACAATGTATAGGGCTGAATGAACGCAGCAAGCCAAGCAGCATTAGAAGGGTCCAGACCCGAAATGTCAGCTTTCCTGCGCCTCTGATGCTGCTTAGCTTGCTGTGTTCATCAGCTCTACACCTTGTTATTCCCTATTTCCCTTTGCAGGCTGTTTGTATCTTTTTCATAACTCACTTTCCTACACATCTTTGTGTCATCTGCAAATATAGTTACCATACCTTCAGTCCCTTCATCTCAATCACTTTTGTAAATTTTAAAGAGTTGAAACTCCAGCCCAGAAAACTCATTCCCTCCTGTCAGCCTGAAAAGGACGAATTCATTTCAGCTCTCTAATGCCTGCTATCAAGCCAATCTTCGATCCACGGAAATATGTTACACCCAATACCATGAGCTTTTACTTTCACAATAAACTTTAATGTGGCACCGTATTAAAATGTCTTCTGGAAATCTGAACAGAATACATCCACTGGTTGCCCTTTATCCAGATTAAATTACTCCTTCAATGAACTTCAACAGATGAGTTAAATATGACTTAAGATCAGAAGAAATAGGAACAGGAATAAGCCATTTGGCCGCTCAGATCAGCTTTCCCATTCAACTAGATCATGACTAATCCAACATTATTCACCGTCACTTTCTTACTCTTTCCCTTTTGCCCTTGTGGGCTCTACCTAACAATCTTGAACGTATCCAAGTGCCCTGTGTTAACACACTCAGTACCTTTATTGAAGTACTTAAGTAGAGCATTTTAACCAGTGCTTTTCATGCAATACGTTTACAGAAACACTTTATTGGAGCATTTAAGTAGAGCTCTTTACAGAAGTACTTGCAAAACTTTACAGAACACATTTAGGTACAACACTTTAACCGAAGGGTAGACAGTTAGATATTAGCTGCTTGCAACTAAACTGGCCAGGCTCTGTCAGAAGATAATGGCAACTGCAGATGCTGGAGAATCCGAGATAACAAAGTGTGGAGGTGGATGAACACAGCAGGCCAAGCAGCATCTTAGGAGCACAAAAGCTGACGTTTCGGGCCTAGACCCTTCATCAGAGAGGGGGATGGGGAGAGGGGGAGGCGGGTAGACAATGGATCGAGGAGAAGATAGATGAAGAGGAGACAGACAAGTTAAAGGGCGGGGATGGAGCCAGTAGAGGTGAGTATAGGTGGGAAGGTAGGGAGGGGATATGTCAGTGCGGGGAGGACGGACAGGTCAAGGGGGCGGGATGAGGTTAGGAGGTAGGAAATGGAGGTGTGGCTTGAGGTGGGAGGAGGGGATAGGTGAGAGGAAGAACAGGTTAGGGACGTGGGGACGAGCTGGGCTGGTTTTGGGATACAGTGGGGAGAGGGGAGATTTTGAAGCTGGTGAAGTCCACATTGATACCATTGGGCTGCAGGGTTTCTAAGCGGAATATGAGTTGCTGTTCCTGCAACCTTCGGATGGCATCGTTGTGGCACTGCAGAAGGCCCATGATGGACATGTTGTCTGCAGAATGGGAGGGGGAGTTGAAATGGTTAGCGACTGGGAGGTGCAGTTGTTTGTTGCGAACCAAGCGTACGTGTTCTGCAAAGCAGTCCCCAATGCTCCGCTTGGTTTCCTCAATGGTGAGGAAGCCACAACGGATGCAATATACCACATGGGCTGATGTTCAGGTGAACATCTGCTTAATGTGGAAAGTCATCTTGGAGTCTGGAATGTGGGTGAGGGAGAAGGTGTGGGGGCAAGTGTAGCACTTCCTGCGGTTGCAAGTGAAAGTGCCGGGTCTGGTGGGGTTGGATGGTAGTGTGGAGCGGACAAGGAAGTCACAGAGAGAGTGGTCTTTCCGGAAGGCAGATAAGGGTAGGGATGGAAAAATGTCTTTGGTGGTGGGGTCGGATTGTAGATGGCGGAAGTGTCAGAGGACGATGCGTTGTTTCCGGAGGTTGGTGGGGTGGTATGTGAGGACGTGGGAGATTCTCTTATGGTGGTTATTGCAGCAATGGGGTGTGAGGGATGAGTTACGGGAAATGCGGGAGACACGTTCAAGGGCGTTCTCAACCACTGCAGGTAGGAAGTTACGGTCCTTGAAAAACAAGGACATCTGGAATGTACAGGAGTGGAATGCCTCATCCACTCTGCCAGAAGGAGGTTTCTGTCTACACTCAGGTTCCTGACCCAATCTTACATTTATTTCTTGTGACAGTTGATCTCTGGAATTATCACTGAAGTGAGCTCTAAGAGACCTACTTTTTACATGATTTTTCTCCAGTTTTCCAGGATATTCCATGACCACATGACACAATGTGCCCCTAGTCATTCGTAGGGCCACTACCTGTTCTTTGGTCTCCTTACATGTCTTTGAGTAGTTTCATGC
Source organism: Stegostoma tigrinum (assembly GCF_030684315.1). Taxonomy (NCBI): domain Eukaryota; kingdom Metazoa; phylum Chordata; class Chondrichthyes; order Orectolobiformes; family Stegostomatidae; genus Stegostoma; species Stegostoma tigrinum. The sequence continues at coordinate 36,104,009 of NC_081360.1, read as the reverse complement.
TGTTTTATCAGGCTGAACCATTAAACTGCAACCACAATGGCTCCATAGTTCTCACTGGAATGGTCTATTCCTGTTCCTATTTCTTATGGCTTTGTGGTTAAACTTTCCAGAGCAATGGGACACTTTCCCAGACACCCTTTTGGAATGTTTGTTCCGATTAATCAAGTCTCAATGAAACAATGTCCCTACTTCTCAATGATTCCTCCTGATACCAACAGTGCCTGGCAAAATAATGATCCCTCTCCTGGTATTGATCATTTAAATAGCAGACTGACACTGCAGTTCTAAGGCCAGGGCTAACCACACACAAACGTGTCCAAACCTGATTTAGTATTTCACCATTGTCCACATTTAGTTGCAATTTTAGCTCTTAGCCATTTTGCTACATTTATTTTATCTTTAGTAATAGCTTCTAATGTATTCCTTATGGTGGATGTTAACCTAAGCGCCCTATAGTTTCCTGCTCTCTGTCTCCCTCGCTTTCTGAATAAAGGAGTTACATTAGCTATTTGCCAAACTCAAGGAGCTTTACCCAACTCTAATGAGCTCTGGTGAATTAAAATCAATGCATCAACAATCTCTCTAGCTATTACTTTTCGGACTCTAGGATGAAATCCATCAGGACTTAGTGCTATGCAATGAGCCTGACTTTATAAAAGATCTTAAAGTAAGGGAACAATTAGGAGGCAGCAATCATAATATCGTAGAGTTCAGTCTGCAGTTTGAAAGAGAGAAGGCGAAATCGGATGTAATGGTGTTACAGTTAAATAAGAATAATTACAGGGGCATGAGAAAGGAATTGATGAAAATCACCTGGAAACAGACCTTAGCGGGGAAGACAGTACAGCAACAATGGCAGGAGTTTCTGGGTGTAATTGAGGACACAGTACAGAGGTTCATTCCAATGAACAGAAAGATTATCCGGGGTGGGATTAGACCGCCATGGCTGACAAAGGAAGTCAGGAAATGTATCAAAGACAAAGAGACAGCCTATAAAGTGGCCAAGAGCACTGGGAAATCAGAAGATTGGGAAGGCTACAAAAATAAACAGAGGATAACAAAGAGAGAAATAAGGAAGGAGAGGATCAAATATGAAGGTAGGCTAGCTAGTAATATTAGAAATGATAGTAAAAGCTTCTTTCAATACATAAGAAACAAACGAGAGGCAAAAGTAGACATTGGGTCACTCCAAATTGATGCTGGAAGGCTAGTGACGGGAGATAAGGAAATAGCTGAAGAACTTAATAAGTACTTTGTATCAGTCTTCACAGTGGAAGACATGAGTAGTATGCCAACAATTAAGGAGAGCCAGGGGGCAGAGTTGAGTGTGGTAGGCATTACAAAAGAGAAAGTGCTAGAAAAGCTAAAAGGTCTAAAAATTGATAAATCTCCTGGCCCCGATGGGCTACATCCTAGAGTTCTGAGGGAGGTGGCTGAGGAAATAGCAGAGGCTTTGATTGTGATCTTTCAAAAGTCACTGGAGTCTGGGAAAGTCCCAGATGAGTGGAAAATTGCTGTAGGAACCCCCTTGTTTAAGAAAAGATCAAGACAAAAGATGGAAAATTATAGGCCCATTAGCCTCACCTCTGTTGTTGGTAAAATTCTAGAATCCATTGTTAAGGATGAGATTTCCAAATTCTTGGAAGCGCAGGGTTGGATTACAACAAGTCAGCATGGATTTAGTAAGGGGAGGTCGTGCCTGACAAACCAGTTAGAATTCTTTGAAGAGATAACAAGTAGGTTAGACCAGGGAAACCCAGTGGATGTTATCTATCTAGACGTCCAAAAGGCCTTTGATAAGGTGTCTCACAGCAGCCTGCTGAGTAAGGTGGGGGCCCATGGTGTTCAAGGTGAGCTACTGGCTTGGATTGAAGATTGGCTGTCTGACAGAAGGCAGAGAGTTGAGATAAATGGCTCTTTTTCGGAATGGCAACCAGTAACAAGTGGTGTCCCGCAGGGTTCAGTGTTGGGGCCACAGCTGTTCACTTTCTATATTAATGATCTGGATGAAGGGACTGGGGGCATTCTGGCAAAGTTTGCCGATGATACAAAGTTAGGTGGACGGGCAGGTAGTACTGAGGAGGTGAGGAGGCTGCAGAAAGATTTAGACAGTTTAGGACAGTGGTTCAGGAAATGGCTGATGAAATTCAACGTGAGCAAATGCGAGGTTTTGCACTTTGGAAAAAATAATACAGGCATGGACTATTTTCTAAACGGTAAAAAAATTCGTAAAACATAAGTCCAAAGGGATCTGGGAGTGTTGGTCCAGGATTCTCTAAAGGTTAACTTGCAGGTAGAGTCCGTGATTAAGAAAGCGAATGGAACATTGTCGTTTATCTCAAGAGGGTTGGAATATAAAAGCAGTGATGTGCTTCTGAGACTCTATAAAGCTCTAGTTAGGCCCCAATGAGAATACTGTGTCCGAGTTTGGGCCCCACACCTCAGGAAGGACATACGGGCGCTGAAGCGTGTCCAGTGGCGATTCACACGGATGATCCCTGGAATGGTAGGTATAACATACGGTGAACGGCTGAGGATCCTGGGGTTGTATTCATGAGAGTTTAGAAGGTTGAGGGGAGATCTAATAGAAACTTACAAGATAATGTATGGCTTAGAAAGGGTGGATGCTGGGAAGTTGTTTCCATTAAGCGAGGAGACTAAGACCCGTGGGCACAGCCTTAGAATTAGAGGGGATAAATTTAAAATGGAAATGAGGAGACAATTCTTCAGCCAGAGAGTGGTGGGCCTGTGGAATTCATTGTCATGGAGTGCAGTGGAGGCCGGGATGTTAAATGTCTTCAAGGCAGAGATTGATAAATTCTTGATCTCACAAGGAATCAAGGGCTACAGGGAGAGTGCAGGGATGTGGAGTTGAAATGCCCATCAGCCATGATTAAATGGCGGAGTGGACTCAATGGGCCAAATGGCCTTACTTCCACTCCTATGTCTTATGGTCTTAGGTACTTGTCAAATCACAGTTCCAACAATTTGCTTAGCTCTAGTTCCCTGGTAATTGTAATTTTCTTGAGAACCTCCCTCTCAATTCATGATTTATAACTATTCGTGCCCACTTTCTCGCTCTCATCGGATTTTGTTTTGGCCCATGTTGTCTCTTTCTCACGGTGTTTTATGTCGTGTCCGCTCTCTCTCTCTCTTGCAGTGTGTTATGTGGTGTCTGTTCTGTCTCTGTCATGGCAATTGATCTTGTCCGTGCTCCTTCTGTTCATCTCCCAGTGTATTTTACCTGGTGTCCATGCTCTTCCTGTCCCTATCAGTGTTTTATCTTGTGTTTGCTTTCTCTTGCATGGTGTTTTATTTGATGTTTGTTCTCTTTCTTCTGTCCAACAGTGTTCTATCTATTGTCCTCTCTCTCTCTCTCTCTCTCTCTCTCTCTCTCTCTCTCTCCCCCCCCCCATGGTGTTTCATCTGCCCACTCTCTCTCACATAGTGTTTTCTCTTGTGTCCATAGCCTTGTCCTCACTCTCGTGATGTATCATCTAGTATATGCTGTTGTCTCTATCGTGATATTTAATCCTATTTCCATTCTCTCTCTCCAGACTATTTTCCCTGGTGTTCATGTGCTGTCTTGCATAGTGTTTTATCTGCTGTCCCCCTCCCCACTCTCTCTCTCTCCCTCTCTCAGACAATGTTTTATCTGTTGCCCACTCTGTCATATTGTTTTATCTGATGCCTGCTCTTTCTCTATCTCTTGCAGTGTTGTATCTGGTGTGATGTGTACTTAAATTTACATTTCGATCAGCCTTGATTTTATTGAATGGTGTAGCAGGCTTGAAGGGCTGAATGGCTTACTCCTGCTCCTAATTCACATGTTCATATGTAAGGTTCACTCCTGTACTGGGGTAGATCTGTGGTCATCTTTTAGTACACAGCAGAAAGAGAGGCAGAAAGTAATGTACTAACACACCGCAGTGGTACTGAATGCTGTCAGAATTACCAGAACTGTTTCCTGGTATATTTTCCAGCAATGTTGAATTTTGTTTTGTTTTATTGTTAAGGTGATTGATGGATATTACCACCACCTACTCCACCAGTACAAACAAAAATAATACAAATTTCCCCAGTGTTCTATCTATTGTATGGTGACTCCAGATCCTCAATGCTATAGCTCAACTGCCACTGAAATGGTTTAGCGAGAAATCACACATGCACTAGTTTTCCATAATCCCAGGATAATGTTCTGGAGACATGGATTCAAATCCCAACACGGCAAATAGCAACATTTGAATTCAACAAAATATCTGAAGATAAAAACTAGCCTAGTAATAACCATGCAACCACCAGTGATTGAAGTAAAATCCAATTGGTCAATAATATTCTTTAGGGAAGGAAATCTGCTATTCTCACTTGGCCTGGCCGACAAACGACTTCAGACCTATTGCAATATGCTTGACATGTAACTGCTGTCTTTGATTTAGATTTACGTTTTATAGTCATTTGTACTCAAGTACAGGGTACAAGAAAAGAGTGAAAAGTGGACAATGTCGCCAAACACATGGCCATCTTAGATACAAAGTACCTAGGTATAAAATCTTAGTTACAGAAGTAGAAAAATAAAGAAATAAGTTAAAAAGTTCAACATAGCAGTTTTCTTAGTATAAAAGTAGAAAAATAAATAAATCAATGCATTTAAAAAGTCAGACATTATGGTGCTTTCTTAAGTCATGGGCTTGCAGACACTCCAAGCTGGGACTTCCTCAACTGGGCTCACTCTTCCCTAAACTGGGCATGCTTTCCCGTACTGGGCCATGGACTGCCTGTATTTGCAGGCCATGCTCACCACCAACCTCTGCTGCCAACCTCAATCAGGCATGCTAGGCCTCGCGCCATTCACAAGGTCTCAGCCAGGACTGCCACCTCACTGCTGACCACTGCTATTGCCATCTCTCACTGCTAACTGCACCACCAATTCTATCTGGGCCTAGGCTGTCCCCCAGCTGCCACGCTGCATTGCCACGTCAGCCAACTGGCTGCAGTGTCCCACTCTGGTGCCACTCAATGAAGAAGCAATGCCACTGACTGTGACCAGCCACTTCATGGCTGACTATCAAAGACCCCAGCCACCACCATTAACCTCTCCATGACCGAGTTCCAAAGAACCAAAAGAAAGAAAAAGCAAGAAAAGAAGAAAGATGGAGAAAAAGAAAGCAAAGCATTCAGAGTGGATGAGCTCTGGTGAGGAGCCCTGCTCCACCACCATCTTGGACTTATCCAAGTATCTATTCACTTGAATCAAACTGGTACAAAGTCAAAAGAAGGGAATGAAACTTGACTGTTCATGTTACACTGGGGAGACACAGGAAACATGAATGGCAAATACAACTGCCCTACAAAGCCCTTCTTATCAACTTCAGGGGACCTGTGCCAAAATTCGGACATCTGTCCCACAGACTAGTCAAGCAACAACCTTCAATGATGTTGCTTGGCCTGCTGTGTTCATCCAGCTCTACACCTAGTTATCTCAGATTCTCCAGCATCTGCAGTTCCCATTATCTCTGATACAACCTTAAATAGTCATGTTCACTGAATCATACCTTGCAGACAATATCCCCTCCTCTACCAATGTCGGCCATTCAGGTGAACAACACCGATTCAATGAAGAGTACAGGAAGGAGCAACACCAGGCATACTTGAAAATGAGGTGTCAACCTGGTGAAGTTAAAACACAGGACTACTTGCAAGCTAAAAAGCAGAACCAGCATTCAAAAGGCAGAGTTAAGTAATCCCACAATCGACAAATCAGATCTAAATTCTGAATTCCTGCCACATCCACTTGTAAATGATGGTTGCCAATTAAACAATTGACAGGAGGTGGATGGTCCATAAATATTGCCATCTGCAATGAGCAAGCCAGGTGTATCAATGCAAAATACAATGCTGATACATTTACATTCACTTTCAAATATTGTCATGCAGCGTTGGAGACAATTTTACCTTCCAGCTGTACTTAATTTGCACAGATATATCTCTTAATAATCTGTAAAGAATTGTTTGCATGTACTGTCATGCCAGTGTCATTTGTAACTTACAGGTGATGTGCCAGTATTTTGTGCAACATCACATAATTTATCGCATCGCTTTTTATGCATAAGTCATTGCTGAATGGACTTTCTGCAGCAGTGTGCATTTAAACACGCACACATTCTAAAATATGTCATTCATAAATTCATCTCCGTTATCCGGTAAGAATGTTCATTGATGACATAAGGCTTCTGCTGACCCATTTGTTCATAATGGGCACTCTGTCCTTATTGTTTATTGCCAGGAATATGCTAAAGCCAGCCACCATATGTACAAAATGGAACAAACAGTCATTCTGATCTTGTCTCAGATGACATGTGGTGGCTATTGCTTCATCACATTCCAGGGGTAAAGGAACACTTACAACTGGGTGGAGTAGTGTGTTACGTGACACATAAACCACATTGCAATGTGCTTGGTTCTATTAGGGAGGCATATTCATCATCCACAACTCCTGCTTCCTTTAATTGCAACTTTAATTTTTGTGAGAAGTGATGATCAAATTGTTAATGCAATTTCCATAAAATCCTTTACTTATTTGTGAAACTCCTATGTGCAGCAATCAATAATACTTTTGGATCTCTTGTTGTGAAACTTCAGATTTCATCAATGGAATTTGATAATGCCCATTTACCTTTTGGCTGAATACAAATTGTTGATCCATGTCCAAACACATTTTCGTTTTTCACCAAAGACTTAGCAATAATGGTGTGAATCTCTGGGTGACATTGGTACTTGTAAAATGATGTAACCGTGAAATTTCACTGAGGAGAGCCACTCCTTTTAAAGCTGGTAATGAATTATTATCTTTGAAACAAAGTAGGTAGTTTTGTCTAGGAATTCAAATAGCAGTTCAGCCAATCGATGCCTTGCATATTTGAGGTAGATCCACTATGTAGGCCAGCAGAACTGTATGCATCAGCAACTAAGATACTCAGATGATGACTCTCTGGCCCACTAAAATGATGTTTCATTGCTGTTCCTCCTTATCATAACTACCCTCAGAAATATATGTTTCATACGTTGTTTCAGGTTCTCAGAACCTTATACTTGGGCAACTCCTGGCACAGTGATGTTTACAGTCACAGTGGAAACTTCTATTAACTATTTTCCATTGTTTCCTGAGATTCGTTTGTTGTGAGCTGCCAGCTAATACTTCATTTTCTCTTGATTCTAAAAACTATTAAAACCACCAGCAATGAAGGTCCCTTTGACTGTGAGAGTCAGTGATCATAGTGTTCCATCTCTGTATCATTACAGAATTCCTGACTGTTAAAGTAGCTGGAAAAGATTGTCTTCCCAAAGTTCTTTGTAAGGCAGCAGCCATTTGTTCAAAAACAGTGTCATTACCATGGAATTGAACACCCTTTGGAATCAAAAGTCTCTCTATTTATGAGATTTTTATACAGTCTAACAGGTTAAACGTCAGCACAGATTCCAGACATATTCTCCCTTGGACTGTTTGTTCATCTTCTTAAATGTATCCGCTGTTGACCACACCTTATAGGCATCTAACAAGTCTTCATTTTTGTAAACTCTGACCATGGATTGAATTAGGATCTCAAGTCCATCTTTGACATGCAAGACTTACATTCAGTTCTGAAAACAATTTATTTATAATTTTACTATTTTCTGGTAAGGAAGCTGTGCATTGCGTCTTTCTGGTTAAAGAGGTTACTTGAGTCGATATCTCTGCCTCATTTTTCCTTTGCTCAAATGGCCTCAATTCCAAAAACACCATAGGGACTCATTTTTTGATCCTGTTGCATGGTTACAGAATCTGCTACTTACTGCTGCCCCCAATCCTTTAACTGCTGACAGAATGTTTCTCCTGGCTGAGCAATCTAGAACATGAAAGCACAGTATCAGATTAAAGGCTCAATCACTGAGATGAGGAAAGCCTATTCACACAATGGGTCATGAATCTTTGGAATTCTCTACTCTAGAAGGTTATGAATGCTCTATTATTATATGGGTTCACGGAATGCACATTAACTAATTTACTGGAATTATTTGAGGGCATTACTGGTGCAGTGGACAAAGGGGAACCAGTGGATGTGGTGTATCTGGATTTCCAGAAGGCATTTGACAAAGTGCTGCACAAAATGCTGCTGCATAAATAAATGTGCATGGCATTACAGGTAATGTAATAGCATGGATAAAGGATTATTTAACTAACAGAAAGCAAAGAGTGGGGATAAATGAGTGTTTTTCTGGTTGGCGATCAGTGGTTAGTGGTGTGCCTCAGGGATCAGTGTTGGGACTGCAATTGTTTATAATTTACGTGGTTGATTTAGAGTAAGGGACCATGTATAGTGTGTCAAAGTTCACAGATGACACTAAAATGAGTGATAGAGCAAAGTGTGCAGAGGAGACTGAAAGTCTGTAGAGAGATATAAATAGGATAAGTGAGTGGGCGAGGGTCTAGCAGTTGTAGTACAATGTCTGGCAGCATTTGAGGAGATTGTAACAGAGTTAACATTTCATGTCTGATATGACTCTTCCTCAGAATTACACGAGTTCTGAAGAAGTCATTGGATTTGGAACATTAACCCCATTTCTCTCTCTACAGATGCAGCCGAACCTGCTGAATTTTTCCAGAACTTTCCGTTTTTATTACAGATTTACGTTATCTCAGTGAACAAAGGGATATGAGAATAAATGGAAATTGCAATTGTAACAGAAGACAAGATATGATTATGTTGAATGCTATTCGATGGACCGCCTGCAACTTTTATTTCTTTTGCTTTTATGTTGTGCTTGCGCTTGATGCATAAATCAGCCATTGAAAAGCCATGCTTTACTGGTTTTGCTGGTGTAAGCATTTGAGCTAGTACATGAATCCTGTGATGATTTGCCCTCAGAAAGGAAGATACCACCTCCGAGCAGTTGCCATTGTCTTTCTGAACCACCTCCTCGCAGATAAATGAAGGTCCTGTGTAAAAGCCAGGAAGGATTTTATGAAGACAAGACACTTTTAAGCTAACAATATGTGGATAATAACGTTTTACCACTAACATCAAGTCAAGCTGAATTAGTATTCAATGCTTTGACATTTAAATCTGTCACTAGGAAGCTTGGAGGTATCACAGCATCTCAGATGATCAATCATCCTGAAATTTTATTGATCTCAAGTGTGTTGTCCTCTGTAAATTATCTAATGTTTGGAGATCTACCTCCAGTTTTTTGCCTTTACTCATGTCCTGTGTACTCTTCTACAGCATTTAGAGGAAGAACAGTATAACTATAAGACTTAGGAGAAGAAATTAGGCCATTCAGCCTATTAAGTCTGCTCCACCATTCAATCATGGCTGATAAGTTCCTCAACCCCATTTCCCACTTTCTCCCCATAACCCTTGATCCCCTTGATAATCAAGAACCTATTTATCTCTGTCTTAAATGAACACAATGACCTGGCTTCCACAGCCTTCTGTGGCAGTGAATTCCATAGATTCACCACTGTCTGGCTAAAGAAATTCCTCCTTATCTCCATTCTAAAAGGTCTTCCCTTCGGTCTAAGGCTGTGCCCTTGGAAACATCTTCCCAGCATCCACTTCATTCAGGCCATTCAGTATTCTGTAAGCTTCAATTAGATACCCCCTCATTCTTCTAAACTCCATCAAGTATAGACCCAGAGTCCTCAAACATTTCTCTTATGTTGAGCTTTTCATTCCCGGGACCACTCTTGTGAATCTCCTCTGAATCCGCTCTAGGGTTATTTATCTTTCCTGAGACATGGTGCCCAAAACTGCACACAATACTCCAAATGTGGTATGACCAGAGCCTTATGGAGCCTCAGAAGTACATTCCTGCTTTTATATTCAAGTCCTCTCAAAATAAATACCAAAGTTGCACTTGCCTTCCTAACTACTGACTCAACCTACAAGTTTACCTTGAGAGAATCCTGGACTAGAACTCCCAAGTCTCTCTGCACTTCAGACTTCTGAATTTTCTCCCCATTTAGAAAATAGTCCATGCTTTTATTCTTCTTACCAAAGTGCATGACCTCACACTTTCCTACGTTGTACTCCATCTGCCACTTCTTTGCCCACTCTCCTAACCTGTGCAAATCCTTCTGCAACCGCACTGCCTCCTCAATGCTACCTGTCCCTCTACCTATCTTTGTATCATCTGCAAATTTAGCCAGGATGCCGTTAGATCCTTCATCTAGATCATTAAGGTATAAAGAGAAAAATTCTGGTCCCAACACCGACCCTTGCAAAACACTACTTGTCACCAGCTGTCATCCTGAGAAAGACCCCTTAAACTCCACTCTCTGCTTTTTGCCAGATGGCCAATCTTCTATCCATGCTAGTATATTGCCTCTAATGCCATGGGCCCGTATCTTCCTCAACTATGGGCCCTTATCTGACACAAGTGTGAGTGTAAGTGTAATAAAATGTCATAACCAATGAACGGAATGTATTGATTGAGGGAGAGTACAGTGGTGAGGTCAGGCATTGTGTAAGAATGATGGTGAGTATCAGTGGTGGTTGGGGAGATGAAAACATGCATAAACAGAGAGAACTATATGCATGTACCTGAAGGGTGAGATGGTGTGAGGTGGGACGTGTTCAAGTTGGCTTAAGAAGGTGGAGGTAGGGTATTAGACTGCCATAAGCTTATTGTCAGCAGATACTTTCTGCTACACTGACATGCATGGAAAATCCCCACCTTAGAAGGTGTGATTTTCATTGACTGAAGTACTATGATTTAGACTCTTCATTTGATTCCTAATTTCCAACTGCCAACTTCGCTGCTTTCTGATTTTGGTCTTTTTGGCCCACAGTTAATTTCAAAATACTGTGCTTAAAGGAGATTGCAGTAAAACCCTCCCACCAAAGAACGGTTGGATATTATGATGCACGATGGGACTTTGCAATCGGTTATAATACTTTCAGTGTCAGTCTTCATATATCCTCATGAGCAATTATCAATCTAATATTGTGCTGAATAACAGCATACTAATTCTGCTATCATTCCTCAAAGGAATATATGTGTTTTTTTACAAGGTAACCCCATACATGAAACTGTATATCCATTAGGATTCTGGAAAAAGTTAGGCGAGGGCCCAGAAATGCAGAGGCCAGTAATGGGTTAAAAGGGCTAACACAGTGTAGAGCTGGAGGAACACAGCAGGCCAGACAGCGACAAAGGAGCAGGAAAGCTGACATTTTGGGTCGATCCCTTCTTCAGAAATGGAGAATGCTGCCTGGCCTGTTGTGTTCCTCCAGCTCCACACTGTGTTATCTCTCACTCCAGCATCAGCAGTTCCTACTATCTCTGAATGGGTTAAAAGGGCGACCAGTTTTGGTGCATGTGAAATTTTTCAGTCTCCCTGTCTCCCTCACTCAGCATTCAGACAGCCCTTTATTACACAATCGCAGAATGACTACAGTATAGAAAAAGCACACAATCCATCATGTCTGCACTGGTTCCACAAATGAGCATTTCATTTAGTGCTTTTTCCAGCCTTCTCCCCACACATAGTTCCCTTTCAAATAATTCTCTAACTCTCTTTGGAATGCATCAATTGAACCTGCCCCTACTACACTCTCAGATGAGATGAGAAAATACAGATAAGAATATGGAATAATAAGTAACTTTGAGCTTGGCACAAACATTGGTTGTGTGGTTAATAGTGAGAAGGAAGGTCTTAAATCACAAGAAGATGTAGATGGGTTGATCCGATTAACAGTTCGGTAGCAGATGGAATTTAGAGTCCATAGGTGTGAGGTTGGAAAAGTGCAGTAGGTCAGACAGCATCCAAGGAGCAGGTAAGTCAACGTTTTGGGCAAAAAGCCTTCATCAGGACTGGGGAGGGGAGGGGAGCCCAGAAATAAATAGAGGGAGACGGGTGGGGCTCAGGGAAAGGGTAGGAAAGATAGCGATAAGTGTATGAAATTAACAGCTTATTATAATTGCTCTGTGGGAAGGGTGGAGCAGATAGGTGAGTAGGAAGATGGGTAGGTTAGTTCAGGTCAGGCTGGGAGGGCTGGACATGGTTTAAGGTGGGGTAGGGATTTTGAAGCTGGTGAAGACAATGTTAAGACCATTGGGCTATAAGCTTTCAAGGTGAAAAATCAGGTGTTGTTCCTCCTACATTTGGCCTCACTCTGACAGTGGAGGAGGTCAAGCATGGACATGTCGTCAGGGGAGTGGGAGAAGGAATTTAAAGTGGATGACAACCAGAAGGTTGGGTTGGTTGTTGTGTGGAGATGCTCTGTGAACCAGTCCCCAAGTGTGCATTTGGTCTCTCCTATATAGAGCAGACCATGTCAGGGGCATAGGATGCAATAGATGAAGTTGGATAAAGCGCAGGTGAATCTCTCCCGGAAGAATTGGTTCGCAGAGCATCTGCACTTTGCACACAACAACCAACCTGACCTTCTGGTTGCCATCCATTTTAATTACCCCTCCTACTCCCCTGATGACATGTCCATCTTTGGCCTCCTCTATGGTCAGAGTGAGGCCGCACATAAACGGGAGGAACAATACCTGATATTTCATCTTGGAAGCTTACAGCCTAATGGCCTTAACATTGACTTCGCCAGCTTCAAAATCCCACCAAACCCAGCATTATCCCATGTCTAGCCCTTCCCCTTCTGACTTCACCTAACCCGTCCATCTTCCTACTCACCTATCCATTCCACCCATACCGCGGGCCAATCACAGTAACCCCCGACCTGCATCCAAGTATCACCACCTCTCCTAGCCTTTCCACAGCCCCATTCCCCCTGTGTTTATTTCTGGGCTCCCCTCCTCTTCCCCAGTGCTGATGAAGGGTTTTGATTTACCAGCTCTTTGGATGCTGTCTGACCTGCTTTTCCAGCCTCACATCTACAGACTCTGGCTTCCAGCATCTGCAGTCCTTATTGTCTCCAAGCAGATGGAATTTAACCTGAAAAATATTAGGTTATACACTTTGGAAGAAATAACAAGCCAAAGGAGCACACAATGAATGGTAGAACACTACAAAGCTCAGAGGAATGAAGGGATCTTGGGGTGCTTGTCTGCAGATCCCTGAAAGCAGCAGGACAGGTTAATAGGGTCGATAAGCAGTCATATGGGTCAATTGCCTTTATCAGTCATGGCATAGATTATAAAACCAGGGAGGTTATGTTGGAGCTGTGCAAAACTTCAGTTAGGCCACAGCTGAAGTACTGTGTGCAGTTCTGGTCACTGCACTACAGGACGAATGTGTTTGCACAGCAGGGGAGAGAGAGGAGGAGATTCACCAGGATGTTGCCTAATTTTAGCTATGAAGAGAGGCTGGATAGGCTTGGATTATTTTTAGTACAGAAGAAGTTGAGGGTGGAACCTGATTGAGATGTATAACATTGAGGAGCACGAGCAAGGTGTATAGGAAGCAGCTTTTCCCCTTAGATGAAGGATCAATAATTTTACAGTGAAAGGAGGGGGCTTAGATGAGATTTGGGGATCTTCTTTCTGTGCAGACAGTGGCAGGAATCTGAAATGCATTGCCTGGGACCATAGTAGACTCCAGAAACCTGACAAACTTTAAAATGTTTGTGGATTAGCATTTGAAATGCTACAACATTCAGGGTTGTGGACTAAGTTCTGGAACGTGGGATTAGTGTAGATTGTTGATGGTTACTTGTTCTGTCAGTGCAGACTTGAAGGGTTGAAGAGTCACTTCTGTAGTGTATGACTCTGAGGCTTTATGTCTTTTTGACAATGATTGCATTGCCTAATTACTTGCTGCTGAAAAGCTTTATCACACATTTTTAAAATAAAAATTCCTTAGCCAAGGCTCTTTCAGAGATGTGTGGGTTGTGAAATGTCACATATTACAGCATAAATGTAAGTCTAATAACCTTCCCAATGGGAACATCCTGTATTAAATAAAAATAGAATAGGATGATGATCATTCTCTGCAAGCAGTTCTGAAAATAAGGCACCATTGAAGAAGATAACAGCTGACATATTTTGCCTGTTGGTGCCAAACATGAGATTGTTCATGTCAAATGTTCTAAGTAGTATTAGGCAAATAAGTTCAATAACAAATTTGGGCATTTGTACCAAATTCTGCATACGCAAGATTTGATATTCCCATCCATTGGGGAAACCTTATGTCGGGTTTATGGATTGGATTCATGTATTTTTGTTAGGCCAGACATATTTTCGGATATGTAATGGAGGTCAGTGCATGATTTGAGGTGTTTAGTAAGGATGTACATGTAGTGCAATGTTTTATGTTTGGCTTTGCGCATGAGAAACACTGCTTTGCGGGTTTTTCCTCCTCTCTGCAATTTGACATTGTGATTTGAAATTTATAAATTTCTCCTTTGCATTCAACTATGTTGAGTTGCAGGTAGTGTGTAACTGTCCTGTGCAACAGAGCAAGGGTTGCATTCTGTTCTGTTGCACGGTGTTGAGATTTGCGGTGCATTGTTTTGAACTGCAGTCTGCTTTATCAGCAGCACACTGCGCAGAACGCAGTGCTCCTTTCCTGCCGCTACAGCTCACTGAAATCTCCGGGTTACAGGTGGGCCCTTATGTCAGTTCTGACGTCTCGGTACTCCGGACGCGCCCAAGTTATCCATCACCGACACATTGATAGTAACAAGGAGAAAGGGCGATTCCTGGTTGAAGCGGCCGATTCGCTGCTATGGATGCGTTAAGGTTTGCGTGTTGCTGTCAGATCGTGAACGAGTAGCCTGAAAGTGACGGGTAGGCGCATTTATTCGAATATTACAGGGGGACGGCTCAGCTTCCTTTACCTTTCCCTGAAGGTGAGATGTCTCAGACCTTTCCGTTTGTGTCGGAGGGGGAAGTCCGGGGACTTGGACCAGTTGGCTGAAGATTAGGATGTTTGGGGGCCGGGGGAGGCGGTGAATGTTGGTTGGAATTGTTTTAACTGCAGTGTGTTCAGACGTTGTTAAGAATATGAAAGCCGCAAGCTAATTAAATGTAGTTCGATAACAAACCTGCGCAGAAATTAGAAGCCATAACTTGTTTTAGTTTTGGGAACGGCACTTCTAAAAAAGAGCTTTAATATTTATTCAATTAAAATATACTTTGAGACTTCCGCGACAAAGAACTTAAATTCTTAATTTCTTTTCTCTAATTGGAAACCTTGCTTTTGTTTCCTCGTAAGATCTGCTTTATTCCAGTGCGTTGTTAAAAGTGATAATCGGATCGCGAAATCCTTTGGATGTTTGTAATGGTCCAAACATAGGACCAGGTTTTCATATCCCACAACGGATGCAGGCAGACCAGGAGCAGGTTTGAAATGGGGAGACTCGAGAGGAAACATAACCTCTTTTGACCTTGAACAAAATGTAACGCAGCGGATTTGCCTCGAAATGGACTCGTTTTGAAATACACCCTCAAATTTGGATGTGTTTCAAAAAAAAGACGACATTTTTCCCTCTTGACTATTGTTGAGTTTATGATTAAGCAATACGCCTAAAATGTAAACCTCAATCCGGACTTCCGCAAACGTAAGAGCATTAAGATGAAAGAAAGATAAACAGTTTGCAATGTTTAAGGAAGGGGAGCGTTTAGAGACTGCCGATGATCTCACTTGCTCTTCTTGCAGGTTGAACGCTCAATGTGAAGTACACCGGTTCTAGATTATTTAGCAACTGTTTAGAATTTTAAACAACCGTTCTGCTTGTGGGCATCTCAGCAGGTTTTATACAGTTATTTCATGATTTTGTAGTAAAATTACAGGACTTAAGATTCATGTAATTGGAATATTTTTATAGTTATCCTCAGGAAATGGGTTTCGAATTCGAGGCTAACAGTTATTGCCCATCCCAGTCGCCATCGAAATTGATAAACCCTATTAAATATTAAAACTCTTTTTAAAAAGTGCCATTCCCCAAATAATTGAATTTAGGATGAAAATAATTCAAACCATCTTCATCTGAACTACTCATTTGTATTGGCTTGCGCTGGTCTCCCATGCCTTAGATTTTTGATTGTATGGTTTGATTAATATTGCAAGATTTAGGGCTCTGAACTGAGTGTAGTAGATTAGGAATATGAGCACTTCAAATCTTCTCCATTTAATAACAAGGTGTGGAGCTGGATGAACACAACAGGCCTAGCAGCATCTTAGGAGCAGGAAAGCCTGCTGTATTCATCCAGCTCCACACCTTGATATCTCGGATTCTCCAGCATGTGCAGTTCCTATTATCTCTTCTCCATTTAATGCCTGCATAACTTACATGCAGATCTTCCAAGAGAGCTGGAAGTATACATCAGCTTGCCATTTGCAACATTTAAATGCAGGCTGGGTGATGTAATTTGGACATCACGCAGTTTTGTAAAGGTCATGCCTCCATAACGCTGAGTCATAAACACAACCAAATAAAATGGACATAAAAGCTATATTCGGCAGAGAATTTAACGTGACCTAAGGTATGATTTATGGCTACATTTTCCAAATTTAGTGCATTTTCCCTCATTTTTAGTTCTTCTAAGCACCCAGTTGCAAATGATTAAGCATTTTGGCTTTCTGATTGTTTTAGAGTAGGTGCAATAGGTTGGCTCCTGAAAATACCCTTTATATTTTGGAGGAAAAAGCAGAGCTCAACTGGACAAGGTAACAAACCGCTTAGATTGCAACAGAAGGCAGGCTGTGTTCACTGACAATTACCTTTACACAGACATTTATCAACAGAGTGGAAAACATGATATGTCAGAAGAATTCTGCCTTTCAGGATGTATGAGTTAGCAGGAATGAAACACATCCTGATAGAAACATACAAGATTGTTAGGGGATTTGAAAAGATAGATGAGATAAGGTTCTGTCTCCTTGTGGGAAAGTGTAGGACTGGAGGGCATGATGTAAGAATAACATCACACATTTAAGACAGAGACAAGGATGAATTTGTTCTCTGAGGAAAGTGAATATGTGGCATTCTTTACTGCAGAGGTCTGTTGAGGCTGTATCATTAATTATATTCAAGTTTTGGGTAATCATATTTATAATCAGTAAGGGAATCAAGGGTTAATAAGAAAAGGCAGGAAAGTGGAGTTGAGGATTATTAGATGAGCCATGATCTCATTGAATGGCAGAACAGACTCGATGGGCTGAATGGCCCACTTCTGCTCCTATGCCTTATAGTCTTGTGGATCCAGTTAACGAACAGCACCATTTGCTACAAGGATGCCTGTGGCTAGCATGATCATGATGAGAATTGCAACCATTTATTATTCCTTTGAGACTTCCTGCTTGGCTAATACAATCATGATGTGGATAGTAACAATTTATTATTTCTTTATGACTTCCAGCTCAATCTCTGCTGGTTTTAGACATTTGCGAATAATTTTATAAGGCGAACATAGATAAGTTGTAAATTTTAAACCTTGGATTGATCTTTGTTATTAAGAAATAGAGGACAAAGGGGGATATATGAATTGTGTCACAGATCAGTTAAGATCTAATTCAATGTTGGAAGGCTCAGAGGACTAAATGGCCTACGCCTTTTCCTGTGTTACTGTGGAAGACAATCATTGGTCATTATAAAACAGAATCACTATTCTCTATCATTTCATGAGCACTATCTCTTTCGGTCATCAAACAGGGGATTCAAGTTTCATAAGATGACAAGCAGTGACCAAAGATTCAACTTTCTGTCTTAATATTTCTTTGCAACAGTCACATGTTTTCCCAACCTCCCCCATTTTTATTGTTAAAATAAATTGTTTGCAATTGTGGAAATATACAATAATTCTGGAAACTATTACAAAAATATCACCATTTCATATTGCACCAATTACACATTGCTCAACTAATTGATTAAAATAAATATATATGATGCACAAGTCAGCTAGCATTTCAATGTTGCATGTGCCTTACAAGTTGCAGATACTGAATTGTAAGATTATTCTTAAACTGACACAGTGGTACACAAATAGACAGCTATTTAAACTTCAGAACATTCAGGGTGAAACCGACAGGCACAGAAAAAGAGAAGCTAACATTTGTATATCTCATTCATAAACTCAAGACATTGCACAGGACTTTAAGAGCCAATGAAACACTTTTGAAGTTGAATGAAATGTCACAAAAGGATCTCATTTCTCTTTGGTGAACACAAGAGGAGGTGATAGCAGAGTGTTAGTATCGATAGACTGTCAATCCAAAGACCCAGGCAATGCTCTGGGATCTTGGGTTTGAATCAGTTTGAATTATGATATTCTGAATCTGTTGTTGATTATCAGTAAAACCCATCTGGTTCATTAACGGCCTTTAGAGAAGGAAACTGCCATCTTTACCTGGACTGGTCTATGCGTGACTCGAGACTCACAGCAATGTGGTTGACTCCTAACAACCCACTCAGCAGTTCAGGATAATCAATTGGCATTCCAACCGGAACTCCATCAACAAACACATTGATTTGGAGCCAATCTACCCTCCCCTGAGAAAAAGAACAGGAAATGACATCACCAACGCAGGAAATGACATCACCAACCCAAGGAAACCTAACCAGATAAATAGAAAGCGGGACATAACACCAGCGCTTCGTCGGAGGCTCACTGATGATGTTACCTAGAATGGTGACGGAACGTCTGAAAACTAACCTTCCAGCTCAGCGAGCAAACTCACATCCATTGTGGTTCAGTTTCTGCAACTTGTAGCATTACATTCATTTCAGATTTTATTTATCACACCACAATAGTGGTGGCCTAGCTAGTGATGTCCTCATCGTAGGAATGAATAAAAAGATGCATAAGCATTATTTGAGGAAGAGCAGATCAGATGTCCTGCACAATATTTAGTATTCAACCAATTCTAATTAAATTAATCTCGCCATGGTGCCAAATTGACTGCTTAATTTGCTTACAAGAGCAGCTGTAGCTTAAAACATTTAATTGACTCTGCCCTGGCACATAAGTGATCATGAAAAGTGCTTTATATGTGCAACATTTGTCATTTGAATAGAGTTATGTAGTAGATATTGTGGAACATTTCTGAACTTCATTAAATAATCAAGCACTTAGATGTATACCGCCCAAAGTCAATTGCTAAGAACTCAAACATATAAAAATACCCTTGAAGGATGAAGAGATAACATGCAGTCTCCATTTGACAGCTGGTAACCAGAGGTGTATATTTCACAGTAAGATAGCCTGAGACTCATTTGTTATCTATTGTGGTGTGATAAATAAAATCTGAAATGAATGTAATGCTACAAGTTGCAGAAACTGAACCACAATGGATGTGAGTTTGCTCGCTGAGCTGGAAGGTTAGTTTTCAGACGTTCCGTCACCATTCTAGGTAACATCATCAGTGAGCCTCCGACGAAGCGCTGGTGTTATGTCCCGCTTTCTATTTATCTGGTTAGGTTTCCTTGGGTTGGTGATGTCATTTCCTGCGTTGGTGATGTCATTTCCTGTTCTTTTTCTCAGGGGAGGGTAGATTGGCTCCAAATCAATGTGTTTGTTGATGGAGTTCCGGTTGGAATGCCATGCTTCTGGGAATTCTCGTGCGTGTCTCTGTTTGGCTTGTCCTAGGATGGATGTGTTGTCCCAATCAAAGTGGTGTCCTTCCTTATCTGTATGTAAGGATACGAGTGATAGTGGGTCATGTCGTTTTGTGGCTAGTTGATGTTCATGTATCCTGGTGGCTAGCTTTCTGCCAGTTTGTCCAATGTAGTGTTTGTCACAGTTCTTGCAAAGTATTTTGTAGATGACGTTCGAACATCATCTACAAAATACCTTGCAGGAACTGTGACAAACACTACATTGGACAAACAGGCAGAAAGCTAGCCACCAGGATACATGAACATCAACTAGCCACAAAACGACATGACCCACTATCACTCGTATCCTTACATACAGATGAGGAAGGACACCACTTTGATTGGGACAACACATCCATCCTAGGACAAGCCAAACAGAGACACGCACGAGAATTCCTAAAAGCATGGCATTCCAACTGGAACTCCATCAACAAACACATTGATTTGGAGCCAATCTACCCTCCCCTGAGAAAAAGAACAGGAAATGACATCACCAACACAGGAAATGACATCACCAACCCAAGGAAACCTAACCAGATAAATAGAAAGCGGGACATAACACCAGCGCTTCGTCGGAGGCTCGCTGATGATGTTACCTAGAATGGTGACGAAACGTCTGAAAACTAACCTTCCAGCTAAGCGAGCAAACTCACATCGAGAACCTCAACCTGAGCTACAAATCTTCTCAAAACTCACTGAACTACCATATTACCCATGATGACTTCTGTGAAGTGTTGGAATGGTGGGGCTATATTTCCACTCGTGCCAAGTTACAAAAGCATTTAAAACAGTGTTGCTATAATCCTTGGTGATGTCGAAGACCCAAGCAGCCGTGGTGCTGATATGAGGATTTAGAAGTTGAAAGTTTTCTGATCCCAAGTAATGGCTGATTGGTATCCCGGTATTGTGTACACAGTCTATTCTATCTGAATATCACACTTAAACATTTTCCTGCTACCAGTGATGTGGAAGTATGCAGAAGATTGTTTCCTAAGTTTTAAATGACAACACAAAATGCTTTGGTTTTGACTTGGCTCATAGTTTCTGCTTATATTTTCAGATTTCTAAAGATGAAAAGATTATAAAATTTTGTTTGATTCAGTGCTAATGTTTTCTGTCATACATAACAAATGTAATGCTGAGTCCATGTCATAGTCATTTCGCATGATGCTTTCACAGTACAGTGAATGAAATAAGAAAACAGCTGGCAAAATTGCAGAGCTTGTTAGACCAGTTTTAAGTGTCATGATGATTCATTGACCTATGGACAAGCTATCTGTGGCACCTGTTGTTCACTCCATTGTACCCTGTGAAATGCTTTGCACACAAGTGTTGTGTACATGCATTCAGAAATTTAAAACAACAGTTCAAATTGTGATGGAGAAGAAATAATTCTAGGTTTGTGATGATATCAACCAAGGAATATCATGTATAAGATAATAAAATGTGAGGCTGGATGAACACAGCAGGCCAAGCAGCATCTCAGGAGCACAAAAGCTGATGTTTCGGGCCTAGACCCTTCATCAGAGAGGGGGATGGGGTGAGGGTTCTGGAATAAATAGGGAGAGAGGGGGAGGCGGACCGAAGATGGAGAGAAAAGAAGATAGGTGGAGAGAGTATAGGTCGGGAGGTAGGGAGGGGATAGGTTAGTCCAGGGAAGACGGACAGGTCAAGGAGGTGGATTGAGGTTAGTAGGTAGATGGGGGTGCGGCTTGGGGTGGGAGGAAGGGATGGGTGAGAGGAAGAACAGGTTAGGGAGGCAGAGACAGGTTGGACTGGTTTTGGGATGCAGTGGGTGGGGGGGAAGAGCTGGGCTGGTTGTGTGATGCAGTGGGGGGAGGGGATGAACTGGGTTGGTTTAGGGATGCGGTGGGGGAAGGGGAGATTTTGAAACTGGTGAAGTCAACATTGTGTTATGTGATTACAAGTTGAATGTAATTGGGATTTTTAATAAAACGACAGTTCTGGGTTCCATGCTATCTTTTGCAGCTTTACTTGCAGAATGAGTTAAGGCTGAGAGTGACGAGAATTTTGTCATAAGCAGAAATATTTGTTTTGAGATTCTTAGATGGAAATATGGGCCAAATTTAGCAGTCAGCAATGAAGTGGCAGCTTTTGATTCTAACCTTGTAGAAAATTTTCCATGAAGGTTCAGCAATTTCTGTAGAATGGAGTTCTCCTTTCCCACCATCAGTTTAAATAACCAAGGAAAGTGGATCTCCAGGCGTCTGAAAATAGTGATGTCATCCACTGGGTAAAGCCAATCATATTGAATTATTCTCATAGACCACAAACCGTGAAGCAACATGCACTGATTATCCTTCACTTCTGAATCCTTCTACAGAGAGCAAAATGAAAAATTAACACATCTGCATGCAATTAAGTTAGAAATGGAAATATTAAGAACAAACACGGAAGAAGCATTTATTATTTAAAAATGAGTGAACTTGTTTTATCACAATGGAAAATATTGACATTCCACTAATATAAAATTTGTTTTTAGGCCTTTGAGGTAGTTGTAATAATTATACATCAAACCCACCACAAAAAATGCAGCTGTTGCATACTAAACCTGGTGCAGCATTTTCAAGAGTTTTAGCACAAGACTAGTAGCATAAAAGGGCAAGCTCTTATCAATTCAGTAACTTCTAATACATTAGTTTGTGGGCATTTCAACTGTGTACCAAATGAAGAATCGTAGAACCACTGACAGCATATGGATGTCAGCATTTAACTGTACATATGTGAACTCCAGATGTTGTTGTCAGTTTCAAAGGTGTAATGATAACAAATGCTGCCAATTTTATCATCATTACCTGCCATTTGGTAACAGGATCAGGTTTATTTAGATGGTTTCTAAAGTTAGAGGAGCATTATGATCTAGTGCTAAAACTGAAGAGTGGTATGTAACAATTTATTGAGCATCATTCACTACACAGCATTCTTAATTCAACAGAAAAAGAATCGTTCAAAATACTTTTGTGAAAATGCAAAATCAAAATTAAGTTAGTTAAAACATGGAAGTAGTTCACTGTCTCGTTTTAATATTGTAAATTAAACTTGCTTTAATTTCAAATTTGATAATTATGTCAAGTAGAATGTTAATGATCTTTGTACTTTTGCTATTATCTGTAACTATAGATGCTGGATTTAGCTTGTGTGTAGCAGTTTGGCACTGTGCATTTTTCTGGTTTTTAGTGTGACAGAACAAGGTAAAGACATGCAGCATACTTATTAGCAAACAATTTTGCACAATATAGATTTTCTTGTGTTTGACTGTGCTAACTCATTCACAGAAGGGAACTGCAATACAAAATTTAATTCTTAAAATCTTGTAAACTGTTATCAACTCTAAAGTGAACAAAAGGTGTTAGAAGAAAAGATAAATTGTAAATCTCATCCAAATGAGTCATCACCTTGGTGACATTTGTCTACACTTCACCGTTTTTACACCCACAAATATTAAATTGCTTAGCAACTATTTGAATAGTCCAAAACCCTTCCACTTATGTAACAACATTCCTTTAGCTATCAGAATACAGCAGCATTGTAGAGTGCTTCATCTAATGGCACATTAAAATGGCTGAATCGCTAAGTCTCATCATATGCTAGAGTTACTCTGTGAGGTGAACTCAGCTGAACAATATTCAGGAAGTTAGATTTTTATTTTGAAAAATTGTGAGGAAACATAACATTAAAAATATAATGCATATTGACTTTGCAGCAGAAATGGTGGATAACAATTCCAGGAATCCCTGCTTATTTTTCGCACCTTAGCTCATGAGCGGCAGCCAGTGTTTTATTTCTATCATGAGATATGGGCATTGTTGGTGAAGACAGGGTGTTTATTGCCCATCCTGAACTGGCCTTTACAGAGGTGGTGGTAAGCTGCTTGCTTGACCTACTGTAGCCAATCTGGCGTAGGTGCAACTACTATGCTGTGATGAAGGAAGTTCCAGAATTTTGATTCAACAATGCCAAATGAACAATGATGTAGTTCAGAGATAGTAGGAACTGCAGATGCTGGAGAATCTGAGATAACAACGTGTAGAGCTGGATGAACACAGCAGGCCAAGGAGCATCAGAGGAGCAGGAAAGCTGACTTTTCAGGCCTAGACCCTTCTTCAGAAAAGATGATGTGGGACTTAGAGGTGGTGGTGCGCACATTTACTGCCCTAGTTCCTTCTGATGGCAGAGTTTGGAAGGTGTTGGTGAAGGATCTTTGATGAGTGGCAGTGCTGCCACTGTGTCTTGGTGGTGGAGGAAGTTTTCGTAGAATCCCTGCAGTGTGAAAACAGGCCATTCGGTCCATTGAGTCCACACTGACCCTCTAAAGAGCATCTCCCTACCCTCTAACCCTGCATTTTCAATGGTTATTCCACTGAACCTGCACATCTTTAGACCACGGGAGGAAACTGGAGCACCTGAGGAAACCTCCATAGGGAGACACAAGGAGAATGTGCAAACCCCACACAGTCAACCAAGGGTGAAATCGAACCTAGGTCCTTGGTGCTATGAGGCAGCAGTACTAACCAGTGAACCGTTGTGCTGCCCTGTGAATGTTCAAGGTGGAGAGTTGATCAAGTTTCTTTGACTTTGGCTTCTTAAGTGTTATTGGTGCCACCTTTTATCCAGGCAAGCAGAACATTTTATCACATTGCTAACTTCTGCCTTGGATATAGTGGAATGGTTTTGGGGAGCAAGGAAGTGAGTTACTTGCCTCAGAAATGCCAGCCTTTGAACTGTTGTAATGGAGTCATAGAGTCAGATCCTCCAGTCCAACTTGTCCATGCTGACTAGATTTCCCAAACTAAACTAGTCCTATTTGTCTGTGTTTGGCCCATTTCCCTCTAAAGCTTTCCTATTCATGCACCAGTCCACATTTCTTGTCATCACAGTATTTACATGGCTGGTCCAGTTCAGTTTCTGGTCTGTGATAATTCCCAAGATGTTGAAAGTATCACAGGTGGATTAAAAGCCAATGTTAGTATTGTTGTTCTGAGACCCTGGGTGAGGTTCCCCAATTTGTCATGATACCAGATCGGATATCATAAATCATTAAAAGCTTTTGGGTGAAGAGGGATGAACTGGCTTCTCTTCTTTTTCCACTCACTCCTCTGGTTATAACTAAGCTAACTTAAAAACTGATCTCTTTCCTTGTGAATATCTTTTCCAAAGACCTAAACAAACTGTTGCATTGGAAGGAGCCAATTTAATAAGGTTTCCTTGAATTAACAAAGAGTGAGTTTATTTGTTTCTAAATGTGAGAACAGTTTGTAACCCAAGACACATGCACACAGAATAGAAATAAAAGGATAGTCCAAATTTGTAAAAGTCTGAAAAAGATACATGGATCTGTCCTTTGAATTTCTTGTGAAAAGCAGCTGGTTGACCTTGCGATTGTTACATTGGAGGTTACTGGGAGCATTGAAATTGGTAGTTGAACAGTTGATTTCATGATCCTTAGTTTCACAGATTGGTTTGGCTTCTGTTATTTTGATTCCTTTCAACAGTGATTGAATTCCAGTATGAGAGAGAGTCCTGTTGTTATCTTAATTCCTTTCGTGTGGCTGGTGGCTAGCTGACTTCTGGCACTCAGAGTAAGAGAGAGTCTTTGTTGGGCTTTTTGAAAGTGTTCTTAAAATATCGTTAAATACTTTTGTACAACAGATAAGCATTGCCATGACCAGGGCCTTAACCCCAAAGTACTATGGGCCTTTTAAACTTGTAATTCCGAAAATGTGATCTTTATAGAAGATTGATACAGCCAAAAAATCAGGAGAGAGAGAGACACACACATGGAATGTCACACTTATGGATGCAAAGGGGACTTCAAATAACAGACATCCAAAGGGAGAAAAGAAGTGAGTCAAAGATAATGGGAACTGCAGATGCTGGAGAATCCAATATAACAAAGTGTGGAGCTGGATGAACACACCAGGCCAAGCAGCATCTTAGGAGCAGGAAGGCTGATGTTTCAGCCTAGACCCGTCATCAGAAATGGGGGAGAGGAAGAGGGTTCTGAAGTAAATAGGGAGAGACGGGGAGGCGGATCGAAGATGGGTAGAGGAGAAGATAGGTGGAGAGGAGACAGACATGTTCAGTGGGACAGAGACCCCCTGAGGTTTGCCCGGAGGGTGGAGGGTAACTTTTTCAGGTTATACATCCATAGAAGAGACTTCGCAGTGGGGTTAAAATTGTATCAGAGATAACTGCAGTTCCTATTACCTCTGATACAATTTTAACCCCACTGTGAAGTCTCTTCTATGGATGTATAACCTGAAAAAGTTACCCTCCACCCTCCGGACAAACTTCAGGGGATCTCTGTCCCACTGAACATGTCTGTCTCCTCTCCACCTATCTTCTCCTCTATCCATCTTCGAACTGCCTCCCCGTCTCTCCCTATTTATTTCAGGACCTTCTTCCCCTCCCCCATTTCTGATGAAGGGTCTCGGCCCGAAACGTCAGCTTTCCTGCTCCTAAGATGCTGCTTGGCCTGCTGTGTTCATCCAGCTCCACACCTTGTTATCTAAGTATTGAGTCAAAACAGACTGAACTCTGATCTCTTGTGACTACAGCAATAACCAGAGGCTGACAACTTGCTGCTCAACAACAAGCTGTTGATTACATCTCCAACTGCACACACAATTTGTATTAGAGATAGTAGGAACTGTAGATGCTGGAGAATCTGCGATAACAAAGGGTCTAGGCCCGAAACATCAGCTTTCCTGCTCCTCTAATGCTGCGTGGCCTGCTGTGTTCGTCCAGCTCTACACTTTGTTATCTTACAATTTGAATATTTCTTTTTAAGGAACACACAAGGATAGAGCTTAAAATGATGGTTTCAACTCTACTAGAGTGTGCCGGGGACCGAATATTCTTTTGTCCAGGGTTTCAAACATTAGTTCTTCAACTATTATGTTAATTGCACATTATCACCTTGTCTTGCAAGTAAAGACCCACTCACTCTCAGATTTAAAAGTCAGCTAGCTAGCAGTCAAACAAAAGAACGTTAGATAACAAAATCTCCCCTCCCCCAACTGCGTCCCAAAATCAGCCCAGCTTGTCCCCGACTTTCTCTGATGAAGGGTCTAGGCCTGAAACATCAGCTTTTGTGCTCCTGAGATGCTGCTTGGCCTGCTGTGTTCATCCAGCTCCACACTTTGTTATCTTGGATTCTCCAGCGTCTGCAGTTCCCATTATCCCAGCTTGTCCCCGCCTCCCTAACCTGTCCTTCCTCCCGCCTATCCCCTCCTCCCACCTCAAGCCCCACCCCCATCTCTGACCTACCAGCCTTATCCACCCCACCTTTGACCTGCCCGTCCTCCCTGGACTGACCTATCTCCTCCCTGCCTCCGCACCTACACACACCTTTACTGGCTCCATCCCCGCCTCTTTGCCCTGTCTGTCTCCTCTCCACCTATCCCCTCCTGTATCTATCTTTGATCTGCCTCTCCCTCTCTCCCTGTTTATTTCAGAAATCCCTTCCCTCCCCCATTTCTGAAGAAGGGTGTGGACCCAAAACATCAGCTTTCCCGCTCCCCTGATGCTGCTTGGCCTGCTGTGCTCATCCAGCTGTACACCTTGTTATCTTAGATAACAAACAGACTCTCTCTCACCCCTGTGTGATAGCCCTGACAAGGTTCATGGGGAATCACTAATTAAACTCCTTGTGGAGCTTGCTGAGTTTGAGTTCCCTTAGCAACAAGCTGCAAGCTGGATCACTCGCAGAGTGCTGATCTGAGTCAGAAGGCCTGAGCTCAAGTCACACCTAGGCCAGAGGTGTGTAATTACATCTCTAAATAGATTGATTTAAGAGAATCTATAAAACAGACCCAGAGGGCTCTTGTGGCACAGTGGTATTGTTCCTACCTTTGTGCCAAGAAAGCCAGGTTCAAGTCACACATGCTCCAGAGATGTATAAAATATCCCTGAGGTGGATTAAAAATATGAATAAAACAGACCCAGAGAGAGCTTGTGTGGTGCAGTGGTAGTATTCCTAATTCTGAACCAGGAGGCGCAAGTTCAGGTCCCACCTGCTACACAGGTGTGTAATAACATCTCTGTGCAGATTGATTACAAAATATCCACATAACAGACCCAGGGATTAGTAAAAGAAGGGTCTAGGCCCGAAGCGTCAGCTTTTGTGCTCCTGGGGTGCTGCTTGGCCTGCTGTGTTCATCCAGCCTCACATTTTATTATCCAGGGATTAGTAAACATCTCTTCTGTGAAGACTATCAAAGAGCCATTGCAGAGGCTTTGTTCATGATGGCATGTCTGTTCAAACAGCCACCTCTTTGGAAGATTCCTGCCACTTTTCCTTTTTGAAGTTTTCTCCCTTGTTTTGACCCTTCTCAGTACAGGCCCCTTTTTTTTGGATAACGCCTGGGATCTCTAGAGAGCTATCACTGATGTTCCTTACCGGAACCGTACGTCTATCTAATAATTTTCGGCTCCGGGCTGTGTCAAGCCTGTGTACGCCACGAGTAGTCGCTCTGTTTTGGTGTTCAACAAGTTGAAGATAGATAAGTCCCCCGGACCTGATGGGATTTACCCGAGGATTCTATGGGAAGCGAGGGACGACATTGCAGGGCCTTTGGCGATGATCTTTTCCACCTCACTGTCCATGGCTATAGTGCCAGAAGAATGGACAAGGGAATCGTCATTCCCCTGTTCAAAAAAGGGAACAGGGATAAACCCGGAAATTACAGACCAGTTAGTCTTCCGTCAGTGATGGGCAAATTATTGGAAAGGGCTCTGAGAGATAGGATTTATGTTCACTTGGAAAAGCACAGTTTGATTCGTGATAGCCGGCATGGATTTGTGAGGGGTAGATCATGTCTCACAAACCTTATTAATTTCTTTGAAGAGGCGACCAAACATGGATGAAGATAGAGAAGTGGATGTGGTATACATGGATTTAAGTAAAAACCAAAAGAACTGTGGATGCTGTAAATCTGGAACAAAAACAAAGTTGCTGGAAAAGCTCAGCAGGTCTGGCAGCATCTGTGGAGGAGAAAACAGAGTTAATGTTTTGGGTCCGGTGACCATTCCTCAGAACCGATTTAAGTAAGATGTTTGATAACGTTCCCCATAGTAGGCTCATGCGAAAGGTAAGGAGGCATGGGACAGGGGGAAATGTGGCAGATTGGGTTCAGAATTGGCTGGCCCTTAGAAGACAAAGAGTGGTAGTGGACAGAAAATATCCAACATGGTGCTCAGTTATGAGTGATATGAAAACACAAGGATCTGTTTGGGTCCTCTTCTATTTGTGATTATTGTAAATGATTTGGATGAGGAGGTGGAAGGGTGGATGAGCAAGTTCGCAGATGATATGAAGGTGGGTCACGTTGTGGACAGTGCAGAGGGCTGTTCTAGGCTACAAAGGGACTTTGACAGGATGCAGAGCTGGGCTGAGAAGTGGCAGATGGAGTTTAACCCTGAAAAGTGTGAGGTGATTCATTTTGGAAGGACAAACTTGAAAGCAGAATACAGGGTTAATGGAAAGATTCTTGGCAGTGTGGAGGAGCAGAGGGATCTTGGGGTTCATGTTCGCAGCTCCCTGAGAGCTGCCATCCTGGTGGATAGAGTTGTTAAGAAGGTGTATGGTGTGTTAGCTTTCATTAATAGAGGGATCGAGTTCAAGACCTGTGAAGTTGTGCTCCAGCTGTACAAAAGCCTGGTTTGGCCACATCTGGTGTATTGTCCGGTTCTGTTCACCTCATTACAGGAAAGATGTGGAAGCATTGGAAAAGGTGCGGAGGAGATTTACCAGGATGTTGCCTGGAATGGATGAAGGTCTTATGAGGAAAGGTTGAGAGAGCTAGGGCTTTTCTCTTTAGAACGATGAAGGATAAGAGGTGACTTGTCAGGGTATACAAAATGATCAGAGGTATAGATAGAGTAGAAAGCCAGAGACTTTTTCCTCGAGTGGAGGTAGCTATTACAATGAGCCGTAGTTTTAAAGTGAGTGGAGGTAGATATAGGGGAGATGTCAGAGGTAGGTTCTTTACTCAGAGTGGTAGGGGCGTGGAATGCATTGCTGGAGAGGGTAGTGGAGTCGGCCTCATTAGGGGCATTTAAGCAGCTATTAGATAGGCAAATGGATGAGAGTATAAGGTAGCGGTGGAGGTTAGATAGACTTTAGGTTTTGGGTAAAAGTTCGGCACAATATCGTGGGCCGAAGGGCCTGTACTGTGCTGTACTGTTCTATGTTCTGTGTTCTAAATGATGTTCCTTTCCAGTCATGCTTCCTGAATTATTACACCCTGAATGCTGGAATTCAATCACATTGGAAAAGTATCTGAATTGAAGATTTTTAACCAATCTGTGAAATGAAGGATCATAACATTGATTGCTCAATTATCAACATCAACTGTGCTGATCATCTCCAATGTAATGCCCACAAGGTCATTTATCTTGTTTTCAGGAATAATTCAAATATCACATGACTGAACATAGCCATGTTCTTCCACAAGTTTTGAAGAAGTCAAAGTGAGTTGGACAATCAGTGACTCATGAACTTCCTGATGGGACAGGAATGCCAATTATTGTGTTATAAACTGCCACAGAGAGCATTTGTCACACAAAAACCCCAATATAAAAGAATTGAAACTTATCCTTGTCTGATATTAGTGAATTTCTGCAGAAAACTCTGGCGTTGTGTGTAAACAGTTGTTTATCTGCAATGCAAGTGTCAGTCTCAATGGTAAATGAACCCCCATTCCTCAGAAGGACATTTATTGACGTAACTCCCACAATGCTGAACGCAACTACCTTTTAACCATCCACTTTTGTCAGAGAAGTCAGTTAAGGGGTCATGCTGATTCATGCAACACCTGCTGATGATTTCAAAATCTCTGATACTGGGCTATAAAGGAAAAGTCGAGATAACAAAGTGTGGAGCTGGATGAACACAACAGGCCAAGCAGCATCTTAGGAGCAGAAAAGATGATGTTTCAGGCCTAGACCCTTCATCAGAATCTCTGATATCAAGGAAAAGTCTCCAGCTAGTGAAAAGCAGGCAACAGCCTTTATTTGAGATAATAGAAACTGCAGATGCTGGAGAATCCAAGATAACAAGGTGTGGAAATGGATGAACACAGCAGGCCAAGCAGCATCACAGGAGCAGAAAGGCTGATGTTTCGGGCCTAGACCCTTCTTCAGAAATGGGGGAGGGGAAGAGGGTTCTGAAATAAATAGGGAAAGATGGGGAGGCGGATTGAAGATGGATAGAGGAAAGGATAGGTGGAGAGGAGACAGACAGGGCAAAGAGGCGGGGATGGAGCCAGTAATGGTGACTGTAGGTGGGGAGGTAGGGAGGAAGGGAGGAGATAGGTCAGTCCAGGGAGGACTGACAGGTCAAGGGGGCGGATGAGGTTAGTAGGTAGCAGACGGGGGTGCGGCTTGAGGTTGGTAGAGGGGATGGGTGAGAGGAAGAACAGGTTAGGGAGGCGGGGACGAGTTGGACTGGTTTTGGGATGCGGTGGGGAGAGGGAAGATTTTGAAGCTTTATTTGATCTGTTTGCAAGTAATCAACCTTCACTTGTCAAAACAGTAAGGCAGAAATTACATTTTAGCGGTGATCCCTGATGACCTTCAAAGGTATTTTATAGAAAGGAAAATGCTTACAGCTCCTGGAGTGCTGGCTAGCCATTTAACCGACCCTAACTGTTAGAAATTCTACTCGCTTTCTTCATAAAATGGTTCTTCGGGCCACAAAACTGAGAACAAACTGCACACAAGAGGCACTTAAATTCCCAGCTTACTTCTGTCTCGAATACAAAGTCCAAATGGATTCCAGACAGCTAGGTTAACTTTAGGAATAAAAGGAAACAAAGGGTGAATGCCCAAAATCTGAAATAAAATGCTGAAAGGAAAAAGTTGAAATGGTAAGGCAAAACAAAATATTCAGATGATCACCACTGGCACCATGTTTTTGTATTAGCTAGAGTCATTGCCGCTATCCCCTTTTAATTTGGGATCTACAATGTTCACTTTGTCTCGTGTTGTAAAGAAAAACCTCGAAAAAACTTGTCTTAAACAACACGTGGTTTATTATACAATAGTCATCAGACGTAAGCTATACTGGTTTGATGGATAACAAAGTGTGGAGCTGGAAGAACACAGCAGGCCAAGCAGCATCCCAGGAGCACAAAAGCTGATGTTTCAGGCCTAGACCATTCATCAGAGAGGGGGATGGGGAGAGGGAACTGGAATAAATAGGGAGAGAGGGGTTAGGGTTCAAATCCCCCTCTCTCCCTACTTATTTCAGATTCTGCTCCCCATCCCCCTCTCTGATGAAGGGTCGAGGCCCAATACATCAGCTTTTGTGCTCCTGAGATGCTGCTTGGCCTGCTGTGTTCACCCAACTTCACACTTTGTTATCTTGGATTCTCCAGCATCTGCAGTTCCAATTATCTCTGGTTTGATGGATATTGTTACAAAGACACAGAGAAGGCCCAGATAGTAGGTTGTCTCCCTGAAGATCCAAAGCTGTTTTGTCTCCTCCCCAAAAAAGTCCTCGTTAAGTCATTTAGTTGGGCGGAGCTTGATACAGTCTTCACTTTCAAGCATTCACCTTTTCAAAATCATTATATAACACACAGCAGCAATGAGTTATTAGCTCAATGCTTCAGGCAACATTCTTTATTACAACATTACCTTTCACTCACAGTTACTCAACATAAAGTGAGGCTCTTGAAGTTTTATAAAAAGCACAGTTCAAGTTCCAAACAATGACACTCACTGACAAATCTACATTCCCTAGAACTGCACCATACAGTGCAACCTGTGATTATTGGACTTGGTGAAGAAAATCATTACACCATCCAAGCAAAGTGAAGGAATTAAAACTGAAGAACACTAAACTCAAATAAATTAATAAAAATGACTAGGCATTGAATGAAAATAAATGCATTTCAAGCCCAACCAGCTTGTAACTGATGTCCATTTCAAGCCCACCGACTCCCACAGCTACCTAGAATACACCTCCTCCCACCCACCCTCCTGCAAAAATTCCATCCCCTATTCCCAATTCCTTCACCTCCGCTGCATCTGCTCCCACGATGAGGCATTCCACTCCCGCACATCCCAGATGTCCAAGTTCTTCAAGGACCGCAACATTCCCCCGACAGTGGTCGAGAACGCTCTTGACCGTGTCTCCCGCATTTCCTGCAACACATCCCTCACACCCCGCCCCTGCCACAACCGCCCAAAGAGGAGCCCCCTCGTTCTCACACACCACCCCACCAACCTCCGGATACAACGCAGCATCCTCCGACACTTCCGCCATCTACAATCCGACCCCACCACCCAAGACATTTTTCCATCCCCACCCCTGTCTGCTTTCCGGAGAGACCACTCTCTCCGTGACTCCCTTGTTCGCTCCACACTGCCCTCCAACCCCACCACACCCGGCACCTTCCCCTGCAACCGCAGGAAATGCTACACTTGCCCCCACACCTCTTCCCTCACCCCTATCCCAGGCCCCAAGATGACTTTCCATATTAAGCAGAGGTTCACCTGCACATCTGCCAATGTGGTATACTGCATCCACTGTACCTGGTGTGGCTTCCTCTACATTGGGGAAACCAAGCGGAGACTTGGGGACCGCTTTGCAGAACACCTCCGCTCGGTTCGCAATAAACAACTGCACCTCCCAGTCGCAAACCATTTCCACTCCCCCTCCCATTCTTTAGATGACATGTCCATCATGGGCCTCCTGCAGTGCCACAATGATGCCACTCGAAGGTTGCAGGAACAGCAACTCTTATTCCGCTTGGGAACCCTGCAGCCCAATGGTATCAATGTGGACTTCACCAGCTTCAAAATCTCCCCTTCCCCCACCGCATCCCAAAACCAGCCCAGTTCGTCCCCTCCCCCCACTGCACCACACAACCAGACAGCTCTTCCCCTCCACCCACTGCATCCCAAAACCAGTCCAACCTGTCTCTGCCTCCGTAACCTATTCTTCCTCTCACACATCCCTTCCTCCCGCCCCAAGCCGCACCTCCATCTCCTACCTACTAACCTCATCCCACCTCCTTGACCTGTCCATCTTCCCTGGACTGACCTATCCCCTCCCTACCTCCCCACCTATACTCTCCTCTCCACCTATCTTCTTTTCTCTCCATCTTCGGTCCGCCTCCCCCTCTCTCCCTATTTATTCCAGAACCCTCACCCCATCCCCCTCACTGATGAAGGGTGTAGGCCCGAAACGTCAGCTTTTGTGCTCCTAAGATGCTTCTGGGCCTGCTGTGTTCATCCAGCCTCACATTTCATTATCTTGCATGAATTTCTTTCCGTTTTCTGAAGGCGTTAGACAGCAAAGTGAGGATATTCAAAACTTCAGATACTGCAGCAGTCCCGGATCCGTATGCAACAAGACCTGGAGGCTTGTCTGATAAGTTACAAGCAACAGTTATGCCATTGAAACAGAGAATAACCTTCTTTATCATTGGGAGAAAATATAATTTCACCGCATCCCTGCAATCACCATCATTGTAATGGACTGACTGCGGGTTTGAAAATGAATATCTCTCCTTATTTCCCACTCTCTCTCTCTCTCTCTGTGGTCTCTGATCCCATAAAGGCTGAATCAACACTGTTATAAAGTTAAACAGTGTTAGATATCGGGTGGAGGGCGGTTGGGCCCAATAATTTGAAAACTGTACATGCTTACAAACAGACATAAGATGAGATCAATTCAGAAAAGATGAAAAGATTATTCAATTAGCAAACTACGAAGAGGACATTGTAAAACTTCAAAAGGACATAGCCAAATTGGAAAAGAGGGCAGAAAGGTGAGAGATGAAGTTTAATATTGAAAATTGTGAGTAGATGCATTTTGATAGGAAGATCATGGACAGACTGTGTAAAATGGTGGTGCGGGAGATTTTATAATTCGTTGTGGTGTACAGGACTAGAAGGGCCTGGGTCTGTATGTGTAAAAATCATTTATTGGCGACTTCGGCACTGAAATGGCAGGTGGAGTTCAATCCAGACAAACAGGAGGTGAGATAATAAATTGTGGAGCTGGATGAACACAGCAAGCCGAGTAGCATCTTAGGAGGTGATGTATTTTGGAGGATCAAATTTAGGTGTGAATTATACTGTAAGTGGCAGAAACCTTGGGAATATTAACATTCAGACAGATCTGGGCATGCAGGTCTCCAATTCCCTAAAATTGGCAACACAGGTGACCAAGGTGATTAAGAAGGCATGTGGAATGCTGGCCTTCATTGGCCAGGACATGGAGTACAAGAGTTGACAAACCAGGTTGCAGTTATATAAAATTGTGATCAGAGATAATGGGAACTGCAGATGCTGGAGAATCCAAGATAACAAAGTGTGGGGCTGGATGAACAGAGCAGGCAAAGCAGCAAAGATGCTGCTTGGCCTGCTCTGTTCATCCAGCCCCACACTTTGTTATCTTACAGTTATACGAAACCCTTGTTAGGTCACATTTTGGAGTATTATGTGCAGTTTTGGTTGCCACACTACCAGAAGGATGTGGAAGCTTTGGAAAGAGTACAAGAGAAGGTTCACCAGGATGTTGCCTGCTCTTGAGGGCATTGCCTATGAGGAAAGGTTAAAAAGACTAGGATTGTTTTCACTGGAAAGGTGGCAGCTGAGAGGAGACCTGATGGAGGCCTACAAAGTTATGAGAAAGTGGGTTGTCAGAGGCTTTTTCCTAGGGTTGAAGTTTCAATTACAAGGGGGCACAGGTTCAAGGCGAGAGGAGATAAGTTTAAGAGAGTTGTGCGAGAGAATTTTTTCAGACAGACAACGGTAGGAGCCTGGAAAGCACTGCCAGAAGAGCTGGTAGAAGCAGGCACATTAGCGACATTTAAGAGGCACCGGGATAGTTACATGAATAGGGAGGGAATAGAGGGATAGTGACTGAACAGTGGGAGGAAGGTTTGTTTTTTTATCTTCTGCAAGATGCTTGTTTTGGGTGCCACACGACAAGAAGGATGTGAAACATTGGAGAGAGTGCAGAAGCAATTTACAGAAGTGGTTCTAGGGTGAGAAACTTCAGTTATGAGAATAGATTGGGTAGATTAGGATTGCTCTCTTAGAGAGAAGAAGGCTAAGAGAAGATCTGAGAGCAGTTTTCAAAATCAAGAGGTGCCTGGATGGAGTAGGAAGGGAGAATGTTCGAAAGCGAGAGCACACAGATATATATTGATTTGTAGACATAGCAAACATTATGACGATGTTGTGGCTTTTAGTGGTTATTTTGTCCTTTTTTTAAAAGGAATGTTTTAAGACAGAGGTGCCAAGTTGTCTACTTGGAAAGCCAGTAAAGTAAGCAACTTGTGAGGCTTTGGGTTTTTCTTTTAAGTTGGAACAATAGAAGTATCCTGGATTGGTGTGGCCAGGTCTCACAAACCAGGGTTTCCTGTATTTTTTTTTAGTGTCAACAGAGCAGAAACTGCTGGAGTTTTGAAAAAGTAGATGCTATCCTTCCCCTCTCTCGGTTAAAACTAGAAGCTGGGGTTTCTCTTTTTGCTGTTGGGTTACCTGTGAGATAAATTATTCTCTGAATTTGCCTTTTTGCCAAGGGGTGTGTTTATGGGATATTACTATATTGGAACAGTTATTAATAGTTATTACATCTGTTATTCCATTCAATTTTCTGATAGGGTTAAGTTATTTTAAGTTCTTCTTTCTTTTCTTGTGTTTTAACTGTAATGTTTAAATAAGTTGTGTTTTGCTTACTGTCATGTCGTTTGACCAATTCTGTTGAATCAAGAACGCAACATATTACATTTGCCTTTAAAATAAGAAAAAGTTAGGGTCTGGGCTATGTTTTTAAAGTATTTTGAGGCGATCTGATCAGGTTCATAACAATGTGATGTGAGAAAATGCATTTTCACACAGAGGGGTTTCAGGTCTGGAATGCACTTCCTGGATGTATGGTGGAGACACAGTCAACTGAGACATTGAAGAGGGCATTGGATGATTATTTGAGTGGAAAGAATATACAAGGGTATGGGAAAAAGAGAAAAATATTATACTAAGTCATGATGTTCTTTGGAGACAGGCTGCAGACACGGTGGGCTGAATGGCCTCCTTCAGTCCTGTAGCTCTTCTGTGCTTCTGTGAACCTTGTGTAGATACTAAATCTCGTCTATTTCAGTCCAAATATCTACAGATAGGTGTTAATTTCTCAAAGTTTTCTATTTGTTTTAGTGCTATATATCTCTCTTCATTCATTTGAGTTCTCTTTTCTTTCTTAATTTTCATAAAGCTCTTGTCAGCTACAAGTCCTGCTTCCGGTAATAAAATGAGTGATCTGACATCACCAGCTATTACTATTACTAAAAATAGAATTGCAACAGAAATTCCAGACTCTTGTCCTGATATCAAAAGATTCAAAAGACAACTTTAATTCCCCCCAAAAAATGTGAACTACTCTTATGTTTCTTCTGTAAAATATTACAGCCTGATTTTGTTTTCTAAAAATTAATGAGGTTTTGCATAATTTATTCAAATTTAACTTGCCACTTCATCAGCCTATGTACCTGTTTCCTGTAGTAAGTGTTTTTCTTTGAAAAATTGCTTTAATATGAGAGAAACATTATATATCTAATCCGAAGAGGCACCTATAGTCAACAGGATAATTATAAAAAGCAAACAAGTAGGTTTTGATAAAGAATATTATGTGTCCTTTAATTTGGACTTTTGAGAACATGTTTCTGTGTAAATAGACTGTATATCTTTTTAAATTGGAGATATTTGGGTAAACTCGCAAGTGAGGAAATCACATGATTTCCCTTTTAAATTGCAGACTCTTATTTTAAGCTTTGGGGTACAAATAAACAGTACTTGGATATCCTGTTTCAGTGTAATATGTCAACTGCACTTGAATGTCTGGTTATATCTGAGATCCAGTGTGATAAATATTTGACACAAACAAGCTGCAGTCCCCACGCAGAAACTAATGAAAGGCTTTTTAATATGGAAACATAATTTGTTAATTTCCTTTTGTCAAAATCATTGAAGAATTAATCCCTTTGAATTTCAGTGCTGGTTTGTTTATTGGTAGATCACTCTTCAAGAAGTAATTTAATAATTGTAAGGGTGTGGCAACAAAGTGATCAGTAACTGGACGAGCAATTGGGACTTTTCTCATTCATTTCTGATCTGTGGGCATTCGCTGGCTGGCCTGTATTTATTGCCTGTCCCTAGCTGCCCTTGAGAAAGTGGTAGTGAACTGCCTTTTTTGAACCGCTGCAGTCCTCGTGCTGAGGGTTGACCCACAATGCTGTTAGGGGGTAAAATCCAAGATTTTGACCCACTGACAGCGAAGGAACGGTGATACATTTCCAAGTCAAGATGGTGAGTAGCTTGGAGGTGAACTTGAAAGTGGTGGTATTCCCATATATCTGCTACCCTTGTCCTTCTGAATGGAAGTGGTAATGGGTTTGGAAGGTGCTGTCTGAGGATCTTTGGTGAATTTTTGCAGTGCATCTTGTATATAGTACACACTGCTGCTTCTGAATGTCAGTGGTGGAGGGAGTGAATGCTTGTAGATGCAGTGCCAGTCAAGCAGGCTGCTTTGTCCTGGATGGTGTCTGGTTTCTTCACTGTTGTTGGGGCTGCAATCATCCAGGCAAGTGGGGAATATTCCATCACATTCCTGAAATGTAGATGGTGGACAGGCTTTGAGGACTCTGGAAGTGAGTTACTTGCTGCAGTATTCCTAGCCTCTGACCTGCTGTTGTAGCCGCTGTGTTTATGCGGTGAGCCCAGTTCAGTTTCTGGTCAATGATAAACCACAGGATGTTGATAGTGGGGGATTCAGTGATGGTAACACACTGATTGCGGTACTTAGATTGTCTCTTATTGGTGATGGTCATTGCCCGACATTTGCATAGCACAAATATTACTTGCCACTTGTCAGCCCAAGCCTCGATATTTTCCAAATGTTTTTACCTTAGAACATAGACTGCTTCAGTATCTAAGGAGTTGCAATTGGTGCTGAACATTGTGCAACTATTGGCAAACATCCCCACTTCTGATGATGGAGGAAAGGCCATTGATGAAGTAGCTGAAGATGTTTGGGCTTAGGGCAGTATGCTGAGGAACTCCTGCAGAGATTTCCTGGACCTGAGATGACTGACCATTTTCCAATGTGACAGGTATGACTCCAATCACTGGAGAGTTTGCCCCAGATTCCCATTGATTCCAGTTTTGTTAGCGCTCCTTGATGTCATACTTGGTCCAATGGACCCCCGATGTCAGGAGCTGTCTATCTCACCTCACCTCTGGAATTCAGCTCTTTTGTTCATGTTTGAACCACGGCTATACTGAGGTCAGGAGCTGAGTGGCCCTGGCAGAACCCAAACTGGGCGTCACTGAATGGGTTATTGCTGAGCAGGTGCTGCTTGACAGTACTGTTGATGACACCTTCCATCACTTTACTGTGAGAGAGTAGACTGATGGGGTGTAATTAGGAGAGTTGGATTTATCCTGCTTTTTACGCACAGGTCATACCTGGGCAATTTTCCACGTTGTCAAGTAGACGCTAATGTTGTAACTATACTGGAACAGCTTGGCTCGCGGAGTGGCAGGTTCTGGAACAGAAGTCTTCAGTTCTATTACCGGAATGTTGTCAGGGCCCATGGCCTTTGCAGTATCCAGCATCTCCAACTGTTTCTTGATATCACGTGGAGTGAATCGAATTGGCTGAAGACTGGTATCTGTAATGCTGGGAACCACTGGAAGATGCTGAGATGGATAAACCACTTGGCACTTCTAGCAGAAGATCATTGTGAAAGCTTTAGCCTTATCTTTTGCACTGATATGCTGGACTCTTCCATCGCTGAGAACAAGGATATTTGTATAGCCTCTTCCTCCAGTGAGTTGTCTAGCTGTCCACTACTATTCATGACTGGATGTGGCAGCACTACAGAGCTTAAATCTGACACGTTGCGGGATCGCTTAGCTCTTTCTATCACTTGTTAATTATGC
Source organism: Stegostoma tigrinum (assembly GCF_030684315.1). Classification (NCBI taxonomy): domain Eukaryota; kingdom Metazoa; phylum Chordata; class Chondrichthyes; order Orectolobiformes; family Stegostomatidae; genus Stegostoma; species Stegostoma tigrinum. Next base: position 36,064,485 of record NC_081360.1, on the reverse strand, counting down.
TGCTTGATATGCAAGTAGTCTTATTTGGTGGCTTCACCAAGTTGACTCCTCATCTTCACGTATCCCTAGTGCTGCTCCTGGCATGCGCTCCTGCACTGTCCATTGAACCACGATTGATCCCCCTAGCATGATGGTAATGGTTGAGTGGGGTATATGCCAGGCCATGAGGAGATAGATTGCGCTGGAATACAATTCTGCTGCTGTTGATGACCCATTGTGCCTCATGGATGTCCAGTCTTGAGTTGCCAGATCTGTTTAAAGTCTGTCCCATTTAGAATCATTGAATCCCCGTAGTGTGGAAACAGGCCATTCAGCCCAACAGCCCACACTGACTCTTCAGAGACCATCCTACCCAGACTCGATCCCTGTAACCCTGCATTTTCCATGGCTAATCCACCTAACCTATATATTCCTGGACACTCTGGGCAATGTAGCATGGCCAATCCAACAACCCACACAATTTTGGACTGAGGGAGGAAACTGAAGTATTCGGTGATGGTGCCACAAAACATGTTAGACTTTATTCTCAGTGTGAAGGCAGGACTTTGCCTCTTCACAGACTGTGCAATGGTTGCCCTTCCAATAGTTTCATGGATAGATGCATCTGCAGTTGGCAGATTGGTGGGGATGGGGTCAGATTCATTTTTCACTCTTGGCTCCCTCACCTCCTGCTGCAGTCCCTGTCTAGCAGTTATATCCTTTAGGACCTTAACAGCTCGATCAGTATTACTCCTGCTGAGCTACCGTTGGTGGTGGACACTGAAATCTCCCACCCAGAGTACGTTTGTGCCCTTGCCATCCTCAGTGCTTCCTCTAACTGTTGTTCAACTTGGAGGAATACAGATTCATCAGCTGAAGGAGGATAGTAAGTGGTAATCAGCAGGAGGTTTCCTTTAGCCTGAAACCACAAGACTTTATGGGGTCCAGAGTCAATGTGAGGACTCCCAGAGCAACTCCATCCCGACTGTATACCACTATGCTGCCATCTTTGCTGAGTCTGTCCTGCTGATGAGACAGAACATAGCCAAGGATTCTGATGTTGGTGTATGGGATATTGTCTGTAAGGTAAGGTATGATTCTGTGAATTTGACTGTGTCAGGCTGTTGCTTGACTATCCTGTGAGATAGCTCTCCCAATGTTGACACTACTCCCTAGATGATAGTTAGGAGGACTTTGCAGGTTTGACAGAGCTGTTTCTGCCATTGTCTTTTCCAGTGCCTAGGTCAATGCTAGGTGATCTGTCCAGTCTCATTTCTTTGAGACTTTGTAATGATTGGTTCAACTGAATGGCTTGCTAGGCCATTTCAGAGGGCAGTTGGGAGTGAACCACATCGCTGCGGGTCTTGAATCATGTGTAGACCGGACCAGGTGAGAATGGCAGATTTCCTTCCCTGAAGGACATTAGTGAGCCAAATAGGTGTGTTTTTCTGATCACTGACAATGATTTCTTGGTGATCAGTAGATTCTTAATGCCTTTTTTCAAAAATTGAATTCAAATTCCACCATCTGCCATGGTGGGATTAAGACTTGGGTCCCCATAACATTATCTGACTTTCTGCATTAATAATCTAATCATAGATTAATACCGCTAGGCCATTGCCTCTCAATGGGCTAATGATTGGGAGATTTGAGTTTACAATCCTACCACAGTGGTTGAGCAATTTAAAACCAGGCAAGTAATTTAGCGCAGTTGGAATTAAGTATTTTACAGTAGTCGCAGCGAACAGCTGTAGTGTCCCTGTCCCTGAACCAGGAGACCTGGGTTCAAGTACTACCTGCTTCAGAGGTGTGTAATAACATCTCTAAACAGGTTGATTAGAATGAAACAAAAAAACAGAAACTAACTATTGAGGGTCAATCTATCAGGGGAAAAAAAATGCATGAAATTGAGGGGGCGTCAATCTTTCGTGAATTTGATGAAAAGAAACCTTGCCAATGTTCATTTTGTAAACATAAGCAACACCACAGTGGTCATAGAGATTGATGATTTTGTTCCAGAATTTTAGCTTCCTTACAAAAATTGAGCTATTGAGTACTTGCCTGGCACATTAATAATGCAGTTTTCCTGCTGAAGACATTGCTTGCTTTTGGTGCGATATATGTCAGGAGAGGACTCCGTAGAATGCAACAGAAAACCAGTGAGATGGTTATGAGTGATGTATTATCCTTATTGTGTCTCACATTCATTGGCTGTGTCGTTGTTGTTATGGAAACATTAGGAAAAACCACAGTCATTCTCGGTCTTGTACTAGTCGTTACAGGTCGCTGGGAATGATTCTGAAGTTTCTGTTCAATTATGTGACTATAAATACATATAAAGTCATACTGTCAAGAAGCTTATCCAATAAACATGCTTTTCCAAATGATTTGTAAAATATGCACTGGCACAAATCAGTGAATGGTCTGTCAGGAAGCCCCAATCACTATAAAACTATGGAAATCTCTTTGAAAAAGACAGTTCTTGTTTCTACAGTGTATAAACATCTAATTACAATATGAATATGTTCCACTTATTTTTCACTTTAGTTGATGTGAAGAGCTGTTAAAATGTGATTGGAGTCAGCATATGCTCTAGTTTGGACAGTATACTTGCTGTGTTCAGTTTTAACCTTGTTCCTCTCCCATTAGCTGAAGAAATTTTCAAGGACTCTTAGTTTCATTTTGTCATTTTTCTGCAGTGTGAAATAGACATATTGGGTTTATTTAAGGATAGTGAAGGACAAAGCTATTTTCAGTCACAAGATAAAATCCCCATATCTCAAACTACACAGAGCCGACGTACAAACAAAAGAAGCATTGCTCAGCATGCAAAGGAAGATAAGGGTTCTTGTGGTGCAGTGTTAATGTCTCTAACTCTGTGCCTATAGGTCCAAGTTCAAGTCCAACCTGCTTCAGAGATGTATCATAACATGCCTAAACAGATTGGTTAACATACCCAAATACAGTCTATGATTGCATACCGATAAGTCACTTCCAAGGATTTCAAAAATCATTGGCTTCAATTTTCTCCCGTTGTCCATCAGTATCCACTTATTCCATTCTGAAAGCAGTCACTACTTACTGGGCTATTGCTTCATGGGCCTCAGCCTCCACCTAATATCTTGTTCAGTTAACCAGTCTTTATCTGTCAGTGTAGGTATTTGCATTCAGCAGGCTATTCTAACTTCCTAGTGTCACAGTCACAAATTTGGTTCTCACCTGATGCCCATGTAAGGACCTTTTGAGTAGGAGATTGGTGGTAATAGTTTTGGCTGCTTCAATTTTTCTCAATTTGGAGGACAGTGGTCAATTATATAACTTTTGGTTGTGATTTCTTAACAGCAGGGATCTAACCTGGGATTCATGTTGCCTGTATAGTTGTTCAGACTATTCATTGTCTGAATAAACTAATCTATTAGGGGAACAAATGCAGCTTTCCTTACTTCAGAATCATTTTGGTAAACTTGTCTAAATGATAGTAGAACTAATTTCCGCTGCTGTGTTATTTAGGTTGCTCAACTCAAACTCTATTGCATAAAGAATAAATTTGAACCATCAAGAGTAGACTGTTTTTGGCAAAGAAAATTGCCTATTTTTGTTCACTCATTTTCTCCCTTGATAAGCCATCGACAGTGAATATTGGCATACTATTCCAGTGTGGCTACATCATGGGTGAGCGTGACCATATTTAATCAGACATCTAAATGTATACATCTACAGCAGTAGCTTCTGGCTGTCAATCAGGAGCAGAAACCTGATTTTACAGCTATATTTAGGAGGCACATGGACCAGTTCTGACACCCTCACTGCCATCTCATCCAAGATGGGATAGCAGAAGTGGTGCATTGATAAAGTCTAAGACATTCCTGGTTCATATGATTTACTTATTAGATAAACCTGTGTAGCCAGAGGGAGGGATTTATTCAAATGCTTTTGAGAAACATGCCATAAAAGTAAAGACTTTATGTTCTGCGTCATTTTAAGTTGGAGATTTTTTATTTTGTATTGGATGGTAATGAAATATTAAAAATAAACTTCTGAACCTCTTAGCCTGCCCATGTCTTGAATGTATTCTGGGACATTCCAAGATTCCACATCAGTGCCGTTATGTAGGGGCTGGTAGTTTTTGGGAAAATTCCACATCAGGTTGGCCTGAGATATTTATGGGTTATTATCATCATCCCAGTGGAAGTAACTATATTTTGCTCATCTACCGCAGGACTTCTCACTTATGACAAGTACTGTTTCTGCAATCTGAGAAAAAGAAGAGTTAATCTTTATTTTTGCGATTCTGATCCAAGAATTTAAATGAAACTGTTCTGCAGGGTTACTTTGCAATTAATGTGCACATTTTACTTGTGGGTGGGGCCTTCTTTTATGACTTATCCTTTAAGTATAAATACTGTTATCAGTCCTTTTAGAAGTAGAATTATGGGCTACGCTGCCTATTCATGATGTCACTGGAGTTGAACCCCATGATGTCAGTGAAGGCGCTGGAGCATTCTCAAAACAAATATCTTTTTCGAGGATGTCTCGAAGCAACCAGCTTCACAACCTTTAAAGCACATAACAATGGTCATAGAAATTGATGATTTTGTTCCGGAATTTTAGCTTCCTTATATAGTTTGTTTAGAAATGCCAGTAAGTATTGATCTTTTCATTCATTACATTTAGGATGATGAGCCAATTGAGTTAGCACTATCCTTTAATGAGTTTACATTTTAAGTGATTCTAATCAACTGTGAAACACTTAAATCCCAATCTCACGACACTGTTAATCAGAAGACTTTTGAAAACAGTTACCTGAGTTTCTCTATAATTTCGTGTAAACATATGGAAAAATCACCTTTGTAACAGATGTTCTTTGTATTTGTGGGGTATAAGCACTTTGTCACTGGACAGCCACAGTAACAGAAGGACCTGATTTGCATGACACAAAATCAACTTTGATGTCTATCCACTGTTTACTAAGTGTACTGATGCAGCAGATGTCATTTTTTTTTGCAAGTGAGCAACTGGATAGCAACTGGCATTAGTTGCCATGACCGGTGATGCAGGCAGTGATAATGAACAAACAAGTTTGATGTGAACTGACAGTGACAGCCACAGTGAGGTCATGATTTATGTAAATGTATCCACTCCTGTTTCATAGCTTATCAAAACATATTAAACTGTTCATAAGTACTGAACATCAGAGCTTTCACTTTGGAAGATAAGTAACTACTTGGTAGAAGACATTTTTTTCAATTTTATTTATTTTATAATGAGTGTTGTTTATCCGCTTAATAGCTTGCAATGTTTGACAGTTCCTTTGCAGCTTCTTTCCCTTTATTCTTTATTCACTAATGAAATTTGAAGCAGCATGACATGGCCAAAGCCTGATCAATTTGAAAACTAGTAATTATTTGAAATATTTGAAGGAAAATTACTATTATTATTCATTAGTATGTTCATCAAAGTAAATCCAGCTGTTTGGATCCTTCGCAATTATTAGACTATTGATCTATTGTTAAAGGCTGTTTATGAAGAACTGGTCATGTCATCTTAGAAAGTCCATAGTGATGCAGTGGTAATGTTCCTATCTGTGAGCTAGGAAGCCTGGGTTCAAGTCCCACCAGCTCTGATGGTGTATATTAACATCCCTGAAAATGTTGATTAAAAATTATCTCTAGTGAAAGTGCATATTTGTTGTTAGAAAGTCCATAGTGGCATGTCCAGTTATAGCTTTAAGTTGTTTTGTGCTGATTTTCAGTAAGCCAGTAAACTGAAATGTGAGTATGATTTATGCTGTAGTTACATTTTCAAGTATGCTTAATTGTGCCTCAGCTACAAATCAGATTTATTCTTGGGTTTAAATGATTTACAAATGCTGCAAATCTATGCTAGGTTTCATTGCAACGCAAAGCTATTCTACATCCAGTTTGAATTTGAGTGGAGATGATAGCAATTTGAGATTGTTATTTTTGGCATTAATGGATGTTCCTCATTGCTTAGAAATGACATCACAACCGATAAAAGCATGTGTAAATAATAATGTTCGATGGAGATGCAAAGATAGTTAAATGAATGGAAGACATTCCTTGATAATAACAAGCATTCAAACATTATTAGATCACCTTGGTTAGCATAAGCTTTGATATTACCTTCTGCAAATGCCTGAACTTATCAACAACTGTACTTCTAAGTAGCATTGGTGTTGTTTGAGGAGCATTGTGTCCTCATTTTAAAGGTTTGGTAGACAGCAGAAGTACATATCCTCATTTGTTTACTTAAAAAAATGGCTGTACTCCATTACCTTAGGTAGAATTACAAAAAATGCTTGCCTTCAAATTGTATCATATCATGTTGAAATGCCTCAAAGTATTTATGTAATCAATTACTTTTAAAATACAGTAACTATTTTTACATCAGTAAATCGCTCAACCATTGTACAAACAGCCATAAAATGAATGACCATTGAAAAAGGGACGAATTTTGGCCACGACAATGGTAGAGTTTCCCACGCTTCTGCTTTGAAAAGAGCTATGGAAGGTTAACATCCAGAGTAGTACAATCCGTCTACAGATTGATAAGTTTTAAATGAAGATGGAATTCCTAGCAACTGACAAAAGGATTTGCAAGACAAGGTTTTATTTTTAACCCTTCTACCATAACAAACTAAAATCAACATTGGTTAAACTTTACCCAATGGAAAAAAAAACACCACTCCACAGAAAAGAAAAGACACTTTTGCATTAAGTAACTAATGCAACCAAAATTTGCAGCACATGATGCCCTTGACCGCGTCTCCCGCATTTCCCGCAACACATCCCTCACACCCCGCCCCCGCCACAACCGCCCAAAGAGGATCCCCCTCGTTCTCACACACCACCCCACCAACCTCCGGATACAACGCATCATCCTCCGACACTTCCACCATCTACAGTCCGACCCCGCCACCCAAGACATTTTTCCATCCCCACCCCTGTCTGCTTTCCGGAGAGACCACTCTCTCCGTGACTCCCTTGTTCGCTCCACACAGCCCTCCAACCCCACCACACCCGGCACCTTCCCCTGCAACCGCAGGAAATGCTACAGTTGCCCCCACACCTCCTCCCTCACCCCTATTCCAGGCCCCAAGATGACTTTCCACATTAAGCAGAGGTTCACCTGCACATCTGCCAATGTGGTATACTGCATCCACTGTACCCGGTGTGGCTTCCTGTACATTGGGGAAACCAAGCGGAGGCTTGGGGACCGCTTTGCAGAACACCTCCGCTCGGTTCGCAATAAACAACTGCACCTCCCAGTTGCAAACCATTTCCACTCCCCCTCCCATTCTTTCGATGACATGTCCGTCATTGGCCTCCTGCAGTGCCACAATGATGCCACCCGAAGGTTGCAGGAACAGCAACTCATATTCCGCTTGGGAACCCTGCAGCCCAATGGTATCAATGTGGACTTCACCAGCTTCAAAATCTCCCCTTCCTCCACCGCATCCCAAAACCAGCCCAGTTCATCCCCTCCCCCCACTGCACCACACAACCAGCCCAGCTCTTCCCCCCGACCCACTGCATCCCAAAACCAGTCCAACCTGTCTCTGCCTCCCTAACCTGTTCTTCCTCTCACCCATCCCTTCCTCCCACCCCAAGCCGCACCTCCATCTCCTACCTACTAACCTCATCCCACCTCCTTGACCTGTCCATCTTCCCTGGACTGACCTATCCCCTCCCTATCTCCCCACCTATACTCTCCTCTCCACCTATCTTCTTTTCTCTCCATCTTCGGTCCGCCTGCCCCTCTCTCCCTATTTATTTCAGAACCCTCACCCCATCCCCCTCTCTGATGAAGGGTGTAGGCCCAAAACGTCAGCTTTTGTGCTCCTGAGATGCTGCTGGGCCTGCTGTGTTCATCCAGCCTCACATTTTATTATCTTGTATTCTCCAGCATCTGCAGTTCCCATTATCACTCACACATATTTACTTCGGCCACATTTATGGCAGATATGTAACAAAGCAAGGAGAAGTCTCAAAATGATCCCAGCTTTTAAGCAGGCTCACCTCTCTCCACCACAACAGGCCACATCTTTTTTTAAAAGTGTTATTAAAAATGATTTCACTGAGACTGAGCATTCTGGAATAGAATTCTACCAGGAAGCTGCATCTTGGCAAATTCATGTTCTGAAAGTTTGAAAATTCCTGTCAGTCCAGTTCCCTCCTTTCAAACATAAAACAAACTTTTATAAGCATTTTGCCTAGTTGCTAACACAGTAAAGGTTCACTATGCCTTTCACAACTTTGCTGCTCCTCCTGCACTGTATTGTCTCTCTTTTTCTGTCTAAAAAAAAGCTGTCTCTTTCTGTGTCAAAATATGAATCCCAATACATTGATTTTCAAAAGGTATGGGATTTACATAGATTTGCCTCTGGGGCAGAATTAATTTGATTGTGATCCCTCTATTCAGGACATTTTATTTTATCTATTTTAAACAGCTACCGTACCATAATCTCTTTTGGAAATGAGGTCAGACTGTTGGGAATGTGCAATTAATTACTCAAGATAATGCTCAAGCAATGACATTAATAGGGCATAAAATATTGCTATTTTAATGCTGTAATTTTGGAAATGTTAACATTTGTGGAACATTTGGAAATATTAATACTTGTGCTCCAAAACTTGCCTTGCTGCTAGCCAAACTCTTCCTGTACAGCTACAGCATTGGTATCTACCTGACAATGTGGAAAATTGTCAAGGTTGGTCCAGTACACAATAAAAACAGGGCTACCCCACTGCTTCAGATACTACCCCATCAATCTACTCATGATCATCTATAAAGCGATGGTTTATCGTCAATGCTATCAAGCAGCACTTGCTCAGCAATAATCTGCTCACTGACCCTCGATTTGGGTTCCAGCAGGTTACTTAGCTCCTGACCTTATTACAGTCTTAAACATGAACAAAAGGGATGAATCTCAGAGGTGAGATGACAGCAACTGTCCTTGATGTCAAGGTTGTATTTGACTGAACGTGACAGGGAAGCTTTAGCAAGTCTATAATCAATGGGAGTCATAGAGACAAATCTACACTGACTGTAGGCACACAAAGGAAGATGGTTGGACATCAGTGATCTCAGATCATGGACATCTCAGCAGGAGTTCCTCTGTGAAATGCCTTAGCCCAGTCACCTTCAGCTGGTTATCACTGTGATCTTCCTTCCTTCAACTGGCCATCAATGGGGATCTTCATTGATGCTGATATAATGTTCAGCATTATCTGCAACTCCTGAGAAACTGAAGAAATCCATATCTGAATGGAGCAAGGCATGGACCATATTTAGGCTCAGGCTGACAAGTGGCAGTTAGTATTGGTGCCATCAGAAGTGCCAGACAAAACTGAGAGAATCTAACCATCACCCTTTGACATTTTGACTGCATTACTATTGCTGAATTATGCACTGCCAACAGCTTGGGGGTTACCATTAACCAGAAATTGAAGTGGACTTGCCTTAAGTATTGTGGCTACAAGAGCAAGTCAGAAGCTAGGAATCCTACAGTGAGTAACTCAGCTCCTGTCTCCCCAAAGCCTGTCCGCCAGTTATAAAGCACAAATCAGGAATATGATGGAATACTCCCCACCTGTCTAGATGTGTGCAGCTCCAACAGCACTGAAAAGCTTTACCCATCAGGACAAAGCAGCCCACTTGATTGGCATCACGTCCAGGAACATTCACTTTCTGAAGAATGAGCTAGTCTCAAAATGTTAGCTTGCTGTCTCTCCATGGATGCTGCCTGACCCACTGTGATTTCTAGCAAATTTTATTTTCAGTTCACTCTCTCCGTCACTGGCACTCAAGAGCAGCAGTTGTACCATCTAAAAATTCACTGCAGAAATTACCCCCAACTTTTTTTGACAGCACCTTCCAAATACATTACCACTTCCACGTAGAAGAACGAGGGCAGCAGATACGTGGGAACAGCACCATATCCAAGTTCCATTCCAAGCCATTCAACATCCTGACTTGGAAATATATCGCTGTTCTTTCTGTTTCCTAGGTCAAAATCCTGGCACTTACTCCCTAACCGTACTATGGCTGTGCCTAAACCACACAACTGCAGTGATTCAAGAAGACAGCTCACCTCCAATTTCTCAAGGCCAAATAATGGTGGGCAATAAATGCTTGGTCCTCCAGTGAAGCCCACGTTCCCTGAATGGATTTTACAAAGTTGTTTATTGTTGATTCTTTTTGTGTTTATTAGAATGGATTTTGCTTGTGTTGAGAGTGAAATATCCAAGCTCATTGGTATAGCTAGTGTTGACTTGAAACTGAACCAGACTAATGATATCATGATTCAGAAGTTTAGCTATCTTTCTACTGTACTCCAACAACATGCCTTAATTTTAACTTGTGAGACCAATATCTGTAGTGCTCTTGTGCTAATTTTTAAAAATGTGTTTGATGTCACTGACTCTCACTCAGCTGTTTGTTGAGCTTGTGGAGATTATAGAGATCTGGAGGGGCAAGGCCATAAGTGATCCCCTTAGACATCACTGGCAAGGCCAGCATTTATTGCCCATACTTAATTACTCAGAGGGCAGTTAAGAATTAACCACATTGTTTGTGGATCTGGAGTCATGTGTAGGCCAGACAAGGCAGAGAAATGCAGTTTCCTTCTCAAAAAGGCATTAGTGAATGAGATGGGTTTTTCCCAACAATCGACAGTGGTTTCATAGTCATTATTAGAATTTTATGTACAGAATTCAAATCACACCATCTACCATTGTGGGATTTGAATCCAGGTCATCAGAACATTGCCTGGGTCACTGGATTAACAGCAAAGCAGTAATACCACTGGGCCATCACCTCACCATAAACACTGAACTTCAAAGGGCCTGCTCATTGTGCTAAAACCCAGGGACATTCTCACCTTCAGTCTAAGGCTGTCCCAGTTGAGCTGTTCTGGGCACCAGTGTGACTTACTGCAAGCTATGGCATGGTCTGCAGTGTAGTGGATGACCTCAAATTTATGGAGAGTAAAATGTGGGTGTTAGCAAGATAGCATTGGAGTAGTTGAGTTTAGAGATAACAAAAGCATGTATGACGGCCTTGGCAGCAGATGAGTTGAGGCCAGAGGCAAAGACAAGCCATATTGGGGAGGTGGAAATAGACATTATAGTGATGGCACAAATATAACGACAGAAACTAATTTTAGGATCAAATATGGCATCAAAGTTGGGAAAAGACTAGTTAAATCTCAGACTGTTGACAGGGAGAGATTTGACATTGGTAGCCATGGAGCAAAGTTTGGAGTGGGTTCTGAAAACAATGGTTTCAGTCTTTCCAGTAATGAATTGAATGAAATTTCTGCTCATTGAGGACTGGAAATTGGATGACCAACCTGACAGTTCTGCTACAGCAGAGAATTCAAATGATGTGGTGGTGAGATGGAGCTGGATGTCGTCAGCATTTCAGTGAAAACTAATGCTGTGCCTTTGGATGATATCTCTGAGTGACAGCATGTTAGTGAGAAATTGGAAGTGACCATGGAATGAACCATGGGGAACACATGGGTTAAGCTCTGGGAGAAGGTAGAGTGGTAATTGCAAGTTATTGTCCAGCTGTGTTAGATAACAATGGAACTAATTTGAGATCAATCCTACTTAGATGACAATGAATGGTTTTTGGAGGAAAATGACATGGCCAACGATGCTAACGTGTGCAGAAAGGTCAAGAAGGTTATGGAGGATAAGTTTATCTTTTTCACACTCTCATTTGTGACCTTGAAAGGAGCTGATTTATTACTGTGGCATGGGCAGAAACCAGGATCGAGTGATTTATGCATGAGGTTGCAGGAAAATGGGATTTGAGAGGCAAAAAGGCATTCAAAGATTTCAAAGGGAGAAGAGAGGTTGGATATGGGAGGATGCATTGTAAGGATGATGGGAGTCAAGGGTGTTTTTTGAAGAGAGGAATGACGAAAGCAGTTTTAAAGGGGAAAGGGAGAATATCTGAAGAGAGAACTATTTATAATACTGGCTAACATGGAGGTCATGAAGGGAAGTGGGGTAATCAACAACTTAGTGAGAATAAAAAAGGAGGTTGTTGGAATAGCTCAGTACGTGTGGCAGCATCTGTGAAGGAAAAAATCAGAGTTAATGTTTCATGTCCGGTGACCCTTCCTCAGAATTTCATTTTTTCTTCACAGACCTGCTGAGCTTTTCCAGCAACTTCTGTTTTCTTCCCAATGTGCAGCATCTGCAGTTTTTTCAGTTTTTATTTAACTTGGTGAGAATATGTGCTCCTATACCTAATGATTATAGTTTAATAGAATTGAGTGAACCAGAGGTGTGTCCATGATATCATGAACTCAGATAGCATGAGTGAAGATAGGAGAAAAACTGGAAAATGAGGAGAGTCAAGGGCTAGGATAGTGGGGAGCATTTAAGAATGTTTAGTCATTTGAGGAGGTAATAAGCAATTTAGACAAAGGAGAGCCGGGGAACATGATCTGTGTGGATTTTCAGAAGACCTTTGACAAGATGCTGCGCAGGAGGCTGCTAAATAAGACAAGAGCCCATGGTTTTAGGGCCAAGGTACCGGCATGGATAGAGGATTGGCTGACTGGCAGAAGGCAGAGAGTAGAGATAAAGGGATCTTTTTCACTAACTGGTGAGTAGTGGAGTTCCACTGGGGGGGTCAGTTTTGGGACCACAACTATTCACATTATGCACTGATGCTCTGGACAAAGGAACTGAGAGCATTGTTGCCAAGTTTGCAGACGACACAAAGACAGGTGGAGAGACAAGTAGTGTTGAGCAAGTAGGGAGGCTGCAGTAGGACTTGGATAGGCTAGAAGAGTGGGCAAAGAAATGGCAGATAGAATACAATTTGGGAAAATGTGAGGTTGTGCACTTTCGTAGGACTTGGGAGTCCTAGTTCATGATTCTCTTAAGGTTAACATGCCAGTTCATTTGGCAGTTATGAAGGCAAATACAACATCAGCATTCGTGTAAAGAAGGTTAGAATACAAAAACAGAAATGTACTGCTATGGCTGTATAAGACTCTGGTCAGACTGCATTTAGAATATTGTGAGCAGCTTTAGACCCCATATCTAAGGAAAGATGTGCTGGTGTTGGAGGCGGACCAGAAGAGGATTACAAGAATGCTTGAGGACTCGGGGCTATTCTCGAGAGAGCTTAGAAGGATGGGGGTGGGATTTGATTGAAACTTAAACAATAAGGAGAGGCATGAATAGAGTGGGCATGGAGAAGATGTTTCCACCAGTAGGACAGACTTGAGGGGAAGGCCTCAGAGTGAAGGAAACGTTAGAACTGAGATGAGGACGAATTTCTTCAGCCAGAGGGAGCTGAATCTGTGGAACTCATTGCCACGGAGGGGTGTGGAGGCCAAGTCATTGAGATTATTTAAGGCAGAGATAGATAGGTTCTTGATAATGGGGAAAAGAAAGGAGAATGGTGTGGAGGAACATATCAGCCGTGATTGAAAGGCAGAGAAGGTGGAATGGCTGAATGGCTAATTTCTGCTCAATGTCTTATAATGTCTTATGTTCTATTGGTCTTACAGTCATGCGGGTTTGTGGAAAGGAGGGATGTGGCAGAGGCAGTTGATTAGGTTATCTCAATGTTTATGACAAAGAAGTCTGTGATCACCTTGCTTCTTTTTGAAAGCAACAGTGGATAGGAGGAAGGTTTAAGAAGTTAGTTTGCATTCGGGAAAAAGCAAGGGGATGAGGCTATCTTTGCACTCCACAGTGTTTCCAGAATAGTGAGTAGGTTTACCAGGTGAGAACAGGATCCAGTAGTGTTTTCAATGGTTTCAGACAGATCTACTTTTGAACAGCTCAATCAGTTGTTCACCATGACCTTTCAAATGTGTGTCAAATGGATCCGAGAGTGGAGTTGACAGCTGTACCATGGGTAATGACTACCGTGAGACAGTAAAGTTATTATCAGAAACTAATACATCAAAAGGGAAGGTGAAAGAGCAGCTGAAGAAACCAGTAGCTACAGAAATGTTGTGGTGCAGGGAGAGGCTTTTGAAATTGAATTAGTTTTTTTTCCTAGGAATGGATATGGAAGGAGATTGGTTTGGGGCTTAGAAGCAAGGTGTGGTTGGAAAGTGATAAAAGGAAGTGATCAAGGATGGCCTTATTTGTAACTGATACATGATGAATTGTAAGACCACATGAAATGTCAAGGTCATGGGGGTGGCTGCAAATAACGGCTGTGGCATTAACATGGAGGTGAACTGAAGAGAGGAAACATGAGCTGAGATGGATATTGCAGTCACTGAGAGTGAGACATTGAGTACAGAGCCTGAATGAGGGAAGCAGTGAAGATGTTTTGGTGATTAGGCAGTACAGAATGATGATTTCAAAAGAGAAGCTTTGGTTCAGTTTGAGAATTTTTTAATCTGATAGTTGAGAATTTTCCCTAGTTTTCTCACCTCTTTTTACGTAGACAGTTGATATTGGACCAGTGATAATGGGAACTGCAGATGCTGGAGAATCCAAGATAACAAAGTGTGGAGCTGGATGAACACAACAGGCCAAGCAGCATCTCAGGAGCGCAAAAGCTGACGTTTCGGGCCTAGGCCCTTCATCAGAGAGGGGGATGGGGAGAGGGTTCTGGAATAAATAGGGAGAGAGGGGGAGGCGGACCGAAGATGGAGAGAAAACAAGATAGGTAGAGAGGAGAGTATAGGTGGGGAGGTAGGGAGGGGATAGGTCAGTCCAGGGAAGACGGACAGGTCAAGAGGCGGGATGAGGTGGTAGGTAGGAAATGGAGGTGCGGCTTGGGGTGGGAGGAAGGGATAGGTGAGAGGAAGAACAGGTTAGGGAGGCAGAGACAGGCTGGGCTGGTTTTGGGATGCAGTGGGGGGAGGGGATGAGACCACATGTGTTTGCAGCTAATTCATCCAGCTGGCAGAATTGATGGGTGAGACGAGACAGTGAGCATCAGTGTATTGGTAAACATGCAGCCATCAAAGCCAAAGTTGATTCTTTCCCCACACATCTTCACTTTGCAGCAGAAATCATGATCTCTGGCTGATTTTACTTTTCTCAGCTCTGTCCAACTGTGAAATCCAAAGCCATGTAGTCATGTTTGTTGCTGCATTTTTACATCAGAAAGCTGGAAATGGAACATAGGGTACAGTACAGGACAGGAATGGGCCCTTGGACCCATCGTGTTGTACTGAACATGACACCAAATCTTTTCTGTTCAGGGGTTTTCCCAGTCCCTTTTGAAAGTTCCATTGCACCTTTCTTCCCCACAACCTTTCACACCAGATCCTAAGTATTCACTGTGTTAAAGGTCCTTCCTCATTTTGCCACCTTTTTTTTTACAATTCCTTAAAACGGTGCCATTGGGGTTCTTGACCCAATGAGAACAATTTCTTCCTATTTAATCTGTTTAGAGTCCTCATCATATTGAACGTTTCTCGCAGAAGTCCCCTCCATCTTCACATCTAAGAGCAGCACCCCCAGCTTTTGCAATGTATCCAGGTATCTAAAATGTTTAATTCCTGGAGCTATTGTGGAAATTTTTTTTTGCACCTTCACTAAAACCTTCACATCCATCTTAAATGTGGTGTCCAGAGTTGAACACAGTAATCTAGTTGAGGTCAAACCAGTATTTTATAAAGATTCAACATTCCTTGAAAGTAAAAACAAAAGCCATGGGAGCTGCAGCAAAGACATAATGGGAACTGCAGATGCTGGAGAATCCAAGATAACAAAGTGTGGAGCTGGATGAACACAGCAGGCCAAGCAGCATCTCAGGAGCACAAAAGCTGGCATTTCGGGCCTAAACCCTTCATCAGAGAACTGTTTAGCCCTCGAGCCTACTCTGCTATTCATTGTAGTCGTGACTGACCTTTTATCCCAGATGTCCTTCCCTGCTAATTGCATTCCTACAGTCTGTCAATCTGTCAATCATAGTCTTCAATATACTCTAGGATTTAGCATCTACAACCCTCTAGGGAAGGTAGTTGCAAAAATACACAAACACCCGGTTAAAAACTTCCTTACTTTTGTACTCTATGCCTCTATTTATAAATCCCAGGATCCCACACCCTTCTTTAAGCACCTTCACAACCTATCCTTCTGCTTTCATTGAATTCTGCACAAATATTCTGGGTTTCTCCATTACAGCTTCCCATAGAGAATTGTACTTTCACATTTTATTGCCCCTCCCCACTGCTACCAAAATGCATTTCTTAACAGTTTGCTGCATTAATCTGTCACTTGCAATGTGTCCACTAGTCTATCAGTGTCGGTCCTTTAGAAATCTTACAGTTAATTACAGTATATTTCCGGAAAAGTAGTGGGCCTAGCAGTAACATTCAGAGTACACCTCTGTATACATTGCTCTAGACTGAATAGAAACTATCCTGTTTCCTGTCATTCAGTCGACCTTCTACTGCCAAGTCTATTATGTGGCACTTTCTCAAGTGTATTTTGGCAGCCTATGTACACCATATCAGCTACATTTCCTTTGTTAACATTATCAGTATCCTTTAAAAAAATGCTCAAATCAATTATTTAAATGTGAATTCCTAT
Organism: Stegostoma tigrinum; assembly: GCF_030684315.1. Taxonomy (NCBI): domain Eukaryota; kingdom Metazoa; phylum Chordata; class Chondrichthyes; order Orectolobiformes; family Stegostomatidae; genus Stegostoma; species Stegostoma tigrinum. The sequence continues at coordinate 36,047,947 of NC_081360.1, read as the reverse complement.
CTGAGTGACTGTTAATTTTCTTCTGGATTATTGTTTCTAAATGTTTCTAGCACCAAAGTCAATTTCTGTGTTTATCCTTACAGCTATTTTGAATAAAGGGTGTAACATTTTTCATTTCTGTGGTCCTCTGCTGCATCCCCTATCTAAGGAGCATTGAAAGGTTACGGTTAATATATTTCTACTGTTAACGCTTAGTCTCCTAAGTTTTTCCCTTACACTTCACTGAATCAGGTCCTGGTGACTCATCGACTTCAAGTACAGGCAACCTTTCTCATAACTTCTCTTCGTCAATTTTTAGCCATCAGTACTCACTACCTCCTCTTCCAGCATGGCAAGATTTTTCTTGGTAAAGACAATACTCATTTAATCCCCCAGGTATGCCCTGTGCCTCCATTCATATATCCATATTTTTGGCCTTTAATAGACGTAGTCCTCCCCTTGATACATTTTTATTAATTATATACCTTTAAAGACTTTTATATTGACTACCAGATATTTCTCATACTCTTATTTGTCTCCTGAGAATTATCCTGAACCTTTCCTCGAAACTCTTTTTCTCTGTCCCTTTCAGTTCTATTATGTCAAACAATTTGGATCCCTTAAGTACCCCATTAACACTACTGTATAGCTGTTGCATCTCTTTAATTTCCTTGTGAATTTACTGCTTTGTATTTAGTTCCACAGTTTGTTGGTCTTTAGAGCAATTTACTTCTGTGGTTTATTAACTGTAAACCAACAGATTCAGTCCTTGACTTCTCCAGAACATTCTATTTCTCCAGCCTTGTTTTATCTTCCTCAATACTCTAATGTGCCTCTTCCTTTCTTTACTTCCTGTTCTCTTCTGTGTCCAGAATATTGTGTTTCCCTGTCCAACCTTTCTTGAGCCGAGTCTCCTATATTGCCAAAACATCATCTTTCCACATGGCTATCTGCATCTGCAGCTTATCAACTTTGTTTATTACACTTCATGTGATTAATTTAACAAAACAAAATCTGTAATTAAAAGTCTAATGATGACCATGATCCATTGTCGATTGTCAGAAAACCCCATTTGGTCCAATAATGGCCTTCGGGAAGGAAACTGCCTGGTCTGGCCTACATGTGACTCTCCAGACCTACAGCAATGTGGTTGACTCTTAAACTGCCCTCTGGGCAATTTGAGATGGGCAGTAAATGCTGGCCTAAACAGTGATGCCCTCATTCCTTCAGTTATGAAAAAATATCTTTGAACTTAAAATCGCTAATACGTAGTATCCTTTCTTCAGATTTAAATTTCTGTTACAGACTTCAAAAGTGTTCAAATTTTAATTTTTTGTCTTTTGAATCTCATTTTCTCTCTTCCTTAAGTCAGTTTTGGGACCCCCCACCCCGCTTTCTTTTTCTCTGCCTGATGCAGTATAATATTCACCCACTCTAATGTATACTTGCACTGTTAATTTTCCAATCATTCGGTCTGACTGAATATGGGCTACCCAGTTATTTGTGTTGCTCATTGGGTTCAGATGTTCTCTTTCCTGGCAATTACATTATCACCTCAAATTTGCAGCACACAAGATCATTCTGAGAAAACGAGCAAAGTCAAATCGAACCAACACTAAATGCTGCTTGTTGCTGGATTAAAGCAGATTATCGCTTTTCACTTAGAATTGTTTATTTTGTAGACATCTTTCTCCAACATCTTCGATCCTCTTCATCTTACGTCACCCTGTCCCAGTGTAAAACTAAATGGGCATTGCACACTTGTTGCTTAACGCAGTGGTTATTCATCATCTGTAACTCAATTGGTGTATTTGAGCAGGCTGTTTTACCATGGGAAACAACAGGTCCCACCCTGATTCTGACCTCACATTCTGTGTATGTGAATGGGTGAATATGTTACAAGAAAGCAAAGCTTAATTCCCAGGCCTTATCCAAAGTGATTAGGCCAGTTGTAGCTTCACTGACAAGTTCAGTTCACTCAGGACAGACTGGTGGTCGGGCTTAAGACCTCACTGATTTGTATGACCTAGCTGATCGTTTCATTTGCAAGCTAAACCCACGTGAAACTCACTTGTTATTTTTCAGTTTCTCAACCAGGATTGAAATTGCAACTTAAAAGATAATAAAAGAGAATGCCTGGTTTCTCAGTAATTAATGACATAAGGACAAACCAATTTTTTTTTCAAAACACATGCTGCATGATTGTATTCTGCAATTTCATTAGACTATCATTAATTATTAAGAAGCAGATAATGTCATATTTATTTTGAAAATTGGATTTTCATCTAGCGCTCCATCTCAAGATGAAATATTTAATATTTCTATTTCTGATGGATGGTTACAAGAAATCTTCTGTTGAAGCTGCGCAGCAACCCAAAGCTTTCTGCACAGGCCAATGACAAATCAGCCCCTTCAGTTGATCACATGACATTGTTAACGATTCTGTGTACTGAGATGAATGGGTGGCACATGAACACAAAAGAGCACATTGTTTGCAAGCACTGTGTTTGAGCTCTAAAACCAATAGAAAAATTTGTGATCTTGTTTATGCTTGCTGTACTGGTATAATTGATTATAATCAGATTCCTAACTGCCGGTAATTGTTGGAAGTTCGGGTATGCATTCCAGACAGATTCCACGTCCTCAGCTTTGTCAGGGGACATTTCAAAAACATGTTTTTGGTTTAGAAATTAAAGACACAGATAAATGACTTCCGTTCAATAAATGGAGTAGGTGTATAATTTGTTGAACTTTGTCTTTTTTAACCATCCAACTTGACACTGACAATTAAAAATAAGGCAGTTTTTCCTGAAATCTATTAGCAATACTATGTTGAATTTAAGGCTTTAGTTTTAAATTCATGTAAAGAATTTTCTAAATGTCTCCTTTTCATTTGTAGACTAGTGAAGGAATCTGAACACACTTCAGTTAACTATGGCGAGTGATGACAAAGTTGCTATCCTTTCTGATGATGAAGAGGACCAGAAAAGAAAGTATATTCTTTCTGAACCTTTCAACACTGTGTCAACAGAAGCAAGGAATGACCCACCAACTAATCCTACCCATTTGGAAACAGAAGCAACAGAAACAGAGGAACAGGATTGGTTAGAGAGACGCTGTATAAAAATAAGTAATGACCTTCTTATTTCCAAAGTGTTTTACTTCTTCTGTTACTCTGGGTATGGATCATTGTACCCATTGTTACCTGTATATTATAAACAGCTTGGTATCTTGGCCAGCCAAGGTGGACTTCTCATGGGAATAATGTATTTTATTGAATTCTGCAGTGCACCGTTCTGGGGAGTCATAGCAGATCGATTTAGAAAAGGCAAAATTGTCCTTCTCTTTTCAGTCATGTGTTGGATTGCCTTCAACCTGGGAATTGGTTTTGTGAAACCTGCCTCCATGAAGTGTGAGTCAAAGAATCCAGTGCCTACCACATCAGCTTCAAATTTCTCTACTCTTTCAGCATTACCCACGACTGCATCTACAAACCACTTTGACTCAACCGAGTCGAATAAAAGTCGGGTGCAGAGGGAGACTTTCACAAGCCAACCTTTTGGATACATGGGTAATCTTAGCGCTTCATTTACCTCGGTCAGTTCAGAAGAAGGTCATGTTTTACAGAAAAGAGCTGTTCCAAGTGCTGAGAATTCAACAGCAACCATAAATGCCAACAGGATGTCATATTTCACCACGGCCAGCAGTACATCCGCCAAAACTCTCCAGCCCACCAAATTGATCACTTATGACTCGGCAGAAGTTGAAAATATTTTCTTACTAATATTGTTGGTGGTTATCGTTGGAGAATTTTTCAGTGCACCAGCAGTCACTATCGTAGACACTGTTACCCTGCAGTACCTTGGTAAACACAGAGATCGCTATGGATTGCAGCGAATGTGGGGTTCCTTAGGATGGGGCATTACCATGCTGGCAGTTGGCATCTCAATTGACCACACGCACATTGAGGTTTCTGTTCAGGGTCAGGGCTGTCAGATACCTGATTACAAGAATTACAGGATAACCTTTATTGTTTTTGGAGTTTTAATGTCCATAACACTAATTGTGTCAACCCAATTCAGATTTGACTACAGTCACTTAAAACCTGACGAAAATAAAAGTAAAGAATTTATTGAAATTCAACGAGTGGCTCATAATCCTTCAGTGGAAGATTCTGGAGTCACAAATAATGCTGAAGAATCCAAGAGTACAGGAACGAAAACATTTGAATTTAGGCAGCTCCTGAGAATAATTTGCAGTGTGCAATATGGTTCTGTACTATTTGTGGCCTCGTTCATGGGCTTTGGTTATGGCTTTGTGTTTACATTCCTCTACTGGCATCTGGAAGACTTGAATGGGACAACTACACTTTTTGGAATCTGCTCAGTCCTCAGTCATGTATCAGAACTGACTGCTTACTTCTTCAGTCACAAGTTCATTGAACTGGTCGGTCACATTAGGTAAGCTGCTATATTCAGTTTCCCCTTGCCTGATACAGTACACAGTTATAAACAAGACTTATAAACGAGGTGACAAGACTCAGTCTGTTTAAAGACAGTAGTTTTGTACTGAAGGAAATTTATGCTCGAGGGCTTCATTTGTCTGGGGCTAAACTGAAACCCAAAAGCAGTGTGGTTTTTCAATCAAAATACTAATTATAAACAAATTCATAAACAAAGTATTAACATGTCCTGAATTTTCACTCCAAGGTAATGTGCAGTGGTGGGAAATTTTCAGGCTTGCTGCGCCTGTCTTAAAAAGGTTTCATGAGGGGTAGCATCATCGTTCTAGAGTGGGGATAGATGTCAGATACAGTTGGACTCACTGCACCTGGATCTAGACTGGAGGCACCCACAGGGACTGCTAAGAGCCAAGGCAGGGTGGTTAAAATGTCTGTGTCAGTTTGCTAGAATTTGGATCCAGTTGTGTTTGTTTGATTTTAGCCTTCACCTCTCACACTCATTCATACTTAATCCATGCCAACGTACTTAACCATGCACTCCAGTCATCCCAATGGTTCTTTGTACAGCCTATGCCAAGTTAATGCCAACTCATACCAAACCAGGCCTTATTCACTGTCCTTTGCTGTGATATTTTTCATGTCATTTCACTCAATATCCACTCTGGGCAGATGTCAGGAGCCATGCAAAGATGAAACAAAATGAAATTCTGAATATCTATTACAGCCGGGCAGGACCTACACGTTTAATGGCAGGGCCTGGGGTAAGCATTTTAGAACCGAGGGACGAGGCGTTCAGGTACATAATTCTTTAAACTTTGTGTCACATACAGGGTAGTTAAAAAAGCATTTAGCATACTTGGCTTTGTTGCTCACTCCCTTGAGTGTAGGAGTTGGGATGTCATAATGAGATTGTATAGGACATTGGTGAGGCATCTTCTGGAGTACTGTGTCCAGTTCTGGTCACTCTGCTATAAGGACATCATTAGGCTAGAGAGGGTTCAGAAGAGATTTACCAGGATGTTGCTGGGTATGAAATGTTTGAGCTATAAAGAAAGGCTGGCTGGGCCGGGACTTTTTCACTGGAGTGTAGGAGGTTGCGAGGTGACCTTATAGAAGTTTATAAAATCATAAGGGGAATAGGGAGGATTAATGGTCAGTGTCTTTTCCCTAGGATCAGGGATTTCAAGACAAGGGGGGATATTTTTAAGGTGAGAGGAGAGAGATTTAAAAAACATGAGGGGCTTTTTGTTTACTCAGTAGGGTGGTTCATGTGTGGAATGAACTTCCTGAGGAAGTGGTGGATGCGGGCACAGGTACAATGTTTAAAAGATATTTGGTTAAATACATGAATAGAACAGGTTTGGAGGGACGTAGGCCAGGTGCAGGGAGGTGGGACTAGATTAGTTTGAGATTATGTTTGGCATGGACAGGTTGGACCGAAGGGCCTGTTTCTCACTTTATGATTGTATGACTCCGCTATTTCAAATCACTCTCATTCATAAAAGCCAAATACATTTAAAACTTCTCAAATACTTAATCCTTTCCAAAAACAAAAATTATCTGTATCATCCACATGTATCAACATCAAAGCCAACTAATCCTTTAATGAATTCTTGGATCTATTATTCTAACTGTGACCTAATCTTCTAACCACTGTGTCAATGCTAGATTGTGAAAAGGAGTCAAGCAAAAACAATGCTATTAGGATTATACTTAAGGTGCAGTTCCAAATAGCTTTTGAAATGTCAAGGACAGATTTATTTCAACTTACAAACAGAGACAGACTGTTTTCTTCCCTTCGAAAATAAAAGGACATGGATTTAAATAACTTCTTAGCTTGACAGCTCCACAAATCTTCTCCACCCTTTTCAAACATTTATATTCTACCCCAAAAAACTGTAACTCATTTACTGTTTGGTAAGACCTTCAGTTCAGCAACATTGGGTTCTGCTTGAACTCAGCAATGGCCTTTTGGGATTTGGGTTTCCCTTATGTATCAGCCATGTCCTGCTTTTTATTCCCCTAATGGTGAAAACGGGATTTAAAAACATATTGTTTTTGGAATATGGGAATTGCTGGCTAAACTGGAGTTTACTGTCCATCCTAATTGCCTTGGAGAAGGGGATGGTGAGTTGCTGCCTTGAACCGGCAATATGTTCTGAAGTCAAGGTGTTGTGTGGTTTGTAGATGTTGGGTTCCCACTCATCTAAGACCCTTCACCTTTTAAGTGATACAGATTGCAGTTTGAAAGGAGCAGTTGCAGTCAGTAATAGCAGTAGGATTTTTGGATCTGGGTTCCCAGCACCATTTTGGATAAACTGCAAAGTCTTCACAACCTCATGAAAATCTAGGCCAGTGTTTGTTTATCTACCCTGAAAACATTTGAATGTTTTTTAACATCTGATTTACCATTGTGACAGAATGAACAAATCTCACAGAATTTACACCACAGAACGGTTGGTCTGTAAATTTTTGTTCAGCTTGCAGTAGCCCACTCTAAAATGCACTTCTCTGATTCATTGGAGAGATTCTTTAATATCTGTTGAAAAATGTAATTTTAACAGTCAAAAATGGAAGGGTTTGGTTTGTGTGGGATTGTGGTGGTGGGGGTTGGTGGGTTGGGGGGTGCAGAGTCACTAAAAAGCAAAACACTTGAATTGCTCACTTCCTGTTTTCATGAAGTCAGGTAAAGGATTTGGTGAACAATCTCTAGTCAGGTCGTGATTGGGTCATTTAAATAAACATACGAAATTGTCTGGTCTCATTTTAAGAATAAGTCTAATTCAAACCACAATCAGCTTGATTTCCCTGGTGTCAGGAATTCCAGCTGATGGAAGAGGATAGGACGCTTTAAAGGTCCCTCTAGAGGCTCCCTACCCTGCGAGAATTAGTCAAAGGCATTTATTGTCTTGTCCAGGAAAAGCAGGAGTGCTTTCCACAGACCAAATGAGTTACTATTTAGAGCGAGGGCCAAGGAAGGAAATTCCATTGGAGGGAGAGGCGCACAGTTAGATAGGGAGGATTTTATTTGGGGATTCGGTCAAGGCAGGAGTTGGACCCAGGTGGTGGACAGAGTGAGTGTGTGGGCTCTTGATCCTGGAAGCGCTGAGGGTGGTAAAGCCAGAGACTTTGTGTTTGAAGGATTGCACTCGCCTGTCAGAGATCAGATATCTTGGAGGAGTCGTGCAGAGCATTAATTGCTTTGGAGAAGATTAGACGTCTGTGTGGGAGGTGCATGGGCGTGGTGTATATTCGAGACCTGTGGTGAAGAGAGGTCAAATGTTATGTGCCAGGCCTAGGACCAGTAGGTGAAGGCTGCAGAGAATGTTGGTGTAGTGTGTGCTTTTAGATATGTCTCAGGTAGTTGTTTGGATCCAGGAGGAAAGTGCAAAGGCATTTATCTCCTGACTCCACCATCTAACTCTTGCCGAAGATAGCCCAATGGTTGGAAAACCCAGCTAAGTGCAGTTACAGCCAACTATATAAATGACAATAAGGTTAGCAGCTTCATTATCATACTTTAAACAGAGTGGATTGGGAACCCATTCACGTACCAGTCTCAGGTAACGACAGACAAATGAATAGGTTGGAGACACGTCTGGGGTGGGCTATCTGTTTCTTAGACCTTAACTCTCCCAGTGGTACAGAACTGCCTATTTTTAACGTCAAATCTATGTAATTCCTCTGATGCATCTGACTCAATACCACTTTCACAGATACACATTCGAGTCAGTGGAATTCAGTATAGGGTGCTGCATTTAATGGACAGCTGATTTGATCCTGCCCATTTTACACCATTGTCCCATTCTGCTCCATATTCTTACTCAACAAGGAATGTTAACATTGGGGAGTGGAATGCTACATTTCAGCCGTTCAGTGTCAGCACCAAGTACAGGATAATGAATAAAGTTTCCTCCATTATGCTTCAACATCGGTATTGTACCTCTCCTGCATAAGTGTAGCAGTTCCTTTCCCACACCTACTACCTTGTATTCTCTGTGATTGGCATTTCCAGTTTGTGCCATTTTTACAGATGGTTTTGTGTTTTGGGCCTATTTTTGACAAGCAACTGAAATGGGCCTGGTCAATGTAATTTATACTGGAGGCTTGTAACCACAAGAAACTGAGCTTGAAATAAATCTAAAGGCAATGTTTACACCACTGCTCCATGTGATCCCTTTGTGTAGACTATTATTATAAGAGGTAACTTGTTCTTGCATTGATTATCTATTATGCCATTGGTACCTGGATGGGTCAGCTAATAGATCCATCCACCTGTGATCAGATTCAGTTTGGTGGATAAAATCTATCTGCTGGTAGCTGTTGCTTACTTTGTCACCTCCGGCACTCAGAGGACAGATGCACCAAAAAAGATTTCTCATGTACACATTTCACCTCTCTCAGCAGTGTTTCAGATTTCAGAAATTGGGGTTAACATACTTGGATTATTTCCAGCGAAGCCAATGCTTTGTTGTTAACTGCTTCTACTTCTGTTCCAGGGTATTGTACGTTGGCCTGGCCTGTAACACGGCTCGTTTCTTGTATATATCTTATTTGGAAAATGCATGGTATGTGCTCCCCATGGAGGTGTTACAAGGTAAGAACAATGTCAAGAAAATTTCGAAACCTTCACACATGGCAAAAGGAAATAATTATAATGTTCTTCCCTGAAATATCAACCCAAAAGCTGTTGAGTAAAATGGTTCCTCCGCTTGCTACCATTAGAGGAGCAGAAGTAGGTAAGTAGGACCAACATTTTCACTTCTGCAGGCCAAGAAATCCTCCTTTCTTTCCTGCTACTGACTGACTATCTCATGTTTACAGAGCATGTTGCTATGACCTTGAGTTCACTGCCAGAAAGGGTGGCAGAAGTAGACTAAGTAATGCCAAAAATCACACAACACCAGGTTCCCGTCAAACAGGATTGCCTGAAATCACAAGTGTTTTGGAGGGCAGCCTCTTCGTCAGGTGCAGTGAGAGGAGAGCACGCAGACACAGAGTTTATAGGCAGAGAGAGATGAAGGGCAGAGAGATGAAAGGATCATACAACTTGTGTGAGTGGGGTGAACAAACCTAAAATGGCTGACTGGCTTCCTCCTGTTGAATCTTTAATCATTTATACATTCCTGCATTCTAGAAATTGCAGAAGCAGGATATGGAGAACTCTGTTATAAAAGGAGATGCGCGTTTCGATTGATTAAGATGCAAATTCCAGAATCTGTTTCATGTCACTGCCCCGAGATTATTAATCAGTGTCTGCCTAACTTTCAAACAGGCAGGGCGATAGGAATATACAAACAGTAACACCTCCATTCGGACACTGAATTGTAGTTGTGAGGCCTTGTTCAGAATCTGTCTCAGAGTTTTGATCTGGAATCCAATTGGTTTTATTCGTAAAGCAGGAATTTATAAAGTGCCACACTTACTGTCTGTGACCACAAATTGTGTGTTCCTTGAACAAAATAGTACTTATCCGCAAATAAACAAATATCTCAGATGAAATGGTTCATCCCATAGGCGTGTGTGTGTGTGTGTGTGTGTGTGTGTGTGAGAGAGAGCATGTTTGTTTGTGTGTGTCTGTGTGTGCGAGAGAGAGAGAAAGAATGTGTGTGTGAGTGAGAGACAGTGATAAGTAATCTAAAGCTGTACAAACTAATTAAGGTAGAGAGATTATAACAATTTATCCAAGTGAAGCTGTCAAAACAGGACAGTGAGGAAGATTTTACGGATACAGAAGTGTGGTGGGTCAACCTGTAGCGCAACATGAATCCAAGATCCCAGTTGAGACCAGCCTCATGGGTGTAGAATTTGGCTATCAGTCTCTGCTCGGTGATTCTGCATTGTTGTGTATCTCAAAGTCTGCCGTGGATCACGCAGATTGGAAGCCGAATGCCCTTGGCTGCTGAAGTGCTCCCGCACTGAGAGGGAACACTCCTGTCTGGTGGGTGTTGCGCGGTGTCCATTCATCTGTTGTCATAGCGTATGCATGGTCTCACCAATATACCATGCATCCTTGCCTGCAGCATATGACATAGACAACACTGGCCAAATCACACAAGTACGTGCCGTGAATGTGGTGAATTGTGTTCGCACGTGTGATGGTAGTGTCCATGTTGATTATCTGACATGCCTTGCATGGTTTGCCATGGCAGAGTCGTGTTGTCCTGGAGGCTGGGTAGTTTGCTGCGAACGATTGTCCATTTAAGGTTTGGTGGTTGTTTGAAGGTGAGAAGTGGAGGCTTGGGGAAGATCTTGGCAAGATGCTCAATGTCATTGATGACATGTTGAAGGCTGCAAAGAAAATGGCATAATTTCTATGCTCCAGGGAATTACTGGACAACGAAGGGTACTCTATCGGTCGTATCTTGTATCTGAGGAGGTCGTTGCGTTTTTCACTGTGGCACGTCAGAACTGGCAATTGATGAGCATTGTATCCTATGCCTATGAGGGCATCTGTCACATTCCTCCTTATCTGAGCACAGGGCTTAGCTGTCGGGGCTGCTCTTTTTAATATATAGTGGGTGGAAGCTAGAGAAGTGCAGCATGGTGAGTTTATCTGTGGGTTTTGTGGTAGAGTGAGGAAATGATATGTCTGTCCTTGATGGAGGTAAGCGTGTCCTAGAATGAGACTGATTCTGAAGAGTAGTCCATGGTAAGTCTGAACGTGGGATAAAACTTGTTGATATCACTATGTAGGTGTTTCTGTGATTCCTCACCATGACTCCAAAGGGAGAAAATATCGTCTCCGTATTTGGTGTATAGTGTTGGCTGGAGGTCCTGCGCCACAAAGTCTTGCTGAAGCTTATGTATGAAAACGTTGGCGTATTTGGGTGCAAGTATCATTCCCATGGTTCTTCTGGATGAAGAGCTGGTTGTTGAAGGTGAAGATGTCATGGTCGAGGATGCAGCAGATGTAGGCTGGTGTCCGGAAATTGGCAGTTGTTGGTGTTGAGTACTGAGGCTGTTGCAGCAGTGCTATCGTTGCGGGGGATGTTGTGTTGCAACTGAAGCTGTGTGCTCCTTGTACGATGGGTTTCAAGATGCCCTTGACATAGCCAGAGAGCTTCTCACACAGGGTCCCGTTGCCTGATACAGTGGGATGTCCAAGTGTGTTGGCTTTGTGTATCTTCAGAAGTTCTTGCATGGGGAACCTCTGCTGCCTTCTGCTTCTATCGCAACACCACAGATTTGGCACAGAAACTCAGCACCCACAGACCAGTTGAACCAGGAACATTCCTCGTTACAACGGATGTTTCAGCACTCTACACCAGCAGCTGCAGGACAATTTTGGCCACAACACCACACAACCCTACCATGGCAATCTCTGCAAGGCATGTTGGATCATGACATGAATGCTACCGTCACATGTGGGAACACCACCTGCCACATACACAGCAGGTACTCATGTGACGTGGCCAGTGTTGTCTATTGCATACACTGCAGCCAAGGATAACACTTTCAGAATAAAACCAGCCTGATTCCAGATCAAAACTCTGAGACAGATTCTGAACAAGGCCTCACAACTACAGTTCACTGTCTGAATGGAGATGTTACCGTTTGTATATTCGCTCTGCCTGTTTGAAGTTTGGAAAGTTAGGCAGACACTGATTAATAATCTCGGGGCAGTGACATGAAACAGATTCTGGAATTTGCATCTTAATCAATCGAAACGCGCATCTCCTTTTATAACAGAGTTCTCCATATCCTGCTTCTGCAATTTCTAGAATGCAGGTATGTATAAATGATTAAAGATTCAACAGGAGGAAGCCAGTCAGCCATTTTAGGTTTGTTCACTCCACTCACACAAGTTGTATGATCCTTTCATCTCTCTGCCCTTCATCTCTCTCTGCCTATAAACTCTGTGTCTGCGTGCTCTCCTCTCACTGCACCTGACGAAGAGGCTGCCCTCCAAAACACTTGTGATGTCAAACAAACCTGTTTGCTGCACCTGGTGTCATGTGATTTTTGACATTGTCTACCCCAGACTAACACCAGCTCCTCCACACCACAGTTTAAGTAATAATGTCCAAAGGGGAAACTATTATGCTTGAAGGTGAAAATAGTATGTGGCTGTGGAGCTTTAGGCTATTTAACTAGATCTTTCAAAGATCTGGCACAGGCACAACAGGCAGTGTTCCTTCTCTGCTGTATCTTGTCAAGAAAATACCTTCGACAAATTGCAAGCATTAGAAAAAAAGAGATGCCGTTCATTGAATTGAAACCATAAATCTGATTGTTTTGGTTTTCTTGCTGCCTTAGAAAAGTAGGCCTTTTCGTTCAAATATGTAAAGCAATGCATGTCTGAACATTAAAACTATATATTCCAATATGTAAATAAATCAAATCTTGAAAAGAATTTTCTTATATGCAGGTGTTACCCATGCATCTGTATGGGCTGCATGCATCTCCTATCTCAGTGCAGCTGTACCTCCCGCATTAAGGACTTCTACCCAGGGAATTTTACAAGGACTGCATTTGGGTTTGGGCCGAGGCTGTGGTGCCATGGTAGGGGGAGTAATGGTAAATGCCTTTGGTAAGTATTGACATGATGGACTTTTTTCTATTTTTCCTGTCTTGGCATTATTGATCATTGGGAGTGGGTAGCTCATTATTTACATAGTAACAGTAGCAACTTTTTGTCCTCATTATCTTGCTTCAAGTTATGTTGAAGATAAAAGCATTTGATGTGCTTCAGATAACTTAGAGGTAGGCATGTCAGTTATTTTTAATAGAAATTTTAAAGCTACATTCACAAATTGAACAGTCAGTAAATATAATATTCAATGTATTGTCAAGTCACCTTGAATAAAACAAGTTTTTTTTTCATTTATTTTATGCTTCACTGAACATCAAGTGCTGCTAAATTGTCTTTTCTGATCTTTAAGAATTCTCCTGTTTTCTTAATGAAATTGGCTTGCCTTTCAGAGAATTTACATGTTGATGTTGTAGGATAAAATTGTTAGCAGAACAATCTGGCTTGATTATTAATGTTTCAATTGTTAAAGGAATGCATCTTTTCACTTCCTCTTCGTGAACATATTGGCGGACCACATTAGCAGTTGTTCAGCTGAGCAGAAAAAGATTAACAGGCAACCTGGGGCTGCTAAACTGTGAATATCCCACACTGCCTGACCAGAATCTATTTTTAAAAAAAGGGAAGTAAAAATGAACAGGATCACTAGATAAACTAACTGATCAATGAATAGGTGCACAAACAAAGCCCCAGACATTGTACGTACCCAGTTGGTGCTCAGTTGGAAACTACCAGCCCAGTTAGTTTTAAGGTGTGATGCGTAGTGCCCACAGAGCTGGAGACATTGGTTTCACAGAACCTTTTGACCCATCACATTGTGGTTAGTCACTGGTAGATTTTCAAAGGGTTTGCCACTTATTTTGAACCTGATTGCATTTTTTTGAACATGACTAAAGTATTGCATAGGGAGATATGAATTCACTTGGTCTTTGAGAAGTTATGTGATAAAGTCCTTTATAAAGGTCAGCCTGTCTAAAATTGCTGCCCATGGAATCAAACCTTGTTGGGAACTTGGCTGGCTGGCAGGAGACATGGTGTGTTCAGGGTGGTGGCGGGGGGGACATGTGGTAACAGATAGATATCCTCACTGACAGGATGCAACCATGTCATTATGCAAAGAATCGAACTGGGGCTTCAACCACTTACTACTTATTAATAAGTTAGACAATGGTACAGAAAGCCACTTACCCATACCAAAGTTATTAAACAGAAGGTTCTATTTGCCATAATTCCACTGAAATGCAGAACAGTCCGGGGGGGGGGGGTGGGGGGAGCTAATTGGCCTGTTCCTATTTTTATGTTCCGATCATTTAGATCCACTTTTGTGCTTCTTCCCTTATAGCCCTGTGTTCTTTTTTGTTATTAAGTATACATCCAATTCCTTTTTTTGAGTTACATTAACTCTGCTCCCACTAACCTTTCCGACAGAGTATTCCAGGTCATGAGACAAGCCCCACAGGAGCATGCACATACACAGATGTCACGGGAGAATGATATTGTCTTTAGCTGTGACAGCCTTACATCATCTCATAAGTTGCTGATATAAATGGAATAGATGCATAAATGAATTGTATGTGACTACAGCAATATCATCTGATATGGATTTCAGGTGCTGCACAAACATTCCGTGGAATTGGTATGGCCTCTCTCGTGATTCTCCTACTGTTTGCCTTGATCCAATGGCTAGCAGTGCCTGATGAAGATGAAGGTATTTATCAACATTGTGCGTCACAAGAATTCTGACAATCCTGATTAGCATTAAATTGAAATACTATTAGATAATACATTCAAAACACATACAGTCTTTAATTCCCTTCTGGCAACAGCTCCAGGTGATAGCTAACAGTTGCTACAGGAAATAGTTTACTTCCTTCTCAATCCACTACTTTCTCGAGGAATTCAGGTAAAAGTAATGACCTGCAAATTCCTAAGCCCCAAACATCTAGCATGCGTGCAGTAGAGTGAAACCCAATCTCATACCAAGCCAATAGTCCCTTCAAGGGAAGAATGCTTTGAGTGCCAGTACCTGGACAGGTATATCAATGGTATCTGCCTCAGCCAAGCCATCCTTGTAAGGCAGATGTCCAAATGTGCTAAATGTTTTTTAGAATAAACTAAGCAACTTCTCTGCTATTTATCACTTTAACAAGGGTTTGAGTCCAGAAATTGGCCTTAAAGGAACTCATACTAGCACTTTAAAGAATTTCATTGAGGTTTTGCAGTGTGTAATGGAAGAAATTTTTCAGGAAATTCTGACACGTGTCCTGAAAAAGAACAGAATGAGATCAATTACAGCTCCTGAACAAAATTTTCATGTCTTGTCCCAATGAGTGTAATTTCTACAGAGTTGGGAATGACCCATAGTTGTCACCACTGCAGCCCACTTCCAAAAATGTCAAGTTGCATTTTGTTGCTGAACTAGAGTTTTAAGACATAAGCCATACAGAATACTAAATAACCTGAAAAATGCTGTCCATTACTATTAAGGTCTATTTCATGTTCAGAAGTACATTTACAATACTTAAAAGTCTAAGATTGGAAGGGAAGCATTACAGTGAACTAATTGGGGTAAAAGCAAAATACTGCAACATTGAAATAAGAACAGAAGTGCTCAGCAGCAGATTGGGCAACATCTGTGGAAGAGAGAAGCAGAGTTAATTCATCAACCTGAAACATTAGCTATTTCTCTCTTCACGGCTGTTTTTTCTATTTCTAGCACTTTCTGTTTTCATTAAGGTAACGAGTTGGTCAGTGATGTTTTCAAAAGTGTAACTGTGGTTAATCTAACTGCAGAATGTGCTAGGCTGCAAATGACCAAGGGAGTGTTTTTCTGCACGTCAGCCAATACGTTTGTACTTTGTCATCCACTTCATCAGAGTGGTTAACCTGAATGTATGACAAGGAGTAAAGATTTTTGAACAGAGTTCAACTACTGCAAATTACAGAGTTTACAGCACAACACAGGCTCTTTGGTACAATCAATATGTGCCAGTATTTATGTTTAACCAACTTCAATGTTTATGTTTTTTTTTCTTTTATGTTTCCTCCCACTTGAATTAGCTCTTAGCTCTGTGCCCATGTATTTCTCTATTTCACAACACAACAAATCATCGCATAATTTGGATCTGCTTTAACCATTCTAGCTGTTAACAAAATTCATTCTGAATTCTTTATCTTAATTAATGTATCTTGCTTCACAGTTGATGTACTTGCTTCAGTACAATGTTGCTTATAAGTGGAAAGTTTAAATTTCTTCCCAATCCTCAATTTATTGAATGAAAAGTTCAAATGTAACATTTTTATTTTGTCTCCTTTTGACTGTTTAGAGAAGATGCTTGCAGAACGGATTCCAGTTCCATCAAGTCCTGTTCCCATAGCAACCATTGATCTTGTACAACACCACTCGGATAGTATGATGCCCCACCTTGAAACCAAACGTCCTCTAAAAAAGACAAAATACCAAGAGGAGCAGGGAGATGTTACAAAACCTGCCTGGGCCATCAGTTCATCGCCATGGGTCACAATCGCGTTTGCCTTTTATCAGGTTATGGAGATGGTAAAGTTAGCGAAGACAAATGCAACTATTGAGCATCAAGTGCTACAGGTTAATTGACAATTTCATTTAACAAATCTCACTCTGGCCATACTATAATCTTACAATTTTCTAGTTTACACTTGTGCAATGCTGAGTTGTATTAACTATTAATAAATACTCTGCAAAGATAAAAATTTTAGTCAGAAAACATTGAAATTTAGTTAGTAGTAATAGCTTAATTATGCCGGTCTTCAAAATATAATGCCAAAGCTATCTTAAACTGCATCCTATGTACCTCCTCTGACTTTTACCCAGCAGCTTTTAACTGTGAATCTTTGGCACTATTCTTGGCCTCACTCACAAACTCTGATTCCTGTTGATTTCATTCATGTCATGTTTTAACATGGGGTTCCTGCACTGATCTCAGGCTGGCTGTCTTTACTCCCACCCTTCACTTTAACCTGTGGATGACTTCTACTGTTCTCACAACTTGCATACTGTGGCTTCCCCCTCGACATTTATGAGTGTTGGACTCTGAAAACTGTTCTCTCTCCACTCAACTTATTCTCGCTCCAGTATTTTTAAAGTAATAATAACTAGTAACATTAATTTTGGAAATAATCTTTCCAGATAAACCCTCATCATTTGTCTGGATCTAGCAATGATCAGCCAGAGTTTGAATTCATTTTTATGTTCACTTTAGGAAGAAAATGATTGTCCACTAGCTGCAGACACCTGGCCGGTTGGGCGCCCTTCAAATCCTAAACCATCACCCACTTCCAAGAAGCAGGAAAAGGTAGAAGTCCCAGTAACTATCTCTGAACCTGATAAGATCAGCATCAGCTCCACACAAGGCACTGAGAATGGACTGAACCAGTCAGATTTGCCTTGGAATTTAATGCCACTGCCAGGAAATGGGAAGCAGAACCTTGAACCAGAATTGCCTCAGCAAACAAGCACTGTTCCAAAATGTCAAAAAGGTGCCTCATGATGGTCAAATTTAAAGATTGCAAAGCACTTGCATTGAAAAAATGGATTCATAATTTTCCGTGATGAATGTTTTAAAAAAGAAAGCACAGGAAAGTTTCTGAAGAATAGGTCTGCAATATTTCCAGATCATCATTAAGACCCTGATGGCTAATCTTGTAAATTTCAGAAATTATAAGGTTCTACAGCACATTTCAGTGTATTTAGAGCATCAATAGCAGAATTTAAGTGCCTGTTTGTACATGAAGGTCATTACATTGTCCGCTCAAAACATTCACATGAATTCTTAAAACCATGCATTGAAACGGTTTAAAAAGTAGCTGAATTGCTGAACTATTGGGATTATACTGTCAAACGGAGGTGCAATTGCAGTACACTAAAAAGCAATTAAGGAAACGTTGAACGTCTGAGTGCAAGTGGTTTTATCATGGTGTAGTCAGTTCAGAATCTGTATTGTTATGTTGAATTGGGATTATCAAGCAGAATAGCCACTGATGTCTGTCAGTTAGTCTGTGTTAAAATTAGCTTGAGGCATCTTTTGAGTAAGAGATCACCAGAGAGTTCATTGTAGAAGCCATCTTCTTTCGACAAGATGTTGTTGTAGTCGGATACGTGGTCTGAGGGAGGAAAGAACTGAATAGCAAAGCTCACCTGTATGTTAATAGTTTTCTTAAATTCAACATGTAGCCACTATTTATACCAGGATTCGAGAACCAGCCCAACTTTCATTTAAAATTTGTAATTTAATACATTTAAATTTCATCTCCAAGTTCCTCTGTAAATGTTGTGCAGGCAGTTAAAGCTTGTAGTGTATTTTAATGGAGATATTTCTACTTCTGAAGATTGTCAATAAAGGTAGAATATTTTTAGTTTAATTTAAATTATTGAAGCAAACTGGCTGAAACTAAACTATTAACCCAAAACTCAAAGTAGAGTAATTAACAAGTTATTTAGCACTTCTCATTCACTTATGTTTGGACAAGGGCAAAAGGAAAAAGTTATCCAGTTGTAAAATGTCTACAGGTTATCTGTTCTCACACAAACTCAGATACCATGCTTCCAAATCTTCACATCATCTTTGCTTAAATGTAAACTTTAAATCTGTCACCAAATTGTCTTGATGCACACCTTTACAGTAAAACTCAACTGAAGGTCAGGCTATTTTGTGTATTCTGTAAAAACCCAACTGGGATATATCTATGCATACCAAGCTTTTGAATCAGCTAAACACAGTCAGCTGTTTACAGTGTTACACTACTGAGTCAGCCTGAGTAAATTAAATACAGAATTTGAAATGCAGGACCTCTCCTGAAAATTTCTACTTTGAATTATACAACTAATCCTTGTTTTAAAGATGAAAAATTAGAGACATACTATTAAATTGATCAACAAGGCCAAACAGTATGGTATTGGCAGGGGTAGGCATGCGGAATTGGGGTCAAAATTGAAAAAAAAAAGGAATTGGACTACAAGGAAAGTTTGGCATCTCTTATTCATTTCCTGACACTTGGCAAGAAGACACCCCATGAAACCTCTCATCATGCCATTGGTGGCAGTTGTGGGAAACCCACAGGCATTTCAAAAGAAATAAGGTTTATTTTTAAGCTTTACTATTTTATCCAGGTTCGTCTGAATTGCCTCCTAGGTATTAAAGGCCTAAAAGCATAGCGAATTGTCATTATCAATTTTCAAAACTGAGGATGGACCTATTTTTGCTCAAATGTAGGGTGCTTTGTTGTGTTGTCTGTACAATTGTTAGTGCCTTCAATGTATTACAAATAGCACTATGTATAAAATATATTGATTTTGTGTGGGCTCTTGGCTGGTGAAACTTTTAGATTGTTTCTAAACAATGTGGAGATGTAAATTATGTTACTGAATTGTACATTATCTTAGTGCTGAAAGAACTGCTTATATTAAATTTGAATTTATTAATAAAATGCTACATAAAAACAGCTTTGTGATCACATTTTACCAAGCAATTTAAATTAATTGCAATTTTAAAGAAAATAATAGATATAGAGTTAGAAGACAAACTACTGTAAAATATCTTTCAATATTAAAGCACCAGTCTTGATGAAAAGTTAAAAACCCAGTCCCAATCATGTACTTATCTTAGATTGGATACATCCTGGTATAGACAATTACACCAAGACAAACAAGATGATGATGGGGTATTAACTCAAAATAAAAGCATTAACATTGCATTAATAAGAGTCGTGAGGTTATGCTGCAGCTCTATAAAATTCTGGTTAGACCACACTTGGAATTTTGTGTTCAGTTTGGGTCACCTCATTGTAGGAAAGAGGTGGAAGCTTTAGAGAGGGTGCAGTGGAGATTTACCAGGATGCTGCCTGGACTGGAGGGCTAGCCTAATGAGGAAAGATTGAGGGAGCTAGGGATTTTTTCGTTGGCACAAAGAAGCATGAGAGGTGACTTGATGGAGGTTTACAAGACGTTGAGAGGCCTAGAGAGAGTGAATAGTCAGAGACTTTTTCCAAGGACAGAAGTGACAATTACGAGGGTGCATAATTTTAAGGTGATTGGAGGAAGATATAAGGGAGATGTCAGAGGCCCACTCACACAGAGTGGTGGGCGTGTGGAATGTGTTGCTGGCAGTAGTAGTGGAGTCAGATACTTTAGAGATTTTTAAGCAACTCTTGGATAGGCACACGGAGGATAGTAAAATGTAGGATGTGAAAGAGAAGATTGATCTTAGTAGGATAATAGGTCGGCACAACATCGTGGGCTGAAGGGCCTGTACTGTGCCGTACTGTTCTATAAAACCCTTGAGTTGTCCAGTCCATTGACATAAATGGGAAATGCTCTAACAATAGTACAGGAGTCCATTTTGAGCGCCTCCAGATGAGGGAGCTCTTACCTCACTTCTTTAGAAGAATACCAGTTCCTTATGCTCTGCCCTGAACTTAACCGCTGGTGCTGCAACTTTGGTTTAGCAAGTTTGGACAAACACAAACCATGGGCTAGTCTCAGAACAATATTCACCAGTAGGTCATACTTTAATTAATAGCAATAATAAACTTATGAATGGAATCCAGATGATATTAACCTTGAGAGCAAGATTTATCATTAATTATTTTTTCCCCTTTAAATGTCATTCTCAACACCTTCACATACATATAACCCATATAATCATTCCTCTACATTCTCGAAAGTCAGACACTAATGAAGTGTGTTGCACAATTAATGATAAATTCTTTTCACAAGAGATGTTAGTAGTGCTTTATATTCAGCAACAGGCCGGATGAAATGTAGTCCTATTTACTTGTAAATAATAAAATATCACTTGGGAGTTAAATTCCAACTTAGACATCACTTTTAACAAAATCTACAGGAAATACAGATTCTATAGATGAAAATCTAAAGTTAAAATATGGAACAAAATATGAAGTTCTGAGGAAGGGTCACCAGACCCGAAACGTTAACTCTGTTTTCTCCTCCACAGATGCTGCCAGACCTGCTGGGCTTTTCCAGCAACTTTGTTTTTGTTCCTGATTTACAGCATCCGCAGTTCTTTTGGTTAGATTAGATTAGATTCCCTACAGTGTGGAAACAGGCCCTTCAGCTTTTATAAAGTTAAAATATGCTTGAATAAGCTCAACAAGTAAATAGTTTCTTTTTCTCCCCAAGAATAATGAACTCTCACGAAAAGAATAATGTCATGTAAAAGATATTAATATTTACATAAAATGGTCAGGAATGGGATCTTGTGTTACTATTTTGCATAACAAAAATTCGGAGGTGAAAACAGGTGAGCTTCCCAAACAGGACATTTTGAGCAAATTATCAGCAGAACACCTACATCAAACTGACTGTAATTTGAAAGACAGCCTCATAACAGAGTTAAAAAGATATGTTGAGCATTATTTGCTCAAGAACCCCTGTGAGATTCCAGTCTTTTTTCTACATGCATTCTTCTGAATGAAGAATTCCATACTGGAAAAAAATCTTAATTTTTTGTTTGTTTCTGTGCCTCACACCAAAAAAATTAAACATGCTTGAATCTGCACAATCACAAAATGGCTTTTGTATCCACGATACTCCACTGCAGGCTTCCAGTCATCATCAGGCAAAGTGCTTGTCCCCGGCAATGAATAAAACTTGAAAGCAAATTCTGCCTGTCGACATAGAAGCAAGTACATTTACATAAAATAATGCTAATTCAATTTTTCACAGGTCATTCAATACCATTTGTTACTTGGCACGGAATAAAATGATCATTGTGACTTAGAATAAATCCCATTTCAAATTAACTTTCATGTAAATCTTCAGATAAAAGCAGCCCTTTTTTAAACCTGAGTTGGATGTAGTATCAAACGAAATTACACAATACAGCTCAACTGAAATCCGTTTTGTTAAAATTTGCATACTGAAGTCAGTTGCATGATTAATATTGCATGTTTAAACACAATAATTATCTCACATATTCATCTAATCACCTTTGCTTCCACAATTTAAAAAAAATGTTTATCCTGGACAAGGAAACTACATTTGTAATACAATGATTTAAGCAGAATACAACACATATCACAATTAACCTAACCTCCAGTTTGCACCGGTTCCACAGAACTTGTTTTCTATATTTATCATGTGGAGCTGCTTGTTACCTAAATTGAGGGCAAGATGGTCTGAACTGCTGATTATAACCAAGCCATCTATGCAGCCCTACAATTAACTGCCTGAATGTTAATAATAAGAACATTAGATGCCTGGCTTTCCTTGTTTCTTTATCTTCCATTTTCAAAGACAGAAATTCTCACTCGGGGAAGGAATCTAGCAGTCACTGTCGAAAGACCACAATCTCTTCCTCTGAAGCCATCCAGTTCAGATGTTGTCATTTTGGTGCTTGAGGTATAGATGGGCCTCATTGCCTCAACTTCAACCAAAAGTCTTTCAATAATGATATGGTCCATTGGTGTAGTCAAAGACTACTCAAGCTGAACTATACCTATTCAGTGTAAACTTTTCCTTAAAAAATACAAACTCAATGTGCTCTCTGTAATCATTTAAGTAGCACAATCACAGGTTCCTTGGTCTCTGTGCATTCGATTGTCAGCGTTATCAGAGTCAGTAATGATAGTACTCAGACATTGCAAGCTTTCAATTTTGTGATATTATCCAGTTTCTATTCATAATAACAGTCGAAAATATTAATTAGATGTCAGTGAAGCAAGATCAATTCATTATCACAGCAACTTCACGTCCATCTGCAGTGGCCAGTTCCCCGTTCTCAGAGGCTGAAAGATTATTTTCTTCCCCGACAAAGAGTTGGGCTTCCAAAAATGAACCTCCAATTCCGTAGTGTTGCTCATGGTTCTGCATTTCCTCTGATGTAATATGATAAGCTCCTAGGATGAAGTCTGCAAGTCTGCAAATTAAATGGAAAGCTGAACAAGAATGTCCATACAGTCATTCAGCAGGGAAACAGACCCTTCAGTCCAAATAGTCCATGCTGACCATAATCCCAAACCAAACTTGTTCTGCCCAACTGTGCCCGGCCCATATCGCTCCGAACGTTTCCTCTTCGTATACTTACCTAAATGCCTTTTAAATGTTGTTATTGTACCTATATCGGCCACTTCCTCTGGAAGTTCACTCCACACATGAACCACTTCTCTGGAAAAAAACTTGCCCCTCATGACTTTTTAAAATCTTCTCCTCTCACTTTAAAAATAAGGCCCCTACTCTTGAAATCCCCCACCCAAGGGAAAACATCCCCACCATTCACCATATCAATAACCTTGGTGATGTTATAAACCTATATATATAAACTCCTCGACCTCCTACGTTCCATTGGAAGAAATCCAAGCCTATCCAGCCTCTCCTTCTAACTCAAAACCTCCATTCCCAGTAACATCCTGGCAAATCTTTTCCAAACCCTGTCCAATTTAATAACATCCTTCTTAGAGCACATGACCAGAACTGCACACAGTACTTCAGAAGAGGCTTCAACAACATTACGTACAACCTCAATATGATGTCCCAACTTCTATAACCAAAGGTTTGAGCAATGAAGGAAAGCATGCTAAATGTCTTCTAAACCACGCTGCCTACATGTGACGCAAACTTCATTGCTCAGATGTAACAACAAATTGCTACATTTTTGAATCAGATGACTGAATAAGAACTCAGCTTTCATTTTATAGTGAAACAGTAAATTCAGCATTATTTAGGGATAAGTAGCAAAGAAGATGACTGCAATCATTACCAGTGATTGCTGTGGCGAGTTTTGTGGTGGAATTGGAATCTCCAAACTGATTGATTTTGCAAGTGAGATGCATGAGAAAGGCAGTTTGAAATTACATGAACAAGAATAGCATGCAGTATTATGCACATTATACATCAACATTTAGCATTTAGTACTAATTTTGGTATCATCCACGAAACAGTTCTCCATTTTCAAATGGTTTCACATAGGAAATGTGTTCCGTTCACACAAAAATAACATGGCATGTCAGATAATTGTCTTCAAAGGCTCCCAATAAATTGATATGTATTAGAATGAACAGTGATTTGCATTCAAATTTATGACATGCAGTGATGTCAGTGATTGGAGTAAGGCAGAGTAAACACACATACCTCAGCAAATATCAGCTTGTTCTGACCTGGCAAATATTACTATTAATACATCAGCACTCACAATAAGTAATCTGAAGAGAAAGGTTTACTGGTCTAAAAGTACTAGTTGCAGAAAGTTACATTTCTAGGTTTCTAATCTTTGTTCCAGGAGCAATATTAAAATAAATAATCTGAATTAGTATGATAAATTGCCCTTTTGTCAATGTCAACCCACAATACTTCACAGATAAACAGTTGGTTTTGAAATGTAGACATTGATTTCTAGATAAATGTAGCAGTCTAATTCGCAATTACAGGACTGGCCAATTTTTGTACTTGATCGAGGGATAAATGCTGAATGGGATAATGCAATGTTTCCCTTTAATAAAATGCTACGGAATTTTAAAAATCAAAATAAGAGAACTGCAGATGCTGGAAATCTGAAGCAAAAACAGAAAGCGTTGGAGGAATTCAGCACAAGGATCACAGGCCTTTAAATATTAACTTTGTCTCTCTCTCTCTCTCTACACAGATGCTGCCAGACCTGCTGAGTTTCTCCAGCAATTTCTGTTTTTATATGGGATTTTTAACATTTGTTGGAGCAGGCAGGATTTCAACTTAATAAACATGCAAAAGAAAAAGAATACAACACAGCACTTGCTCACCATTCATATCACATTACTTTTGATCTCACTTATTTTGTCCTCACTTTTGCTGAATGCATCTATGCTGCATCTTTTCCCATGGAATCCCTACAGTGTGTAAGCAGGCCATTCGGCCCATCGCGTCTACACCGACCCTTCTGAAGAGCATCCCACCCAGACCTAGCTCCCGGCCCTAGCCCTCTAATCCTGCATATCCCATGGCCAATCCACCTAGCCTACACATCCCTGGACACTACAGCAAATTTAGTATGGCTAATCCACCTAACCCGCACATTTTTGGATTGTGGGAGGAAACTGGAGTACTTGGAGGAAACCCACATAGACACGGGGAGAATGTGCAAACTCCACACAGTCACCTCAGGGTAAAATCAAACCCAGGTTCCTGGTACTGTGAGATAGCACTGCCAACCGTTACAACTGCACCACGCACCCTTCTGGGTAGCAGCCATGTTCCAGGCACGTCAGTCTCAATTAAAGTTGACAGCTTATTGATAGGCATGGGGTATTACAATTACGCTCTATCCTGTCCTCAATAGATACTACAGACAACATAATCTCTGCATAATTTCCAATTTCACACTCTATCGAGAACAGCTGAATGCATAGCTAGAGAGATGGTGCAGGGTATTCAGGCCAATTTAGGGAGAGGTGATGATAATCACTGGACTGGATTCGAATCCTACCATGACAGCTGGTGGAATGTCAATTCAATAAAAAAAATCTGAAGAATTTAATGATGATCATGAATTGATTTTCAGGAAAAACCCATCTGGTTCACTGATGTCCTTTAAGGAAGGAAACTGCCACCCTTACCCGGTCTGGCCTACATGTGACTCCAGACCCACAGCAATGTGGCTGACTATGAACAGCCCTTTGGGCAATAAATGCTGCCTAGCCAGTGATTTCCTCATCCCATTAATGAATAATAAAAAAGTAAAATGTGGCTTAAGGAACGGCAGCTAAACATTCCCAATTACAACAAAAACAAAGTTGCTGGAAAAGTTCAGCAAGTCTGGCAGCATCTGTGAAGGAAGAAACAGAGTTAACGTTTTGGGTCTGGCGACCCTTCCTCAGAGTGTTCTGAATCTTCTGAAGAAGAGTCTCGACCCGAAACGTCAGCTTTCCTGCTCCTCTGATGCTGCTTGGCCTGCTGCGTTCATGCAGCTCTACACCGTGTTATCTCATAGAACATAGAACATAGAACATAGAACAGTACAGCACAGAACAGGCCCTTCAGCCCACAATGTTGTGCCGACCATTGATCCTCATGGATGCACCCTCAAATTTCTGTGACCATATGCATGTCCAGCAGTCTCTTAAATGACCCCAATGACCTTGCTTCCACAACTGCTGCTGGCAACGCATTCCATGCTCTCACAACTCTCTGCGTAAAGAACCTGCCTCTGACATCCCCTCTATACTTTCCACCAACCAGCTTAAAACTATGACCCCTCGTGCTAGCCATTTCTGCCCTGGGAAATAGTCTCTGGCTATCGACTCTATCTATGCCTCTCATTATCTTGTATACCTCAATTAGGTCCCCTCTCCTCCTCCTTTTCTCCAATGAAAAGAGACCGAGCTCAGTCAACCTCTCTTCATAAGATAAGCCCTCCAGTCCAGGCAGCATCCTGGTAAACCTCCTCTGAACCCTCTCCAAAGCATCCACATCTTTCCTATAATAGGGCGCCCAGAACTGGACGCAGTAGACAAGAAAAAGGTCAGTTTTGCACTTAGTTTTAGGGAATGATGGAGGCAGGTGGAAGCAGTATCAGTGGGGAAGGATTTCACCAGTGGTGATATTAGGTTTAGTGTAGTTATGGGAAGAAATAAAATTTTGACCAAGAGTAATAGTTCTAAATTGCAAAATGACAAACTTTACTGAGCCAAGACAAAAACCAAAATTGCTGTAAGAGTTCAGCAAGTCTGACAGCATCTGCAAAGAGAAATCAGAGGTAACATTTCAGGTCTGGTGACCCTTCCTAAGAACCAGACCCAAAACATTAACTCCAATGTCTCTTCACAGATGCTGCCAGAGCTGTTGAGCTTTACCAGCAACTTCGTTTTTTGTCTCTGATTTACAGCATCCGCAGTTCTTTTGGTTTTTATTTACTGAGCTGAGATTCGACTTAGCAAAGTGGAGGGAAAACTGCTCCTTGATACAATGTACACAGGCTTTAATCAAAGCTTTTGAGAAGGCCCAACATTACAAACTGATGGGATACAGACAAAATTGCAGATTAAATCAAAATTGAATTCAGTGGCACGAAGCAAAAGTCAACAGGTATATTGTGACTGACAGGCAGTTGTCTAGAGTCCTTTGAGGAAATGACAGGCAGAATTGATGAAAGGAAACCAGAAGGTGTAGTCTAATTGAATTTCTAGAAGGCATTTAAAAAGGTGTTTTGGAAAGGGTGATTGCACAAGATATGAGCTCTTGGGATTCAGCGCAAGGTTGCCACATGGATTGAGGATTGGTTAACTCACAGAAGACAGTGTCAGGATTAACTGGATTTTTTCAGGCTGGAAAGATATAACGAGTACAGTGCTTCATTTTTTTATTATCTATATTAATGAATTAGAATGAGGTCAGAGTGTCATCCATGCAAATTTGCTGATTGTACACATAGATGGGAGGGCAGGCTTAAAGGGATAAATGTTCAACTCCGGCTCATACTTCTTACATTCTTGTACGCAAGTGAATGCCCAACTGGCCGTACGTAAAAATGCATAACTAAAGCAAGAAATCTCTTGGTACAGGGACAATGGTACGACACTACCTACCTTTTTGGTGAACTGACTTTAGAAACAATTTCCCATGTAGGAAAATCCTGACTCTTGCAGTATCTACGGAGTTCCTCAAGTGCCTTTATAGTTGCCACTTCACTTTGTTCCTTGTACTCTTCTTCAGTGAGGAAGCGAGCTTGTTGCTTCTTGAATAATCGTTTAATTTTTCTGCAATTATAAAAGCGAGAAGCTCTCTTTCTGCTTCAACTAAACTGTGCAACACAAAACATGCAAGTATGATCGGGAAAACATTTGACACAGACATTAGAGAGCTCCTTGGAGGCAATTTAGAAAGCCCAACTTCATTTCTAACAATGATGGCCTGCTCTAAAGTAGCCCCTGTGAAACTCTGGGATTCATTACAGCATGCCTCAGATAGAATTCAAAGGGTCCTAACCAATGTCATCAATTTACTCATGAAAGGTGGCCTGTATCACCCAGAAGTCATTGATGTGGCCTGAGACAGAGAGGGCACAGGCTCCTGGGGATGCTGAATAATGTATGCTCAATGTACATTTCCATTAGAGAGAAATGCACATCTGGAGGTTATGTCTCCTGTGGTCATACAAAAAATGCACATCGATAGAGTACAGACTTTTACATTGGATAAAGGTTACATCTTCACCCAGCGAGCTTTGATCACCATACATACAGGAAGCTCATATTGTCCACAAAGCCCAAAAGACCATAAGAGAAAGGAACAGGAGTAAGCCATTCAGCCCTCAAGCCTACTCTGCCATTTACTAGGATCATGGCAAATTTGACATTCCTCATGTCCACTTTCTTGGCTTTTGTCCATAACCTTTGACTCCCCTACTGACCAAGAATCTGTCTATCTCAGCCTTAAATACACACAAGGAGAATTTCCCACAGCTCTCGGTGGCAACGAGGGCTAAATACTCTCAATGCTCAGCAAAGAATTTCCTCCTCATCTCAGTGTGAACTAGCAATCCCTTATTGAGACTATGCCCTCTGGTCCTACTCTCCCATGAAGGGAAACATGCTCTCAGCATTTACCCTGTCAAGCCCCTGATAATCCCATACGGTTCAATGAGTGATAATGGGAACTGCAGATGCTGGAGAATCCAAGATAATAAAATGTGAGGCTGGATGAACACAGCAGGCCCAGCAGCATCTCAGGAGCACAAAAGCTGACGTTTCGGGCCTAGACCCTTCATCAGAGAGGGGGATGGGGTGAGGGTTCTGGAATAAATAGGGAGCGAGGGGGAGGCAGACCGAAGATGGAGAGAAAAGATGATAGGTGGAGAGGAGAGTACAGGTGGGGAGGTAGGGAGGGGATAGGTCAGTCCAGGGAAGATGGACAGATCAAGGAGGTGGGATGAGGTTAGTAGGTAGGAGATGGAGGTGCGGCTTGGGGTGGGAGGAAGGGATGGATGAGGGGAAGAACAGGTTAGGGAGGCAGAGACAGGTTGGACTGGTTTTGGGATGCAGTGGGTGGAGGGGAAGAGCTGGGCTGGTTGTGTGGTGCAGTGGGAGGAGGGGATGAACTGGGCTGGTTTTGGGATGCGGTGGGGGAAGGAGAGATTTTGAAGCTGATGAAGTCCACATTGATACCATTGGGCTGCAGGGTTCCCAAGCGGAATATGAGTTGCTGTTCCTGCAACCTTCAGGTGGCATCATTGTGGCACTGCAGGAGGCCCATGATGGACATGTCATCTAAAGAATGGGAGGGGGAGTGGAAATGGTTTGTGACTGGGAGGTGCAGTTGTTTATTGCGAACCGAGCGGAGGTGTTCTGCAAAGCGGCCCCCAAGCCTCCGCTTGGTTTCCCCAATGTAGAGGAAGTACAGTGGATGCAGTATACCACATTGGGAGATGTGCAGGTGAACCTCTGCTTGATGTGGAAAGTCATCTTGGGGCCTGGGATAGGGGTGAGGGAGGAGGTGTGGGGGCAGGTGTAGCATTTCCTGCGGTTGCAGGGGAAGATGCCGGGTGTGGTGGGGTTGCAGGGCAGTGTGGAGCGAACAAGGGAGTCACGGAGAGAGTGGTCTCTCCGGAAAGCAGACAGGGGTGGGGATGGAAAAATCTCCCCTTCCCCCACCGCATCCCAAAACCAGCCCAGTTCGTCCCCTCCCCCCACTGCACCACACAACCAGCCCAGCTCTTCCCCTCCACCCACTGCATCCCAAAACCAGTCCAACCTGTCTCTGCCTCCCTAACCTGTTCTTCCTCTCACCCATCCCTTCCTCCCACCCCAAGCCGCACCTCCATCTCCTACCTACTAACCTCATCCCACCTCCTTGACCTGTCCGTCTTCCCTGGACTGACCTATCCCCTCCCTACCTCCTCACCTATACTCTCCTCTCCACCTATCTTCTTTTCTCTCCATCTTCGGTCCGCCTCCCCCTCGCTCCCTATTTATTCCAGAACCCTCACCCCATCCCCCTCTCTGATGAAGGGTCTAGGCCCGAAACGTCAGCTTTTGTGCTCCTGAGATGCTGCTGGACCTGCTGTGTTCATCCAGCCTCACACTTTATTATCTTGTTTCAATGAGATCAGCTCTTTTTCTTCTAAACTCCTGTGTGAGCAGAGTTTGAGCAGAGCTCCATTCTGTTTAACCTTTGCTCATAAGATAACCCTTCCATACCAGGGATCATCCTAGTGAATCTTCTCTGAACTGCCTCCAATGAAATGATATCTTCCCTTAAATAAGGAGACTAAAACTGCTCATAGTCCTCCAGATTGTCTCACCAGCTCCTTGTACAGTTGCAGTGAGACTTCTCTCTCTTATATCTGACTTTCTTGAAATGAGTGTTAATGTCCCATTAGCCTTACTGATTACGTGCTGTACCTGTGTGCTAGCTGTTTTATCTACAATCACCCCTAAGTCCCTTTATGCTGCAGCTTTCTGCAGTTTTTCTCAATTTAAGTAATACTGTTTTTCTGCTCTCCCTTCCTGAATGAAGGACTTCACACTTTCACAGATTATATTCCATTTGCCAAATTTTTGCCTACTTACTTAACCTATCAATATCTCTCTGTAAACAATCTGTATTCCTCTCACAATCTACCTACTTTTGTGTCACCTATAAATTGGGTGCAATACATTCACTTTCTTCCTCCAAGTCATTAATACATATTTTAAACAGTTATAGACACAGCACTGATCCCCGTGGCATCTCAGTGGTCACAGGTCAGGATCCTGAAATAGAGGTTTCTTTGTATTCACTTCCATTTTCGTATTGTTAAGCCAATTCTATATCCATACCAATACACTGCCTCTAATGTCATGGGCTCCTGTAATTATGACTTAACCTTTTTTTTAAATACCTTCTCAAGCACCTTCTGGAAGTCCAAATACAACTCATCTACTAGTTCCCCTCGATCCACTCTGGTTGAGACTTACTCAAAAATCTTTAATAAATTAGGCAGACACTTCAGGCCCTTTCGAAATGCCATGTTGACTCTGCTTGATTACACCCGTTTTCCAAATATTCTGCTATTATTTCCTGAATAGCTGATTTTAAAACTTTTTCAAGAATAGATGTTCGATAAATCAGTCTACTGTTATTCACTTTTTGCCTCCTTTGCTTTTTGAATCAGAGTGTCATATTAGCAGTTTTCCAGCCTTCTCTTGGGTACTTCTCCAGAATCCAATGATTTTTGGAAAATTACAACCAATACATCCACTATCTCTGTCGCTACCTCTTTTAGGATCCTAGGATGCAAAGCACCAGGGCTTGGGAACTTCTCTGCCTTTAGCACCATTAGTCTGTCTAATACTACTTCTCCAGTACATATCTTTTGGCCTGGTTCTCCATATCCATTCTGAATTTCACAAACTCTCTAGCCTTCTTAGGAGGTAATTTCTCACATCTTTGCTGCAGTGATGTGTGACTCTCTATGAGATTCCACACTGGAGCCCTGGAAGAAGCCACTGGTGGAGAAATTTAAGGTTGCAGTGATTTTTTTAAAGCCATTGATACTGCACACTCTCCTGCAACCCACACCTATTCCAAGGGATTGCAAATCTTTCTGGGGGAGGTAGTAGCATATTGGTAATGCCATTGGGCTAATCCCAAAAGCCAGGCTACTCTTGCGGGGACTCAAGTTCAAATTCGACCACCGCAACTGGAAGATTTTAAAATTAACCTAGTAAATCTGAAATGAAAGCTACATCAGTCATGGCAAACATGAAATCATTGTTGACTGCCACTAAAACCCATCAGGTTTACTGTTGTTCTTTTGGGGAGGAAATCTGCCATCTTCACTTGGTCTGGCCTACATACAAGACCAGACATACAGGCACATAGTTGATACTGAATTGTTGTGGCCTGGAAGCAACTAGGATCAAGGGCAATTGGGGATCAGCAACAAATGCTGGCCTTCTTAGAGACTTCCACATCCTATGTAAGACTAAAAAATAACATACAGGCCAGTAGCTGCCTCTCTCGACATGCTCAGTCATCACTGATTCTGCCCTTCCAACATCTTCAGGCATTTAAATCAAGAACAGACTCTGGGGAGTGCCATCAATCTGTGCCACACTGGTCCCTCACTTGCTCTCTCCTGACCACAATCAGAAGCTGGTCCCACTGTTTAAGTGTAACTAGCCCGATCTGTCCTCTGTATCATTGCTCCTCCACCCAAGACTTCAGGAACAATAGCGCAGCACACTCATTTTGCTTCCTAAACTTCAACAGAGGGCATAACCTGGCAAAGATGTGTCCTCCAACAATGATCTGATCTTCAATTAAAAGAAAAACCTTGCGCCCATGGGCAAATCAGCTCTTAAGAGTCATTAAGCTCTAGGACTGCAAAACCCACTTCTGTTTGTCCACTTCCACTTGGTCTTGCCAAAGCTCAGACATGACCTCCCTCAAAGATCCGTGACCTCTTCTTAGTCATTTTCAATCTCCCTGATTAACACTCCACCTTCCTCAAAATGCTTTGCCGTATCCTCAGCCCTCTTCCAAGATGATCGCAGACATGTTATTAGAATTTTAAGCAACCTTAAGATCTAACTGTTCCCCCTCCACAGATGATGCCTGACCTGCTGAATATTTCCAGCATTTTTTCGTTCATGTATCATGTTGAAAAGTATAATGATAGGAAGCACAGCAGAAATACAAACAGATCAGCACACTGGCAACACTGTCAGTTTCTCAACTAGGCACTAAAGCCTGATATCAAGGATGTTACTCCCAGCCTGACTTCTGTGTGAAACACTTTTCAACAGTGTTGTTTTGCACATTGAGGCAGGGAAACACGACACTATCAATATTTCCACCCTCCAAGTTTGGCTTCAGATCACAGAATCACCCTGTGGTGGTAAGAGTAATCATTGTTATAATTGTGGTCATAATATGTAATTGGTATTAAGCAGGGAAAAAAAGGCTGGGTTTTTTTGGTGAGGAGGGAGAAGAGATAAAATCACCAGCATAGTTACAGCTGGATGTCAACAAATACCCAATCTATATACAAGAAGCAAATTTATTTTTTGTTCTGAGCTTTGTTCTTAAAGCTTCCCAACAAAACATTGAAAGTTGCTAACCAACATTCCCTGTAAATTATCTTTGTACCACGGCGGGGTGGGGTGAGGGGAGGGGGGTTGACCTTTCATGGAGTTGACAGTAACCTGTTTATTTTAGCGCATGGTACTTAATTGCTGCATGGTCAAGCAGCATGCATCTTCGACAGAAATTAGGAATGAACACCCTTTTACTTTTTCAAATGGGTGAGTGGAAAATATCCCTTGGAACAAAATGAGCTGAAAAAGTCACCTATTCAAATTCAGCTGAAGTGAGTCAAAAGCATCAATGGATACACCAAACTGACCATTTAAAGAGCGCACATTTAATCCATTCAGCTAGAGAACGTGTCAATTAATAAACTTTCTTAATGGGCAATGGGTGGAGATGTCGACAAAGTGGGTGGGTTCAAAACAGCGACACCTTCAAATAATAAAAGCAAATAAAGATTATCTGATTCATCGCAGAAAGCATATAATGTTCCTGCCTGCAGTGCCTACTATACCAGTTTCTACTGCATGAGTCATAAGTACACTCCCTTTCTTCAATAAGCCAATCCTTGACACTAATATCGATTCAAATCTCAATATGCAGATTGTACTTCACGATTCATTCTTTGGATGGCCCAGAGCAGGTTTTTTTGTTATGAAATATTATACACATTAAATACTGTGTTTTACTGGTAATACTTTGTTCACTTCAGCTTTAATTGCATCGCAGCACCATCTACAGGAAAACTTTATTTATACCTACTCAACTGTGACTGCACGAAGCTTTGTCCATGCAGTAGAAATTGTCTGAAATTCATGTTATTGCCAGATGCATCTGAAGTTTATAAGGATATATTAACATAGAGGATTGCAGCAAAAGTAACTGATAAAAATCTTAAAAATGGATAGCATTAGGCCTGATCAAACTGCAAGTCACTCAGTGTAAGGTTCACACTTGCACAACATTCTGAATAGAACCTACATCTGTGCAATCATTTAATTCTGAGTGTGTCACTTCCAGGGAATAGAGAGAGAACAAAGTCATAGAAGGGAAATCATTATTTTACTTTAAGCGAATAATATGAAAGCATCTCTTGAATGCAAGCGATAATTGAATTAACACAAAATTATGTGAGCATCTATG
The DNA here is from genome assembly GCF_030684315.1 of Stegostoma tigrinum. Lineage (NCBI taxonomy): Eukaryota > Metazoa > Chordata > Chondrichthyes > Orectolobiformes > Stegostomatidae > Stegostoma > Stegostoma tigrinum. Next base: position 36,013,798 of record NC_081360.1, on the reverse strand, counting down.
TCAAAATACAATACTCAGTAGAAATCAGTTGATATTTTTACCCATTGAATTATTTGCACATTTTCACACACGCAGTAATATCAAACAACTGAATGCAAGACATTAAAGTAAATACTAACCTGTAAATGTAGCGGATCAAATTAATTGGGTGGTGAAGGTTGCTTCCACAGAACAGAATTATGATGACAGTATAGGCACACTGACTGAATGCAACACCACAGTATATCAACACTGATGCTACAAACTGTAGGGTCCAGGTGAGCAGTTTTATACTGTGTTCATCTGATAATGGCCTGTGCCTTTTACAAATAACATAACTAAGGCAACTAACCACAAAAAAGTAAGCTGTAAAGGGCAGGTTAGAAGAAACAGAAAAAAAAAAATTAGAACTGGATGACCAGCTAAACATTTTTAGACTGATTAATTGATACAGACCCATTAAAAAGTTAGCAGAACAAAGGAATTAAGAGAAAAATTTTGCTGAAAAAAAAACTTGCTACTGATGATTTTCATCTGGCATTCTCATCAGCAGAGAGAAAATATCAAATTTGAAAGTTAGCAGCAATTTACATTGCATTAGAAAAGGATCCTGGTTAGTTAAGATGTTGTCATGAAGAATGCACCAAAGATATACTGGTCTCTTTATTTACTTCAGTGAAAATACAATAACAGAATACGGCCCTTTCTTTTGCAAAACATAGGTCCCTGTGGTGTTTTGTTTTCAATTTCTATAGTACCAAACAAATAAGTAATACAAAATGTTTGATTACCAACTATCTTTTGTGTAAATACAAAATTTACAGGTGAAAGCTCCCTGTTTCACACTGCTAATATGCAGTAGCAACATGAGTGGGGTTCACCAATAACAGGATGCTGCTGTCAGCACTGGAAGCTACATTTATTAATGCATAGGGCTTTGTTTCTTGCAAACAGAAAGAATGTACGCACATGCTGCACTTGTTTTTACATAAAAACATCGGCAGTAGCCACATTCTGGTTCAAATTTTAGGGCAATGCCCTGACTAAAGTCAACATGCCAGGTTTGAAATCTAAATAAAGCCTGGCAGTTAACAGTCAATCAACATTCACTGCTGCATTCTCATGGTAACATCTCTAAAATGGTCCACCTTGCCAATCAATCAGCATTCTCAGAGCATAATTGTTGGCTTTCTCCTTTATTGGTATTCTTGAGAACTGTCCTGACAAATGCAAGACAAAAAGTTTGACAAAATTACTTTTCCGTAATACTCAAATTCTGTACAATTAATTAAACAATTATATTACAATTCTGCTTACCATATAAATACTTCCTGTATTGAGATTGATTTTTAAGACACAAATAAATCAGAAATGCAGAGGTTGAAAAACTTGCAATCAGCAGCAACAAGGAAATTCTTCTCTATAAAATGAAATTGCATAAATAATATTAAATGGAAAACAATAACTGATTTAACAACTTTAGGCTTATTTACACATTTTTCCATCATAATACACAGCAGAGACTAAATCAATTTCTCGAAACATTAAACTATGCACTTTAAGCTTAACACCAATCAGATTCTCACAAAACTTAACGAGTTTCCTTCAAAAAAAAACAAAATGGTAAATATTTTAAAATTCTAAACATATTGCGCAAAAAGAATACTATGGGAGAAACTAGTAATATATACATATTAAAACTACATAAAATGAGGAACTGCTATCCAAATCTGAACTACAGATATGAGTGTGTGTTTAAAATCTTATGTTTATTAAGTAAATTCTGCTTAAATACACCAATATTTTTTACCAAAAAGTGGCGAAGTAGTGCAGGATTATCAGCTCCTATTTGTAAAAATAAGTAAGTATAGGTGAAATCTGTGGCTGATCTCCTTCAACCAGCTGAGTACTTCTTTCCTCCCCATTGCTTGATAACATTTTAATTGCAGATTGATCAAGCAGAAAACATTACAAGAAAATAACACCAATGTTACTATGATTGACAGGAAAATATTTGCATACAAAACATTAAAAGTCAAAACCCCAAGATGAAGATGCTTTCCAGTTGAGTGACAAAACTAATTGGTACAGTGCGCAATGTGTTTCCTTTTTACTTAAGTTGGTCTAAATTCATTTGAATTTGTTTTTCCTGGTTTCAGGTAGAGTCACCACTATGAAAGAGTTTAAGTTATATGGCATGGAAACAGACCTTTTGGTCCAACTCATCTGTGCTGACCAGATATCCTAAACTGATCTAGTCCCAACTGCCAGCATTTAGCCCATATCCCTCTAAATTTTTTTTATTCATGTACACATACTGTAATTAAATATTGTAGTTGTACCCATCTCCATGACGTCCTCTGGCATACATGCCCCATCCTTTATGTAAAAAAGTTACCCCTCAGGTCCCTTCTAAATCATTCCCCTCACACCTTAAACCCCCTAGTTTTGGAGTACCCTCCCAAGGGAGAAAGACCTTAGCTATTCACCTTACCTGTGCCTCTCATATTTTACAAACCTTTATAGAGGTCACCCCTCACCCTCCAATGATACAGGGAGACAAGCCCCAGCCTATTCAGACTATCCAAATAGCTCAAACCCTCTGTTAGAGACAGAGGAAATGCAAAGTACTATCAGGAACAATTTAGATAAAAGTTAACTTAAAACTTGAACTGAAAAACACTAGTTCCGCCTAACTGGAACATTAGGTCATCACCTAAGTACAGAAACAACAGAATTGGGCCATTTAGAGAGCATTCTAATCCACTGAAAATGCTACAACGTCACAAAACTGGATAAGAAATATCTTTTGTTTCTACCTCCCTCGTGCTCTTTATCACTAAGATGCATATATTTTGGTAGCAGTTATATAGCATGTGTTTTAGTTCCTCACATGTGAGGACATGCATCATAATTCATGGCTACACAACATATACTTCACTTATACGGTTCTGGCAAACAATCATACTTCCTTATATTAAATTTAAAATAAGCAGCATATGTATTCACTAGAGGCATAACCTTAAAATCAAAGATGGTCAATGTGAGGGTGAAATTAGCAAACATCTTCATAGAATTATAGAACGTTATGGAACAAAAGGAGACCTATCACATCTTTTTTAAGCTCTCTACATAACAGACTAGTAAAAATTTGACGCTCTTTTCCATTAAAAGGCTGTTAATGGTAGGTCAATTGCAAATCAAAAACAAAAACAAATAGATTTTTGGGAGTCAAGCGTGTTCCGGTTTCCAAAGCAAAGGCAGGTAAAAAGAGCTGTGATCTAACTGAATACCAAAAAGGCTCACGAGACTGAATGGTCCATGTTTCTGATGAGTCACCATGTCCTTCAGTCAACGAAAGGATGGCAGGGCCACAACATGCAGTGTGGTCTATGAGATGTCAGATGAACAAATACTTTGTTCAGTCTTCACCATAAAAACATACAAAAACATTCCAGTAATATCTGTTAATTAGGACGTGCAGGGGAGAGAGGAACTCAGTGAAATTACAATCATGTGGAGATAGCAGGAACTGCAGGTGCTGGAGTCAGAGTCAATACAGTGTGGAGCTGGAGGAACACAGCAGGTCAGGCAGCATCAGAGGAGCAGGAAAGTTGACGTTTTGGGTCAGGACCCTTCCTGAGAACTCTCAGAATAACCAGCTGTGATGAAGGATCCTGACCCGACACGTCAACTTTCCTGCTCCTCGGATGCTGCTTGACCTGCTGTGTTCCTCCAGCTCCACATTGTGTTGACTCTTACAATCATGAGGGATGTGGTACTTGCAAACGGACTGAACTTCTGACTGACATGTCTCTAAGTTGAGGGGCCTCCTCTTGGGATCTTAAAGGAGGTGGTTAATGAGCTAATAGATGAATTGGTGCTAATTTTCTAAATTCCCATCAATTCAAAAAAAGGTTCCATCAGACTGGAAAGCAACAAATATAACCCCTCCATTCAAGATGGAAGGGAGGCAAAAAGTCTGAAACTTTGGGCTCGTTAGCTTTATGTCTATCACGGAAAAATTGTTAGAATTGATCATTAAAGAGAATATAGCCTAGCGCTTAGAAAAACTCAAGGTAATCAGAAAGACTGTGCATGGTTTCATTCAAGTAAAATCATTTTTAACCAATTTATTGGAGTTTTTTTTGAAGGAGAAGTACACACCGTGGATAAAGGGAGTAAGTAGATGTGCTATACAAGTATACACTACTATACTTATAATATACAAAATCCAGTGGCTTTTAATAAGGTGCCGCATTAAAGCTTATTGTAGAAAATAAAAGGCCATGGCATGGGAGCACATATTAGCACAGATGGAAGATTGGCTGGCTGGAAAAACAAACAGAAAGTTAGGGGTCTGAGCTGGTGCCTTGTGATTTACATCAAGGATTTAGATGAGTGGAGTGAAGGCATGGTAGCTAAAATTTATGTAGAACATAGAACAGTACAGCACAGTACAGGCCCTTTGGCCCATGATGTTGTGCAGAACTTTTACCCAAAACCTAAGGTCTATCTAATCTCCACTCCTACCTTATTCTATCATCCATATGCCAATCTAAGAGCCGCTTAAATGCCCCCAATGAGGCCGACGCCACTATCCTCTCCAGTAATGCATTCCACACCCCGAAGACTCAGTACAGAACCTACCTCTGACATCTCCCCTATAATCTACCTCTATTCACTTTAAAACTATGTCCTCTTGTAATAGCTACCTCCACCCTAGGAAACAGTCTCTGGCTGTCCACTCTATCTAAACCTCTGATCATTCTGTACACCTCTAAAAAGTCACCTCTCATCCTTCATCGTTCTAAAGAGAAAAGCCCTAGCTCTCTCAACCTTTCCTCCAAAGACCTTCCCTCCATTCCAGACAACTTCCTGGTAAATCTCCTCTACAACTTTCCCAACACCTCCATATCTTTCCTGGAATGAGGTAACCAGAACTGGACACAATACTCCAGATGTGGCTGAACCAGGCTTTTATATAGCTGGAGCAAAACTTCAAGGCTCTTGAAGTTGATCCCTCTATTTGCAGACAACATCGGAGATTGATAGGAAAGTACACTGCGAAGACCTAAGGAAGTTGCAGTCAGATATAGCTAGGTTGAGCAGAGTATTATTTAAAGGGAGAGTAGTTGTAGAATCCCATGATGTGGAGGTAATGAGGTGTTCTAGTGCAAATCACAAAACTTACAATGCAGGTACAGCGAGTAATCAAAAAGTGTAATGAGATGCTAACCTTTGTTACAAGAGGAATTGAACACTGAAGCAAGGATGCTATCCTACAGTTAAATAGGGCACTGGTGAGACTGCATGTTGAATACTGTTTGGAGCTTTGGTCTCTTTATTAACAAAAGGAATGGAAATGCATTGGATGCAGCTAGGAGGCTTACCAGGTTGGTACCTGGAATGAATGGGTTGACTACTGATGAGAGGTCAGACAGGCTGCACCCATTTACAGTGGAGTTTAGAAGAGTGAAGGGCGACTTAACTGAAGTACAGGAGATCCTGAACAGCCTTGGCAAGGTGGACAAGGAAAGGATGCTTCCTCCTGTAAGTCAGTTCAAAACTAGGGGGCACTGTTTTAAAATTAGAGGTTGCTCTTTAAGGCAAAAATGAAAAGATTTTTTTCACTCAAAAGGTTGTATGCAACTTCAGAACTCTGCCTCTGAAGGTGGTGAGTCGGGGGTCTTTGAATATTTTTTAAAACAAAGATGGCTAAATTCTTAGATAACAAGGTGTAGAGATGGATGAACACAGCAGGCTTGTGAGGCAGGTAAACCAATGGCTGTTGGAGGTAGATTGGATGGTGGAATTCAAAACACAAACAAACAGATTAGCCATGATCTTACTGAATGGCTGCATAGGCTTGAGGGTACAAATGTTCCAATCCTGCTTCTATTTCATATGTTCGTATGGACAAGATCATCTGTGCTGCTGAGAAAACTGGGTATGTGAAAGGGCAACAGATTAGGCAGATGTTATGAGTTTAAGAGTTTCTTACTTGAATTATTCTTTTACAGATGAGGAGGAGGAGAACTACTGGTGCAAAGATTCCCAGAGTAAATCCTGCACAATAATTAAATAATTCATTCCTGCAAGATGAAAGAGAGATCACTTAAAAATAATGATATATAGTTTCAACAATTTGTAAAACAACTCATGTCACAGCAAATTCGGGCTCTTCTGGTAAAGTGGCAGTGACCCTATCTCTAGGCCTGAGGTCCCAGCTGCTTCAGAAGTGTGTCATAACATGTCTGAGCACCTTAATCAAAAATGTGTGTCATAGGAAACTCCTTTCTTTAGCCCCACCTTACCACATAAGTATTTACTTCAATATTTCAGAACGCAAGGTAACTAAATATTTTCAGTCATGGAAATGCACATCATTTTATATTTATACAGGAAGTGTGCAATGTGGCAAATTTAATTCTTCAAAATATATCTTTCTTCCCAATTACTGTTTCAATTTTTTTTATGATTTACAGAACGACTATGGACATTGGAAATCAATCATTTTTGGTTTAGTGTTATCTGGTTGAAAATAAGGATAGCACTTGCGTTAGGGTAACTAAAGGTAATGAATCCACTGAACTGTGGACACTTTTGTATTACAAGAAGATTAAATGCAAATACCTGCTAATGGATGTTGCATAAACGAACAGAATTATTCCAGCCACAAACCAAAAAATCAGCTTTGGTTCGAATTCTGCAAGAGAGACAGGTTACATCAGATTTAAATTGCTTCGGTTTTCACAGTTGGTTATCCAAACATCAGTGCATTTGCCTCCAACACCCTCTTTGTGGGGATATAGTTTTCTTTTCTTTAAAGCTGCATTGTGCTGGTGTTCCTGAAGAGGAATGCCCGAGTTCTTTACAGAAGAGTATGAAGAAAAAATTGAAATAGCTGTGTGGGGATTGACGAGACAGACAAATGAACAAACACAGGTACGTACTCTGCAACTGAAGCAGTAGCCCAGTGCTGTTATTTGTACAATGCACACCAAAATATAAATGGAAAGAATTGAAAGTAAACAATGAACTCGAGATTTTACAGGTTGCTGTATTCCAGTCTCTCCATGAGCTTACCCACTGAAAAGCTGGCATTTTACACTGGGACCAGCGATAACTATGCAAGGGTCAGGATGCCCACCCACTTCTCTCTCCCCTGCCTTGTTTGTGTCTTGCATAGAACATTTGGCTGGATCCAAAAGGAAAGAGGCAAGCCCGAGAGTGGTGACTATTCCAGGCAGTGGAGACCTGCAGGTCAATGCTTGCCAGTACATGGATGATGTCAACACATTTTTCTTGGTTTTTCAAATTCTTGACTATCTGCAAACAGCTTGAATAGGCGTTGGGAGCCAAGGTAAATCGATGCAAGAGTGAGGCCACGTTCTTTGGGAACTGGGCCAACCAATCGTCTAACTCATTCACCATCAGGACAGATTACCTGAAGCTGTGGGGAATATGGATCAATGAGGCTGGGAGGAGCCAAGGTGAGACAGAAATTGGGCTTTTGGGTGCACTGCTCCCACTCTATTGTGGGTAAAAACCTGGTTATCAGGCAGGAGGCACTCTACCTATTGTTGTACGTGGCGCAGGTCTGACCCATTCCCAGAATCTGCACCACTGCACTCACCCATGTCATCTGTCACTTCATCTGGAGGGTATGATGGACCTGATGTGCAGGAACACCATGTACACAAGTTGGGATGGTGGAGGGGGGAAGAGGAGAGGGGAGAAGATGTATGTACCTAATGTTGCCCTTATCCTGCAATATCAGAAATTGCTGAAAAGCTCAGTAGGTCTGGCAGCATCTGTGAAGATAAAAGCAGAGTTAACGTTTCAGGTCCAGTGGTTCTACCTCAGAACTCCCTTATCCCGATGGCCATCTTTGTGTGTGGCTGCATCACGTTGCGAGTAGACCCTCTGTACGCAAACACTAAGTGACACCACGTACTAAGGTTCTACTTGTCCCCCGTACTGTGAAGGATGGGACTAGCGTCATTGCCCCATGGAATGTTCCAAATAGTTGGACCATTCCTTATCACCCTGTTCTTCACGGAGAAACTTGTAAAGAAAAACAGCTTTGACCACAAGTCCATCAAGAAGCAGTCAGCACGCAATATCTGCGAGACCCTGCAGGAAAGGGAGAGTACGGATCCTGTTGGGTTCAGACTGTCAAAGTCATTTGGCAGAATGCCTCAACACCAGAACTTTCTGACAAGCATCAAAACATCATATAGCTGGTGGTGAGAACAGCATTACCAGTGAGACCCTTCATGTATGTCTGGGCTCTCTGTAACACCGCACATTGCCCTGGAAATGGTTGCAGTGAAGGCAGGGCTGGGGTGTACAGAATGTCACACCTTTTCTTCTGGAATGTGCCTTTGCAAAGCAAGTCTGCAAAGAGATGGAATAGCTCTTGCAGAGATGATGCAGGACTCTGTGCTCTACAGGCTGTTCCTGGGACGCACACCCAGACAAACATCAACTACGCCTAGAAGATCATCAATTTGGTGAAAGACACTCTTTGGTGTGTTGCAGATGGGCACATTCCAAGGTCCGGGACTACATGCCAAAGGACGCACTAAAGCTTGGGGCAGTAGCCGGTCAAGGTGAAGTGAGGAAAAACCACTAAGGTCTACCTGCCAAATTCAATGGGAATCCATTCAGTTATCTGATCCTCCCGATGCCTCAATAAAAGTAAATACAGTCCAGAACAAGTAGGAAATGCCTTTGGTTTGTTTGTTTGGATACAGTCATACTCCAACGTTTGTTTGTTTCTTCATATGCCATTGCACAGAACCAAGCCGCTTTGGCGACTATGTATACAAAGATTTTTTTTATGAATATAGTTTTGAAATTGAGAAATAAAAGAATTTCCATATCCTTCAGGGAAGTCCTGTGTTAGAGACCTGCTGGTCAATCTGATTGGCTGGCTGCTCTGTTGCCCCAGCAGTGTCAGGTTTGAGTGGTGGGGGCTGCTTTTGTGGAACACTGGGCTACTCATTAAGCAGATGTTATTCAGCGTGACTTAAAGGTAAATTCTAGGGTCCACGTGGGACCATTAAAAGGGAAAAAGACGAATGGGGTGACAAGACTGTGGAGATGTCTCTGATCGCCACAGAGGACCCCAAAAAGGTTGCTCTCCACATGAATCCCCGCCATGGCTGGCTTTATTCCATATTATAAAAGATGCTGGCTACTGACCTAGGGAATACTTTGCCAGATGTAGGCAAAATAGCACAATGAGGAACACAAATGGCCAACAACTGGGCTTAATGACTGCTGATATCACTCCATCCTCTGTGAAATGGGAGACATGCTCAGGAAGATGGGAAACTGGTAGGAAGGTCAAACGCTGCATTTTAGAGGCAGCTGCCTTGCAACACACTGGCCGGGAGCCCTTAAACCTAGCCCAGTTTATCTTTTTTGAGCCAGTCCAGAGATAGTGCCAAAACACAAAATTGTAGGGGCTAAAAATTGGAAAACAAAACCCTGGAAAGCACTGGAAGAACAGCAGGTCAGACAGCTTCCGCAAATCAATGACCTTTCACCAGTTGTTTCATTCCTCACAGATTTGGCCCAACCTACTGACTGTTGCTTGCATTCTCTTTTTCTTCCACATGGTATACCGTTTGCTAAGCAGTCATGGTTTAAATCCAACATTGGTGCTACTCAGTAATATTGCCTGTTTAAAAATATATTTCCTCACAGTTCCTAAAATTCTCACAGATGTGTTTATTAATTCACAGATATTCTCAGTGTGAATTTGCAGTTTTGTGTAAACCACACTATGCACACAGTCATATGAACTGAGAGCACAGGAGACAATCTGGCCTCTCATATCAATGCTGAGCTGCTAAGGGTGGCTTTGAAATGAATATTAGTGACTTGCGCTTATAAAGGAGTATAAAGTAAAAGCAAAGCCAAGCCAGGATTTTATCCATCATTGCTTAGTATGTTGTAGGCAATTTGCACCTCAGGAAAGATGCAAATACTTTTGAAAATATTTGGCGGAGGTGTACCAGGAGAAGATCAAACAACAGAATGAGAAGTTGGAAATATGCTTAGCCCCATATCCCCTCTTTTGGTCTGCAATCCTGCATTTTCCACAAGTACTTGTCTAAATCATTTCTAAAATTATTTTTGAAATCGGCTCACATGGACTGATCCAGATACTGATAACAGTGAAAAAATATCTTCTTCATTTCCCCCAAATCTTTACCCAGGCATTTTGAATCCATAACTTCGAATTAATGTCCACTCATGAGGGAACATTTATCCCCCAAATTTCTTACGAAAACATCTTATCATCTTGACAACTTCATTAGGTCACTTGTTAGACAATTCTTCCCATTTCTTCTTATACTGATTGTTACTAATCCTTAAAATGATTCTGATAAACATCCGAAGCCTTTCTGAGGTGATTACATATTTCTTGAAGGGTAAATGGTCCATTACATTGTAGTCAAAGCCCAAACAATAATTTATACATAAAGTTTACCATGACCTTGTTTTATTTTATATTTCCGTTTGTAAGCTCAAGTAACTAACACATTAAAAACACCTTATCAAATCACCTTTCTATCTTTAAAGATTTGCGAATGCCAGGTGTCTTTGCTCATCCACACTTTCACTATTTTGCTATTTCTAGTACATTATTTTTCCATATTCATTCCTCCCCAGGTGCATCATTTCACAATACTCCTTATTGAACATCATCTGCTAGCCTATCTTCATATAACTAAACTCTTCACAATCATCTACTTTATCAAGTTTTATACCATCCGCAAACTTTATAATGCTGCAACCTGCATCCAGGTCTCGTCTGTTCATACAAGTTGAAAATTGTGATATAACCAAAACTGACCCTTAGAGAACATGACTACAAAACATTTCTCAGCGTCAAAAATATTCATCCCTCACCACTGTTTTTTTTTGTCACTCAGCCAATTCTGTATTTATTTGAATTCTTTAACTTCATCCCAAAGGCGTCTATTCCTCTTAATGAGCATCTTGTGTGGCACTTTGTCAAAAATCTTTCTAAAGTCCACCTACCTAGTACATGATCTTGATCAGTCAGCTCAAATAATTTAAATAATTCAAACAATTTTATCAAGCATAATTTACCTTTAATAAGTCCATGCTGGGTCACCTTGATTAAGCCTCACTTGTCCAAACAGAAGTTAATTTTGTCCAGATAATTCTTCCAAAAAAAAATTGCCCACAATTGATACCAGGCTGATTCGCGCTATGTTCCCTGACTTTTGCTGTCTCCACTATTTATAATATTGGCAGAACATCAGCACCCCATCAGCCCTCTGGCATTGTTTCTATTTCCAAACAGAATTGAAAGACTGACCAAGATGTAATCAACTGATCTAATGTCTCATGTGGCTGAATGTCATATTTTGTCACAGAACGCTCGTTTAGAGCATCTTAGAATGCTTTACTTCCTTAAAAGCACAATACAAACATAACCAGTCTTTGCTCTATTTTGCACAATATGGGCACTGGTACGTCAAGTAATATCACTCATTCTTTCACTTTATTTTTGTATATTTGATTATAAGGATCGTCACAGTATTGTGGGGAGGGTGGGGGTGATTTAAAAATATTGGAAAATGTATGAACAATTGTGCCTTGTATGGGGAATCACCTTTCCCAATTCATTTATTTTTATAATTGATTCAAGTAGCATGGAGACAAGGAACTCTCACTGGAATAGCAACAAGTAGAGTTAATAGTAAAAATGTTCATCATCGTAGCCAAAATCAAACTCAACAAATCAGCAAAAATGATAAGCTAATCTTAAATCATGGAAATAGCTTCAATCAAAATTCTGTTATGGCAGTCATACATAGCAATATCAAAAGTAGAATGATAAAGTAGCAAACAATATTAAAACTTACGCTGCCTTTTTACTGTAACGGTGTATATTGTAACAGGCAACTTTGGCTTTACTTTGAAACAGGTTTTACAATCACAGCATTCAATATTTATGACGAATTCAGTAGCTGGTGAATTTGAAGATGATATAACTTGATAGTAATAATGTTTAATGTAGTCTTTCAGTGTGTCTGGTTCATGAGAATAACTTTCTTCTGAAGGATAGGTAAGCTCCATTAAGTCGGAACTCTTTACATTCACCTATGAAGAAAAAATATTAGTTTTAAGATTAGATCATGCTTTTGTTGAAACTTCACCAATAGGCAGAACAAACTCTCCGAATCTAGAGTAGTTGTTGTAACACAATGCAGAATTAAAATAATCAAATAGAGGGTAAGTTGTGTTTTCCAAGATACGCAAACAAAAAACCCCAGCAATTAGCTACTTCCAGCCTTGATTTCAGTTCTCATTGATTACATACAAACATACAAACTAAGAACTGCAGTAGACCATTCAGCCCATCAAAGCTGTTCTGTCAATTGAGAAGACCATTCCTGTTCTAGTTGTAATCTCAAATTCACGTACCTTCCCACCTTGATAATCTTTCAACCTTTTGCTTAATAAGAAGCCATCTACCGCTGCCTTAAATATTTTTAAGAACTCTGTTTCCATGGCCTTTTCAAGGAGGGAGTTCCAAAGACTCATGACATTCTAAGAAAACATTTTTGCCTTATTTCTGTTTTAAAGAGACAAACACTGATTTTTAAACAATGATTGCTATTTCGAAGTTATATCACAAGAGGAAATATCCTGTCCACATCTACACTATCAGGACTGTTCAGGAATTTACATGTTTCAACCAAGTCATCTCTTACTCTTCTAAACTCCAGTGGATACAAGTCTAGCCTGTCGAACTTACCTCATAAGATTGATAAACCATCTATTCCAGGTAGGAGTCTAGTAAACCTTCTGAGAACTGCCTCGAACACATTTACATCCTTCCTTAAATGAGGTGACCAGTTTTGTGCACAGTACTCTAGATATGGTCTCATTAGTGTCCTGTATAACACATGCATAACCTCCATAGTTTTGAAATCAATTCCTCTTCAGATAGATTATATTCTATTAGTTCTCCTAATTATTTACTGTACTTGCACACTATACAAAGATAAAGCTGAAGCATTCGCAAGAATCTTCAGCTGGATGTGCCCAGTTGATGCCAATGCTGGTTTCCTCCAATGCTCCCAGCATCTCAGATGTCAATCTTCAGTCAATTTGATTCACTTCAAATCATATCAAGAAACGGTTGGAGGCATTGCAGGCTGCAAATGCTGCGGGCCCTGACAACATTCCAGCAATAGTACTAAAGACTTGTGTTCCAGAACTTGCAAAGTCCCTAGCCAAACTGTTCCAGGAAGCTACACCAATGACCATAAAACATCTACTTGCAATGCAGAAACTACCCAGACATGTCCTATTTGGAAAAAACAAGGACAAACCCACCCCATAGTCTACTTCAATCATCAATAAAGTGATGGAACAGTGTTATCAAGCAGCACTTGCTTAGCAATAACCTGCTGACCGATCTGCCAGGGCGTGTCAGGCCCTTACCTCATTATAGCCTTGAATCAAATATCAACAAACAAGCTGAATTCCAGAGAAGACAGTAATTTTCCGTGATATTAAGGCTGCATTTGACCGAGTGTGGCATCAAATAGCCTTAACAAAACTGGAGTGAATGGGAATCAGGGGAGTTGGCAGTTCTGACAAAGGGTCACTGAACTTAAAACATTAATTTGTGTTTCTTTCAACTGCTGCCAGAGCTGCTGAGATTCTCCTGCAGTTTCTGTCATTGTTTCAGATCACCAGGATCCACATTTCTTTGTTTTATTTCAGAGTAGTTTGTTGGTTGGAGGATGGCCATAGTCCATAGAGACTCAATCACTGCCATAATTTACAATAATATCTGGCGTATTGAAGAACACCTGATTGTAAATTCTATTGGGATGTTTTAGAGTTCTAAAGACAGGCTATAAGCATATGCACATTAAAGATAGTGCAGGACAGAGGGATGGATACATGCACTCTCCTGATGACCCTCTTCACTTGTTTCACATTTGTTAACAGAATTAAGCTCACAAAAACAGCATTGTTTAATCATTCTGCTGTATTCACAGGAATACACTTGCATACCTAAATTAGGAATTTTCATAAAAAGCACTCAACGGCCCACTGCAACATAATGTATTGTCAGAATTTTAAAGAGTTCAACTGTGGTCAACCATGGCAACAAATAAGTCTTGTTGTGATACTTTTCTCTTCTGATTTAGAAACAAATTGAATGGTTCAAGGGTTTTGTCACCCCATCAAACCTTCATTTTGCTACTATCTACATTTATTACTAATGTGTAAGTGATACAGCTCATAACACGGCACAATCAACAACTCTAAAGTGTACCTATTTTTATAGATTTGGTGCTATTTCACCAATATTTGTAGTTAATGTACGTGAAATAATTAGGTAACAAATAAAGGACTAAAAAGAAATGTTGCTACATTTGATGAGCATGAGTTTACAAACAATGTGATTATTTAACATAGTTATAAAAATTGTCAGGCTAAGCCAATTTTCCAGGAGATTATTAAAAGTGTCATTGCACAGAATGATTACAACGTTAGAGTTGCAGTCAAGCTGTTATGTCTGTGCTGGCTCACTGACTTAAAACAATTCACCACATGCCATGCTTCCTTTTTCTCCCTGCAACCTTGCAAATTCATCCTTTAAAAATAATAACTAAATCCCCCCTTGAATGCATTCATTGAACCTGCCTCCACCAACCTCTTAGCATTGCATTTCAGATAATAAACACTCATTGACTTAAAATCCTCTGTAGAAATGTCAGATCTTTTAAGTATTCCTGTGAGACCAAAATATCTAACAACGAATGGAAGACTCTGGCCCATGACCAATTAAAATAGAGGATGTAGCAAACATATCAAGAGTTCATCAGGAACATGCAGAGGTGAAGTTAAGCTGCTGGAGGAGTCACACAAACCTCCAATAGACGTGACCCTTCAAGCACCAACTACCCTACACATGGCAGAGTCTGCAGTTTGGGCATTAGATTCTGAGATGACTGATAAATCTATTGAACTGGAGTGGAAGCAAGTTATTCTCAAATTCAAGGGGATGCCTAAACAGAATCTTTTATACACAAATACATATATCATAGCGTTGGAGTACATTGTTATTAAAATAATTTGCTGCCGTAAGTTACCACATTGGAAAAGATAAAAAAGGTGCTAAGTTCATAACTTTTTGACTGAAGAAACCAGTTATCTTTCAACCATAAATGATCTTTTTGATTCCATATCTATAACTATACTATACTGAAACATTTGTTTTTTTTTCTTTTTATTCATTCACAGGATGAGAGCATCACTGGCTCGGCCAGCATTTATTGCCCATTCTTATCTGCCAAGAGGGCAGTTAGAGCCAACCACATTGCTGTGGGCCTGGTGGGCCAGACCAGGTAAGGATGGTAGTTTCCTTCCCTAAAGGATATTAGTCAATCAGCAGTGGATTCATAGTCATCCTTAGGTTCTTAATTCCAAACGTTTAGTGAATTCAAATTCCACCATCTTCTACGGTGGGATTTGAACTGGGATCCCCAGAACATTACCTGCGTCTCCAGCTTAGCAGTCCAATGATAATGCTACTAGGCCATTGCCTCCCCATAGTAAACTGCAAAACAAAAACGCCAAGTCAAAGTTCTTTTGGTTGCCGGGTCATCTTAAAGGGTGTTGAAGCATTCAGGTCTTGTACGAGATTACTGTAAGTCAATCACACTCAGGAATGATATGTTGGGTGTTGCAACTGCCTTCAGAAATAATATAGTATAAATGAAATATTTGTACTAAATATTGTTTAACTTGTTATAACTTGTCATGCTCAGAAAACACAGGCTCTTCAGGGTCATTTAGTGAATGGGAAACCCCTTGACTAATTTGTAATTTTCACAGATTAAGAAAGATTTGGAGTAAGCAAACTGCGAAGGACTCTACTATTTGATTAACTGGTAATAAAAAAGTGAAGGATTATCACTAAAAGAATGAAGGAGATTGGAGATTTTATATGGGCCATTGCAGTTTGGAGTATTTTACCAGCCATTAATAAGAAAAAAGTTATGTATTATGTCATTGAACAAGTATTTGAAAACATAAAAAAATGAAACTTTTTGCAGCACACAGAAGTTCTTATAAAGAACAATTATGAGCTGCAGTATAATTATCTATCAGTGGGGTATGGTGGCTTAATGGTTTTGGTACTGAATGGATAACCCAGAGGGCTGGATTCTGGATTTATATATTCAGAAATACGAGTTGAAATCTTAGCACACTGGTCAGAGAATTTCAGCAATAACCACTGAATAAAAGACATCTGAGATAGACATAAGCGTCAGCAGGTGGATGGATAGAAAATCCTATCTGGTTCTCAGCAACCTAGATGTTGACACTAGAATCAAGGATGTATCTGGAGTAGACGGACAGCAGCATTTCAAAAAGACGGCTTACCACGACTTTCACAAGGCAAATTAGGAATGTACAACTAATGCTGGCCATACTATCACCACTCACATCCCATGAAAGAATTTTAATGCCCTTTGGGAATGGTTTTTTAAAAAAATCTTTTATTACTTTGATCTGACCTATTTGTTATGCCAGATCCACATCAATGTGGTCAATTAACCACCATTTGAAATGGCCAAAACAACAACTCAATTTTGTTTCAAAAAGGTTGATACCTACTACCTTTGTAACTACATTTAGAGTTGGGAAATAACTGCTGCTCTTACCTTGAAGAGAAGTGGGAAAGATCCTTAGTACTGGTGGCTAGGTGGTAAGCACTGCTGCCTCACAGTGCCAAGGACCCAGATTCGATTCCACCCTTGGGTGACTGTCTGTGTGGAGTCTGCATCTTCTCCCCATGTCTGCATGGGTTTCCTTCGGGTACTCCGGTTTCCTCCCACAGTCGAAAGATGTGCGGGCTAAGTGGATTGGCCATTCTAAATTGCCCATAGTGTTCAGGGATGTGTAGATTAAGTGGGTTATCGGGGATGGGTCTAGATGGGATGCTCTGAGGGTCAGTGTGGACTTGTTGTGCCGAAGGGCCTGTTTCCACACTGTCGGGATTCTACGATTAATACTTCAGAATTTCACTTTAGAAATAGTCACTGTCTCCTAAAATTGGTCTATTTTTCTGTTGTGCCCTTGTACATTGTTATTATTTTTAAATTCATATTAACATTGGCTATGCCTTTTTCCTTACCTCAGGATGAGGCAAATACTCAGTTATTTTCAAATTCAAGGCTTATGAGCACCACATACTGCATGTTACCTTGACTGTTGACCAAGAATCCATGAAGTTAGGCTTTTGGGAAAATGCATAACAAAAATCCTTCTCTCCACTTTCATAGTATACTTCATCTTCATTTATCATTTCTGCAATTAAAAAAATACACAGTGCAGCAACAATTTCACATTATTTTATCATTCCTTTTTGAAACTTTACGGTTGAAATGCTGCAACACAATATTTCTTATAACATAAAATGCCTATAATATTAAATAATAATATGACTGAAGATATTTTCCCTGATTAAATCTGAAGCAGGTCAGATCATTTACTCTGCATTAAATATATAATTAAAGTTTAAAAATTCTAAGCTCCAACAGATTTCTAAATACTGTCACTTAACTATTATTGCATTGTTGTCAAAAACAAAAGTTGCTGGAAAAGGTCAGCAGGTCTGGCTGTATCTGTGAAGAAGTCAGTTAATATTTCCATCTGGCGACCCTTCTTCAGAACAGCACCCGCAGTTCTTTCGATTTCTATTGCATTCTTGTGTTGTATTTTATACCTTGCAGGCCTACTTACATCATTTCGCAGTTGTGGGCCTCCCTTGCTGGGGGATGCAGTGCTTTGAACTTTGATGTGAGTTTTGTTTTCATCAGGGCTGTTGAATTTCCAACGTAGCTTTCTGCTTCCACTGGCATGCGTGGAAACCAGTTATATTTTCACGTGAGTGGCACTTCATTTTTCAGTTATACTTAGTACCGTTCCTGACATACTCTTCTACACCACTCAATGAAACCATTTCTTTGACCCTCAACTACATGCTAGAAATATCCTGTATCTTTCTGTTAAGTAATGATGCCTCTAATTTACCTTTGCTATTGACACTTGCCTATTGTACTGCATCATGCATTCCAAATTGCTGAATAGCCAGCCCCATGGTTTTGGCAAGAAAATGGTGTTGAAACTCCTGAAAGGTACTTTCGGCTTTTCACTCTAATTTTCATTCAGTGTCCCACATCCCCAAGTTAACATATATTGAAACGTTCCTGTGTACTTCATTCCTAAGCCACTGAAAAGTATCTAGATTGTAAGTTACGCAAGGGGTATGGGGTGGATAGTAAGCATAGTATTTAAGTCATTGGAATCCGCCAGAATGGGCCACCCTATCCCCGTAACCATGCGTACATTGCGTAGTTCACATACACTGCTGCTACTGAGTATCGGTGTTGAGGCAGTGGATATGGTCCCAATCAAGTGGGCTGCTTTGTTCTGGACGGTATTAAGCTTCTTGAATGTTGTTGGAGATACACCCATCCAGGAAAATGGAGAGTATTCGAGCACGCTCCTGACTTCTGCCTTGTACATGGCGGATTTCTGAAGAAGGGTCTAGGCCCGAAACGTCAGCTTTCCCGCTCCTCCGATGCTGCTTGGCCTGCTGTGTTCATCCAGCTCTACACCTTGTTATCTCTTTGGTTTACAAATTGGCTTTTTAAGCAATTATCTGAAGATAGAGCCGGGACGCGGTCATATTGAGATAACAAAATACATCCGGTCATGGCCAAAATGAATTTCTACGGCCATGAAATAAATGTTGCATATGGACAGGGTGGTGAAGGAGACAAATCGTTGCTCTTCTCAAACCTGTGTACCATGGGAATACGCCAGTCCGCAACGAGGGTGGCTGCGGACCGTCCCCTACCGCCCAAGTTTGCAGCTCCTCCTGGCGAGAGTGCTGCAGCTCGGCCAGGATTCGCCAGTTTTAGACTGAAAGTTTAAGCCGCGCTGCGATACCTTGGGGCACTGCCGCTGCTCCGTTCACCAGAGCGACAGACGCGCAGAGCCAGGCACCCAGGACGCTGCCGAGCCTCCGCTGCCACAGCCACATTACGCCTCCCCGTCGCTATTCCCAGTCACGGCAACTCCTCTCTTCCCGCTCACACATACACTTTCGTTTTCTCGGCGCCTCTCTGGAGCCGCATGCGCCTTGTCTTTGGACAAATCTGCTCCACTGGTGACTGGCTGAGGTTTTGCGTCTGTTTTGTTGGACAATCCCCTCATTGCAGGGAAATCTTAAAAGAGTTTCTTGGAGTTCAAGGTTAGTCGTCAGGAGGCAGCTTGTTCAAGCTAGCAGGTAAATCATTCAAAATTTCATTTTTAAACGCCTTTACAGCTTTATTAATCATTAAAATGACCCAATTTTTTTTTGGGGGGGGGGCGTGGGAATCAAGTTTTGCCCGCACAGAGTGAGCGGAAATCCGTATTTTCACATCATTCAACATACCGGAATATAAAAAAAAATCTAAAGTTGGCAACCCGAAACTTCAGTCGGTAAATTGCAGGGGCAAATTGTTGTTGGTTTGGGGGTGTGGGGGAATGCAGTTGAACTTCAACCCATTGGTCATTGAAAAGCAAGGCAATCACTCATGGGTGTAATTATTTTATTATTTTGATTGGCAAACTAGCGAAATGTCACAGGAATGAGTGTTGGGGAATCAACGATTCATGGCTAGATTAATGACATGGGTGAAGGGATCAATGGCGTGTTGAGTGTGAGTGAGTGGGCACACTCAAAGGCAGGTGGTGTACAATGTTGGATGTAGTGAGGTTATTCCAGTCTGGAATAAGAGATAAAGCAGAAATGCATTTGAATGGGGAGGAGCCACAGAATTCTGCAGTACAGGGGGACCCGGTGTGTACATTTTCATTAAATTTCAGCATGTAGATAGAGCAAACACTTACAAAGGCAAACAGAATATTTGCCTTTATTGCATAGATAATGGAGTATAGTATTAGGGAACACTTGCTATGAACAAACACCGAAGTTGCCTGAATAACTCAGCAGGTCTGGTGGCATCTGTGGAGAGAAAACAGATTTTAAAAAATTTGTTCACAACATCTGAGTGTCGCTGGCCGGTCACCATTTATTGCATGTGCCTAGTTGCCCTTGTGAGGGTAGGTGGTGAGCTTCCTTCTTGAACTGCAGAAGTCCATTCCAGGATTTTGACCCAGCAATAGTGAAGAAATAGCGATTATATTTCCAAGTCAAGGTGATGAGTGGCTTGGAGGGGAGCTCACAGGTGATGTATCTGCTATCCTTGTCCTTCTAGATGGAAGTGGTTAGACAGGCTTGGAAGTTGCCATCTTTAAAGATTTTGGAAAATTTCTGCAGTGCGTCTTCGTAGAGTCATAGAATCCTACAGTGCAGAAGTAGGCTGTTCGGACCATCAAGTCTCCAAAGAGCATCCCACCCAGACTCACTTTCCCTCCACCTTATCCCCATCACCATGCACACATTGTGTAGATCTTACACACTGCTGCTACTGAGCATCGGTTTAGACAGAATGGATATTTGTGGATGTGGTCCCAATCAAGTGGGCTGCTTTGTTCTGGATGGTGTCAAGCTTCTTGAATGTTGTTGGAGATACACCCATCCAGGAAAGTAGGGAGTATTCACGCACACTCCTGACTTGTGCATTGTACGTGGTGGATCAACTTTGAGGAGTCAGGAGATGAGTTGGTCTTCACAGTATTTCCTAGGCTTTGACCTGATCCTGTACCAACTGTTTATGTGGTGAATCTGGTTCAGTTTCTTGTCAATGGTAATCCCAAGGATGTTGATAGTGGTGGGGTCAGGTATCATAGCACCTTTAAATGTCATGGGGTGGTAGTTATATTGTCTCTTATTGGAGATGGTCTTTGCCTACTATTTACATGGAGCAAATGTTACTTGCCATGTGTCAGTCGAAGCCTGGATACTGTCCAGATCTTGTTGCATTTGAACATGGACTGCTGCAGAACTGAAGAGTTGTGAATGGTGCTAAACATTGTGCAAACAGCAAACATCTCCATTTCTGACCTTGTGAAAGAGGCAAGTTCACTAATGAAGCAGCTCAAAGAGCTGGTTAGGCTGAGGACACTATACTGCAGTAATTTCTGCAGAGATGTCCTGAAACTGAAATAACTGGCATCCAACAACCATAACCATCTTTCCCTGTGCCAGGTATGACACTAACCTGCAGAAGAGTTTGCCATTGATTCTAGTTTTACTAGGGCTCCTCGATGCCACATTCAGCTGAATGCAGTCTTGATGTCAATTGCTGTCACTCTCACCTCTGCTCTGAAATTCAGCTCTTTTGTCAATGTTTGAATCAAGGCTGTAATGAGGTCTGGAGCTGAGTGGCCCTTGAGGAACCCAAACTGGGTGTCACTGAGCAGGTTATTGCTGAGCGAGTACTGCTTGATAGGATTGATGACACCTTCCGTCACTTTATGAATGATTGAGAGTTGACTAATGAGGCAGTAATTGGCTTGGTTGGATTTTCCCTGAATTATTTATACAGGACATATCTGGACAATTTTCCAAATTGTTGGTTAGGTGCCAGTGGTGTACTTGTACTGGAAAAGCTTAGCTTGAAGAACAGCAAGTTCTGGACCACAAACTTGCAGTATTATTGCCAGAATGTTATCAGTGCCCGTAGCCTTTGCATTATCCACTGCCTCCAATTGTTTTTGATACCATGTGGCTTGAATCAAATTGGCTGTAGTCTGATCTCTATGCTATTGGGGATCACTGGAGGAGGTCGGGATCAATCATCCACTTGGTATGTCTGGCTGAACATGGCTGAAAAAGCTTCAGCCTTATCTTTTGCATTGATGTGTTGGGCTCTTCCATTATTGAGGGTGGGGATATTTGTGGAGCATCTTCCTCCACTGAGTTGTTTAGTTGCCCACTACCATTCACAACTGGATGTGGCAGGACTGCAGAGCTTGGACGTGATCTGTTGCTTGTAAGATCACTTAGCTCTGTCTGTCACTTGCTGCTTATGCTGTTTGGCATGCAAGTGGTCCTGTTTGGTAGTTCCACCAGGTTCATCTTTAGTATGCCAACTGCTGCTCCTTGCATGCCCTTATACACTCTCTATTGAATCAGGGTGATCCCTTAGCTTGATGGTTATTGTTAAGAGGGGATATGCTGATCCATGAGGTTGCAGATTGTTCTGGTGTACAATTCTGCTGCTGTTGATGGCCCACACTGCCAGATGGTACTCAGTCATGAGTTGCTAAATTTGTTTGAAATACATCCCAATTAACAGAGTGATAGTGCCACACTGGATGGAGATATTCTTGATGTAAAGGCAGGCCTTCAGCTCTAAACAACTGTGCAGTGGTCACTGTTAATGATCGACTGTCATAGACAGATAGCTCTGCAACAGACAAATTGGTGACGATGACGTTAAGTATGTTTTTCCCTTTTGTTGGTTCCCTCACCACGTGCTGCAGGCCCAATTTGGCAGCTATAATCTACAGGAGCCAGCCAGCTCGATCAGTTGTGCTGCTGCTAAGCCACTCTTTGTTGTGGACATTTGAAATCCATTACTAGTACATTTTATGCTCTTGCCACCATCAGTTCTTCCTTCAGATGTTGTTCAACATGAACGAGCACTGATTCATGAGCTGGGGAAGGATGGTACATGGTAATCAAGGAAGTTTCCTTGCCTATACTTAGCCTGAAGCTGTGAGACTTCATGGGGTCCAAAGTCAATGTTGAGGATTCCCAGGGCAACTCCCTCCTATCTGTATACTACTGTTCCACCACCACTGCTGGGCTTGACCTATCTGTGGGACAGGACATATCTGAGGATGGTGATAGTGTTATCTGGGACATTTTTTTGTAAAGGATGCTTCTGGAGGTATGACTGTGTCAGGCTGTTGCTTGTCTAGTCTGTGAGACAGCTCTCCCAATTTTGGCACTAGCCCCCAGATGTTAGTGAGGAGGGCAGTTGAGCATCAACCACACTGCTGTGGGTGTGGAGTCACCTGTAGACCAGACAAGGTGACGATGGCTGGTTTCCTTCTCTGAATAAGCCAGGTGGGTTTTTTTTGTCAATTGTTTCACAGTCATCTGTAGATTTTTTTTTCCTAATTCCAGACCTATTTTGTTTATTGAATTCAAGTTCCACCGTCTGCCATGACGGGATTCAAACCTGCATCCCTAGAACATGAGCTGAGTTTCTGATTAATAGTCTAGTGACAATAACCACAAGTCTGTCACCTCCCCGTTCATATTTCAAGTCCAGTAACCTCCTCTAGAGCCGAAGTATTCTTGCTAGAACTGTCCTGGGCACTGGTGCATCAGACCCAGGTAATGTGGGCAATTTTGGTCACTTGCCTTAAAGAGGAACATATTTGCTTTGCAAGCAGTTCAGAGAATTTTCACCTAAGTAGATTTTGGGGCAGGGAGATTGCCTTGAGAGAAAGGATGGAACAGATTTGTTGGAGTTTGGAATGTAAGGTGACCTTCTTGTACAAGACAAGATACTGAATAACTGTGCCCGCATGGGGCAAGGACAATGTTTTCAGTTATAGGGATTCTAGAACCAGGGACCACAATTTTAAAAACATTTAAGACACATATTTAAGGAGGAATTTCTTATCTCGGGGAGTCATTCGTCTATATCATTTTCTTCCCCACCCCACACTATTTATTTTTTAATCAGATATCTGTTCGGATATGCTGTGACAACAGTAGACGCTGGAGTAGGCTATGCGGCCCTTCGAGCTAGCACCACCATTCATTATGATCATGGCTGATCATCCACAATCAGTATCCTGTTCCTGCCTTAACCCCATAACCCTTGATTCCACAACCTCTGCAGCAGGTTGGAATTGAGCCCAAACCTCCTAGCTCAGAAGTCAGGTCACTAATTTAGCATTGGCTGCTGGGTCATTGAATATATTCAGACTGAGTTAGACAAATGTTCAACTCTCAAGGAAATTAATGCTTATTTGGGCAGGCAGAAAAATTAAGGCACAATCTGATCCTCCACAATCTTATTGAATGGGAGCACTGACTCAAGGGATGTACTGGTTTGCTACTGTACCTATTTGTTATGTTTGTATGGCTATTTGCCATTACTAGTTGTTGGAGAAGCCTTCTGCATTTCCACACTGAAACGTTTCTGGTATGCTGAAGAAGGGAACAGCCCAAACACACACCATATGTTCTTTCCACAGATGCTGGTTGTTCTGTGGGTTTCTTGCGTTCATATTTCCATTATTTACATCTTTTTGTTTTTAATTTGATTGCCCAGTTGGAAGCTTTGGCCTGTTCAAATTGAAGTTGTTGCCTTCAAACTGTGCAGAAGGTCGGCTGTTCATTTTGTTGATAATAGTGTTGTCAATTCTGATTGGAGGCATTCTGCAAGATTTAATCATATGACATTTAACCACACAATGTCTGGTCATGCAGCACCTGTCATGTAATAACTGAAAAACATCATTGCATCGTTCTTCCTATTTCATTAGACTTGAATTCTGTGTAAAACAGTCAGCTCTATACTGGGAGCTTCAGTCAAAGCAGATTTCTACATGGACTTCAAGCTTCAAAACTGGCTGTGCAGATCAACCTGAATTAATCAAAGAAGTTGGAAAAAGTACTTCTTAATCATCCTAAACTCAGTTTAGCACCAACATTTGTAAATCCTTCCCTGACTTTGGACTGAAAAGGGGGGATCTCATAGGATTATAGATTTGATCTGTGGTGCAAGGTTTGACAGGCATGGATCAGCAACTGCTTCACAATGTTTCAATCAGCTCATTCATCTACACATCTAATTAATGTTCAACTACACATCATGTAGATGTCTGTGTCTGTATAATGCACTGACACAGCAAGACAATTGTAGAATGTTGTCTCCCAGCCTTAGCTACTCCGACTCAAAACCTTTGATGGAAATGTATGTGGATAAAAACATAAATAAGTAAGTTAAATGGACTTTTATAAATATATAATTATATGTAAAAAAAGCTTTCTAAACCACATCAATGTCACTCCACTCCTAGTCAATATGTGTTGCCACACTATTTGTGTCATCTTTTTCTCATTATTGGTTCCCATGTCCATACATATAATAGCTCAGATTTAGCGTTAGGAATAACAAATGTTCACTGTTATTAAGATGCAAGACAGCAATTTGCAGTGTTTTAACAGTCGCCTGCTGCAACCATCTCCTTCACTTCACTAAGTCTAAGGGTATTGGCTTACGACAGTAGGAGAAAACCATCAACAAGTCTTGATGAGAAGTGCCTCTTGTTTAAACAAGGGGTAGTTTATTGGATGATGGCAATCAGGTACAAGTTTAGGTGAGACACCTCATGAGGTTACTGGAAGTCCTAAGAATATAATTTTTTTTTATTTGATAAAGATCCTAAGATGTTTTTCCTTCAACCATACAATTTTAAGGAAATTTGGGGATTTTTTTCACGCATTCGTGGAATTTGAAAATTGTTGGCAAGACCTGTATTTGTTGCTCATTCACAATTGCCTTGTGAAGATAGTGGTGAGGGACTTTCTTGAATTGTTATGATCTATTTCGTTTGCCAAGAGTGCCCAGTACAGGAGGAGTTCCAAACATAACAGGTTTTAGTTACTAATGAACAGTCTTTCTGCCTTTGAAAGAAAATACTTTTACAAATGTGCAATCCCATTCTTGAGTATTTTAGTTATTGTTAAAGATTTTTTATTCTTTCTGACTCTTTTAACTCTCCCTCTGTTAACTCCATCATTTTCCTATGTTTTGTTTGGCTTTCTGAGTGGGATTTTAACACTAATTTAGATAGTCTAACTTACACTTCCTGATTTAGACATTGAATGGAATATAATGCCATTCCTTGTGGTGAGTCGGTGGCAGGGAGTATATTTAATTATGTGGGAGGTTGGCGGGTGACTCCCAACCTCCACTCCAATTAAGTCTGTGATGACAAGGCTTATAGACAGTCTTCTTGTCCCATTGCCAGTTGAGGTTCTTAAGTAAACAATTAATATATTCCTGAGATGGGGCTCTTGCTGTCTCTCCAGCCAATGGCTGAGATTACAGTTGCTTCCAGTAAATGCAGCCCTGCAGATTTCAGTAAAGATTCTTAATTCTTCTAATTTCCTGCAATTTCTGTTTTTGTTGTTTCAGATCTCCAGTATCCGCAATTCTTTAGTTTATTATCTCAGTCTTAGGTTGCACAGAACAAAACATTTGTCATTTTTTTCCCCAAGAGGTAAAGAATTTGGATTGAGAGAAATGGCAATAGACCAAACTGCTGTAGCCTACTCACATTTTGGATGCTGCATTGAATGATGCAGCACAGAAGGAGGCCAGAGCTATCCAATTAGTCTCTTCTCTCTGCTCTTCCACATAACCCTGCATTTCCCCAGCAACTATTTATTCAATTCCAGTTTACCCACATGTAAGGAGGATGAGTCATGATGAAAAGCTATTGATTATTTTGCACTCTGATGTAGAAGGCCAATACAGCCAAATCATTGTGGATGTATGTATTAAGGATTAAATTAAGGCCAAACAACTTAACTTTCTAATGTAGGACATGTTACCTCTGATGTGAAGAATTGGTATAGTTTATCCGTGACTCAACCATTGCTCTGGTATTTAAAATTGTGTGGCCTCATTATTGACATGCTGTGCGGGTTGGTGTGGGTGTTTTAACTTAAAGGAAAAAGCAATTCCAGTGGGAGTAGTTTTTATTGCATGTACTCCCCCTGTACAAGATGAACCTATTTTGAACTTGTATGATTGTTCTAAAAGATCAGTTTTTTCTTGCTGGTTTAAAAACCTTAAAGATTTTTTGTGATCTGTGTGTCTGACACGGAGGAACAGCCAAGTGAAGAAAGACTAATACGTTTTGCTTTCTCTTGTCCGTATAATCACATGATATAAAAATAATGAAATTGTTATTCAACTATAACAGTTAGGTTGTTTCAGTTGGTTTACAACAATGTTAGACAAGAGACAAGAGAAAGCTCCAGTGCTGGAAAGCCTTAATCTATCACACTCTGGGAACCAAATTTATACATTAGAACAAAGTGGTTTGCCCCATTATAATGGCATATATGCATGGCATGCAACCCAATGCCATAACATTGGTGACAGGAGCAAGTGCAGTAAGTTGGTGGTATATCTCCCAATTTTTAGTTTTGAATCTGCCACATTAACCAACATTCCTCTCTCAATTAACTCTCACCCATCCCT
Organism: Stegostoma tigrinum; assembly: GCF_030684315.1. NCBI lineage: Eukaryota > Metazoa > Chordata > Chondrichthyes > Orectolobiformes > Stegostomatidae > Stegostoma > Stegostoma tigrinum. The sequence goes on along the minus strand of NC_081360.1, from coordinate 35,986,529 downwards.
GAGGGGTCAATATCAAGGCCAAGCATGCCATAGATTTGCTTTAAACTTAACCACCTCAACACACACATATACAAATTTAAAATAATATTTTGTGGTCAAGATCATCTGGAATCTTTAGAATCTTAAAAATTTCCACCGGACAACTACTCAACCTCCTCTTTTCCAATGAAATCATGTCCAGTTTACAGAATTGTTCCACATATCCAATCTTTTCAACCCCTCAATCATTGTTGTTTCTTTCTTCTCTTATCATTTAATTGCTGTAATATCCTTTTTATAATGAGGCAATGAGAATGATGTAAAATGTTCTAAATGTGGTCATACCAGTGATTTACAAAGTGACAGGGCAATCTTTCCATCTTGTCTCAACATTGAATTTTTAAAATGAATTCCTAAAATCTGTTTTGCTTTACGTGCTGCCACAGAGCATTCTTATAATAGCATCAATTTATTTCCAGAATCCCAGACTTGTTTTATTTTTCATATTCTTCTTTTAACCACTTAATAGTTCTTTACTGGTTTTCTTTTCGTCTGCAATATGTGAAGCATTTTACAATTCTAAAGAATAGTTTAAAATTCTCTGTAGCTTATACTGTACAGCTTTCCAAGCCACCATTTCTACTAGTTTTGTACAATTTACACAAACATAGAGCTGATGTAAGTAGGTTTGTTAGTATGGGCTAAAGATTAATTAATGGACATAGAACAGACAGTAAGAATCAACAGATAATTTTCAGGTTGGCAGGCTGTAACTTGTAGGGTACCATAAAGATTAATGCTTGAGCATCAGCTATTTACAGTTTAGAATTTATGTTAGTTATGTAACTGAGAGGAGAGAGCGTTTTGCATCCAACTTTATCACATAGTTAGAAAGAAAAATAGCCCTGAGGATTTTAATGGGTTAAGAGTGGGCAAACATGTTGCACATGGAATATAATGTGAATTATTCATTTTGATAGGAAAAAATAGAAAATCAGAATATTTTAAAATGGTGCACAACTGAGAAACATTAGTATTCGGAAGGATCTGAATGTCATTGTATACAAATCACAGAAAAATTAACATTCAGGTACTGCAAACAATTAGGAAAACAAATAGTATGCCAGCTGTTGCAATAAAAGAATTTGAGTGTAAGATTAAAGCACTCTGATCATAACTGCATAAGGCCTTCATGAGACCCCACCTGGAATAATGGGAACAGTTTTGGTCTATTTTCCTAAGAAACAATGTACATGTTTTAGAAGGAATTCAGGGTCATTTGACACAGAAAATGGATGGGGAAATTATCCCATGATGATCGAGTAAATTTCACTCTTATTTCCTAAAATTATAAGAATAAAAGTTGATTTCATTGGAACATATAATGTTCTTAATGAGATTGGCACTATGTAAATACCAGGAGAATGTTTCCCCCTCAGTGGGGATTCTTAAACGAGAGGTCATAGGCTCAGTATCAAGTAATGGCCATTTTAGAATTGCAGTGAGAATCTCTTCATTCAGAGGTTTATGAACATTAGCAATTTTCTACTACCGAGAGCTGTGAATGCTCAGTGACTGGATATATTCAAGTCAGATGCCAACAGATTTTGAATATTGAGGGAATCGAGGGATTCGGGCATTTGTGCAGTAAGATGTAGCTGAGGTAGAAGATCAACCATGATTTTATTGAATGACAAGGCAGACACAAAATTCTGAATGACCTTTCTGTGCTCAAATTTCTTGTATTCTTTTCTTGCCTGAAAATGTAGCCACTGTACTAGACTCCTATTTTCAGATTATTAATGGAGGCATTACATGAAGAAGAACACAAACAAGCAACATCTGAGCTAATTGGTAAAATCCCATTCCTTGTATCACCACCTTCTGACTCTGTTGACAACCAATTACAGATCAATTGTAAAATAGTTCCACTTCCTTTAGCATGTTTGCTAGGATAGCATATCTGATGGTGAGATCCTGTGTCTTGTTTGGAATTCTCTCAATCAGTCCAGCAAAGCTTGGCCAAAATACTGTCGTTCTGTACTTTAAGCATTGTTCTTTGCAATCAACGTCACTAAAGTAGCCTAGTAGAAAGGGTTCAGTTCGTCCACTTCACCAACACCTTCCACCCCAACCTTAAGTTCACCTGGACCATCTCTGATACCTCTCTGTTTCCATCTCTGGCAACCACCTGGAGACTGATATCCATTTCAAGCCCACCGACTCCCACAGCAACCTAGAATATACCTCCTCCCACCCACCTTCCTGCAAAAATGCCATCCCCTATTCCCAATTCCTTTACCGCCACCATATCTGCTCCCAGGATGAGGCATTCCACTCCCGAACATCTCAGATGTACTCCTGTTTCAAGGACCGCAACTGCGCCCCCCCCCCCCCCCCCCCCCCCCCCCCCCCCCCGCCACTGGCAGGGGTTGAGAACCCCCTCAACCGTGTCTCCCACATTTCCCGCAACTCATCCCTCATACCCCCTCCCCGCAATAACAAGCAAAACACAATCTGCCTCGTCCTCACGTACCACCCCACCAACCTCCGGATCCAATGCATCATCCCCTGACACACCCGCCATCTGCAATCCGACCCCACCACCAAAGACATTTTTCCCTTCCCATCCTTATCTGCTTTCCGGAGGGACCACTCTCTCCGGGACTCCCTTTCCACTCCACACTCCCCCCCCAGTTCCACCACACCCGGCACTTTTCCCTGCAACTGCAGGAAGTGCTACATCTGCCCCTACACCTCTATCCCTCACGCCCATCCTGGGCCCCAAGAAGATTTTCCACATCTGCTAATGTGGTATACTGCATCTGCTGTCCCCATTGTGGCCTCCTCTACATCGGGGAAACCAGGCGGAGGATTGGGGACCGCTTTGCAGAACGCCTATGCTCGGTTCGCACTAAACAACTGCACCTCCCAGTCGCAAACCATTTCAACTCCCTTCCCATTCCTCAGACGACATTTCCAGCCTCGGCCTTCTGCAGTGCCACAACGATGCCACCTGAAGGTTGCAGGAACAGCACCTCATATTCCACTTGGGAACCCTGCAGCCCAATGGTATCAATGTGCACTTCACCAGCTTCAAAATCTAACCCCCCACCACTGCATCCCAAAACCAGCACAGCTTGTCCCTGCCTCCCTAACCTCTTTCCTCCCAACTATCCCCATCTCCTACCTCCTAGCCTCTTCCCGCACCCTTGACCTGTCTGTCCTCCCTGGGCTGACCTATCCCCTCGCTAACTCCATACCTACACTCACCTTCACTGGCTCCATCCCCGCCTCTTTGATCTGTCTGTCTCCTCTCCACCTATGTTCTCCTCTATCCATCTTCTATCCGCCTCCCCCCTCTCCTTATTTATTTCAGAACCCCCTTCCCCTCCCCTATTTCTGAAGAAGGATATAGGCCCAAAACATGAGTTTTCCTGCTCCTCTGTTGCTGCTTGGCCTGCTGTGATCATCCAGCTCTACACCTTGTATTCTCAGATTCTCCAGCATCTGCAGTTCCTATTATCTCCAGGAGAAAGGGAACCCTGTTTAAAAACATCCAATGTTGACATGAAATTGAGACTTAAAAATGGTTTTAATTTACAATTTTCAGCTAAAAGAAGATCTTTCTAATAGCTTTTTTTTTAACAAAGCTCTGGTTAAAAACACAACTCTAGTGCTGCTACTGATTCGACTTCCTGTGATTTTGAAAGAATACACATGTCCTTGAGAGGGTGCAAAGGAGATTTACCTGAAAGGTTTGATATTAGCTGCTGTATTTGGCTGGAGAAAATAGGGTTATTTTCCATGAAGTATGAGAAGTCACGCGTGATTTAGAGGTGCACAAGATTATAGCAGATTTACATAAGAAAGACAAAAGAGAGGTTGTTAGCATTACCTGATGTACAACGATCAGGGGACAAAGACATAAGATCATGGGCAAAAAACACCAGGATTACACCTCATTGGGGAAACATACTGGTATTCTAGCCCTGCTATTGCAGCAACATCACAAAAGTAAATAATTTCATAAAAGTACACAAAATCCCCAAATTTACTTTTCTTGGCCAAGGTTGACAAAAAGCATGGACCAGGTTTCTGCACTTAACAGGAATTATTATTACAAACAATTGATTCTAACTTCAGGGAAACAAATATGGATTGTCAATGTATAACTCTACTAGTGAAAACTCTAACCCTCTTTTTAAAACTTCCCCTACGTACAGACCAACACAGAACAAAATAATAATTTGGTGGTGTGAGGAACTGTGAAACAGTTAATTGCTGCTCTCAGGGTTCACTAAAATGATCTTTTCAGTTTGTCAGAGCTTGCTATTTAGTGACCTGTCTCTCTTTCCAGGTACTTTCAGTTCTTCCAGGAGGCACAGAGCAATGGGCTCACAACTTATAAAGTCTCTGAATTAATGGCTAAAAGCAGCAACTGAAAACGGAAAATAAACTGACTATCTTCAGGCTCTAGGAGCTTCTTTCATTCCAGGGACAAAGTTGGCAGCCTCCTTTCTGGAGGCCTGGAGGTTTCTGGCCATCTCATTCACACCGAAAAGCTGATCAGCTACCTGGAATCAATCAAATCATTGTTGTAGACAAAAGGCCTTTGTCATTGGTCAATGCAGTGATGACAAATTGTCAATCAGCTAATCGTTGCTGTTTGAATCTAATTTTTTTCTACACATTCTCTAGTTTCAGTTGTCTGAAGTAATTTCCTCCCACTGCTTGATTAAGCGGCATGGTGGCACAATGGTTAGCATTGCTGCCTCAGCACCAGGGACCCAGGTTCGATTCTAGCCTCGAGTCTCTGTCTGTGTGGAGTTTACACATTCTCCCTGTGTCTGCGTGGGTTTCCTCCGGGTGCTCCGGTTTCCTCCCACAGTCCAAAGATGTGTTGGTTAGGTGGATTGGCCATGGTGTTCAGCGATGTGTAGCTTAGGTGGGTTATAGGGGGATGGGTCTGGGTGGGATGCACTGAGGTTCCGTGTGGACTTGTTGGGCCAAAGGACCTGTTTCCACACTGTCTGGATTCTAAAAATACAGCATTGTATACAGTACTTACAACAAGTATCAGTAATCTGCTTTTTAAAAGTGTAGTAATCCCATCCACACTCCTTGGGTTTCAAAACAATCCTTTTCCCAATTTAGTCCACAATCAAAAATACAGAAAAATGAAGTGAGATGATATTTGCACAGGGGAGGTATGAGGAAGAAATTGTTTACATAAGGAGCTGAAGTTACCTGAAACTTTCTGCTTAACAGAGTTACGGACACAAATTTGGTCAACTATTTTAAAGGAAATTGGAGAGCACTTCAGTGAATAAACTTTCTGGGCTATAGGAATAGAGTAGATATGTGGGACTGACAGAATTAGTCTAAGGAGAGCTGGCATGAACTCAGTTGGCCAAATGCCCTCTTCTGTGCTGTTTTTCTTCATGACTTCAGAACACTCCTAACTTTGTACAGTAGTACTGAGATTGAGAAAGAAGAAAATGCAATGTATGTTTTTGGAAAGATAACTACAACCAACCCCTATGTGTTTGTACGAATATTCGTACAAGTTCAATTTATGTTGTATGTGCATAGCAATTGTCATGTGGATGTTGTATTTGAAACATTTGAAAAAAACTCACCATCATTGGTTTAATCATATTATTTATGCTTTTTCATTTTGTCCAATACTTGATGTCCCACATACCTTCCCTGGAATGAATTAAAATACTTAGTCGATGAGCATTTTGATATTCGAAGTGCCCTTTTTATCTGTGGTTTGTGAAATATACTGGGAAGACTTGCTGAAAGCAGCTAACTTGAATTTATGCAGGTGGGACCAACAGGACTGCTTGATAGCTGGTGAGTCAACACAGAACAAAAGAAATGCTGATGATACAACTTAGACAGTGACTATTCTTTTGCAAGCATGAGAAAAGAAAGTGGTGATATTGGTTCAAAGTTTGTTCAGCAAGCTCAGGTGAAACAGAGCCTATGGATATTTAGGAATGAAAGAGAACTGAGAACTTCATAACAGGTTTAAAGTGTGGTGAGGTTGATTCAGAGAAATTATTCTGAATGATTCAGTAGGAATTGGTGCTGGACAGTGTTGGAGAAAACAACAAATGCCAAATTTCATAATTAGGTGAAGAAAAGGGGATACATATTTCTTCAACGAGTTAAAGACTGAACAGGACAAATTTGGAGAGTGAAATACTGGCAGAACTCACATGCTAGCCACCTTTTGGAAAGTAAGTTGGTAGAATATATAGTAATGCGATTTTACATTGGCTCCGTGTCTCCAGCTTTTCCAGTTAAGTTTACAAATTTACAGATGAGAGCAAATAATATTGGAATTGTAGGATATATGACAAATTGTGGCAAATTTTGTGACAGCCTTCTAAAAATGTCTCCATTCATAGAGCCATACTCCTCAACTCCATGCTCCATATTCATAGTTATAAGTTTCTAATGTGGCATATTATAAAATTTCTTTCCATACTGTTTAGTCCTAGTGTTCAGTAACCAATTTAAAGAAACCAAAGTGCTGGTTAATTGTAAACTTTCAATCATCAGTGCTTAGAAGTTTGACTGAGCCCCAAAGGAAAGCTATCCCTGTAGCTGAATAGATGAGCCTGAGGCGCTTGCAAAATTGGGCATTGGGCCTCATCATCAATAAATCAGTGAATTGCAGAAACTCACTGATTACCCTGAGCAGATCACAGAAGAGAATCGATGAAGAAAATGTTACGTCAATTGCTGAAGTCATTAATGGGGGCTGTGGGAAAAGGAGATAAGTCAGGGGCTAATAATCAGTTGCCTCAACAGGGATTGATTAAGTCTGTGAGTTAGTTTACTTAAAACAGTGAACCACATATGAAGCAGATGTTGCAGTTCACCAACAGGAGGCTGGAAAAACCCAGCAAGCCAGACAACATCTGGAGAAAATGAAAAGTCAGCATTTCGAGTATTACTTTTCTTCAGCACTGAGAAGTAGAGTTACTGCTGGGTAGAGTTGCAATACAAGGAGCACATTGAATCCTTAAAGGCGATGTACATATATAATACATATAACCGGGCCATAGTAATCAGAAAGATCATCAGTGCACATCAAATGAAGAGAATCTGTGGGGATCTGGAAGGAGGCATCACTGGCTGGCATCAGGGGTCAGAATTCACTGTAAGGTAGAAAGTAATCGGGCAGGTTGCAGAGCTAATGGAAATGTGGGAAAAGAATCGTGGGTTGGGGGGAATTGTAGATGGCAGCAGCTTACATGGCTTAATGTGGAATGAGATAAACAATTAGACCCAAAGTTCAGGTGATTCTAGCTACTCGGTTGACCTCAACAGTGACTTGCATTCCCAGCAATGTGCCGCAAAAATAGTATGACTTGAAGAGTAAAGAAAAATGTCCAATTAATTGGGCATGGTGAAAGATGTCAGGATATATGGCAACTGTATCATGTTGGTTATGCTTAACAGTCATACCATGTTGACTATATACAACGATTGTACTATTTTGATGACATAATGACTGTTACTCAACTATAATAACTATACTACGTTGGTTCTTGTCATGAAGTTAATGGTATGGACTATTAAGATTTAATCCCATTGATTCATATCTGGGACCTCTGTTTGAAAGAAAACAACCTTCAATGATTCAAGGTGTTCTGAAGAAGTCACCTGACTTCAAAATAGCAAAATTTGACCAGGAATTACAAAAATGAATGCATAAACAATATTGCCAAGGAATTAATTTGCAATAAGATAGTTGAAACTGACAATAATAACAGACCTCTCATTTGCAGGATTGACCAGAAACAAAGGACATGCAACAAACTAATTATGCAAAGAGGGCTCTAAGGAACTCTCTATCTGCACAGTTGGGCTGAGAAGTGGCAGATGGAGTTTAACCCTGAAAAGTATGAGTTGATTCATTTTGGAAGGACAAACTTGAAAGCAGAATACATAGTTAACAGAAAGATTCTTGGCAGTGTGGAGGAACAGAGAGATTTTGGGGTTCATGTCCACAATTCCCTGAAAGCTGCCACTGAGGTGGATTGAGTTGGTAAAAAGGCATTTGGTGCGTTAGCTTTCATTAATAGAGGAATTGAGTTCAAGAGCCGTGAAGTTATGCTCCAGCTATACAAAACCCTGGTCTGGCCACATCTGGAGTATTGTGTCCAGTTCTGGTTACCTCATTACAGGAAAGATGTGCAAGTGTTGGAAAAGGTGCAGAGGAGATTTACCAGGATGTTGCCTGGAACGGTTGGAAGGTCTTACAAGGAAAGAGTGAGAGAGCTAGGACTTTTCTCTTTAGAACGATGAAGGATGAGAGGTGACTTGGTAGAGATGTACAGAATGATCAGACGTATAGATAGAGTGGACAGCCAGAGACTTTTTCCTAGGGTGGAGGTAGCTATTATGAGGGGGCATAGTTTTAAATGGAGGTAGATTATAGGGGAGACGTCAGAGGTAGGTTCTTTACTCAGAGAGTGTTGGGGGCATGGAATGCATTGCCAGAGAGGGTAGTGGAGTCAGCCTCAATAGCAGCATTTAAGCAGCTATTAGATAGGCATATAGATGATAGTACAAAGTAGGGGTGGAGGTTAGATAGACCTTAGATTTTGGGTAAAAGTTCGGCACAACATCGTGGGCCGAAGAACAGTACAGGCCCTATGTTCTATGTTCTATCTATTTCAGTTGCATCCCGATAGCTTTGGTAGTGGGAGGTTAGAACTTCTTCATTGACATGGATTGCCTGTACATTATGTACCAGTTGTCCATTGTCACATAATTGAAACTGTACTTTGAAGAACTAACATGAACAGCTGTTTGTTACAGAAATGCAGTACCTTCAAAAAAGCCTGCAGGATGGAATAATAGTACAGCAGCTCATTCTCAGCACATTTTTTTTCAAGCTTGGATGAGGTGGGGTACATCAGAGATAGAGAAATTAAAAATGAAAGAAATATTCAAGTACCACAGCACCCATGCTGGAAAAGGACTGATTGTAATTTGAAAGAGACCCTTGACTACAATCCCACTGGAACTTCAAGACCAACATCAAAAAACATAATTCTTTTTTATTGTCTTTAACTTCCTTTTTGAAATTCCACCTCTCCCACCAGGTACCTTTTTGTTCTGTTTGCTTGCACTCAAGTGCATGTTTATTATGAAATTTATCTTTTTAAGTAATATTTTTACTTTTAACTAAGTGATTTTTTTAATGGTAACAAAACAAACTATTCACTTGCTAACTCAAGAACTCTCTGGTTTGGTTTTTCGTAGACTTACACATGGTTTGTATATTTCCACATAGCTTTAAATATGGAGTTGAAAGGGTTCACTATTTTAAAGGAGACATGAGCAATTCATATCATTTAAGCTCTTATACCAGCCTCAGGAGTGAAAAGAGAGGAATGTATTCATCCTCCCGATTTGGCTGTAACACTTATTGTTAGTTTTTAATGTTGAGAAAGAAATAGAGGCTAGACAACACACTAAATACTGATGTTTTGAAAACCGTTCACATTACAGAAGAGGAAGTGCTGGAGGTTTCAGATAAATCTCCAGGACCTGATCAAGTATGGCATAATGGTGGCTCAGTGGTTAGCACTGCTTCCTCACGGCACAAAAGGCCCAGATTTGATTCCACCCTTGGTGACTGTCTGTGTGGAGTTTGCATATCCTCCCCATGTCTGCATGAGTTTCTGGGTTTCCTCCAGGTGTTCCAGTTTCCTCCCATAGACCAAAAATGTGCAGGCTATGTGGATTGACCATGGTAAGTGCAGGGTCACAGGGATAGGGTGCAGTGGGTGGGTCTATGTTAGATGCTGTTTGGAGGGTTGGTGTGGATTCGATGAGCCAAATAGTTTGCTTCCACACTGTACGGATTCAATGATTCTTAGTGTATCTCCGGACATTGTGGGAAGTTAGGGAGGACATTTCAGAGCCCCTAGCACAAATATTTGTATCAGATATTAACACAGGTGAAATACTGGAGGTTAGTTAATGTTATACCTTTTATTTAAGAAAGGCTGTAAGGAGGTCTAGGACCTCTAAACCTGTGAGGTGATTTTGAAAGAAAGGTTTTACATGTATTTGGAGAAGCAAGATTGGTTAGAGTTAGTCAGCATGGTTTTGTGTGAGGAAGATTGTGTCTCAAACTTGCTTGAACTTTTTAGTGAAGTAACCAAAAAGATTGAGGGCAGAGGGGTAGACATTGTCTACATTGACTTTAGAAAAGTCTTTGATAAGGTTCCAAATGGTAGACTAATTAGTAAAATTACATCACCATGGGATTCAGAGTGAGCTTGCCAATTGGATACAAAATTGGCTGAATGGTCGGAGTCAGAGGGTGGTGGTGGAGGCTTGCTTTTCAGCCTGGAGGCCTGAGACCAGTGGTGTTTCATAGGGATTGGTACTAGGTTAACTGATGTAAATGATTTAGATGAGAGTATTGGAGGCATGGTTTGCAGATGACACCAAAATTGATGGCATAGTGATAGTGAAGAAGGTTACCTAAGATTGCGAATTGATCTTAATCAATTGGGTCAATGAGCTGATGAGTGGCAGATGGAAGTTAATTTGGAAAAATGTGAGCCATGGCATTTTGGCAAATCAAATAAGGCCAGGACTTGTACAATTAATGGTAGGGCCCTGGATAGTGTTGTCGAACAGAGACTGTAGGTTCAGGTATATAATCTTTTGAAATTTGCACCACATGGCATTTAGCATGCTTGCTGTCATTGCTGAGATGTTTGAGTATAGAAGTTGGGATTGTATGGGATGTTGGTGAGGCTCCTTCTGGAGTAGTGTGCAATTCTGGTTGCCCTGTTAAAGGAAGAATATTAAACAGGAGGTTTCAGAAAAGATTTACCAGGATTTTGCTGGGAATGGAGGTTTTGAAATAGAAGCATAGTGTGGAAAGAGTTTTTTTCACTGGAGCATAGGAGGTTGAAGTGTGACTTTATTGAGGTGTTTAAAATCATGAGGGCCATAGATTACATGAATAGCAAGGGTCTTTTTCATAGGGTGGAGGAGTTCAAAACATGGGAGCATATTTTTGAGGTGAGAGGAGAAAGATTCAAAAAGGACATGAGCGGCAACTTTTTACAGAGAGGAATTTGTGTGTGGAATGAACTGCCAGAGAAAGTGGTCGATGCAGGTACATTTACAAAGTTTTAAAAGAAATTTGTCTAAGTTCATGAATAGGAAAAGTTTGGAGGGATATGGGCCAAGTGTAGGCAGGGGGATCTAGTTTAGTTTGGGAACATGGTTGGTGTGTACTATTTGGACTGAAGGGTCTGTTCCCATGCTGTATGACTATTATCTCCAAAAACTGTAACATGTTGTTTATATAGAACAGCTGTTCTTTTTTATATATAAGAAACAATAAACAACTGTCTCAGTTTTAAATGAGGCATTTACAGGATTGACCTTCTCCCAATATCTTGCTATCGGGCTATGTGCTTACAAATTCATACATGAAAACCTCCCACTTTCTTCAGGAGCCCCATGGGCTTGAAGTATTTACGCGAATGTAAATTATTCCTATTTAATGAGGATGCGCGAAGGGTTCCCAGCTAGCTGCACAATTGAATAGGTTCAGCGTACAACTGGATTTCAGAATCTTTACGGACGTGAAAAATAACGTTCATTTGTGTTTCACCATCTGCATGTCTCATGGATAAATATCCAGTGTGACCCATTGCCTAAGCGAAGTGCACAGAGAGAAAAAAGCCAGGATGAGCATGAAGTGATCTTTTTTTTGTTGTTGTTGCAATTTTCTTGTTTGAAAAACAAACAGCCTTTTATTTTTCCTGTGTGGGGAAAATGCCCCATGATACACACTCACCTCCACGTTCTTGATTGAGATTCCAGTCCCCCTGTGAACACATGATAACTTGGACAAAGCCAGAGGGAAAACTTGTCAAGCTAGTCAGCCGGAACGCGATTCCAGCTTTCTTTCCTGAATTCGCTAACCGAAAGTCCACGTTAGAAGGGAGGGGATGGGGTGGTGGTGCGGAGGAGTCTGGTTGACTGCAGCGTCGGTTTAATAAGGCTGAAGTGGCAGTGATATTTCTGGCTGCGCCTAATCCTGTCTCTTTCTCTCTGCTTGTTCCCCAGAGCTTACTGAAATGGGAAGGGGGTTGGTTTTGGATTCTGAGGCTGGCGTGGAACGTCAAAGGAAGCCGGACCAGCTCGGAAGCACTCCGCTTTCTTCTGAAAGTCAGGTTTAAGATTATTGCGCCTCAAATCAAAACGGGAAACTGGTGGGAAACATTGCGGAAATTGACTTTTTTTTTGCTGTCAGAGTTCCGAAGACGGATATGGCGAAGCATCATTCCAAATACAAATCAAAAAACATTTGAAGGACTATTATCTATCAGATTCATCTGATTTAGTAATGTTTTGTAGCGTTGGATAGATAGCATGCATCAAGACTAACAGATGATAATAATCTGAGATGTGCTATCAATTATCTCAGTGTCATCATGATTGTGAATATGTTCGCATCGGACAATACTAAAACGTCGTGTACTGCCAAGGGCTGATACAACTGCATCTCCAGAGTCCAGTGGGAGACCGCTTTGTCCTTCTAGCGTATGTTCAATGCTTCAGTCTTACAGAGCCAGGTGTTGTTACTAAACTCACATCATCTGTATCAATAATTATGTTAATATATTGTATATCTATTTTCCAATCAATCCTGTAACCCGCTGTGAACTTTAAACCGGCTTTCCGAACATGGTCATGTACAATACTTGTCAGTCACAAAATAAACATGATCTAACAAGGTTGGGTAATGATTTAATAATGATAAAGCATGGGTGCGGCTACCTCCCTTACCAACATAGATTGCCAAGGTAATTTCATTGAAATAACTTATACAGGATCAGAAGGTCATTCGGCCCCTCGAGTCTGCGGTGCCTTTCAGCTGATCTTCCACCTATCCCTTTGAAAGAATAGATCCCCACTTACGCCTTCGTGTTTGAGATAAATATGAAATCTACTGGAGGTTCCAAGTTAAAATAAATAATGCATCTATTTCTCATTACTTTCACAGTTACACGTCGGCAAATTCTAACAGAAAAAATGATGACTATTGTACCATACGTAGGTAAACAACATCAAACTGACGGTGAATTAATCAGAACTGAAAACATTCTTTAAAAATGGGGTTATTGTCTTTTGACTCATTCAGGGGACGTGGGCGTCGCTGGCTGAGCCAGCATTGATTCCCGTCCCTAATTACCCTTAAGAGGGTGATGATGATCCACCTTCTTAAACCGCCACGGTCCCTGCGGCGAAGGGTACGCCTACAGTGCTGTATTGGACGGAGTGCCAGGATTTTGACCCACAGATCTTTGTGATGTCTAACCACAAACAAATATTGACCAGGTCTTGTTCTGAATTCTGATTAAACATGAGTTTCCAAGACCTCACATCATCGGACTGGAAGGATAATCGTTATGTCAAGGATCTCAACTTGTTGGTTTCAGAAGATGCCGCACATCATTATAGCGCAGACAGTAGTCTCTCGCCTGGTGGCTCGTTTCGAGTTGCCCTTTCCCCCTCTGTCTGAGTGGAAATTAAATCTGTAGAACGCCAATACTTTATTAGTCAAGTATAATGACACAGGGGAACCCTGAACTCTGGTTTGGTTGCTGCTACACCACTCCATACTCTATCGCCTATCACATTGCTTAAAATCGAAATTTTTGACAAAGCTTTTTTTCGTTCATTTGTCCTGATATCTGCCTTTATGCCCCAATGCCATGTTCTAAAATGCCTCTGCGAGGCACCTCAAGACGTCTTACATTCTAGTGACTGTTGTTAGTCCTTAACAAATTAATTGATTGAAAACTGCTCTAGGGTAATTCCATTCAGAGGGTGTTGTAGATAAAGTGAAGCACCCTCCACACCTAGTTTATTTTGAACAATTATTCATCGATCTTTTGGAGAGTTCAGCACTGAAACCCTTCGACTCACTAGTTTAATTTCCAATCTCTGAACGATCCATTTCCTTCGATCGGTAATTTGAGCTATTTACAACATGCCAATCTGCGTAGCAAAGAAATTCCTAAAACAAAAGTGGTGTGCATTTCTTCAACACAGACATTTTCGTTAGCTCCGCGCTCTCTAAGATTGCCACTAACTAAATACTTATTCTTAACAATATATTATCATGGGATCCAAACACAATGTTGGCCTCGACCTAAAATCCCTTTGTAGTGTATTTTATTATTTGGTTGATCCCTTTGTTGTAGAAACTGATTGGAACACCTGTAACCTTGAAAATTTCGGGCGCGGAGTTGTGAAACCATCAAATTGTGGAGGTGGCTCTCTTTCCTCATCAAACGCACGCAAGAAACTCAGAGGCGGATAATGCCCTCTCTGCACACCCACCCACCCCCGCAGCTTCCTGCACCTGTCTGGGGAAACTGGTTTTGAACAGATTACTAAAGCAGTATTGCACCACATGTGTTTAGCAACGTTTTCTGTGATCCAGCAACAGAGACAAAAGAGGGACGTGACTGCCGCTGTCTATTTAAAGGATGCAATGCTACATGGAGAGTTTGAGCTGGAGAGAGAGACTGAATAGGCTGGGACCTTTCTTTCCCTGGACCGTTGGAGGCTGGGGGGTGACCTTACAGAGATTTATAAAATCATGAGGGGCATGAATAGGGTGAATAGCAAAGGTCTCTCCCCAAGGTAGGGGAGTCCTAAAGGGCATAGGTTTAAGGTGAGAGGATAAAAATTTTAAAGGGACCCCAGGGGCAATTATTTTTAAGTAGTGGGTGATGAGTGTATGGAATGAGCTGCCAGAGGAGGTGGTGGAGGTGGGTACAATTACAACGTTTAAAAGGCATCTGGATGGGTGTATGAATAGGAACGGTTTAGATGGATATGGGCCAAAGGCTGGCAAATAGGAGTAGATCAGTTCAGGATATCTGGTTGGCATGGATGAGTTAGACCAAAGGGTCTGTTTCCATGCTAAATGACACTATGTGTGCTTTTTACAGGGAATACATGTGGCAATTGGACACAGCTTCTGTGCCGATGTAATGTGTTTGTTGACTTCTCGACTCCAGTCCATCATTATTTGGATTGTTAAAGACGCATTTAAACAGAGGTGAGGCAGTGACATCTGATTGTTTCACAAACTTCTGGGATTCCGAATCCTTTATTGGGAAAGGAAGGCAAACTTGTTTACATAGTTCTTATCCCAACGATTAATCTGAACCTTTCAGCAGTTCCAGTTGAAGTTACCCACCACTTTGCAGTTTCCCAAGAAATAATTCTATATACTGCACATCATCAGCAATCCAATGTTATTTTTCAGAAACAGTTGAAATATTAATGTCATCTTTAGTCTTGGCTATTTATTTCCCAGATTTGAACAAATCTGAATGAGAAGGAATGGATTTGCTTGTTTTCTGGATTTTAAATCCCATTTGACACCATAGCAGCAGGAGTATACAAGTGGCAAATTAAGTTACATATTTGAGCATACCCTGCAGTAGAAGACACCACATGAATATAGTGAAATTTCTTTGAACCATACTGTGACACAATGTAGTTGTTGCAGTTCTGACTTTCTATGTTGCACGCTCCCTGGTGTCAGAAAACTTGTGTGTCGAAGGACTGAGTAATGATCCATGAAGGAAAATGGAACCTCCATGCTGTCTAATGGCTATTTGCAGAATCCTGAGAGAATGGCACCCAAGTGCATTCTGAGCTGCAAATACTTTGTCTTTTGGGTAGACCAGGTGGATCCAAACCATACAAAAAGCATCACTAAACAAATGAACATTTTCTTTCAGAATGAGAGTCAATGAATGATGTACTGCACCTGGAGTAGTAGGCGCTGCTTTGGTTTCCTTATCTTAAGAAAGATGTTATTGTTGTTGAGGGAGTGTAATGAGGGTCACCTGACTTGTTCCTAGGATGGCAGGACTGACCTACCAATAGAAATTAAGCAACTGGTGCCTGTATTCTTTAATGTTTAGAAGAATAAGAAGTGAATTCATTGAAACCTACAAAATACTTTAAATGGATATTCAGGTTACCTGCAGATAATTAAAACAGAAAGTGCTGAAGAAATTCAACAGGTCTGGCAGCATCAGGAGAGAGAGAAGCAGAGTTAACAGTTTGAGCCTGCTATGAGTCTTCATCAGTACTGAAAAATAGTAGGTTTTATGCTGGCGAAATGTGGGAGGGGGAGCAAGTAGAACCAACTGTGTGGGTGCCCAGAACGAAGACAGAGATAATGATGATAAAGGAGAGATAAAGATTCAAAATGGATATGTGAAGGTGTGAAAGAAATCTTAGAAGTTGAAAAACACTGAGTTCCTCAAACATTTTCTCTTTACAGAGTCACTGAGCTTTTAATAGCATGGAAAATGGCTTTTCAGCTCATCATGTCTGTGTTGGTCATTAAACATCTATCTGCTCTAACCCTATTGGCCTGTAGCTTTGAATGCCATGGTATTTTAAGCCTTTATTAAAATACTTTTTAAATATCTTGGTGGTTCCTGCCTCAACTTCCCATTTAGGCAATGTGTTCTGTTGTGGAGTAGACCGAACCTCCTCAAAACATGTCAAGGAAATAGTTTGGACCCTAGCTTTTTTGTATTTTAAAGGTGAGTGCCAGGCATGGCATTCTGGATGCAATTCGATTGGTCAAACTACCAGGCTTGAAACAAAACACTCTAGATACATATACTATAGTTAGAATACAAACAAAAGAAAGAAGGATTGGAATAACAATTCTATTGGAGAACTTAACAAAATGATAGATGCTGTAAATAGCAAACAACAACTGTTCCAATACAGTAATATTCCATAAACACACACTCATCAGACACAAATTAAGTAAACTAGATTGTCTCGCATGCAATTCTCCAGTCTAGGAAGAAAAAATATCAAGAGAAAAGCTCAGAGAAAGAGAGAACTCAAAGTGTTTTGTTATAGCAGGGAGAGATAGCAGCTTCCATACCCCAACAGCTACTGATAGCTAAACTAATATCCTGTGGGAGTTTGACCCCACCCATTCAGACTGCTTCTATTGTTACAACTTAAAATAAAAACCCAACACCTCATAAACTGTTTACTTCATTGACTTGAAGCATCTTGCTTCGTGTCTCTGTCTCAACCTTTCTTGATCACAAGAAAAGGACAAAATACACCTCTTAAAGCCATAGCATTGTCACAGTTCCAAATACTCACAATCCTTTGGGTGAGAACATTTTCCTCAAATCCCCTCCAAACCTCCTGTTCCATAGCTTAAAACTGTAACCCTAGTTTACTATCCCTTTATGAAGGGGAAAAGTTTCTCTCTATCTACCCTATATAAGCTGCTCATAACTCTGTACACCTCAATCAGGCTTCAACTCTGCCTTCTCTGTTTTGAGAGGAAAAACCCCAAACTATTTTGTTCTTGATTTCCAGCATCCACGAAATTTTGCTTTTATTTGTGTAGATGCAAGCAAAGTATTTATCTTAGTTGGGGATTTTAGAACCGGGGGATCAATTTAAAAATAAGGAAGATGCCATTTAGGATCAAGATGATGAGAATTGTTTTTATTAAGAGAACACTGAATCTTTGAAATTGTAGGAGCTCAGTCTTAGAATACAGTTAGAGGTTGATACATTTTGAATGATGTAACAGGCTAATGGGATAGTTCGGGTAAAAGTATTGAAATGTTTGATTAGCCATGGTCATATTAACTGGCAGAGCGGGCTTGATGGGCCTACTCATGGCCATATAAAGTAGCTCAGCTGCAAATTGTTCTGTTCACGATATTTTATGAAATAAATACAGTCCTTTCCCATGCATTTAGGACATGACCATACAACTATTGAATAATTTCTTTCCCTACCTCCCTTTTGATAGATATAACCAACTAAAAATGAAACATAGTATAATTCTTAGAAAAAATTGATACTCATTTTGTTTCACTTTTCATTTCTTATTAAAATAATTGTTTTCAAACTTTCAGTATGAAGTAAAAATAAATCTGGTACAGGAACTGGATGGTGTATTGGATTTGACTTTGGAATTTCTCTCTTGAGCCTGTAGTCAAATATTCCCAGACTGAAGGAACAAAATCTCTTTTGACTGTAAACATCCTTCTTGGAATCTCTTCAATTTAATTCTGAGAAGCCACAGGCCTATGGTGCAGAATGGGAAAATTGGATTCTGCTTGTTGCTGTCACATATTTAAAGCGTATGTTTGCGGCTTCAGTTCATTAATTAGATTTACTAATAATCCCAATAAGATTAATAAAGGTCAGCAATGGTGACAATTGCAAAATCTTGGTGTCAATCATTTATTTTCGTAATTATCTACTGAAAATATATTGGGGAAAAGCTGTATGAAATTATCTCATTTCAAAGCCCATGTGCAATAACGTTTTTCTGTGTGACATAAACATATTTGTAAAACAGTGGAATAGGAACTGGAATAGGCCATTCAGCTAATTGAGCCTGCTGTACCACCTCAGATCATGGATGAACAGCAAGTGTTATGATCCCAGTAGAGATCAATAGCTTTTTAAAAATAAATTTGAATTCTCAGTTACTGAATTCAAAGGATCACACAAAAAGATTTCATGTTTTAAGATTGTTATTATAACAATACATTTTAAATCAACATTATATCTATACACCCATGATATATCATATGTTATACACCTTGTACCATGAAAGGACAGGATATTTTTATTTTTCCATATTTTTGACTATGGAATTAAATAGAAAAAGGATGACTTTAAAACCAAGGATATGGGAATGTTTGCTACACTTCTTAAAAGCAAAATTGTCAAAACAGATTGTAAGTGACGTTTACATTGTTGCTTTAATCAACCAGTGGAGAAGCTTGCTGCAGACTGGCTGGTACCAAGGATGTGTACAAAGTAAGATCCAGTCAGCAACACATAAGTGGTTGATTTTTGTAATGGTTATTGGACAAACTATCAGCCTTCCAACATTATATGATTATTTCCTGGGTAGCTGAACAGCTTGTGGGTGCAAAAGATACTGGCAGAAGCCTTCAGAGATCTCTATAATGGGAGGTAGTGTGTCTCTCCATAGTAGGAAATATCTGAAACCTGAAGAAAGCCAATTAGTTTTTCATCAGTTGCTGTAAGCTGTTAGTTTTAACCAGTAAGTCAAAGACTTTATCATTTGTGAGACAATCTCCTGTGCCTTCTGTGAGGAGGTGAAATGAATTAGAAGAGAGGTTTGAAGCCAGCAAGGGCTGGCAAGAAAAATAATCATCTCAGCGATCCTTGTGGATCAGGCCATTGAACTGCTTCCCCAGAGTTTTCCACTCCACCCAAACACTACTTCCTTTTATCTATCTATGTCTGTTAGTGCACGCAGAGAATATTTTATAAGGGGATTAGAGTTTTTAGTAGTGGCTACTTGACAACATTTGTTAGTTGTTTTTCCATTGCTGGAATTTATTTATAATAAATAGTAACTCTTGTTAAGTACAGAAACCTGGTTTGTGCTTTCTGATTGCCTGAGTCTAAGCAGAATGGAAAATTGGGGAATTTATGCAGGAATAGCAGGTGCTTGATTTCCAATGAGCTTTGCCAATCATACATGACAACTAACTGCAGAACAGTTACCCCCACTTACTTACTTTCATGTTTGTAGTTTATCTCTTGCTATCCACTGAATTCTAGTCATCACAATAATCAGCTTCCAGCAGGCTTCCCATAACACGCACTTTCATTTCCACTTCTAATTTGATAATCTACAAACTGCTAACAGTCAAGTTCCCATCATTCATTCCAATCATTTCCTCTCCTGGCCAGGGTGAACCTTCCAGTGTCCCTCAATGTGCAAAAGTCCTGTCTCTTGAACCATAGAATGAGCTCCCACCTGATGGCTAACAAAGAACATCCTTTCTGTTACTGTTTTCAACATCTGCTGTTTCTGTGTCTCTTCACAGAATCATAGAATCCCTACAGTGTGGAAACAGGCCACTCAGCCCAACAAGTCCATACCACTGCTCTAAAGTGCATCCCACCCAGACCCATCTCCCAACCTTTCCCTGTAATCCTGCATTTCTCATGTCTAAACCACCTAATTTACACACCCCTGGATACTGGGCAATTTAGCACAGCCAATCCACCTAATAAGTACACCTTTGGATTGTGGGAGAAAACTGGAGCATTTGGAGGAAACCCACACAGACACAGGGAGAATGTACAAACCTTACACAGACAGTCGCCTGAGGGTGGATTCAAACCCAGGTATTTGGCACTGTGAGGCAGCAGTGCTAACCACTGAGCCACTGTGCTGCCCCATGACTCAAGTACTATCCAACTGTTAGGCAAAGAACTATTAAAATATGCAGTTAATGGTTTGAAAGTCTAAGGTTAGAATGCACAGGTTTCTCAGCTGCTCTACTGCTTGTGGAGTATAAATACTTCAGTAACAGGGAAATTATAAATGGAAAACAAAGAAATGGCAGATCAATTGAAGACTTATTTTGGATTTATCTTCACAAGTGAGGACACAAATAATTTCTCAGAAATGCTATCGAACCGAGGTCTAATGAAAGGCAGGAATTGAAGAAAATCTATGTTAGTACAAAAAATGGGTGCAGAAAATTAATAGAGTTAAAGGCTTACAAATTCCAAGAGCATGGTTTTTCTGCATCTAGAATACTAAAGGAAAAGACCCTGGAATTATTGGATGCATTGGTAGTCATCTTCCAAATTCTTTTAGACTCTAAAGTAGTTTCTGCATACTGGATGATGGAAATATAACCCCACTATTTAAAAAGGAGAGAGGGATAAACGAAAATTATAGCTTGGTAATGGGGAAAACGCTAGCATTTGTCATGAAAAGATGTGACAACCCAGAACATTTGGAAAGTATTCACAGGTTTTAAACGGTCAGATGAATTAATGAAAGGGACTCATGCTTTACTGAAGTACTAGAGTTTTTGAGAAGGTAGTTAATACTATAGATAAGGGAGAATCAGTGGATGTGGTGGATTCCAAGAAGGCAAGGTTCGCTCTCTTACAAGGACTCTCAGTCTCTCCAGCATCCCTGAATCTGACTGCTTGCAAGTTTCTATACAGCAAAGCCAGCTGCTTCTTCATTTGTGATGTTCATGTATGAAAACTGGCTCTTGGATTTCGATGGGAATTGACATGGAGTGCAGTACCCATAGGAATCGGGCCACAAAGGCTTGTCATCAGGCAGAACTAGTAGAATATCACAATTTTGAAAAAGACCCACTGGACTTAAAACTATTTTGTCCTCACAGATGCTGCCAGGCCTGCTGAGTTTCTCCAGCAATTTCTGCTTTTGATG
Source organism: Stegostoma tigrinum (assembly GCF_030684315.1). Taxonomy (NCBI): domain Eukaryota; kingdom Metazoa; phylum Chordata; class Chondrichthyes; order Orectolobiformes; family Stegostomatidae; genus Stegostoma; species Stegostoma tigrinum. Next base: position 35,965,198 of record NC_081360.1, on the reverse strand, counting down.
GTTGGGAGATCAGATACCTGATTTTACCCACAATTAAAACAGACAGTTTTAAACATAATACACACAAACAAACAACAGCTCTGATGAAGGGTCACTCAACCCTAAATTTTAACTCTGACCTCTCTCCAGCAATGCTGCCAGTCCTGCTGAACTTTTCTAGAAATTTATGTTTTTATTTCTGATTTACAGTTCTTTCTTTTTCCATTTAAGACATAACCTTTATATAAAATGTCATACTCCTAACTCAAGTTCAAGTCAAGTTTTAAGAAAATCTAGCAATTCTTCAGCCTTTTGGTCTGAAAATTGCCCAATAAGCTCATAGGTTAGTTGTCTTCTCAAATTTTATGGCAAATTCTTCTATTTATATTCAATGTTTCCATTTCAGAGCCATATCCAAAGTACCGTTTGTCTTGCTGATGTGAATTTATATGTCTGAAGGATCAATTTTGAATAATTTAGTAATTTACATTACCTCAACTTTCTGAAACTAACAGTAACAATATTTTCAGAGATAATGGGAGCTGCAGATGCAGGAGAATCCAAGATAATAAAGTGTAAAGCTGGATGAACACAGCAGGCCAAGCAGCATCTCAGGAGCACAAAAGCTGACGTTTTGGGCCTAGACCCTTCATCAGAGAGGGGGATGGAGTGAGGGTTCTGGAATAAATAGGGAGAGAGGGGGAGGCGGACCGAAGATGGAGAGAAAAGAAGATAGGTGGAGAGGAGAGCATAGGTGGGGAGGTAGGGAGGGGATAGGTCATTCCAGGGAAGACGGACAGGTCAAGGAGGTGGGATGAGGTTAGTCACACAACCAGCCCAGCTCATCCCCTCCCCCCACTGAATCCCAAAACCAGCCCAGCCTGTCTCTGCCTCCCTAACCTGTTCTTCCTCTCACCCATCCCTTCCTCCCACCCCAAGCCACACCTCCATTTCCTACCTACTAACCTTATCCCATCTCCTTGACCTGTCCATCTTCCCTGGGCTGACCTATCCCCTCCCTACCTCCCCACCTATACTCTCCTCTCCACCTATCTTCTTTTCTCTCCATCTTCGGTCCGCCTCCCCCTCTCTCCCTATTTATTCCAGAACCCTCACCCCATCCCCCTCTCTGATGAAGGGTCTAGGCCCGAAACATCAGCTTTTGTGCTCCTGAGATGCTGCTCGGCCTGCTGTGTTCATCCAGCTTCACATTTTATTATCTTAGTAACAATTTTTTCTTGCTCTGGGAAAATATTCAACATACCTGATGATCTGAATATTACCATCTCACATCTTTCCACAGAATAGATTATTTTTATCAATAATATCTCTTCCAATCAAAGGGTTCTTGCATATTCTGATATTACTGGCTGTACTGTCAGTTAAACCTACATCTGCATAGGTCCAATAAATGTCTCTGTCTATCTACCTCTTGTTCCTCCTTTAAGATATCCCTTAAAACATACCTCTTTGACCAAGCTTTCAGTCATCTGCACCAGTATTTCATTAGGTGGCTAATTTAGTTTGATAATACTCTTGTGAAGTACTATTAATGGCCTTGTACAAATGCAAGTTCTTGTACTTACTGTGCACTTCCAGCTGTGTTAAAACAAAATGACATGTATTAGTGGTACATCACAGGGTAAGATGTATAGTTGTGGTTTTGTATTGCCACTTCATTTTCTATATGTAATCTGGTTTATTTATCACTGCAATCTAAAGCCAATGTACTTTTCTTTGAGACAATAAATGGGCGAGCTAATCAAACAGCAGGGTAGAATGTAGTCCTAATGTCTCAGAACTAGTAATCCAAAGAAATTGACTAATAATCCAGTAAATAAATACATTCAAACTCACCATGATATTTGAGAATTTACATTCAAGTTTAAAAAATGCCTGGAAAGAAAGTTGATTTCAGTAAAAATGATTTTGAAACGATGTTGTCACAAAACCCAGCCGATGCACAAGTATCAAAGGAAGAAGCCTTTTGTCTGTCTTTGATTTGATTGAAATAGACTCCACAGTTTGAGCTTCTGTTGCGATCTGAAAGAAAATACTCAAATTTATCAAATCATAATAGCAGTTTAATAGGTGACCAACCATCATCTTTCAGGTAATTATCTGTTAATTTTATCAATGCTATCCACATCTTGAGAATTTTTTTGAAATGAGTACAATCATATTGACATTAAAATACATTCAGAATATTTTTCTCGCGGTTCTTGTTGCTAAATCCTAAATCAATTTCTAAAGGGCCAGTAGACAATTTCTGTATAGTTAGCAAACAAAAATTCTCTTCGCCATTGTTGTCACTCAATAACACCCTCCTAATTCATGCACAAAAAGAATGACAGATAATGAGGTGATTCACATTTTGGACCAGCCAAGGAATTTAAAAATCATACAATGACCTTGAAGAAGTTGCCTCTTACAGTACTAAATTAATCCATGGTGTAAACTATTAGTCATTGCGACAATGAATATCTAACCAGATGCAGGTTTTACAGCAGGTTTTTTTTCTGTCAGCTAACTTACTTTAATTACTATTTTATATTACAATAATCTAAGATGCAGATGAAACAATTTCTCACATTGATCAGTCTGCTTGTTGTACGTAAGCATCATTTTGATTCCAATTATAGTTTGGAAAGTATCAGTCTTCATTTTTGACACAATGTAATGATTTCCACTTTGCAATAGATCAATTTAATCTTGGGTATTCAATGAAAATTGAATGATTCACAATGTTTCTTTCAAATAAACATCACTAATAAAAAACTGAACGACAGCTGTTAGCTATTTTCTAGGGTGTTGTCACATTCCCTCCTTTGAACTACGAACTCAGTAACAAAGTCACCAGCTAGTGGGAGTGGGTGGAGTTGAGGTGATATTTCCTATTGAAGCCGAGGGTAGGGGAGTAATTTTCAGGTACTGACTACAGTACTTATGAATAATTTAATTGTCATTTGCTGACAATGATCCCTGTATCATTCTGATATAATAGTAAGTAAACTATAACTTACAAGCACAAATCAGATTGCTACCGAAACAAATCAAACTAATCTCCTCAGTAAGTAGGAGCAAGTTAACAGATCAATGTTGCTACCAATGAGAAAAACCCTGTAGTAATGTAACAGAGCCTAGTTATACCCATAGGATTAATGCAATTGAATGCAAACCAGTTCAACTTGTTTTGAAATATGGTTAATTAGTTGTATGGTACTGCTTTACTTATTTCAGTCACATTGCAGTTATGCAGTAATTAAATAATTCACAGAATATAAATGTTTGTCAAACATGACATTTTTGCTCTTCAACGACTATGCGGTTTTAGAATTGTCCACGTCTCTTTGCTTTTGTACATTATAGGTTGTTGTTAATAATTAAACTGAGAGTAAAATGCCACTGGAGCTACTGCAGGGAAATGAATATTGGTCATTTCACTTCCAGTCTCAGTGAAGTTAATGTACTGTGATAATTCAGGCATACTTGCATAAAGGTCCACGATTCTGAAGGGAGGCTAATTTCAATTTGACAAATGTGATGTAAGATTTTTGATTTATAATTTTTTTTGTGTTTAGATTTTGAACTAGTGGAATGTGGGTTTGAGTCTTGTGTATAATGATTAACTTGTAAGGCTTTCTGGAGCTTTGGAATTTTTTTGAAAGGACAGCATGTGAGATGTAGATTTTAGAATGCTAACAGGCATTTATTAACATTTTATGAGGAAATGGTGAAGTGCATCAGACTGTTTCAGTTAGAAGGATTTGGAATTGTTTTTGTTTGCTTAGGGGAAACACTCATAGCTTACAAAGCCTTTGGGTTCAGTTCACAGAAATCTTGATTGAGATTAGATTCTTGCAAAGAAAGGCAGTAGTTTAGAAATGTTTGGAAATAGATTGGCCCAATATAAAGAGTTTGGTTTGAAAGCTCCTTACCAAAACAGTTTGGTTAGAACCCTGAAGAGGGTTATATAAAGCTGAGAAAGTATAAGCTCTGTTGTGTAAATACTGACAATCTGGAGGTGCTGGCACTGGACTGGGATGGACAAGGTCAGAAATCACCAGACACTAGATTGTACTCCAATAGATTTATTTGAAAACACAAGCTTTCAGAGCCTTACTCCTTCTTCAGGTGTCAGTGAAAGAGATAGAATCAGGCACAGAATTCATAAGTAAAAGATCAAAGGATCACACAACTGATGACCATGTACTAAACAAACCTAAGATTCTGTTAAATCTTTAATCAGTTGGAAGGTTTTAATTGATTAATATGTATATGTAAGTTTCTGAATTCCTTTCAAGTCACTGTCTTCTGAGAACTAAAGGTGTTATCAGCATAAAGAAGAGATGACATTTTAAGTCAGACAATGCATGTTAGGTGTGAGGTCTTGTTTAGCATTTGTTTGTATTTTGCTTTGGAGTCAGACTGGTTTTATTTCTTAAGTAAGATTTATAAAACGTCACCTTGACTGACTGTCTATTCATTGTGTGCATTTTGAACAAAATAGAATGTATTTCCAAATAAAAATTCAACCATAGATTCACATGTGCATGTGTGTGTGTGTGTGTGTGTGTGTGTATGTTGTGGGGTCACCTGTGGTGTGATATGAATCCAAGATCCTGGTTGAGGCCATCCTCATGTGTATAGAATTTGGGTATCACCCTCTGCCGGCAACTCTATGTTGTTGTGTATTTTGAAGGCCGCCTTGGACGATGTTTATCCGAAGATATGAGGCCAAATGTCCTTGACTGCTGAAGTGTATCCCCACTGGGAAGGAACATCCCTCCCTGGCGATTGTTGTGTGTTGTCCATTCATCCATTGTCGTAGTGTCTGCATGGTTTTGCTAATGTACCATGCCTTGGGGCATCCTTGCCTGCAGCGTATGAGATAGACAATGTTGGCCAAATCACAGGAGTATCTGTCACATATGTGGTGGGTGCTGTTCCTGTGTATGATAGTAGTATCCATGTCAGCGATCTCACCTGTCTTGCAGCAGTTGCCATGACCAAACACAAACCATTTCTAAACAAGGCCTCCCACCTAACATACAATTGTCTGACCTAAAATGTCACCTTTTCTTTACACTGATAAAACCTTTAGTTATCATAGGGCAGAGACTTGAAAGGAATTCAGGGATTTATATGAACATACTAATCAATTAAAACCTGCTAATTAATTAAAGATTTAACTGTATCTTAGATTTGTTAGTATATCCTCATCAATGGTGTGAACCTTTGATCTTTTACTTATAAATTCAGTGCCTGATACTATCTCTCTCAGTAATACCTGAAGGAGGAGTAAGGCTCTGAAAGCTTGTGTTTTAAAATAAGCATGTTTGACTATAACCTGCTACCATGTGATATTTGACTGTGTAAATACTCAAGGAAGAGTTTATTAAATTCTGAAGGTCACGAGTGGAAAGCTACTATTAAGTCAAACTCTACAGATGTGATAGAGAAGAAAGTTGTCTGTCGTTTTTCAGTACTATAAAGGGCACTGTTAGAATCCATAGAATGTTGTATTTTACCACATGTTTTAAAATCTTTAAAATTATATTGTATGTCAATAGCTTGGTTTATTCTATTTTATCTTCATTTCATTTGTATAATAACCTTTAGTTTTATTGTTAATGATGGCATAATGACGATGGCATAATGTTCAGCATCATTTGTGGTTGATCAGGTACTGAAGCAGTGCATGTCCAAATGCAGCAAGACCAGGACAGAACTTAGACGTGGGCTCATAAGTGGCAAGTAACATTCACGACACACCATTGACAAGGAATGACCATATCCACGAGAGAGAATCACTCATTGCCTCTGACAATTAACTCTAATGGCATTATCAGAGCTGAATCTCTAATATCAATGTCTTGAGGGTTACCATTGACCGGAAACTCAACTGGAGCATCCATATAAATAAAATGGCTACAAAAGCAGGCTAGAGGCTGGGAATTCTCTGGTGAGTAACTCACCTCCTGACTCCTCAATGTCTGCCTACAATCTACAAAGTAGAGAGTGTGATGAATACTCTCCATATATCTGGATGAGTGCAGCTGCAATAACACTCAAGAAGCTTAACCCTTCCTTGGACAAAGCAGCCCACTTGGTTGGCACGCCATTGAACATTTTTAACATTTATTATCTTCACCAGCAGCACGCAGTGGCAACAGCCACCATATACAGACTGGTGGCCAATTTAAATGTACCATCTACAAGATGCACTGCAACAATTTATGATGGCTTCTTAGGTAGCACCAATCAAATCCCCAGCCACTACCACCTTGAAAGACAAGGGCTGCAGATGTATAGGTCCACCACAACTTTCAGGTTCCACTCCAATCCACAAAGCTTTCTGACTTGAAGCACCATTCCTTGACTGACAATGGGTCAAATCCAGGAACTTGCTGCCTAAAGCACAATGGACATTCCTACACCACATGGACTGCAAAATTTCAAGAAGGAAGCTTGTTATTACATGTGCCGGGGCAATTAGGGATGGGATCAATTGGTTGTCAAGTCAACAATATGCACATTCTATGAATAAATTTTGAAAAAGGCTAAGCACTATGCAGCACCCACTGACACATCTAGCACATCCAGAGACTGACCCATCCATTAATAACAAAACATGTTAACTCTAAAACACAGCCAGACTCAACTATTTAGATGACTCCCTCCATCTTAGATTTCTAAGATTCAAAGATTTTTCTACATCCTATTTGTCCTTTGGATATTGATCCAATTCAGGCTATTGTTCTAACTTTCTTCCCGTTCCTGTTTGATGTTTGATGCCCATGAGAATGAACTCATTTATCTCACACCAGTCCTTTAGCATATGTTAATGCCCCTGATCTGTGTATCTCTATGCCAATCTGCATATAATTGTGCAATGTTTGATACTCTTGACGTCCTGTTTTCTAATTTTGATCCAACTGGCAATCCTTCCGCAGAACCTGAGTTTGGGAGGTGCTGTTGAAAGAACCTGGATGAATTGTTGCTGTGTATCTTATAAATGGTACGCACTGCTGCCGCTGTGTGTCATGGTGAAGGGAGTAAATGTTAAAAGTGAAGGGCAGGGTGCCAATCAAGCAGACTGTTTTGCAATGGATGATATTGGCTTCTTGAGCATTTTGGAGCTACACCCATCCAAGAAAGTGGAGAGAATTCAAACATACTTCTGACTTGTGATTCAACAAAGGTAATACCATTGACTGTCAAGGGGAGATGATAAATTTGTCTCTTGTTTGAGGTAGTCATTATCTGGCATTTGTGTAACACAAATGTTACTTGCCACTTGTGAGCCTGAATGTTGTGCAGGTCATGCTACTTATGGACCAGGATTGCTTCAATATTTGAGAAGTGGCAAATTGTGTTGAACACTGTGAAATTCATCATCAAAGATACTCACTTCTGACTTTATCATGGAGGGAAGGTTGGTGACGAGAGAGAAGCTTAAGGTTGCTGGGCTGAAGATACTATCCCAAGAAACTCCAACATTGATGTCCTGAGACGGACATGATTGACCACCAACAATAACAACCATCTTCCTTTGTGTTAGATATGGTTCCAACCAGCAGAGAGTTTTTCCATGGCGTGAGTTTGACATGAGTTTTGCTGGGGTTCCTTGACACCATACCCAGTCAAGTGATGCCTTGATATCAGTAATCTATTCCTCTATACCACCTAATTATGGAAATTTAAAGTAATAGGTGATCTCTTTGTTCTTGCTAACGTATTTATCAGCTTTAAACCTTGTTTGCCAATTATTTGTTCCTTCTACAATTTTAAAATGTCCTTATGTAATCTTTGTAGTCCTCCTCTGTTTTGATGATTGAAATTGTTCCATAATCTTAATTTATTGCTTTTTTTAATGCTCCCATTTACATTATTTATTTTGCCATCACTTGTGTCATTGGCAAACATCCTTTTGGCCATCTATGGTGTTAATAAATGTAGTAAGCGGTTGAGAACCAGCAGTGATCTTTATAGAACACCACTGGTCAATTCCTCTGAATTTTAGTCCACTCCCCAATTATGGGCTGGGGGCCAAACATTTGTCTACCATATACAGACTGGTGGCCAATTTAAATGACTTCTCCTATGAGGGAATGATGCCACTGTAAGATTGGATCCTTGCCAGTCGGGGAAGTCAAAGGTACCAGCACTGGAGGCCGTCAGAGTCTGAGACCACATATCCAATGGAGGGTCATTGAGGAAGATAGAGTACAGCATGGCTCAAATGCTGTATCCATGTGGGTTCCTATCCTTCTCAAGGAAGTTTCCCACTCAATCTTCAAAATTATTAAAATAAATTGTCCCCCTCCAACAGTATCTCTGTTTTGAGCAAGCTGCATCTGTATCCCACCTGCTCATCATTATTTGAACACCAAGCCCAGGAATATTGTTGAGCTGGTCCCAATGTTGCCAAGTGTGGGCTTGGCATTCACATGTGACCCTGAAGTTGTGATCCTGAAGCTACATGGTAAAATTCAGCTGTTAGTAACTGTCTTACATTACTCCTGCTCAAAACTGACATTGAATTCAATCATATTTAAATAATCGCTTAGGTTAACTACGTGAGACGCATCGTTCATTACTAAATCTTGTATGGCCTGTCCTGAGCCAACCATGACAGTAGTACTTTCGCATGTCTATGAACTCCAATTTGTACCATAGTTCACATGACACTTGAAAGGAGGTTTTTGTGTGAACTAGATGTAGCTTGGAAGATAGTGATGTATGTCATCTCAACTATTCTTACACTGGAAAGTTTGCATAATTTCATAGTATTTGTACCGGGATCTAAGTTATACTATAATTGCAATTTAGCATTGGCAGAGGGAAAAAGAAACACTTCAGCAGCAAATTGGCCTGTGTCAGTCACAGTAAGAATAATGAAAAGAACTGCTGAACTGAAATTAAAACCAATAAGAAATATTAAGGTTTAATTTGATTTGATTTGATTTTATCATTGTCACATGTATGTAAGTACAGGGAAAAGTTTTGTTTTATGTGCGGTACAGGCAGATCATACCATACAAACTACATTAGGGTAATAGAACAGAGTGAAGTATATACTGTTATGACTGCAAAGAAGGTGCACAAAGAGCAAAATCAACACTGAATTTAAAATTTGAGTCGTCAATTCAGAAGTCTAATAGCAGCAGGAAACAAGCTGCTTTTGAATATGTAGGTACATGTGTTTACGTTTTTGTATCTTCTGCCCAACAGAGGAGGTTGGAAGAGATTATAACCTGGATGAGAGGGGACCTTGATTATGTTGGCTGCTTCCCCAAGGAAGCAAGAAGTAGAGATGGAGTCAATCGATGGAAGGTTGGCTTACATGATGGACTGGGCTGTATTCACAACTCTTTGAAGTTTCTTATGGTCCTGGGCAGAGCAGAAACAAACTGTGATGCATCTAAATAGAATGCTTTCTATGGTACGTCTATAAACATTGATAAGAGTCTTTATGGTAATGCTGAATTTCCTTAGCCTCCTGAGAAAGTAAAGGCATTGCTGTGCTTTCTTGACTGCAGAGTCAACATGGGTAGGCCAGGACAAATTGTTGGTGATCATAACTAGGAACTTGACATTCTTTACCGTCTCCACCTCAACACCATTGATGTAGATGATGGGATGCCACCACCTTGTTTCCTGAAGTCAATGTCCAGCTGTTGCATTTTGCTGATGTTGAGGGAGAGATTATTATCTTTACACCATGCCACCAAGCGCACTAACTCTTTCCTGTATTCTGTCTCATCATTATTTGAAGCCTGGCCTACAATTGTGGTGTCATCAGTGAACTTATAGATGAGTTAGGATGAAATTTGGCCACACAGTCATTATGTATACTAAGGGGTTGAGTGCACAGCTTTGCAGGGTGTCAGTTTTGAGGATTATTATAGAGGAGATGTTGTTACCTGTGCTCACTGATTGCACTCTGTGTGTCAGAAAGTCAAGGATCCAGTTGCAGAGGGGGCAGTAGAGATCTAGGTCTCAGAGTTTGGAGATAGTTTGGTTGGAATTATGGTCTTGAACGTGGAGATTAATCAATAAGTAGGAGCCTGATATAGGTATCTTTGTTATCCAGATGTTCCAAGGATGATTGCAGGGCTAGGGAGATGGCATCTACTGTTGGCCTGTTGTGAGAATCGGCAAATGGCAAAGTCTAATACTTGGTGGGACCTAACTATAAAACATCATGCAAATAGTATGAAACCTCAAAGTGTGATTGAAAACATTTTAGGAGTGATAATTGCATTCAATTGTCTAACTAAAAAAAAGAATGTATTATTATAAACACATGTTCATTTCAGAAAATAGAGACAACATGGTGTGGAGCTGGATGAACACAGCAGGTCAAGCAGCATCTCAGGAGCAGGAAAGCTGACATTTCGGGCTAAGGCCCTTCATCAGAAAACTTCATTTATACTTCATTGACTTCACTTTAGAATTAGCAACATTTCTTTAATATTACATCATATTAATATGGGTATATTAGAATAACAGGTAGGTAGGAGGGGGTTAAAATTTTTGGTTGCATTGGGTGAGTCACATTCCATCATGACCAAGCAGTCGCTAATTAAAACACTACTACCTGTTAATTATTTTGCATTGCATACACAATCTGAAATGTAGCTTTACATATGGCACAGGTTTCAAGTTTGAATCAAAATAAATTATTACTGAATTACTTTACAAAAAAGAACAATGTGAGTTTCACTCAATCAAAAATGTTTTACAAATATAATAATTTGCTTAGCACTCATGCAAAGATTATTAAGAATAAAATGCAGCCTTTCTGATTAGGTTTGTATTAAAATACTGAATTTTTAATTTGATTAACTGAGGTCATACTCCACTGCTCCATGAATAGTCATGAGATCAGCACACTAAGTTTACTTCATCAAAGTGAACTTTAAGCAGTAATTCCACAGCTAAAACAATAAGTCTATTGAGTCAAGTCAACAGAAGCACAAGGGATAGATGCTTTCATGAGATAGAGGGAGGCTATTCAAGCTATCTTCCTTTGCTAACTCATCAAAATGTTATCCACTGAGGCCACTGTCCTATTTTCCTTAAGCATTGCAAAATTTCAACTTCATGTATTTTCAAACTTATTTCTTAATCTGCTTCCACTTCCCTTTTCGGAAGATCTCAGCACCTCACTGTGCAAGCTTTCATCTTCACATTCTACTCTAATTCCTAAGTCGTCAGTTTCACTTGTAGTTCTCTTTCCAATTAAATTGACACACTGGCTGTGGCTATTCAAAACCAACTTCTCCATTTTCACTCGATCAAATATTTTAATGATAATGGACACCCCGTTAATCAATCCTCCCTTAATCGTCTCCTGTTCCCATGACTACATTACTAATTGTTTCACATAACTGAAATCTATCTTCCATGGTACCCATATGAATTTAGCTTCTTCTAAGAGTAACATTGTCATTAACCTCCAATGATTGAAATTTAAATCCAGCTTTTGAATACTTTATTGAAAGTCTATTACAGTTGTTGGGTATCAAAACAAGGATCTGTTTCAGTGTTTCATATTTCCTAAAAAAATAAGCAACATGCTATTATCCTTTCCACCCTGAAACATTTATTCTTTGTAATGTCCTATTTCTTATCAATGTAATGCACTTCAGTGACATCATCCAAAAACATAACATCAGTTTCTACATGTGCACTGAAATGAGTATCTGATCTGAAATCCTCTGCACCATAAAGACAGTTGATGGGTACCTTCATGATACATGTGGGTACAGCTGCGTAATGGTTATGGCATTGACTGGCAATATAGAGATATTGAGTTTAAATCCCACCAAAGCAAGTTGTAGAATTGGATTGAATAAATCTGACAATTTGTGATAATGTTAATTTCCTGATAATTGTAATCCTGCGCAGTTTGTGAGGAACTGTAGATTTGACCAACAGAAATGTCAGAAAACAAGGAACAAAATGGGAAGAGGAGCAGCACGAAAAAAAATATCTGGTGAGAATGCTGCTGCACACTGTGACACCAGATAACATATAGGGGAAAGAAAAAGGGAACTGCCATCCAAAGTCATGCTAACTTTCATATGGTTAACATTTGGTCACAAAATTCAGCTGTGTACTGTCACTTTTCTCATCTCCATATGTATCTTTGGTGTCTCACTTGTGGTGCTACCAATGCACCGAGCATTTCAGCGTATATTTTCATACTTCTGTTGGTCAACCTGTCGTCTGTAGAATTTCAGTGCAACTTGTACTTTTGCAAGCTAGCATCTACGCTAATTTTGTCACTCCTCTGGCTGCAACCCGCCTATGTGCAATGCTTCACACGTTCTGATCCTACCTTTAGACTAGCCTGCAAAGTACACAAATTGTCACAATCTGAGCCGGTATCCAAGTCTGAATGCCAGTGAGAGTGCTTCTTCATCATCATTGGCTTCATCTTCATTCATTGCCTGACCAGCTTTCAGTTCTTGGGTATTTGAAAGGGGAAAGGCTTGGATTACGGTTGCAGGAGTAAAGAAAAGCAAGATGTGCATGTTTACACCATCTGCAGCTTCTAAATTAGAAGAGATCGTGGAGTGAGGAAGAAGTGGGAGGTGAAAAGGAGGATTAGATATCAGCATTCAGTCATCGTTGTTATTTCAGCCTGACCGTTGACAACAGCTTCAGTCATAGCAGCAGCAATGATGGCAAGAACACCATGAAGAGGCTAAACACATGTCTATCCCCTGTGCTTAAAAGGTTCTAATTCTGTGCCACCTGGTCCTGCACAGAGAGAGAAGCATGTAAATGAGTTTGGTGCAAGGTGTTTGGATAATGTGTTCAGGATGGCACGGTGGCTCAGTGTTTAGCACTGCTGCCTCATAGTGGCAGGGACCTGAGTTCAATTCAAGCCTTGGATTACTGTCAATGTGGAGTTTGCACATTCTGCCCATATCTGCGTGGGTTTCCTCCGGGTACTCGGGTCACCTCCCACATGTGCAGGTTAAGTGGATTGGCTATTGCTAAATTGCTCATAGTGTTGAGGGTGGGAAATGCAGTGATAGGGTAAGGGGTGGGTCTGGGTGGGGCACTCTTCAGAGGGTTGGTGTGGACTTGATGGACCAAATAGCCTGCTTTCACACTATAGGAATTCTATAATACTATGACATGGTTGAACTTTCTTTCCTTCTTCAATCATTCATGGATGAGGGCATCACTAGCTAGGCAGCATTTATTGCCCAATTCCTTAAAGCACGGTTAAGAGTCAAGCACATTGTTGGGCCTGGAGTCACATGTAGGCCAGACCAGATTGGTTTTTCCAACAATCAACAATGGATTTGTAGTCATCATTAGATTCTTAATTCCAGATATTTTAAGAATTCAAATTCCACCATCTGCCATGGTGGGATTCGAACCCAGGTCTCAAGAACATTATCTGGATCTCTGGATTAACAGTCCAGCGATAATACCACTAGGCCAACACCTCCCTGAATAGCTCACAATTTTTGTATGCTGTGATCTGCAGTTGTGAAGTCTTCAAAAGTGTTGTTGTTTGACATTGAATTGAAGTTCGGAATGCTAGATGTTTGAGTTGTGTTTTGTAGAAATTGTTGGCTGATGAATGAATGGAGTGTGATTCTTGGAACAATGTGTGAGTCTCATAGTACATTTGACAGATTATGTATTGAAGGTGCATTCACTGATATTGACTGTGTATGAGGCCATTGATCTTTTTGAGGCTCTGGATCCAGATCTTTGGAGCTAGACTTTTATCACTGACTTTCTTGGCAATCTGGTCCCATTGACCTTTGAAAGCTTCTCAGAGGGCCCACTATGGGGAGTCAATGGCCCAGTGGTTTACTCGCTGGACTGTTCATCCAGAGACACAGATAACCACTGCTGATGGTGGTATTTGAATTCAATAAATATCTAGAATTAAGAATCTAGTGATGACCATGAATCCATTGTTGACTGTCAGGTTCACTAATATCCTTTAGGGAAGGAAACTGCTATTCTTACCTGGTCTGGCCTACACGTGACTTCAGATCTACAGCAATGTGGTTGACTCTTAACTGGACAGTTAGGCATGGGCAACAATTGCTGGCCTACCCAGCAATACCCTCACCCTGTGAATGAATAAAGGAGAAAAAGACTGGCCCACTGTAATAGGTAACATCTCTCCTGCTCTCCACCTGCTCCAAGGCATTCAAAGCACAATCGGAAAATCTTTTGCCTTTTCCACGTCAAATTCACTTTTCAATGGTTTCCAGCATCAGACAACATGTGCCTCCTCTTTAAGAATTGTGGGCCAGCTCTAGATATGCACACTAACTGATACATGTGCTGGCTTCTCACAATTTAACTTTATTCAAGCTTGCAGCCGCATGACTGGTGCTTAGTATTGCCTGCAAGCTATAATTGTTTGAATAGACAAGTATTATGAATTTCTGTGGTGCTTACGTCAGAAGGAACAGGTTTGGCTTAATCATTATTGCTGAGCCTATTTTAGGCTCTATTCAATTTTGTGGCCTCTTTGTCCTCATAGTCTTTAGGGATTGACAATAAAACCGCCCTTCCTAGTTTTACCTCACATCATTGAACTGAATAGAGTTTTTAAATATTTCTTGTGAATACTTAAAATTCATAGATTAATATTTTTCAGAGAATCCCTACAGTGTGGAAGCAGGCCCTTCAGCCCAACAAGTCCACACTGACCCCCAAAACATCCCATCCAGACCATTCTCCCTATAACCCACACATCCCTGAACACTATGGGCAATTTAACATGGCTAGATGGATCGGCCAGCTCATCTTTGTATGTGCGAGGAAACCGGAGCACCCGGAAGAAACCCATGCAGACGCAGGGAGAATGTGCAAACTCCACACAGACAGTCACCTGCAGGCGGAAACAAACCCAGGTCACTGGCGCTGTGAGGCTGCAGTGCTAACCACTGAGCCACCGTGCCATCCAAATTCATGAGTACAAACTATAAACTTATGCAAGGATTGAAATTAAAGCATGTTTATTTTGGTTTTACCATTTTACTGCTTGAAACTCTTTGGAACCTGAAAGACTTTTTCAGCAAATAACTTAAAACAGCAATCCTATTAACAATCTCTGCTGGGACCTTTTCAGCTGAATGTAGAGGCAGCACGGTGGCACAGTGGTGAGCACTGCTGCCTCACAGCACCAGGGACCCAGGGTGAATTCCGCCCTCGGGCAACTGTCTGTGTGGAGTTTGCACATTCTCCCCGTGTCTGCGTGGGTTTCCTCCCACAGTCCAAAGACGTGCAGGCTAGGTGGATTGGCCATGCTAAATTGCCCACAGCATTCAGGGATGGGTGAGCTGAGATGCCATTATAGAGGCATCCAGTAAGCCCAGAAGCTCGTCAGTCAGCTTTTAAGTTGATTAACCTGCAGTTCGGCAACCTAGATTAGGTGGGTTACAGGGGGATGGGTTTGGGTCGGTGTGGACTTGTTGGGTCAAAGGCCTGTTTCCACATTCTGTGATTCTATGAAGCAGGCAATGGACTTTCAACAGGTGCCATAAAGAATGGAACCAATGTATTTTAAAAAATTACGACCATTTGAGATGGAATCTGGTGGAATCTTAAAACATATAATACTGTTTCCTAACCATTTTAATTTACTGATGGATAATCAGAGATTACGTAATGCCTGGCCTTTATAAACTCCTTATTTCTGTTTCATGCCAATAACCAACTGAAAGGTATTGTGTCCTGTATCTTATATCTGATTGTGTGTTGAAAAGCAAATGATTATACATTCATATAGCATAAAATTCTTTTCTAATTCTTAAAAAAGTGCAAAAACATCTTCAACTATTTATTGTGCTATTATCAAAGGTTTGAGCATTAATTATATAGTACTGGGGACAATTTTCTTCTCCCTGGAGTTAGTGAAAAAGATGATGAGAAGGCGAAATAATTGGATGAGTTGACCCTGGAATGAGATTCTTTCCTCATTCTTGCCCTCACACCAATTAAGAGTGGGTTGAGAATGTCCAATGGGGATTTTCTCAATTTGCCAGCAATTAAGGCCATATGTGTTCAAATAACAACCACTGAAGGGCATCATTGTGCTGCCTCTGTCATCACTTGGCTTACTGGAGGATGTGAAAAGTGATTGCTTCAAACAACCGGGGCAACCTGCTTATATAGTTGAGGAGCCTCCATTTACCCCAACCTTGACGTCTGAAAGCTACTGCACTGCTCTTGTCTGCTTTCCCTCTCAATTCCAACTCCCTGCCAACCACATCCTGCACAAAGCAGAAGACAGAAAGCTACCTTTTCACCATCTGATCCCGTTGAGAGTACATCTTGACAAATGGTCTTTAGAATTCACACAACTGGCAGCTATGGGTGAGCTGAGATGCCATTATTGAGGCACCCAGTAAGCCCAGAAGCTCGTCAGTAAGCTTTTAAGTTGATTAACCTGCAGTTCAGCAACCTTTCTTGGCACTGGGCCGACAAGTTAGTCAACACCTAGCATTCTCGACTGCACTCTTTGAAAAAGGGAAAATTTCAACCACTGTTGAAATTAATTGATATGCTTATACATGACTAGGGAGGTCCTATGGCACAGTGGGTAGTGTCTTTGTGAGTCCCACCTCTAGGCTTAATAGTATAGGAAAGTATATTTAAAAACGACCAAGGAGATTGAGTAGCTCTTCAAATCTTTCCAACGTATACCAGTTGCAGGCATAAGAATGAGAGATTCTTGTTCAGTCATGTGATGAAAAGATCATTTAAGCCCCTACTCTCACTATCCACGCTGCAGGCTACAACCTGTGTGAAAAAGTGCATGCTCCCACAACAATTTGGATGCCCTGAGTGAACTGTGATATACCACTATTAAATATAGGTTTTCTCAGATAATCAGTCAGGTACATTATTTTGAATCCAATAACCTCCAGAATGCCTCTGGGACAATTACAATTAGGAGAAGCAAAGTTAATACAGGATTACATCGGAGCAGGTCATTCTAACCTCAGAACTGCACCACCCGCTGTACAATGAAATTGTCATCCAACTCACATTTGGAGCCTTTGCCCTATATTTTTTCTTGCTTTCAGTACAAGAAAAGCGATAACATTCAAACTACAATTAAAAAATGAGCAAGCAATATGTGCTGTTTGTGGAAGGGAATGACTAACTTCCATTAACACTTTGCTCATAGAAATATTTCTGACTTTTAGACTACCTTCCCTCATTCTAGACCTCACAACTCACAGAGATAGTTAATTTCTATCTCTCTTATCTGCTCTCATTAATATCTTGAAAACTTGGATCAAATCAGATCTTACTCTGCTAAATCGCAAGGAATACAATACTATTCAAGGTAATTTGTCCTCGTAATTTAACCATTTGAGTTCAAGTATTATTCAGGTAAATCTACACTGCACTCCATCTAAAGTCAACATACCCCTCCTAATGAGTGGTGTCCAGAACTGATCAGAGAATTCCATTTGTGGTCAAATCATGGGTCTTTGAATAATTGAAACTTAACACGTATCAGCATTCCAGTCCTGTAGATGAAAAAGCTGCCATCCCAATAGCTTTTTGATCATTTTCTATACTCATTCATGGTATTTGAATGATTGCGTACCTGGATCCCCAATGTCTTTTTGAACCTTCACTTCCTTTAATTTTTGTAAGTTATGAAGTATTTTGTTATCTCATTGTTAGGTCCAAAGTATATTACCTCTCATCTGCCTACACTAAAAACCAGTTTCCACGGTTTTGTCTATTTATTAATCTATCAAATCTCTTTAACAAAAGGATATGTACAGTTTTTAGGGCTAAAGAGTATGGGCGAAAGCAGGAACAGGGCACTGAGAGATAGCAAGTACTGCAAAATGCTGGAGTCAGAGACAGCACAGTATGAAGCTGGAGGAACACAGCAGGCCAGGCACAATCAGAGGAGCAGGAAAGTTGACATTTCATGTTGGAACCCTTCTTCAGAAATGGGGAGGGGGAAGGGGGCTGGGAAATAAATAAAGAGAGGAAGGGTGGGGCTCAGGAAGGTAGGTGGAAGGGTGATTGGTGAGTGCAGGTAGGGAGGGGTGGGGATTGGTTAGTGGGATGGGAGGGGCAGATAAGTGGGAGAGGTGGAGAGATTTTAAAACTGGTGAATTCCATGTTTATGCCATCAGGCTGCAGGCTCCTGAGGCAGAACATGTGGTGTTGTTCCTCCAGTTTGCGGGTGGTGTTGTTGTGACACTGGAGAAGGATCGGGATGGACATGTGTCTCGGGGAGTATTGACCATGAAACCACTGTTGGTTGTCAGGAAAAACCCATCGGGTTCACTAATGTCTTTTAGGGAAGGAAATCTGCCATTATCACCTAGTCTGACATATATGTGACTCTCAACTGCCCTCTGAAATGGCCCAGCAAGCCACTCATTGGCATCAGTTGCTACAAAGTCTCAAAAAGGAAACGAAACCAGATGGACCTGGCATCAAAGTAGCACTGGAAAAGATAACAACAAAAACTATCCTGTCAACCCTGCAAATTCATCTGGACTAACATCTGGGGATTAGTGCGAGCATTGGGAGAGATGTCTTCTGGTCTAGTCAAGCAACAATCTGACAGAGCCATACTCACAGATTCATACCTTACAAGCAATGTCCCAGATAGTGCCATCAACATCATGTCTCACTGACAGTCAGGCCCAGCATTGGAGGCAGAACAGTGGTATAGTGAGTACACAGATAAGTCCCTTAGCCATCGCCTCTGGAATTCAGCTTTTTATTTCCCCATGTTTGAACCAAGACTCTAGTGAGATCAGGAGCTGAGTGGCCCTGGCAGAGCCCAAACAGAACAGTCGAGTAGACTTGAGTAGACTTTGCAGACTTCCCTGGAAGTTTTCAACATTGACTTCGGACCCCAAGAAGTCTCATGCCTCAGATTAAACATGAGCAAGGGAATCTCCTTGATTGCAATATACCATCCTCCCTTAGCTGATGAATCAACACTCCTGCATGTTAAACAACACTTGAAGGAAGCACTGAGAGTGGTAAGGGTGAAAAATATGCTCTGGGTGGGGAATTTCAAAGTCCACCTCCAAGAGTGGTTTATTATTTGCACTTCTGATTGATCCGTTTGAGTCCTGAAGGTATTGGCAGCTCGACTGGGTCTGCAGCAGGTAGAGAGACAACCAATAAGAGGGAAAAACATACTTGACCTCATCCTTAACAATAAGCAGTTGTGTCTATCCATGACAGTAGTAGTAAGGGTAACCACTACACAGTCCCTGTGGAGATGAAGACCTGCCTTAACATTGTGAACACCTTTCATCATGTTGTGTGGCATTATCACCATGCTAAATGGGGCAGGCTTTGAAAAGATCTAGCAATTCAAATCAGGGCATCCAAGAGGCACTGTTGGCCATCAACAGCAGCTGAATTGTACTCCAGCACAATCTGTAACCTCATTGCCCTGCATATCCCTTACTAAACTATAATCATCAAGCCAGGAGATCAACCCTGGTTCAATGGAGAGTGCAGGAGAATATGATGAGGGCTGCACCAGGCATACCTGAAGATGAAGTGTTTACCTGGTGACACCAGTGAACAGAACTACTTGCATGCCAAACAGCAATTGCAGTACACGATAGATGGTGCTGAACAATCCCACAAACAATTGGTCACCTCTAAGATCTGCAATCTTGCCACATCCAGTCATGAATGGTGTTGGACAATTAATTTAATGGAGGAGGAGGCTCCACAAGTATCCCCATCTTCAATGATAGAAGAGTCCAACACATTAGTGCAAAAGATGAAACCGAAGCATTTGCAGCAATCTACAACCAGAAGTGCTGAAGAGATGATCCATCTTGCCTCCTCCAGTGGTCCGTAGCATCACAGATGCCAGTCTTCAACCAACTTGATTCACTCCACATTATATCAAGAAATGGTTGGAGACACTGGATACTGCAAAAGCTATGGGCTCCAACAGCATTCTAGTAAAAGTACTGAAGACTTGTGGTCCAGAACGTGCTGTTACCCTAGCCAAGATTTTCCAGTATAGTTACAGCTCTGACATCTACTCAACAATGTGGAAAATTGCCCAATTATGTTCTGTACACAAAAAGCAGGCAAAATGCAACCCATCCAATCTACCAACCCATGTGCTCTCAATTATCAGTGAAGCGATGTCATCAACAGTGCTATCAAGCAGTACCTGCACAGTAATGACCTGCTCAGTGACGCCCAGTTTGGATTCTGCCAGGGCCACTCAGCTCCTGACCTCATTAGAGTCTTGATTCAAACATGGAAAAAAAAAGCTGGATTCCAGGGGTGATGGCCAAGGGGCATATCTGTGTTTAGCCCCATTAGTTTGTCGAATACTATTTATTTGGCTATGGTGATGGTTCTTAATTATCCCCCTGTTTTCTTTCATGTTCATGTGATCTTCAAAGACTACTAGAAAATTATCTAGCCTTTCTGACTTTTTACATCTCACATTTTAAAAAAATCTTCTTTACATCTCATAATGGTCGATCAATACATAATGTTGTAGTATTGTAGTCAATCAATATTACAAACTGAAAATGGAAAATGTTTAGCTTTGAAAAGGAAATTACTTTAGTTCCTTTGGCTGGCAAGAAGTGCAGGGTGGGGTGCAGGCAAAGGTAATGGTATTTCACAGATACCCTGCAGAATTTAACTCCAGGACATCTTTAACAAAAGCTTTTGACAAGTTTTCCCCATGTCTGTTGGGCAGGATAAGACCTTGGAGCAAATGGGCAGTATGCCTGACATCATGAGGGAGGAAGAATCTAGGATGCACATGATAGATAGCCAATGCACAGGGGTATGATCATAAGCGGGTAATCTTGTTGGACCTGAATGAAGTCTCTTACTTGTCCCAGGCCTCAAGTTGTACTGTAAAAGAACTTAACTGATGGATTTGGCCTTTCTCGCTTCTTTTTGCATGCCTATATTAATGATGCTGAGTGATTCTGTCTTTCATGAGTTAAAACTGAAAATCCTTCTAAACTAAAGACACACAAACTTCTTACAAGATTTTAAGTGACTGTCAATCCCTCAAATTGCCCCTTTTAAAACCAGATGTGATTGTTGGGGGTTAGATTTGAGATTTTTATTACTTTTTAACTTCCCACTTGATACAACCCATTCGCCCTTGAAGATTAAAATTTCCCTGCTTATGTCTGACCATCTTTCATATCCTTTGTTCCCCTAAACCTGTTCCTTCATTCTTTTTCATGTATTTTTATATTAACTGCGTTTCTCTCATATGTTTTGAAGATAGAAATGATTAGATAATTATTAGCCTTGAAGATGACAAAACGCAATAGTTATTTTTCAGCCAAATGAAATTACAATGCCCAATGAGCAACATTTGCATTCTTGATAATGCTTAACATTTGAAACTATTTTTCACTACCAAACAGGAAGTTCTGCAGTTAAATAAGTTGCTCTACTGCACCTTGATTATATTAAGTAATGAAGTTGCAAAGGTTCTTTGATAAAACAAATCTTGAGGTGTGGAATATATTACCACAGATATCTGCATCAAACATCCACTGTAGTGGTACAGCATGAATTAGATGAATAGGAATGGTGTAACATGATTTTTACATCAATTGATTATTCACTATTACATCTCCTACAAATCTGCTTTATGGATTCTAAATATCAGGATGAAGAATATACTAACAGATTAGACTAGACAGCACATAAAATATGGAGATATATTTTAAATTTAAATATATCAAATTAAAAGATTCAACTTGACAATATCAAAGATTAGTAGCAATTCCAGTAATCAAATCGAAGTTAAAATTACACATAACTAAAATAATCTTCACTCTTATTGCTGAAAGCAAGTTCTTGAAAACAGGTATATTTCTGGGTTCTAAATGTGACTGCAAACTTAACACTAAACTGTAAAAATTTAAACTGGATACAAACTATCCATCCCTACTTAGGTGCATGCTCATACATACATCTTGTTCTGTTCACACCTATGTCTGCTAAAACGTCTAAAGAAAGCAATAAAAAACTGGAAGGACTATCTACAATCACTGGAAACAACAGTAGCAAACCCAGCCCAGATAACAAAGTGTGAAGGATGAACACAGCAGGCCAAGCAGTTTATACTGGAAAGTCTTCTTTTCTATCACCTGAAGCCTTGAATCAATATTTAAAGAGTTGATCCACAAACTAGTTCAAGCAACAGTCTGACATAGTCATACTTAGGATTCATACTTTACAAGACCCGGAGAACATCTTCACCCTTCCTGCACTGGCAGGACAGACTCAACAGGGGTTACAGCACAGTGGCATACAGTTGTGATTTTCCCTAAAAGCAACTCAATATTAACTCCATGCCCCACAAAGTCTCATGGAATCAAGTCAAACAAAGGCAAGGGTACCTCCCGCTCATTATCACTTATCTCTTTGTGGTTGATGAATCAGTATTCTTCCTTGTTGAACACCACTTGGTGGGTGTACTGAGGGATGGACTTCGAACAAATCTGGTGACTTCACACTGGGCATCCATGACCTGCTCTGAGCAATCAGCAGTAGCAGAATTGCACTAAACCACTATTTGTAACTTCAGGGCCCAGTATATGCCCCAATCTAACATTCCATCAAGCCAGCAGATTAAATATGGTTCAATGAAGATTTCAGATGGGCATGTCATAAGCTGCATATAAAAATGAGATGTCAACATGGTGAAACAACAAGTGGACTGTATATATGTCAAAAAGTGGAAACAACATGCAACAAATAGGTCCAAGTGATTCCAGAACCAACAAATCAGATCTAAGCCCTGTAGTTCTACCACATCCAGATGTGAATGGTGGTGGAAAATTAAATGACTAACGGGAGGTAGAGACTCTATAAATATCCCATCCTCAACGATGAGAGAGTCATGTATATCAATGCAAAAGACAAGGCTGAACCATTCACATCTATTTTCAGTCAGAAATGCCAAGTGGATGATACATCTCAGCCTGATATGAGATTGCTAGCATCACAGATGCCAAACTTAATTTGATGCAATCTACATAATATCAAAACATAGTTGGGAGGCATTAGACAATGTAAATGCAGAAACCTGACATCATTTCAACAAAAGTTCTGAAGACATGCTCCAGAACTATCCACACTGGTAGTCAAGCTGTCCAGTACAGTCACAACATTGATATCTACAGATCAATGTCGAAAATTGCTAAGGAATATCCTATCAACAAAAAGATGGAGAAATCCAAACTGGCCAATTATCATTCTATAAGTCTACTGTGCAAAGTGATGGAAAGGATTGTTGACAGTGCAGTCAAGTGTCTCTTGCAAAGAAAGAACCTGTACACTGCTGCTCAGTTTGGGTTCTGCCAGGACCACTCAGCTCCCGGCCTCATAACAGCCTTGAGACAAACATAGACAAAAGAGATGAACTTCAGACATAAGAGTTACTGCCTTTGGAATTAAGGTAACATTTGACTGAGTATGCCATCAAATCAGAAGTCAATCGGAATCGGGGAATCTAAGATATTGCTTGCCTTCTGAATTGCTAATTTTTGTATGCTAGCTTTCCATGACTAATGAATAAAGACAAAAAGGTCCTTTGGACATCAACACTTTTTGTAATCCCTCACCATTTAAGAAATACTTCACATCTTCAATCCTCCTACCAAAGGAGATAATTTCACATTTATTCAAATTGTATTTGTTACGAAAATGACTCAGAACCCTAAAGTATTTATAGACTTAGTATTTAATTCCAAATGTGATTTTTTTTGAAAGAGGACTGCTTGAGAGAAAAAAAAATTCTGGATGTAAATTAATTGACTGTCCTGAGTGAATGCATGGAATGTCAAATCTGAAAAATATCAAGGAAAGACGACTACTAAACGAGAGATAATGAGGGGACTGATTACTATCCCCCTATAATAGAGAGCCATCTCTTGCACAGACATCTGTTTTAGCCTGCAGGAATATATTGAAATAGGAGTTAAAAACTGACTGCTACACTAGTCCTGGTTTGTGGACTAGAGAGCTGCGAGGGCCACAGTTTTGAGAACAGCCTTTTTGAATATCTCTGAATTCCAAGAAAAACATAGATAAAGGTGCTCTCTCACTCTAAATACTGGAATTCAGTGACATTTGAAAGGACTCAGAACAGCAGAATTTCTACTAATCTGCAGAATTGAGAATCACGTAATGACTGCTCAACTGGTGCCATTCCATAAAGTCCGCAACACCACTTTATCAACTTTTCATGAACAATTAGGAGGTTGGTCTATATATTTTTTGACTTCTATCTTTTTGGACTTACCTTTTTTTAAAATCTGTATGTGTGAAAAGTTGTATTATTATTTCTATTCACTACTGGTAATGAATAAATCCATTCCTTCCTGTTAACTCAAGAAGCCAAGTTAAATTCATATTGGGTCTAGGAGAAAGATAAGATGTCCATCTGAAATTAATTTGTTGCGACCAACTGAGGACAGCAGTTCATCTCTTCTCACCAGGGAGTTAACAATTTAGTGTATCTCGTCTGGATCCATAATGTATTTGGGAACCTTGTTCGGAATCTGGTTATAAAGAATTTCATCTGCCACTTTCCTGCCTACCCACTTAGCCTGTCTAAATCTACTTGAAGACATTTTTGTGTCCTTCTTACAACTCACATTTCCACCAAGATTCATATTAGCTGCAAACGAAAATATTACAATTGACCCACCACATGCAAATATAGATTGTGAAAGCAAACTCTGATTCCCGCAGTATCCATTGGTCACAGCCTATCAATCTGAGAATTACCCATTTATTCCTAATCTCTGCTTTCTGCCTAACCAATCCTCAATCTTGTTTGTGCATCACTGCCATCTCATGCACTTTAATTTTGTTTAATCTTCTGTGCAGAACTGTTTCAAAATCCTCCTGAAAATCCAAACACACTGCATCCACTGGTTCCCTCTTATTCACTTTACTAGTAATATCCTCAAAAAACTATATCAGGTTTGTGAAACATGATTTTGACATGAATCCCTGTTGACTCTGCCCAATCTACTTTCTAAGTATCCAGTATTCGTAATCTTTATAATTATTCAAGTATTTTCCTACTATTGATGTCTGCCTGACTGGTCTTAGTTCCCTTTTCTCCCTCTCTTTCCTTTCTTTATGTTTTTCATCTGTTATCATAGACAGAAGATTGGTTAGCTAATGCAGACAATAAGGATAAACAGATAATTTTGGGGGTGTGAATTTGTAACAAGTGGATCAGAGTAACAGGGATCAGAGCTAGGGCCACACAGTCATACAGCATGGACACAGTCCCTTCAGTCCAACCAGTCCATATTTACCATAATCCCAAACTAAACTAAGCCATTTGTCTACACTTGGCCGATTTCCCTTCAAACATTTCTTATTCATGTACTTATCCAAATGTCTTTCAAACAATGTAACTGTTCCTGCATCCACCACTTTCTCTGGAAGTTCATTTCACACATGAACAACTCTCTGTGTAAAAATGTTTTCCCTCATGTCTTTTTTAAATCTTTCTCCACTCACAAATACGCAGCCTAGTCTTGAAATTTCCCCACCGTAGGGAAAAGACACCTGCCATTCAACTTATCTATACCCCTAATGATTTTAAAAACCTACATAAGGTCACCTCTCAACCTTCCATGCTCCAGTGAAAGAAATATCAGTCTAACCAGCCTCTCCTTATAACTCAAAGCCTCTATTCCCAGCAATATCTTGGTAAATCTTTTCTGAACCATCTCCAGCTTAATAATATCCTTCCTATAACAGGGCATAGTTCCGGACATAGCACTCCAGAAGAAGCCTCAGCAACATCCTACATAACCTCAACATGATGTCTCAACTCCTATACTCAAAGGACTGAACAATGAAGGCAAGCATGCTAAATGCCTTCTTAACCACCCTGTCCACATGTGACACAAACTTCAACAAATAGGTCTCTCTATTCTACAACAGTAGCCAAGGCCCGACTTTTAATTGTATTAGTTAATTTATCCAAATTAAACTCCATCTGCCACTTCTCAGTCTATTGATCCAATTGTTCAAGATCTCTTTGTAATCTTAGATAACCTTCTCCACTGTCCACTAAACCATCAATTTTGGTATCATCCTCAAAACTTAGTAACCATGCCTTCTGAATCCTCATCAAAATCAATTATATAAATGATAAACAAGAGTGGATCCAACACCAATCTCTGTGAAACACTGCTGGTAACAGGCCTCCAATCTGAAAACCAAACCCTCCACCACCACTCTGTCTCCTGCCATTAAGCTATTGTATCCAATTGGCTAGGTCAATCTGAAACCCAGATGATCTAACTTTAACTGTAATAACTAGTCTACCACGCAGAACCTTATCAAAGGCTTAACTAAATTTCAAGTAAATAACACTTTCCAGCCTCAAGTACTTAAATCTATATCAAGGATTTGAAAAGAAGGGCCAGTTGAATGATCGCTAAATTTGTTGATGACACAAAGATAGGTAGGAAAGCAGGTTGTCAAAAGAATGTTTAAAAATTTAAAGATGGATGGAGACAGAACATTGAGCAATATAACACAAGAACATACACTTCAATTCACCTTGTCTCCACTGACCCTGATGCCATTCTAAACAAATCCTATCTGCCTATCCATGATCCATATCCTTGTACTCCCTGCCTATTTATGTGTCAATGCCTCTGAAATGCTGCTGTCATACCCACTTATGTCACCTCCCTTGGAAGCTACCAATGTGTAAAAATCTTGCCTTACAAATCTCCTTTAAATACTATCCCCTCACCTTAAACTTAGGCCCCCTAGTATTTGACATTTCCACCCTTTGATAAAGATTCTGATTATGCCTCACATAATTTTATTTACTTCTCTTAGGTTACCCCTCAGCCACTGATGCTGTCGTGAAAACAATCCAAATTCATCCAATCTCTCCTTAAAGCTAATATTCCAATCCTGGCAACATCCTGGCAAGCCTCTATTGCATCTACTCCAAGATTCCATGTCCTTCCTATCATGTGGTAAGCAGAACTGCAAACAATACTCCAAATGTGGCCTAATTAAAGTTTTATACAGCTGAACATGACTGCCAACTTTTATACTCAATGCCCCAACTAATGAAAGCAAACATGCTGTATGCCTTCCTTTCTAGCTTATCCATTCCTGTTGCCATTTTCGGGGAGCTATGGATTTGCACCCCAACATGCCTTAGTACATCAATGCTCCTAAGGGTCTTGCCATTCACTGTATACTTACCTCTTGCATTTGAACCTCCAAAATGCATCACTTCACACTTTTCTGGGTTAAACTCCATCTGCCACTTTTCTGCCCAACTGATCTATCTCTTGTTGATCCTTTGACAACCATCCTCACGATCTGGTACTCTACAAGTTTTTGTGTCATCTGTGAACTTACTAATTAGACCACCTATATGTTCATCAAAATCATTTATATATTACAAACAACTGAGGTCCGAGCAATGATCCTTGCAGAACACCACTGGTCACAGACCTCCAATCAGAAAATAACACCTCCACAACTTCCTTCTATCTTCTGTGACCAAGCCAATTTAGTATCCAACTTCCCAATCACTGTGGCTAAAGAAAGTGAGTGGACAAAAAAAAGGTTCTAGAGTGACTAAGAAGGAAAATTCACTATTAACATCTATTGAAAGAGGAATCAAGTGTAGAAATAAGGAAGTGTTGCTGTAGGTGCGTAGGGTATTACTTAGATAAGATCTAGAGTTCTGTATAGAGTTTTGATTACCTTACGGAAGAAATTATGTTGTGTACAGGACATTCATTCAACTGATTCCTGGAATGAAGTATTTATCTAATGATAAGTTCAGTGGGTTGGGCCTATATTCACTGAAGTTTACAGGAATGAGAGGTGCACTTACTGAAATGTATAAAATCGAGAGGGAATTTGACAAGGTCAATGCAGATAGGCTGTTCCCCTTTAAAGGAAGGCTAGGACTAGCAACCTATACGGGTTCATCCATTTGAGGCTAAGAAGGTTTCTTAGTCTGGGAAATTATCTTCCCCACAAAGCCATTAAGGTTGTGTCATTGAATATATTCAATTTTGGGTTATATAGATTTGACAAATGAGTGAATTAAGGATTATAGGGAACAGATTGGATAGTGGAGTTGACGCCACAATCAGATTGAATTGTGCAGCAAGGTCAAGGGACCTGCCCATACTTCTAATTATTGTGTTTTTAATTTTGTTTTCATTCGTTCATTGGAATACAAAATAACGTTTAAAACATTTGACATGTCCAACTGGAGAAGATGGTCAATAAAATAGGAAATGTATAAAACTTATCACACTATTCTTTATTACAAGATTCTCCAACAGAATGCAATGATCATTAACAACAATGAACTGCCATCCACAACACTCCAGGAAACAACATAGAAGAAGATGCATGCGCAGTGTGCACATTTTAGTGCAGGAAGTACACTGCAATGTGTTAAGAACATCTTCTGTGCCTTAGTTTTGTTTCAATCATTTAGAAATTTTTTACTTTTTGTCTGAAAACTACAGAGAAATGAACATCAGACCTGTATATAAGTGAATTCATGAATAGCGAAGATGTCAATTTTGTATTCAAAGACCTACTGTTGCTAAAAGGATCATATTTTGACTGCAAATATTTTGCCGGTCTCTGCTAGAGTACATAGTGAAAAGGCCACAGGTCAGATCACTGAGGTACACCACTAATGAAATATGCCAATTTTACTACATACCCATGATTCCTAGTGCCTCCTACCATCTAACTTATGCCTTACACATGTATAACCTTTCCTCATAACTCCTGGAGTCAAGGTATCATTCTTGTAAACAAAGACTGTACTCCCTCTGAGGCAAATATATTTTTCCGAAGTGCTAGCACCCAGATCTGCTCACAGTACTTCAAATGGGGTCAAACAGTGTTTTATAAAACTGGATCATAATTTCTGCATCCTTGTACTGCTGTTCTCTAGATATAAAGGCCAGTATTCCAATAGCTTTCTGATTATTTCCTGCACTTGTTTCTGAAATTTTCAAGATCTATGCATCTGAATCCTTAAGTCTCTTTGGACATCCACTGTTTTTAACTTCATACCATCTAGAAAGTACCCTGATCTATCCTTTTTCAGGCCAATATGGATAACCCTGCACCTGCTTACAATGAACCCCATCTGCCACAGTTTTGCCCATTCACATCATAAATGATAAAGGGATATTGATAAACTATCATCTACACTGTGCACAATGTCATTCAGTATTATTGCTAACCAGAGGTTTAGAACAATAGAAATACAGCTTTGTGGTGGATGAATTTACATTGTGAGAGGGACCACCATTTCATAATCAAATCTAAAATATCACAAACAAATGTGGTTTTTAAAATCCAAACTCGACTCAATTCACTGTTCAATAATGTCACAAGTAGATCTAAAACAGTGCTCAAAAGTATTTACTTATTCAAGTAGATATTCAATAAATGTTATTGCTGGCAGTAGTTTAGGGCTCACTGTGTTCAGCTGCAGAGTTTGCCAAGTTAGCTTCAACTCTTTATGTTAAAATAACAACTTTAAGAAGTCTGTACAGTCCTGTACAGAGGAGGTGGTTTTCTTCAGTGCTATGAAACTGACTAAGGTTTTTTTTGTAGCACTACTTTCTCTGATATGTTCTTCACCTGTTCTACAATAAATAGCAAAAAAGAGAAGGGACTACAATAAAAGAGTTAGGTGCTGATGGTCATTTGCATGAGAGACTGACAAGCCGTAAGTCACATTATACTGGTTAAGACTGAAGCTAGAATAACAGAGATGCGTTCAATGGCTTTTGGACTGTGTGACAACATTCATTTGGACACTGCCAGTCTTATCTTCTACAGTGTTGTACCATAGTAAACCATGAAGCATTTATGAAAACTTGCTCGAAACTCAAGATTGTGGCATTGTCAATACAAGGCGAGTTTAACTCCGGATACACTGCATTTCGAAGGGTCCCATGGTCTGCAGCTGTGTGATTCCTCTGGGTGTTTACTAATACAAACGTGGCATGCTACATCGACATCTGTTTCAAAGTCGCCTCTGCAGAAGGAAATATAGAAGGAAGGCACACACAACTGCAGAACCGTACATTTCATGTCAGTCGATCACTAGGGGACCTCGCCTCCCCTCCCAAAGAAAATATTCCGAGATTAGTTACTACTCCGCGTGAGAGGTATTATCACATGTACACTGATAACAGATCGATCGTGAGAAAAACACGATTCGACGAAGTGTGTGTGTGTATATATATATATATATATATAAATGACTTTCACAGAAAAGAAGGCTTATAAATAGAAGTGATAAAGCAGACCCTGCAGCTAATGCTCAGCTGGTAAGAAGCTGACTTCACTGCATTTTGTCGCTCCACTAGTTATGTTTGGTATTCCTTCCACCAACCTCCCACGGCCCGCGTCCTCCCACGCCAGGATCTGCGTCACGCTGGCCGTGTGGGAGTGAGTATGAGCAAGACCGGAATATCCCATAGAAGCCGGAGGGGGAGGAGGTTGACACACACATAGAGACACACACACACACACACACTCACAGACGCACACCGCTGCAAAGTTGAGAGCGACAAAAAAAAGACAGCGAGGGTGGGGTGGAGGGGAAAGACATCCAAACACACAGCTCCGAGAGCCTCCGGACTGAAGTTGTGCATCTGGGCTGCTGCTGGCAAGGCGGGGGAGGCGGGCTGCTGTTCAAATGCGCCTGTAAGAGTCCGGGCCAGGAGTTGACTCCTCCGCCTCCCTCCCTCCCTCTCTCTCACTCTCATACACACACACACACAGTTCCCCCACCCACTCCGGGAAGATTGGCGCGGTCAGAGTGAGGCAGCCCCTCTCCTGACTGAACTGTCCTGACTGGGACAGACACACACACACAGAAAGTTCTCACTGGGTTCCAGATAGCACGCACACACACGGAGAAACACAGAGACGGAAGACAAGCTCAGGAAGGCCGGCAGCGTACACTGCACCAGGTATGTACCGCCGTCATTTCTGCAGCAAACTCACTGCACATGGGGGCTCTTTCTGTCACTTGGACTATATTACGGAAGATACTGTTAACGTACGCCGACAGTTTGGGTGATGTGTGTTTCTTTTTCTTTCTCTCTCTCTTACATTTCGCTGGAGGGGAGGCGGGAGTGTTTAAAAGATTTACTTTTTTTTTCAAATCCCGGTTTGTGCGGTCCTTTATGCCGGAAGGAGAGGGTGGATTTCGTATTTGTGTGGGTGATTCCCAAAGAGCTCCAATACTATGGATTTAAGTAGGCGTGAAAGCTGCAATAGTGCGATGGAGAGACAGAAAAAAAAGAATTTGGTGGAAGAATCGGTTGGATTATGTTTAATTGAAGCATTTTATTTCCCAAATACTATATGAGAGCGAATTAACATTTTGTCTTGCGGATATGTGTGTTCTATGGTACGCACTACTTGTTTAAAAGTAGTTGCTTTACTATTGTAAAACCACATATGTCAAACGCATTTCTCTCTCCAGTTAGATTTCTTGAATAACTCCTCACAAAACCAGAAGAGTTACTTGATGTTCCAAATCCCACCTCGATGATGTGAGGAATGCTAGGTTGAAGGTTTAACAGGAGGAAGTTTAAAGAAATCTGCCTGGAATGCCCCTTTTCAATTTCATCTTGTTCATTTGAAATGGGCTAGAAAATAATTCGACTTTAGAAAATGAGAGGCTGATGCCCGAAACAGTGAACGAAGGCATTGCCTGGTTATTTTTGTGAGACAGGTCCCAGCTTTCGACTAGAAGATGTACAGTGACCACTGCTTGTGTGTGGGTGGGCACTTCGTGTCAAGTTTTTATTGCGGTAGGAGCCTGATTCACTCGTCTCGTCAATTGTTCAGTAAACTGAAATCAGTCGTTGGTTAACTTGTATCCCATTCGCCAATTAATTCCCACCAACCCTTAACTGCATTGCAAGTATTGTAGCAGAGGTTGGCGCTTCAACTAAAGTGACAGAAGAAGTCAGTTTGCACAATTTACGTGTACCTTCTAAGCATAAAGAATGGCAACCATACTTGGGTAAAAGTGTCTCTCTCCCCGTCTCTCCCTCTCCCTCTCCCTCTGGGAAGTGGGAAAAGAGTGGACAGCTCCAGTTGAGTACAGAAGCTGAAGTCAGTTAGATGTGCCTGTAAAGTTACCTGATGGCAGAACATGGAAGTGCACTGCGCAGTCCAAGAGGATCTCGGTTTAAATGTTGGTGCTGAAATTGCTGATGTCGGCTGGGAACGGGAGGTCGTGGGAGTATTTTTCAGCCTTTGGTGCCCCTGGGCAAGGGAGGTGAAATCAACACACTTCCTCTCCTTGTTATCCAGTTAGCCCTGCTGAAATGTGGGTGACTGGATGTTGGGTGAGGACAGGGCTTGAAGTGAGCTGCCATGTTTTCAGGAGAGAGAGGAGATTCAAATTGGCTCGCAAAAATATCTAAATGACTGGCTGACTGATATTTGATCAAAATTCTGGTACAGGCATAGCAGTAAGTTGTCATTATTATCTGGTCATGTAAAAGTGGGCCCAAATATATGCCTCATGACTCCTGAGCAGTTTGTACAAAAAGAAATGTGTGGAGACCGTCAACATTACTATATTATTCATGTTTAAATAAAACGTGATATATTTTAATTCACATTTTTATAATAGCAAGACATTAGTAATGCATCAGCTAATCTGCATTTTGCTGCTTTTTCTTGGCTGAGCCTATTGAAGTTCCTGTTTATGACCAGAAAATAGGGAAAATTAACAGTTCAATATTGCAGTGTGCTCAAGATACAGCTTAATATTGAGCATTGTACATGCTGTTCATCTCTGTCATAAATGATCCTCTCAGCTTTTCTTAAAATTTTAATTCCAACTAAGTTAGAATAAGTCCAGTGGAGAGAAAGATAAGTTCTCTGTCGAACAAACTCTATTCTGAAGAAGGGTCACTGGACCCAAAACATTAACTCTACATTCTCTCCACAGATGCTACCAGACCTGCTGAGTTTTCCCAGGAATTTCTGTTTTTTGGTTCTGATTTCCGGCACCTGCAGTTCTTTGTTT
Source organism: Stegostoma tigrinum (assembly GCF_030684315.1). Lineage (NCBI taxonomy): Eukaryota > Metazoa > Chordata > Chondrichthyes > Orectolobiformes > Stegostomatidae > Stegostoma > Stegostoma tigrinum. The sequence continues at coordinate 35,932,083 of NC_081360.1, read as the reverse complement.
TTTTTTGTTTAGGCTAGGTTCTGCTTTTTTGACATTAAATGCCTCACGTTTTCATTGAAATAAGCTTTAAAATAATTTTAAAGAATGTATATAATGCCAAAAAACCAAATGCTTTTGTAACAACACAAGTTGTGTTGAACAATATTTAAGATTTTAAATATTACAAATGGTCTGCATAATCTTCCTATTCCGAAAACCTACTTGTCACCACTTTTGCACAATTGTGCTCATCTGGATTTAACTTTTTATAATCAAATATATTATTTCTGCAATGATTGTGTGGTAGCACCTCAGTATAATGTTTTCCAGTGCCTTGAGCTGTGCTTAAGAAAAATTCCTGAGTTGGAATTGTTCCTGTCTATAAATTATTTCGTTCACAGTTCAAAACAATCAGCAGGTTTTTTTTGTCACTGCTGTCATCACATGGAGTTATGCAGAATAATTTATAAATTGAATTGTTCATCATGGAAGTTAGTGGCATTTAGTTTGACTTCAAGTCCAAGTAATTGTACTTTTCTCCGATGAACTGTCAAAAAAGATTTTTAACATCAGCTTCCCATTCAAAAATACTTCACTTTTATTGGTTTGTTCCATAATTTTTAAGTTAAACTTATATTTATTTTCCTTTTGGGTGCTTTCTGTTTATATATTGGTCTACATTAATCATATTTAACATTTCTAAATGTTTGATAGCACTATTTTCTACTTTGCTTTTAGCTCTTTTAAAGATAGCTGCATATTTTTATTCACTTCATGGCAAATCCATGCAATTCATGGTTTATTTATGTTAATCCATTCTTTTTGGCATCTTTGGCTAAGCACCCACCTCTTTATCCTTCCCACCACTCTCAGCACAGTATGATTGATTCTTAACTGCTGTGACCTTACAAACCAGTCAGTAGTTAAATAAGTGGCTTGCCACCACCTCCTAAGGGAACTTAGCAAAGGATTTTTTTAAAGTTGTGAAATGGCAAGCTTTATTGCTGTCTGCCTGACAGGCTCCTTTATTTTTGTTTCCTTATCATCCATTCCTACAAATTCCACCGTAAATGATCAAACAACTATGAAACAAGGTCATGCACCAAAAGATTCCTCTTCAGTTAAAGTGAAACATTTTATATTTGAAAAAGCAAGAACGTGCTTAGTTGGTGCTGGAAAGCAAAATTTTGGCAATTAATTTTTTTTCAAGGCCCAAATTTATTTCCATTATTTACATAATTAATGAGATTTAAACACCAATTTCCAATGCATTTAATTATGCAAAACTAACTGAAATTGTCAAACAATTTCAATCCGTATAATGTCAAATTTATTATATAAAAATAAGGGCTAAGTATAGAAGGCTGAATAGATTTTAATACGCAGGGCCAGATTTTGCAATCAAAATAATGGTGATGCTAATTGCAGTTAGTATTTATGCATAACTGGGTATTGATTCTTCGAGCAGAGGGAACTTGCACTGCTTCATTTTTAACTTTAAGTAAAATCAAGCCTGTTATCTTTACAAAGTATTTTATTATCTCCATCCTTTAAAACCATGTTTCCTCAAGGTTGCACTTTGTCTTGAGTCTCAGAAACAGACAAAATAGAAGCAGGAGTAGGCTATTTAGCCCTTCAAGACTGTCTTGCTATTCCGTATAATCATTGCTGATTATCCAGCTCAATACCCTGTTCCTACTGTTTCCCCATACTGTTGAGTCCTTTTTCCCTAAGGACTCTGTCTGACCCCTTGAAAGCAATCAATGGTTTGGCCATTCCCAGTGGCGAACCATTTTAACTCCCCCTCCCATTCCTTAGACGACATGTCCATCATGGGCCTCCTGCAGTGCCACAATGATGCCACCCGAAGGTTGCAGGAACAGCAACTCATATTCTGCTTGGGAACCCTGCAGCCCAATGGTATCAATGTGGACTTCACCAGCTTCAAAATCTCCCCTCCCCCCACTGCATCCCAAAACCAGCCCAGCTAATCCCCTCCCCTCACTGCATCCCAAAACCAGCCCAGCTCATCCCCACCTCCCGAACCTGTTTTCCTCTCCCCTATCCCCTCCTCCCACCTCAAGCCACACCTCCATTTCCCACCTACTAACCTCATCCCGCCCCCTTGACCTGTCCGTCCTCCCCGGGTGACCTAGCCCCTCCCCACCTATACTCTCCTCTCCACCTATCTTCTCCTCTATCCATCTTCGGTTCGCCTCCCCCTCTCTCCGTATTTATTCCAGAACCCTCACCCTATCCCTGTCTCTGATGAAGGATCTAGGCCCGAAACGTCAGCTTTTGTGCTCCTGAGATGCTGCTTGGCCTGCTGTGTTCATCCAGCTTCATACTTTGTTATAATGGTTTGGCCTCAACTGCTTTCTGTGGTAAAGATTTTCACAGGCTCACCACTCTCTGGGTTAAGAAATTTCTCCTCATCTTAGTCCTAAACGACTTAGCTCATTGTTAAAATGTGACCACTGGTGGGTTGAAGCGTTTTCCCCAGTATCAAAGAAGAGGTGACATCAGTCAATACACTATAAAGGGAAGGTTGCAATACTAGAAAAGGACAAGTGATGGAATGAAATTATGGTAATATGCTGACACATGTTCGGTAGTGGATAAGAGTGTGACACTTTGCATTAATTTGGGATTTGACCTAAGAAACCAGTTCCATTTTATTTTTTATCGGAGCAAGGAAGTGAGTTACATATGCAGGAAAAGGTGGAAGCTATGTCCAGTTTTGTTGGCTACTCAATGCTGCTAAGGAGATGTTCAAACACTTTGCTGTATCAGTTGTCCAAGAGCCTGTATGAGTTTGTTACTTGTTCAAGGATTTGAAAAATGTTGTAAATTGCTGAAACTTTACTGGTTTGATATCTGCAATCTGTTGATTGGATCCTGGTGATCCTTTTGACTGAATAAAAATCAGCATCTGCATAAAATAGGAAACTTAGGGCCAATTAATTGCAGATGTGCAAGTTGCTCTGGCAATGTGCGCTGTTAATGTGCGTGTTATGGTTTTGAGCTGATGGTAGTGATATTCTATCACATGGTTGACCCGGAATATTTCTCATTCTTACCACCCGCCACTGGTGTGTAATGGAAAGATTTGGAGGTTGATAATTAACCAGTTTGGCTGTTATAAATGTGCTTCCTTGGCCATCAAGGCCATGGATTGGGATTCGAAGTCGGTGCTTCTGGCCACCATGCCTATTGTATGCTGACATATTCTGCAATAATTATTGACAAAAAAACTTTACCAGTTTAGTGTCAGAATTATGCAATGGACTGCTATTATTAACTGTATTTTATGTCAAACTTGGAATGAGAAGTTTATACTTTATCTTCCAACTTTTCCTACTATACAGTTCAGTTTTGTTTTTAGGGGTACTAACCCCTTTTGAAACTATTTTGGTTTTTTTTAGTCTGAACCTCAACTAGAATATGGATATATTCTCAAAATGCTCCAATTTATCACTTCAGCTACAATGGTTTATTGGATACAACATTATTCATGTGAGCTCCAGTTGTCTGGCACATTGTATTGAATGTTTATGCATACCCCTGAAGTTGCTTAATGTTGTTACTTAGGTGAACATGTCCACTGCATTAGACTGATCAGTTTTAACCTGATGAGATCAGTGCAGACTGATAGAGTTTGTAATCCTACTGGAAGAAGTCTGAGATGACTTGTTGATCTATGTCTTGTTGTTTCTCAGAAATTTTATAAATAGATACAATATTCTGTATAGTTCTTTAAGTAAAAGTGTAATTGTATCTCTTCCCACAGTTTTATGGATAAGTTAACATACAAGTTTTGCTACCCATTTCCACTGTTGCCTGGTGATAATCAGAACAGACTTGTGGAGCTGATGGTCAATTTATCCTCCCTTATAATGTGTTTGAGGGAGTTGACTGTTCAATGCAACTTTTTTGTGACAAAAGAAAATAAATGAAAAAATATTAATGCTTCAATAACTTGCTTTGTAAGAAGGTTCATGGATTTTTTTTTTAAAAAATGCACGTTTTACTACTGCTTGAATTCCCTTAATGTGTGCACCTATTAAGTTTGGTTTGTTTTACATCCCACTTTAGAGAAGCTGTAGCCAGTTCAGAACTTTGGCTGGAGTATTGCTAACTACAAGCTCTCAATATTGTCAACACCAATATTGTTGTAATGAGAATAATACAAAATATAAGAGTTATTTTCTTCAGGGACTACTCATTGTTTGCACTTTAATGGAATCTTATCATTTCTTTAATTTTATTTTTCATTCCAGTATAATAGAAATAATTTTGTTATGTCTTTATATTGAAAAAATAACAACATTTGTGTCTCAATATAATGTGGATTAGCTTTAAATAAAGAGTAATAGTAAATTTTAATAACGTGTATTTTAGTTAGCACTTGATAATCTCATGATGCATTCATATCAGAACATAGTATAATACTGTGGCACGTTATCAGGCTGTAAATGTTGGAGAATGTCTATTCTGCAAACAAGAGGAGCCTGTATCATACCACCTACAGATAGCAGAGGTGGAGTGTGGTATGAATGTATTCATAATTCACTGTGTAAACAACTGAAGTCTGATGTTTTCCGTAAAGGTTTTCAACCTCATTTAATTTATTATTTCTTTTAAAATATAGGTGTTGCATTTTGACATGGCAGCTTCTTTACCAAGGACCCTTGGTGAATTGCAACTTTATCGTATTCTACAGCGAGCAAATCTGTTGTCTTATTATGATGCGTTCATTCAGCAAGGGGGAGATGATGTGCGGCAGCTCTGTGAGGCAGGGGAGGAAGAATTCCTGGAAATCATGGCCCTGGTGGGCATGGCTAGCAAACCTCTTCATGTTCGGAGGTTGCAAAAAGCTTTGAGAGACTGGGTGACAAATCCTTCTATCTTCAATCAACCTCTGAACACTCTTCCAGTCAGCAGCATCCCACTGTACAAAATACCTGAGGGCTCAACTGCTTTTCTTGGGTCAAATGTTAACAGTCATGAAAGAAACAGTAACCTTCGGGAAGCTCCTGTAAAGTTTCCAAAATGTTTGTCTGTGATGTGTGGTCAGGGAATAGGGCCTAACAAGTCTGGCATAGCAGTGAATTCACCGCTCCAAGTATGCAGTGAACCACGATTCTGGCAAGGACATTCCACTACTGAGAGTGAACAGAGTCTTTCTCCTGCTGATCCTGCATCACCATCTTCACCAAAAGAAAACGGTGAAACTCTTGATACTGCTGCAATCATTGCAATTACAGAATCCGTTGATCGTTTGATTCAAGGCATCCCAAAAACAGACAGAAATGAAATTAAAGAATTTTTAAAAACCAATAAGAAGTTAGCAAAAATGATTAGTCACATCTTTGACATGGCTGACGGTGACCTGCACAAAGAAGAAGAAATCCGGAAATATAGCGCGATATATGGTCGGTTTGATTCCAAAAGGAAGGATGGAAAGCATCTGACCCTCCATGAGGTACAGAATCTTCTCTATCTCATGCTTCATTCTTTTATATTGTTCTCTTTACTGCATCTTGCATTCTGCAATCCTTTAGTAAAACAGGTAGAGCTCAAGATTTCTTTAATGTTGGTGTATCGCCACAATAATCAGACAAGGCTGTACTTCTGTATTCAGAAGTGGGCAGAATTTCAGCTCCCCGCCCTAGTTTAGAAATGACAGATCTTCATGCATATGTTCATAGTGGGTGGGAGTGTTGTCTGCCTTGGGTACTCTGATCTGTTACAAGAATGTGCAAAGCAAGTCGTTTAGTCATTAATGTTCTCTGCTTACTTTCCAATAAAAGTTGGGCTGAGAAATTAGCAATAGGCAATTAACCAAGTTTATTTTTAGACTAAAAACCAAAAGAACTGCGGATGCTGTGAATCAGGAACAAAAACAAAGTTGCTGGAAAAGCTCAGCAGGTCTGGATACATCTGCGAAGGAGATAAGAGTTAACATTTCGGGTCCGGTGACCCTTTCTCAGAGCTCAGTTCTGAGGAGAGATCACTGGACCCAAAACATTAACGGGTGATGCCAGACCTGCTGAGCTTTTCCAGCAACTTTGTTTTTGCTTATTTTTAGACTTCTCTGTTAACTTGTGCTCTTAAAAGCTTTAGTACACCCTATGGATTCATGACATGTCAGGAAGTCACAGTTTTGACAAAGCCCCACTAATTTGCCTAATGTTTTGGATGTCACTACTTTGTAAACGTAAGTATTCATTTGGTCAAGGTTTCATTGTTTCCCAGTATCTAATTTGTTTAACTGTATTAGCCAATCACATTTTAAGACCTGTAGAAATTATATTAGATCAATAAATGTCTTCCACTTCTGCAAATTAATAGTTTGAATCTAAAAGAAAACATTTCTAAACTGTTCGAGAACTTTTGTCATCTAGATAAAGCCCGGTCACCTTTCAAACAGTTTCTAAGCAAGTCATTTTTCATAATTGGCCCAGATTTTGCTGGAGGGAGTATATTTCTCCTCGTTCATCCATCCTTCAGCTCAAAAATTGTACCCTATAAATTGCTGGATGCTAATTGTTAAAAAACTGCAACAGGGATCTGAACATTGAAGAACAGGACCTGTAGTCTCTAAAAACCAAAAGAACTGCCGATGCTGTAAATCAGAAACAAAAACAGAAGTTGTTGGAAAAGTTCAGCAGGTCTGGCAGCATCTGTGAGGAGAAATCAGAGTTGATGTTTTGGGTGACTTTTCCTCAAAACTCTAATCAGTTATAACAAATAGCTGTTGCATGTATGTAGTGAACTTGTGTAATTTTTACAATTTGTATTGTCATCTTAATGAGGTATTCAATCTATTTCAAATACATTACACTTGGAAGTTCTGAGGAAGGGTTACCAAATCCAAAATGTTAACTCCAATTTCTGTTCACAGATGCTGCCAGACCAGCTGAGCTTTTCCAGCAATTTCTGTTTTCCTGTGTGTGTGTGTGCGTGCGTGCGTGCGTGTGCACATTAAGGACTAATAGTCTGCTACCTTAATTAATGGGTTAAACAACAAAGAAAGAAATAGGATAAATTACGGTGAAACTTAGTACAGACAGGAAAATGAGGATTAAGTGAAGAAAGAAGTTAGAAATAAGAAAAACAAAAACCTGTAGGAATGAAACTTTATAGTTTACTACATTTGTTTTTGAGAACTAAGAGTTGATTGCTGTCTTAGGCAGCAGTGCTAACCTTCTGTGTGGAATTAATTGTCAATTAAAACACTAATGCAGCAATTTCATGAAACTCTGAGATGTTGGGGGCAAGCTGCTGGTTTTGCAAAGTTAGTGAGGGAGGGATTTAAATTGACCAATAATTGTAATGATTTGAAAATCACATTATCCTTTTCTTGCCACAAATAGCAAGACCATTCACTCCTTTATTTCAACAGTGAGTATCATTTAAACTCATTATTATTTTAGCTACAAAATCTGGCAAATGTCTTTTTAAAGTTGTTAGATGAAATAGTTATAATCTGTTATAATAAATAACAGTCATATATTTTTTATTAGACTTGTGTAAAACTTACAATTTTTAAAATAAAATATTCAATCTATTTCAAATACATTACACTTTGAAGAATTCATAGTTCTTGCACCTCTCCTGTCACTAATAAAGCCAACATTTTAACTGAGGAGCTGTTTAGAGTGTATAAACAAAATCAAACCAAATGCAGGCACGCAACATGTTTGTTACCCAATAACATAGAAAAACCTGAACCTTGGGAGCCTACTTGCTGCACTTACATGTGTGAAAGAGAAGTATTTTTAATCGTTGTATTCAGATATGTTGTACCACACCCCAGAGGACAAGTTGGACTTGAACCCATATCTTCTGGCCTAATGGGAGGGGCAAATCAATTATGCCAAAACATCTAACATCTTCACATGAAGAAGCATTGAGCTCCGAAACATTTATCTAAACCATTAATACATATTAGCTTATAGAAAAAAACACCGTCATGTTAACTACAGTGCCATCTTGCCTTAGAAACATAATTGGAGTTGGGTTAAAACAGAAAGTGGTGAAAGTAGTCAGCAGGTCGAGAGGCTTCGGTGGAGAAAGAAGCAGTGCTAACACTTCTGGCTGGCAACCTTTCATCTGAAATGTTAATTTTGTTTCTGTCTTCATGATGCTGTCAGATCTATTAGGGCTTTCTAGGAAGTGCAATATTTAGCTGTTATGTTATGGGCATTTGTAGCTGTGATTTTAGTGTTATGTTGTTTGCTTTTATTTTAATTCATTTATTTGAACAAACACATGGTTTTTCTTCTTGAACTCTGTTTTGAAGGCTTTGTATTAAAATTTTGTTTCTTGAAGTATTTTTCTTGCCACCCTTCATTCCTTACCTTGAATGTAATTGAAATCTTACTTGGCCATGCCATCTGCCCTGTTATTTAATCCAGTGAATGTATCTAGATTGAGTTTTGCTGACTATTTGTACAAAAGGCTCATTACGCTTTAGCCCAACATGTTCTCCTGTCAAAGGGGTAATGAACAACAATAGAAAACGGTTGCAGTGGTGTTTTTTTCCCTGTCCCATTACTAATGGCTAATAAAAAAAAGCTTGTATTTGTATAATAGTTCATTTTTCTCTGAAATATTTCAATATACTTAATAGTCAATCAGTTATTATTGTTGTAGTAGCCATTTGCCACAGCCCCAGCTGAGACCCACTGACTCATTATAGGCTGGGAATTTAATCTTTCTGCACAGTATGAGTCTGCTACTTGCTTTTCAACCAGCTGATCCATTAAAATAGCTTTGCAACTCATAATTTGGCCTTTGTTTACAGTTAACTGTTAATGAAGCAGCTGCTCAACTCTGTACAAAGGATAATGCATTGCTTACTCGGAGAGATGAACTATTTACATTAGCTCGACAAGTTTCCCGTGAGGTAACCTACAAGTACAGCTATAAAACCTCCAGGTGAGGGCTTCATTTCTAACTCGAGAAATTTTCATTGGACTTTTTCCTTTACCTGACAATTCAGACTCGCATTGTTATATTTTTAAAAGCTGCTTATGTATTTAACTGCAGGTCTAGATGTGCAGAACAAGATGATTCGTCTCCCAAGAGAATAAAAACAGAGGTAATGCGTGATCTAGTACTTTCTGTTAGGATTTCATATTCCTAAAAGCTCCTTTTATTAAGTGAAGGCATGAGTGGTGTTTGCTGATACTTATTGTAACTCAATTATCAGGAAGGTTCTAATATTCAAATAATATGCACACTGATTTCTAAGTAGCACAGTGAGGCAAGTGTGCTAAAGCATAGAGTTTATGAAGAAAGCAACAAATCAATAAATATATGTTGCCAGTGCTCAAAATGGGCCAAACATGAAGTGGAATTTGCTTTTGTGTATTCTTAATGAGTGGAAATCCCATTCTTCAAATTCATGGTCCTTATACTAATATAATTCACTGTGATATAATGTATATCAATGTGACTGATTTTCTAAATGCAAATGTGCTGAAAGTGGACTCTGCTCGTTAACTGATACTGTTGGGGCTCACCCTAAGAACATGGGTGCGGTACAAATTGATAAAATCAGAAATCCTGAGAGTACAACTGGGGCAAAGGTTACAATGCAATTTAAAATGGCACAGTCTACAATGTATAATGAACACCCCTCTAAACTGCATATGTATTTGTCATAAACTGTGGTTAAGTAAAAAGAATAAAATCAAAGTAGATGTGTTAGTGTTTAAAATGACAGTCACCAATATCTACGCTATCCAACTGTTTATGCATGTTGGTAGTTGTTAATTTCTGACTAATAAAACTGTGCAGTGATCATACCACAACTGTGCCAATATCTTGTATGGTAGCTCCTTGTGGTCACCAAAATGAATTGTATCAAAACAACAGACTCAAACATTTCTTCCTTCAACATATACACATATATATAACCTGAACCATTACAGCAACAATTTAACCAAAATTCACATGACTTCTCACCATTTTATAACTGCTACAGATAACCACATTTGTTGACATGGTTTGTTTAATGTTGCAATGACCCAAAGTGCTACGCTGTTATGGGGGAAGAAGTTGTGAAAATGGATATCAAACCATGAAGAAAAAGTTGGAAGTCACTCAGCATTATAAGATTTACAGAGAGTGGCTGAAGGTAGGGTCAAGGCAGCTGAAGAATGTTCCACCAAGAGTGTAAGAAAGAGATAGCAGAAGCATGCTAGGGTAGAATCTACAGGTTAAAAGGCATGGAAAGGAACAGACAGCTTAAAGAAGCTGCAGAAATAAGGTGGCATGAGGCTATTGTGCAAGTTTGCAGACAAAGTTTTTAAGCTTAATGCATTGGAGAATAGGGAGATAATGCATATCATGAAAAAAATGTGCTTTGAGCATGAGGTAGGATATCTTTTTTTATTCTTTCTCTGGAAAGAATTTACATCTCACATCATGGTATGAGAGTGCAATTTTCCAGTTGAAAAGCTTTTGTTTCGCTTCACATTTTTTTGGTTTTTGTTTCTACAAAAACTAAAAACCAATGACAGTATAGCTTTAATGTTGAAATGCTTTTCAGTATTATCATCTATTTAACAGTCCAAGTGGACTTTCTTCTAATGGAGGTTTAAAAATGATCAGAAACTAATGCTGGTAGTAATTGTACGTTGGATAGCAGAGTCGCAGCCTTCTAATTTCAGAAGCTTTTGAACTTCTCAGGATTCACTGGTCAAGGGATAGAATGTTATGAAATTTTCTTCAAAAGGCAAAGGTCAGAGGTTCATTTTTCTGAACTGAATCTAGTTTTTAAACTTGTGCTTCTGGCAGTTCATATTTGGGTAGCTGAAAGAGATGCTTTCCAGAACCTTGTACTGACTGGGCAGAATTCCATTTCTACTATGAATATCAGCATCATGCTAATAGTAAATCTTAGCAGCCAAGCTTTAAATTCCTTTTCTGTTTGATACACTGTGGTAATCCATGTCGATGTTTACATATGTTAATGCTGTTTAGAATTGGAACTGTTTGGAATTTGCAAGAGCAGACCAAATTTACTTTGTTGTTCTTATGCAGTCTATTTTGCCATACTGTAATAATAGAACATAAAGTCATTTATCTTTGACACGCCTGTGTTTGTAATCTAACTATCTGTTCAGCAAAAGTCTTCAATGTCTGTGACTGCTGTTACCTTCATTGGCAAAAAAATGAATAGTCCCATTACTGGTGTTTATTCTCTTGGTAGAATTTGAGCCAATTTTTGACAATGTTAATTAAATACATGATCTCTCTTTTGACTTTAATGAAGTTCCTTGACGAAATTGTCAATCTTGCTTAGGTTGTACCCGTAATTGCACTTTGGATACTTTTATCTAAAGGGCGAAGATAGGTTGAGAGAAGAATGACAGGATTCTTTCACAGACTGGTTTTATATGAGTAATATTTAAGAAAATTGTTCAGTTGGTCCTAAGAGGGTCAGAAATGAAGATTGTGTGGGCGGAAATTGCCGTTGGGATATGTGTGAGGTGATTCGGAGATCTGGAGTAGGGTGCATTGTGTATGAACTGTAAGGGGAGTGATTTTGATGGGCTCATGGGCCTTTTCCTGCTTTTTGGTTAGAGTATTTTTTCAAAACTTTAGTTTGTATTCTGCCACAAAATTTGTCTGTGCGAAAAATAAATTGTATCCTGAGATTTTGTTTCCTGACCATAAAAAACTGCAGGCAATAATTTTGGATTTGCTGACAGCATGAATAATTCGAATTTGCAGCTCTTCTCCTACATGAACTTCCTCATCTAAGGAAAGATACCTGGCATTGGAGGCAGTCTAGAGAAGGTTCACTAGGCTGATCCGGGTGTGGAGGGATTTTCTTTTGAGGAGAGGTTGATTAGGTTGGGTCTTGTGCACATTGGTATTTAGAAGAATGAGAAGAGATCTTACTTCAACATGTAAGATTCTAAGGGGCTTGACTGTGTTGATACTGAAAGGTTGGTTTCCCTTGTGGGTGATTCTAGGACCACAGGCTTAATTTCAGAGTGACAGTTTGCCCATTTAAGACACATGAGCAATTTTTCTCTAAGAGTAGTGAATTTGTGGAATTATTTGCCGCACAGGGCGGTGTCAGCTCAGTTATTAAGTATATTCACATTTGCAATAGACAGATTTCCAATCTGTCAGGGAATACAGGGATGAGTCAGGAAAGTGGAGTTGAGGATTATCAGATGACCTGTGATCTCATTGAATCTACTGCATCATTCAATGAACCAAATGGTCTACTTCTGCTCCTCCATCTTAACACATTAGGAAAGAGGAATGTAAGCTTCTATGATGCAAGGGATGAAAATCTAGTTATTATGCAACATTGTTGCAAAGTGTTGCTCTACTAAAGTTTATAGCCAAAGGTTTATATGACCTCTGCAACTGCAAATTCCCACTTTGCCTTTTTATGTTTTGTGGGACATTTTATTTCAAAATAACTTGGCATTCTGAAGGATTTTTCACATAATTTGCAATTGTGCTGTAGAATTGAAGCCTGATATATTGGCTGAGATTTTACAGTCAGCAGTAAAAAAAAGGTACCATTCATTATGATTACAGCTGTCCAGACCTGTTGTAGGCTTCTGAGTTGCAATTTGTGATTACCAGAAATCCTTTTCAGCATGGGCCCCGTATAGGAGATCATTGGTGTATGTATGTAGGGAATGCAGCGTTTTATTTCTTCAGTTACTCAGATTGAAGACTGTGACTAAGACAGTCTAAACCAGGAAGTGTGGATTTGATATCAAATGGTGAATAGAAAACAAAAGAAAGATCTGATTGAGAAAGAGCAAGGGAAAAAATAGCATTTTATTTCATCTTTTTCAAGAAAATCTTTCCAACTATAATTACATTCTGAAGAAAAGCAACTTTGTTTGCAAAATTAGATTTACAATTAAAATATTTGGCAGTAATTAAGACTCATCACAGCATTTAAAAGTTTGCTTTGACCTGAATGCACCAACCTTAAATCTTTTCCTGACGTGTTCAGTGTTAAATATTTCTTCTTTGCCTTTTTTGTATTTCAATGGTGATTCAGTCTTGTGAATTTTTGAGGAGGAACAGGCCAAATCAGACAACAGCTTTGGTTTCCACATTTACCAAAGCAAATGCTGATACTCCAAATTGTTGTGCAGCTTCCTCCATAAGATGAGCAACAATGACCTCCTGTTTTTAATTCTTGTTTGGCAAATCTAAGCCATTGCCTTTACTGATAACTTTTCAGTTGATTAATATGAAAATCCTTGGTGATAATGAAGCAGTTAATATTGTATTTTGCAGGATGGTTCTGTACATGTTCAAGAATCACTGCAGATTTTGCAACACAGACAAGAAACATTAAAAGAGCAAATGGCTGTAGCCAAGATGAAAGGTGATGATGCCATGATGCGCAATATTCAGGTAATAAATTGCAAAGTTTTAAGCTGTTACAAATAGTAATTGATAAGTTTTTAAATTAATCGATGCTTAAAATAATAAATGTCTCAGTGGATTGATTAATCTATGTTGAAGGCTCTGGCCTGGCTTCCATGTAAAACATTGGTGACTAAGAATTTTCTCTTATATTCCTAAATGTCATGAACACAGTCATTTTGACAATGAAAGTGATTACAAAGCCTTCAGGTTTGATTTTCTTGTTAAACCTTGATATAATTTGACACTGCTGCACTGCCTCGCAGGACAGTGGGTGAGGGTGACCTTAATGGTGTAGACCACAAGTTTTGCTTTAAGATATTTGTTCTTTTTATTTGAAATCTAGGCTACTTATTTACCACATTATGATGACGTGTTTCTACCTGTATTGTACATCCCACCAAGGAGTGAGTAAACGACTAGTAGAGCTGTTCCCATGAGATAAGTTATGGCTGCAGCACTGCTGAATGTTGCAGACAGTAATATTTGAGAATGTGAACATATGAATTCCATCATTTGATAAGCTCATGAATTTACAAAAAATAAGCCCAGATTTAACATATGCCATTTCAACCTTTTAAGATGTGCAAACAGTAGTGTTGCCTTGAGACATGTAAATATGAATCAGATTATGATGCTTTTTTCAAAAGAGTCTTTAGAAATAAAGATGTTTCCAATACTTCACCTTCACATGCACAACAAAAAAGACAACTTCTCTTAGCAGGTCCTTGGCTATTACAAGTTGGAATATCCAACTTGATGCATGATGAGGACAGTAAATATTGATCCACGGAATTGATAGACACTTCAACCTGTTTACACTTAATTCTTAGCTGAACCACATTTTGAGGATGATTAAATCTTTTGCCCTTAAAGTAGGCTGAATATTAGTTGAGTCTTACAAATACTTTTCTGAGGCAAAACCAGCTATATGTTTAGTATAACGGTACCATTGTTCAAAAGTGGAACTGTTGAGACTTTACCTTAAAGTGCGAGTCCATTATCTCAAAATTCTTTTGCAAAAGTAATCAAGATACTGTGAAATGGGGTAAGAATGGGTGAGAGAAAAATGAAGAAGAAAAGATCAAAAGAATTAGGGGCACTAGTCAATGACTGCAAGACTAATGCCAATTAATTTGAGCAGTAATGCTCAAGATTTCTTAATAACTCTCTGTAGTAAAGCCACACACCTGAAAGCAGGTTTTCAATGACTCCTTTTGATATGAGTTTTAGATTACATATGACATCAGCTGTAAAATTTGACAAGCAAAGTCAAGAATTAACCAATAAACCTCTATTAGGAGAGAAGAAAAATACATTACAAAAAGGAGTGCTTTGCCCCTGTTTGCCCCTAACTTGCCAAGCTAAAGATGTATAGAAGTGTTCTATTTTGTAAAAGAAAAATTAAAATGAAAAAGTGGAAAATGCACTTTATCAGATTAATTCAAACAGGTATGTTACCATTTATGGAAATGATAAAACTCAAATAAATACTGTTTCTGGGGGTAATGAATGAGTTTAGAAACCAATTTGCATTCTGGCTGAATTTGCTTCATTGACTTTAAATTTGTGAAGTAAATCTTAAGATAGGTGCATATGTGTTCTCTTTTGAACCAATACACAAGTCTGATACATAGTTGAGATCATGATAAAGCAGTGACTGTTGGCTCCTGTGTTTACAATACTGAATCTGGCTCCGCTAGCATCATAGACTTGCTTCACCATATTTCTGAGATAAGAAAACTGGGTTGAGAAATGTAAATATGTGAAGTCGATCCACTCTCTCGTAATCTGGACTAAAGAAGTGGCAGTGTTGAAACATCTGTAAATGCACTATCAGCATGATAAATGGGACAGACTTCGCACAGATCTAGCAACTGAACACTGGGCATCCATGAGGCGCTGTGGGCCATCAACAGCAGCAGAATTGTATTCCAGCACAATCTATAATGTCATGGCACAGCATATCCCCCACTCAACCGTTACCATCAAGCCAGGAGATCAGCCCTGGTTCAATAAAGAGTGCAGGAGGGCATGCCAGGAGCAGCACTAGGGATACCTGAAGATGAGGTATCAACCTGATGAAGTCACCAGACGGTACTACTTGCATGCCAAACAGCGAAGGCAGCGAGTGATAGGCAGAGCTAAGTGATCCCACAACCAACGGATCAGATCTAAGCTCTGCAGTCCTGTCACATTCAGTCACGAATGGTGGTGGACAATTAAAGAACTCACTGGAGGAGGAGGGTCCACAAATATCCCCATCCTCAATGATGGAAGAGCCGAGCACATCACGCAAAAGATAAGGCTGAAGTATTCGCAGCAATTTTCAGCCAGAAGTGCTGAGTGGATGATCCATCTCAGCCTCCTCTAGTGGTCCCCAGCATTACAGATACCAGTCTTCAGCCAGTTTGATTCAGTCCACATGATATCAAAAAACAGTTGGAGATGCCGGATACTGCAAAGGCTACCTGACAACATTCCGGTAATAGTACTGAAGACTTGTGCTCCAGAACATGCTGCTCCCGTAGCCAAGCTGTCCCAGTACAGTTACAATACAGGTATCTACCTGACAATGTGGAAAATTGCCCAAGTATGTCCTGTACACAAAAAGCAGGACAAATACAACCTGGCCAATTACCACCCCATCAGTCTGCTCTTGATCTTCAGTAAAGTGATGAAAGGTGTCATCAACAGCACTATCAAGCAGAACCTGCTCAGCAATGCCCAGTTTGGGTTCTGCCAGGGCCACTCAGCTCCTGATCTCATTACATGGTTCAAACATGAAGAAAAGAGCTGAATTCCAGAGGTGCGGTCAGAGTGACAGCCCTAGACATCAAGGCTGCATTCGACTGAATATGACATCAAGGAGCCCTGGCAAAACTGGAATCATTAGGTATTGGGGAAATCGCTGCATTGGTTGGAATCATACCTGACACATAGGAAGATGGTCATGGTTGAGGGAGGTCAATTGTCCCAGCTGCAGGTCCTCTCTGCAGGAGTTCCTCAGGGTACTGTCCTAGGCCCAACCATCTTCAGCTGCTTCATCAATGACCGTCCCTCCATCTTAAGGTCAGAACTGGGGATGTTCGCTGATGATTGCACAATGTTCAGCACCATTCGTGACTCCTCAGATACTGATACAGTCCATATTCACATGTAGTAAGATATGGACAACATCCAGGCTTGGGTTGACATGTGGCAAGTGACATTTGCACCATTAATGCCAGGCTAAGACCATCATCAATAAGAGACAATCTAACCACCACCCCTGGACATTTTAATGGTGTTACCATCACTGAATCCCTCACTATCAACGTCTTGGGGATTACCATTGACCAGAAACTCAACTGGACTCACCACATAAACACTGGCTACAGGAGCAGGCTAGAAGCTGGGAATATTGCAACGGGTAACTCACCACCTGACTC
This sequence comes from Stegostoma tigrinum, assembly GCF_030684315.1. Lineage (NCBI taxonomy): Eukaryota > Metazoa > Chordata > Chondrichthyes > Orectolobiformes > Stegostomatidae > Stegostoma > Stegostoma tigrinum. The sequence goes on along the minus strand of NC_081360.1, from coordinate 35,915,242 downwards.
CTCAAAGCCTGTCCACAATCTACAAGGCACAAGACAGGAGTGTGATGGAATATTCCCCACTTGCCTGGATGAGTCCCAACAACAGTGAAGAAACCTGACACCACCCAGGATAAAGCAGCTTGCTTGACTGGCTCTACATCCACAAATATATACTCCCTACAACACCAAAGCTCAGTAATAGCAATGTGTACTATCTACAAGATGCACTGCAGAAATTCACCAAAAATCCTCAGACAGCACCTTGCAAACCCACGACCACTTCCATCTAGAAGGACAAGGGCAACAGATATGAGAATACCATCACCTCCAAGTTCCTCTCAAAGTTACTCACCATCCTGACTGGGAAATATATCGCCGCTCCTTCACTGTTGCTGGATCAGAAACCTGGAATTCTCTCCCTAACAACAGTATTGTGGGTCAACCTATAGCAGGAGGACTGCAGTCGTTCAAAAAGGCAGCTCACCACCTTCTCAAGGGCAACTAGGGATGGGAAAGAAATGCTGGCCAGCCAGCGATGCTCACATCCCACAAATGAATTTTAAAAAACTGTGCTCTCCATCAATAGCACTGAAAGGCAGGCAAACCTAATCAGAGCTTTGACCGTAGAAACAAACAAATTTATGAAGAATGAAGATGTTAATGACAAGAAAATTTAAGATTGTTTTTAAAAAAATGCATAAGACATTACATTCTATCCTTTCTCCTGTACGCTTCAGAATTGTAAACAATAAGGAAGAATCTGTGGAAGAAAATAGAGGCCTTTGAAATGTGGATTTTAAGATGTATGTTTAAATTCCATATTCAAATCGTAAGACAAATGCAGAGATATTTGAAATTGCTGGAGCAAAGAGAACTCTTTTAAAAAGTGACTATGGAATTGAACATCTCAGTATTTTGGCTGTTTTGATTAGATCTGAAAAGCTACAGAGATGACTTTTGCAAGGCAAAATTGGAGGCAGTAGACGGAGGTTTCATCTGAAGCATGGTTGGATGACAGGTGTTAGACAGTGGGTGAATAAGAGCTACAGTAGATGTGTGAGGGTGGGCCAAGACAGACAAGCATGACATACCAAAGACAGCAACTCTATTGACAGGATCAGTAGCGATCTGATCTGAAATAAAACGAATGTTCTGAAACACTGGTGTAAATCCGAATAATGCAGATGCTGCAAGTGTTGCAGCTTCCAACAAAATATGCTATCAACACACTCAAATATTTTGATTCCAGAATCTCACATTTCTTTCTTTGGATATGAACTCCTGAAATGTAATCTCAAATGTACTGGTTGAGTTCTGAAATCCTAATTTTTTAAACTCTTTGTTTTTTAAACAAAACTTCCTTCAGATAATCAATGGCCCAGCTGATTGTGGTCATTCCTGGGCCAAGTTTGGCTGCATCAACGCTGACATCACACTGTACATGAATATCACATAAAAAGCCCAGGCCAGATTGCCTGTTCCAAATATGGATGAGATTTGGAAGCCATGCCCTCTAGGAAAGCTTTAATTGCTCCTACATTTTTCATTCTATAGTTTGTTAACTAGCTGCATTCGATGAGGGTATTTTGATTAGAACTAGAAATTTAAGATCAGTGAATTGCAAAGACTTACTGGAAAAATCAATTTTTAAGTTTTCCACAAAAAAAACCTGACCCAATTACTTTGACAAATTAAAACTAGTTACAGAAGATGTTGCCGTATCAAGCAGCTCTGATGTTCACCGTCTGGCACTTCTAAGACTTGGTGACACCTGACCACTGTGATCAGTTTATGCTGCATTTAGTAGAAGAAGTATGAAAATCTGCTGGGCTGATATTTAAAATGTCACACTCTTCTAATGAGTCATATCTTTAGGCTGCTGAGAGCAATGACGTGTCTAATATGTGACGTGTTATATACTGCAGCTTCCATTGTCACCCAAAGGCGTTGCAACTTTAAACCAAATCAAATCACAAGTTAAACACCCCTGTGGCAGTTTCCTTCTGAATATTTTGTTAAATGTAAACTTACTTGCTTGGCTATAAATATCTCTTGCACTTCTCTTTCTTGGAAAAAGCTGCCTGAGAGAAGATCTTAGCTTTTGTGCTCTTTATTTAACAGTTAAGTCTTCAAGTGCAATTATGCCACCAGCCCATGTTTTGTGAAACTCTTATGTTCTCCCTGCAAATAATGGAGAAATTTCCCAAAGTAGATTCAGTGATCACTTTGACCCAAACCATACAAGTTGATAGACAGTGATGGACGGGGAATGGAGGATGAAATAATGACAGAGGACTTCTTCGGAGAGTCTTGTCCTGGCCTTCCCATTCCTGACAGTCTCTCTCTCCTTCCCGCTCTAAATACAGGTTTCCTTGGACCACATGTATTATTTAGGTGAGGACTGGGGCCTACATGCAGTCTTTTAGCATGTCATTCTGACTCAATTTTGAAGAGGTCACAATAACAGCCAGGCAACACCTGGGTCGACAATGCTAACTTGTTTGTTTGTAATTTCTGGCCTTCATATCTTAGGAAAGATATTATTGCCCTACAGAGAGTGCACCAGTGGAATAAAGAGTAGATCAGACAAAGATGGATTTACAGTGCTTATGTGAAATTGCACAGAATGGTAAACACTGTTAGTGACTTCCAGGCATAAGTTGGCGCATGGGATCATGATACATTGGCAACAACAGAAAGCTCAAAAAAAGAGGAGTCCATTAACATTTCTGACTGCAGTTGTATTCGGGAAAGATGCAGAAATATGGTCGGGGAGGGTTGTATGAGGGGCAGTATTGAGAAGCATGAGAAGCAGTTGATTTATTTGACCAATGACCAGATTTATTTGGTTAGTAGAACTACTATATTGCCAGCGTATATTAAAGGCCACTGATTGGAGGGAAGGAAATAAATGAGCAAAATTGCAGGCAAGTTAACGAACTGTGCAAGAATTCTAGAATAATGATGAGGAATATCAGTCACCACATTTGAAACTGTGAACCAGGAAAATTATGAAGTTTGACCATTGTCAGAGATAACACGGTGTGAAGCTGGATGAACACAGCAGGCCAAGCAGCATCAGAGGAGCAGGAAAGTTCTTCAGAAGAAGGGCTTCGACCCAAAACATCAGCTTTCCTGCTCCTCTGATGCTGCTTGGCCTGCTGTGTTCATCCAGCTTCACACCGTGTTATCTCAGATTCTCGACCATCGGCAGTTCCTACTATCTCTGTGACCATTGTCAGTAGTTTGAGAGTTATTGGGAACGACAAAGAAAAATCAAATGTGAAAATGCTCAACTGAAAGAGAGCTACTGAGAGAGAATTGGAAAGTGGCTGGGTTGGGTGGATCAGAACATCAAATCTGGCCTCCTCCAGAGGTCCACAGCATCTCATACCCAGTCTTCAGCCAATTTGATTCACTCCTGTGATATCAAGGAACAGTTAGAGGCACTGGATATTGCAAAAGCTATGGGCCCTGACATCATTCTGGCAATAGTACTGATGACCTGTGCTCCAGAACTTGGTGTGCCCCTAGGCAAACAATTCCAGAACACTGGCATCTACCCAACAATGTGGAAAATTGCCCAGTGAGTCCTGTACACAAAATGCAGAACAAATGCAACTTGACCAATTATTGTCCCTTCAGCTTTTTTCAAACGTCAGTAAAATGATGGAAGATGTCATCAACAGTGCTATCAAGCAGCGACTGTTCAGCAATAATCTACTCACTAATGCCTAGTTTGGGCTCTTCCAGGATCACTCAACTCCTAACCTCATGTATAGTCGTATCTTGCACAAAAGATGATAATTGGGGTTACTGAAGATCCGACTTCTCAGCTCCAGGATGTCACTGCAGGAGTTCCTCAGAGTGGTGTCCTAGACTCCTCCATCTTCAACTGTTTCATCAATGACCACTGTCCATCATAAGGTCAGATGTGGGGATTTTTGCTGATGATTGCACAGTGCTCAGCATTATTTGCAACCTCTCAGATACTAAAGCGGTCCATACCCAATACAATAAGATCTCGACAATATTCACGCTTGAGCTGACAAGTGGCAAGTAACATTTACATTACGCAAATTTTGGGGAATCTAATCATTCCCCCTCGACATTCAATGGCATCACCATCATTGAATTCCCCCACCATTAATCTCATGGTGGTTACCATTAATTGGAACTGCACTAGACTAGTCATATATGTACTATGGCTGTGAGAACAGATCAGAGACCGGGAATCTTGCATTGACTAACTCAACTCCTGACTCCGCAAAGACTGTCCACCATCTACAAGGCACAGGTCAGGTGTGTGATGGAATACTCCCCATTTCCTTGGATGAGTGCAGTTCCAACAATTCTAAAACTTGAGACCATCCAGAACAAAGCAGCCTACTTGGTTGGCGTCACATCCATAAACATCCACTCTGTCCACCACCAGTACCAGAAGTAGTACAGTATCTAAAAGATACACTGAAGAAATCACCGAGGCTCTTTAGCACCTTCCAAACTCATGATCGCTGCTGTATAGCAGGACAAAGACAGCAGATTTATGTAAACAATCCCACCAGTTCCCTTCTAAGCTACTCATTATCCAGACTTGGAAATATATCTCCATTCCTTTAGTGTCATTGGGTCAAAATGCTGGAATTCCCTCCCTAATGGCGATGTGGGTCTACTGAGACCAAATGGACTGCAATGGTTCAAGAAGGCAGCTCACCACCACCATCTCAAGGCTAAGTGGGATAATCAATAAATGCTGGCTGGGCCACAGCCGCAAGTGAATTAAAAATGCAAATTAGTAATGGTGGGGGAGGGGCTAACAAAAAGAAAATGGATCATATACAAGCTAGGCACGTTCCAATGAAGAGGAAAGGAAGGGCACTGAAAAATTAGAAGCCCCCAGATGTAAGACATAGTTGTAAACATGCAATCCAGGTGGTATCAACTGTAGTGGAACTGTATATCAGACATTGTGTATAACAAGCAGCCAAATCACACATTGTCTGATGAAGAATTCAAAGATTGTTCTGATGAAGAGTCACCAGATTGGACCGTTACCTCTACTTTGTTTCCATAGATGCTGTCATACCTGAAGAGTCTCACCTGCAATTTGTGTTTTTTTTCCACACATTGTCTGTTTTTTGTGCCAGTGCCTAATCTACATGTCTACCTCATGGAAGTACCTCAAATGAAACAAAGGGCAATGTGTGATAAATGGTAAATTATAATTCAGTTGAAAATCAAACTGAATACAAAAAGCACAGGATATAGACTTTTATTCTCACTTTTTCCCTGGTCAGTTGGATTTATTCTGGATATCGATAGCGCAAGGCAGTTCTAACAATGAAGTATACTTCATATTCTATATTAAATAAAAGTACACTACAAAAAAAACTGCAAAATGTTCACCCAAACAGTGCGCACAGTCTCAAGTGAATCTGTTTAAGTGAACATGTCCAATGATCAGACCAGAGCAGGTGATAACTGTGGTCTGGCCCAATATCCAGCCATTGATCAGATGTGCTTCCTTCTTCCTGTGCTACCTAACTGTACTGTGAGGCAAACTTTATTAATACTCTTTCTGAACAAAGAAGCTGTGTTTAAATATTCACTTTATGTAATCTCCTGCAAATGATCAATTTGACCACAGGTATGTGTCATGTTTTCAATGTTGGTTTGATCAATTAACTCGTTAGGACTTGCTTGCCTCTGTTAGAGGCTTATCTCTTTATTTTTCTAAACTTTGACCTCCGCTTTAGCTTGACTGTGCTTTATGTCATCCAATCAATTGCATGATATTTACACAGCACAATTCTATCACCATCGCAAATTCAGCTGATAATTGTCCACATGAACACATCTGATTCACTGTGTGTCTGTTTTAAACAAAACTTTTTAGCTGTTCCAGGGTTATTGTGATAGTTCAGTCCACTACTGTTGAGTTACAGTACTCAGCCTAAACACATACACATTCCTTCAGGAAAACTAGTGACCTTTGTAATCATTAAGGTCTTCTCTAGTCTTCATATTTTTTTTTCTCCACATTTCTTTTGACTTTATTTTGACTAACCCAGCAAAATTTTAATCAACATCAACAAGGAGGAAACTGCAATGAAAATTAGAGTTAAATGAATGGAAGTAGTTTATCGTAGAAACAAATTGGAAAGTATTTTGTTACATGAAAGATCCAGGTCAAATCAAACTGTCATTTCGGAAAAATATGGACTAATAAGTAAAAGCCAGCATGTATAAGAGGTCGACAATTTATGAAATTTGACTTCGGAATGCTCACGTTTACAAACATGATCCCACAGTTAGATGTAACTTTAAAAGAGCTGACATATGAACATTGCCTGTACTTATGGCTACTGTATATTATCTTGCATTAAATTCATATTTGCATACAAATCGTCTTGCAAGCGGACTCAAGAAAGGAACCAGTTTGCAACTTGGGGACTACCTGTATTTATTGAAGGAATTTGGGTGTTTGATAAACTTGACCTCCTTCTTTTGAAGATACTGTAGTTGATGGATTTGCATGAGGCATTTGATAGAGTTGGATTTAATGGCAAAATAATAGCCAATAATTTTAAAGACAGATGAGGTTAGTGAATATATAATCATCTCAGAACCAGAAAGCAAAATATGTTAGTGAAAGCCTTGTCGGATTGGACAGAAGTGTGCGGTGGTGATGGTAAAGATTGATTTTTAAATCACTGCTATTTTTGTCATAAGCAGAAATGAGCCATAAAAATAACTTAATTTCATTGTTTGCTGGTGACTTGATCCTCTGAGAAGGATTGTTACAGTCTGCAGGATGGCAGTAAATTTACAGTAAAGACGGATGTTATTGAGAATCATAGAATTCCCACAATGTGAAAACAGGCCATTCAGCCCAACAAGTCCACACCGCCCCTCCGAAGAGCATGCCACCTAGAACCATTCCCCTAATTTCCCCATGTCTAACTCACCTATCCTAAACATCCCTGGACAATTTTGCAATTTAGCATGGCCAGTCCACCTATCTTGCACATCTTTGGACTGCAGACACAGGGAGAACGTGTAAACTCTACACAGACAGTTGCCCAAGGCTAGAATCGAGCCCAGGTACCTGACGCTGTCAGGCAGCAGTGCTACCCACTGAGCCACCATGCCACCTGATTCAGAGAAATGAGCTTCCCTCAAGCACATGAACTTGACATGATTTGAACATGCAACCTTCTGATCTGAGTCAGGCATACTACCATTGTGCCACAAGCCCCCACACATTAAGCCTCTTGAGTTTGGTAAATCTAAGTAAAGCAATCCAATCAATCTCCTTCTCTTGCCCCATTCCAATAAACATAAAAGTTTAATTTCTTCTGAACATAATGATCAACTCTTCTTCCAACACCCTTTGGGAAGCAAGTTCCAGGTCATTCCAACTCATTGTTTAAAAGAAGGTTATACTTCATGTCACTTTCTCTCTTTCTGTCTTCCCCATCAACTGCTCCTTGCTCTTGGACTCTACTTATCTATTTATGAAACCTAGAATAATGTGTGCTTTGTTAACAATTCTCTCTACCTGTCCTGTTACTATTATATATACACGCACTCCCCTGTGCCCCACACACCTGAGGTTTCTCTGCTCATGCCCATCCTTTGGATAGTACGCATATTTTTATATTGTCTCTCAAAATTCTTTTTATCAAAGTGTATCACCTCCACCTTTTCCAAATTGAACTTCATTTGCCACCAATGTGCCCACTCCATCAACACGTTCATGTCCTTTTAAAATGCTACACCTCTCTGCTTATAATTTTTTTCAAGTTTCGTGTCATCTGCAAACCTTAAATGTCCCCGGCACTCCGAGACCTAGATTATTTATGTGTATCCCAAATATTCCAAATATTCCAAATATCAGGGCAAGCAAGTGTCCCAATATCGACCCTGGAGGAATTCACAAAACAACATTGTAGCCCCAAAAATGCCCAATAACATTACTGTTTCCTGTCCCTCAGTCAATTTTGTAAGACAGTTGATATTGTCCCTGGTATTCCATGGCCTGTAAGTTGCTCACTAGTGTGTTGTGCAGTTCTGTGTCAAACACTTTTTCAAGTCATGAACACCACCTGAATCGTCTTTCCCCTCCTCAACACTCTGTTTCCTCTTTTTAAAATAAACTCCAATAAGTTATTCAGATACAATTGTCCCTTAACAAATCAATGCTGACTCTTCTGAATCAATCCATATTTTTCAATATGGTTATTAATTCTATTCTGAATAATTGTTTCTAGAGGTTTCCCCAACACTGAAGTTAAAAAGGACTGGTCTGTAACTGCTGGGCCAATCTTTATAATTTCTTTAAAACAAGGGTGTCCTGTTTGATAATGCCCCATTCTCTGGCACACTTCCAAACTCAGGGAAGATTGGAAAGTAATTGCATGGACACGCACTTCCTTCAGTATCCTTGGATGCATCTCATTGGGTTTCAATGTCTTATCAAATGTAAGGACTAACAGCTTATCCAATGCCTCACCCTTATCAAGTTTAGATCCTTTTAGTAACAGGAATGGCATATACAAGACAGATGTAAAGGATTCAGTTAACACATCAACAATGCCTCTTGCGTCAAAGTGTAAACACCCTTTTTGTTTCCTAACTTGATCCACTCTTTCTCTTACCACCCTTTTACTATTGATGTCTTTATAAAGGTCTTTGGGATTTCCAATTGTTAACTACCAGTCATTTTGTCATGATCTCTTTTTGCGTCTCTCATTTGTGTTTTGAACTCCTTTCTGAAATTTACTTATTCAGCTTGGTTTTTGACTCTATTTGTTACCTGACACTCTTTGTTTTTAACTTAATTTCTAACTCCTTTATCATCCGAGGAGTTCTGGATTTGTTTGTTTTACCTTTCCGTTTGAGGAATTATAACTTGACTGTACCAAACTATCTCCTCTTTGAAGGTAGCCTCTTGTTCATCTACAGTTTTTTTTTGCATCATCCTTTGGTTTCAGTCTGTCCTGCCCAACTCTGTTCTTGCTCCATTGAAGTCTGCTGTTCGCCACTTAATTATTCCTATTCTGGAATGTGTAATGTGATTTTTTCTACTGTCTTCCTAAACCCTATGAAACAATGATTAATAGCTCATGAATGTTCCCTCGTTGATGCTTGATCTACTTGGCACACCTCATGCCTAAGAACTGGGTCTAACAATGCATCCTTCCTTGTTGGACTGGACTCATACTGTTTTTAAAAAAAATCCTTCTGAATGCAATCTAGAAATGCTTACCCATCATCGCACCTTATGCTTCCACTATTCCAGCCAATATACATGTAATTAAAATGCCTCATTACAATTACTCTGTGATGTTTAAACCTTTCTGTTATATCCTTGCAGATTTGTTCTTCTGCATTCTTCCCACTTGTGGTGATTTGTACGTTACACTAAGCAATATAATTGCATCCTTCTAATTCCTTACTCTAGTCAAATTGATTCTATCCTTGAGTCCTCTGAAACATTGTCTTTCTCCAGAAGTACAATGCTTTCTTTAAACAAAATACGTTCACTTCTTTCTTTCCTTTCCTATGCTATCTAAATACCTTGTAACCAGAAATATTTAACACCCATATCAGCTTTTCCTTCAGCCAGGTCTTTATTCATGGGGCAATATTATATTCCCATTTGGAAATCAGTGCCTGTAATCTCCCAGTGTTACTAACTGTCCTCTGTGCATTCACATACATTTAATGTAACTCTGATTTAGACTTCATTACTTTTCCTCTTATTCTGACTACACTTATTTTACAGTTCTCTATTTTAGTGATATCTGCCTCTAGCATTTTGTGAATCCTGGCATTACTGTATAATACCCTGGTTCCCACCAAGGATTCCCTTGCTGAATTAGCTTGAAGCTTTCACAACTGTCCTAGCAAAATAAGCCACAAGGAACTCAAATCTGACTCTGACTCTGTTCAAGTGCAACCTGCCTGACTTGTACATGCATCATCTCCTACAGAGCAAGTACTGGTTTCCTGAGAATCTAAAGCTCTTCACCCTGCGTCAATGTTTTAGCCACACGCATTCATTTGATACATCTTCATATTACGGTAGGCACTTACACATGGCATTGAAAGTAATCCAGAGATTACTATTTTCATCTTGCTGATTTTCTGCTTGCTCCTTAAATTTCAATTGCAGAACCATATCTCCTCTTCACATCTATTCTAAGTACCAATGCAGACTGCGACCTTTGACTGCGTGCCCTCCTTTAGAAGATAGTCCTGCATTTTCTGGGACATCCCTGACCCTGGCACGAAGAAACACCTATCAATACTGCCCTCCTTTCTCTGCTCCTGGATAGTTGATGCCGCCAGTGGTGACATGGATATCCCTGTTCCTTCACATGTTTAAGGATCTATTGTCCTCACTAATATCCAGACCAAAAACAAGTTAGTGTCCTCTGAGACTCGCGCAGTATTGACATGTTTTACTTGGACTGCCTGGTGCTGACCTATCTTGTATCTACTCACTTGTCCTTAACTTTTAGGGTAATTACCTCCCTGAATGTGCTATAGTTCTCTGCCTCACAGATGTACCTCAATCACTCTAGTCAGTGCTCAAGCTCAGAAATGTGGAGCAGGTGACAAGTACATGCACTGATTCTGTACGTGGGCTCAGCTAAGTCATAAGCAGTGTTTGGAACATCATTTGGAAGAGTTCTGGTTCATGGCACTTTAGAGCTTGGAGGGGGAAACCATATTCTACATGAAGAGCATTGTGAAAAATTTTCATGCTCCCAATTCCCAGCTATGCTGCCCTAGTCATTCAATGACCCCACATACCCCCGTGCCAGTTCTTGACTCTTTCATGCCTATTGACCAATTTACCTTTTATATGAGGATCAATAAACCATATAATGGCCACAGGATTTTTAAACACAATTCATTCATTACTTTCCATTTAAAGTCAATTTCCTAGAGTGTAATACAAGTGTCAGTCATCATGATTCTTAACTGCAAGTACATAAAATCTCCTAACCTGTATACAAACCTTTATAAATAAACATTATGCAATTGACAGCAGAGATCAGAGTCTGTGCTGTCATTCAGTAATGTTTTTGCTAGGAATCGGATGTTTCAATAGATCAACGGATTTCTGAGCTCTGAGCAATGATGCTGGTCTGACAGACCAGACTGAGTCCAAACTTTCAAGTTAGAGAAGCACTTGAAGTGGAGACAAAATCAGGTTGTAGAAATAATTGGAGAGACCTTTCAAATAGTTGGAACAGACACAGTGCCTCAATAGCCTTGTGCTGTGCTGTGTTTGTATACTTAGTGATTTTGCTAGTGCAGCGGTTGGCTGGTTTTAAAGAGGCAAGCAAAATGACAAGGAAAAATGCCCTGTCCTGTGTAACAAAACATCTGGACTTTACCTGGTGCCTCTTAATACCAGTAATTTGAATTTGGTCACACAGAAGACTGGGTGGCTGAACTCATTTTGTGGAAGGCATTGGGACCCTGTGTTGCAGAATTGCCCTTCCCTGTGGGCTGGGTTTTGCGTTTCCTCATCTGGAATGTTTTTGACAAAGTAGCACATGAAATAGTGTGTTGTTGCAGAGGCTATCATGTTCTCCCTCCTGAATATGAAGAGTAGGTGGATACTGAAATCAGTAGCCTGCACACCATATTTAAAGAAACCATTATGGGTGAACTGAGCTTACTAAAAGTTACCAGTCAGTCAGATTGGCCTGCATCTCTTGAGAGTGGTAATTATTGCTGTCGCAGTAGAAGGCTCACTCTGTGTCAACTTAGCCCATACCATGTCACGACTGCACTACTGGTTTCTTCTGTCTGTTGACTGGCCATTGACTTTGCTTCTCTAGTGCCGGGAGATGGCAACTCAAGCAGAATGCTCCCTGGTAAATTCTGCCCACAGTTAATCTTTCAGGCCATCTATCTTGGATCTTTTGAGAAGTCATTGGCCTTAGCCTCAAGTCTCTTTTTCTCCTTGCAGTTGCCTCCTGATCTGCTGAGTGTGTACTTTATGTTTTGGTTACAAATACTCCCAGTTGGTCTTAATTTCAAATTGTAAATAGACATTTCACTGAGTCGCTGAAAAAAAAGATACATTTTGTCAAAGGTTTTAGTATTGTGCTGATCAGGACAATTTATCTGAATACTAATTTAAGAAGAAAGCTATAAATTATACTGTATGAGAGGAGCATTTGGTTGGCAAGTGAACTCTGGTAACCCTGCCTTGGAGAATGTACCAATTAAGTGTGGGCCTTGTTCAAATTTTAAACCAGGCATGTTAACTCTAGTCAAGCTACTGTTGTTAGAACTGAACCAGCAAATGTTTGTCATCTATTTTATTGATTTTAACTAAGAGTAGTGCATGCACACGTTCTTTCTGTTTGCGCTCTGTGTACATAAACCGGGAGCTTAATACCGATCTGATGTCCTGGTCAAAGGGTTGGGTATTGCTTGTCCCAACTTGATGTATTCTTGGCGGCGCCATGTTTTATAGTTGTTACGCAGTCCATCACCTTCCTACCCACCCTTGTGTTGACCCTCATAATGGACAGTGAACAGCCACTGAAATTGGCAACATGAAATTACATGCAACTTCGTCATTTAAGGAACAATTCAACTGTTTAAAGCTCTCTTGGCCCAACGCCTAGGCCATAAAAAAAAAAGTTGATGCGAGCAGGAATGGGATTCCCTTTTTAAAAAGTGTTTAAATGGCAGGAAGGAAGAGGATACTAATTTGGAGGGTGCCCCTCAGAAATGCCATGAGAAAATAGCATCCTCTTGCACCTATTTTAAGAACACCTCCATTGGTACTCTTTCTAAGTTCCAAAAACACCCTTGTCCTAAGACTGCTGATTTACCTTGCTCTAGAATCCATCAGGTCTCTCCCATGTGCCTGCCTACAAAGCGCCCAAGATGGAGCTTTGGTGTGCTGGGACTTTTGGAGCTGCTAGCCGGCAACTCCACAGGGTGCTCCTTCCACTGAGGTGCAGACATCCCTCTCTGCAGTATTTTAGCCTGCACACAGCACTTGGTGGCTATCTAGAATGCTGGCCCTCCAATTCTGAGCCCAGTTTATCACCAGCTTTTGTGCTGGATGATGAGCTACCTATCAAAAACGCCCTGGCAATTTACTGCCCTAAGAATAGTTAGCTCTAAGGGAACAACTCACAATGCCACCTGCACAATTATTTTAGAACATAAAACATAGAACAGTACAGCACAGTGTTGGGCCTTCAGCCCACAATGTTGTGCCGACCTATTGTCCTACTAAGATCAAACTACCCTGCATACCCTACATTTTACTCTCATCCATGTGCCTACCCAAGAGTTGCTTAAATATCTCTAATGCATCTGACTTCACTATCACTGCTGGCAGCACATTCCACGCGCCCACCATTCTCTGTGTGAAGAACCTACCTCTGACATCTCCCCTGTACCTTCCACCAGTCATCTTAAAATTATGCCCCCTTGTAATAGTCATTTCCACCTTGGGAAAAAGTCTCTGGGTATCCACTCTATCTATGCCTCTCATTTTACCTCAAGGAGAATACAGTATACCTAGCAAGAAGGAGATGCTATTAATGCACTCAATATTTGTTCATGTTAGTGTGAAACATGCAATTTGAAAGTTTAGCTTTGGAAACCTGATTGGCATGGACAGGTTGGACCGAACGGCCTGTTTCTGTGCTGTGTGGTTCTGACTCTATGCATACTTTGGGCCTCAGAAGTGTCTGCATTTCAGAGATAAATTTTAAAAAGTTTCAAAATGCATTTTAAGCACATGTAACAATCAATTGAGACCATCGATCAGTGATATGGATTAGTTTTTCTGTTAACAGTAAATTGTTTTTTTAAGAGCAAATGCTGTTTAGAAATTGAAGGAAATATATTAAAATATCATTAAATTCTTTATTTCTTTTAGGTTCAACTTGAATCAATAGCTGCTAAGTACATAATGCTTTTACGTGAGCAAACAGGACGGGACATGTTTCAATTGTCTGAGATACATCCATCTACCGCAGCTTGCAGATTGTATTCTGAAGAGCAGAATTCAAAAAGCCCTCCTGCAGACACCATGGATGGACAAGGTACAAAATCAAATTCGTTAACTGATCAGCAAATACAATACGTCTTCTGCTTAAAACTAAACTGCACACAGTATGCTTTTGATGAAATGGAAAAATGATAACGTTTTGTAGCATTAAATGAAAACCAAATGTATTCTGATTTTTCTCAGTAATACACATTTTATTAAATGAATAACTAATTTTAAGACTAGTTTTTTTTTCAATTCACTCGTGTATAGCAACAAACGTCAGAGTGAACCTGATACTTGCCCAAGCCTAATCTCTCATTTATGGTGTAAATGTGACTTAGCTTTTCCTTAAAGACCACCATAATTTTGGGGTAATGGATGGATGCATTCACTGCAGCTCTCTTCCTATAATTTGCAAAAACAAAATATAGTGGAGGAAGGTGTATTCATGCACATGTTTACTAATGTGGAAACATTTTCTGAACCTTTATCCTATATACCCAGAGTCCTGTGGTCTTCTCTTTATTATCAGGTTTAATGTGAAGACAATGTTAGGTAAAAAGGTATGCTAGCGAGTTTTGAGAAGATTTGTAGCTCAGGATGAGGTTCTGGATGTGAGTTTGCTCGCTGAGCTGGAAGGTTAGTTTTCAGACGTTTCGTCACCATTCTAGGTAACATCATCAGTGAGCCTCCGACGAAGCGCTGGTGTTATGTCCCACTTTCTATTTATCTGGTTAGGTTTCCTTGGGTTGGTGATGTCATTTCCTGCATTGGTGGTGTCATTTCCTGTTCTTTTTCTCAGAGGACGGTGTATTGGCTCCAAGTCAATGTGTTTGTTGATGGAATTTAACCGGAATTCCATCAACAAACACATTGACTTGGAGCCAATCTACCATCCTCTGAGAAAAAGAGCAGGAAATGACATCACCAACCCAAGGAAACCTAACCAGATAAATCGAAAGCGGGACATAACACCAGCGCTTCGTCGGAGGCTCACTGATGATGTTACCTTGAATGGTGACGAAACGTCTGAAAACTAACCTTGCAGCTCAGCGAGCAAACTCACATCCTAAAAAGGTATGCCCCCCCCCCCCCCAAGCCCTACTGAGCTATAGATCTGCACTCTCATTAGAGAGAGAGAGAGAGAGAGACACACACACACGACTGGTAGTGGTTTAACCAGAGAATCACCATGCCTCAAGCGAGGGGAAAGATTGAGAAGGTACACATTAACTGAAATAGAATAATTCCTCAGTAGAAGAAAAAAATTACTTTTTGCTTGGGTCAGCCTTTGACAACTTTGTTTCCCATCTAATCACTTGTGGTTAACTGACTTGTGCAGTTCCCACTGTACAGGATTCCTCTTCATGTCCACACACCTGAGGGCTGAATATTCAACTGCACATGTTGCATGGCTGGTTTGACTTTTCACAATCGCATTTGCCTTTAACGTCAAACACCTGCCACACCCACCCTCTTCAAAGCTAAATCCTTTTCACTGCTGTAGCATTCTGCAGAATAATGACAATATCCTTGACGATGAACTTCACTCCGAGTCTGTAATTTTTGCCATTTTCCATTTCTGTTTGAAGTGCTTTCCAGGTGTTACTTTAAAGGTGTACAGGCATGAAATAGATAAATGCTTAGATAAATTGTCTCATTGTCAAATAAAACTGTAAATAAGGGTAATTTTGAAGTTTCCTCCTTTATACATACTTTGTAAAGGACCTTTGCCATTTCACTTGTAAGAAAGTACTGCATTTATCTTCTGTGTCTCCACTTTACAATAAGTTACAATTGCATTGCAGCTGGAGCCTATGAAGTATGACCTATATCTTACTGCTCTGTTGCACAGCTAGTTCTTTGCACTTTGCTGGCCTCTACAATTTTATACCTCTAATGTCATCAGAATAAATGGTTGCAGGTGCAGCATTTAGCAGTTTAGGAAGGCACATATAAAAACTGTGCAAGTTTGCATTTCAGACCTTCCTACTGTAACTTTATGGCTGAACAACTGAGTTATATGACTGAGCTCCTGGGATATTTTGGCATCAGCACATATGAGGAACAAATTACTATAAGTCCATGTAGAAACTTAAAATAAAAACAGGGCCTCGGAACATCAAAATAAATACCCTAATTACCTTTAGCTTTCTATTCCACCCTACTGTTCCTGTTATCTCAATTGGTAAGAAAGCAACGACTGTTGTGGCTGTGTGACTTGACTGCTTAGCTGAGGCAACCATTTGTAATGACAACTGGGAACTGAGAGATGTGATATTACAAATACAAAACATAACAAGAAGTATCTTAATTGGCTAACAAAGCATACAGTTTGCAGGAATGTGGATAATGGAAACCGTAGGAATAATCTACCATGTGCAGGTTATGTCAGCTAAAAATGGTGGTAAAGCTAGAAAATGCTGGAAACACTTAGGTTAGGCAATAGCTATGTAAAAATGGTGTCATTGTTTCAGGTTGTTTATTCTTCTTCAGAATTGTCCCAATATTAATGCTGGGCACAAGGATAGGCCATTCAGGCCCTTGAGCTGCCTCATTGTTCAGGTAGATCACAGTTGAGTTGTGCTTCAACTTTATTGACTCACCTCTGCCTTTTTGTTTCTTTATAACTTCATCTGACAAAAATCGTTCACTCTCAGTTTTGAAAACTCCAATTGCCCATGGCTGTTTTGGGGAAAACTTGCACATTTCGGCCACTTTCATTGAAAATGTGATTCCTGTTTCTGCTCCTAAATGGTCTAGCTCTAATTTTATAATTATGTTCTGTTGTCAATGATTACCTTTCAAACAAAATAGAATAGGTAAAGGAAAACTATAAAATATTACAACGTTTTAAACACCCCAGTTTATCACCTTTTGTTCAGCTACACTTGAGAGAATTCAATTTCAAAATGAACTTTGATAACAAAGTGTGAAGCTGGATGAACACAGCAGGTCAAACAGCATCCCAGGAGCACAAAAGCTGACGTTTCAGGCTTAGACCCTTCATCAGAGAGTGAACTTTCTCTGTTTTTCTTTCTTTCCTTGCAGATACTGCCTGACCGACTGAGTGTTTCAAGCATTTTGCTTGTATTTGATTTCCAGCAGTCATAGTATTTCATATTGTTTTATTGTTTTGAACGCTGGTATCGGAATAAAATCAACTAAATTGTGGCTCAATTTTTTAAAAAAATCTTCAGCTGAGAAACCACTGAACCTCAGGATCTCTGACCAGCAGAGTCGGCAAATAATGCAGCAAATGGTATCCAGAGAAGATCTACAGCTTGCTAAGCAAGTGTCAAATGAATTGAGCAGACTTTATTCTAGCAATCCAAGAGAATCTCACTCTTCAGGTAATGTAAATAAGATGATAATGATGTTGCCTGTTAATTAAATGGTAATTAATGAACATAAAATAAGAAATGGGAGCAGGGGTAGACCATTTGCTGTTAAACCTGCTCCACCATTCCATATGATCATTGCTGATCTTTAGCATAAATTCCACTTTCACACCCACTCTGCATTCTGTGATTTCCCAAAAGGCCAAAAAAATTGCCAATCTCAGCCTTAATGGGAAACAAAACAGTGAATGTGGTGAACTTGGATTTTCAGAAGGCTTTTGATAAAGAATAACGCAGGAGTTTAATGAAGGAAATTAGAGCACAAGGATTAGCGGGAGGGTAATTTGCTGGCATACTTTGAGAATTGATTAGCAGATAGAAACAGAGTAGGAAGTAAACAGATCATTCTCGGGTTGACAGGCTGTTACTAGTGTGGTACTGCAGGGCTTGGTCCTGGGGCTGGAGCTGTTTATGATCATTGTAAACAATTTAGATGTGGGGACCAAATGTCCAATTGCCAGTTTGCGAATGATACTAAATTGTGTAGGAATATAAGTTTTAAGGGAACTTCAAGGGGACTTGGTGAGGCTAAGTAAACATACAAGAACATGATGAATAGAATATTATGTGAAATTATCCATTCTGGTGAAAAAAGAAACAGGATTTCTTAAATGGTGAGAAGTTTGGAAATGTTAATGTTCACATGGATCAGGCTATCCTTGTTTAAGAGTCACTAAAAGCTAAAATGCTGTTGTAGCAAGCAGTTAGGAAAACAAATGTATGTTCAGCTTGAGCACGAAGGGATTTCAGTACAGGAGCAAAGATGTTGTGTTGCATTTGTATAGAGCCTTAATGTACCTGCAGTATTGTATTGGTCCCTGTGGAAAAGTATATTGTCATAGAAGGAGTGTATTACCGATTCAGCAGAATAATCCCTGGAATGATGGGACTGTCCTATGATGAGAAACTAAAGAAATGGGGCCCATTTTCCCTGGAGTTTCAAAGAATGAAGGAGACCTAATTGAGACTTAGAAAACCTTTACAGTGTGTGACAGGATGTGTATTAATAGGATGTTAGAACGGGAGGCAGAGTCTCGGAATAAAGGGTAGGCAATTTAAGACTGAGATGAAGAGGTATTTCTTCAGAGTGGTGAATTTTCAGTATTGTCTAGTCCAGAGGAAGCTCACTCATTGAGCACGTTCAAGACAGAAATGGACAGATTTCTCAATACTAATAACCTCATAATATGGCAATAATGTGGGAAAGTGGGATTGAGGTAGATGATCAATCATGATCTAATTGAATGGTGGTGCAAGCTCATCAGGCTGAATGGTCTACTCTTACATCTATGTTCCTGTGTTAGATATGTTCAATGATGGAGCATCCACAACCCTATGTGGTAGAGAATTCCAGAAATTGACAACCCTTTGAATGAAGAACTTTCTCCCAAACTTAGTTCTAAATAATTGGCCCCTTATTCCAATGCTCTAACTTTGTTTTATAAGTGTGCAAAACAATCTTGTTGTCTACTGTGTCAGAATAACTGTTTGGGCTTTTGAAGTTTTTTTAAAATCATTCATGGGATGTGGGCATCACTGGATGGGCCAGCTTTGCTTGCCCATCCCTAATTGCCCAGAGGGCAGGTTAGAGTCAACCAACATTGCTGTGGGCTGCAGTCACATATAAATTTGACCTGGTAAGGATGATAGATTTACTTCCTAAAGGACATTAGTGATCCAGATGGGTGTTTACAATAATACATTTTTAAAAAATTATTGATTGGATTTAAATTTCGTCAGCTGCTGTAGTGGGATTTCAGCCCATGTTGCCAGGCCAGTCTGTGCTTCAGGATTATCAATCTATGCCATTGCCACTACTTCTTCATCTTGATCTGACAGAGATCAAATCTTTTTGAAGGACAGCTAAAATGACATCCCACATCCTCCATGTCCCAAAGTCAAAAGCACAATTAGAGTTAGAGTATTTCCAAAATGATTTTGAATGAGGATTTTGTCCTGTCTTCTTTTCTCAACTTCTCAGCTGCTTGCCTGTGATAGGAATGTCCTCTCAACACTTTGGGATGTACTGACCTCCACTCTCTCATTTACAGCAGCAAATTTGCAAATGAAACTTAGAGTCAACTCTAGATGCTGTATTTTCCCAATGGTATTAACAGTCCAGTGAAGATAATACTGTGTGATATAAAAGGAGCAATATATATTGAAGAAGACGGACAAATGATGTATTTTCTAGCACATGACATTACTGGACTACCATAAAAATAATTTTGATGCATAGAAAACATTAATAATCAATGTACATACTGAATCTATTTTGATATTATCAATAGCAAAGCCACTTGATGCAAATTTAAATTAAGTGAATGTTACATAATTGAGATGCTGCTTATTTTATTAGCATTTCTAAAAATAATGGCATAAACAGTTTCTGTTAATATAACATTTTATGTACATTCTATAACTTGTGGTGTGAGGGGGGAGAAAAGGGAGTTTTTAAATGTGGTTAAACCACAAACATCTAAATGTCAACTTATGAGTAAAAGCTACAATCAGTCTACACAGATAATGGCAGTGGAAGCCGACACCATTTCTTGTATGAAATGCATACTATAATTGATGCTTATCTATCTCCATAATGCTAAAAAAAAATTTTTTCATACAACAGAAAACATAGGCACCTTGAAGGAGTTTTGTCAGACAGTCCTAAATCACACAGAAAAGAAGGATGAAGCATTCAAACCTATCAAAATAGAGCCTGAAGACATCAGATAGCCTTCTCCTGTTTTTCAAAATGGCATCAGCAAGCACCGTTACAAGAGCCTTAATGACCAACGTTGCCTCATCTTTGTTCCATTATTGTGGTTTCTGTTTTGTCAAAAGTTACTGTGGACGATGGTTTGATAGTTCAGCAGAAGACTGAATAATTTCCAACCTGATAGTTCATTGACTATGTATGTTCAATAAATACAATAAGCAGCTGGTCTTAGCAGTGAGTTAAACAGCTTAATGAATAATCTATTTAATGCTATTTAAGGATTGGGAATGACGAAAATGGTACCCAGTCTTGAAAATACTTAATACATTATGTGAAGTTTTTCTTACTAGGCACCAGTTAAAATGATGACTTGCCTTTCTCTAATAAGCTAGTCTAGCATAAAGTTCGATAAACCCTTCTTGATAGTTATATACTTCTACTCACATGTAAAATGGGGTGCAGTACGCATATAATGTCAAAAATTTTATGTTTGTTTATCACTAATGAGGGATGTGGGATGGAATCGGATAAAGGCACTGAGATTTGATGAATTAATCTCGTTGAGGTGATCCAATGTGCGCCACAGTCTAAGTACAACGCTGTGTAATGAAGGGGAAGGAATAAATGTATGAAAGGTCGCTCCAGAGGCTGTCAGGTATTTCGGGCACAGTTGCTAAAGCTATCCACACATACCTGAAGTGGTGATTAGGTTTTGAGCAATGTGTCTATGAACTTACTTAAATAGAATAGCTGTCCAGAAGTTGCAGTTCTATTTAGTTGGTTGGCAGACTACAAATCCAGGAAATTCCCACATTCCTAATTAAACTGGGGAAAGGTCATAACTTGAAACATTTCTAATTAAAATGCACAATTGTTTAGTAGTTACTTCTGTTCATGTACATTGTCCATTGAGGTTTTTATTAGATTTACTTTGTATTACTGCATAGTTTATACGACTTTTCACAAAATATTGCAGCATCTCACTTTTCTTCTTTACATGATGGGGGAACGGGTTTGAAATAGTCAATACACAGACTTTGGTCTGAAGGGTTGTCTTTGCAACATTTCAATTAGACACAGTGATAATAATGCTGAGATTCAAATCTGCATTAAAGATTTGTAAACTGTTTTATTTTGCTTTGTTTTCTGCTGTATTTTGTTTAGTGTGCCTTCTGTCTGAAGTCATGTCACATTTTGGTTGTGGAGAATTTAACTGATCAAAGTCCATATATTTTAATCTGGTCATGCAGGCAGCCAAAGCCCTGTAGTATTTTTACTACATACAGACCACAAATCATAAATACAGCATTAAAGACCCCACATTTAAATGCAATAATTACACAAATAATGCTGATTATTCTGAAGATTCCAATAGCTGGTTGTACATTCCTGTTCAAAACGTGTAATTTGACTTTGGTAGCTGCATATTACATTTTAGTCAAAGTCGAGTATCATTTTATATTACCTATAGTTAACTGGAGAATAGCTGTAGAGTATTACTCTGTTGTAGTGGCAGATTAGCTCTTAAAGGGAATTGAGAGCAATTCCCCATGGTACAATTCAACTAATTTGAAAACTGTGTTGTACTTTATTGCCATGAAATGTTCTCTTGAACTTCGACCTGTAATGTACTGATGTTGCTATAATACTGTCTTTAGTATGTCTTGACCGTTAGCCAAAATTTTGTTAGAACATAGTTTAAACTGTGCCTCCCTCAGCTCTTTTGATCTGTAACATGTTAGAAACTGTAAAGTGGTCAACAGTACACATACTCTAATAACGTAACCAATAATATGTTCGTATTAATGTTTCCATTTGGAATTCAGTATAAAGAACGTTACAAGGGCCAGAGGATGCCTGGGAGAATAGTAGAATTTCTAGTGGTCTGTACTGTTTGAAATTGCTACTTAAAAGGCAAAGGGCTGGTGTTAATTATATCGAGTGGTCTGAAAATACAGTATAGGTTGTTGAATAAACACTAATGTATTTAATTTGTTATATAAACATTAAAATATATTTTTGGAGTTCTAATTTGGTGTTCCATGACTTATTGTGTTTCAGGAATCTTTTGGATCTTGCCTGATCTACACTAATTTTGGGATATCTCCCATCATGTCATTTTTGTTTGTAATGAATTAAGTGAGATTTCTTTGATAGGAAAGTGTAAACATACAATTCTGTGGTCCTTCATTAATTCCCAATAGAACAATAGCAAAGATTGAATGTAAAGTAAGACAAAGCTCATTCCACTTAGTGCCAGCAATCCATCTTATTCCTGATGCTCAAATAGGAAGCACGGCCCCACCATAGCAATGGGCTGAATATTAAGTCTTGTTAGCCCAGTCTTAGTGAAGTTGAGAGTTTTTTTGGGAGGATTTCAACTGTGAGCCCTAACAAGGTTCTTTGTCACATTTTCCAAATTCGCCTCATTGATAACTTATTCCACACCTATGGGGTATCCCTTATGTCCAATTCTGGCTCCAACTTCCTAAGGCCCATTTCCTAGGGATAGTTCATCATTCAGTGGATTTACTGCAATTCACCAGCAACCTTTGCAACCATGCCAACGTTAAAAGCCAGTATGCATCCAGGCAAATATTGTCAGTTCAAACTGTCTTGCACAGTTCCTGATATTTGCTGCAGACATGGCAGAAAAAGGAAAATTGGTGTCTGTTTTGGGGGCAGGGACCTGAAAGTCCTGGAAGCCAGGGTGGTCCAGAGATAGGACATTCACTATTTCCAGGATCAGCAGCGGAGGCTACAATACCAAACGATGCCAGCCGAGCCTGAGGTTGACACACGGGTGCAGCCTCCAATTGCTGAAGGAATTGTTATGACACAGGGACAGCAAGCTAGAACAAATCAGACTTGTTAATGCTGGATTTGAAACAGTGAAATTGAAACATTCGACGGCCCTCAAAATTGCACAATTTTTCTAATTATATTTTAACATATCAGGCACTGACTTTCATATACAAGCACCATACAAGATGCACACACATATAGTACATCACACACAGTCATCACATACCACTTCTGATTTGGTTCCAATGAGAACACCACATTAGTATTAATTATTTCAGAATATTGAATCCTGTTGTGCTATTGTAGACATAATTAATGCTGGGATTAATCTGCTCAAATTTGATTATACTGAAATGGATGATCTATTCAATGTGTGGAAGATTTTTGACCTCAAAAGATGGGTCACAAGACTCGAAGTGTTAACTCTTTTCTCTCCACCGATGCTGCCAGATCTGCTGAGCTTCTCAAGCAAAACAAAATGTGGAGCTGGCGGAACACAGTGGGCCAGTAGGCATTAGAGGAACAGGAAAGCTTATGTTTCATGTTGGGACCCCAACTGAAACATCAGCTTTCCTGTACCTTTGATACTGCCTGGCCTGCTGTGTTCCTCCAGCTCCACATTTTGTTATCTCTGACTCCAGCACCTGCAGTCATTGCTATCTGGAGTTTCTCAAGCAATTAGTTTCTTATCAAAGAAAAACAATCTACTCTGATGGACCATTGGGATCTCTTCAGGGTTAGAAATTACCTGTATAAGAGGGACAGTATCCACCTGAATTGGAAGGGACCTTGCAGGAAGACTTGCTAATGCTACTCAGGAGGTTCTAAACTAGTAAGCGGCTGGGTGGGACCCAAAGAGATACATCTGAGGCTGGTACAGTTGAGAAGAGGAGCAAGTCAAATAGTCAAGGCAGATAAGACCTTCACAGAGAACAAGGTAAGACTGATAAATTGCATTTACTTCAATGCAAGAAGCCTGATCGTGAAGCAGATGAACGTGGGAATGGGATGTCATAGCTATTACAAAATTATGAATCTGGGATGGACAGGATTGGCAGCTTAATGTTCTGGGGTATAGATGCTATTGGAAGGATAGGAAGGGAGGTAAGAGAGGAAGCGAAGTGGCATTTTTGATTAGGGAGAACTTTACATCTCTGCCTAGGGAGGATATCCCTAGGAGATCATTCAGTGAAGTTACGTGGGTGGAACTGAGAAATAAGAAAGAAATGGTCACGTGGTTGGGATTGTATTATAGGCCCCCCCCAATAATCAGCAGGAAACTGAGAAGCAAATTAGCAGGGAGATCTCATATATTTGTCAGAATAATCAGATGATAATGATAGGGGATTTTAACTTTCCAAACATAGACTGTGATTGTCACAATGCTAAGGGCTTGAATGAGGAGGAATTTATTGGGTGTACAAGAAAACTTTCTTATTCAATTTGTGGATGTATTTACTAGAAAAGGAGCAATACTTGACCTTCTGTTGGGAAATAACGCAGGACAAGTGACTGATGTGTTAGTGGGGGGCACTTAGGAGCAAGTATTCACAATTCTATTCATTTTAAAATTGTTATGGAAAATGATTGAAGTAATCAAAAATTTAAAGTTCTAAATTGGAGTAAGGCCAATTTTAACAGTATTTTTCAAAAGTTGATAGGGGAGGCTATTTGCAGATAATAGAAATTGAATGAAATAGCACTCTATTGTCATGTATTTTCACAAAAATGTACAGTATAAAATCTTAAGCTGCCATACCACAGTGCCTGAATGGATGACAGAAGTCATGAATAATAAGAAAAAAAGTAATAGTTCATCACAGTTCTGTTAATGGCTCCTGGGTTCAGGGTGTGTTGGAAAACCAGGCTGAAACAGCCACCCCAGAATGAGATCGCCCTGCCACACCAAGATATGACCTCCACACCAGGACTAGATCTCCATGCTAGGCCACTGGAAGACCTGGAAGCCAACTCTGAAGCCAGGACAAGACTGCCACACAAGTGTGAGACAACACCTCCTGGACAAGGCTGCCACAACAGGACATTGCCCTGCCAAGCTGCCAGGACTATACTGCAATACTGGGCCACTAGAAGCCATCTGGTCACTAGTACTGGACCAGGAGAAGACACCTTCTGCCAAAATTGTTCAAAGAGGTTAAGTACTGTAATAAACAAAAGCCTTTTTAAAAAATCATGGAAAAAGAAAAAAAAAAGTAACGCGGGATGGAGTGGATAATCTCCAGGTTCCTGGGTTAAGGAGTCCCCAAAACGCTGCTGTCATCTTGGAAGGGACTGTTGGGAAGTGTGAGGCCTTCAAAAATTAGATAATGGGAGTTCAGAAACCGTATGTTCCTGCTAATGTGAATGGCAAGGTTGATAAATGTAGGGAATGCTGAGTGACTGGAGAAATTGAGGCTCTGGTCAAGAAAAAGACAGAGGCATGCATCAGGCATAGACAGCTGGGATCAAGAGAATGCCGAGAGGAGTATGGGTCAGTAGGACTATACTGAAGAGGGCAATAAGGTGACGTGAGATAGCTTTGGCAAATAGGGTTCAGAACAATCTGAAACTTTTACAAATAACTTAAGGGCAAAATATTAACTAGGGAGAGAATAATGGTTCTCAAAGATGAATGTGGCTGACTGTATGTGGAATTGCAAGAGATGGATGAGACGCTAAACAGATATTTCATATCAATACTCACTATGGAGAAAGACATGGAAGCGAGAGAACTTGGAGAAATATATAGCGATGTCTTGAAAAGAATTCATAATACAGAAGAGCAGGGCTGGAGGTCTGAAAACATATGAAGTTAAATAAATCCCTGGGAGCTGATCAGGTGTTTCCCAGAACTTTGTAGGTAGCTAGGGAAGAGATTGCTGACCCCCTTGGTGAGATATTTGTTTCATCAAGAGCCATAGATGATGTGTTGGAACTCTACAGGTTGGCTAGTGTATTGCCATTATAGTGTACAGCCACCCCAGAATGAGATCGCCCTGCCACACCAAGATATGACCTCCACACCAGGACTAGATCTCCATGCTAGGCCACTGGAAGACCTGGAAGCCAACTCTGAAGCCAGGACAAGACCTGCTGACATTCTTGCAGAGGTTGCCATGACAGGATTGCATGGTGGTGTTGTTGATGTTGTCCTGATGGCTGGGTAATTTGCTTCGAACAATGGTCAGTTTAAGATTTGTTAGTTGTTTGAAGGTGAGAAATGGAGGCAAAGGCTCCAAGAAAGGCTGTAAGGAAAAGACAGGAAACTATAGACTGGTGAGCCTTCTGTCAATGGGTGGATAAGTTGTTGGCGGAGATGCTGAGAGACAGGATTTACATGTATTTGCAAAGGCAAGGACTGATTATGGATGGTCAACATTACTTTGTGCATGGGAAATCATGTCTCACTAACTTGATTGAGTTTTTTGAAGCGGTGACAAAGAAGGCTGATGAAGGTAAGAGTGATAGATGTTGTCTATATGGACTTCAGCAAAGTCCTTGACAAAGTTCCACATGGCAGACTGTTAGTAAGGTTAGGATCCAGGAGGAGCCAGCCAATTGGATACAAAACTGACTTGAAGTAAGAGGCAGAGTGCAGTGGTGGAGGGTTGTTTTTCAGACTAGAGGCCTGAGACCAGTGGTGTGCCACAAGGTTCAGTGCTAGGTCCATTGCTTTTTGTCATTTAGATAAATGATTTGGATGCAAATATAGGAGGCATGGTTAGTAAGCTTGCAGATTGCACCAAAATAGGTGGTATAGTGGATAATGAAGAAGATTATCTCAGAGTACAACAGGACATTGATCAGATGGGTCATTGGGCTGAGGAGTGGCAGATGGAGTTTAATTTAGATAAATGAGAGGTGTGGCATTTTGGTAAAGCAATCCAGAACAGGTTGAATAGAAAGCATTTGAAAATGATACCAAACTTTTAAAGGCTCTTGTGGTGCAATAGTAGCGTCCCAATCTTTGAGCCAGGAGGCCCAGTTTCAATCCCACCTTCTCCAGGGGTGTGTAATAACATCTCTGAACAGGTTAATCAGAAAAATATCTAAGAGATGAAGTGAGATGCCTCTGACATCAAAACGTACCTCACTGGACTCTTGTCCAGTCCTGCCATAAATGTCATTGTAGCCCACATCATTCATTTCTCTTGGGGCAGCATGATGGCTCTGGTTAGTACTGATGCCTGACAGTGCCAGGGACCCACCCTGATTTGATTCCACCCTCTGTGTGGAGTTTGCACATTCCTCCCGTGTCTGCGTGGGTTTCCACTGGGTGCTTTGGTTTCCTTTCACAGTTCAAAGATGTGCAGGCTGGGTGAACTGACCATACTAAATTGCCAATAGTGTTCAGGGATGTGTGGATTAGGCGTGTTAGTTATGGGAAGTGCAGGGTTACAGGGAGAGTATAGGGGCATGATTCTGGGTGGGATGCCCTTTGGCGGGTCGGTGTGGATTTGTTGGGCTAAATGGCCTGTTTCCACACTGTAGGGATTCTGTAGGAATTTATAGAGTACCCTTCATCGTCTGGACCTTCCTCAGATCAGAGAAAATATGCCATGTTCTTTGCGGTCTTCAACATATTATTGATGATGATGAGCACCTCACCAGATCTCTATGCCTCCATTTCTCACCTTCAAACAACTAACAAATCTTAAACTGACCATTGTTCGAAGCAAATTACCCAGCCATCAGGACAACATCAAAAACACCACCATGCAATCCTGTCATGGCAACCTCTGCAAGACATGTCAGCTCATCGACTTGGATATGACCATCACACATGGGAGCACTATTCACCACGTGCACAGCAGAGACTCCTGTGATTTGGCCAATATTGTCCATCTCTTCTGCTGCTGGCAAAGATGCCCTGGGACATGGTATACTGACGAGACCATGCAGACGCAACAACAACAGATGTAGGGACACAGTGCAACAATTGCGAGACAGGGATGTTCCCTCTCAGTACGGGAACACTTCAATGGTCAAGGGCATTCAGCCTCCTATCTTTGGGTAAACATCCTCCAAGGCAGGCTTCAGGATACACAACAATGCAGACTCACTGCAGAGAGGCTGATACCCATGAGAACAATCTCAACCGTGATCTTCGGCTCATGTCACACTATGGGTGACCCCACCACACTATACACTCATGCACATTTGCACATGTACACACATACACTCTCACACACTCTTTCTCACACACACTCATATTGTCACTCTCCGACACAGATATACTCCCTGACACTCACATATACCCCCTCTCATGCAGACACAAGCGCGCACACACGCACACGCACCCGCACACATACACATATCAATATATGGGGTGAATTTGCATTTACAGACACACTCTATTTTGTTCAAAAAGCACACAATTTACAGGGACAGCCAATCAATGGGGAATTTTATAAATTTCTTGCTTTGGAAATAAAACCAGTCTGACTCCAGGTTAAAACACTGACAGATTCTAAACAAGGCCTCACACCTAAAATGCATTGTCTGACTGAGATGTCACCTCTTGTATACATTGATAAAGCCTTTAGTTATCTCGCGGCAGTAACTTGAAAGAAATTCTGGGATTTGCATTTTAATCAATCGAAACCTGCATCTCCTTTCTAACTGATTAAAGATTTAACAGGTCGGAGTCAGTCAGCCATTTTGGATTTATTCAAGACATAGGTGTTAGCTATATGATCTTTGGATCAATAACTTATAAATTCTGTGTCTTGATGCCTCTCCCACCATACCTGATGAAGGACCAATGCTCCAAAGGATTGAGATTTCAAATAAATCTGTTGGACTATAACCTGGTGTCATGTGGTTTTGGCCTCTGCTAGTAAATACTTTGACTTTGCTGTATGTCTGTATCTACCAGGATGCATGATTACCTTCCAAAAAAATGCTTGCAGAGCAACATACCTTGTAAAGGAGAGAAAAAAGTCACAAAACTCAACAATTTCTAAATTGAGTCCTAAGATCAGAACCACTGATTATGTTCACTTGAGTTAACATATGCAATTCAAGATATTGCAAGTGTTTCTCTGGTAATATTCTCTAATCCAGTACCCAAACCTGAACCCAAAAATCTTTTATGGAATAAAAACAACTAATCATACCTTCGTAAGCTTAGGCTGGAGATATATTCGATGTTGGGATGGCACAGTGGCTCAGTAGTTAACAGACCTAGCAGCCCAGGTTTGATTCCACTCTCAGGCGACTGTGTGGAGTTTGCCCATTCTCCCCTTGTCTGTGTGGGTTTCCTCCTACAGTCCAAAGTTGTGCAGGCTAGGTAGATTGGCCATGCTAAATTGCCCCTGATGTTCAGAGATGTGTAGATTAGGTGGTTTACAGGGGGATGGGTCTGGGTGTGATGCTCTGAGGTTCAGTGCGGATTTCTTAGGCCGAAGGGTCTGTTTCCACACTGTAGGGATTCAATGACCTTAATCATTTATAAGAGCCATTTCGACAGTGAATGTGAGCTACAAAGGCATTTATATTCTACAAAAGTGTGGACATGCACATATCAGTTGGAACTGTGTGATTGTTTACTTTGTGTTCTGAAGACAGTGATACAAATTAGAGTTACTGGTGTTGTTAGTGGTTTGTAACATTTTTGACTGATGCCATTATGGGACATGGTACGTGTCTCATAGCATATTGGGTGGCTGCTGCTGTATTTTACAAAAACATAAGATTGTGGAAACATTAATTTCATGCAGAATTCTAATCCTTTGCTGGGGCATGTAGGAAATGCAACAATGCTCAATATAAGACACTTGCTCGTCTTTAAAATTGATTTGAAACTTTGTGGTAGTGAGTAAAGAATTCTGATGTATTTTTGTTTTTAAAAAATGAACCTGGCTGTCTGTCTCACTGATAAATGCATGTAAAAAGATAAAGGGGAAGGGTCAACAAAGAAAACCAACAGAATAACATGTGAACTGTGGAGAGAATTGGGTATTTATAATGCAATTTTAAGGTGATATGAGAGGACAGGCAGAAAGGGAAGGGGTTGCCATGTTAGTAAGAAGTGAAATTAAATCAACGGCAAGAAGTCATGTCGATTCAGAAGGCATAGAACCTGTGTGGATAGAACTGAGGAACCACAAAGGAACAAAGATGGGAATTGTGTACGGGCCTTTTAGTGGTAATCAGGATGTAGGGAAGAAAGTAAATCAAGAGATAGAAAAGGTATGTATGAAAGGCACTATTACAATAAAAATGGGGGACATCAATATGCAAGTGGACTGGTAAAATCAGGTTGATAGAGGATCTCAACAGGAATTGTAGAATGTCTGTAAGACTGTTTGTTTGGAGTAGCTTGTGGTAAAGTCCACTAGGGAACAGGCAATTCTGGATTTAGTGATGTGTAATGAGGCAGACTTGATTAGGGAGCTTAAGGTGAAGGAACCCCTGGAGGGAGTAACCATAAAATGACAGAAATCACCCAGAAATTTGAGAGGGAGAAGCTTGAATCTGATGTTATGGTGTTACAATTGAGTAAAGGTATCTACAAAGACATGAGGGAGGAGCTGTCAGAGTTGCTTGGAAGGAGAGTCTGGCAGAGAAGATGGTGCAGCAGCAATGATAGGGGTTTCTGGGGGGTTAATTCAAGAGCAGGACGAGGCAACCATGGCTGACAAAAGAAATCAGGGAAAGCATAAAAGCAAATGAAAAGGGATAAACACAGTGCAGATTAGTTGATTGGGAAGGCTTTAAAAACAAGATGACAACTGAAAAAACAATAAGGGGGAGAAGATGAAATATGAGTGTAAGGCAGCTAGTAACATAGAAAAAGATTACAAGAGTTTTTTTCAAAATATAAAAGTTATGATAGAGCCAAGAGTGGACATTGAGCCACTAGAGAATAGGCTGGAGAAGTAAGAATGTGGAACAAAGGTCTGGCAGAGGAACTGAATAGATACTTTGCATAAGTCTTCACAGTGCAAGACACCAGCAACCTACCAAAACTTCAAGAGAGTCATGAGACGGAGGTGAGTGTAATGCCATCACTAAGGAGAAGGTACTGGGGAAGCTGAAAGGTTTGAAGGTGGATAAATAGCCTGGACGAGCTGGACTACACTCCAGAGTTCTGAAGAAGATAGCTGAGGAGATTGTGGAAACAATTGTGGTGATCTTTCAGGAATCACTAGAGTCAGGGAGAGTCCAAAGGCACTGGAAAATGGCAAAAGTAACATCCCTGTTTAAGAAGAGAGGCAGGCAGGAGACAAGAAACTAAAGGACAATTAGCCTGACTCATTTTTGTTAAGATTTTAGAATCCATTACAAAGGACGAGATTGCAGAGTACTTGGACCTGCATGGTAAAATAGGGCTGAGATAGCATGGGTCTGTCAAGGAGAGGTTAAACTTGATCAATCTGTTAGAATTCTATGAGGAGGTAATAAGCAAGTTAAACAAAGGAGAACCATTGGACATGATCTACTTAGAATTCTGAAAGGTCTTTGGAAAGGTGCTGCATAGGAGGCTGCTGAACAAATTAAGAGCTCACGGTATTAGGAGCAAGGTTCTGGTACGGATAAAGAATTGGCTGACTGGCAGAAGACAGACAGTAGGGATAAAGGGGTCCTTCTCAGGATGACAGCTGGTGAACAGTAGAGTTCCGTAGGAGTCAGTATCAAGATCACAACTATTCACACTACACATTAACGATCTGGATGAAGGAACAGATGACATTGTTGTTAAGTTTACAGATGGCACAAAGTGTTTGAGTAGCAAGGAGGTTGCAGAAAGACTTGGACACCCTGTGAGAGTGGGCAAAGGAATGGCAGATGGAATACAATATGAGAAAGTATGAGATTATGCACTCTGGCAGGAAGAATAGAGGCACAGACTATTTTCTAAACGGAGAAAGCCTTTGGAAATCTGAAGCATAAAAGGATCTGGGTAACCTAGATTATGATCCTCTTAAAGTTAACATGCATGTTCATTTGGCAGTTAAGAAGGTATTCATTTTAAGATGGCTAGAATACAAGCACAGGGCTGTGCTGCTGAGACTGTATAAAGAATCATAGAACCCCTACAGTGTGGAAACAGGCCATTCAGCCCAACAAATCCACACCAACTCTGTCCCTGTAACCCTGCATTTCCAAAGGCTAATCGATTTGATTTACACATCCCTGGGTACTATGGGAAATTTAGCATGGCCAATCCACCTAACCTGCATGTCTTTGGACTGTGGGAGAAAACCCATGCAGACACAATAAGAATGTGCACACTCCACATAAACAATCACCAAAGGCTGGAATTGAACATGGGTCGCTGGTGCTGTGAGGCAGCAGTACTAACTGTGAAGCCATCATGATACCTATAAGGCTCTGGTCAGACTGCATTTGAAATTCATGACCAGTTTTGGGCCCTATTTCCCAAGGAAGGATGTGTTAGCATTGGAGTCAGTTCAGAGGAAGTTTACAAGAATGATCCCAGGAATGAAGGGCTTGTCATATGTAGAGCTATTGAAGATTCTGGGTCTGTATTCAATGGACTTTAGAAAGATGAGATGCTTGCATATGGTGGATGATGGATAAGAATTTTCCACTAATAGGAGAGAGTAGGGCCTGAGGACACACTCTCGGTGTGAAGGGACGATCCTTTTGAATTGAGTTGAGGAGGAATTTCTTCAGCCAAGGGTGGTGAATCTGTGGAACGCATTGCTACAGAAGGTGGTGAAGATCAAGTCATTGAGCATATTTAAGACAGAGACAGATCGGTTCTTGATTAATAAGGCAATCAAGGGTTACGTGAAGAAGGCAGGAGCCATTATTGAATTGTGGAGAAGCCTTAATGGGCTGAATGCCCTAATTTTGCTCCTATCTCTCGTGACATATGGTCCAAATGAAGACTTGTATAGGAGTAAAGGATCAATCACTTGAATTGTGCATGATCCTAATCAGTGCTAAACTCACATACATCATACAGCACCCTGTTCTAAAGAGCTGTACACAAAACCATGGAAAAATGTTTTGTTTCTTACTTGTTATGACCAGTGAATGGCAAATCCTAGTCATGACCCCAAATGTTCTGAGAGACAACAAGAGAGATTGATGAGAGTAATATTATTGACAATTGCCTAACTGGATCTTAGCAAAGCTTTTGACAAGGTCCCATGAGGCAGGCTGATTGATAAAAATAATGTTGTTATTGACATAAAATTAGCTCAATGCCTGGTATTTTGCAATTATTTGCAGTGGGGTTTCAGAGGGCTCACTACCACATCCCCAGATTTTCGGAATAAGCATTAATGTTTTGGACTTAAGTGTAGGATCAAGAAATTTGCAGATGACACAAAAATTGGATTTGTGGGTAATACTGAGGAACATAGCAGTAGGATGCAAGAAGAAGTCAATAATACAGGTGGGCAAAAAAGCAAAAGTGGTAACTAGTGAGGTGCTAGGCTGGGGTAATCAAACAGGCCAAGGGGATCCACAATCAGTGAAAGGAGATAGAGGGGTCAGTGACTAAGGGACACACATTTACTATAATTTCTAGAAGTATTAGAAGGAAAGTTAAGAAATATTTTTTTCAACTCTAGGGTGGTTTGTGGCTGGAATTCCTGAAAAGATAGTAGCAGCAGAAACTCTCAACTTATTTAAGTGGTGTCTAGACATCCACCACAACCTCCAGATATATAGACCAAATGCTGGGAAATGGGTTTAGTCTGCATAGATCACTTTTAGCCGGGTGCAGATGCAATGGGTAGAGTGGCCTCTTTTTATTTTTTTCCTATATTTTGCAGATGCTCTAATATCTGAAAAGGAGTATTCAGTCATGTGGTGGTAAGTAAGGAGAGTAAGTCATGAATTACTCCTTAGGACAGCCAGCATGGGCATGTTGTGTTGAGTAGTTTCCTTGTGTGATATGACAGTTCTATGATTCACGTCAAGACTTGTTGCCTCAGGAGCTGGGCAAGGTCACTAGGAGAGTCCTATGATGCTTCACTATAATTTGGAAGCAGAAGCAATGATTCAGCTCCTCTTCGTTCAACAGAAAGTGAATGACAAAATATTAAGACTTAAATTTTCCTTTTGAGCATGGCTGGCCTGGCTGTCAAACATCAGAAAAGACTGACTGCTGCATGTTGCAGTCATAGAGAATCCAATTTTTCAAAGGACGTCTCAAAATTAAGTGTCAGCCCATTTCCATAAACAAATGACCTCATGTCCGTTTATGCATTAAACCTGGCATCTCATGAAACAGCTACTACCAATCTGATGGACTTCTGCTGCAGAACAGCATTGACATATCATCTGCCATATTAGGTGTAATCCAAGGGTCATTGGACAAATAAAAGATTTGGAATGGAGAAGAGACACCAAATGATTTTGTAGGAATAGGTAGAGATTTTGATACACAGCCAGTCCACAAAGTAGAGTAAACACCTGAAGGTAGTAATTAACCTGAGAAATGCTGACATTATTGCTTTCTATCTCCATTTTTGCTAACTATTCCATATCAGCGGACAAAGTTTTCTTAACATCTGCCATGTGATTACATTTTTAAATATATCTTCTCCTTGGGTGGATGACACTGACAAGGCTGCATTTATCATCCAACTCCAGTAACCTGAGCAACTAATGGTAAATCACCTTATTGTATCTCTCATGTTGTTGGCTAATGGTGGTAGGTAGGAGCCTGTAATTTATTGGCAACAAATGTCCAAGTGAAAATGCTGGGTGCCATGGTGAGGAAAATGGAGGGTAATTATGTTGTTTTGAGGTTGTTATGTGGTTCAGAGGTCCTGTTGAACTAACCTAAGTAAGGAGTTGTAGTATATCCTATCGATGGAACATGCTGTAGCGACCATGTGCTGGTGGCATTACAAGTGAGCACCAAGTGCAACAACTGAGGGCATCGACTGAGTGGATTGTTTTCTTCTGAATGCTGTTGAGTTTCTTTTCAGATCTTCTAGATGCATGACTCCAGAAAATGATGTAAATTCAATCTAAGGCCTACGTTGCATCTTATGGATAATAGATTTGCTTAGGGGTATCTTGAGGTAAAAAATCTCATCATGGGATACTCAGCCTCTGTCTTGTATTCACAGTGCTAAAATGGTTGATCTGCTTAAAGTTCTGGTTAATGTTGATCATAAAATGTTGACGATGGGAGTCTCTATAATTTGGTGCTATTGATTGTTAGGGATTGTTAGCGGATGGGCATTTGAAATAAGGACTGCCTTGTGATGATGCAGCATTAATGTTACCTGTTAACAATTGGTAACTAATGCTACTTATTAATGATTACAATACTGTCTGAGACCTATTGCAACTAGCACTGGCAGCTTCAATATCTTACAAGTTATGAATGGAACTTAGACTGTCACAAACACCCCTGTATCTGACAGTAATACTTGAAAGTGCTTAGGCCAAACCACATTTTCCTGAGTAACCGCCCCACCCCCACCCCCACTGTGATGTCTGCAGCAGAGTACTGTTTTTTGACAACAATAACCATTTTCCATGTAAAAACCAAAAGAACTGCAGGTGCTGTGAATCAGGAACAAAAACAAAGTTGCTGGAAAAGCTCAGCAGGTCTGGCAGCATCTGTGAAGGAGAAAACAGAGTTAACGTTTCGGGTCCGGTGACCCTTCCTCAGAATCTCATTACCCTATGTGTCAGGTATCATTTTAGCAATTGGAGATTTATTTCCATAGCCGCCACTGGCCTCGTTCTTTCTTGGACTTATTGGAACTGTTTATGTGATGAGGTCCTCTCAATTCCCTCTGGCATCTAGCTACTGGGCTCATTTATAGATCAAGGTCTAGGACTCTTCTTCCTCCACAATCTACTTTTAAGTGTGAGGTTTACATTTCCCTTACTTCCTGGATGTTCTCTTTTGAGTATTATGTGTTGTTGCACGCCACTACATAGACTCTGTTCACAGCAATTGCAGGTAAAGTTGACTCTGATCACTCCTTTGCATTTGTTTTCACTGATATCCTCTTTCAATTTTCAACCCTAAGTTCTGCCATATTTGCCACTGGAAAAACTCTCCCTCAAGTGACACAAAATGTCACTTTGTTCTGCCATTCACCACAACATTTTATGTGACCACAAATCTGCTCATTCAAATCCTCAGCTTCAAATCTGATGCTGATGATCCCTGTAAAACCCTTACTCCACCTCCTGAATGATGTTCCCCTTCCAATAGTCCCATTTCTAATCTCTTAAACTAAAGGATGAATCTCTATGATGGATGCTGGTTTAGCTTTTGTTTAAAGTCACAAACCTGAGGAGTTCACATTGTGTTTTTCTCTCTATATATCCGGACATGCCAAATACTTCCACCATTTTCTGTTTTGTTTTTCAGATATTCCAGCATCTGCAATATATTTTCCTGTACAAAAATATGTAACATTTTGTTGCCAGATGCTTTTTGACATACCTGCCAGAACAAATTTCTGTACAGTTTGGCCAAAATATGTAAACTCAGCTATCTACAGAGGAGATCTGCTTTTAGCCACTTACAAAAGAAATATTTAAAAAAAAGAGAATAAATCATTCATCCCCTTTAATTTGTTGAGTGAGACCATGGCTAAACTGTATCCCAACTTTTCCCTGTTTCCTTGATTCCATGAGTGGCAGCTTGCGTTCTCCTGCATGATAGATTTGGTGACAGGGATAGCATGTCATCAGGCAGGAGGGTAAAGACCCCACAACATTTCCACCTTCACCCTGACCATGTGTGTGGCAGAAAGGCTGTTGGATTCCCTGCTAGTGCCACTGCAAACCTGAGGCCCATAGGTGAACTCGATAACAAAGTGTGAAGCTGGATGAACACAGCAGGCCAAGCAGCATCACAGGAGCACAAAAGCTGACGTTTCGGGCCTAGACCCTTTATCAGAGAGAGATCTGATGAAGGGTCTAGGCCCGAAACGTCAGCTTTTGTGCTCCTGAGATGCTGCTTGGCCTGCTGTGTTCATCCAGCTTCACACTTTGTTATCTTGGATTCTCCAGCATCTGCAGTCCCCATTATCTCCCATAGGTGAACTACTAATGTTTGTGTCGGATCCATATTTCCAGTGGCGCTGCCACTGGAATAATTGATCCAGGAGGAAGGCCCACTGCTGGTCCATCAAGTGCCAGAGTGGAACAAGACGTGTGGGATTTCCATAGAAGAGAAAACATGGGGCTGCCACTAGCTCTCCTGTAGCCACCACAAGATTTCACACCATATTCTTTGGTATCCTATAGAAGCAAATGTCTAATTATATCAGCTTAAATGGTTAATTAAATGAATAATTATTGCTTTTTATGGGAATGAGTTCTGCACTTCAACAACCTTTTGCATGAAAATGATTTTTAATTTTATTTTTAATGGTATCTGAATATCACTGGCTAAGCTATGAAATGTTGTCCAACTCTAAGTGCCCTTGAAAGGATGGCGGTGAGCCACCTTCCTAGACCACTGCAATGCTGCACTGGTATCTGTTGCAGTTTTTCCTCAAATGAATGTTTTGATAGGCCATTTCAAAGAGCAGTTAGAAGTCAACAATGTTACTCTGGATTTGGAGTTACAAGTAGATCGGTATGGCAGATTACATTCCATAAAGGATATTCTTGAAACAGATTGAGAATTATTGATATCAGTGATAATGGGAACTGCAGTTGCTGGAGAATCCAAGATAATAAAATGTGAGGCTGGATGAACACAGCAGGCCCAGCAGCATCTCAGGAGCACAAAAGCTGACGTTTCGGGCCTAGACCCTCTGATGAAGGGTCTAGGCCCGAAACGTCAGCTTTTGTGGCTCTCTGATGAAGGGTCTAGGCCTGAAACGTCAGCTTTTGTGCTCCTGAGATGCTGCTGGGCCTGCTGTGTTCATCTAGCCTCACATTTTCTTATCGAGAATTATTGATAGCTTCCTGGCATCATTATTGAGACTCCTTTACAATTCGTTAGTTAAGTCAGTAAAATTGAAATCCATCAGCAGCAGTGGTGGGATGTGAACATGTGTCTGTAGAGCATTAGCCTGGATCTCTGGACAACTAGTCCCGTGACATTACTGTGCCACCATCTAACCCTAAAATGTTTCCTAATATCCCTCCTAAATGACCTAGCTCAAATTTTAATGTTATGTCTCTGAATAGATTGTCCTCTGATAGAAGAAGCTTTTCTTAATTTACCCTTATCAAAAGCTTTCAAAATCCAAAAAATCTCAATCAAATGATTTGGGAATGCAAATCTCATTAATGTAATTTCCTGACAATGGAACCTGCAGAGCTCTGATAAATTTGCAGTGAATAGATCCATGTTACCTTCCCACGAAAGTCCACATCTCCTTCCTCAGACGCCATGACTCAGAACCACAAACACACTTTTGTATTATACCAGAGTCTCTGACAAATTAGTGCACCAATTTCACTAGTCTCTAATTCAGTGTTGAGTTCACTTTTGTCTTCTTACCAATATTGTTGCCTTTTATGTAGCTGAGCTGAGATGTCAGTTTGGCATAGTAATAGGATTCTCATCTCTGAGTCAGAAGGCCGTTGGTTTGGGCAAGTGTTGTTTTCAAATCTTGTAACATTTTCAAGTTGAATCTCCAATTCAGGGATATGCATTTTATCCACAAGCCTAGCCCCATCTGACTTTTAGAACTGCATGGATACAAGAACACTTTCAGGAATTGTCATTGATTCCTTTTCTGGCCTAGAAGCACCTCGATAATTGTAGTGCTATTATCAGCCGAACAATCTCGATTAATGTTTCAGTACCATTCTGAATTAGTGCTATTTTGGTTTTTATTTTGAAGTATTTTTGGATGAAATGTTAAACAAATGTTCACGTGCCTCATTTGGCACTTGTAGAATGCCATTGTTTTAAGAACACTGAATTTTCCTAGCATACTGAGCAACATTCATTGTTCAATCAAAGCTCCCCAAAATATATTGTTATATTTATTTATGTCATCTTCTAATCGTAAGATTCATTTAGGGTTCAGAAGAGATTTACAAAGATGTTGCCAGGGTTGGAAGGTTTGAACTAAAGGGTGAGGCTGAATAGGCTAGGGTTATTCTACCTGGAACATCAGAGGTTGAGGGGTGATCTTATAGAGGCTTATAAATCATAAGGGGCATGAATAAGATTAGTAGCCGAGATCTTTTACCCAGTGTAGGGAGTCCAAAACTACCGGGCATGGGTTTAAGGTGGACGTGGAAAGAATTAAAAGGCACCTAGGGAGTAGCTTTTTCATGCAGAGGGTGGTGTGTGTATAGAATGAACTGCCAGAGGAAATGGTGGAGGCTGGCACAATTACAACATTTAAAAGACATCTGGATGGGTATATGGATAGGAAGGCTTTAGGGGGATATAAGCCAAATTCTGGCAAATAAGACTAGTTCAGTTTAAAAAAAGTAGTTGGCATGGATGATTTGGACCAAAGGGTCCGCTTCCCTGCTGTACATCTCATATCTCTATCAATAATAAAAATATTTTAAAATAAAACATCACATTTGCCCATCTCAAGGGTGTGAAAGCTGGCATTAAAATGTTAATTATTTCTCTTTCTTTGTTATTTCTCAGAAGTTGCTGGAATTTTGGCTCCTTCAGAACTTCAGAGCTTATTGCTCATAAATGACCCTTTGATATTAAGTGTTAGCTGGGTATTTCACAGGGCAGGTAATTATAGTCCATTATTATTTATATTTCTAGCAAGGACATTACTAGCTAATGATTCAGGAATTGGAACACAGTTTAATTTTCTGCTCTTTAAATATAGAATGCTGAGATAGAATTCAATGTCCAACCTGAAATCAGCCACCTCGACAAAACCTGCTTTCTTCTTTATGTTGTACTAGCAAGAAATTGTGAAAGTTCTGTCCCTGTGTTTCTCTCTACATCTGAGACTGGGATGAGTTAGAGAAGCTGGGTTCAGCTCTTTTGAATACAAAGTTCCATTATTGGAACAACATTCATTTACATCTTTTTCAATTTCTCATGCCAGACTCTACTTTTAGTAGTGTGAAATATGTAGTGGCACTAATCTATTTGCTGCAAAGAATAGGTCCAATTTTAAATCAATATAATTTTTGTCTTTTTAACTGCATGCTATTGAAGCAGATCCAGCAAGAGCTCTCAAACAAATGTGATTCAGTAGTAAGCCAATTCTGCAGGAGAGGGTCACACTGAATCACTTTATTAAGTTGAAATAATTTCCCCACTGCTCAAGATAATCATCACTATGCCTTTGTTTTTAATCAGCTCTGTGATGCTGGCATAGCTGACAATACTAATATTTGTTACTGATCCTTAATTGACTGTATAAAAGTGATGGTGAACTGCTTCTTGACTGCTGCAATCCCTCAGTACATAGTATTGATAGGAAGGGAGTTCCAGGGTTTTAACTCAGCAACAGTTAGGGAATTATGAGAAAGTTTTAAGTTAAGATGTTGTGTAGTTTGGAGGGGAACTTAAAGTGATTGTGTTCCCATGCATTGCCAGCCTTTTCTTTCTAGATAGTAGAGGTAATAGGTTTGATAGACGCTTTTGAAGGAGTTAGTGACTTGCTGCAGTGCGTCATGCAAATGGAATGGAACATACTGCTTCTCTGTGCTTGGCTTCGAATGGAGGATGATGTGATTGAATGTTTAAACTGGTGGATAGGGCAGGCTACTTTATCCTGGATATACTGTAGAACTTCTTCAATATAGCTAGAGTTGTGCTTATCTAGGCAAATGGCAAGAACGGCAGGTGCCGGAGCCAGAGATAATACAGTATGGAGCTGGAGGAACACAACAGGCCAGGCAGCATCAGAGGAGTAGGAAAGTTGACTTTTCAGATCAGGACCCTTCTTTGGAAATGGGGATTGGGAAGGGGGTGGGAAATAAATAGAGAGAGGAGGGCTGGGGCTGGGGAAGGTAGGTGGAATGGTGATAGGTGAGTGCAGTTAGGGAGGGGTGGGGATTAGTCAGTGAAGTGGGCAGGGGCGGATATGTGTGAGATAAGATGGACAGATTGTGACAGGTCAAGGAAGTGGGGATGAGAGGGTGGTTTGGACATGGCATGCGGCCAGGGTTGGGGAGATTTTAAAACTGGTGAATTCCATGTTTAGGCCTTCAGGCTGTAGGCTCCTGAGGCAGAATAGGAGATGCTGCTCTTCTAGTTTGGGGGTGGTGTCATTGTGATACTGGAGGAGACCTGGGATGGACGTGTCACTCAGGGCGTGGAAGGAGGAGTTAAAATGATTAGCAACCGGAAGGTGTTGTCGTTTGTTGTGTACAG
The DNA here is from genome assembly GCF_030684315.1 of Stegostoma tigrinum. Classification (NCBI taxonomy): domain Eukaryota; kingdom Metazoa; phylum Chordata; class Chondrichthyes; order Orectolobiformes; family Stegostomatidae; genus Stegostoma; species Stegostoma tigrinum. The sequence goes on along the minus strand of NC_081360.1, from coordinate 35,874,053 downwards.
TGCACAGATGCTCTACGAAACAGTCCCCAAGTCTACGCTTGGTCTCACTGACATAGCGAAGGCCACATCAGGAGCAATGGATACATTAGACCAAGTTGACAGACGTGCAGGTGAACCTCTTGTCTGATATGGAAGGTTTGTTTTGCCTTGAATAGAGGTGAGTAGGGAGGTATTGGGGCAGGTGTAGCACTTCCTGTAGTTGCAGGGAAAGGTGTCCAGTGTGGTAGGGTTAGCAGGGAGTGTGGAGCAGATGAGGGAGTCACGGAGAGAACGGTTCCTACAAAAGGCAGATAGGGATGGGGAGGGAAATATCTCCTTGGTTGTTGGGTTGGATTGTAGGGGGCAGAAGTGGCAGAGAATGATGCAGTTGCTGTGGAGGTTGGTGGGTGATATGTGAGGACAAGGGGGATTCTGTCTTTTTTTGTGGGGTGGAAGGGGATGTGAAGGCAGAAGTGCAGGAAATGCAAGAGAGGCAGTTGAGGGCATTTTTGATCACCAAATGGGTGAGTTATGGTCCTTGAAATAGGAGAGCAACTGGGGACGCTCCGTGTTGGGAGTAGATGCAGGAATTGGGAGTACGGGATCGCATTCTTGCTGGAAGGTGGGTGAGAGTAGGTGTGGTCTAGACAGCTGTGGGAGTAGGTGGGCTTGAAGTAGATGTCAGTTTTGAGGCAGTCACCACAGATGGAGATAGAGAGTTCCAGGAAGGAGAGCTGCAGCTGTACAAAACGCTAGTGCAGCCTCATTTGGAATATTGCATGCGGTTCTGGTCACCCCATTACAGGAAGGATGTGGAAGCATTGGAAAAGGTGCAGAGGAGATTTACCAGAATGTTGCCTTGTCTGGAACGCAGGCCCTATGAAGAAAGGCTGAGGGACTTGGGTCTGTTCTCATTGGAGAGAAGGAGGCTAAGAGGGGATTTAATAGAGACATACAAGATGATCAGAGGATTAGATAGGGTGGACAGTGAGAGTCTTATTCCGAGGATGATGACTTTAGCTTGTACAAGGGGGCATAGCCACAAATTAGGATTAAATTTAGGATTTAAGACAGATGTCAGAGGCAGGTTCTTTACTCAGAGAGTGGTAAGGGCGTGGAACGCCCTGCCTGCCAATGTAGTTTACTCAGCCACATTAGGGGCATTTAAACAGTCCTTGGGTAAGCATATAGATAATGATGGGATAGTGTAGGGGGAAGGGCTTAGATTAGTTCACAGGTCGGTGCAACATTGAGGGCCGAAGGGCCTGTGCTGCGCTGTATTGTTCTATGTTCTGTGCTCTATGAGAGGGAGGCATCGGAGATGGTCCAGGTGAATTTGAGGTTGGGGTGAAAGGTGTTAATAAAGCTGATGAACAGTTCAAGCGCCTTGTGGAAGCACGAGGCAGTGCCGATACAATCATCAATGCAGCAGAGGTACAAGTGGGGGATAGTGCCAGTATAACAGCGGAAAAGGGACTGTTCCACACATCCTATGAAGAGACAGACATAGACTGTTCTAATAGATTTCTAAATTGTGCGCGGCAGATAGTGGAGAGGCTTTGAGGAGTCAGGATATGAATTATACTCTAAGAAATTCCAGCCTCTGATCAGCTCTTGTGGCTTTAATATTTATATGGTTGATCCAGTTAGTTTCTATGCGACTCTCAGGATGATCAGAGAGTCATTAATGATACTGTCATTGAAGGCGAAGCAAAGATGTTTAGAAAATTCTTGTTTGACATGGTGATTGACTCCAACTTTTCAATCCAAGCCTGAATACTATCCAGGTCTTGCTGCACATGGGCATGGATTGGATCAGTATCAGAGGTGTCATGAATGGTACTGAACTCTGTATATCATCAACAAAGATCCCTATCCATGTTCAGAAGGCTTCAGGATTAAACTAGCATTCTACATAAAATGAGCCAATTTACCACTTACATTCTGAACATTTTCTCATCAACGATCTAACTGAACGAAGACTAAGTCAGAGTAAGTAGGAAGGAAATGGGATAATCGTACATTGCAATAGAAGTTTGGCTACAGCTATGATTTGGAGAGTTATCTCTTGTAGTCTTTATAGTATTGTTACAAGTACTGCAGATAAGACACAAATTTGTACATTGTCATCTCCCAAAGTTTGAATAGCACATTTCTATTAATTTTAAATTAAACATGCATTGATTTTGAAAGTTGGTAATTGGATCAGTTGGCTCAAAATATAGTTGAAATTAAATTTAAATTGCTGCTGTTACCATCAAAACAAAAGCTTGGTCAAAGCTTTTACATTCATGCATTTGTAAATACATGAAACCTCAACATAGACAATGTTGATAAGCATCATTATGACTCTTATGAATTACATCATGTTGACAGAAATGACCCATAAGTTTTCAGAACCTGTCAACCAATTTTCCATGAAATCATTGGCTCTTGAAGATTTTTAAAATTTTTAGTAATTGAGCTCTAATTCAATGCTTTATTCATTTTAGTTATACTTGAAATAAAATAATCTAGTTTGGTTGATTGATAATGGAGATTTCCATTTTTTGGAAACGTTTCAAACTTAATTAACTTAAAAGGCAGAACTTTCATGGCCATTAAACTCAGGAAACATAGAGTCAAATAAAAATACATAATCAAAATATGTCTATGTCGAATAAATTAGGAACATGTTTGGTTAATTCTGATCACAGGAGCCTCAAATTGCGATGCAATTGTTTCCTGAATTACTATATTGTACAATGAATGGTCTTGGTGCAGTAAATATTGGTAAATGTTGAGAATTAGTATGTAAACCTGCAAAGATTCCCACTTCATTTTCCATAATTAGTTGAAATAGAATAACTTTAGGTAGATTTCCTTCTACATTAGTTCTCCAGTCCACCTCATTTTCATATTTATGCACCCAAGACACCCTCTGCATTCTTGGAGAAATCTTCACTGTGATCTTCAAACTCGTCCAAAGAAGCATCAATCAGGTTAATGCACTCATACACCAATGGAGCCTTTAAAATGTCATTACTTTCCAAAATGATTCATGCATGTCTTTCCTGAGGCTAAGAGCTGCTGTTCTTATCACCTGCAGAAATACAGTAGCTTTTTTTTAGAAAATAGTTTCCCTGTTCCTCTCTTGTTTGACTATAACGTATTTCAAACTGGGCAGTGTCTGCCGTAATAGGAACAAAACTGAGACAACAAGGTGTAGAGCTGCATGATCACAGCAGAACAAGCAGCATCAGAGGAGCAGGAAGGCTGACGTTTCGGGCCTAGACTTGTTCTGCTGTGTTCATCCAGCTCTACACCTTGTTATCTCAGTTTCTCCAGCATCTGCAGTTCCTGCTATCTCAGGGGCAAAATTGAGCTGCGTCATAGCAAGACAATCTTCTTGCAAAACTTGAAATAGAAACGTTCTTCAGAAAATTGCATTTTCTTGGTCAAAAAATGTCAAAGAGTTGTGCAATGAATGAGATTAAACAGAAATTGAATCTACTTGTGAGAATAAAACAAAAACCAATTCTATCTCTCACCTATGGAAAGAAAATCCAAACAAAAGAACAATGATTACATTTCCACAGCTTGTAAATAAATGAACACTTATTGATTGAGTGCCTTTCTTTCTTGAGATTTGGCTATTACCATTTGAAACCAGGAGAATATCAATATAACTGTTGACAGAATGTTGTTGCTGTTTCATTTTATAATCTATGTAGTATTACGTTTCAGAACTGGACAATCATTATTTGGAGCCAATACTTTTCATTTTGAACAATGCCATTATGCTCTAACGCATCCTTGCCTGATCCTGAGCTAGCTGTTTTTCTACCTTTCCCGAATCAAAGAAGGTAACTGTATGGAAACAATATCTTCTCAAGCCAGCAATCTAACTTCTACCAGCCAATATTGATCATCTAAATATATTGAGTAAGCCAAGCAATTAGAAAACTTTCTGATGATTTTATCAGCTAAATCAAATTCTATAGCTTGTCCCAGCATTATTCTTCATGTCAGTCATCCACTGACCCAACTGTTAGGAAACTGTCCACAAGCTTACCACAAGATCTGATATACCCAATTTCTTTACATAGTATTCACAATCTTCTCAAAAACCTAGTTCTTTCTATAAGCAGAGTAAATAAGCTTTAAGTGTAGTTTTAATAATTCAAATTAACCATTATTTGATGAATGGCTGCTTTCATTTTGCCAACTTACTCTTACCTGCAGCAAATCAGGGCACTGCATTAGACTTCATTGTTTAAAGTGTATTTCATAAAAATGCATCAAATTTTAATAATTAGGTCTCAGTTCATGCTCCCCCAAAAAATGCAAGTTTCCCTTGAACCATTTTGTTGAACATGTGGAATGGACTGCCAAACAGTGATGCCTATTTCCTTTCCCACAACCATGCTTCTTTGAATTAATTCTTCACAATAGTCCGTGTCTATCGAACTAAATTATACCATCTAGTTAAAACTATTGTTTACAGGATGTTTAAAGTTCTAAAAGTAACCAAATCAGAAGAAAATATACACAATTAACCTATCAACATTTCTATTTTCATTCCATGCAACAGTGCAAAACTTGAAATGATTTCATCACATGATTAATTCTAAAATGTCACATTCACAGAACAGAACAAAACATTTTGGTAGCCATATATCTGACATGGTCAATGCGAAATTGTTTTCATCAGAATATAGTTGATTGTGCAATCTGGAGCACTTGATAATGGAATCAATCATAAAATTAAATGCACCATCATTTGTTGATAATTTCCTAAAAGTTCAGTCACTTTTGAGCAATTAACTAAGTTATAATCAATATATCTTGAGAATGAAACATCAATTTCTGCTTCTTCTGCATCATAGTTAAGAACCCCTTTTGATGTTTTGATGGTAAGATTGTCAACACATATACACTTTTATGAGGAGCAACATATGCTTCTTTGAAGCTTGGCACTTGAGCAATCAAAAAGAGTTGAGGTTACACAAGTCACACAACTGACGGACAGCAGAATCACATTGCCTCCTGTTTAGTGCATAGCAGTTTGCTTGAAGTTGAGAAACCTTTTTCTATAAAGATGAACTGCAAATGAAATGAAGCAATATTTCTGTGCATTATAAATATGTTAATTGATTAAAAATAACACTTCAATATTACATAAAATTTACCTGTGATCAGTATATTAACATCAAACAAGTGACATAATTTATTTGACTTCTGCTTCTATTTGGATTTGGGTCTTTAAAAGCAAAATCATAAATTTCTATTTCTATGACTCTGTAACATTTGTTCTGTCAAAGATTTTGAAGATAATTATTGACATCAGCAATGAAAACAGAAATGTCAACAAATGGTTTCTGCTACTTGTAAGAAAGTTGTGATTGCAGATAACTGAATGAATAAGTTTTTGAAGATAGTTATTTTCATCTCTGTGAAATTACTTTGCAAACTCAGGTTTGTTTCTTTCTCTTTAATGAAGCTATGCAAAAGTTAATAATGGAAACTCAGTGCTAAACATCATCTCTGCTTTATTCATTGCTGATGAAGACAGTGGGTTGAGAATCTGCCTTCTTCTTGACCAGGTAAGCGTTCTGTTGATTCTTATTTCTTTTAATGCCATACATCTGTACAGAGCAACCGCAAATAGCAAGTTAACAAAGTGTGGAGCGGGATGAACACAGCAGGCCAAGCAGCATCTTAGGAGCACAAGGGTCCAGGCCCGAAACGTCAGCTTTTGTGCTCCTAAGATGCTGCTTGGCCTGCTGTGTTCATCCTGCTCCATACTTTGTTATCTCGGATTCTCCAGCATCTGCAGTTCCCCTTATCCCTGATCGCAAATAGCAAGTATGTCAATTGTCTGCGTTGCTGTCCACGATGTGTGGATGAGACTAAACTTCACCATGTAGTATAGTGAGAATAGTAATAGACATCTGGAGCACATGGACAAACTGGTGAAACCAAGAGACACATGGAAAATTAAATTTAATGGGTAAGTGTGAAATTGCCTACTTCGCAGGAAACAAGTCATGGGAATAAATCTAAATGCTCACAGTGTGGTCCCCTCAATGTTTGGGACTTCACATGCAGATGAAGTCTTTGTGAAGCACCCCTATTTCCTCTGTGAATATGATTCTGAACGTCTCCATTTTAATTTTTCCTCCCACTCTCACTCTGCTCTCGGTCTCCTGCAATTTACTAAAGAAGCTCAACTGAAGCTCAAGGAACAGGAACTTACCTTTCAGCCAGACAGCCTTCCTGACTCAACATTAAATTGAACAATTTCAGAACATAATTCCTCCTCTCACTTTCTTGGATGGCCACTGTTGATAATCTTTTGCTATTGCCATTCATCCCTCCTTCAGACTTTCTCCAGCATCTTACATGTCCTTGCATACCCATCACCATTCTTCATCACCTATTCCACCATCTGTTGCAGTTGGTCAGAGAAAGCTGCTTACTTCAAACTGTCTGCAGTCAGAACGTTTTTGAGAAGATAATGGTTGTTTTTAACCTCTAACTATATGGATAATTTGAATAACAGCAGCAAACTGAGATTAGGTAAGGAGAAGTGTTTGTTTGCAACTTCATCCCAATGCTTAACGTTGCTGTGCTCATTCCACAATCAATCACAAAAACAAACTCAAGGAAAGTACAGTTGAAGAAAATAGTGCTCAGAGATAATGGGAACTGCAGATGCTGGAGAATCCAAGTTAACAAAGTGTGAAGCTGGATGAACACAGCAGGCCAAGCAGGCCAGCAGGCCCAAAACATCAGCTTTAGTGCTTCCGAGATGCTGCTTGGCCTGCTGTGTTCATCCAGCTTCACACTTTGTTATCGAAGAAAATAGTGCACTTGTTTTGCTTATAAATTAAAAAAAAGTCATAAATCATGAATGTCTTCTTTTGGAATATACATGACGCAGGTCTGGTGAAGATGACATCTTCTGAAGTGTAGTGTAGGTGGATGCAACAGCTTAGGTCATATGTTGAAATTGTGTCATGATTCTCTCAAAGGGATGGACTTTCTGCTGATGACAAAGTCATTTCCTTACAAACTTGTTGCTAGGAGGTCAGTTTGCAGTATTGACATTTCCAAACAGGACAGATTTAGAGACCTTACAGTGTTACAGCCTTTGTTAGTAAGACATCGATATTACTGCCCTTCGTTCTGCTGCTACTGTCTCTGTCTGCCTTATTATGTGATTTCTTACAAGGTGCAATCTCTTTTCCAAATATGGTTGGACTGATAAGGTTGTCTTAGGTTGATTAACCTGGTTTATTTTTAAGACTGTCTTCCGGAGGATAGTTTAGACATTTCAAAAAATTCTATTCAGGAATGTCTCCTAATAGGTTCAGGATGTTGCATCCTAAAACTTATAGAATTGACAATCTTTTTCTGCAATATATCTTTTTGACCTTGCAAGGCAACTTTTGAAAACACTGAGTTCATCTTGTCATCTTTGCCTTTATTTTTAAAAACGGCCAATTTCAAAGAATCCACGTTGAAAAAAGTTCATATCTGAAGGTTATGATAAGTCTTTATTGGCCATAACAATCTATTTCATCATTTAATTTCTCCTGCCTTCCACCCAAGCACAGATCTTCACTTTTGTTCTTTCCCCCAACATTTATTTCTCTCATACTTCTGTACTTATTGAAAATCTGTTCTGTTACATTGCTAACTTTATCCAGTTTTGATGAATGATTAACAGTTAGGTTAATTGGCCCAGATCTTCCAACTGGAAGATAGTTGTGGCAGCAATGTCGACAGGAACTGTATATTAGGACCATATGGAAATCCTGAAGCAGCTGACTCTTCAGGACTTATCCAGAAAGTTGAAGCTTCTGATAGGCATTTATCCAACATCAGAACACATAGATGAAATCCCCAAATCCGAATTAGAGTCCCAGAGGGTTCAGATTTGCTTACCTTAATTGTTACCAAGGACACATGATAAGAATTGAAATCTGCTTAACTCCTGTCTAACAATAAAACTGAGCCCTGACTCACCACAGACCTATGTCTTGATCCTCCCAAGGTCACTGGACCTGACCCCCAATCTATGACAAACCCTCAGACCTGATACCCACACTGGTCCACAAGACCAAAAAACTTAATCCTACAACCTTGACTTCTCTCCCATGACTCCAATAACGCCCAATTTCCACCCACTGACTTGTCTCTTCTCCACTCCACAATTGCCCACAATTTACCCCTGGTTGAACTCATTCTGATCAGTGAGCCACACACCCAACATACTCGAGGCCCTCACTTGCTTAATTGCTACACTACTACTCTACCTACTAGCCTCCCTAATCCTATCCACCCATCTGGCATGCAACCTCCAACCACCATGCACCCTAATCTACTAATTATCTGCCATTTTAATCCCTCACCCAACAATATTCCATTCTACCCCTCTAGCCACCAGACACCCTGTACTGCCACCACTGAATCCCTACCCAACAGCCTCTTTCCCCTACCCAGCTGGCACCTTGTATCCTCATTTGTCTTGCACAATTACCATCTTTAAATTAGGAAGTATGATAACCCTCCTGCAAAAAGGACATGGTTTCAGAGACAATCCACTTCACTACTGTCTGTGAGAGATAATGGGAACTGCAGATGCTGGAGAATTCCAAGATAACAAAGTGTGAAGCTGGATGAACACAGCAGGCCAAGCGCATCTCAGGAGCACAAAAGCTGACGTTTCGAGCCTAGACCCTTCATCAGAGAGGGGGATGGGTAGAGGGTTCTGAAATAAATAGGGAGAGAGGGGGAGGCGGACCGAAGATGGAGAGAAAAGAAGATAGGTGGAGAGGAGAGCATGGGTAGGGAGGTAGGGAGGGGATAGATCAGTCCAGGGAGGGCGGACAGGTCAAGGAGGCAGGATGAGGCTAGTTGGTAGGAAATGGAGGTGCGGCTTGAGGTGGGAGGAGGGGATGGGTAAGAGGAAGAACAGGTTAGGGAGGCGGGGACAAGCTGGGCTGGTTTAGGGATGCAGTGGGGGGAGTGGACGAGCTGGGCTCGTGTGTGTGTGACTTCACAGAAACCCTACAGTGCGAAAACCAACCATTTGGTTCATCAAGTCCACATAAATCCTACAAACAGCATCCCACCCAGACACAACCTCCTATCCCATTCCCCGGCCCTACATTTAGCATGGCTAATCCACCAAATCTACACATCCCAGGACACCACAGGGCAAATTAGCATGGCCAATCTACCTAATTTGCACATTTCTGGACCAGAGGAAATCCACATAGACACAGGGAGAACATGCAAATTCCACACATGCAGTCACCCAAGCAAAATTGAACCTGGGTCTCTGAAGCTGTGAGACAGCAGTGCTAACCACTCAGGTGCAATGCCATTCTGGGTGGAAATGTGTGATTAAAAAAAACTTTATTTTAAAGCTCAAAAAAAATCTTGCTGCTGAAAAGACATAGAGTTTTGTTATAAATGCACAGTTGTAATATATATTTTGTAAAGCTAACCTGTCTGCAAAATGGACACAAGCAATCTTACAAATTAGCTCCCAGAAGCTATGTGGCTACATATGTGCTTTCAATTCATGTTGAAATCTGTACCTAGTGTTAGAAGATTGTATCAGGTCCAGAAGAATCACAAGAAACCCTTTGAAATTCAATTAACATTTCAAAGGGTGAACAGAAACTCTGTAACAATGGTTTTCCTGGAAGTATGAGTAGCTCTTCAAAAGCCCAACAGAATGAGGGACATTCAAACGAATGGCTGGGACAGTCAAAAAGCGAATTACTTCAATTAAAAGATAATGGATGGGTCAGTATTCCAGACCTGGGCTAACCCAACACCTGACATGGAAGCACAATTCGATAGTTTAAAATAAACAAAGCTAAATCTTGTTTAAAACCTAAAGCTGCGCTGCTGTTATTTTCAATTTGAAACACTGGTAAATAGAAAGAGGGCTACATATGAGCTTATGCAAATTTGTAGCTCACACACCACTCTGAGGATATGTCTGTCTCTGGTCATGACCCCTGACATGACACATACTGATTGATGACTGGGAAAAGAAAGGAGCACAACTTCTGGCAGTGGACAGAACATTGCTCTATGTGACAGCAGGATCCTAACAAATTGTAAGCAACATATGAAGGAAGCAAAATTGGAATGGTATTTGGAGATCTTCAGATTTTGAGAACGTTGCTTAGATTTATGCAAATTTTTGCTTAAATGTCTCATTATCTTTCAGGCCAAAAAGGCCACATTGAATTACTGGATCTAAAATGATAATTTGCTTTCCTAGGGTGTAATTGACACACCTAAGGAGGAGGTATGTTTTAAGTGCAATAAATTACCCTGAAGTCAGGCTAGTGTTTAAAACTCTATGAATGCTTGGACATGCTCCTGGAACCTCTGGTGAGTAATTAACAGTATGAGGTAATGTTCATGGAAGATAGAATTATATTACGAACAATTTGCTGAGTCTAAGAATATAGTAAAAAAAAGATCCAGTTTGTAATGTATTGCAATAGCTAGGTCATCAACATTTAGGAAATGAGTAATAAATATGATTTGCAAAGATGATTTATTTTCAAACCTATGTAAACAGGGACAAGTGAGGTTCAGGTTGATAATCAACTATTTTCGTAAGTGGTGAAGCAGGTTCAAGGGCCTACTTCTTTACCTATTTCTTACGTTTTCATGTTCTTAAGTAATTGAGAGCTGGCAGTTCTTTTTTTTCTATCCTGCCACATGTACTTGCCTTGAAATTCTACTCAGATCAAAAGCAAATGTTAGGTATTTATTGTCAGGTCAGGTACATTATAGAAGCTGGCAAGTCAAAATATGCAATATTTATTGAAGTTTGCATCTTAGTATTTTCTTTTAAGTCATTTACTTTTTGAATCATCTCATCAAATTTCCCTTGGCCTTGTATCCAGACCCATGAATTATGATTCAGAATCAATTTTCAGGAAGTGCATGACAGCAGCCTGAAATCATTTGCTGTCTGATGTTGTCTCTCTCCATAGGGACTCTACCTCAATTTATTACCTGTATTTGAGTTATGAAAAGTTACATTTAACTCATATCCCTATTCTGCCTTAGAATATTTGCCTTGATCTTTTGCAGATTTAGACCAGTGGTACACCCACAAAGTTTGGGTGGTGAATTTCAGGATAGTGACCCAACAATTTTGAAGGAATGTCAGTATATGTCCAAACCAGGGCGTTGCTCGTAGGAAAACTTCAAGTGAAGTTATTTCTATTTTCTAGATTTTGTCAACCTAGCTTTGGCCTTTCAGACGGTGAGCAATACCTGAAGGATCAGGAGGAGACCTACTTATCATAAATCATCAGATGCTGACATTATACTTTTTAAAATTTATTCATGGAACATGGGTGGCCCTGACTAGGTTAGCGTTTGTTGTCCAACCCAAGTTGCTGTTGAGGAGGTGGTGGTGAGTTGCTTTCTGCACTGGTGGTGTGCTCCTGCAATCCATTGGTATATGTAACAGTGCTGTTAAGGAGGGAGTTCCAAAATTTTGACTCAGCAAAGTGGAGGAAAGGTAATATATTTCCAAGTAAGGATAATGGATTGTAGAGGAACTTGTAGGTGGAAGTATTCTCATGTATCTGCTACCAATGTCATCCTAGCTGGTAGAAGTCATAGGTTTGGACAGTGCTCAGGAGCGTTGGTGAATTTCTGCATTTCATCTTTTAGATGATACTCATTTATGTTACTGACATTGGTGGTGCAATAAATCAATGTCTTTCAACATAGTGCTAATCAAGCAGGCTGCTTTGCTCTGGATGCCCTTTCAGACTTGCAAATGGATGGTTCCCTCTATGACACTCTGATCGATTCTTGTTACTCCAAATACTCTTTTGCCTTCCCAGAGCATCCTCCAATTCCATTGCAGAAAATGTAACACCTGGCCTGTTACTCTCTGTCCCCTATTGTCCAAGGCTCCAAATATTCCTCCCAGGTTGAAACAGTTATTTAACCATGCTTCTTTCAATTGAATCTATTTCTTAATTGCTGTTAGGTCAGTTTCTTCTAAATTGGTGAAACCAGACTCAGACTAGGTGACTGCTTTACAGGATACTTCAACTCAGCCCACAAGCATAATACTGACCTTCCAGATGTTTGCCATTTTGATTCACCAGCTTCCCCCTAAAGCTAACATCTCAGACCTTGTGATCAGAGATAATGGGAACTGCAGATGCTGGAGAATCTGAGATAACAAAGTGTGGACCTGGACGAACACAGCAGGCCAAGCAGCATCTTAGGAGCACAAAAGCTGACGTTTCAGCCTAGACCCTTCATCAGAAAAAGCCTTTTCTGATGAAGGGTCTAGGCTCGAAACGTCAACTTTTGTGCTCCTAAGATGCTGCTTGGCCTGCTGTGTTCATCCAGGTCCACACTTTGTTATCTCAGACCTTGGCCTGTTGCAATGTTCCTGTGAAGTTCACTGCAAACTTGAAGAACACTACTTCCTCTCCTGAATAGACATTTTACAGTCTTCTGGATTTGTCATTCACATTGTGAATTCTGCTCTCCATTTTAATTCTTTAATTTGTTACCACCTGCCAGTGTGTATCTTGTTTTCATTTTGTCTTTTTTAGACAGCTGTCCATTATTTTGGCATAAATAATTACTTTGGACCAACGCTTTGTTTCTTTACTACAACCATTTTTTTCAGAAAAAGATGTTCTTTCCCAGGCTGTGGGCGTTGATGGCTAAATTATTATTTACTGTCCATTCCTCATTGTCTTTAAGAAAATGGTAATGAGCCCTCTTCTTGTATTGCTGCAGTCCAAGTGGGTTTGTACACCTGGAGTGCTCTTAAGAAGGGAGTTCCAAGATGTTGATCCAGTGACAGTGAAGTAACAACAATACAGTTCTAATTCAAGGTTGTGTGAGACTTGGGAGGGAACTTTCAAATGGTGGTGTTGTCATCTATCTGCTGCCCTTGTCATATTTGATGTTACAGGTTGCAGTTTGGAAGCAGCCGATCGAGGAACCTTGGCAGGTTGTTGAAATGCAGTGTATAAGTGGCAAATACTGCTGCCATTCATTTTGACTTTTGTTTCAGGATAATTTTGTTATTTAAGTTCTTACACTCTCCCCTCTAATCTATCCTAGGCCTTCAATTTAGTCCCACCTGCTCCCTCCCCCTACGGCCCCTTCCACCAGTACAAGACTAAATGCATTTCTATTTCACTCAGTTCTATAGCAAGGTTATATTGGTCTCAATACGGTAACAAGAGGGCACAATCTTGTACAGACCTGATCAATGTGGGCTATGGTGAGAAATGTAGCAGAATCGCACAAGAATACATATCCTGCGAGGCCTATTTCAACATCAGGAACAACTTTCTGTATCTTTTCATTAAATTCTGGGCATTGAGCCAATTCTCATCAGGCATTGGCAGGTTGCCAGATTAAGGGGAATTATCGTTTGTTTGTTGCTTATTGACTACTCATCTCACTCAATAATGTGCAGCTGTCTATCAAACCATCCATGTACTAAACTGGACGCTGCAAATTCCTAACATGGAAGTCAGAGCATCCCTGCCTTCCAATGCCTTGCCTTGCCTTCCTTTTGGCACTTTGCTCCTCAGCTGCAGATGCCATCACTGTATTTCCATGTTTTTTATTAATGTAGACACTAAGCTAAGAAGCTTCTTATGGCTGTCAAGGGGAATTGTCTTCAGTCAGGGAGTCCTGGAGCACTAAGTCCATGTCAGCCTCTGATACCAGTTGAGAGACTTGAACACTATCAGTCAAATGCTTTGGGTGGTCAGAATTAGGATCCTCTCCTTTTAAGAAGTGAGGAGATGAGTGTCAGGCACCATACCATCCATCTTGGCCCTTTCTGTCCTTGAAGGCTGTTTTCCTCCTGGAATGAAAGAAATGCAGGCTTTGAGGGAGATGAAAATGGATGGCACAGCTATTAGGATTGGCGGCAGTGGGGACTCAATGGGCAGTGCTGACGGCATGCAGGGGTTGGGGCTGTCAAGGGGTGAGGTGGGTGACAGTGAGTGAGGGAACATGTTGTAATGATTAATGAGAATTGTAGAGAATGAGCTTTCATGGGAGGTCAGTGCAGTGGCAGAGATAGAGTGAGTGGGGGATTTCAGAGAGAAGATGGTGATACTTTTGTGGACCGAAGAAAATCATCAACCTTTTTCCTACATTGTTGTAAAGTCTTAAATAGCTAAGTCTGCACTGATCATAGGCAACCTCAGACAAGGCTGGTATGGTCTGGCATTATGGCCTACATTGCCTGTCCTGGGGGAAGAGGACTTCCCTGCTGTACATCATCCAGATCACCAGAACTTCCAGGCCTCTGTCTCCAAAATGGGACACCCGTTTTCCTTTGTCTGGCATGTCTGGAACAAATTTTAGAAACATGCAGAGCTGCTCCAGACTAACTGTGTCCGGCTTGGAGTACAACAACTTTTTAAAGATGGCATCCACAGCAGACATACCGGTGAATTTCATGTAATCCCAGCAGTGGTGAGCTGTTCCAGGTATGGCGTCTGTTCGAAAGTGGCTAGAACCAAACAGGAGAGGCACCAGGGGAGTATTTGTTAATGAGGCAAGTTTGGTAAGATGTGGTGAGAAAACATGTTGGGCCTCATGTAGATAAACCCTCCATGAAACTCAATGAAATTGACACTTAGCCAAAAAAAACACTCAGCTCTCTGTTTCTCTTCCCACAAGGCCTGCAAGCTTTGCTTTAACTTTCTATTTTTAACTTATTCACATTGTAGTGGTCATTGTCTAGAAAGTATTTGATATGTATGTTCTCTGCTACTTGCCATCCCTGGATTGGTGATTGTCACGGTCCTGCTAACAACTGGCTTGGTCCACTTTTCCAATGCAGCAGTTGTAAATGAAGAGTAATGCTGTAGCTAGCAGTAACCGACATCTAGGTCTGTTCTTCAGTACTACAACCAGGATGGTATCTTGTGATATCAGACATTCTCTAACATCAAACGCATTGAAATTGTTTGGACATTGGCATTTATGTTGCTGAGTAACTGAAAACATAAAAACATAGAAGATAAGAGCAGGAGGAGGACATTTGGCCCTTTGGGCCAGCTCCACCACTCATCATGATTATGGCTGATCGTCGAACTCAGTAATCTAATCCTACTTTCTCCCCATTATTTTTGATCCAATTCGCCCCAAGTGCTATATCTAGCCACCTGTTGAATACATTCAATGTTTTGGCATCAACTAGTTCCTGTGGTAATGAATTCCACAGGCTCACCATTCTTTGAGTAAAGAAATGACTCATCTCCAGCCTAAATGATCTATCCCAAATCCTCAGACTGTGGCCCCTGGTTCTAGACACACCCACCATCGGGAACATCCACCCTGCATCTACCTTGTTTAATCCTGTGAGAGTTTTATAAGTCTGTATGAGTTCCTCTCATTCATCTGAACTCCAGCGAAAACAATCCCAATCTAGTCAATCACACCTCATACATCAGACCCACCATCCCCAGAATCAGCCTGGTAAAACCTTACTGCACTCTCTCGAGAGCAAGGGCATCCTTCCTCAGACAGGGAGACCAAAACTGCACACAACATTCTAGGTGTGGCCTCATCAAGGCCCTGTACAACTTGCTACAACACATTCCTGCTCCTGTACTTGAAACCTCTCGCAATGAAGGCCAACATACATTTTGCCTTTTTTACTGCCTGTCGCACCTGCTGGCTTACCTTCAGTGACTGGTGCACAAAGACACCCAGGTCCTGCTGCACACTCGCCTCCCCCAGTTTACAGCCATTCAAGTAGTAATTTACCTTCAGAGATAATGGGAACTGCAGATGCTGGAGAATCGGAGATAACAAAGTATGGAGCTGAGAGAACACAGCAGGCCAAGCAGCATCTTAGGAGCACAAAAGCTGGTTGACATTTCAGGCCTAGACCCTTCATCAGAAAAGGGGAGGGAGAGAGGGTTCTGAAATAAATAGGGAGCGGGGGAGGTGGATCAAAAATGGATATAGGAGAAGATAGGTGGAGAGGAGACAGACAAGTTAAAGAGGTGAGGATGGAGCCAGTAGAGGTGAGTGTAGGTAGGAAGGTAGAGAGGGGATAGGTCGGTCCGGGGAGGATGGACAGGTCAAGGGGGCAGGATGAGGTTAGTAGGTAGGAAATGGGGGGGGGCGGCTTGAGGTGGGAGGAGGGGATAGGTCAGAGGAAGAACAGGTTAGGGAGGCAGGGATGAGCTGGGCTGGTTTTGGGATGCAGTGTGGGGTGGGGAGATTTTGAGGCTTGTGAAATTCACATTGATACCATTGGGCTGCAGGGTTCCCAAGCGGAATATGAGCTGCTGTTCCTGCAAACTTTGGGTGGCATCGTTGTGGCACTACAGGAGGTCCAGGATGGACATGTCATCTAAGGATTGGGAGGGGAAGTTGAAATGGTTTGCGACTGGGAGGTGCAGTTGTTTATTGCGAACCGAGCATAGGTTTCTGCAAAGCGGTCTCCAAGCCTCCGCTTGGTTTCCCCAATGTAGAGGAGGCCACAACGGTACAGCGGATGCAGTATACCACAGTGGCAGATGTGCAGGGGAACATCTGCTTGATGTGGAAAGTCTTCTTGGGGTCTGGGATGTGGGTGAGGGAGGAGGTATGGGGCGGGGGGGGAAGTGTAGCTCTTCCTGCAGTTGTAGGGGAAAGCGCCGGGTGTGGTGGGGTTGGAGGGGAGTGTGGAGGGGAAAAGGGAGTCATGGAGAGAGTGGTCTCTCCGGAAGGCAGACAAGGGTGGGGATGGAAAAGTGTCTTTGGTGGTGGGGTCAGATTGCAGATGCAATTGGACATGTCGGAGGATGATGCGTTGTATCCAGAGGTTGAGGGGTGGTATGTGAGGAATGAGGGGGATTCTCTTTTGGCAGTTGTTGCGGGGATGGGGTGTGAGGGATGAGTTGTGGGAAATGTGGGACACACGGTCGAGGTTCTTGACCACTGTGGGGGGGCGGGGGGGGGGGGGGGGGGGGGGGAGTTGCGATCGTTGAAAAACGAGGACATCTGGGATGTGCGGGAGTGGAATACCTCATCCTTGGAGCAGATGTGGCAGAGGCGAAGGACTTGGGAATAGGGGATGGAATTTTTGCAGGAAGGTGGGTGGCAGGAGGTGTATTCTAGGTAGCTGTGGGAGTCAGTGGGCTTGAAATGGACATTGGTTTCTAAGTGATTGCCTGAGATGGAGACAGAGGGGTCCAGGAAGGAAAGGGATGTGTTGGAAATGGTCCAGGTGAACTTGAGGTTGGGGTGGAAGGTGTTGGTGAAGTGCATGAACTGTTCAAGCTCCTTGTGGGAGTACGAGGCGGCGCTGATACAGTCATCAATGTAACGGAGGAAGAGGTGGGGTTTAGGCCCAGTGTGGGTATGGAAGAGGGATTGGTCCACGTAACCTTCAAAGAGACAGGCATAGCTTGTGCCCATGCAGGTACCCATGGTCACCCCCTTTGTAGGAAGTGGGAGGAATTTACCGAATTGTTTTTGCTTCTAAAGTGAATAACCTCTTGTTTGTCCAAATTATACTGCACCTGCCATTGATTTTCCCACTCTCCCAACCTGCCGAGACCATGCTGAAGGATTTCTGCATTCTTGTTACAGTTTATCCTCCAACCGAACTTTGTATCACATGCAAACTTGAGATGTTATATTTTGTTTCCCCTTCCAAATCATTACTATATATTGTAAATAGCTGGTGTCCCATCACTGATCCCTTTGGCACCCACTAGTTACTGCCTGCCAATTTGAAAAGGACCCATTAATCCCTACTCTTTGTTTCTTCTCTGCAAACCAGTCTTCTATCCATCTCAATGTACTTCCCCCAATTCCATGGACTTTAATCGTGCATGATAATCTCTTACGTGGATCTTTGTCAAATGCTTTCTGAAGGTCCAAATATCCCACATTGACTGGCTTCCCCAGCATTGCCGAATTACTATTTTTGGTTGATAATGCTTGAAATACTTCAGTCTCATCTCCTGCAATTGTGCTGTGTTCCTGCACATTTGAGGATAATCACAAAGCTTCCCTCTCTGATTAGTTGTAGCTGAGGTAAAGGACTTGTCAGTTTGCACACAGTTGTCATTTTTGGTAGAACGAGGAAATTGTGATCGTTTATGCAATCCTTATTTGATTGATTTATTAGTAGTATTCAAGACTGATGGTCTTAATGGATAAAAAAATGAAAATATTTCTGGACACTAATGCTTTCTTACACACATTAAAATAGTCTCGTAATGCATAAAGTTCAGTAACTCCTTAAAGGTTCCTATAAGAAATATCAAACAGTTCATTCTGTTTAATTGGATGTCCAAGATTCTAGGCTCAAGGATAGTACCTAGGCTGGCTGTCAGAGTTTTGACAATTGAATAAAAACACAATTGTTGTTTGCTATTTAACAAAGGTTATTTGCTCAGACCATCATTCACAGCTATGACTGCTTGCTGACATAGGCAAGGAAGCTGTTAATGGATCGTATCAAGATTTGCATCACACTTACACAAACTGAAACTGAGGAATGACTCATCCCTACACCAGTAAATTTTTTGCAGTTTACCATTTTTGTTTAACAGATAGAAAAGCACTACATGTACGCCTACATAAAAACCTAAACCAGAGCCTTTTATGAGAAGCCTATTTTCAAGTGTGATAGATAGGTCAAATAACCACTGCTATGAAGATCTGCTTCAGAGTGGGCGTATGGGATGTAACTCCTTGTTGTATGCAGATTCAATTACACGTCCTGAACTGAGCAGAGCTACTTGGGTGGTATGGTCAATATAGTCATACGTCTGTAACTTGTTGACTAGATTGCAGAGCCTTGTAAAGTTATTGCACACTGAAAGAGTATATTTACATGGATAGTATGAATCAAAAATTAAGTTAGTTTATCTAGTTACACTTTATTTTCAATTATTTCATTACCATCCAATTTCCCACACTCAAGGAAAGCTGGCCTTTTCAATAGTAATCTCATAATGTTACTATGAGACTCACTGTCACTGTGTCTTTTTAAGCAAATCACAAGTTCATAAGATAGAAGTTTCCCAGTCGCTGGACAGTGTAGACTTTGGTGCAAAATTTGGGAACATCACATAAGATCAACAGTAAGGAGCTTCCTGCCATTGACAGCAAAGTATACCATTTTCCAACCAAGTGTCAAATGGATAGGCATGATTCTCAGTAATGAGTGGCAAGAGGCCTATTTACACGTATTCGTATGCATTAACATCCTCATTATGATGTCATCTCATATCATTGACATGCATTTTCCCATTTTCCCACCAATTGCATAGAAGCTTAATGGTAACAATCCCCGACATGAAAGTCAAAGTAGTTACACGGTGACTCCAGCTTGACACTTGCTCCTCTGGATCTCCTTCAATTAGCAATATTTCAGGAAACACTCCTTGGGCGCTGAACATATGCATATCTGTCCAGCGGAACCTCCAGAACTCCAGCAGCAAAGCCGTTTGCCACTTTCCCTCTTTCTGACATGTCTTCGGCAAATAAAATGAACCATGCAGAGCAGCTGCAGACAGCCAGTGCTTCACTGGGTTCACAGCTGAGCGTTAAAGATTTTGCCAAAGGCAGGAATTTTGAGAGGTCCCGGCCCTGACCACCATTTCCACCTGCGGCTACGGGAAAGTATGATGATAAAGTATGATTTAGGCATTAAGGTGAGTTTGAGATAAAAGCATGAGAAAGCCTGCTAATACTTCTGGAGAGAAACCTTCCTTGAAACTCATCAAAAATAGCACTAAGCTAATTGCTGGTAAGATTCAGCCCAATGTATTGCTCCCTTTGGATTCTTTTTCATGGAGTTAAATGTATCACATTTTTCTAGCATAGCTGTAAGGAATGAATATTCATCTTTCAAGACAAAGAGCTCAGTGATCTATAACGCTGTGCCATGGAAAGGAGCCGGTTTATGATATCAACCTCTTCATTAAGATTGTATGGAGCTATTTCAAAGATTAGTTAAGAAAATCACAAAGTAAAGTGTCCTGGGCCACTTTATGATATAGAACTAAACTGAATTAACAGCCAGTTGACAGATGCCTTACACATATCACTGAGAAAATACCTGAGGAGAAAAATAAAGGAAAAAGTGAAACATTCAATTCTGTCTAGCTAGAAAATTACTTGACTGTTTTGGTGGTAATTCTGCTTTTCTCGCATTTATTCTTGTTTTCTTTTTCGAACAACATGAGTTCCCTGATTGGGGCTGCTAATCTGGTCCAATCAGGGAGCCCTGGTTGATTGATAAAAACAAAAATGTCAAACATTTTTTTCATTCTGAGAGTTGGGTCAGTATAAAGGACACTCAATGTGAAATTAAAAGGTGACTTCGAATCATGATATTTGACTCTCGGGAGTTATTTCAGCGGCGGTGAAAGACAAACATGCTTCTGAAGAAACAGCCATCTTTGAATTGGGCTAAACGTTTCTGGCATCATACCACTATTTGGGAAGCTTGACACATTCAATCCTATCATCAAAGACTCGGCATCGTATGTGGAAGAATGTTTTTTTTTCTGGGCAAATAACATTGGGGAAGATGAAAAGCAATGGATGATTCTCCCGATAACTTGTGGATCCGCAGGTTTTTCAGTAATTAGGAGCTTCACATTCACTGAGCCACCAGATACTAAAACCTTTCAAGGGTTGACAGATTTAGTTAAGGAATATTATGATCTCAAGCCTCCTCAAGTTCTGAAATGTTATTGATTTTATTCAGCAATTCAAGAAGCAGGGGAATCTGTATTGAGATTTTTGCCTAGATTGAGGCAATTGGCAGATGCATGTGACTTGGTTTAATCCACAGTGAGATGGTGAGCAACTATTTGGTACGTGGGATTAATGACGTGCAAAAGTGCCTACCAGCTTAGGTCCAGCTGGACTTCCAACAGACACTACAACTGACTTTGTCATTGGAAAATGTGGCAAGTGAAGCATATAAGTTGCAAGGTATTCATGATGGAAGTAGATACCCTCGCTAGTCTGACTGAGTGAGCGAAGGCAATTGCTTAGCCTCACATGGGACATATCCTGACCAGGGGGTCCCTAAGTCAGCTCACAGCAAAACCCCAAGAAAAAGCCAAGCCTTGGCCAAATGTTTAAAATTTTCTTCAGCATCCGAGCCAACAAGCCATTGTAGTCGCTGCCAGTATGCAGACTCAAGACAGCAAAGGAAGCCCATTGGACCTGAAGTGAGTAAGCAAACTCATAGGCTGGTATCCAGGAGAGTGCACACCCTGGAAAATCCACCTATGTCTAGTTTGAAACAGTTAAATCAGAACCAACTAAAATAAATATCTGGTTAAATGGGCACACCGTTCTAATGAAGGTCAATACCAGTGCGGATGTTTCAATGATCGCAGAAATAGTCTTAAACAAAATTTGATTTGCACTCCAAATCTTAATTTCGCACAAGACCTTGGCTAGACTGAGAACTTACACCAAGGAACCTTTACAGATTAAAGGGTACAACTTTGGTCCCAGTCTCTTGACAGAAGCAGCTTCTTCAGTTAACACTGACTGTAGTAGATGGCTGGGGCCCGAGCTTGATGGGGTGAAATTGGTTGAGAAAGATCCACTTAGGATGGCTCAACATTTTTTGATTGGCCTTGGAAATGGTTGTGTAGCCAAGCAATAGCTTGAGGGAGGTGAAGAAACAATTATCACCCTCACGCTATGTTCCCAAACGAGATCCGGTAGTGACATGCAATGCTTCCCCATAAGGCATCAGGATAGTATTAGCTCATAGGTGGCCCAATGGAGAGAAACACCCAATAGCATAGACATCCAAGACTTTGGCTAAGCACAAATACATTCAGATAGACAAGGCAGGTTTGGCAATCATATTTGGAGTCAGGAATTTCCACCAATACCTTTACAGGTGTAAAGTTGTAAATTTGCCCGGTCTACTTGAAAAGGACAAGGCAGTGCTGTCCATATCTTCAAGCCAAATTCAGTGATGGGCTCTAACTTGCATATAATTACGAGTTGGAACACTGTCAAGGAGGCCAAGTAGCAAATGTCAATGCATTGAGCTGCCTCCCGCGGCAGGTACACCACCGGTGGTGCCACCACTGGAGCAGCATGCAACAGATTTAAATTTTCTGAAAACACTTCCAGTCTCAGCTAATAATATCAGACTTTGAACACAGAAAGATCCAATTCTGGCAAAATTGAAACAGCTGGTGGTGATGGGGTAAACAAGCAGAATTCACAAACAGTGAATAACTGTTCATAATTCATAAACAAGTAGTGTCACAAACAGAATTGAAATCTTTTTGCACCTGGGAAGATGAGATCTCCATAGAGGACAGTATTTATTATGGGAGCAAGAGGGATTGTCCCAAGCAAACATTGCCAATAGATACTGACTGCACCAGGAGTTTCCAAAATGAAGATATTGGTGAGACATTATGCCTGGTGGCCAGGATTGGATGTACTAACAAGGACAGAATTTACCACCAGGAGCTTCCCCACATTTATGGGAATAGCCGGGAAATCCCTGGACTCTGTTACACATTGACTATGTAGACCCTTTCATGGGCCCACTGTTCTTTGTCATTGAGGACAGCCACTCAAAATGGCTGAATGTGCATAGAGTTCATTTATCAAACACAGAGACAACAATAGAAACGCTGCTCGCATCTCTTACAATACACGGACTCCTGGAAATGTTGGTTACAGATAAAGCACCATTGTTTACCGGCAGGGAATTTGAGCATTTCCTAAAGTCAAATAGCTTTCAACATATAAGGAGAGCTCCATACTAGCCATCATCCAATGGTCTAGCAGAAAGACCCAACCAAACAATGAAGGCAGGCTTAAAGGAACAGCCTACAGCTTCATTAGATATCAAACTATCCTGGTTCCTATGTGATTATAAGATCACTCCTCCTGCAACTACAGGGATAGCTCCAGCAGAGTTGCTGATGGGGAGAAGACTCCACACTAGGTTAAATCTGATCTTCCCAGACCTGGATGGGAGGTGAAATAGCATCTGGAATGCAAATGCCAGACACATGACTTCACTAAGCAAGACAGACAGTGTACTTTAGGGTCGAAGTTTGGTGCAGGGATGACCCTGTATGGGTAAGAGGCATGCTCGATGAGAGGTCATGTCCAATGGGCATATAAAGTTCAGGTAGATGCAACAGTACTGAACGAGCACTTGGACTATGTGATAGCTGCAAACCTGAAAATGGTGCGGGAGCAAAACGTATCAAGATCCTCGATTGCCTTTCCGACTGTTCCAGAACCCATGGGTTCTTTGTCTCCATCAAGCTCTGAAGATACTTCAAAAGCTAGGATGGGCACGGTGGATGTTGCTGCCTCAACACCTTTGCCACCTGAAGAACAGAATGAATTTCTCCCGAGATGGTCCAGACACAACAGGTGAGCGACTGAATGTTACATGTCGCCTGTACAGCAGGCAGACTTGGAGGACTCTCCATGTGTAAATAAAGGATGCCTTGGTGACTGGATGTTGGCCTCTGCAGAGTTATTTCAACATGTTGTTTGTTAAGTCTCCTTAGGATGTTTTAAAGGATTAAGTGTGATATATAGGCAGACTTGGAGGACTCTCCATGTATAAATAAAGGATGCGATGGTGACTGGATATTGGCCTCTCTAGAGTTATTTCAACATGTTATTTGTTAAGTCTCCTTGGGATGTTTTAAAGGATTAAGTGTGATACATAAATTAAAATCTGTTCCTGATCTGGAGAACCAGCTCAGATGCGAAAACTCTGGTTTTGAAGAAACAGAATAGGAAGTTAAAAGGCCTTATTTTTAACTTATGCACCATCTAGTGGTGTGTTTAGAAACTGAATGCATACAGTCAAATAGGCAAGGCCAGAAATCTCACATCCCCAGGTTATAGTCTGACAGGTTTATTTGAAAACACAAGCTTTCGTAGCCTTATTCCTTCTTCAGATGTTACTGAGAGAGGTAGTATCAGACACTGAATTTATAAGTAAAAGATCAAAGGTTCACACCATTGATGAGGATATACTAACAAATCTAAGATACAGTTAAATCTTTTAGAATCAGTTAGAAGGTTTTAATTGATTAATATGTAAATGTAAATCCCCAAATTCCTTTCAGGTCACTGTCCTGTCAGAACTAAATGTTTTATCAGTTAAAGAAGAGGCAGCATTTTAGGTCAGACAATGCATGTTAGCTGTGAGGCCTTGTTTAACATCTGTTTGTGTTTGGTTTGGAGTCAGACTGCTTTTGTTTCTAAAACAACACATTGACAGATTGTCAATAACTTTTTGCTTTTTGAACAAAATAAAATGTATCTGCAAATACAGATCCTCTGTCATACACACACTGTCTCTCAAGCCTCTCTCTCTCCCTCACACACACATGCACACGTACACGCACACGCATACACACGAACATGAATCTACCAAATAAAAGCAAAAAGCGGCTTCCTGTACATTGGGGAAACCAAGCAGAGGCTTGGGGACCGCTTTGCAGAACACCTCTGCTCGGTTCACAACAAACAACTGCACCTCCCAGTCGCGAACCATTTCACCTCTCCCTCCTATTCCTCAGACGACATGTCCATCATGGGCCTCCTGCAGTGCCACAATGATGCCACCCGAAGGTTGCAAGAACAGCAACTCATATTCCGCTTGGGAACCCTGCAGCCCAATGGTACCAATGTGGACTTCACAAGCTTCAAAATCTCCCCTTCCCCCAATGCATCACAAACCATCCCAGCTCGTCCCCTCCCCCCACTGCATCCCAAAACCAGCCCAGTTCTACCCCTCCCCCCACTGCATCACACAACCAGCCCAGCTCGTCCCCTCCCCCCACTGCATCCCAAAACCAGCCCAGTCTGTCTCCTCTTCCCTGACCTGTTCTTCCTCTCACCCATCCCTTCCTCCCACCTCAAGCCGCACCTCCATTTCCTACCTACCACCTCATCCCACCTCCTTGACCGGTCCGTCTTCCCTGGACTGACCTATCCCCTCCCTACCTCCTCACGCATACCCTCCTCTCCACCTATCTTCTTTTCTGTCCATCTTTGGTCTGCCTCCCCCTCTCTCCCTATTTATTCCAGTTCCCTCTCCCCATCCCCCTCTCTGATGAAGGGTCTAGGCCCGAAACGTCAACTTTTGTGCTCCTGAGATGCTGCTTGGCCTGCTGTGTTCATCCAGCTCCACACTTTGTTATCTTAGGTTCTACATAGTAGACTGGTTAGTAAGGTTAGATCACATGGGATCCAGGGAGAACTACACAATTTGATATAAAATTGACTTGACAGATAACGGTGGTAGTGGAGGGTTGTTGTTCAGACGGGAGGTATGTGACCAGTGTGTACTGCATAGATTGGTGCTGGATCAATTGTTGTTTGTCATTTATTTAAATAATTCGGAAATGAATATAGAAGGCATGGTAAGTAAGTTTGTGGATGATACCAAAATTGGTGGTTTAGTGGACAGTGAAGAAGATTATCTATGAGTACAACAGGGACCTGATCAGCTGGACCAGTGCGGCATGAATGGCATATGCAATTTAATTCAGATAAATGAGAGGTGTTGCATTTTGGTAAGACAAACCAGGGCAAGGCTTAGACAATTGATAGTTGAGCCCTGGAGTGTGTCAAACAGAGAGACTGAGGGATGTAGTTACATACTTCCTTAAAAGTGGCGTCACAGGTTGGCAGCATGGTGAAGGCTGCATTTGGCACACATGCCTTCATTAGTCAGAGCACTGAGTATCACAGTTTAGATGTCCCTACAACAGGAAGGACGTTATTAGACTGGCAAGGGTAGAAAAAAAAGGTTTGAGTTGAAAGGAGATGCTAAATAGGCTGGTATTTCTTTCCATGTAACATAGGAGACCGAGGGTGACCTTCTAGAGGATTATAAAATCATGTGGGACATGGATAAGTTGAATAGCCAAGGTCTTATCCCCAGAGTAGGGAAGTCCAAATCTACAGAACATAGATTTAAGATGAGGGGAAAGATTTAAAAAAGACCTAAGGGACAATGTTTTCACACAGAGGTTGCTGCACCAAATGGAACAAGCTGCCAGAGGAAGAAGTAGAGGCAGGTACAAATACAACATTTAAAAGACAGTTAAACAGGTACACGGATAGGAAAGCTTCAGAGAGATATGATTCAAATGCAGGCAAATGGGACTGGTTTAGTTGAGAAAACCTGGTCAGAATGAACAAGTTGGGCAGAAGGGTCTGGTTCTGTGCTGTATGACTCTATATTTTCAACAAAATATGTTAATGAAAAAAGACTGAGGGTCTGTTTTGTAGTTTTAAAACAGATTCTGGAGAATTGAGAAATCTCCAAATTGAAGTGGGCGAATAGCAGCAATTAGCTACTTGGTTACTATGTAAAGAAAGGAGCAAGCTGACAGGAACTATTATAAATATTAGATGGGCAGTTTTGGAACTCTCATTCTGGTGTTTCATTGACTGTTCCAGCTTAAGTACCCCTGGGAACTAAACTACTAAAAATTCAACTGCAAAAAGCCTCACAGCTTTACAAGGTTAAATAAAAGGCTAGAAGGTTATAGTCCAACAGATTTCTTTGAAATCACCTGAAGTCATCTGATGAAGGGGCAGCACTTCAAAAGCTTGTGATTTCAAATAAACCTATATAAACTGGTGTCGTGCGACTTTAGATCTTGTCCACCCCAGTCCAACACAAGCCCCTACACATTATAGTTAATTAAAATTAATACAATGAAATATCACGCCTCAGTATATTCTGAACAATTTTCAGATTTTTAAAACCTCAGGCCGGAAAAGTTTGCAAAACTATGACAGCTGAAGGATCACCTTATTTTTGTGAATCAGTACCACTCTCTTGTTTTGAGGGAACAAAAATAGTTATTCCAGCCTGATATTAACCCATTGCTTTTTTTCTGAAACTAATTGAAAAGGGCATTACCAATTGAATGGGTCTTTCACATACAAAGATACCGATGGACTTAAACTTTCAAAGTGTAAAATCCTTAATACACATAAATCCAGATAAATGTATTGTCTACGTGATGCCATGTGCTCTGGGCCAGAAAAGAACTTGCATTTGGTGACAGGGAATGATTCATTGGTTATGGTCAACATGAATACCAGTTATAAACCAAGAACTTGGAAAGAGATTCTGCTGAAGGAATCTGAGAAGCTAATTCTAAATTAAAACATAGAACTTCAAAGGTAACAATTTCTGGTTTGCTACCTGAAGCACGTGCAAATTGGCATAGGGCAAATAAGATTAGAGAAGTGGCTCAAAGACTCATGTATGACAATTAGGCTCTGGTTTGTGGGGGACTGGCTTCATTACTGGGGATTATGGATCTGAACCATTGGGATGGGGTACAATCCGTGACCACTTTCCTCTCGAAGGACAATGGTATCAGACACAGTAACAACACCATTTGCAAGTTCCCCTCCAAACCACTCAGTGTGCTGACTTGGAAATATATCACTGTTCCTTCATTGTCGCTGAGTCAAAATCTGGGAATGCCCTCCTTAATTACATTGTGGGTTAGCCTACAACATATGAACTGCAGCAGTTTGAGAAGGCAGATCACCACCACTTTCTCAACGGTAACTATGTATGAGCAATAAATGCAGGCCAGGCAGCAATGCCCATGTCCTGCAAGTGAATTTTAAAAAATGGGATGGATAATCAACCTAACACTTCAACGAGTTTGGAAAAATACTTTGGGCGCTTGGCCCAATAAATAACTTTTTAAAAGTAGATGGTTCAGAATTTCTTGTTATATCATCCACTATCAAATCAATTTTGCATTCCATTAGTTTCTTTTCAAATGATTACAATGGTATTGTGACTTTCACTGAGACAATTGCAAACATCAATTCTTTTTAGGCTTTGTGATTTAATACACTGATCCATATTTTCACACCTCACTTCAATCCTTATAGAGACATTGTCTAAAATAACTTTGATATGATTATTTTCAATGACAGTTAATCACTTTTAAAATTGTCTCACACACTCTCCACATATATTACTATTAATTGCTTTTGAAATCAGTTGTTCTTTAAAGTTATGGCAGTCCTGAATTATTACAACATTCACATTGTTTACGAACCTTTCAATTATCCAATTATTTCAAAGTCGCTACATGCTATTGCTTGTTAATTGTTATACATGAGCAGACACTTTATGGAATTTCTACCTTGCCAATGTTCTGCCAGCTAGAATTCTGTGTTGATTTGTTTATAGTCCCCTCTGGAACAAGTACAGTTCCAGGTCTATGTACAAGTTGTGTCTAGTGATGACACATTCTGGAGTCACTACACACTATAAGAGGTTCATAGACCAAAAAATAATATCAGAAGGATGTACTTGGATGTTGTGGTGTCAGGACATTATTTTAGCAACAGAAGTTCTACTTAACAAACAAAGGCATTTGGTGTCCTCGGCCAAATAGCTATTGCTTTCCCATTGACTCTAGAGATAACAGACAGCTCCCTCTGTTGTCTTCAAACTCTGTACAATGAGCTTTTTAGAGTCCTTTCATTAATTCCCTGCAACTAGGGACTCCTCCTATGTTGTCACGACTTGATCTTCTTATCTGTCTGCAAATACTTTTTTCAGCATCTTTGGTCATGACCTAGAGTCAAGAGCCTTGAGCCATTCTCACCGGCCCTGAGCCTCAGTCACGCTCCAATCATGAACAATCCATCAGACATATGGTTGCAATTGTATCAAGCAATTCAGGCAATACTTGCATTCCTACAATGAACCAATATCTACCATGAACTCATAGCTCGCACAAAGTATTAAAAAATATTAAGATACAATAAGAATAAAGAGGCTTCTTGTTTCTAAGACAAGCACTGGTTATTTCGTACCTGAAACTCTACCTCTAGCCTAGGCTTTTGAGTGATGGATATCCCCTTGGCTTGGATGCCAAAGGGCAAGAAGCATTCACAACACAAATCAAAAGAAAATAATGAGTCGACCCTGGAGACTCTGAGATTATTCAAGTTACTTTCAAATGTTACCAACTATTTATTGTGTAGTCACTTATCAGTGGCTAATTTGCTGCTGTTTAATAATGGTGGGCAGAATATTATTGCTTTCAGGGGCCTGGGTGGCAGGGTGGGGTTGGGGAGGACTGGCAACCATGAAATTGGCAGCATGGCAGGGGCATCTGTTCCACATACAATAACGCACCAGGTGGCAGCACTGTTGTCTCACAGTGCCAGGGATCCAGGTTCAATCCCAACCTTGGGTGACTGGCTGTGTGGAGTTTGCACATCTTCCCCTGTTTGCATGGGTTTCTGCCAGACATTTCTTCCTACCGTCCAAAGATGTGCAAGTTAGGTGGATTGGCCATTGGTAAGTGTGAGGTTATAGAAATAGGATGAGATGCTTTTCCGGGGGGTCGTTGCAGGGGGGGGGGTGCATGGGAGTGGTATGGAGTACAGTCTTAATGGGCTGAATGGCTTCTTTCCACATGGTTAGGATTCTATGAAAATTGGAAGAATAGTGGCTGGGCAAGATTGTGGTGCCTCACTTTTAGGGCTTATGTGTGCACTGGAGGTCCTCAACCTTCAGGTATTCCTTTCTCCCTGCAATTCCTCTATTCCCACTGCTCTGCCTATGTGCATGTCCACTGACCTAAGCAGAGTCTGCCAACCTGATCCTGGTGAGACCTCAGACTTACCTTCATTCAAGTTCCATGATTCCACTTTTTCCAGAACTGTTTGTACTACCCACACTGGCCCTTGGTCCTGGTGGCACTGTCATTTGATTAACCGACAAACCATAAAGGTGGAGCTCCCTTCCGATAGGAATGGAAGTCTCACTTCAAGCCAATTAAAGGCCCAGTGTCCATTAAACAGCTCTGGGATAAATCGGCCAAGTGGAGACAAGCTCACTGGGAACCCAGTGAAAAAAATCAGTCTGCTAGATAGAAACAAAACTTCCTTTCTGTACAAAAGAAAGAGCCATGTAGAGTTTGGAAAATGGTTATTTCCATAATCCTGTTGCATTATTATCCAACTTCCCACTTGATACCCAAGAAGTATTCCCACTCTGTTACAATACAGAAATTTTTTGAAATTGACTAGTGTCACAGAGTCACGCAGAGCAGAAACAGACCCTTCAGTACAATTTGTCTGAGCAGACCAGACATCCCAATCTGGCCTCGTCCCATTTGCCAGCATTTGGCCCATAATCTTCTAAATCTACTTGCTGCTCTTAAAATTTTCGACATTTCCTCCATGAGGACAGCAATCTACCTTCCATATTCACTCAAATTCAATCCATATACTAAAGAAAATTCCCAAGACAGCACTTTGGCTTCACTTTGCATTGTCACTTGATAAGTATCAATAGGGACTTAATTATTACTTGGAGAAACCTGAATAATGTCACACAGACTCAATGAACTCATGCTTACATCGAAAAAAACATTTGTTCTTGTCGGCACTATATTTATCACGTTATTCCTTTTATGTTCCAATCACTGCAAACTCCAAGTATGCTGATGGTGGTCGACAATTGGTGGTAATGCCTTTGCATGTCTAAAGGAGATGGTTTGATACTTCTTTCTGGACAGCATTCAAGCTCGGTTTGGTAAGTAATAAATAACATTTGTATCACACAAGTGCTGACCAATGAATATATCCAATAAAGGTGAGCCAGATAACTTCTCAGTTACATTGTATTATCACTGTGAACTGCGCACCATCAAAATGCTAGGGTCACACTTCAAACCCAGAGTTGCAGCAGCTTTAGTTGATTACACTTGTTACGATGCACATGTGGTCCTTCAGGACATGTAAAGCATGCAGGACTTTACATGTGACACAGTATGTTTACTCCATGGGATGGTGTTTCCTTGCAATGTATTTACTTTCTAGACTTTTACTAGAAACCAAGCAGTTACTGATCAGGTCTCACGATCTCCTGTTCTCCCACTTAGACTGCTTCTTGCTTCATGAAAGCTTAGAACAGTACTTCTTTCTTCACTGCGCCAAATTCCCTTACTCCACAAATTATCTGGGATAAATAATCTGTTGAAGCAATACCGTGAGCTGGGCTCTGTGCTATTTATTTGCCTTTTCATAGATTACCCCAAATATAGCACCTGATAACATTAACATTACCACATGCTTTTTCACATACTTCTACAAATGTTTCCCACCAACTATTTTTATATTTTAATTAATCTTAAACTGATCAAAATTGTAGTACTCAAAACAGCCGACAGATGGCACTACTAAGCTAACATACATTCATAAAATTTAGTAAATTATACCTTGACAGCGTGAAAAATGTGAAATATAATCATCATTTCAATGATAGTTGCTACAGTCTTAAACATAAATTACTATTGTCAACACCAGGAGACAAGCAGCATTGTATTATGCTCATAATTTAAGTTTATAGCTGAAAATATTTTACAAATCTAAATATTATAGGAAAAGGAATTTTTGGGCTTTTCTGAATACAAATATGTTCATGCAAGTTTTTCAAAATACATTCCCTCATTAATGATGATTTGATGGTCACTCAATCTAGCTCTTAAAAATAAGATGGATTCCTGATCTTGTTAACTTTTTCAAACATTAATGAGAAGAATCAACTGTTTCTACTTGTCATCATCAAACAATGGTTAGTTATTAGCAAAAGCAAATCCCTTTCCTTGAAGTTTGATACAACTAAATGCAATTCAAGACTAATGCAATGGCAAGCTAAGAGTTGATTATATTGCTGTGGGTCAGGGGTAACATGAAGGCCAGACTCGAAAAAGTTGGCAAATATCCTTTCCTAAAGGACTTGAGTGAACCAGTTGCATTTTACAACAACTGATTATTGCTTCATAGTCACTGAATAGCTTTCATTTCTAAATGTATTCCAAATGCATTCCAAATTCTACCAACTGACATAATAGAATTTGAACCCATGTCTCCAAAACATTAGCCAGACTACAGAACAATGAGGCCATGCACAATGCCACTAGACTACCTCTCAAGGGTGCATAGTCTTGATGCTAGATGTTTTTGAACAATATCCCATTTAGCACAATGAATCAACATCGCAGAATTCTGCCTCCCTCTCCCCCCCCACCACCCCAACAGCTTTGGGAGTCTACCTACAGCCCCAGAGCTTCAAAAAGGCCGTTCACCAGCATCTTCTCAAGGTCACTAAGGTTGGCCAATAAACACTGGCACTGCATGCAAAACCTGCATCCCATTAATGAATTTAAAAAGAACTAAGCATTTATGACTAAACGGACGAGCTAATAATGATAAATAGGTTGATCTCATAAGACCATAAGACATAGGAGTGGAAGGCCATTCTGCCCATCGAGTCCACTCCATCATTTAATCATGGCTGATGGGCATTTCAATCAACACTACGGAGGACCTGTGTCTGGATTTTCACTCTTAGCTGTGTCTACAGACATGAAATTTTGTCATTCACTACACTTGTCTTGGGAACAACCCTGTTGAATGGCTCAATTTTGCCTTTAGGATCTGGATGCAGGGTAAGATTGAGACAGAACATGGAAGCAGGTGAGATATGGCAGCAGATCTAGTTTGGGAAACACAACTTGGGCACAGTCTAAAAGGGCAACCCATGGAGAAAACATGCTGTGATCCAGGAAATTGATGCAAGAGATGCTGGTCCTGAGGTGTCTATCAGTACTAAATGTAACAGTTGCCCAATTGGTTGCTGACACTGGAAGGGATGTTTCCACATGTGCTTTCCAAAGAAAAATGGAGAAATTATTGCTCCTTGTAATGATGGAGCATGTTTTAGCAAGTTAAGGCTGGCAAAGCTTTGCAAAGCACAGCTATGGAAATGGCGGTTTAACAAGAACAAAGGCCAGGCCACCTTATATTCATACTGCCCTCTTCCCTCAACTCCCCACAATATCAGGCATTGCACAGTTAGGGAACCCAGTTCCTGTATGTAAACCGACATGAGTTCTGTGAGATAGCACTACTCAAATCTAACCTGTACATGTATTTACATGCTTTTAGGCCAGAATGTTACAGAGAAGGCAAACTGGCAAAATATAGTAAGAAGTTAGATATTTGTCAAAACCTGCATTTATGACCAGGATCTCCTGTTCAAGGGGTTGCAGAAATGCTGCCAAATTATTTATTCAATTACTGTTTATAGTGACCAAGCAAGCATGGGATGAGATAACTTCCAGTATCCATGCAGCAAAGAGTCATGCCATTTCTTGGATACAGTTCCAGAATAGGCATCCCAACCTTAAGCAAGTGAATTATTTGGTAGAAACACACAGAGGTTTTTGAAAATTTTGACATTTGAATTCTGCGCTGAGGGTGACAGAATTGGAACATTTCTCTTCCATTGCTTGGCAACTTGTATGACCAAGCCTTTAATGTAGGTACACACATTTATGGTTTGAAATGCAAACTTCCACAATGCACTGACATATTCAGAAGCTTTCTCTTGCCTAACATCACTGTACATAGTATTTGCAGGACCAGAAAGCTGACAATGTTGGAGAAATGACCCAAAGGTGGGCTCATGAGTATATGGGCAATTTGAAATGTTGCTGTTGTGGGGAAGAACTGTTCTGAGGAAGGGTCACCGGACCTGAAACGTTAACTCTGTTTTGTCCTTCACAGATGCTGCCAGACCTGCTGAGCTTTTCCAGCAACTTTGTTTTGGAAACGTTTGTGTATTTGGTGGTAGAGGCCATGATTTCACAGGGAACTTAAGATGCTTAGTAGAATTATGTAACATAGATGTCAAACACTGCTGTCACTGAGAATTTGGTGGTGAATGGATAACATGGAAGATAGTTGAAGCAATGGCAAACATCGTACATGATGTTCAAATACTGCAGTATTTTTGTCACATAGAATCATATCTGCAGACTGTGTACCTTAAGTCAAAGCTCATGCTGGCTTCTAGGCCTGAAGTTTAGAAGAATGAGAAATTATATTACTGATACATACTGAATTCTGACATACTAAATTCTGAATATTTAACAGGGTAGACAATAGAACATAGAACATAGGACTGTACTGCACAGGAATGGGCCCCCCGGCTCACAATGTTGTACCGAATACGATGCTGAATTAAATTGATCCTTTCTGCCTGCCATTGGTATATATCCCTCCATATCTTGCATATTCAAGTGCTTATCTAAAAGTTGCTTAAATGCCCCTATTGTATCTGCCTCCACCAGCATCCCCAGCAGTGCGTTCCAGACTCCTACCACTCTCCGTGTAAAAAACTTACCTCTCGTGTCTCCTTTGAACTTGCCCTCTCTAACTTTAAATGCATGCGCCCTAGTATTAGACATTTCAACTCTTGGGAAAAAGTATCTGACCGTCAACCCTATCTATGCATCTCATAATTTTATAGAGTTCTATTAAGTCTTCCCTCAGCCTGTGCGACTCAAGAGAAAACTATGTGAGTTCTTCCAGCTTATCCTTATCGCTCATACCTCTAATCCAGGCAACGTTCTAGTAAACTGCTTCTGCACTCTCTCCAAAGCCTCCATGCCCTTCCTGTGAAGTGGTGATCAGAAGTGAATGCAATACTGTAAACATGGCCTAACCAAAATTTTACAAAGCTGCAACATGATATCCTGACTCCTGTACTCAATTCCCCAACCAATAAAGGGAAAGCACGCCATACGTCTTCTTTATCACCATTTCCATGTGCGTGGCCATCCTCAAGGAGCTATGGACCTGAACTGCAACATCCTTTTGTACATCAATGCTGTTCAGAGTCCTGCCATTAACTTATACTTTTCCCTAACATTTGATCTCCCAAAGTGCAGCATGACACACTGACCCAGGTTAAATTCCACCTGCCATTTCTCCGCCCATATCTGCAACTGATCTATATCCCTCTGTATTCTTTGACATCGTTCTATACTATCCACAATGCCACCAATCTTTGTATTGTCTGAAAATTTGCTGACGCACCCATCTACATTTTCATCTAAGTCATTTATATGTATCACAAACAGCAGAGGTCCCAGTACAGATTCTGCGGAACCACTTGTCTCGGGGCTGTAGCCTGAAAAGCACCCTTCCTCCAGTACCCTCTGTCTTCTATGGGCAAGCCAATTCTGAATCTACACGGCCAAATCACTGTGGATCCTATGCATCTTAATCTTCTGGATGATCCTACTATGAAGGACCTTGTCAAAAGCCTTACTAAAATCCATGTAGACAACATCCAATACTCTACCCTCATTGATCACCTTCATCACCTCCTCAAAAAGTTCAATCAAGTTAGCAAGACATGACAAGTCATGCACAAAGCCAAGCAGACTGACTCTAATTAGTCCATGCTTTTCCAAATGTGCAAGAATCCTATCCCTAAGAATGCACTCCAACAGTTTTCTAACCACTGATTTGAGACTCACTGCTCTGTAGTTTCCTGGATTATCATTATTTCCCTTCTTGAACATGGTAAAACATTAGTTACTCTTCAGTCCTCTGGGAGCTCTCCATTGACTGGTGAGGATACAAAAAGTCTTGGCCAAGGCCCCAGAAATCTCTTCTTTTGTCTCTCTCGGTAACCAGTGGTAGATACCATCAGGACCTGGGGGGCTTACAAACCTTAATGGTCTTCCACAGAAATTGCTTCCCAGGTTCAGAAACTAGAACATGGGACAAAGCATCAGGATAAGGAGTAGGACACAGAGTACTGAAATTTGCTCAGAGGATTGTGACCTTGGAGTTCTTTAGTCCATAGGGAAGTGGATACATGCTGGTTGAGCATATTCAGGTCTGGGCTAGATGATTTTCAATCTCTCCAGGATACAGAGAGTGGACAGGAAAATGGAGTTGAAACAGAAGATCAGCTGATAGTGGATGCTGAAATTGGCCCAAAAGATCATATTGTTGACTTCTGGTTCAATTTTCTTGTTTTCTTACTGACCATTTCTGAATAAATAGTCTAAGAAACACCACTGACTGATGGCTAAAACAATTGGATTAGAGTTTGAGTATTCTGTGGCAAATACCTGGTCTCCTGACACCGCAAAATCTTTTCACTGTTACAAAGTACAAGTCAGAGGTGTGATGGAATATTTTCTACTTGCTAGATGAATGTAGCTTCAATATTCCTCAGAGAGCTTGACCGGATTCAATTCAAAACAAATCAATTAACCAGCACTGTATTCACTGAAATAATGCCACCAAGGCCAGTATCCTGTCACCAAATCACCCTTTAATTTACGTATGGAAAATTCTTGACACTGATCCAGCTCCTTCAGAGCCAGCTCCCAGTGTCAGGAATGTTTGACACTCCTGTTTTTAATCTGTCAGCCAGGGTTCCCCAATTGGACGAGATTAACAGCCCCAATCAGGGAACTCATATGCTAAGAAGTCCACATTTTTATTCCTTATTCATTCATGAGATGAGAACATCTCTGGCTAGGCAGCATTTATTGCCCATCCTTAATTACCCGAGGGCAGTTAAATGTCAACCACATTACTGTGGGTCTGGAGTCACATGCAGGCCAGATCAGGTAAGGCTGGCAGTTTCATTCCCTAAAGGACATTAGTCAACCAGATGGATTTTTCTGACAATTGGCAATGGATTCACAGTCATCATTAGATTCTTAATTCCAGATATTTATTGAATTCAAATTCCATCATCTGCCAAGGCAAGATTCAAACGTGGGTCCCTATAACATTATCTGGGTCTCTGGATTAACAGTCCAGCAATAATACAGCTAGGCCATCATCTTCCCTACCTGGCTGACCTTGTTAGAATCACTACATCCCTCCCACTTTGCATCCAATGATGTAGGTCAGTTCTTTTCTTGTGGCCCCTCCTGGGGCGTTTAGCACCGGGTCAGGTTCCTCTGACTTTGCCTCAGATACAACTGACATGTAATGCACAGTAGCTCACCTCTTGAGCTTGGAATGTCTCAGAAGAAATTCACTCTTTTCTTCAGGCGGCAAAGGAGTCGAGGCAGTGATATCCACTGTGTTCATGTCAGATTCCGAGGTCTCTTTATCGCTTGACAGATAGGGAGAACCCATGTGTTCCACTAGGTTTCCAACTATTCCAAGGAGCCAGGCACATTTTGCTGCTGCCCTGATTGTGAATTTCCAGCTTTCATATGGTCCATGTGCTTGTTCAGAACCATCGCACTTACCCAAACTTTAAACATTACTAGGCCTGACCTTGCATCGATCATGCCCCTTGCCCATGCAGTGTCATTCCCATGGTTCCTACATCAAACTTTGTTCCCTGAAGTAAACTGACTAGCTTAGTGGAGTCTTCTATCCAGCACTGGCATCCCTGATGCCATTTCACCCACCCCTCTCAAAAGTCTGGGATGATCAGATTTAATCTACTATAGAGTCTTCTCCCAATTAGCCACTTTGCTGGAGCTATCTCTGTAATTGCATGAAGGGTGGTCCTATATTCAAACAGAAAATGGTACATTTGGTATCTACTGAAGCCATAAGCTGCTTCATTAAACTGCTTTCACAGTTTGGATTGCTCTTTCTGCCAGGCCTTTGGATAATGGATGGTATGGAGCTGTCTTTATATTTCAAATACCATTCGACTTTAGGAAATATTCAAAATCCCTGCTGGTAATTGACGGCCCATTAGCTGTAACCAACACTTCAGGGAGTCTTGTATATTACAAAAGATGCATGCAGTTTTTGTATTGTTGTCGCTCTGTTTGATGAATGAACTCTTTCGACATCCAGTCACTTTGAGTTGGTATCGACAATGAATAAGAACGTTAAGCCCATGAAAGAACCTGCATAATTGATGTGTAACCAATTCCAGGATATTCTTGACCATTACCAGGATGTGGGAGGTTTGCTGGCAGTAATTTTTGTCCTTGTGGGCACCCTGGGCACTGCTTCACTAGCAGATATGTCTGCATCCAATCCTAGCCACCTGATGTAACTTTTCAACCAACATTTTCATTTTGTAAACCCCTGGAGACCCTGGTAGAGTTCAGTTAGTATCTGGTGGTCGCCTCTGCTTAGGACATTCACTCTTGCTCCCCATCATAATTAGATGCAGGCCTCTCATCTTGACTGATCTCTACGGGTCCAGAAAAGGTTTCAGTTCTGGTTGCAATGACCCTTTGGTTTTCCCCATTACCACTAGCTGTTTCAGTTTTTTACACACTGCATTAACTAAAGTCCTGAATGAATACAGTATTGGTCATTCCTCTCCATTGGACCACTTGTGAGCTAATACTACGCCAATTTTGTACAGGGATGCATCACATGTCAATACCAGATCTCACTTGTGATCTAGTGTGTCAACGCCTTAGAGAATGATAGCTGTTTCTTCACTTTCTTAAAAGCCACGGCTTGACTATGCCACCATTTCCAAGGCTGACCCTTTTTAAAGAATTGACACAAAGATGCCAGGATGGAGGTCATGTTATGTATGAACTTTCTATCAGGAAAGACCCAAGCTCTGATACAGACATGGGAGCCAGGGCATTTTTGAACATCTTCACTTTATGTCCCAACAGGGGTAACCTGGTCTTGTCAACTCTGTAGCCCAAGAAGGTCACTTCGGGTGCTTGGAGCACACATTTTTCCTTTCTTAGATACACACCCTCCTGGAATAAATGTCTAAGGACTGTGTTCAAGTTCTCTAAGTGCCTTCTCTGTTATTAGCATGTCATCTAGATAAATGGTGACCTGAAGTAGACCTTGCAAAATGTTCTCCATCATCCACTGAAAAAGTGCACAGGCTGACAATACGCCTGCTGGCAGTCTCACATATTGGTATAAACTCTTATGGGTATTAATTCTAGCATACTTCTGGAATTCTTCATCTAAAAACAAATGCAAGTGTGCATGGGTCTTGTCCAGCTTCGTGAAAGACATCCTCCCTGCCAGCTTTGTGTATAAATGCTCTGTGCAAGGGATTGGGTATTTACCCAGCTACGAAAAGCAGTTTACCATTTATTTAAAATCCTCACAAAGGAGAACTGACTTGTCAGGCTTCACAATCGGTATGACTGGAACAGCCCATTCTGCAAACTGGACTTGTTGATGATTTCTTCACTTTCCAGACTCCTGATTTCTGCCTCTACTTTTGGCTGTAAGGCAAATGGTATGTAGTGGGTCTTACAGAATTGTGGAATTGCCTCCCGGTCAACATACAAGGTGGCTTTGGTTCCTTTGATAGTCCCTAGACCTTTCTGAAAAACCTCTGTGCATTTAGTTAGGACTTCACTCAGGCAGTCATTTTCTGACTAAAAGATGGTGAGGCAATCTATGTGAATCTCTCTCAACCAATTTCACCCCATCAAGCTTGGGCCCCAACCTTTTACTACAATCAATGGTAACTTAACCAGTTAGAGATTAGAACCGAAGGTGTATTCTCCTGTAAAGGTTCCGTGATATAGGTTATCAGTCTAGCCGAGGTCTATTGCAAACATAAGGGTCGGAGTCCAAAGCAAATTTTGTGGAAGTTTAGTTCTGCGATCACTGATACAGCTACGCTGATATTGACCTCTAATAGAGTTGGGTGCCCATTTAACCTGATGTTTATTTTGATTGGTTCTGATTTAGATGTTGCTAAGCAATTTTACTGTCACAAACCAGATATAGGTAGGCCTTCCAGGGTGTGCACTCATCTGGTTACAGCTCAATGAGTTCTCTTACTCAATTTAGGGCTATTGAGACTCTTTGCTCTCTCATACATTGGCGGCTATTACAGTGCTTGCCAGCCTGGATTCTGAAGTAAATTTTAACCATTTGGCCAAGGCATAGATTTATTTTGGGGTATTGCCGTAGGCTGACTGAGAGTCCCTCTGTTCAGGATATGTCCTGAGTGAGGCTATGCAATTACCTTCACTCAAGTCTTGTTCCTGAAGCTCAGTCCACATCCATGGGAGTACCCTGCAACTCATATGCTCCACTTGCTGCATTTTCCAATAATAAAGCCAGTTGTAGTGCCTGTTTAAAGTCCAGGTAGGCTTCAGCTAGTTGGCACTTTTGCATGGTTACATCATTGATCGCACATACCAAATAGTCTTTCAGCATTCTACTCTCATCGTCACTGAAATAACTCCGCAGTGGCTGGTAACCCATCACCAAGTCACATTTTGTTTATTCTGGGAGGTGATGGCCTAGTGGTATTATCAGTGGACTATTAATCCAGAGACCCAGTAATGTTCTGGGGTTATAATCCTGCCATGGCACCTGGTGGAATTTGAATTTGCTAAAAAAAATTGGAATCAAGTTCTAATGATGACCATGAATCCATTGTTGATCGTCAGAAAAACACATTTAGTTCACTAATGTCATTTTAGGAAGCAAACTGCACTCCTTACTCGGTCTGTGATGTGCTACTTGTATGTGACTCCCAATATATAGCAATGTGGTTGACTTTTAACTGCCCTCTGGTCAATTAGGGATGGGCAATAAATGCTGCCCTAGCCAGTGATGCCCTTATCCCTTGAATGTTTTTTTGTAAAATTTACATGTGGAGAGTTCTAGACACTGATCCAAGCTGAAAGCCAGCTCTCAGAATGAACGTGATGTCTATCCCAGGTTACTGAGGGAAGCAAGAGGAAATAACCGGGACCTTAACTGATATCTTTGCAGCGTCCTTAGACACGGGTGAGGTCCCAGAGGACTGGAGACTTGCTAATGTTGTCCCCTTGTTTAAGAAGGGCAGCTAGGATAAGCCAGGTAATTATCGACCGGTGAGCCTGACATCAGTGGCAGGGAAGCTACTGGAGAAGAAACTGAGGGATAGGATCTATTCCCATTTGGAAGAAAACGCGCTTATCAGTGATAGGCAACATGGTTTTGTGCAGGGAAGGTCTTGACTTACCAACTTAATAGAATTCTTTGAGGACATGACAAACTTGATTGATGAGGGAAGGGCGGTAGATGTCATATACATGGACTTCAGTAAGGCATTTGATAAGGTTCCTCAATGCAGGCTGATGGAGAAAGTGAAGTCACATGGGGTCCAGGGTGTGCTAGCTAGATGGCTAAAAAACTGGCTAGGCAACAGGAGACAGAGGGTAGTAGTAGAAGGGAGTTTCTCAAATTGGAGACTTGTGACCAGTGATGTTCCACAGGGATCAGTGCTGGGACCACTGTTGTTTATGATATATGTAAATGATCTGGAGGAAGGTGTAGGTGGTCTGATCAGCAAGTTTGCTGATGACACTAAGATTGGTGGAGTAGTTGATAGTGAAGGGGACTGTCAGAGATTATAGCAGAATATAGATAGACTGGACAGTTGGGCAGATAATTGGCAGATGGAGTTCAATCCGGGCAAATGCGAGGTGATGCATTTTGAAAGATCAAATTCAAGGGCGAACTATACAGTAAATGGAAAAGTCCCAGGGAAAATTGATGAACAGAGAGATCTGGGTGTTCAGGTCCATTGTTCTCTGAAGGTGACAATGCAGGTCAATAGGGTGGTCAAAAAGGCATATGGCATGCTTTCCTTCATTAGGCGGGGTATTGAGTACAAGAGTTGGCAGGTCATATTGCAGTTGTATAGGACTTTGGTTCGGCCACATTTGGAGTACTGTGTGCAGTTCTGGTCGCCACATTACCAAAAGGATGTGGATGCTTTGGAGAGGGTGCAGAGGAGGTTCACCAGGATGTTGCCTGCTATGGAGGGTGCTAGCTATGAAGAGAGGTTGATTAGATTAGGATTATTTTCTGTAGAAAGACGGAGATTGAGGGGGGACCTGATTGAGGTCTACAAAATCATGAGGGGTATAGACAGGGTGGATAGCAAAAAGCTTTTTCCCAGAGTGGGGGACTCGATTACTAGGGGTCATGAGTTCAAAGTGAGAGGAGGAAAGTTTAAGGGAGATATGCGTGGCAAGTTCTTTACACAGAGGGTGGTGGGTACCTGGAACGCGTTGCCAGCGGAGGTGGTAGACGCAGACACGTTAGTGTCTTTTAAGATATATTTGGACAGGTACATAGATGGGCAGGGAGCGAATTGTCACAGACCGTTAGAAAATAGATGACAGGTCAGACAGATGATCTTGATCGGCGCAGGCTTGGAGGGCCGAAGGGCCTATTCCTGTGCTGTAAGTTTCTTTGTTCTTTGGTTTCGTTGTCTGACACCGCTGTTCTTGTCTTTCAGCCAGGGTTCCCTGATTGGACCAAATTAACAGCCCCTCTCAGCAAATTCCTGTTCTGAGGTCCACCAAGCTGACCTTGATACAATCACTACATTCATCACCTTAAGTATTCACTTCATTCACCTCTTGAACACCATAGCTGCAGTGTTCACCATTTAAAAAAGATACCTGCTGCATTCTCCAAGGATTTTTCAACAGCACCTCGCAGACAAACAATCTCTACCACTTAAAAGAAGGGCAGCAGCCACATGGGAGCTCCACAAATCTTAATGTTACTCTCTAAGTCAAACAACATCTTGACATAAAAGTCCATTGAAAAAAACCTGGAACTCCCACCCTAGGTTTACCTTCAGTACATGTTGGCAGTTGTTTAATAAGCTGTCTCAACAGTGCCTTTTCAAAGGCAACTTTGGATGAGTAATAAGAGCTAGCCTTACCAAGGCTACCAACTCCCCATGGAATTGATTTTATCCTGTAATTAATAACAAATATGTGGTACTTAATGCAATGGAACATACAAAACAGCTTCACAAGTTGTGGACAACAAAGTATGGAGCTGGATGAACACAGCTGGCCATGCAGCATCTCAGGAGCACAAAAGCTGACGTTTCGGGCCTAGACCCTTCATCAGAGAGGGGGATGGGGAGAGGGTTCTGGAATAAATAGGGAGAGAGGGGGAGGTGGACCGAAGATGGAGAGAAAAGAAGATAGGTGGAGAGGAGAGTATAGGTGGGGAGGTAGAGAGGGGATAGGTCAGTCCAGGGAAGATGGACAGGTCAAGTAGGTGGGATGAGGTTAGTAGGTAGGAAATGGAGGTGCGGCTTGAGGTGGGAGGAAGGGATGGGTGAGAGGAAGAACAGGTTAGGGAGGCAGAGACAGGCTGGGCTGGTTTTGGGATGCAGTGGAGGGGTGGGGATGAGCTGGGCTGGTTGTGTGATGCAGTGGGGGGAGGGGACGAACTGGGCTGGTTTTGGGATGTGGTGGGGGAAGGGGAGATTTTGAAGCTGGTGAAGTCCACATTGATACCATTGGGCTGCAGGGTTCCTAAGTGGAATATGAGTTGCTATTCTTGCAACCTTCAGGTGGCATCCTTGTGGCACTGCTGGAGGCCCATGATGGACATGTCATCTGAAGAATGGGAGGGGGAGTTAAAATGGTTCACAACTGGGAGGTGCAGTTGTTTATTGCGAACCAAGCAGAGGTGTTCTGCAAAGCGGTCCCCAAATCTCCGCTTGGTTTCCCCAATGTAGAGGAAGCCACACTGGGTACAATGGATACAGTATACCACATTGGCAGATGTGCAGGTGAACCTCTGCTTAATATGGAAAGTCATCTTGGGGCCTGGGATGGGGGTGAGGGAGGAGGTGTGGGGGCAAGTGTAGCATTTCCTGCGGTTGCAGGGAAAGGTGCCAGGTGTGGTGGGGTTGGAGGGCAATGTGGAGCGAACAAGGGAGTCACGGAGAGAGTGGTCTCTCTGGAAGGCAGACAAGGGTGGGGATGGAAAAATGTCTTGGGTGGTGGGGTCGGATTGTAGATGGCGGAAGTGTCGGAGGATGATGCGTTGTATCCGGAGGTTGGTGGGGTGGTGTGTGAGAATGAGGGGGATCCTCTTTGGGCGGTTGTGGCAGGGGTGGGGTGGATGTGTTGCAGGAAATACGGGAGACGCGGTCAAGGGCGTTCTCGACCACTGCGGGGGGAAAGTTGCGGTCCTTGAAGAACTTGGACATCTGGGATGTGCGGGAGTGGAATGCCTCATCGTGGGAGCAGATCCGGCGGAGGCGGAGGAATTGGGAATAGGGGATGGAATTTTTGCAGGAGGGTGGGTGGGAGGAGGTGTATTCTAGGTAGCTGTGGGAGTCGGTGGGCTTGAAATGGACATCAGCTACTAGCTGGTTGCCTGAGATGGAGACTGAGAGGTCCAGGAAGGTAAGGGATGTGTTGGAGATGGCCCAGGTGAACTTGAGGTTGGGGTGGAAGGTGTTGGTGAAGTGGATGAACTGTTCGAGCTCCTCTGGGGAGCAAGAGGCGGCGCCGATACAGTCATCAATGTAATGGAGGAAGAGGTGGGGTTTGGGGCCTGTGTAGGTGCGGAAGAGGGACTGTTCCACGTCACCTACAAAGAGGCAGGCATAGCTGGGGCCCATGCAGGTGCCCATGGCC
Organism: Stegostoma tigrinum; assembly: GCF_030684315.1. Classification (NCBI taxonomy): domain Eukaryota; kingdom Metazoa; phylum Chordata; class Chondrichthyes; order Orectolobiformes; family Stegostomatidae; genus Stegostoma; species Stegostoma tigrinum. The sequence continues at coordinate 35,829,783 of NC_081360.1, read as the reverse complement.
ACCCCCTTTGTCTGTAGGAAGTGGGAGGAATCAAAAGAGAAGTTGTTGAGGGTGAGGACGAGTTCGGCTACGGATGAGGGTGTCAGTGGAGGGGGACTGGTCGGGCCTGCGGGACAGGAAGAAGCGGAGGGCCTTGAGGCCATCTGCATGAGGAATATAGGTACCACAGTCACAAGTTTTGGGACAGGTTAAAATGTACTGGAAACAAATAGAAACTTTGTGGTGCTTGTGTAAACTTTCCAATGTTATATTCTAAAATTAGTATATTATATGTATTTGCCAATGTTGAACAAAAGATAAAAATATAATCCTACAAGTCCCTTTGGCCATTTAATGGCAATCAAATCAACGGGTTAAATTAACATGTAGTAAATGAATAGGGCCGAATTTAAACACCGTGCCATTGTATAAAAGATCCTGCCTCTCTGCTACGTGGTTAGCCAAATGTAGGTGATGTAAACTCACAGAGCTCAATGTTGGCAGGAAAGTAGTGAATTTGTGTTGAACGTGTAAAATGAAATAGTCACAATGGGGTATTTATCTTCTTAAAATGCTAGTGCACTTTTCTTTTACTGACCGATTTTCAAAAGTCAACCACTTTAAAAATAAAATGTAATTTTATTTCGTGGATTAAAAGTCATTTTGCTTCTTATTGGGTGGTAAGAAGCCCATGGTGTTCTGGTTCTCAGATTCAATGATGACCTATATGCAAAGTGGAGAAGAATACTTTGCCGAGTGCAGGACTATACTGAAGATTAATTTTCCTGCAGTAATTTTCTTCAGTGGTGCTTGTGCAGTAAAAGAAAAGTCTTAACAACTTCCAATATTAATTCACAGCATTTTATATTTAGTGTCCTCATCACCTTTTACTCCTTTCCCAACTTTTGCTTCATTTTCAATGCCTTTGGGAGGTCAATGACCTTTCACGACTCATCTTTGGCTGGCCTTAGTCAATTGTGTGTCATTCTTGACATTGCAACAAGAATTGCACTCCACCTTTATGCTCCCTTTATTTGCTTTTGTCCATAAAATTATAATTCAAGTTCAAAGAGCCAATGGTGAATCACAAAATGTTACGATGCACATACAGCAAGTGTTTAGAAAGGCAAATGAAATGTGGTCGTTTATTGCAAGGGGAATGAAACATAAAAATAGGGATATTTTGCTATAAATTGTAAAGGCCATTAGGAGACGACATCTCTATTGTACTGTGAGTGGTTCTGGTCTCCCTATTTAGGAAACAGGACATTAAAAATACATAAGAATGTAAGAAATGGGAGCAGGAGTAGGCCATTTGGACCCTAACACAGATCTTGCCATTCAACAAGTTCATGGTTGAATGCCCCCAGGTCTTATGTCAGTGCTGCAATTACCTCATAATTCAAAAACAAACGATCTACTTCTATTTTAAATTCTTCAGTGATTTAGCCTCCACATCTCTCTGAGGTAGAGAATTCCAGACAATTACTACTCTCTGGGAGAAAAGAAATCACTCATAACTTAGTTTTAAATGAGGGCCCCTTATTCTGTAATTATGTCTCTTAATTTGAGATTCTCCTATTGAAACATCATCTGAGTATGTACTCTGTCAACATCTCTCAGAATCAAATTGCATCCCCTATTCCCAATTCTTCCGCCGCATCTGCTCCCAGGATGAGGCATTCCACTTCCGCACATCCCAGATGTCCAAGTTCTTCAAGGACCGCAACTTCCCCCCCACAGTGGTCGAGAATGCCCTTGACCGCGTCTCCCGCAACACATCCCTCACACCTCGCCCCCGCCACAACCGCCCAAAGAGGATCCCCCTCGTTCTCACACACCACCCCCCAAACCTCCGGATACAATGCATCATCCTCCCACACTTCCGCCATCTACAATCCGACCCCACCACCCAAGACATTTTTCCATCCCCACCCTTGTCTGCTTTCCGGAGAGACCACTCTCTCCGTGACTCCCTTGTTCGTTCCACACTGCCCTCCAACCCCACCACACCCGGCACCTTTCCCTGCAACCGCAGGAAATGCTACACTTGCCCCCACACCTCCTCCCTCACTCCCATCCCAGGCCCCAAGATGACTTTCCATATTAAGCAGAGGTTCACCTGCACATCTACCAGTGTGGTATACTGTATCCATTGTACCTGGTATGGCTTCCCTACATTGGGGAAACCAAGCAGAGGCTTGGGGACCGCTTTGCAGAACACCTCTGCTTGGTTCGCAATAAACAACTGCACCTCCCAGTCGCGAACCATTTCAACTGCACCTCCCATTCTTTAAATGACATGTCCATCATGGGCCTCCTGCAGTGCCACAAGGATGCCACCCAAAGGTTGCAGGAACTGCAACTCATATTCCGCTTGGGAACCCTGCAGCCCAATGGTATCAACGTGGACTTCACCAGCTTCAAAATCTCCCCTTCCCCCACCGCATCCCAAAAACAGCCCAGTTCGTCCCCTCCCCCCACTGCATCACACAACCAGCCCAGCTCATCCCCACCCCTCCACTGCATCCCAAAACCAGCCCAGCCTGTCTCTGCCTCCCTAGCCTGTTCTTCCTCTCACCCATCCCTTCCTCCCACCTCAAGCCGCACCTCCATTTCCTACCTACTAACCTCATCCCACCTCCTCGACCTGCCTGTCTTCCCTGGACTGACCTATCCCCTCCCTACCTCCCCACCTATACTCTCCTCTCCACCTATCTTCTTTTCTCTCCATCTTCGGTCCGCCTCCCCCCCCACCCCCCATTTATTCCAGAACCCTCACCCCGTCCCCCTCTCTGATGAAGGGTCTAGGCCCGAAACGTCAGCTTTTGTGCTCCTGAGATGCTGCTTGGCCTGCTGTGTTCATCCAGCTTCACACTTTATTACCTCTCAGAATCTGTATGTTTCAGTAAGAACCGGCCTATTCTTCCAAGATCTAATAAATAAAGACCAAACCTGTTTAGCCATTCTTGATGAGCCAATCCCTTCATCCCAGGAACCAGCGCAGTGAATTTTTTTTGTACAGCTTCCATAGCAAGTATTTGTTTCAAATATAAGGAACAAAATGGTACTCCAAACGCTGCCTCACTGACATCCTGTGCAGTTGTAATAAGACTTCCCTATTTTTAAACCCACATCTCATAGCAATAAGGGATAAAATTTCATTTGCTTTCTTACTTACTTGTTGCACCTGGATGCTAATGTTTTGTTTCATGCACAAGAACATACAGGTCTATTGTGCTGAACTTCCTTGGACTCTTTCCCCCAACTAATTAATGAATTGCCTTTTCATTCTTCCTACCACAATGACCTTACACTTTCCTATAATAAACTCAAGCTGCCAAGTTTTTGCACACTTATCCACTTATCTATATTCCATCGTAGGTTTCTTCTGTCTTCATCACAACATACCCTCCCATCCATTTCTGTGTTGTCAGCAAATTTGTATCTATTACACTCTGCACCCTCACCCCCAACAAGTTATTAATATAGATAGTAAACAATTGACACCCTAGGATTGATGCTGAAAAAGAAACATTAATTCTGACTCTCTGTCTTCTCTGTGTTAACCAATCTTCAATCCATGCTACTACATTACTTCCAATACTGGGTGAGGTCTCATCCTGTGCAATAACTTTTTATGAGGCTCCTTACTGAATACGTTCTGAAAATACATTACATCTCATAGAAGATTCCGCTTGACTGATATGAGGGAATTATTCTGAAGTAAAGTTGGATAAGTTGCATCCTGTATCCAATGGAATTTAGAAAAATAATAGATGATCTAACTGAAACAAATAAGATCCTGTGGGAACTTGATGGGGTGGATGCTGAAAGGCTGCTTCCTCTGTGGGAGTGCCTCCGGGCAGTTTCAAAAGGTTCATCTATTTAATAAACAGATGAGGATATTTTTCTCTCAGAATGTTATGTATCTGTGGGACTATTAAGGCATGATCATTGTCTATTCGAACGGTAGAAGTAAATAGATATTTGATTAACAAGGATACCAGGGTTTGGCAAGAAAGTGCTCTTAACTCTGCCATGATATTAAATGGTAGAGCAGAGTTGAAGGCCACTTAGTTTACTGCTGTTCCTAATTTGTACATTGGACGTTTACATGTATACACACGCAATCAAAATATGCTTGATTTAGCAAAAAGGAAGTTTTTGATTGCTGATATGCACACCAATGGTGCATTCACAGGCCTATAAGGGAGTCTGTTGGTCAAACCAGGAGACTTTGCATTACAAGCACAACTTTCCTACCCAACTCCATTGCCGTTAACAGAATGATCTGAGACCAAAAATTTGAGGGCACAAACATAGCCTGCCTGTTTTTCTGTAAGGACGAGTAAACCCTTTATTTCCCTTTAGACCAGAAGTGACTCAGGATATCTTTGTTTAAATGCTTAATCATGCATGCATGGTGGAAGTACGTATCCAAAATCGGTGTATTGCTCAAATATTTGTTACCATAACAAAAATATTATTCTTACAGATAACATGCTTCCAATGGACTATTCCTAAAACATCATAATTTCTGATTAAAAAGTGGAGCGTTGGAAAATGCCATTAGAAGTGTGAAATGATTTTGACTGGTTGCTGACTCGATGGGCCAAGGGACGTTTTTCCTCTGCCTGCAGTCGACTTCCGAGACTGTATAATATGACATTTGTTACTTTCTGTTCCTGTTGCTAATTTGCTTTATTTCGCTATTCTACTTGTCGTTACAGGATTGCTGAAGGGATATGGAGCTGCGAAATTAAGGCTAACCTCCCTGCACCAGCGATACTGCCCGAGCAATTTCATGATTTCCAGCACTGTTGGTTGAGGTTAAACGGGGACACTGGTGATGGTTGAAAAACAAGCGCTCGTGAACATCCCAGCATAGTCGCAAGCGGCTGAGTCTAAATGTCATCTCAATAGAAATTGCTACAGACACTCAGCAGGTCTGCCAGCAAGGCTAACTCTCTGCCCTTCGAACCCCGGAGCCAAACGATCCACGTGGCAGTAAGCTAAGAGCCACTTCCACGCCAATAAAGCGGCTTTGCCAGTTTTCGCTTTCATTTGCGATGAGAGGGGTGGGGGGAGGAAATGGATGACTCACCCAGCTGCTGCTGTCGCCCGACTTGGGACGTCTGATTGACACGGCGCCGTGGCCAATTGGTCGGAGGCTTGGGGCCTGGAGGGAAGACGGGAGGAGGCGGGTCTTCCGCTTGTCTGTTGAGGAGCTGGGCTCGAGTCTGCGGTGTGGTGCGTGTCGCAGCTGGTGAGGGACGTTAGGCTGTGAGCACGCGGCCACCGCTCGTCGTCAGTCAGCCTTTCCTGGCGCGCGACCACCAGCTGACATTACATTCCCCCCCCCTACCCTCCCCATCACCAGCTGGTCATCCCCACCTCCTCCACCTTTTCACCACCAGCCAAGCGAGGGATAGGGGGGGAGGTGTCCGTCACCTCCCCACTGCGGTTAACGCTCCCGTTTCGCCTATTTTGAGTCGCCGGGGGGCAACTGTTTTTTCAAAAGCGAAACATTTTAGTTAAGAAAGCCCCGCCGTCGTAATGTTCCGGGCGGTGACTCCCGCTCTCGTCCTGCGAGAACTGCTGGAGACCAGTCTGAGACCGGCGGGCAGACGCCACCGCGGCGCCCTGGCCAGCGGTTTCGCCGCCGGCGTGTGGGAGTCGCGCCTGTCGCTGTCCCTTCAGCAGCTGCTGCTCCACCGCCACCAGCACCAAGGTCACCGGCAGCAGCTTCGAGCCGCCTACTGCAGGAGTAGCAAATCCGAGGGAGCACTGACTGAGGAAAGCGCAGCCAAAGTACTGGCCTCGACCGGCAACTTGGTTCCAGAGAAGTAAGTGAAGTAGAAATTGAGAAACCTCACCTAAGTGTGAAGTGAGGAATAACTGGGGAAGGTTGGAAGAATTATTTATTACGATCTGAAGTAGAGCAATCGCGCATTCCAGTAATTTCTTGAAGATTAAATTCTGTAATCCTGATATCACTTTAAAGCAGCGATTACGTATCAAGTGCTTATAAAGCTGCCTCATTTTTAAGTAGATGCCATGGAATGTTAATTTTGAAGGAGGCGATATGGGTAATATCTATTCCTGGAATACCTGTACCTAATTATCTTTTTCTGCGCTGTTAATAAAAATGTATGTTTAAAAGCTCCAGCATTTTTTTTCTGAAGGGTCTGGACCCGAAACGTCAGCTTTCCTGCTCCTCTGCTGCTTGGCCTGCTGTGTTCATCCAGCTCTACACCGTGTTATCTCTCTCATTGACATGTCTTATCGTCGAATTACGTATCTTTAGTGATGTTACTTTCTGTACTTTCTTTAATATGTATTTGCGAGCCTCAGACTGCAGTTTATTTGCAGCCATCTCTCCTCCCTTCTGGCGTCAGATTGAGGAACTTCAGATCTAAGACTGGTAAAAGTGGATTTTTGGATTTGAGAAGGTTATGGATTTAGAGTTCAAGTTCATGAGCGGTGATCTAGTAGGAACTATTTCATATGCCAGAATGGTTAGAAACCAGATGGTTCAGATTTAAGGTAGTAAATGAACCAGAGAAGGTGTGAGATCATTTAATTATATGGCAAGATATGATCTGGAATCTCATTTGGTTGGTGGAAGCACACACATTGTGACTTTCAGAAGGAAATTATAAAAATACCCACAAAAAAACTACAGAAGGAGGAGCAACAGAGTAGAGTAGGCCTTTCAAAGACAAAGGGCCAAATAATTTTCTAGGCTATGTCATGCCTCTCAAGACTGCAGTCTGTTGTGACAACAAAATTGTATTTATATAGTACCTTCTTGTAATAAAACATGTCAAAGTGTTGCCATGTCAAAGTAGGAGGCTGGCCAAACCAGCAAAGTTTTGAGGCAGTAAAGACATGGAAGAGAGTTTCAGCAGCAGAAGAGCTGAGATAGGTGGCCATGAACAATGTTGTGAAAATGGAAGTAGATGGTCTTAGTGATGGTGTAGAGATGTTGTTGAAAGCTCGTTGAGGTCAAATAGATTGTGAACCATCTGATTCAGACTGAAACACTTAGTAGGGAGAGATTACATCTATGTGAGAGCAGTGTTTGTGGGGATGTAAGGTCATGATTTCAGTCTTCCCAATGCTTAACTAATGAACATTTCAATGAAAACTCAATGTTCAATAAGTTGTCTAATAATTTATAAACTCAAAAGATTAAGTGGGCATTGTCCACGTACATGTGGAAGCTAACATGCTATTGGATGATGACACAAAAGGAAATGATGTGGAATTGGGAAGTGAAGACATTGATTGTGATTTTTAGAATTAGACAAATACAAATAGGATCAGATGGGCGAGGAGTTGGAGGTGGATGTGTTAAAGTTTCTGGGCAGGTTGAGAAGACCAATAAGGGGGATAGTTTGCCTTTTTCAGTTACATAGGATATTCTTTTTGATTTTGAAAGCTGTTTCAATATTGTGACAAGTGAAAACTAGGGTGGGGGGAAATGTTCTGAAAAAATGGTCACGAATTTGGGAGAGGACAACACCTTCAAGAACTTGAGAATCGAGAAGCTGAAGGTAGAACTGTATTTTGCAAGTATGGAGCTGTCAAAATTGACTTGTAGAAACAAATGATGAAAGCAGATGAGAAAGTGAGGGATAACACCTGTAAGGTTTATATGAACATTATCTTTAATGACAATTGTTGTCATTGTCAACTTAACTTTGGAATCAAAAATGGAAATTTGGTGATGAGCAATTTTATGGGAATGGGGGCCAAGAGAACATGAGATGGATCTTAGGGACAGCATAAGCTAGGTGAGAACAAGAGGCAACATGGGAGGAAAAATTGAAGTAAGCACTAAGATCGGGCCTTGAGCAGAGTAATCCTAGGAGGAGGCCTGGCCCAGTGAGTTAGGGTAAAAGGAGGGAAGTAATAAGCAGCTGGTTGGGTAGTCGCAATCTTTGAAGAACACTCCTGTTTATTGTTTCTAGATCCTGCTGGTTTCCATGCTTTTACAATAACTTTATATGAACATTATCTTTAATGTTTCACTGTTTGGCTGTTAGCCATTTAACAACCAAAAAGCTTAGTTCAGTTCCCCTCATAACACTAAATCAAAATTTTCATAGTCTTTTTGACTGTTCATGATGTGTTTCATAATTGGCTTCTTGTATTCTGTACATCATGTGCTCTTCTGCTTGTCTTTTCTCGTCTCAGCTATTTAGAATGGCATACCTTTTCCTGAATTTCTTACATTTCTCCTTTTCTGTTTTGACCTTAGGGATTATTTCCCATCTGTAATTGTATGTTGTAATTCTGCTTATCAATTCCATTTTTTAAATGGCTTTAAATGATTTGAAAACTGCTTTCTATACCATGATTCTCAGTTTGTGTAATTTGCTTAAATAATGATAGTAAAGCGACTATTACTTAAGTAAAAATGGAAAATATTCAAAAACTGTCAGCAGATCACAGCATCGTTAGAGAAATAAACAATAAATATCTCGCATCATTGACTTTCACCAGAAGGGAGCAGCTTGTCATTGTGAAAACAAAATTGTGAAATGTGCATATTTAAATTTGAGAACTGCCTTGTGTTGATGATCTCGCATATCATGTCAGTTGCACCTTGAGAATGACGTGTGTTTTCAACAAGGAGTTTTTAGTTGCGTGTACTTGATTGACAGTTATGAATTTTTGAGCCATTAGCAAGAGATGAACAATCATACTCATTGGCAAATCAGGCAGTTCTGCATGAGTAGTCATGGGCTCTGTAGGTTCTTGTGTGACTGAGCCTTAGAGCTGCATTTCCAACCACCCATTTGGAATACGGCAATCTGCTGTTGAAGTGATTGAAGTGTGGGTTTATCAACTAGAAACATAATTTGGAGTATGAAAGCATTAAACCAACATGAGCACCTGTTAAATTCCAAGTAAAATTAAATATTGATTTGTGAAAAACCCAATGCTTACCAGTCAAATTTGTTAAACTGTGAGCGACAGTTTATTGACGGTTTGCCTTGTTAGAAAGAACTAAATACAATTCCTATATTTTAATATAATTGAATGTAATTGGCCATATGGAACATATGAATTTTAAAATAGCTAAGAGTAAAGCTGAAGTTAAGACCATAAGTATGAATGGGAATAGGCCAGTCTGCCTCCTGAGCCTGCAAGACCATTCAATAGGATTGTTGCTGATTTCCCATTCCTCATGTCCTCTTTTTTGTGCCCTTTCTCAGTCTTAAATACACACAAGTACAGTTGTCTGTGGCAAGGAATTCTAAAGACTCTCCAACTCAGAAGAAATTTCATCCTCATCTCAGACTCTCCCAAGAATGGAAACTCCCATTTATGTCTGAGGGATCTTGAACTTATTGACACGCAAAATGCTCTTACTGCGGGGTGGAAAATGAACAAAGTAAATAGAATCCTGAACAATCTGTTCAATTTATACATTGCTATAGTTAGATTGCATGGTGATGGCGGGTCTGATATATGAAAGAGATTCACTAGGTTGGGATTATTTTCGCTGGAGTTCAGACAGATGAGATGGGAGAGGAGGTAGGGATCTCGTAGAGATTTAGAATTCTAACAGAACTGGATAGGATAGATGCAGGGAGGATGTTCTTGATTGTGGGTGTGTCTAGAACTAGGTGTCACAGTATGAGGGTTTGCGGTCAATGATTTAGGATGGAGGTGACCAACAGAGTGGTGAGCCTTTGGAATTCATTATCACAGGAAGTAGTTGATGCCCAAACATTGAATGTGTTGAAAAGGCAATTGGATATACCGCTTTGGGTGAATGGGATCAGAGGTTATGGGGCTGCGGAGTTGGACATTCGGCCATGGTCATGAAGAATGGTGGAACAGGTTCGAAGGGCGTCCTTCTATTTCTGTGTTTCTGTGTAATAATTACTATGATTCACGTCTATTTAGAAAGGTTCTGGGATGGGGGACAGAAAGCAGTAAACTACCAGCAAATTAATAGCAGTCATGGAGAAAATGTTTGTAAAGGAGGATCTAGTGGCCACTTTAGAGAATCTCAATACAGTTAGATGGCGTCAACATAATTTGTGCACGGAAATCAGGTTTGACAGACTATTGGCGTTCTTTTGTGGGAAACCTATGGCTGTGTTGTCCTTTGATTTCCAGAAGGCGTTAGTAATTCTTGATGTGGCACTTTATCTATGTAAAATAGGAATTCCTAATCTAGGTGGTAGTAATAGTACAGTAGTTAATCACACAATGTTAGTGCATGTATGCAGCAAGTGATTAGAAAGGCAGTGGGATGTTGTTTATTGCGAGTAGGGGATACAGTCATAGAGAACATTGAGATCACATCTTGATTCCTGTGTATAATTTTGATCTCCTCCTTTTGTGGCAGGATAGAAATGCATCAGAAGGGGTTCACTGAAACTTGCATATAACGGGAGGGTTTATCTAACAAGGAAACACTGGTAAAGTTAGGACTGTATGAATTGGAGTTAAGAATACGAGATTGAGACACGCCACCTCCTCTCTTGATCATACAGGGTGGATATGGGAAGGCTGTCTCTCCTTGGTGGAGCAGTCTTGAGGTGCTAATTAGCCTCTGAAAGGGGAGTACAGTGGCTCAGTTGTTAATGCTTCTGCCTCAGTGTCAGGGACCTAGGTTCAATTCCGCCTTGGGTGACTTTGTGTGGAATTTGCACATTCTCCCTGTGTCTTTGTGGGTTTACCCACCATTTAAAGATGTGCAGGTAATGTGGATTGGTCTTGGGAAATTGTTTCCTAGTTTTCAGGGATGTGTAGTCTATGTGGATTAGCCATGGCAAATGCAGAGTTACAGGCATAGGATGGAGTTGGGGTGCTGTTGATGTTGGGGTCTGGGTGGCATGCTGTTTGAAGGGTCAGTGCAGATTCAGTGGGCTGAATAGCTGTCTGCACTGTAGGGACCCTATGATTCTAGCCTACTCCTTCTAAACCTTGTGTTTATATTCCAATTGTGCCCAAATGTTGAACTTCTTCAACTTCATTCACGTTTTTTAAGCTGGAGTGAGAGCTTCATGTATCTCTAACGTTTTTACTGAATGCCTTATTTTCTAGCTTTTGCACAATTATTTCTTTGCTCTACAGTCTCCTTGACTTTAGGTTTTAACTCTAATGAGTATCTGCTATTCTGTTAAGGTAAAATTGTAGCAAACCAGGTGAAATTAGCTGGAATGTGGAATGCAGCATGCATTAGTGAGATGATGGCTCAACATCGCATGTTTATCCATGCAGACGAGGAGAGGCTGCAGCCTTCAATGATAGGCTAATTTACGTTTCTGTAATTGACTAAGTTTCCACCACAGTGGTATGGACTTCATCGGTAAGTGGATAGCAGGTGTCATAGTCACCAGAGAAGTGATGCTGGGTAAATTGTAGAACCTGCAGGCTGATGGGTGCCCTGGTGCTGATGGACTTCATTCTTTGGTCTTTAAAAGAAATAACAAGTGACATAGTCAAGATAATAAAATGTGAGGCTGGATGAACACAGCAGGCCAAGCAGCATCTCAGGAGCACAAAAGCTGACGTTTCGGGCCTAGACCCTTCATCAGAGAGGGGGATGGGGGGAGGGAACTGGAATAAATAGGGAGAGAGGGGGAGGCGGACCGAAGATGGAGAGTAAAGAAGATAGGTGGAGAAGGTGTGGGTGGGGAGGTAGGGAGGGGATAGGTCAGTCCAGGGAAGACGGACAGGTCAAGGAGGTGGGATGAGGTTAGTAGGTAGCTGGGGGTGCGGCTTGGGGTGGGAGGAAGGGATGGGTGAGAGGAAGAACCGGTTAGGGAGGCAGAGACAGGTTGGACTGGTTTTGGGATGCAGTGGGTGGGGGGGAAGAGCTGGGCTGGTTGTGTGGTGCAGTGGGGGGAGGGGATGAACTGGGCTGGTTTAGGGATGCAGTGGGGGAAGGGGAGATTTTGAAACTGGTGAAGTCCACATTGATACCATATGGCTGCAGGGTTCCCAGGCGGAATATGAGTTGCTGTTCCTGCAACCTTCGGGTGGCATCATTGTGGCAGTGCAGGAGGCCCATGATGGACATGTCATCAAGAGAATGGGAGGGGGAGTGGAAATGGTTTGCGACTGGGAGGTGCAGTTGTTTGTTGCGAACTGAGCGGAGGTGTTCTGCAAAGCGGTCCCCAAGCCTCCGCTTGGTTTCCCCAATGTAGAGAAAGCCGCACCGGGTACAGTGGATGCAGTATACCACATTGGCAGATGTGCAGGTGAACCTCTGCTTAATGTGGAATGTCATCTTGGGGCCTGGGATGGGGGTGAGGGAGGAGGTGTGGGGACAAGTGTAGCATTTCCTGCGGTTGCAGGGGAAGGTGTCGGGTGTGGTGGGGTTGGAGGGCAGTGTGGAGCGAACAAGGGAGTCACGGAGAGAGTGGTCTCTCCGGAAAGCAGACAGGGGTGGGGATGGAAAAATGTCTTGGGTGGTGGGGTCGGATTGTAAATGGCGGAAGTGTCGGAGGATAATGCGTTGTATCCGGAGGTTGGTAGGGTGGTGTGTGAGAACGAGGGGGATCCTCTTGGGGCGGTTGTGGCGGGGGCGGGGTGTGAGGGATGTCTTGCGGGAAATGCGGGAGACGCGGTCAAGGGCGTTCTCAATCACCGTGGGGGGGAAGTTGCGGTCCTTAAAGAACTTGGACATCTGGGATGTGCGGGAGTGGAATGTCTTATCGTGGGAGCAGATGCGGCGGAGGCGGAGGAATTGGGAATAGGGGATGGAATTTTTGCAGGAGGGTGGGTGGGAGGAGGTGTATTCTAGGTAGCTGTGGGAGTCGGTGGGCTTGAAATGGACATCAGTTACTCAATCACCTCCGCTCAGTTCGCAACAAACAACTGCACCTCCCAGTCGCAAACCATTTCCACTCCCCCTCCCATTCTCTTGATGACATGTCCATCATGGGCCTCCTGCACTGCCACAATGATGCCACCCGAAGGTTGCAGGAACAGCAACTCATATTCCGCCTGGGAACCCTGCAGCCATATGGTATCAATGTGGACTTCACCAGTTTCAAAATCTCCCCTTCCCCCACTGCATCCCTAAACCAGCCCAGTTCATCCCCTCCCCCCACTGCACCACACAACCAGCCCAGCTCTTCCCCCCCACCCACTGCATCCCAAAACCAGTCCAACCTGTCTCTGCCTCCCTAACCGGTTCTTCCTCTCACCCATCCCTTCCTCCCACCCCAAGCCGCACCCCCAGCTACCTACTAACCTCATCCCACCTCCTTGACCTGTCCGTCTTCCCTGGACTGACCTATCCCCTCCCTACCTCCCCACCCACACCTTCTCCACCTATCTTCTTTACTCTCCATCTTCGGTCCGCCTCCCCCTCTCTCCCTATTTATTCCAGTTCCCTCCCCCCATCCCCCTCTCTGATGAAGGGTCTAGGCCCGAAACGTCAGCTTTTGTGCTCCTGAGATGCTGCTTGGCCTGCTGTGTTCATCCAGCCTCACATTTTATTATCTTGGAATCTCCAGCATCTGCAGTTCCCATTATCTCTGATACAAGTGACATAGTCATTTGCTTTTAGTTTTCCAGTTTCAAAGTTGGAAAATTATTCAAAGATGATCCCTTGTGATTGGAAGGGCATGAATGTAACTCCTTTATCCATAAGCGCAATAGAGACTGAAAGCAGGAAACTACAGGCTAGTTAGCATAACTTATTTTATAAGAAAGATGACAGAATCTATTGTTTTTAACAAGTTAATAGCAAGGTGCCTGGATAAGTTGAAGGTAATTAAGCAAAGTCAGCACCATTTTTGTAAAAGGGAAGTAATGTTTGGAATTCTTTGCGGAGGTGACAAGTACTGTGGTAAAGGGGGAGCTCAAGGATTTAAGTTTACTTAAATTCCTGGAAGGTGTTTGGTGAGTGCCACATAAGGTTTTGAGGGGATTATTCTCTGGCTAACAGAAAGCAATCAGTTACTTTTCAAGTTTGTAAGTAATAAATAGTGTGCCACAGGGATTGATGCTAGGAACACAACTGTTGAGATTGTACAAATGACGTTAATGAAAGGATGCTAAACGTGCTGACACAGAGCTAGGTAGGCACATGAACTGCAAAGAGGACATGACAACAACATAATTGATCAGAGAAAGATGTAGCAAATGGAGTACAGTGTGGGAAATTGTGAACTTGTCTGTTTTTGCAAGAATAAAATAAGTTGTCGAAGTGATGCGGATGCATAGCGATCTAGGTGTCCTATTGCATGAGTTGCAAAAGGTTAATATTCTGCTACAGCAAGTAAGTAATAAAGTTAGTAGAATGTTAACTTTTATCATGAGAGGACTTGAGTAGAGAAGTATGAAGGTTTTGCTTCAGTTATACAAGACACTTTGGGACGAAATCTGGCCTATGTTGTACAGTATTCTTCTTTCTTAAATAAGATGAACATGAATGCTTTGAAAATAGTCTGGTAAAGCTTTTCCAAATTAATCCCTGGAATGAGTAAGTTGTCTTGAATGATTATACAGGCTAGGTTTTTATCTGCTGGCAGAGGTAGGAGGCTGTTTTGATTGAAACACATTGTCTTCACAGGACAGATGTAGAGAGGATGTTTCCTCTTATGGGATAACATTTAATTGGAGAGTCACTGTTAAAGTACCAGTGCTCGCCCACTTGAAACAAATTTAGGCAAAGTTTTCCCCTCTGAGGGTTGTGAAGCTTTGGAACTCCTTCCTAAATAGCTGATGGAAGCAGAGTCCTTGAGTAGTAGTTAGACATTGGTAAGTAGATCCTTGTTAAACAAGGGGACAAAGGGTTATCGGGATTGGCAGAAATGAAAATTTGACCATTTTATTTGTCTGGTGGAGTAGGTTTGAGAGGCTGAATGGCCTGCTTTTGCTCCTTGTTCATGTAAGCCTATAACAATAATTGGAAAGAATATGCCTTTGAAGTTTGGGGTACTGAGTAAAAGTCCTCAAGTGAACTGTTTGAATTTTGCTTTAATATAGAACTAAACACAGTTAGTTACTTAAGGGAAGAAATCAATTTTTGTTTTGTTCCCCGCTGTAAAACAGGACTCCCTGAACAGATTCTCAACTATAATTGGGCATTTCACTGTATTGTATGTTGAGAAGATATCTCAAATGTGAAGTATAAAAAAATGTTCTCTTCTTGCAAATACTCCCTCATGCTGATATCCAGCACCAGCTTTGTTTCTTGTATTATACAGCCCTAGTTTTAAAGAAAAAAACTTTCCAACTTTTAGGAAATCCTGTTCCCACCAATGATTTAAAGATTCAATATTATCTTTGTATTTGTTTCAACCTGCTGATTGAATTTTTTTTTTCTGGTGGACTGGCTTCATTCATCTGAATTCTGCTGGTTCAGAACACTGTTACAAATCCATTTGGTGAAATGGTAGTGCTTTGTTTTTGTACTAAAACATAACTGAAATCTGAATAATCTCATGAGAGTAATGCCATTGTAATGACTAATCTGCACCAGTAGCAGCATAAAAGTACAGTGTTTCTACTTGGCATTTACATGGGGAAAACCTTGTCTAAGAATGAAGCATGGTGCATACTTGTGATCTTTTAAAGGAGGTCCCTAGTTCCATTAATCGTAGGTGTATTAAGCAGTTGCAAAATGTCCTATGTCACTTCATGTGGCTATCTGATTCACTCCATGCTTAATTTCAGTGTTAAGAAATGTGATACAGCATATCAGTAAATTATTGATTCCACCAATTAATGTTGCGTAATATCTTTTGCAATCGAAACAATTTACCTTACAAATAAGCATGCTTTGATCGAACAAAAGTCCAAAATCACTACATATTTTTGGGAGCCTGTAATTTCTCAGCCTCCGCATTGGGAAGCAAGCACCGGATGGAGCTGATAGTTTGAGGTCAAGTTGCATAGGAGGAAATGAGTGATCTCTTACAAAACTTTAATATATTAATGTTTTAATAACCCATTTTAATTAATCATAAAACTGCAAATTAGGGAAGATAACTTCCTAAGTAACAATTCCTGTTAATGCAAATGTATCATTTTGCTCAGTACATGAAATATTTAAGTTACTTTATCTAAGACTGTGCCTGGGCAGAGGATTCTTTTGGTGTTGGGATGAATGTGGGCGTAGTTTGCAGGTTGGGGGGTAAAAATGATTCTTCAAAGAAAGTGGTTCACTATAGATGTGTGAAAGGTTCATGTTTTATTGACCTTTCAAATCAGACTGTGAAAGTCTATAGGTGTTCAGAAGGTGTATTTTATTGTTGCCATGTCCTGTGGTTTTAAAGTAACAATATTTGGAACATTGAGACTTGTGCAGTGTATGAATTTAAGGGAAAGAAAACATTTAATGGAATTCAAATAGGTAATGAATTACACATCATCTGTGCTGGAGCAAAGATGAGCAGGATTTAAGTATTGTTATTGAAGTTTGTCATGCAGTTGAAAACAAATTCAAGATGATTCACTAATGCCTCGGGAAATATTGAATTACACTCACATTCAAGGAAGATGGTCGTATCAGTTATTCAGCAGGCTGCTGGTCTTTGAAGTTTTATATTTTAACATATTGTATTCCCTCAGCTTTGAGAGATTAAAAGATAATATAATTTGAGTCAATAAAACAGGAAAGAGATTTGGTTTAGATGCAAGGAAATTACCTCCACTATCCAGCGTCTTGGGAACGGGGCAATATGCAATCCAGGATAAAAGAACTAATATTTTCGAACATTTTAATAGTGAAAATAGGAAATGTATGTTTCTCAAATCAGGTAATGGAAATCTGGAACTAATCCCCCCCCAAGGACTGTGGATGTTGGTTGAATTTAAATTTTCAAGGCTGTTGAAATATTTTTGGGTAAGGAATATGGAGTTATAGTGGAAAAGTGGAATTGAAGTGTGTATTAGTCATGATGCCTCTGAATAAGAGGACATGACTGGCCGAGCAGAATGGTTATTTGGCGTGCCGACCTCCTGTCTTGAGCGGATTTCGCACAACCTTACTCGGCAAGCATTACTTTGTACAAGACTTTTTTGGCAGCTAAACCGATACAGACATGAATATTGCTTGAGCCACTCCAAACTAACTGACAAAATGTTTCATTACGCTGGATTAGCCATTTTCTTTTTCTAGTTAATCTATCCTTTGTCATTTTAATATCCTTTTTAGTGGTCAGCTGCAAAGCCATATTGAGTTGGTTGCCCAATGTGATCTGACCTGCATTGGTGCTGAAACTTTGATCATTAATCAAAGGCTTTTTAAACAAATGCAATTGAAGAATGCTGACTGTGGAAAATAACGTTCTGGAAGTATAAATTGGATTTAAATTTTGCAGAGAAAGCAAATTAAAGATTGGAAAATGAGATGAGATTAATGAGAAAGTGAGGGAGGGGAGTTGGTGCCAAGAAGCAAGTCAAAACAGACAATTGTGATCTTCTGGTGATTGCAAAGATGACAAGGAGCTAATTTTCCCCCCCACCTTGCTGAAGAGCAAGCCCCTCTGGGAAATGTCCCAAATTGCTCGCACATTGTTTTTTTTTATGCTTTTTGAAGAGTGCACAAAGACAGTGGTTAAAAAGCCAGTTTCACCTTAGTGGAGTGTGCTGATAGGGCTGAATGTTCTTCTCTGTACCTGTCACCTATATCCATACGCTACAAATGTCTTCAAGGCAAAGATTCTCTTTCCCCGCACACACGCAGAGTGCTAGAGGTCAGCTAGCAGCTAGTCGAAAGAGAAACAGGTCAAGAAAAGAGCATACGCTTGTCCTGAATGTTGGACTTCTGTCACAGTTGAAAACAATCAGAACCACAGCTTCTCAACCAAACTGCAAAATTTAAGGATTGTGAAACAGGCTGTTTACTTGTCAACATCAGTACCTCTGTTATCTTCTGTTGCAATGTTCAACTATCTGTTCTTCACAAACTATCTCAAGTCTGATCCATATGGCTTTTTGGTTTATGTTTATCTTTTTGGACTTCTGATTTTTACTATGTGTTACCTTACTAATTCTTCTTGTGTTTAGTAGTTAATTGACTTGCTCTTTGTTAACTTAAAAATCTTGGTTACTTTCAAACGCAAGTTCATTTGGCTCTGGGAGAAAAGTTTTTTTTTGTCAAAGGAATTAATCCATTTTTAAATTAATTTGTGGTTAATTGAGGCAAGTGAATAAAGGAGAGCCGGTTAATTTCTACTCCAGAGCTGAATGGTTTGAGGAACCTTGATTGACTGAGCAGCAGCATCATCATGACCAGGTTTCATTCAGCACTGGGCCTATTGGCAAGGACTGAAACCACACACCATATGAAGAAGCAGGATTAGCTCTTGTTTTAGCTTCTGGTGTAAAGCATTTAACTGCACACTTGTGAATGCTACAAATTCCTGTCCAGTTTACTCAATACTAAATTCAGGCCATAATTTCTAACTGAAGTAGCAGTGCTTGTGCAACTTGGGAAGTAGCAAAGTTGAAACAATTTAAAACTGGGAATGTTCTTTGTTTCAGGAAGATGCAAGTGGCCACTACTAATTAAACATTGTAATTCCAGATTGATCATGTTTATTTGGGTAACTTCTGCATGACTGTAGAAGTGCAAAAATAGGCTGGGTGCAATAGATGCTGCAGATGATGTTTTTTATATATTTAGGTTTTCATAATACTGTTAAAACACGAGCTGTAGAACTTGGCAGCATAAACAGAGGCTGTTCTGCTTCTCGTCTTTATTCTAGCTCTTTGCATGAGCAATCCAAAACTAGCTTTTGCCCACTCAACTGGCATATGTATGTTTGAATGTTTGTCTGCTTTGTCATAAGGAGCAATGATCTCTGCTAATAATAAAGCTTCCTCTTAACAGTTGTCTGCAAGAACATTGTTCTATTCTTCTCCTCACTCTGACCCAATGACTGTCTGTCTCTCTAGGCAAGGTTGTCTTTTCTAATTTATCCTACCTTCATAACTTTCAAAACATTTTTTAAACTCTATCTGCTCATATAAAAATAGTTTCATAATTTCAAACTTCTCATCAGAAAGTTTGCTCATTTTTCTGTTAAATCTAAAGACTTGGAGCATGGAAAATAAAGGCTTTCTATATTTGCCATTCTCCTGACATGCGCTGAAACAATGTGGATCCAAGTTTGCAGTTACACTGACAGTGAAACTGTTAGTATTCAACGCTGTTACTTTGAACATGTGCTGTTTAAAAAATGGAAATTCTTTACCTGTCAGTGATCTCTGCCTTCCATGTGTTTTGTTGAAGTCCTGGCAGGTGAAAATCTTTAGTATTCGGTTTGATTTTTCATTTTATTTGTCTTGCTATGTAAACTTTTCAAAAAGTCTCACCTTCTAAAATTGGGCATAATTTTAATAACTCTGTCATTGCTATTGAATGGTTTCTTCGATCCTGAATTTTTTTTTTATTGTGGAGTATTGCCTGTTCCTAAATCATTCTGTAGATTTCATAGATTTTTGTGATTTTTTAAAAAAAAAATTTAAATATTGCAGTTTATACTGTTAGCTCACTTGTGTATTCCTTCCTTATTTTGTTCTCTGTAATATGAGTTTAAAAAGTGAGATTTTCAGTGCTTTTTATTTATTTGTGAAAATCCTTCATTGTGGCTAGCTGCTGAACTGGCTTGATCACATCACAGACAGAAAATCAAGATCCTCTGTTCGGATGCTAGAAACGCTGGACCATTCTGCACAGCTTTTATCATAGTCACTGATAAGTAACATCATTTTGCAGCTGACTGCAAATTCTGGACCGTTCACACATCTTATTTTAATGGCTGAAATGTTTCAGTTTCTGTTAAAGTACAGCTCATTGTTCTGGAACTGTTGGTCAGCACATTGTCCTATGATATTCTAATTTGTAACTGAATGTCAAAACGAAGTGTGATAGGTTGTTCTTTAAAAAGTACATAATTGTTTCCAGTTTAATTTACCTAAATTTTTTTTAATGTGCCCCATTTTTTTCTCTATAGAAAAAGACTTAAAGCAGGTCTCTTGCCCAGTCTTGAAGATCTACTTTTTTACACGATTGCTGAAGGGCAGGAGAAGATTCCAATACATAAATTCATTACTGTAAGTTTCACTGATTTGTAATAGTACTTCGTTTTATCAGATGGTTAAATACTGAAGTAAAATCATAGGTGATGAAATGTAATCTTGTTTTAATGAGGCTGTCAAACAATCAGTAAATCTCATCTCCGAGGAATGCTTGGAATGGGGAGTAAGTAAAAGTTTTCACTTCTGCGTTCTAAATGGGAAATCAAGATATTCTCTTTTCAGTGAAAGTTTGAAGATATTGCATTGTTGTCCATTGGTCATCCAAGCCCATGTGAGTCATGTGGAACAGCCATCCAAAGTCCTGGTAATTGCCTAGCTTCTTTTAGTGTCTTTTTTTTTAAACCTTGAGTTGAACCTCCAATCCAATGTTTTATTAAATCACATGCCTCCACTTTTTAACCTGACTATCTTCGTTCTTACATTAGTCCTTTATTTGGCTCCTTATTTGTTTGGTTTTCAAAGGGAAACCCGTAGATGTAGTGTTAAGCATACATAGATACACAGGAGCTTGTTTTATGTTAGAAAAAGGAATTTGTACGCAATATGTATGTTTTACTTTTGACAAACAAGGGTTGTGGAGACAGCCAATCTGCTATGTCCCTATGACAGCAACCTGACCAATTAGAATCTACATACCTAATCTGAGAATTATTGTTGGCATGGAGATATAACAAGAAAGTCAACGATGGCCCAACAAATCAACACTCTGGTGTCTTGTAGAAAATGATATCCGTTTGTTCAAGTCTGTTTCTTGCATCCTAGTTCTGCTGAGGGGTAAGCTCAAAAAGCTTCCATTTCTTATCTCCTTTTGGCAATGATTCAATTATGCACCAAGAAATCATTTAGATGTAGTGCATTGGAATATCCAAGGTGCCAAACTTAAAAACCTTTTTGAGCTCATGATGTAGGGAGTGATATGTTAGCATGAGCAGAAGATTGGCTAATTGACAGGAAACTGTGGAAAAACAAAATCTTGATTTATTCTTTCCCTCAATTTTAAATTTGTTCTGCTTTCCTGGTCAGCCTTTCATCCGGCCTTTTTATTGTGTAAACTTTACATAGCTTTGTTGTATCCTTTTCTTTTGCACAAAATTCCCATCACCCATCTCTCTTGTCTCAGTTAAGCTACATTAGCTCAAATGAAAAATTCTTCTGTCTTAATTTGTTCCTTTGGGGTTTTGTTCTTGGATATTTCTGTAAATGTGTTTTTTTTTAAGCCTTACAAACCCCTCCCCACTCTGTTCAAATTCTGAATTTTTGAATGCACTGTTGGGTTTCTTCCTGCCTTTTTAACTCTGCATTTAACTGAGTTTTTCAACTATACCGTTCCAACTATCTGATTTTTTTTCATCTCTAACTTTTTTGCTTTCTGTCTTAGGTCATCAGTGTTTGCATATATCCTTTTACATAGACTACAATAACTACAATATGTATCAAATAGTTTTCAAGGGCAGGAATTTGGTATTCCACAAGTCATCACTTAGCCCGTCAAAAATCTGGCAATACTCAGACTACTGCTGTGCTTTGCTACCTGAATACATGTTGAGGGAAACTTAACTTGCTATATGACCTGGCTTTTTGAAGATATGGAAACTTGGTGATCTCAATATACAATTTGAGAACGATTTGGAGAAATTTATGGCGTGTTCAGTCTCCATCCAGACTTGGCGCTCAATGTCTGACTTAGAACCTGAATGCACATCTTCTGGCTCAGGAGCGAATGTATGATCTCTGAGCTGTAGCTGGAAATTTACATCAGTCATCAAGCAGTGTTCTTTTTCTCCCCTTGGCCTGGACCCTTTCTTTTCCATATTGGTAGAAAGAAATAAGAGCAGTCACTATGGCCTATCAACTATGCTCTGCCATTTAAAATCATGGCTGATCTGAATCTGGCTTTAACTCCATATTTGTGCCCATTCCTCATTGTCTTTGATTCCTAACTCAGACTTTGAAAAGATTCAATGACTTGACTCGAATGTTCTTTGGGAAAGTGAGTTCGAAAGACCAGTGATCTTTTGAGGAGAAATTCTTGTCCTGGTCTTTAATGGGAGATCCCTTTATTTTGAAATCAGTCCTTCTAGTTAGAGTTCAGCATCTACTTTGTCAAGTGCTCTCAGGATTTGATGTTTCAGCAAGGAATCCTCCTCTGTTCTTTTAATGAGTATGTACCTGACCTTTTAAGCCTTTTCTCCTAAGACAGCCTCTTCCTTTTCTTCAGTCTTACTAATCAGACCACCTACATTTTCATCCAAATCACTTTGAACGACCAAGGTCCCAGCACTATTCTTGCTGAATAACACTGCTCATAGAACATAGAACAGTACAGCACAGAACAGGCCCTTCAGCCCACAATGTTGTGCCGACCATTGATCCTCATGTATGCACCCTCAAATTTCTGTGACCATATACATGTCCAGCAGTCTCTTAAATGACCCCAATGACCTTGCTTCCACAACTGCTGCTGGCAACGCATTCCATGCTCTCACAACTCTCTGCGTAAAGAACATGCCTCTGACATCCCCTCTATACTTTCCACCAACCAGCTTAAAACTATGACCCCTCGTGCTAGCCATTTCTGCCTTGGGAAATAGTCTCTGGCTATCAACTCTATCTATGCCTCTCATTATCTTGTATACCTCAATTAGGTCCCCTCTCCTCCTCCTTTTCTCCAATGAAAAGAGACCGAGCTCAGTCAACCTCTCTTCATAAGATAAGCCCTCCAGTCCAGGCAGCATCCTGGTAAACCTCCTCTGAACCCTCTCCAAAGCATCCACATCTTTCCTATAATAGGGCGCCCAGAACTGGACGCAGTATTCCAAGTGCGGTCTAACCAAAGTTTTATAGAGCTGCAACAAGATCTCACGACTCTTAAACTCAATCCCCCTGTTAATGAAAGCCAAAACACCATATGCTTTCTTAACAACCCTGTCCACTTGGGTGGCCATTTTAAGGGATCTATGTATCTGCACACCAAGATCCCTCTGTTCCTCCACGCTGCCAAGAATCCTATCCTTAATCCTGTACTCAGCTTTCAAATTCGACCTTCCAAAATGCATCACCTCGCATTTATCCAGGTTGAACTCCATCTGCCACCTCTCAGCCCATCTCTGCATCCTGTCAATGTCCCGCTGCAGCCTACAACAGCCCTCCACACTGTCAACGACACCTCCGACCTTTGTGTCGTCTGCAAACTTGCTGACCCATCCTTCAATTCCCTCGTCCAAGTCATTAATAAAAATTACAAACAGTAGAGGCCCAAGGACAGAGCCCTGTGGAACTCCACTCACCACTGACTTCCAGGCAGAATATTTTCCTTCTACTACCACTCGCTGTCTTCTGTTGGCCAGCCAATTCTGTATCCAAGCAGCTAAGTTCCCCTGTATCCCATTCCTCCTGACCTTCTGAATGAGCCTACCATGGGGAACCTTATCAAATGCCTTACTGAAGTCCATTGACTTCCAATAAAATAACCCTTCACAGCTCCATATGACCAAGCCAGTTTTGTATCCAACTTACCGCCTCGTCATGAATTCCATGTAACTTCATCATCTAGACGGTTCCAACATGAACGACTTTGTCAAATGCTTTAGTAAGGTCCAGATAAACAACGTGCACTGCCGTATCTTCTTCTTAGTCATCTTGTCAAAAACCTCAATCAAATTTTGTGAGACAAGACCTTCCCCTACAAAAAGCTATTCTTTTCCAAATGCGAGTAAATCCTGTCCCTTTAGAGTCTTCTCCAATTATTTCCCTATCACTGGTAGAAGGTTCACAAATCTGTAATTTCCTGGATTGTCCCTGCAGCTCTTTTTTTAAACAAAAGAACAGCGTTGGCTATTCTCCAGTCTTCCGGGACCTTGCTGTAGCTAAAGAGGAAACAAAGATCTCTGTCAAGACTCCAGTAATTTCCGCCCTTGTTTCCTCCGTATCCTGGGATAGATCCCATCAGGCCCTGGGGATTTAACAACCTTCGTTTTTTAGCACGCCCAACACCACACCTTAATATCACAATGCCCTGGAATACAACATGCTCCTTCCTAATCTTAGCATAATCCTTACCAAGGAAGAAGGGCAAATACCAACGCAAAGTACTTGTTAAGAACCATACCCACTTCAGGCTCCATGTGTAAATTCCCTCCTTTTGTCCTTAAGTAGGCTTACCATTTTCCCTAGCTACCTTCTTGTTCCTAATTTGTATAAAATGCTTTGGGATTCTCCTTAATCATATTTGTCGAGGACATGCCATATCCCCTTTTAGCCCTTCTAATTTCTCGTTTAAGTTCTTTCCTATTCCTCAAGTGCCTTGTCTGATTTCAGTTTCTTAAATCTTGCTTTTGCTTCCTCTTTTATTTTTAACTAACCTTTCAATGTCTCTCATAATCCAGAGTTCCAGAATCTTGCCGTCCTTATCTTTGATCCTCATGTGAAATGCTGGTTCTAAACTTTGATTAACTGGCCTTTTAAAGACTCCCATACATCCAGTATGGACTTGCCCTCAAACAACTACTCTAATCTAATTTTACCACTTCTTGCTAAATACTATTGTAATTAGTCTTGCCTCAGTTTAGCACTTTCACTCAAGGACTAGTGCCATCCTTATCCATGACTATGTTAAAACTTGGGGAATTATGATAGTTCTCAAAATGCTCCCCCAGTTAATCTTGTGTTATCTAGTCAGACTCCAACCCCAAGGGTTGGTGTGGCTCTTTCCCTAGCTGGATTATCTGCATTTTTTCAAGGAACCCTCCTAGAGACACCTAACAAGTTCTGCTTCACCTTGAGCCCCTGACTCTAAGGGAGTCCTAGTCAATATTAGGGAAGTTAAAATCACCAAATGCAACAATCCTGTTTTATACCTTTCCATGATTTGCCTACATATCTGTTCTTCTGTCTCCTACTGATTACTGGGAGGCCAATTGTGTAACTTTGTAATTGCGATTGCACCATTTTTATTCCTCAGTTCTACCCATTACATTAGCTGGATGAACAATGAAACAATATTCTCCTTCTAAGTAAGGAGACCAAAATCATGTAAAGTACACTAGGCGTTGACGAACGAATGCCCTTTTCACAGTTGTAGCAAAACTCCCTTAATTTATACTCTGCCCCCTCGACATGCACAAGTCACAGACAGTTACCAAGAACATCCAGATGCCAAGGGAACAGCCTTAGACTAAAGGGAAGACCTTTTAGAACAGAGAGAAGGAGAAACTTCTTCAGCCAGAGAGTGGTGAATCTATGGAATTCATTGCCACAGAAGGCTTTGGAGGCCAGGTCATTGAGTATGTTCAAGACTGAGATAGAGAGATAGGTTCTTGATTATCAAGGGTTTTGGGAGAAAGCAGGAGAATGGAGTTGTGGAACTTCTCAGCTGTGATTGAATGGCGGAGCAGACCCGGTGGGCCAACTAGCCTAATTTCTGGTCTTATGGCCCCAATTCTTCTTTACTGGCAAACAGAGAACGTCTCTCTGCAAACTAATAAATAATGTCCATATTATCTAGTGTAGTAAGTTTATGTGCAGCGCTGTGTTAAGTGCCTTTTGGAACTTTTAATACACTGCATCTGTTGGTTTCCTTTTTAAGCTAACCTGCTTGCTACATCCTCAAAGAACTCCAATAAATTATCTCCTAATTTTCCTTCCATTAAATCCAATTGTCTGGGCCTGATTTGTATTTTGATTTTCGAAATGTCCTCCTACTGTTTCCTTAATGGATTCCAGCACTTTCCCAAGTACCGTTTTGACCAACAGGCTTATAGTTTACTGCTTTCTGCCCCTCCCCTTACTTTGGAAACGCAACATCTCTATTCTCTGTTCCAGTCTGCTGGGAGCGTTCTACAAGATTGTAATCTTACAGAATTATCTATCAACACACCTGTTAGCTCGGTAGCTATGTCTTTTACAAATGGCCAGGCTCAGGGGACAAGTCAGACTAATCCTATTAGTTTCTGTACTACCTTTCTCTTGAGATTATTTTAAATTCCCCTGTACCTGTTTTTTTTTAAAGTCTCTTGCATTTCTTCTATTTTCCAGACTGTCTGTATTTTGCTGTAAAGATGGAGAAAGCATTTTGTATCTATGTTCTGTCATTTGTTTGTATCCCTTTTTATCTTTGAAGGGACCACAGCTTACTGTAATTTTCTTGTAAGCTTTCACTTCATTTTTTTCCTGCTGGTTTTCCTTCATTCTTCTTCCTCTTTTTTTAGTCTTCCTAAGTTGGTCTAGCCCACTGCAGATCTCCATAGCCTTAAGCTTTTTTCAATTTAATATCTTTCTTAAATCCCTTATTTTGCCATAGACAGTTTGCCAACCAGCTGTCCAGCCAACTGAGCTATGTGAGTGATTTCACCACTGCAGATGTAATTCCAGTAATGGCTAGAGTATTATGAAGGCCCTGCTTTTTCAACCTCCCCCTCAACTAAGGCACAGTGACTCTCCAGTTAAAACAGCACCAGTTGTTTCTCTCCAATGAGAAAGACAGAAGTGTCCTGTGGAATTATGGCGAATCTCTCTCTTTCACTTTCACTTTCATTTCCTGAAAGATCTGTTCCATTAAGAAAGCAATAGTCAATCATGAAATATCTCCTTAAATGCTGCTTACCTTATAACATTTTCCCAGGCCAGTTTACCTTCTGAGTAATATTGCCAATATGATATAATGTTAATTGTTTTGTATTGTAAGTTCATGTCTAATGGAAACAGGATTGAAATTACCCAAATGAATTTCTTGTAGGGCAGAGAGAAGTAGACTTCTTGCCGGTCTGTGGTTTTGAACTCAAATTTCAAGTGACAAGACAGTTTGGTAACGTGATGTGCCATCTAGACTTCTCACATCTTGTCTCAATTTAATAAAGAACTTCTTGAGTATAAGAATGAACTTGTATTTGAATACTACTTTCTTTTGTTTTCAAATAGGTTCTGAAATCCACAGGACTGCGTACGTCAGATCCTCGACTGAAAGAATGCATGGATATGCTTAGAACAAATGTGCAGGCTGCGTCTGATGGTGTAATGCTGGACAAAGAACTTTTTAAAAAGTAAAGCTTTGTAAAACTGTTATATTCCCTGATCTGAAAAGCTGATAGGTACTGTTTTGATGATCCATTGGCCTTCTAATTTCATGAACTTTATTGTTTGTTCCATGGGAAAGGGTACGAAAAAGGAGGGAGTGAGCGAGCAGGATAGAGGATTTGATTGTTTTTTTTTCCACATCTCGCCAAAATCTTTGAAAAGCATGGGGTTAGTTTTGAAGAAAAGAACTGAGTGAATATATTTTTGTGGAGTCATTAAGTACTCTTTAGTAGGTATGTAAAACAAGTCACTGTGAATCTTGAAACTTTTTGCCAGAACTTGAAGTTTTGGACTGTTTTGAAGAAAATTCTTGTCAGAACAGTAGGTGCACCTTTTTAACTTGAGGCTTTGACAAATATATGTCCCACCCCAAAATATGAAAGATGAGGCTCTTGAACTTTCCCATGAACAATGGGATCAAGTTGTAAAATAATGCAGTTCAAGGTCGGAGCATCGTATTGGTAACTGTTAATGCCAAGGTAGGCTGTTTTTGTGAATGGTATAGTGGCCCACATGATCTCCAAGTTGACTGAATTAATGCTGTCACAATTATCAAATTGTAATTACAAATGTATAATTTTGAAGTATCACGTGAAAAACTTTCAGATGACCAAACGTGAAGCAGATCAACTTTAGTACAAAGGATTTTTTTGAAATAGCTGTTAAAACAGTCAAAAATCATATCCTGGAGTGACTGACAGTAGAAATAGCGGTGAATAGCAGGTTGAAAATTTCTACTGAAAAGAAAGCCAAGAAGACTGGATCTTGAACAACTGACTGCAATACCCTGTCATTACAGAAGCTGTCTTGAACTACAGGAGAGAAATTTAATGTGCTCAGCAAGTTTTTTTAGAAAATACAAAGTTAACCTTTTGACAAAATGAAGAGAAGCCCAGAAATTTTCAGAGAATTGGATCTTTCATTGAAGATGAAGAAGAATGGGAAAGTGCTAGGACCTGATTGACTTAAGTCTCACAAGCAACAGGAAAGCAAGGGACTGAAAAGCTTGTTCTGATTGGAAGCAAAACTCATTATCTGTGTCTAAGTCTTGTCAGGTTGCCAAAGAATTGAGGCATACTAGAACATAAGTTTTATATTGAGCAATCCGTCTTAGAACACATAGTAAATACCATTATCAGAATCCTTATGTTCAGAGTTAGAGGATTTTTGATCACAGATTTCAGGTTCTTTGGGATCCTGATTTTTCTATCCCTGGCTGTACAGTCTGGAGAATATTCAGCTCTGCAAACCCCATGTTTTTAAAAATTGCCACCTGTTTCCCATTTTTCAGTCACTGGAGTGCGGTGGGAGTCTAGAGGCTGATTTGGGAGTCAGGCTCAATGTTCTAGGAAGATTGTAAGTGGATGCCATGTCTCTAGGAAGTCCTACGTGGAAAGCTTGCCTTAGGGCTTCAGCGATGTGATCGAAGTTTTAAAAATAAAATGGAAAAGCTCCCTCCTGTTCTCACCCCAGCTGCTTTGCCCATTTATGCTAAATGATGCTTATCTCCCCATATCCTCTTAGCACTTGTGCAAACTTTTTGTGCTTTCCTCTTCTTGTCAAGGCATATCCACCATGACGGTTAATCAGAAGGTGTTTTGACAAAAACTAGTTATTGTCTATTGATGATGTCACTGTTGTAAAAGATCACTATTTGCATACAAATCCAGTGCATTGAAATTGTTTCAATTAGGCCCTTGAAAACAAAATTCATGTACTCTGTCTGATGTCAATGAACAGTTCCATTCAGTAAACAGTTGGAGTTGTCTCTCAGGTTCAAATTATGACATTACAGTCTGTAAACCACATGTGCAGCACAAATCCTGTAACAGTTTTATATCAATATGCACTCTGCAATAGCTAACATTTCAGAAAAATAAGTTAATTGACAACTATCAGCTCCAGTGGGTTTAAGCACTTCTCATACACCAGAACACCTTTTCACAATCTCAAAAGGTGCCTTACTTTCACTAGGGCAAATCTGGGGCTGATGCATCCACTCCGGTGTCAGTGTGCACATCAGCTGCAGGAGTCCACTTATGGCTGAAGCTGTTCATAGCAAAAGCTTTTGGAACTACATGTCAGAGCTATGTATAGACATTGAAATTGAAATTTTGTGCAGAAGAAAAGAAATAGAGCAGGAACACTACCTGGTACTAGATACAAAAGAGAAGTAGAAGGCATTTCTTCAGAGCTGTCAACACCCCCCCCCCCCCCCCCCCACCCCCCACCATACCTCCCCTGCAGCCTAATGCCCTCAATCCATCTCTCACATACCCCTAAGACAACTTAATGTCGACTTCCACTCTTTCCCTTAACCTGACCATGGCAAATTCATTGAATATCCACATGTACTACATGCACTTTGGAGGAAAAATATATAATAAAGTATATTCCTCATAGCTTGCAATCTAGAAATTTGAGCAACACTGTCTTGGGAAAAGCACTGTCATCAAAAGAATGAGTTTTGACATGTTGGATGCTTCCAAGGGTTTATGTATCTTGTACACACAATCTTCTCTCTAGGTGACGATCCCAACCACTAGTTGCCCTAGAATCAAATCCGTACAGCTGCATCAGTTCATCTGTATCTGTTTTGAGGACAGATTTGGGAACCACCATGATCAGCTGGAGCCTGCCTCTGAAAGTGGGAGATGGTGTGTTTGGGGCATGACATGGGGCTCCCAATCTCCTCTAGCATTTTGGCTGCAACAAAGGTACTCTCCAAAGTGGTGAAAATTGAGGCTTGGGTATGCCTTTGTGGAAGATGAAGGAGCATGAACTATGAAGTATCTTTACAATCCTTGGGAGAAGGAGCCAATTAAATGCTTGATACATATGAACATGTTTTATTGATTTGTATTTAAGCATTTGTTAGAGTCCAATGCAACATGGTCATAAATGCTGGAGCGTGTGTACAAATATTTGAAAGAACTCAAATGTATTAGGAATATTTACTGGAATTGGGTAGTGGTGATTGGAAAGTGCTCAAACAATGTGTTAGACATAGCTGAGCTTTCTCCCTGGCTTGTTTCTCCTTGTACAATGAATGTATTCTTGGAGGAATTGAAGACAGGTGCTCTGTAGGGAGCAAGGAAAGTTGTCAACAACATCTGCTCTGCAGATGACATGCAGTTATGTAAAATCAATTTAAGAAAATAATTGATCAACCTGTAAAGAAAAATGATGGGTATTGTTTATGCTGAACTGGCAGGGAAGTGGTAAAGGTAAAGTTGCCATCGTCCCATTGGATAATAGGGCTGCTTGAGAGAGAGAGAGAGAGAGAGAAATGACTGCTGATGGTGGTTTAACCTGAGGGTCACCAGCCTTCAGGCAAGGGGTAAGATTGAGATTGTGATCTAAATGATAACCTCCACCAACACAGGAATTTGGGAATTGAACCCATATCACATTGCATCACAAGCCATTTGGTTTGATCAAGTGGTAATGAAAAAGAAAGGAATGTTCCACTATGCAGTATCACAGTAATGGATTTGATGAAACATTGACAAGCTAAAAACTCCTCTGACTGCCTGCTTTAATCAAATTTATTCAAACTGTGCTCTTGTAAGGGTTCCATTCAAAGTGTGGTGTATCTACATCATACTAGTTGCAGAGATTCTGCAAGGTAGTTAGGAATGGGTAATGAATGCTGAACTAGACACGCAATGCTCATATCCTAGCAATGAATACATTAAAAAATGTTTGGTTAGTGATAGCTTATTACTATAATTTAAATAGGTTAATATAGCTTCTATAATTTTGGACAAATGTGTATGTTTGACATAGTCATTCTGTGACAAATGTGTATGGAATCTTAATGTCTCGTATTAATTTACAGTAACTTTGGGCCTTTTATGTGTCTATTTTGTTTTAGGTGTGTTGGAAGCAATATTGTACTGCTCACGCAAGCATTTAGGAGGAAATTTGTCATTCCAGATTTTGAAATATTTGCATCCCATATAGATGGTCTTCATGAGAGTGCCAAAAAAATGTCAGGAGGAAAGGTATGATTTGAAATTCATTTTTAGTACAGTAAGAAATTGAATTCTAAACTGCTAAATATAAATTGAAAGGATTTACCAACAGGGGCTAGGTTTTTATTTACCTTTTGATAATGTACATTAAAAAAGCAGCAAAAATAGTTGTAAACTTGGAATGTAGGGTGGTCATGGAAGTAATGCATTTTCTTTGTACGAGCCGTGTTGTTGCAGTTGTAAAATACTGTAACTTTTTAAACTAAACTTGTTGACGAAGCTTGTTCCCCAGTTATGCAGATACACTTCACTCGGTTTTTTTTTTCTTTTTTCTTAAAAGGTTGCTGATTATATTCCACAGCTGGCTAAATTTAGTCCAGATTTGTGGGGTGTGTCATTGTGCACAGTTGATGGACAAAGGTAAGAAACAGAAATTTTATTTTAAAAACTTAGCAGTCTTGGAAGTCTGCTGTTAAGCTCGAATGACTACTGAATATATCGTGTTCATATGATTTATTTTTATTTTTGGTGCCACCTCTAGTGATAATAATAACCAAGATTTACTTGTGAACAGTTCAGTTGTGCTTTTCTTTTTTTAGAAAAAGTTGAATTTTACATTTATATAGTAAACTGTTACAACTAACAAATATTCACATCTATCCAAATAAGTCATGTCTCAAATAACTGAATTCTTTCCTGAAGGTGTTTGCATTAAAACTAACATGAACATTATTTTTAATGGATTCTCCTTTTTTATTTGATTTTTGAGAAAACGTTAGCTTACTATTAAAGGTATTGGAATAAGAATACTTTGTGGCCGTTCCACGTTTAGTTTGGTCATGGCTTATCGGTTTCTTAACTCCATTTATCGACTTTTGGTTCTATGTTCCTTAACCGCGAAAAGAACTATTAACCTATGTTTTGAAAGTTTCCCCCCCCGCCAACTCCAAATCTACAGTTTCACATATCTTTAAATATCTGAAACCTACCTATTTAAATCACTGCTTCTATAATTGAAGTTTAATCTATGTAACCTGTCCTCATAATTTCAACCTCTTTTATATTGGAGATCTTTCTGAATCTGCTGTGCAACAGTCTCCAATGCCAGTGTAGCTTCCAGAGATGGACAGAGCATATGGCTCCAAATATTGTTTAATTGAAGCATTTATGTTTGTAAAATCCATTCATTTGTCTTCTCGTTTCCTTGAGTTGAAAACCATATTCCATTAGTCCTAATTTTTTTGTACTTGTGCTTGGACCTCAAAACTCAGGCAGAACTTGCTAACTATTCAGAAAATACTATTTATCTTCCTTGGACCAGAAATGAATGACCATACATATACACACTTCTATCTGCCACAGTTGCTCTTACTTAGTGGACCCATCATGCTCCTTTTGCAATTTATATCTACACCACATGAGAAGTCAATGAAAATAGTGTTTTCAACATACTTGGATATCCAACATTTTTTCATTATTCATGAAGGTAATGAAAATTTGAGACTAGTTCAAATACCCAGGAGGTACCACTAGTTACGCCATATCAATTTGGAGTATGTACCCACTATTCATCATCTACTACTCTTGCCCCCATCCCCCCCCCTCAGCAGTTTACAGTTTTCCTTTAATTCTGTGTGCTTTCACTTCTGCTGATGACCTCCTAATGTGGAACTTTTTCTAATACTTTGCAGAATTTCAAATAAATAAAATCCATGCATAAATGTCTTTGTTTACTGTGATGATGGCCTCCTGAAAAAGTCAACTAGTTGACAGATAATCTGCTTTCTCTCTGATCTGTTCATATTTGTGTGTGCGCTCAGTCACACTGTCCATCAAACAGATTTTGGTAATATCCCCAATACAAATGTTAGCTGTGTTCTGGTTTCTCTCCCACCTTTCTTAAATAATGGAGTGGCATTAGTCATTTCCTAAAAGCAGGGGAAAACTCTTGAATCAGAATTTTTATGTACATAAATGAGTAAAGCATCCAAATTTTATTACCACATACTTTTAACAAATTGAGATGGAACTCATCTCATTTTGTTTAAACCATCAGTCACACATTCCACATTCTTTTATTTAACCTTGTGTTAAATCTGATAAATTAAGTTTTAGTCTTGGGAATTGATAAACTAATGGCCCCTCTTTTAAATAAGAGTGCACCTATTGAATTAATTATAAATCATACTTCAGTTGCGAATGTCTTTTTCCCCGTGTATAGAATAAATGTATTATGCTGCTTTACTTAACTACTACACCAAATAAAAAGGATAAACACTTACCCTACATATTTGATTACTTTGTAAACTTGTAATGTTCACAGTTGTGGATACTACAATCCAGTCATGGATAAATAGTTTATCTGACACTGGTGGCTTTAAGAACTTGTTTTCTCCCAAGGCTTGTGTTCACCTTCTGTTAGAGTATCTGAAAGCTATAGCACTTAGTGAGCCATTTTTCCCCCCTTTGGTGTCACAGTTTATCTTTGTACTATCTTTTGGTTCCAGATGAAAAGTACTCTTCATCCTTTACATGACTATTGCCTCACTTCTTCTTATTTCCCTCAACTATTCATTTCATCTGTTTGATTTTCCTTCATTTACAAAGGATAGATTGCTTAGAAATGGAATGCTGCAACACAATTGTTAACCTTTGTGGAAGTAAATTTGTTGTATTTCCACATTAAACATGTTCTGATTCACTATTTAGCTGTTTTTTTTGTCCCTGAGAACCTAATATTCGGACCATTTAACACTCCATTCTGGAAGCAGTTGATTCCTCTCTTCCCTTGCCCCTCCACCCCTCTCAACGTGTTCATGACTCAAATTTGAGAAGTGGAACATATCAGCATCAAACATTAATTCTAGTTACAAATGACATCAAGGGGTATGGATATGGTGTGTGAACATGGCCTTGAGGTTGATAATCAGCCATGGTTGAGAATGATAGGGCAGGCTTGAAGGACTGAATCACCCCCTTCTGTTTCTGTTACTAACATTTTTGAGCCAGCTTCAATCAGTTATTAAATGTAGATCCCTCTACTTTGGGAATGGAGCACAGGCAGGCAGTGTGAACATCACCGTCTGCATGATCTATCATTTTGGTCACACACAAAAGATTATCTCCTGTAACATTAGGCTTAGTTTTATGTTTCAGACCTTTCCTCCCCAGGAAATGGATTGGGGCTGTCTTAATTCTTATAGACTGAAGAAACCTCTTTTAAAAGCTTTTTCTTTTGGGTAAAGTGAATTTTTAATATAATTATAAAGAATATACTAGCACCTAGCAATTAGAAAATCTTTGTTCCAAGGGGTTAAGATTGTCAACAATTAGTTTAAGGAAGGAAATTGATTTATAGGAATTTTCAAATGTAATGGCTATCTTCCAAAATTATTGAACAATGATTTCAGTTGCAGGGGCAATTTTTCCCTCATTTGTCCTCCAGATTAATTTATTAACATCTCTCAAATGAAAACACGCAGCCCATACTGTCTTTGTTTAAAGTCTTCAGGTTCAACAGCATTTGCATTTTCTTCTTCAACCTTTATTCAAATTCTTTCCCTTACTGCCCAACTTCCTCCTTGAAAATGAGAGGTTTCAGTTCATGGGACATAAGGTATTATTTATCACTGGCAAGCTTAGTATTTATTATCCATCCCTAACGATCGTTGGGAAAACAGCAGTGATCTGCTTTCTTAAATCTCACTGCATTCCATGTGTATAGATGCTTAACTTTGCATTTTATTGGAATTGATTTTATCTCTATTTTCCAATTTCTGTAGCTTGGAGAATTCAATTTTGACCGTCCCTGAGTGTCCTGTTCTTGTATATCTGGGATGTGAAATCTAGTTTCTGTATCTTACACTTGGGAGTTTCATAGGCAGGCCTGTGTTTGAGTTTTCAGTTGCCATGAACCAGCTTTCTTGAAACACAGTCCTACTTTTCTTGATTTCTGTGATGCTGCAGTGTGATACCCAGTGCAGTAAATGGGTTATGCTTTTGTTTTATTCATTTACGGGATGAAGGCATCACTAGCTAGGCCAGCATTTATTGCCAGTCCCTAATTGCCTAGAGGCAGTTATAAGTCAACCACATTGTTGCGGGTCTGGAATCATATGTAGACCAGGTAACGATGGCAATTTCTTTCTCTAAAGGGCATTAATGAACTATGTGGGTTTTTCCGACAATCGGCAATGGATTCGTGGTCATCGTTAGACTCTAAATTCCAGATATTTATTGAATTCAAATTCTACCATCTGCCATGGCGGGATTTGAACCCAGGTTCCCAGAATATTACCTGGGTCTCTGGTTTAGCAGTGCAGTGACAATACCACTAGGCCATTGATTCCTTACTTTTTCTAACAAATAGAACAGGATTTCTTTTGCAAATTCAAAAAAATCTCGTTTTGATTTCATTAACGTAACCAAAAACTGGTGTCCAAGAGGTGCTTTGAACTAATTGAATTACCTGATTCAATTTATAACGTTTGGAGGACATTCAATTATCTTTTATGTGGATCAGCTTGAAATAATTGGAGCTGCAGAACAATCCTAAAGTGATCATTTGGAGTTGCAGATAAACCATTACTCTTGTGGACTTCAGCATTACATGCCTGAGCCTTTTACACTTGCTTTGTAGTTTTAAAAGAAATCACAGAACTCCCTAAATATTTTGGTCATTTGAATGCATGAAGTAGATACAATAGCAAACTTGCTATTTTCTGTCTACTTTCCTAGACTGGCTTTGGATGATGAATGTTCACTACAGATCTGTTGAGGATCCAGTGTGTTTGCTGCAAGTAGTGAAACTTATCGATTTTGAGGTGGAAGAGATTTCCCAGTGTGATAGAGATGGGTTTGGAGGCAGGGTGGCTGAGAATTTTTTTCTTAAAATGTGTTTGGGTTGTTATCATGGCTTTGCTTTCTTCCGTCTTTCCTAAGGGTGGTAGGAAACAATGTTAGGAACTCCTATGGTCGAGGTGTGAGATATTTGAGGGATTTTACACGTGGATCCCTTCTTTATCAAAAAGGAGATTAACCCCATATTGATTCTCTCCTGGTAGTTGGTGAGAGAACAATGGAAGGTATTGCATTTGTGTGATTGACAAGTATCAAAGTATTGATCGGCTACCAGTGAACTGTTTCAGACATGGCTGGGAGGGAGACTGCTTTTCCAGGAACCTCCTGCTGTCTGATTGCCAGCTCCTTCGAAGGTACTTCTGACTAGCACTTCATCTCACTTCAGACACACTTCCCTCATGCTGGCTTTCAGGGTAGCAGTTTATAATTTAATCTCTACCTCTACTGAGAATCTTGATAAGGCACTTAGCAATGTTAAATGTTTCTGAGAGTAACTCAACACAAGCACCATCTTCACAGCCATGCACCCTTTCACGAGGAAGAGAGGATGGCCACTGATGCATTTGGTCGGAAGGCTAATTCCCAACATGGTATCTGCAGATAGAGAATTCGATATCCTGATATATACAATCACCAGCCATCTTGGGAAGCACAGGTTTTCGTGGCAACTGACAGTTCTCATCCTTGGTGTTTGATATCCATACGGATCACTGGAAAGGCTAACACTTTACCATTGATCAATAAGATCTCCTCTCCTGCGACCAATTTGTGTATTCTGTTCTGCAAGGAAAGAAAGACAGAGGTACATGTGGCCATGTTGGTTTGTGTGCAGATGAGTGAAAGTGACTATTTCTGTTAGCTGTTCAGATAGGCATGTGAGGTGACTGCGAGGTGTTGAATGTGTGAAACTGCAAGGTGTTTATTTGAGGCTTGTATTGTATTTTGGAGTGGGATTTGGTATTTACCTGCTGTGCTGTCCTAATGACCTAAATTTTCTTGGTGCACGGCCTTCGAGTTGGAGGGGACACGTTGATGCTTCCCTGTTTGTTTTTTTTTTTGGACAGTTCTATCCAGGCCTTCTCTGTTAGGAAAGCTGTCCTGTTTCCATCTTTGGTATAGCTCATCCCACCACAGCATTCCAGGTCTCTCCGTTCCTGTGGGTGTTTATAGTCTTCCAAAAAAAAACTCCAGCAATATGTGCCTCCTTAAATGGAAATCATGCCTCCAACAAAATGGCCCCCCCACATCATCCTCTCTTTGTAATTGGTTGGGGAGTCCTGAGGTGGGCCCTGAAATGGCCTTTCAGGGCTACTGACACACAAATATTTCTTAATGCTTTACCAGCACTTGGGCAGTAAGATTTCTTCTCATATTTGTTTCATAACCCTGTCTCCATCATTATAGCATTTGTTAGTCAATTATCTAAACATTTTTGCAAGATGGTTGGTGGTCAGTAAATAGCTGCTTTAAGTATATGGATAATGGAGTTAGAGCTACACAGATACAATCTCTTGTAAATAGAATGCAGAAAAAGACTGAATGTTGTTGAAATGAAACAAAGAACAGCAAATGCTGAGCAGGACAGGCAGCTTTTAAGAGCAGATAGTTTTGCCTTACAAATACAAGCCACTTATGAGAGTTGGACTTTGCAGAATGTAGTTCTATGATTGCCGCCAGCGCTCAACGCATTTATCAACATTCGTTATATGTGAGGCTATACAGAGAAAGCCGGCAATTTTACAGTACTAGAGGTGGGTGGCGGCACTAATAACAAACTTTGATCTTTATACATATCCTGTACTTACAGTGGACTTTACTACAAGATGATTCTCTGATATCAGTCACAACCCCATGATTTTTTTCATAATGCCACGCGTTCTAGGTGCATAAGAATTTGAGTTATAATGCTTCCTAATAACAGATGTAAGTTTCTTTTGTAAAGGTAGTGTTAAAGATTTTGAATTCCAACTGAGTGATTTCCCTAGTGGAGTGAGTAATAAATCGAGTTGGAATGAGCTGAATGAGGAATAGACCTGACTTTGAAGAGGCTGCTGACATGATTGCATTTTTTTAACCATTGAAATGTGTCATCAACAGAATTTATGGTACCCAAAACAGAAATCCATCCATCCTGAACAGAAATTTCAATAATTTTTAAAAATTCGCATGTCTGGAATCTACAGTATGTTTGTGGATCTACTCATTCATCCAGAGTGTAAATGGTAATCAGACGGCCTCCTCCATGTCTTCCCTTTCTTTTGCCTTCACTTAAATGAAGACATAAGGTCATCCTGAAATGAAGCAATTACCAACTTGGAAACCAATGAATAACAGGCTTTTAATCCCCTCGTATGGCTGATGTTATGTACCTATACAAAGGCATCCATTGATTAATTTTCTTATTTGATAGTGTCATCATATGTTGCTTTGCTTTTGATGCCCTTGTTCACAGAAACTTTATTTTCAAAAATGCTGTGACTGTGTTTCTACAGATTCTCCATAATGGCTAGAGTGACAGTCAAGATAAAATTGCCACATTGAGCATTTTAGAGCAAATTTCTTGATTGTAAATTATCCAATGACACACCAATGTAAAATTCCATTACACTGCTGTGAATTTAGCCAGGCCCAACACATAAACATGGATTCAATTTAAATTTGGATGCTTGTGCTGATTTACAAGTATGTATTTGTGTGTGGAACACAAGGGGTAGATGCTTCCTACTGAAATACCCCTTCCTCTTAGTGTGATGGGAAATAATTTAAAATATCTTTGTCAGAAGTAAATGATAAATTGTACCCATTTAGAAACACTGTGTGGAGGCATTCCGTCTGAATCTCTGATCCAGGAAAGGCCCATTTTGTTGAGATGCTAGCTATTGTATGCCTTTGGAATTAATAGGGAGCTGGCTTGAGGCCCTCGCTTATCAATGGTTGTTTAAAGTATGAAAACAGCTGGTTGATTCTTAATTTGTGATTGATTGTCAAATGGATGCAAGTGCTATTTGCTTGTAATGATAGATAAGACCTATATTTAACTGGAGTATCTCTTCGGCTCAGGAGACTGAAATGGCAAGCCTTCACTTTGCTGCTCTTTCATATCAAATGAGTTTGAAATTATCCTCCCTTCTGACCACTCCTGGGCTTCATGTGATGGTATTTTTGTAATGTAAGAATTTTGAATGAAGTTATCCTTGAGTTTGCCTTTAAATCATTTTATTTCAGTTTAATATAACTGCACTTTTGAAAATGTAACCTAAATGTGATTTGGCATTCTATTGATTTTGGACCTCAGCCAAGCATGTTTGAAATATTCATTTTTCAACTATTAGCTAATTACTTCAATGACAGAATGCTTAAAGACTGAGACAAATACAAAATTATGTAAGCTTCAAAGTAAGGCTTCCTTCTTTTTAGAGTGGAATTGTTCAGTTAAATGTTCCAAAACTGTGGTGATCATGTACATATGATTTAAATTCCTAGTCTGTTTGAGACAGGCTGTCATCCAAATACTTCTGAAAATGAAATTCTGCATGAATCCTGTAATGCATTGAAAATTATCTTTCTTTCTGATTTAGTAAACCTTAATTAGGAATAGTTTTTTTCAAAAGGAAATATTGCTTATTCATCTCTTGTGCTTCCTAAAATTGATTTTGTTTCAACAAGCTATTTCCTATTTTGGAAAGAATTTTAGAACAAAGTCTCTATTTGGGAACAAACAGGAGGCTGCAGGTTGGAATGTATGATATATGATACAATATTTTTCCATTGTTCATGCTTGCGTTATTGAAGTGACCAAACAGAATTAATCATTTAAGTGGCATTTTTCGTGATTCGTTTGTCATGTGCTAGATAAACAGTAAAGTTTTTCAATTAGTACTGATTTTGTAATTTTTTGTTTAAAATTCAAGATGATTAGAGGCTGGGCACAAGTTTTTGCTTTTGCAGTGAAGGTTGGGTGGAGAGGGAGGAAGAGAGGAGAGTGGGATTTTGATGGTGTGAAAATTAAAATGCTTTTTACTCCACAACAGATCAGAAAAAGTGGATTACTTTAATTGTTTTCTGAAGGACAAAGTCGTATAGCAATGTACTAAATCTAAAATGTATCTTTCATTTAAAAATGCAAATTTGTACTCTTATTTCCTCTCAAAAAAATTTGAGATGCTGCTTTTGCATTTCATTTATATTGATCTATGGCATGTCCACATCAGAACAAATCATACTCTATTTTTAAAAAAGGTCAAGTGAATAATGCATTTAGAATTAACTGTTTTATATACTATCATAGACGGTAAGGTTCCATTTCAATATAACTGTACATTAATGTAAACAGTTTTCATTGAAGAAATGAGTGCTGCTGTTTGTAGCTTTTGTTATTAATATGAGCCCTTCTCAGGAAGCTGGATTTTTTTTAAAAAAAATCCTAGATTGTGAACTGTTTCTACTGTGGATAACTTTGATTTTATTTAATGCAATCTTTTGGTTATATTTCTTCTTTGACGTTATTTAGACTGCAGTGGTTCCATCTGGCTTTAGTAGAAGAAAATAGCCGAAATCACGTGAACCTGCAATAGACACATTGTTTTATCCAATGGCTGAGAATGAATCTATATCAAATAATATGAACTAATTCAACTAGCTGACTTTTGGGTTTGGTTGAATTGTTGAATGTGTGGGGACTTCAAGTGACAGCAGAATCTGGATCTCTTCAAACTCCTTGAAACTGAGTAGAATACTTTACTGTCAAGTATTGCAATTGCCTAATGACCACTTGGTAAGACTTTGGACAGTGACCTTTACGTGTGGACCTGTATTTTAGAAAACCATTGGAAGAGAATAGTGGAAAATTGATGAAAGGAGACAGGTTGTTTTTGCACTTTTTTTGAGACTTCTGTTCTTTTTACCTGTTTTTAAGTCGTCTTTATTTCTTATAGTCTTTCACCTCGGTGGAAATGAACTTCAGCCAGGAGAGCAAGTGGGTGGAACTGCATACTCCTTCACAACTTCAGTGTGCCAGACTTCTGTAAATGGCCATAAAGGAGGTGTGTGTATACACAGACCAATTCCCAATGTTTTGTTTTTTGCTTTCATGGATATCTTGAAAGAGACATCTGAAAACCAATATAGATCATTTGATACAATTTACAATTAAAGGTGCAAGATCAGTAGCTGGGAAGTCGCTGGTCTGCAGCAAAAACTTTGGTCTGTCAATCGGAATGTTACACTTCCTTTTTACACAGCAGTGAATCTAAAGGAATTTCTGAAAACCTTGCACAGACTGGTTACTGCATGTGTGCAGTGAGCATGATCTGTTTGAACTTGGATATCCTTTTGCTTTTCAGCAACTGAAGTGGTATGGAATTTCCACTTCTCAGTCTGCTCAGGTGTTTGGCTGAATTACATTCATTGTTCATCTCCACTTTTGCAACCTACTGCCCCTGTTACACTGTAAAACTTCAGTGAGTGTGAATCCACTTTTTGCTCCATAGTGATGCAAGCTTGGGTTCCCTTTCTTTGTGTGGTATGGCATTGCTTATCTGGAAAAACCTGTCTTGTACTGCAAGTGCTCTGTATCACTTAAAAAAAAAAATGCTTTGCGCTCTTTTCATTCTCAATAAATGGCACAACACTCTACGGATGCATGAAATCAATATACAGAATGATGTCTTTCTCTAAGCCAACGCAACATTTAATTTTTGGCTTGCCCTGCTTTTAAATAAAGCAGCCACTGTAACAAGTGGTGGATTATAGCAGGAGTGTGAAGTGATCTTCACTGTTGGGTGTACAGCTGTTCATTGAACCTGTTGCATTCCTACAAGTCCATGAAAAAGCTTCAAGCCTGATTTGGGATGATATAGCATCTGTTACTTTGGAGGTACAACATTAGTCTCCACTGTTGCTAGCAAGATTTGGTACTGTTTTAATGTAAATATTTAAATAATGTTTAAATCCCTAGATTAGGAAAATTTTGCTTCTTGTTATTGATTTGTTTTCATGAAAAAAATGTGTTGCACTGCAAACATGTTTTTCTAAAGTTTTAATGGAATCATTATATTGCACGAACTTGTAAATAAATTGTAAAATGTATTATGAACTCTGGTTTTTAATACTGAACGAGGAAAAATCAAAAGAACTAAGAATAATAGAAATTTAAAACAGAAATTGTTGGAAAATCTCAGCTTTAGCAGCATCTGTGGCAACAAAGCCGAGTTAACGTTTTGGGTCCAGTGACCTTTCTTCAGAACTGCAGTTTAGCTGAGATTCTCCAGCGATTTTGGTTTTCATGTTCTGTAGTTTTTAATAACTAGCATAATATACAAAGATGGGCTTTATTTTGTAAAACTTGAAGGTACAATTTTTTGTGCTTAGTGATAAATTGTAGAGAAAAAAATTGAATAGGGAGAATGTCGTGGCCCAAATGAATTTGTGCAATTACTTGTCCCATTAAATGATGGACAGTGAAAATTGTAAAGATTGAGTGTTATATCTGATTTTGCTTTTTGCTTTGTTCAGGTGTATATCATACATAACAACAAGAAAAAATTAACTTTTATTTATTTTTTAGCTTCTGGGTTGTCGGTGTTTCTTAAGTATTC
Source organism: Stegostoma tigrinum (assembly GCF_030684315.1). Taxonomy (NCBI): domain Eukaryota; kingdom Metazoa; phylum Chordata; class Chondrichthyes; order Orectolobiformes; family Stegostomatidae; genus Stegostoma; species Stegostoma tigrinum. The sequence goes on along the minus strand of NC_081360.1, from coordinate 35,787,260 downwards.
ATGTTTAACTTTATGTACACAAATCAGTTGTTACATCACTTACTACGGACTAGAACATGCCATCAGGTGTGCTTGTATGTATTGCGCTCCATTAAAGTTGATACATTTTCTGAGAATATTGTTTTATGCAAATAAGGTATAGGTAGTTAGAAACAGACCTTGATTTAACTACTCAAATTTGTGTAGTCGTCGTAAACTTACGGTGCTAGTAGATCAGACTGTTGATACAAAATGCAGACATGGGGTAAGCATAGATTTTGCAGACCAAACACGTTTGAATTTATACCAATGAATTGAAATGATGTGGCTTACTTCTATTTCCTGGTAATGGGTTTAGTGACAATGCATATTTCCTACTTTGGGACCTTTTTTGTCATTGACAGTATTGTTAATCTAAATGATTTTCTGCAAGAATTGAACTGCACAAATTCAATTTTGTGAATGTGTAAAATTAGGCACAGTAGTACCTGATTGTAAGTTGTGAATGTGTGTGCAATATGCACAGAATTTATTCAGTTTTTTTTTTGTGCAATTGATGGTATGCAACCTTAAATTGATGGTGTCACCACTGTTTTAAAGCCCAATGACATAACTGACATACCCTCTTCACCTCATACACCTGAACGTTGATTTTAAAAATCAGGAAGAATGTTCCCACTGTGGCTCTGTAAAGGACCATCTGCGGGTCCTTTGCTAGTTGACAAGTTCATTCTATTGATATGATTATGCAACTGTTTGGTGTTCTGTATTGTGATTTCCCTTTGTAGAAGCCCATAGGCAATGGTGTGGCAAGTACTGATGGAGTTTTTGACTTTAGGCGTCTACTCGGGCATGTTGCTCCAAAACATGGATGCACAAATAGGCCTTTAGATTTAGAATAGACCACAAGTGAGAACTGATCCATTTTCTTTTTCTAGCTCAACTGTGGTTGGAAAAGTTACTTTTTGTGAAATACAAGTAGTTAGATTCGCAGTTTTCCACTTAAAGTAAGTCTGCAACCTGTCTGTTACTGCCATCAAGCTACTATATAACAAATTCCCTCTTGCTTTCCTTTTAATGACTGTGTTCGTTTTCTGTGTGCCTGTTGTCTGGTCTTGTTCTGTTTTTATGTTGTATTTTTGCAGAGGCTCCAGCATGCCTAGTAGAGGTTGTTACATTGTAGTGGAAGACTGCAGATGGCTTGGGGGATGTCCTAGCAGGCCTGGCTTCACAATGTTACATCCCATCATGCAACATTATGGACTACAAGTTTTGATGAACGATCATTGTTATAAGCCTGAAACATTAATTTTTTTTTCACTGCTACCTCATTTGCTAAGTGTTTCCAGCACTTGTCTTTTCCAGCATCTGGAGTGTTTTTCTCAATGACTGGTGAGGAATGGAAGAACTCCAGCAGTGAGACAGATTGGGAGGGTGAATGCTGTCATCCCTTGAGTGAACAGCAGGTCCATATGCTATTTGACTTTTTTCCCCCCTCAGTGAGCTACCTCAGCAATGCTATTAACCAGATGGTGGACAAGTTCCAGGATTCTGGAAGTCACTGTGCACGTATCTGTAGCTATGATGAAAACAATCTGAGCTTCCACTCTAGATTCTAGATGTTCAGTGGCTTCTGATTATGATACATTGCCAATGTCAGCTGTGACATCATGGTTGAGTCCACATGTGTGCCAATGGAGTTGACCATGTCAATTCCACACTGGGAAAGATGGCTCCAAACTCTGTGGTAATCCCTATGAAAAGGTGGTGCTGGACTTCACTATGCTACTGGACATTGCATACAGGATTTCTGGTAGGACACTCGGTACACCAAACTGTTCATTGAATAGATCAGCCTCCTGTACCCTCCCCTTCTATATTCCTGTCAGTCAACTGCAGCAAAACATGTGATTTGCGTAGATTGTCTTTTGAAGAAGAACAATGCAGCATAGGAACAGGCTATTCAGCCTGCTGAGCCTGTGCTGACACATGATGCCTCAGTAAATTAAAATCTTTTTGTTTCTATGTGGTCTGTATCCCCTCATTCCCTGTCTAGTAATGCATCTGTCAAAATACCTGTTAAACATTGCTATTGTATTTTTGTTTACCACCTTCTTTGGCAATGCATCCCAGGCGCTTACCACGTTGGTGTTTAGGAAAAAAAAAACTTGCTTCTTGCACATCCTTTAAACTTCCTTGTTTTTACCTTAAATCTGTGTCACCTAGTAACTGACATTCTACCATGGTGGAGGGGAGAAAGACTTCAACTTTCCATTCTATCCATGCCTCTCATATTGTAAACTGCTATCAGGGCATCCCTCTGCCTCCCACATTCAGGTTTATGATGTTGTTTAAATTGCCCTCAGCATCTGACCTTGTGTATTGAGTTACATTGTTGTCTTCATACTGTTTATAAAACATAAAAGCTGATATAGACCATTCAGCTCAATGAGTCTACTGTGCTAGTTAGTGCGATCATGGCTGATTTTGATAATTCTCAACACATTTCTGCTTTTTCCCCAACCCGTGATTCCTTTAGTGATTTAAACCTGTCTATCTCAGCTTTTAATATTTTTAACAATCCAGCATCTAAAGTCCTCTGCTGTAAAAATAAATCTATAGATTTACTCCTAAGAGAAGAAATTCCACCTGATCTCTGCTTTAATGGGCAATCCTTTATTTTGAGATTGTATCCTCTGGTGCTGGACTCTTCCACAAAGGGGTACAACCTTTCTGCATCTGCCCTATGAAGCCTTCTAAGAATTTTGTATGTTTCAATTAGGTTGACCCTCATTCTTTTAAATTTAAATGTGTAGTGGCCAACCCATTTGATCTCATGTTATGCAACAATCCTTCCGTACCTGGGAGCAACCTAGTAGTAATCCTGATAGAGTGCCTCTAGTGCCGTTACGTCTTTCCTTAGATAAAGACCACAGAACTGTTCGTGGTAATTGAGCTGCAATCTGATTGGTGCCTTGTACAATCTTGGCAAGACCTCCCTATTTTTATGCTCCATTCCCTTTTGAAATAAAGACGAATAGTTGCTCTCTATTTTCATATTCTGTTTACCTTCCTTTTTGCCCAATAAAACTGGATGCTAGCCTCAATTCATTTTATATATGAGGACTCAAATCACTTTTTGTGCTATAGCTTTCTGCAGTCTGTCTATTTAAATTATGTTCATTTTTCCTATTCTTCATGCCACAATGCATAACCTTACATTTTCCCACATTATAAATTGATCACGTTTTAACCCACATGTAACCTTTCTTTATCTCTCTACAGACTTTCATCTTCATCACTTACCTTACCATCTGTTTTTTTTTTGTTGTCTGCAAACATGACTACAGTCCACTTACTTTACTCATTCAAGTCATTAATGTAGAGCCTTAGAGCCGTGGAGATGTACTGCATGGAAATAGACCCTTCGCTCTAACTCGTCCATGCTGACCAGATATCCTAAATAAATCCAGTCCCATTGCCAGCATTTAGTTTATGCCCATCTAAATATTTCCTATTCATATACCCATCCAGATGCCTTTTAAAAGTTGTTGTAATTGTACTAATCTTCACCATTTTCCTCTGATACCTTGTTCCATACATGCATCACCCTTTTGGAAAAAGTTGCCCCTTAGGCTGGTTTCAAATCTTGCCCTGACCCCACCTTTAAAGCTGTGCCTAGTTTTGAATTCCCCCACCCTACAGAATAGATCTTGTCCATTTACCTTATCCATGCCCCTCATGGTTTTATAAACCACCTATGAGGTCACCCCTCAGTCTCTGATGCTCCTGAGAAAATAATCCCTATCTATTCAGCTTCTCTCTGTAGTTCAAACCTGGAAACATCTTTTGTAAATCTCTTCTGAACCACTTCAAGTTTCACAACATCCTTCCTACAGCAAGGAGACCAGAATTGCATGAGGGTATTCCAATAGTGGTCTAACCAATGTCCTGTGCAAAAACGGTAAGGTTACATTTTTAAACAGCCATTCAGCTGCTCTCCTGCTCTGAACTCCCACACTGGTTTCTCCAAAGTCAGCTGTGAATATAGCTGCTTGGTTTTTTTTTCTTGGAATGAACTCCAATGTCCAGAGATACTTGGAACCAGATGGCGAAGGCTTCAGCCATGCAGTTTATTACTGGGTCAGTTAGCAGTGTAGGTTTCTTTCTCGGTTTGAATCGTTGCCCATGTGTTCACTGCCCTTGTTGTCTTCCTCCTTTCTAAAGTGCTGTTGGTTTGATTTCTTTGTTTCCATGAAGTTCCCAAATAGTGCAACAGCTTGTAAAAGAGTAATTACTGTCCCTAGAATTTGAGGAAATCTGTTCCAACACTGAGAATATCTCACAAAAAAGATTTGACAGCCACATTTTTTTTTCCTGTCTTCTGTCTTGGATTACCCAGAATCCTCTGATATTGTACTAATTGTGTTGCCAGCGTTGATCCCTGTGGCACTCCACTAGCAGTAGCTTACTTGCCTGAAAATGCCCCTTTTGTCCCAATACTTGATTTTCTATTTGTCAACAGATACTCAGTCCGTGCTAACATACTATCCACAATATAGTGGGCTCTTATCTCAGTAGCCTAATGCCTAGCACCTTGACAAAAGTCTTCCAAAGATAGATATATCACATCCATTGTTTGCCCTTTATTCCATCAGTTACCTCCTCCTTGGAATCCTAGTAAATTTGTTAGGCATGATTTCCGCTTCGTGATTTCCTGCTCTGCTTGATCATCTGTATTTCTGAATGTTCTGCTATTGCATCCTTTCTAATAGACTATTAACATTTTCCCAATTACAGATGTTAACTAGCTGGCCTATGTTACCTGCTTTTTGTATCCTTTCCTTTTCAATTAAAGGTGTTACATAGACACTAATATTCCAAAACAAGTGTTATCGATTGTGAAGACTGTCAAATATTTATTAACACCTCTGCTGTTTTCTGGTTCCTCAGATCTCGTTCTCTAAGGGACCTATGTTCACCTTTTGGCTTCTGTCTTCCTTTTAATCTACTTTTAAGAAGCTCTTGCAAGCTTACCCCCAAATTTGATCATCATTTTAATTTTTTTTGGGTATCATTCATTTTTTTTAAAAACTTTCCCAGTCCTTTTCTTAACACTGATCTTTGCCACATTTGTTTTGTTTTATTTCATTAGAATTTGATGCTATATTCGTAACTTGCCTGGTTTAACCATGGGTAATCTTCTTGCTGGAATTGTCCTTTTTTCGCTAGGAAGATGACAAGCTCTGCTGCCTCTAATTATGCACTACTTTTCTCCAATGAGAGAGAGATGTGTGCCAGTGAGTTGTGATGTGGCTGGCATTGTGCGCACAGCTGGCGGGTATTCTGGAAAGGCTTTCAGCATTGGAAGAGTTCATGTACGAGCGAGGTAGAGCAATATGAAGGTTAAGCATGTGTCTCGATGGTTGTTGGGTGTGTGGTAAATTAAATAGTAGCTGAAGCAAATGAGCCAGTTTGTAAGCTATGACATTTGAAGATGTGTTCAATGACTATCTTCCATTCATGTGGGGCCATTAAACTTATGGTATCACATCCAGAATCTTAGGGTTCAACTTTTGCTCTTGACCTCCTGGACTGTCTGCTTTCATTACTTGTGAATCTGTCTGCAGCAGTGTGTCTGTGGATACAGCAGATAGCTCCTACTTCCCTCGTACATCATCAAAGTTTCCAGTGTAGCATTGGAAAACCTTGTTCACTTGTTTCAAGTTGTAATTCATTGTATCCCAAGTTAGCTTTGTCACCATTACAACTTTAGGCATCTGCAGTGCTTCTGTCTGATTTTTTTTTTAAAAAGTGTTCTTCTTGTTTAAGACTCTGACTCTGACTTTAAGGGGTTCTGAGAAGTTGTGATTTTGTGCCCTAGCATTGAATGCTGTGACGTTAACTTGACTACATGTAGTAGTCGTTCTAGTGGACAGACAACATTGCTTGCATTTCAGTCAGTGGACCTAGGTTAATCATGCTTTTTATATTCCATTGTTTGATTTTTAGTTTTTTTTCATTTATCTATATCTTTGCATGTGATCTACTTGTGTTTCAATTCAGTGCACCCCTTAAAGTACTTTTTGATACCACATCAATTGATTAAATGTATTTCTTACATTGTCATATCTAAGTGTTATTTGTTGCATTACATCAGTTTACTGTTTGATCTGTAGTCTAGCAAGGGCTTTTATAACTGCTTTGCCATAGATTTATCTATGCTTAAAGTAGTTTTGAAAGGACTCATGAGTAGGATTTGGATATTTGTTCTCAAAAGTACTGTGGTTTTTTTAAATGTCTCACTTCTTCTATGAAGTAAAGACACAATTTGGTCACCAATACTTTGCATGATTAAAAGATCTTGTGTTTCAAAACATATTAACTGGCCCTGAACAGGTAGAAAAGCAAGTGTGATTCAGTGGATTTTGAGGTTCTGCATGGGAGTGAAATCCCTGCTATTGTTTTAAGTGGAAGTTAGTCAAATACAAGACTTCAAGATGACATATTTAAGACAAGTGAGGAGGATAATGAATCTGTGGAATCCTCTAATACAGTGGCTATCAAGGCAGATTTTGTGATATAGACTAAGAGGGATTTGAAAATGAACAGTGTTTTGAAGATATTTTGGAGGGTGGAAGCTAATGGATGTAAGAAAGGTGTGTTTATGCTCCCTGATGTTTGTGTAGTGTCCAGGATGCTGGACGTATTAGATGAATCAAGTTGACAGAGTGACAGAGTCAAGTGAGGTTTAATAGGAGATGTCCCATGATGCTGGATGAAATGGAAGTAGTTTATCAAGGGGGGTGGCCATGGGTACCCACATGGGCCCCAGCTATGCCTGCCTCGTTGTAGGTTACGTGGAACAGTCCCTCTTCCGCACCTACACAGGCCCCAAACCCCACCTCTTCCTCCGTTACATTGACTGTATCGGCGCCGCCTCTTGCTCCCCAGAGGAGCTCAAACAGTTCATCCACTTCACCAACACCTTCCACCCCAACCTTCAGTTCACCTGGGCCATCTCCAGAACATCCCTCACCTTCCTGGATCTCTCAATCCCCATCTCAGGCAACCAGCTTGTAACTGATGTCCATTTCAAGCCCACCGACTCCCACAGCTACCTAGAATACACCTCCTCCCACCCACCCTCCTGCAAAAATTCCATCCCCTATTCCTAATTCCTCCGCCTCCACCGCATCTGCTCCCACAATGAGGCATTCCACTCTCGCACATCCCAGATGTCCAAGTTCTTCAAGGACCGCAACTTGCCCCCACAGTGGTCGAGAACGCCCTTGACTGCGTCTCCCGCATTTCCCGCAACACATGCCTCACACCCCACCCCTGCCACAACCGCCCAAAGAGGATCCCCCTCGTTCTCTCACACCACCCCACCAACCTCCGGATACAACGCATCATCCTCCGACACTTCCGCCATCTACAATCCGACCCCACCACCCAAGACATTTTTCCCATCCCCACCCCTGTCTGCTTTCCGGAGAGACCACTCTCTCCATGACTCCCTTGTTCGCTCCACACTGCCCTCCAACCCCACCACACCCGGCACCTTCCCCTGCAACCGCAGGAAATGCTACACTTTTTCCCCCACACCACCTCCCTCACCCCTATCCCAGGCCCCAAGATGACTTTCCACATTGGCAGATGTGCAGGTGAACCTCTGCTTAATGTGGTATACTGCATCCACTGTACCCGGTGTGGCTTCCTCTACATTGGGGAAACCAAGCGGAGGCTTGGGGACCGCTTTGCAGAACACCTCTGCTTGGTTAGCAATAAACAACTGCACCTCCCAGTCGCAAACCATTTTCACTCCCACTCCCATTCTTTAGATGACATGTCGATCATGGGCCTCCTGCAGTGCCACAATGATGCCACCCGAAGGTTGCAAGAACAGCAACTCATATTCCGCTTGGGAACCCTGCAGCCCAATGGTATCAATGTGGACTTCACCAGCTTCAAAATCTCCCCTTCCCCCACCGCATCCCAAAACCAGCGCAGCCTGTCTCTGCCTCCCTAACCTGTTCTTCCCCTCATCCATCCCTTCCTCCCACCCCAAGCCGCACCTCCATCTCCTACCTACTAACCTCATCCCACCTCCTTGACCTGTCCATCTTCCCTGGACTGACCTATCCCCTCCCTACCTCCCCACCTATACTCTCCTCTCCACCTATCTTCTTTTCTCTCCATCTTCAGTCTGCCTCCCCCCCCTCCCTATTTATTCCAGAACCCTCACCCCATCCCCTTCTCTGACGAAGGGCTTAGGCCCGAAACGTCAGCTTTTGTGCTCCTGAGATGCTGCTGGGCCTGCTGTGTTCATCCAGCCTCACGTTTTATTGTCCAATCTCTGAGATTACTGGGTTTCGTTGAAGAAAGGAAAAAAGAATGAAGTCAGTGCCTGTGACTTCTGATTTTTTTTTATTTTGATAGATGCTAAGTTGTGCCAGTGTTGAACTGGAGAAAATATGGATTTCTGTTGTGTGGGTAGTTTAATAGATGGCAATGTTTTGGGTCCTGGATGATAGTAAAATATTTAGTGTAATGTATATGACTGGATGAATTAGTATCCCTAAGAGGAGATAATGTGGGCATATTACAAGAAGCAGTATATTAATCGTGGGTGACTTAAATCTTCTCTTGTTAAGTGGGATAGTTAGCCTGGCTGAGATAGCCATGAGCGAGAATTAGTGTATTTGTGACAGTTTACTAAAATAATATAACCCCCCAAGGGTCAGGTTATTTTGGATCGATGATGTGTGATCAGATAGGTTTAATAAATGAAAATGTAAAAGATTCCCATGGAAACAGTGACCATAACAGTGTAGAACTTTAGCATTTGGTTTGAAATATGAAATAAATATTTTGCATCAGTCTTCACAGTAGAAGGATTCCACAATTCCAAAATAGTCAAGGGGCAAAAGGAGGAGAGGAAATAACTGTTTATTTCTTTTGTTCATGGGATGAGGGTGTCATTGGCTGGGCCAGCATTTGTTGCCCATCCTATAGGGCAGTTTAGAGTCCATTTACGTTGCTGTGGTGTGGAGTCAGATAGACCAAACCAGGTTAGGATGGCAGTTTCCTCGAAAGGACATCTGTGAATTAGATGGGTTTTTTCTGACAATTGTCAATGGCTTCATGGTCATCATTAGACAGGTTAATTCCACATTTATTATTCATATATATCAATTATTATCAGTGATGAAGAAATGCTACGGAAGTTAATGAGGCCAAAGACCAATAAGTCCCTGATGGAATGCATCGTAGGAATTAAAGGTAGTAGCTACAGAAATCCTTATTTACAGTAAGAAAGGAGATAGGAAAAACAGGCCAGTTACTTAAAGTCTGTTATTGGGAAATTAAGCCTTTTTAAAAAGATGTTATTGCTTGATCATAATACTTCTAAAAGCTCTGCTATGTCGGCATGGCATCATGAAGGGAAAATCATGCCTGAAAAATTTACCAGAATTCTTTCAGGAGGTAACGAGCAGGATAGATAATTCAGAAAACGTTTGATAAGGCACCACGCATTAGGCTATTTAATAAGATAAGAGCACATGCTGTTGGAGCATGGGTACAGATTGGTCAACTATTAGATGAGAGAGTTGGGATAAAGGGGGTCATTTTCAGGATGACACACTGTAAATAGTGAATATACATTCATTATATACATTAATGACTTGGATAAGGAATGTAAATGTACGGTAGCCAAGTCTGTGAATGACACAAAATTAGATGGAAAGACAAGTGGTGAGATGATGAGTCTACAGAAGGATATAGACCAGTTAACCAGGTAGTCACAAACTTGATAGATGAAATATAATGTGGGAAAATGTGAGGTTCTTCACTGACAAAAATAGGGGAGCTGAATATTATTTAAATGTATAAATGGAGTGGATCTGTAGCTTGGGTTGTGGGTGTTGAGGTTGGTTGGCTCACCGGGCTGATTTTTGTTTTGCAGATGTTTCATTACCGTGCTTGGTAACATCCTCAGTGCAGCCTCTGATGAAGCGTCGGTGTGTTTTCTCGCCTGGTTTTTAAACTCTGGGGTCCAGCGAGATGGATTGCCTCACTTCCGGTTTTCCTTCATGGTGGAATGTATATGGGGTCGGGGTCGAGTTCAATGTGTTTATTAGCATGCTTCGTGAAGTGCCATGCTTCCAGGAATTCTTGTGCTTGTCTCTACCTAGCCTGTCCCAGGATCTTGGTGCAGTCTCAGTCAAAATTGTGGTTCTTCTTGTCCATGTGGATTGAGATGAGTGAGTATTGGTCATGTCTTTTTGTAGCCAGTTGGTGTTTATAATGATCTTGTTAGCTTCCTTCATGTTTGTCTGAAGTAGTGTTTCTCTCAGACTCTGCAGGGGATTTTGTACATGACATTGGCCCTGTCTATGCAGGGAGTGGGTCTTTTAGTTTGGGAGAGCAGTTGTCGTAGGGTTGACGTGGGCTTGTGCGTCAGTCTGCCCAGCGGTTGTAGGAGTCATGTAGGCTACACGAACAGCATCAGAAAGATTCTACATGCCCTGACACGCTCATCACACTATCCTACATCAGGAACACGTTGGGACTCACCACAAGGATCATACGATGGCTAGGCATCAGAGTGGCACACAATCCCACATAAACCCTATGACAATTGCTCGCCCGAACTAACGACCCACTCCCTGCCTTGGCCAACTGGGATAGGCTAGAGAGAGACAAGCACGAGAATTCCTGGAAGCATGGCACTCCACGAAGCATGCTACTAATAAACACATTGAACTCGACCCGATGTACGTTCCACTATGAAGGAAGTGAGGCAATCCATCTCAACGGACCCAGAGTTTAAAAACCACGTGGAAAACACACTGACGCTCAGTTGGTGGTTGCACTGAGGATGTTACCAAGTTTGGTAATGAAACGTCTGCAAAACAACAAACCAGCTCGGCGAGCCAACCATCTTAAACAAATGGATAAATGCTACAGAAGAGGCATTTGGGACCATATGTAGCTCAAAAAAGCTAGCATCCAGGTTCAGTGTGCAATATCAAAGGCAAGTAGAATGTTTGTTTTTCTTTATTTCAAAGGGAATGGAGTGTAAAAGTAAGAATTATTGTTAAAACTGTACGAGGCGGTAGTTAGACCATAACTGGAATACTGTGAACAGTTGTTCCCCTTGTGCAATAATTAGGGTCCAGAAGGTGTAATCCTAGAATTGGTGTTAGGGCATGTTTTGAGACAAAATTTGAGGAGAATAATGAATCGGTGGAATCCTTTACCACAGTGGGCTGTCAAGGGTGAGTATTTGGTTTTTTTCGTGAATCAGAAAGGGAAGTGAGATTCGGGGGGGGGAAAAGGCAGAAAATGTGTTTTGGATTCTTAGATCAGCTATGATCTTACTAAATAGTGGAGAAGAGTCAATGCGCTGATGGCCTACTTCTACTTGTGTTATGGTCTTCTGGCTTACAAACGGGGGGGAAAAAATGTGTTGTAATTAAGTCATTAACTTTCCAAAGAGATTAATTCCAAGATGCTGCATTAATTGTAATTCATGTGTGTTTGGAGAGCTTTAAATGTTTTTGCTGTATTCATGTTGGTTGTTGTAACATTTTTACATTGGTGAAAATTTTGACTTGGTTTAATTGACATGTGGCAAACAGTTTAGTACTTTGGAAATGCTTCTTGATCATGTTTGTTCTCTTGTCGTGTGGCGTTGTTGTGTAATTGTGTGAAACTTTATTATTCTAGGCACTCTGTTGGAGACACCAAAGTTCCCTTTTGTCTTCAGTCCTGTGTGAAACCATTAAAATATGCAATTTCTGTTCATGACCTTGGGACAGATTACGTTCACAAATATGTTGGTAAAGAGCCCAGTGGATTGCGGTTCAACAAATTGTTCCTAAACGAAGAAGGTAGAATTTGTGTGTTTGCTACTTAAGTCTTTTTGATAGAATCAGATTGAAACATTAATATCACCATGAAAATGTGTGGTAGCTGTTTTAACTGACTAAGTGTAGATAGTCAGAATTAAAAGGGACTTCATACTTGTCACATTCTGCTGTTTTGATTGAAACCTATGGAGCTGTAACGTACTTTTTCCTATTGCAAGTATTCAGCAATTCTTAAATTATAGATCTGAATCTTTGTAGGAGTTATTATAATTAAATTGTTAATGTCATTAATATTTTTAGCTGTTTACACTTAAATACTTCGAAAGGGAAAAAGTAATTCCAGCTTCCTCATGATTTGAATAAATAGCAGTTTGTAATCTGTGTTATATGACTGTTAGAAATACTAACTTCAATCATAAAGTCAAATATTCCCCATGAAATTTTTACAGTGCATTGACCTATGAGAATTCTTTTAGGCTTTTCAAATGTTGTTGCCCCAATAGGTCTGATGGGATTTTGGGAACCAATTATTTTAGGTACTGCATGAATAAATGGTTCCAGATATGGAAATAAATTATTTGGGCCTTTGCTTTTAATTGTAAACTTGTAGTTAAATTTGTATTTCTCAAAAAAAATCTCAATTAGAATCTACAGGTTTTTGTATTCTTAGCATTGTATTCTGTCTGTTTTTAATCCTCTCCCTTTTTGAAATCTCCCCTCTGCATCTTGCACAGCACCATAAAGATATATTAAAATGTAATGAAATTAAGATGTTTACTTTCTTTACTACTGAATTTAATGTTATAAATTTATTAGGTCAGCTATTTTTTGTTCTTCTATTGTAATAGAAATGGTCATTCTGCCACTGGTTAAATTCTGCATTTTCTATTTTGTTTTGTTTCAGATAAACCCCATAATCCTATGGTAAATGCTGGGGCTATTGTGGTAACATCCCTTATTAAGGTAAGAAGTGTCATTATTCTTTTTTTAAATAAGTTAATAATATTCAAATATGCAAGATATATGTAAATACATTTCTAATGAAATGTATCATGTTGGTGGAGCTACTTGCTCCTTTATGGGGGACAAAAAATGGAAACAGGAGTAGGTCATTGAGCCCCTTGTGCCTGTTTCACCATTTCAGTGAGGTTGTGCCCAATCTGCGTCCTAACTTCATACACTTGCATCTGGCCCATATCCCCTAATATCTTTTTGGTTTACAAAAAATTATCTATCCCCCAATCTATAATTAACAATTGATCTGGCATCCACTGCAATTTGTGAAAGAGTTCCAAACATTCACTATCTTTGGGTGGAAGTGCTTCTTAATATCTGTCCCAAATGGTCTGTCTTTGAGCACGCAAAAGGATGGACAGGAAAAGAAAACATCTGGACAGTTGATCTTTCCCCATGCGGTTGTGCTTTGATCATCATGTTTTCTACTAATAGGCTCTTGCCATCAGAAACCATTTAATTTTCTGAAAGGGCAAAGGAGAAAAATTCAGGGCCAAGAACTTGAATTCCTGTGATCTCTACCTTAGCCAGGAACTTTTTTAGCTCTAATTAGGATACCTTTGCACCATGACAAGAGATTAATTAGTTAGAAAGGCTATATAACATCTGTTGTAGAAATTGCATGGAATTAACCATAATATTATTCCAATTTTCTAATTAAAAATGTAATATGTGCTCATACAGTGTGGAATTAGTGCTAATGGTACATCTTTGCTGTAAGTTGGTTTGTTTTTGTGTAAAACTTTGTTCATGCATCCGAGTACTGAAATGCCCCTTGGACAACACCACAAAAGTGCATAAAACAAAATGCACTGAAGTTAAGCTGCTTAAATTCAGCAGTAAACATTAAGCGTCTTAAATTCTTTGCCTGCTGCCTTGAACAAAAGTGTATGGTTTTCTACACTCAACCATTCTGGCAATGCAACCTATCAACCCTACCTTATTTGACTGTCGCTTTTTATGGCATTTATCTTTTCTGGCATGTAGCTATCACACTTCAATTATGCTTAGTTTAATGGATGGTCAAGGTTTTCCTTGTGGGAGTGGGAGTGTGAAGCTTTATCACCTGCTCCTCAGGAAAAAATATTAAAACTTAAAATCAAACACATATAGGTAATGAGCTTGCAAAGAAGTTGGGAGTTGGAACAAGTAGGCCTATTTCTTTGGCATGGTTTGCAGAATAGACTTGTTCAGTGCACAATACTTGACTCGTTTCTGTGATTGAAGTTGAGAAGGAGGAGCTTCCAATACCCTTGTAATCTGTTTGTTGCTTGCTTTCTTTTGCTCAAAAGCTGCTGTTTAATTCCATTCCTTTGCAGATTCTGTTTGTCATTTTTGTTTTTATTTATAGCTGGTTAGTTGTAAGTGACCTTTATCAATATGTGCAGTTATTATGCCAGTGTGAGTAAAACCAGAAATGCACATTTTGATTTCTTATCTAAGTTCAGGACCTCTTGATTAAAACAGTAATTCTAAGGCTGCTGATCTTGTATCTTCCCTGTGGATTGCCAGGGTTTGTCAGGTGATTACAAGCAGCCATTTTAAGTCAGTAGTGTGTTTGGTTTAAAAAAGATTTTTGGCCAATTAAAGCCAAATGATTAAAGTTGATCGTCCATTTTCACTATTGTCATAATATTGATGTTAGCTCATGTATAAAACAATGAGTTTATCCAAAATGAATATTATTTGCAAAATGTTGGCTGATATCCTCATCATAATTTTCATATAGCTTCTTCTCATGTGTGGTCCAACCACATGCATAGTTCTTGTATGAATCACAAATGTGCAGAACATGTCCAAAGCACCTACAACTAGACTCTTAATTAAGGCAAGAGATAACAAGGTGTAGAGCTGGATGAACACAGCAGGCCAAGCAGCATCAGAGGCAGTTGCTGTGTACCTTCACTGACCCCTGCAGAATACAGTTGATCTCCTGTTACACCTATGACCTTTTAATACTAAATTTTATGCCTGGTAGAATATCCCATTTTATTTTCACAGCATCCCAATTTCACAAGGTTCTATATTGTGCAATAACCTCTTGTGAATTACCTTTCTGAAAGACTTTCAGAAAGTCCAAATACGTAGTGTCTACTGAGCTAGCCTCAATTCGTAAACTCTTTTGGAACTGTCCAATTAGTGAGTCATGTCCTGTTTTCTCCCTAGAAGCTATTGTTTTCTGCCGTTTGACTCCATTCTCTATCCAGGTGATCATTGGCAATACATCTTAGGATCTCTCTATCAATCTTTGCATATAATTGAAGTCATATGGGCCGTAGCTCCCTGGTTTTTTTGTCTCATCTTATTTGAAAATCAGAACCAAATGACATCCTTTCAATGTAAGGAGCCAATCTGACTCGAGCAAGCCAAATGAAGATGTGTAAAGCATCTGCAAATGACCTCACTGCTTTTTGAGTATTCTCAGGTGAATGTTACCTGACCAGATCTGTCTTTTGCTCCAAATTAAATGTCAGCTGTCTCAGCTACTGTTTAATTTTAATTGTTTTTGTTAAATGCTTTTATAAAACAAAATTAGCACATCATAAATTACCAGAATTAGAATTGTGCAACAGTTTCAAATAAATGTTTTAAGGCAATTGATAGAAGTAAATAATAAAGCAGTCAATGGTGTAAAAGTTACTGTAATGAAAGATGACTGAAGCTTGTTGAATTGAGTAGTTTTGAGGGTTTGAGATGAAGTAGAGTGGAATTCTTGTAGTTTTAGTTAAAAAACCGTAGATGCAGGGCTGAGGCAGCAGGTGGCTCACCTCAAAAGTGCAAGGAGGGTATGGAATGCACCCAAACAGCCAGAGTTAGAGAACCAAAAGCTGTGGGGCTATGAAGTGATATCCTTTTTCTGTTTTGCGAGATTAACTGTGCTGCTATGTTATGGGTGATCTGTATCTTTCATCTGGTTAAACAACTTGTGAATTGTGACAAATTACATTTCCACCTCGGAAAATTTTCTGATATCTTTACAAAATTGTTTTAAATTACTGAAGAATAGAGGCATGGATTATTTTCTAAATGGGGAAAGGCTTTCGAAATTTTGAAACATAAAAGGACAATAAATCTTAGTTCAGGATTCTGTTAGGGCTAACATGCAGGTTCATTTGTCAGGGAAGCAAAGGCAATATTGGTGTACATTTTGAGGACGCAAATGCAAGAGCAGGGATGTACTGTTGAGGCTGTATAAGACTCTGGTCAGACTGCATTTGGAATATTTGGAGCAGTTTTGGGCCTCGTATCTAAGGAAAGATGCACTAACCTTGGAAGCCATCCAGAGGAGTTTCGCAAGAATGACCCTGGGGATGAAGGGTTTGTCAGTGATGAGACCAAGTACAAGAAAGAGATAAACAGCTTAGTGGCACAATGTAAAGATAGCAATCTCTCCCTCTATCAGCGAAATGAAGGAGCTGGCATTGATTTCAGGAACGAGATTGGAGGTCATGACCCTGTCTGTACAAATGGTGCTGAGTTGGAGATGGTTGAGAGTTTCAAGTTTGTAGGAGCAAATATCACCAACAGTCTGTTCATGGTGATGCTACAGTCATGAAAGCACACCAATGCCTCTGTTGCCTCAGAGGGCCAAGGAAGTTTATGTCCACAATGACTATTACCAACTTTTATAGATGCGCCACAGAAAGCATCCTATCTGGATGCATCACCGCTTGGTATGGCAACTGCTGTTAAGACTGCAGGAATTTAGGGAATTGTGAAAACGGCACAGTTCATCACACAAAACCAGCCTTCTTTCCATTGACTCCGTCTATACTTCCTGCTGCCTTGGGCAAGAGGTCAGCATCATCAAAGATTCCTCCCATCCTAGTTATATTCTCTTCCACGCTCTTCCATTGGTTCGAACATACAAAAGTTAGAAAACATGACAGATTTCAAGAACCGCTGCTTCTCCACAGTTATAGACTTGTGAACAGATCACTTGTAGAGTTGATCTTTCTTTGCACCCTTTTTGTAGCTGTAACACTTTATTCTGCATTCTATTCTGTTACTCTGATATACTTATGTAAGATATGATTTGTCTGGAGAGCATGCAAAATAATACTTTTGACTGTATTTCAGTACTTAAGACAATACATCAAATCAAAATCATTTGAGGAACAGTTAGGACTCTGGGTATGTACTTGAAGGAGTTTAGAAAGATGAGGTTTGATCTGATTGAAACTTAGGATACTGAAAAGCCTGGATAGAGTGGATATGGAGAAAATCTCTCCAGTAGTCAGAGAGACTAGGGCCTGCGGGCACGATATTGGAACGACTTTTTAGAAGTGAGCGAGGAAGAATTTCTTCAGCCAGAAGGGTTTGAATTTGTGAAACTCGTTGCCACGTAAGAATGTAGAGGCCACGTCTTTAAGACAGAAGTAGATTCCTGATTAGTAAAAGGGTCAAGGGTTATGGGGGAAAGCAAGGGAACAGGGTTGAGAAACATCAACCATGACCGAATGAAGGAGCAGACTCAATGGATGGAATGGCCTAATTCTTCTCCTCATATCTTATGGCCTATGTTATTCTTCATCTTTCTGACTAGTGCTTTTAATAAATGCTCACATTGTTTCAATATTGATTTTGTTATGTACGTAAATGTAAAATATAAATTTAGATTATGTAACTAATACTGTACAAATAATTTATCCAGGGATGCTGTTTATGAATTTGTAGCACTTTAACTAAATCACTTACATTGTCACAGACAAGGAAAAGTGGAAAATTGGATTACTTCTACTATCCTCTTCTGTATGCACCAGATTTTTTTTATTTTTCTCTTCCCTTTTTTAGTAATAGGAAGTGGTGTGGTTCCCCAAACCCAATTTGTGACAGCAATTCTTTAAAATTGAATCAAAATAATTCAAAACTGGTGGTGGAAAGTTGGGGAGTGTGATTTTTCACGCACATTCTCGCAAGCACAACCAAGAAAGAAATGGAAGAAAAGAGGTCACGAATTATTAATTATTTTAAAATCAGTATACTGCCATCACTTCATTTGAATTAGATCCCACAAATTCAATTTCTAGTGAACTCTTTTCAATTGACTATGCACAGTTTACTTTACAGAAGGTTGGATGTAGTTGAATTGCAGTTGCAGCAATTGTAAACGGGGAATTAGTTCACTTTGCATGTGAAACGTGATTCCTTCCATAAATTAAACGTGTGAGAGAGATTGAAATCAGAGGCAGATATTGCCCATTCATCCAAGCTGCTGATGTTGAGTCATCTTATGGTGTTGCAGTCGGACAAATGAAAGAAGTCAAAACTGTGACAAACCCAATAGTTTCGGTCATGGGTGATAATGGGAACTGCAGATGCTGGAGAATCCAAGATAATGAAATGTGAGGCTGGATGAACACAGCAGGCCCAGCAGCATCTCAGGAGCACAAAAGCTGACGTTTCGGGCCTAGACCCTTCATCAGAGAGGGATGGGGTGAGGGTTCTGGAATAAATAGGGAGGGGGGGGGAGGCGGACTGAAGATGGAGAGAAAAGAAGATAGTTGGAAAGGAGAGTGTAGGTAGGGAGGGGATAGGTCAGTCCAGGGAAGACGGACAGGTCAAGGAGGTGGGATGAGGTTAGTAGGTAGGAGATGGAGGTGCGGCTTGGGGTGGGAGGAAGGGATGGGTGAGAGGAAGAACAGGTTAGGGAGGCAGAGGCAGGTTGGACTGGTTTTGGGATGCAGCGGGTGGAGGGGAAAAGCTGGGCTGGTTGTGTGGTGCAGTCGGGGTAGGGGACGAACTGGACTGGTTTTGGGATGCGGTGGGGGAAGGAGATTTTGAAGCCGGTGAAGTCCACATTGATACCTTTGGGCTGCAGGGTTCCCAAGCGGAATATGAGTTGCTGTTCCTGCAACCTTCGGGTGGCATCATTGTGGCACTGCAGGAGGCCCATGATGGACATGTCATCTAAAGAATGGGAGGGGGAGGGGGAGTGGAAATGGTTTGCGACTGGGAGGTGCAGTTGTTTATTGCGAACTGAGCGGAGGTGTTCTGCAAAGCGGTCCCCAAGCCTCCGCTTGGCTTCCCCAATGTAGAGGAAGCCACATGGGGTACAGTGGATGCAGTATACCACATTGGCAGATGTGCAGGTGAACCTCTGCTTAATGTGGAAAGTCATCTTGGGGCCTGGGATAGGGGTGAGGGAGGAGGTGTGGGGGCAAGCGTAGCATTTCCTGCGGTTGCAGGGGAAGGTGCCGGGTGTGGTGGGGTTGGAGGGCAGTGTGGAGCGAACGAGGGAGTCACGGAGAGAGTGGTCTCTCCAGAAAGCAGACAGGGGTGGGGATGGAAAAATGTCTTGGGTGGTGGGGTCGGATTGTAGATGGCGGAAGTGTCGGAGGATGATGCGTTGTATCAGGAGGTTGGTGGGGTGGTGTGTGAGAACGAGGGGGATCTTCTTTGGGCGGTTGCGGCAGGGCCGGGGTGTGAGGGATGTGTTGCAGGAAATGCGGGAGACGCGGTCAAGGGCGTTCTCGACCACTGTGGGGGGAAAAGTTGCGGTCCTTGAAGAACTTGGACATCTGGGCTGTGCGGGAGTGGAATGCCTCATCATGGGAGCAGATGCGGCGGAGGCGGAGGAATTGGGAATAGGGGATGGAATTTTTGCAGGAGGGTGGGTGAGAGGAGGTGTATTCTAGGTAGCTGTGGGAGTCGGTGGGCTTGAAATGGATACACCTCCTCCCACCCACCCTCCCTCCTGCAAAAATTCTATTCCCAATTCCTCTGTCTCCGCCGCATCTGCTGCCACGATGAGGCATTCCACTCCCGCACATCCCAGATGTCCAAGGTCTTCCAGGACCACAACTTGCACCCCACAGTGGTCGAGAACACCCTTGACCTCCTAACCTCATCCCACCTCCTTGACCTGTCCGTCTTCCTTGGACTGACCTATCCCCTCACTACCTCCCCACCTATACTCTCCCCACCTATCATCTTTTCTCTCCATCTTCGGTCCACCTCCCCCTCTCTCCCTATTTATTCCAGAACCCTCACCCCATCCCCCTCTCTGAAGGGTCTAGGCCCGAATCGTCAGCTTTTGTGCTCCTGAGATGCTGCTTGGCGTGCTGTGTTCATCCAGCCTCACGTTTCGTTACCTCAGTTTCGGTCATGAGTAGGGTTTTGTGTTGATTCCTCTCGGTTAACTGAATTGCTTAGTGGCCCCTTGTCCAAATGCGTTCAGTTGCAGAAGAGAACTGAAAGGCTATTATTAAGTCTGGCACAACCCAGCTGTGAAGAGGTATTGTTTGGGGTTCCTTTCATGGCTTAATTGGAATGTTGACGCAAGTGCGATGGGTGTTTTGTTCTGGACATTTCTACTCCACTTTGCCAATCTGTTTGTTTTCAACCACTCTAAAATCCGGCAAGTCATTTTGTTTAAATGCCAGGTTATATAGTTTTTAAGGGGAGAATCTGTCCATACCTTTGGACATGAAAGTATGTTGAAAGCAATAAAGACTACTAAGTATTACTAACTAGATGCAGAGAAGGTTTTTTGACTGAAATACATCGTGCTAATTGTACGAAGCTATTTATAGAAAATGCTTTGAACGTTTATAGCTGATTCTCAGACTTGAAGATTATTTAAGCAATGTCTCTTTCTTTTCTTGTAGCAAGGAGTAAGCAATGCTGAGAAATTTGATTATGTAAGTACAATGCCTAGTTCATATTTTCTTAATAAAGAAAGGTTCTAAAAGGTAAATGTTTCCTGAAAGTAGTGTTGCTTCACAGGTCACACAGTTCTTGAATCGGATGGCTGGGAATGAATACGTTGGCTTCAATAATGCCACGTGAGTAACCCTATTCCTTCAGTCTTTTCTCTCTTCTTATCCATTCATTTCTTCAAATAGAGGTATATAGTTGGTTTCCTTCCCAGAATAATTTTTTTGTTGTTTTCAAAAAAAAGCCCAAAATATTCAAATACACTGTAAAAAATACAACTGCTTAAGTTCACAGCCTGTAGAAAGAAGTTATAGTGGCAAATAAAACACTTTACTGTCATACAGCAGATTGACTAAAACCTGTTTTTTAAAAAAATTATCAAATGATGCAGTAGACTCCTATTAAGGAAGCAGGGTTACTTGTGTTTGGGAACAAATTGTCTTTAAAACTTGGGAAATTGGCAGCATGCTAGGAATGCAGTGCTCTAACAACTGACTTGTGTTTCATTGCTGTCTATTTAAGTTAAATGTGAGCAACTCCTCAACAGAGGCAGGTGATCAATTATCGAGGGTGGAATCTTCCCAACCCCTGAATGTTGTGGGCTGTGGAGGGAAAGTTGGGTGAGATATCCAGCAAGAAGCTTCTCTTTGCTAGTAACTGACTGTTCTCCAAAGAAGTGTTGAATGATGAGACTAAGTTCTTCTTGCTTGTGATAGACAAGGGATATATTTTCATGTGTTGGCATATATTAATATCTCATGTAAAAATTAATAATGTGCAGTTTCCCGTTCTCCTCTCCCCAACCCAGATAGTAAATTAACCCCAAGAATTCTCACCATGTAAGTCACAGTGGTCACTTGGTGAATCTGGCTCCCTACATGCTACTGTAAACCTCCATCAGGGACCAGTGCTGCTGGGGAATGTAATTGAGAACAAGGGGTAGCATTGTGGAATGCAGAGAGGATTATGGATAATGTGGAAGAGGTGGATCATGCATGGTCAACAAAACTTGGACTTCCGTGTTGGGGATGGGTTAAGCAGTGCATTACTATATTTGGCATGTTTTATCTGATACGCTTGAGGTGGGTGTGGGTTGTTACATGAGAAGATAAAAATTAAAGAAGCTGAGTCGGGCATGGACTGGAGAAGTTCAAAACCAGTGGGATTGCCTGAGAGTGCTACCCAGAGGGAAATGTGCTCTCAGAGCATCCACTAATAATAAGTTGATACTGAGACTGACTGAAAGAGGACTGACTACTTTTTTAAAATTTGTGCTGGAAGTAACGAGTGCGCAATAGAACTGAAATGGCTGCAATGTGAAGTGGGCAAGGTGAGTGTTTCAATCTGTGAAGGAAATGGCTCCGAAATCAGTAAGGCTGTACAAAGAGCATCGGTATTACACAGACATTCGTACAGTAACATTATAATACAAATGTGAGCGCTATATGCTGTGTGAACCCTCAGCATTTATTCTATTATGTGTATTCCAAATACTAAACCGAAGTAGTCTTGATCATGTTACACTGCATCAAGAATCAAAGCTGTAATGGATAAGCAATGTATATTGGCCTTGAAAGATTCATCCTTCTTGCTAAAGTGGCAAGACCTTCAAGGTCTTGTAGCTCGCACTTGATGTAGTTGCTGGTCACTTTACGCTTTGAGCTATCAAATACCAGCTCGTGATAAGGAGGGCTAGGCTCTGTACTATGTGTGGTTGCTGTTAGGCAGAGAGCTAAAGTTGAAAAATTAGCATATTTATAAATGTGGTACAAATTTAAAATGATGTCACCCGTGCCACCTATGATCCCTTACAAGGTCATCCTTTTTTGGTCTCTCCCGTTATGTCTTCATGTAGTCCTGGGATCTGCAGCCAGGGTGGAGGGAACCTGGAATATGTTGGAGCTGTTGGCTTTGGAAATGTGTTCAGGCAGTCATAGGGACGTTGGTCTAGAGGACCAAGGTATGCCAAGTGTATCTTGCCTGAAGACAGGTGCACCTTTCGCAGCCTGACCTCCCACAAGACTAAAGATGGCAGACAAAGTAGAATTGAAAACGTGGCCACCTCAGGGGTGCCCTGTGAATAGATAACCTGGGGTTCTATATGTGGCAATTCCTCAGTCTGGGTGCCTACTCGCATTAGATCCTGTCTTTATGAGGAAAGGGCATCTCAATTGAGATGAAGGTTCTCCTTGCACTGTGTGCTGTTGGTGCTGAGTCCCAGTGTCTCAAGCAATGGAGTACAGGTCTTTGCACATATCCAACAATTTTTACTACTGCGTGCAGCATCTTCCTCACTCAGTTTTACCTCCTCAATGACCCCACATTGCTAACTCTATTTAGTCTCTGTGCTGCCTACAGATACTTAAGACTGCTGGACCTGGCTCTTGATTGCAGTCACCAAATTGTCCTGGAATAGCAGGATCAGTGTTGCTTCAGTGCTCTGACCTTTGTGTCGTATTGTTTGTGGCCCTGACAAACCTGCCTGCTTCTGCATGTCAACGAATTCTTGAATTGCTGACACCAAAAGGTCTTATCTGGTGTCTAGTCTCTAGTCTCTAGCAGTCTTCAGAGTGCCACTAACCTAGGGTATTCTGTCGAGAAATGAAGCTGTGCTTAACAGCAGTTGTTCCTGACTCTAATTTAGCTACTTTTCCTTCAAGGTATTAGTGGATGAGCTGACAGTTGCACAGGAAACAGTTTCGTCAGTGTGTCCTCTGAGGCATCTGTGCCCCATTCCTCAAGGGCCTCTTAGCATAGAGACTATGCTAATGCTGGTTACAGATGAATGACATTAGAGACTGCCTTGTGAACATTGCCTGAACACCTCTTCCAGTGAAGAGGTAGACTTGGTCATTGGAGCACAAGGCACTTTGTTTTTAAAAAAAACACGTGGCTGAGGGTCAACAGCTGAGAAGCACATACATTTCTCCTTTCACCATAATTTCTCTCATGGCAGTGAAGCATAGCTTCTGAGTTTCTGGACTCTATTCTGTTGATCTAAATGGTCGAATAGACTCTTGTGGCCCATCACATCTACTCCAGCTCAATTACTGATAAAAATAGCCTTTTTAAATGCTTTATATTGGGTCTGATTTACTGAGAAATGTCCCTCTTTTAGATGATGCTGATGATTTTGAGTAACGTTTTTGTGGCTTCTGACAGTTAATGTTGTGAAAGAATACTGAGATTTCTCCACGATTACCTAATTTCTAAGGTGCGCGAATAGAACATAGAACATAGAACAGTACAGCACAGAACAGGCCCTTCAGTTTTGGGATGAATTGTTTCATATTGACAGTACTGATTGACAAAATATTATCGATCAGTAAATGGTTTTTAGCCCACTTACATTTCAACAGTAGTCACATCAGCTGATTAACTCAAAGAAAAGTTGCACTATTTTTATACCCGATGAAAACAAGCTCTTTCTTTTCATGTAAGGACTTGGCAGCTTGTGAAGAATTCTAAACTAATTAGATATGTTGTATTTAAGCTTTCAATTGACTACATCTGACTCAATGTAATTGTTCTCAGGTTTCAGTCTGAAAGAGAATCAGGAGACAGAAATTTTGCTATTGGATACTACCTCAAGGAGAAGAAGGTCTGTAGAATCACTTGTGTATTTTAAATACTTGTGGGTGCATATATTTACATAATTTCAATTCTCTTGAATGGTACCATACCTGCATTTATGCTGCATTTGTTTGTTATTTCAGTTGAAGTTCATTTTTCTAAGTTTTTTTTGGTTACTTAAATAAGTAGTGCAATTGAGCATTGACTGAGACAGTTTTTGTCCAAACTGGCAAATCCTACCATTTTGCATTCATCCCATTCAAAGACATTTGCCCTTTTGTGGGGAAAAAGCTAACCGTTTTGTAAATTTTCTAGTGTTTTCCAGAAGGAAGTGACATGACTGGTGTCCTAGATTTCTACTTCCAAGTGAGTGACTTTATTATAGCACAAATATATCAAAATTAGTTAGCATTTAAATATGCACAGCAGAGTACGTTCCAAAGAAGTAAATGATATTTGATTTTGTTTTTCTCCTATCTACTTGAATTGTTTCATACAAGACTATTATTTACTGAAATATCCTCTTCTAAACAAAATACACATTTGGTGCCTGATATCAAAAATCAAGTAGACGGTTTGGAAGTACTAAAAATGTAACACTTTTCATGTGACAAAACCAATATGAAAAAGCTGCTGGAGAAGGTTTTGAATATAAGGATTCTGCTAGTGCACCTGTGTCGTTTCTGGTTGAGTATTTGTATGAAGTACTGGCCAACATCATCCAAAATCAGGATCAAAAGCAAGTTGCTGGAAAAGCTCAGCAGGTCTGGCAGCATCTGTGAAGAAATAAAGCAGAGTTCATGTTGTGGGTCCAGTGATCTTTCTGAAGGGAAGGAGAAACATCTCTTGCTTTCCTAACTGTGATCTCTGCCTTTTATAAGGCTATTGAAAATGTGTGCATGTTTGTGTTTTGCGTGAGGGTAGGTTTAGACTCTAGTCTCTTCTCTGTGGCTTTTTTGCCAACTTCTAGAACATGTGCGATGGCCAATTAGAATTTGTTTTTATTCATTCAAGGGATGAAGGTGTTGCTGGCCAGGCAGCATTTGTTGCCCTAATTGTCCAGAGGGCAGCTAAGTCTGCGGGTCTTGCTGTGGGTCTGGAGTCATGTATTGGCCAGACCAGGTAAGATGACATTGGTGAACCAGATGGGTTTTTCCAACAATTGAATATGGCTAGCTTCAGTCATTTTTTCGTAGTAGAGAATCATTATGGATGATTTGAAGTGTAATTCTGGACTGAACATGCACCTTGGAATAAAACTGCATTGATTTTTGGTCTCATAGCATCTAAACTAGAGGATGAAATTTGGGTGCATTGAAATCATTGTTCTAACATTTCCTGTTTGGGTAGTTGTTGATCATCATCCAGTCGGTCAATTGGTCGTAAAGACACTAAATTCTCGAACAATGAGTTATGCAATACCTGTGGAGAGAAAAAATAGTTGACTTTTTAGGAAGATGCCCAGTTTGTTCAAATGTTTAAAGTTAATATAATTATAGGCTTTGAGCAAATGGAAAGTGTAGACAGTGGATACGGATCAGAGGGGAAAATCTACTATCAAGTTGTCTCTAAAGGAAAAAGTACAAGGGAAACTAATGGGGTTCAAAGACTGATAAGTTCCCTGGATCTGATGGGAAGCACCTGTTAAAGGAAGTAAAGACAGACAGCAGATGCGTGGGTGGTAAGTAATCTTCTGGAATGCTTCAATTATGAAACAGTCCCATGGGACTGTCAGTGCAACCTATGCTTATTAGGAAAAGGGACAAAGAACATACACTGAGCTAACCAGCTCAGTTATTTCTGGGAAAGTCTCTAATAGCAAAGCATTTAGAAATGCACACATGATCAAGCAGAGTCAGCATGGCTTCAGAAAGGGGAAGTCCAGGCCTGGCAAATCTACTAACATCATTTTGAAGAGGTTACAGACAGGATAGTTAAAGGGGAAGGATCAGATATTTGCATTTTCGGAAGGTGTCAAGATGCCATACATTTAGGTTGTTAAATAAGATGTGTGCACAGTGTTGGAGGCAGTATATTAGCATGGATAAAGGTTTGATTAGCTAGTGGACGACAGAATTAAGAAGATCACTTTCTGGGTGGCTATCTGTAACTAGCTGTGTACCACAGGTTAGAACATAGAAAAGTATAGTACAGGCCCTTCGGTCTACTATGTTGTGCCTTGGAATAATCCTAATCCAAAAATAAAATAACCGAACCTACATCCCCTCAATTCACTGCTGTCCATGTGCATGTCTAGCAGTCGCTTAAATGTCACTAATGACTCTGCTTCCACGACTACCACTGGTAAACTATTCCATGCGCTCAGAACTCTCTGGGTGAAGAACCTCCTTCTGACGTCTCCTCTATGCCTGCCTCCTAACACCTTAAAACTATGACCCCTCGTGGCAGTCACTCCTGCCCTGGGGAAAAGTCTCTGGCTATCGACTCTATCCATGCCTCTCATTTCCTTGTACACCTCGATCAGGTCACTTATCTTCCTCCTCCTCTCCAGAGAGAAAAGTCCGAGCTCAGTCAACCTCTCCCCGTAAGACCAGTCCTCCAGTCCAGGCCTGGTAAACCTCCTTTGCACCCTCTCCAAAGCCTCCACATCTTTCCTATAATAGGGCGACCAGAACTGGACACAATATTCCAAGTGTGGTCTCACCAGGGTTTTGTAGAGCTGCAGCATAATCTTGTGGCTCCTAAACTCAATCCCCCTGTTAATGAGAGCCAAAACACCGCATACTTTCTTAACAACCTTATCCACTTGGATGGCAACTTTGAGGGAGCTATGCACTTGTACACCAAGATCCCATGGTCTTTGCACACTGCCAAGAATCCTGCCTTTAATCCTATATTCAGCATTTAAGTTCAACCTTCCCAAATGCATCACTTCACACTTATCCAGGTTGAACTCCATCTGCCATTTCTCAGCCCAGCTCTGCATACTGTCAATGTCTCGCTGAAGCCTGCAGTAGCCCTCGATACTATCAACGGCACCTCCAACCTTTGTGTCATCAGCAAATGTACTAACCCACCCCTCAGTGTCCTCATTCAAGTCATTTATAAAAACTACGAAGAGAAGAGGCCCAAGAACAGAGCCCTGCAGGACACCACTCAGCACTGACCTTCAGGCAGAATACTTACCATCTACAACCACTCTCTGCCTCCTGTCAGCCAACCAATTCAGAATCCAGATAGCCAAATCACCCTGTATCCCATACCTCCTGGCTTTATGAATAAGCCTGCCTTGGGGAACCTTATCAAATGCCTTGCTGAAGTCCACGTACGCCACATCCACTGCTCGACCCTTGTCAACCTGTCTCGTGACCTCAAAGAACACAATAAGGTTCGTGAGGCATGACCTGCCCCCCTCAAAGCCATGCTGACTCCCTTTAATCACGCTATGCTTTTCCACATAGTCATAAATCCTATCCCCCATTCTTACGTCTGTGGTCAGCAAGGTTTTGGAAAGAATTCTGACTGGTCTGTAATTTCCAGGGATTTCCTATTCCGTTTTTTTTGAAAAGAGGAACAACGTTTGCCTCCCTCCAATCTTCCAGTACGACTCCCATGGAGAGTGAGGAAGCAAAGATCTTCGCCAGTGGCTTAGCAACCTTCTTTCTCGCTTCCCGGAGCAACCTAGGATAAATCTGATCTGGCCCTGGGGACTTATCAATCTTAATGTTTGCCAAAATTTCCAGAAGATCAACTTCCTCAATCTCGATCTGTTCAAGCCTGCTTTCCTGCTCCTCAAAGTTCTCATTCACAACAAGGTTCCTTTCCTTAGCGAAAACTGAAGCAAAAAACTCATTTACGGCTTCTCCTATTTGCTCAGACTCCACGAACAAGTTCCCTACGCAATCCCTGATCGGTCCGACCTTCTCCCCGATCATTCTCTTATTCCTCACGCATGAGTAAAATGCCTTTGGGTTCTCCCTAATCCTTCCTGCCAAGCCTCTTTCGTGCCCCCTCCTGGCCCTCATCAGTCCACTTTTGAGCTCCTTCTGAGCAAGCCTGTAATCCTCTAAAGCTGTGCTAGACCCTTGCTTCCTCCACCTTACGTACGCTGCCTTTTTCTTTTTGACGAGAAGCACCTCTGTTCCCGTGATCCAAGGATCCTTAATCTTACCCCTTCTTAACCGTCTCAGAGGAACAAATTTATGCGTCACTCACAACAACTGCTCCTTAAACAGTCTCCACATGTCTGTTGTGCCCTTTCTGTGGAATAATTGCTCCCAATCTGTACTTCGCAACTCCTGTCTGATAGCGTCATAGTTTCCTTTTCCCCAGTTAAATATCTTCACCTGGCTACTGCTCCTTTCCCTTTCCATGGCTATGGTAAATGTGAGGCTGTTGTGGCCACTGTCACCAAAGTGTTCTCCCACCATGAGATCTGACACCTGTCCTGGCTCATTGCCAAGCACCAAATCCAAAATGGCCTCCCCCCTTGTCGCCCTGTCCACATACTGAGTAAGGAAACCCTCCTGAACACACCTGACAAAAACGGCTCCATCCAAACCATCTGCACTAAGGAAGTTCCAATCAATATTGGGAAAGTTGAAGTCACCCATAACAACAACCCTGCTACGTTTGCACTTTTCAACAATCTGCTGGCCTATGAGTTCTTTGATCTCCCTACTGCTATTTGGGGGTCTGTAGAAAACCCCCAATGAGGTGACTGCTCCCTTCTGTTCCTAACTTTCACCCATACTGACTCAGTCAACAAACCTTTCTCAGCAGTCTCAGCCCATACCACCTCAGTGAACGAGTCCTCATCAAAAGTTCTTTCAGCCACTATTATACTGTCCTTGACCAACAAAGCCACACCTCCCCCAACCTTAATGAAAGATCTAAACCCTGGAACCTGCAACATCCATTCCTGACCCTGCTGGAGCGAAATTTATTACAATATCTATTAACTACTTGGATGGGGTAAGTGAAGGTACTGTAGCCATATTGCACTGAGATTGGCCTAAAGATAGATAGGAAAGCAAAGGGTGAAGATGAAGAGTCTGTAGAAAGATAAATAGAGATTGTGATTGAGCAAAAACTTGGCATATAGAATATGATATGCGTAGCAGTGTTTTTTTTTGATCTGGGACAAAGATGCAGGAAGCAGGCAGGATTTAGGCAAGTGTAAGATGTTTATTCAAGCAGAAACCGGTTTATGCAGGGAGAGGGCCAAAGGATCTTCCCCAGAGCTGGTTTTGGAAGATCAATGACACACCCTCTGCTTTACAAAGAAATACAGCATTTTCATATTATAGTAATCAAATGCAACATTCACTGTCCTTCCCCATAATCCAAACACCCAATTCTGTGGGACACCTAATCAGTGATGGACACTTCCATGGACAGCCCCAGGTTCCCATGATCTTGTGGTATTAACTAGATATTGTCATTTCTCTGGCTTTGGATCTTCCAATACATCCTATTCATTCACATTCAAAAAGTTTAATGGCTATACTGCTTCTGGCCTTTCTCAGGCTTCCTTGTCTGTAAGGATAACTCAAATTCTATTACAATTATATGACAAATTCTGTTACAGTTATAGATTGTATTCTGTTGCTGTTATCTTTCACATGCAGTTACTCCATTCATTTATTTTCCCGCTGTCCCCATTACATTTATGTAAAACCAAAAAGTTAGTGTTAACTTCGGTTAGAAAGTTATTAAGAGTGTAATATTATACAACTACCTTTTACTTTTAGCATTTTGTAACTTATGGGTTGTGATCAATCTATCTTGTTCAGGATGTAAGAGAAGGTGTCTCCTAAGGCTGATTAATCTTAAAGTTCATTTAAGCTTAGATGTTAAAGCTTGTCGTATATATTTGGTTATGTTTTGAAACCAATTTCTAATTGGTGTATTTTTAGCTAGACATCATCATTAATATTGCTTGTAGCTTCAAAGAGGTACCTATTTACTACAAAATAGCGTTACGTTATCCATGCAGCTGCTTAAGGACCTAACCTATTAGCTGATGTTATTTGTTTACTGGGATAACCAGCCTTTCATTTAACAAGCTTGGAACTTGGACATTTACCTGTTCTAAGGCATTCCTTCTTCAAACTGTCTTGGATAGGAACATAGTGTTCCATTACTGAGGTTCTATCGTCAGTTCTGTTCAGAGGTATCATTGTATTTCACTGTGTGAGCAGGCTGCTTACTTAAATTCTGCCTGCCCTCTTGTAGGTGTGGACCGCTTAGTGCATTCAGGTACAAGTCACCTTACGTGGCCAGGTACAGGTCACCCTAAAATGTGGAAAAAATCTGAAGTTATGGATTTTGGAAGGATGAATAGGTGAGCTGAGTATATTAAATGGAAATTCCTAGACTCTCCCCTCAGGGGAGACAATCTTTCTGCATTTACCCTGCCAAGTCTCCTGAAAATCTTGTATATTTTAAAGTTGCGTCTCATTTGTAGGAAAGTCTAGGGCTATGAGGCATACTCTCAGAATAGGGGGCTGTATATTTAAGACAGTGATGAGGAAGACTTCTGAATGTTGTGAAGTTGTGGAATTCTTTACCACAAAGGGTTTCTGAGGCTGGGTCATTGAGTGTGTTGAAGGCTTAGGTAGGCAGATTTTTTTAATCTATTAGAGAATCGAGGGATGTAGTGCGAAGTAGAAAAGTAGTGTTGAGGATCATTAGATCAGCTGCATTCTCATTGAATGGCAGAGCAGTGTGGGTTGAATGGCTGACTTCTACCTGTGTCTTATGGTCTAACTCTGCTTTTCTCTCCAAAGATGCAGCATGACCTGCTGAACATTCCCAGTGTTTTCTGTTTGCATTGGGTTTTCAGCTTGTACTGTATATTGCTTTTGAAGCCAAGTGATGGGGTATTCGTTATAGCTTTATTATCAGAATGGGTGCAAGTGAACTTGGAAGCTACCCATGTTTAAAAATAAAACTGCAATGGGAAGGAGAAGATCATGTAAAAAAGAAAGACAGTGTAAGAAATCTTAATCAAAATCTATGTGTAAAGAACATTTTAGTCTAAAACTGTTTACACTAATCTTACACTAATCTTCATATGTGCACTTCTTGCTTTCGTACCACAGATGCATTTAAATTATTACCTTTTTTCTTTCCATTAAAGTTGTGTTCCATTGAAGTAACGTGTGAATCAGCTAGTGTAATGGCAGCAACACTTGCCAATGGTGGTATCTGTCCAATAACAGGCGAGAGAGTTCTAAGCCCTGAAGCAGTTAGGAACACATTAAGTTTGATGCACTCCTGTGGCATGTATGACTTCTCGGGACAGTTTGCCTTTCATGTAAGTATAAATATTATTATCTAGAAATGGAACAGATTCACTCCACTTGGAACATTTATCACACTGGGATTTTCTCTGCCAAAATTACAGACTGTTTGAGGAGGACCAGTCCAGGATAATGGACTCTCATGATGCCATTTGGCTAAGACTACATGCAAACATAAAATACTATATTTTCCTGTTAAACATGAAGAGAAAAATTCAAGTAGAATTAATAACAACTTCAGGAACAGCATGAGACCTCTCAGCCCTTCTAATTATGGGTTAGTCTGTAACTGCTCAATTTACACACCATAATTCCATATCCCTTTAATCTTCTGGCCTAGCAAAAATCTGTCGATCTTAGTTTTGAGACTTAATGATTTAAACTTAACAGCTTCTTGAAGGAAAGTCTCAAACTTCCATTACCCTATGCCATCACAGTGGTTAGCATTGCTGCTTCACAGCACCACAGACCTGGGGTCAATTCCAGCGCAGGCAACTGTCTCTGTGGAGTTTACACATCCTCTCCGGGTCTGCATGGGTTTCCTCCCACAGCCCAAAGATGTGCAGATTAGGTGGTTTGGCCAGGCTAAATTGCCCATAGTGTCTGGAGATGTGTAAATTGGGTGGATTAGCCAGGGGAAGTGCACGGTTACAGGAGGGCTGAGTCTGGGTGGAATATTCTTTAAAGGCTTGGTGTGGACTTGTCGGGCCAATTTGCCTGTTTCCACACTTGTTATACTGTGTGAAGTAATACACCCTGACATCGTCCCCTTTTTGTCCTGTATTTCTTTTGGTCAAAGGAAATCGGGTAGAAATATAAATATTACACACTTATTGAGTTAAAAGAAAATTGCCAAATCCGGTGGTGTCTCACATGCCCGTGTGCAGTGACACCATTTGGTTAAAACTAGGGGTTTATTTAATTTATCATGGATGTCATTGCACTGTGCAGAAGTGCTAGGAACGGGGTGGAGGGGGAGAA
Organism: Stegostoma tigrinum; assembly: GCF_030684315.1. Classification (NCBI taxonomy): domain Eukaryota; kingdom Metazoa; phylum Chordata; class Chondrichthyes; order Orectolobiformes; family Stegostomatidae; genus Stegostoma; species Stegostoma tigrinum. The sequence goes on along the minus strand of NC_081360.1, from coordinate 35,754,907 downwards.
AGGCTAATTCATTAGTTAATTGCTTAATCATCACAAACATGTTTGATGGAAGGCATTCAGACTCGGCCAATGTAATTTGGTCCTCAAATTTAGCTCTCTGGCCCTGGTTTCATTCTGGTGAATTCATGTTGCATTCCTCCAAGGCTAATATATCCTTCTGAGATGTGGTACCTATAAACTCTGTTAAACTTCATGTGGAGTGCAACAAATGAAGATTGATGTTTTTTATAAAATAACTTCCACCTCTGTGAGCATAAAGGCTAACATCCGACAAAAATAATTTTTGTACCTGATCACTTTCTTCATTTCTACACATTAGTTCCTAAATCTCTCTGGTCCTACACAGCTGTTGCTTCTGATTATTTAGGAAATACTCGTTTATCTTTGGGTTAAAAATGAATGGCTTCATGTATCCTCACACTGACCTCCATGTGTCACACTTTTTTTGCCCACTGAATTAACCTATCAGTGCCCCTTTTTTAAACTTTGCTTCCCTTCTGTAATAAATGGTGTGCAACCCTGTTTGGTGTTATCAACAAATTTTGAAATATGTCACGTTCCTTCATTTAATGTTAGTAGATGTGTATTTTGTTAGTGACCTGGAAAAAAAGTTATAGATTTAAAGAAAATTAGTTAGACATCATTTTAGCAATTGTAAACTAATGCTGGCTGCCTCTGATCTCATCAGTTCATATTTATCCACATGTTCAGTAACTGCCCTGATTATAGATTCTAGTAGTCTCCCAATGGCAGAAGTTGAATGAATAAACCAAATAATTTGTCTCTTCTTTCCTATCAATTATTTAAGGTTTTGTATGATTTTCCACCGTAAGTTAAACATTTTTAAAAATCAAAATATAACCAATTGAATGTTGTCATAAATCCATTGCGTTTACAATTATAGAACCTGAACACTCGACCAGTGCTTTTTCCAAAGTTTTTATAAGAATTATTTGATACAGTTTTTAAATGAAGACTTCCTTTTATAAACTTGAATAAATGAATGCTGTATTTCAGAGCAGTTTAAGGCTATTGCAAAGATTTGTAGCTTGGTTTGTGGATGAGGTTGTTGACTTGCTTGCCACGCTGGCCTGTTATAGTTCAGATGTTTCAACACCATGCTGGGTAACATTAGTATGGCCTCTGAAGCGATTGTTGTTCTACTCCGCTTAGTATTTATACAATCCGGTCTGCTGAGGTGTTTTGTGCCATTTCCGGTCCTCCTTTTTTGCATGGATTTGTATATGGGGTCTAATTCCATATGTTTATTGATTGTATTATGGGTGGAGAACCAGTTCTCTCGCAATTTCATGAGTGTCTATGGTTGGCTTCAGCTAGGATGGTCAGGTTGTCCCAGTTAAATTGATGGTCTTTGTTGTCCAAGTGTACTGAAATGAGGAAAAGTTTTTGGTGCTTTGTTTTGCTGCTAGCTGGTATTCATGTATCTTGATGGCTAGTTTCCTTCCGACCTGACCGATTTGTAATGTTTTTGGCAATCCTTGCACGGTATTTTGTAAACTATGTTGGACATGCGTTGTAAGCTACACATGTCGTAGGTATGAGATCTTTTGGCTCTTGAGTGTTTATCATAGTATGGCTGTGGGTTTGTGTGCTAACCAGATTCCTGATGGTCGTAGGAGTCTCTTTTTGTCAGTTCCAATATGTTCTTTACATATAGTAATGAGGCCAAAGTATTCGGTCGTATTGTGTCTCCTCGGTGTTGTCTATCTAGCAGGCATTTGACAAAGTTGGTGGTATATCCATTAATAGCGAAGACCTTGTATAGGTGCTCTCTCTTCCTTGTGAAGGTCAGGTGTTTTTGCAGTGGGTTGTGGCCCGTTTGAAAAGTGTCCTTTTACAGCTTTGTGGATGTTGGGGTGATTGCTGTGGAAATTGAGGATTGTTAGTGTTGCCTTCCTGTGTACCTTGGTTTGGAATTCCCCATTCATCATTCATTCTACCCTGACATCTAGGAACGGAAGTTGATTGTTGTTTTTCCTCTTGTAAAATTTGATCCCGGTGAATGTGTTATCAGTGAAGTGGCGTGTCTCTTCTAATGTAGTACATTTGATGTTGACAAATGTGTCATTCACATATCATGTCCACAGTTTTTTGGCTTTATGCTGGGATGGGCTGTGGTTCCAATCTTTGCAGGACTGCCTCTGCAATAAGCCCTGAGATGGGTGACCCCATGGTGTGACATTAATCTGTTTGCACACTCGACCATTAAAGATTGAGTGTGTGGTGAAGCATAGGTCCAGTTGTTCAAATTTATTGTTCTTGCTGATGGAGCTGTCGGTCAGTGGCCCTGTTTCCTCCAGTGATGTCCAATTTTTCTTTGTCTACTGGAATGTGAATGGACGTGAATAGTGCTGTAACGTCAGAGGAAACCATAATCTCGCCATTGTTGATTTTGATTAAGGAATTCTTGGGTACACTGGATGGAGTGGGGGTGATCCATTGACTAGGGATTTCAGTCTTTGTTGTAGGTCCTTGGCTGGCTTGTATGTAGGTTTGCCTGGTAGGGAGACAGTGGGTATGAGGGGGGATGTCTGGTTTGTGTACTTTGGGAAATCTATAGAGGTGGGGGGTGTTTTGAGCCTTCTGGTTTCACTTTTAAGTAGTCTGTCTTGGTTATTTGTGTTGCATTTTTTAGTTTCTTCTGTGTTTGGGCCATCCTATTTCCTAGCTGCTGTGTGGGGTCGTTGGTAACACTCTCAAGGACCAAAAACCCCATCCCCATGACATGCATCACCAGTACAGTGTACAAAATACCGTGCAAGAACTGCCAAAAACATTACTTCGGCAAGACAGGAAGGAACCTAGCTATTGGGATACATGAACACCAGGTACCAGCAAAAAAACACCATGAACTTTCCCTTATTTCAGTACACTTGGACAACAAAGGCCATCAATTTAACTGGGACGACATGATCATCCTAGCTGAAGCCAACCATAGTAATGCATGGGAATTCCGAGAGGCCTGGTTCTCCACCCATAATGCAAACAATAAACATGGAATTAGACCCCATATACAAACACATGCAAAAAAAAAAGCCGGGAATGACACAAAACACCTCAACAGACCGGATTGTATAAATACTAAGCGGAGCAGAACAACAATCGCTTCATCTGAGACCGCACTGCGATGTTACCTAGTATGGTGATGAAATATCTGAACTATAACAAGCCAGCTCAGCGAGCAAGTCAAAAACCTCAACTTGCTGTTGCAAGTCAAAGATATTAATGACCAAAATGATTCAACAAATGGGGAAAATAATTTTCAAACCTTTTTAAGAATTGTTTAGAAACCTCAATTATTGTCTAACTATTATTCCATGTCTATTGATAAGAATATTCTTGAATTCTCCTTGTTATACGCGTAAGTGATACCAGATAATTAGGGCTGAAAAATAGACAATTTATCATAAAGTTACAATACTATGATTATGAAGATCTGTGTGTGTAACTTGGCAAGTAAAAAGCCTCAAACTATGATCCCTTATCATCAAATTTTGGGACCAGTTAGTCATTGAATCCTGCAGCATGGAGACAAGTCCTTCAGCTGAGACTGGTTGATACTGACCAAACTGTCCATCTACGCTAACCTCATTTCCCTGTACTTGGCCCATATCCTTCTAAACCGTTCCTATCCGTCCAGTGCATTTTAAGTGTTAATGTACCAGCCTCCACCATTCCTCAACCATTTGGATGAAGGAGTGGAAGGGTGGATTAGCAAGATTGTGGACAATATAAGGGTGGGTCCTATTGTGGACAGTGCAGAGGACTGTTCTAGGTTACAAAGGGACATTTATAGAATGCAGAGCTGGGCTGAGAAGTGGCAGATGGAGTTTAACCCTGAAAAATGTGAGGTGATTCATTTTGGAAGGACGAACTTGAAAGCAGAATGCAGAGTTAACAGAGATTCTTGGCATCGTGGAGGAGCAGAGGGATCTTGGGGTTCGTGTTCACAGTTCCCTGAGAGCTGCCACCCTGGTGGATAGAGTTGTTAAGACGGCGTATGGTGTGTTAGCTCTCATTAATAGAGGGATCGAGTTCAAGAGCCGTGAAGTTACGTTCTAGCTCTGCAAAAGGCCGGTTCGGCCACATCTGAAGTAGTGCCCTGTTCTGGTCACCTCATTACAGAAAAGATGTGGAAGCATTAGAAAAGGTGCAGAGGAGATTTACCAGGATATCATCTGGAATGGAGGGAAGGCCTTATGAGGAAAGTGTGACAGAGCTAGGGCTTTTCTCTTTAGAACAACGAAGAATGAGAGATGACTTGACAGGTCTACAGAATGATCAGAGGTATAGATAGTGTGGACAGCCAGAGACTTTTTCCTTGGGTGGAGGTAGCTTTTAGGAGGGGGCATAGTTTTAAAGTGAAAGGAGGTAGATATCGGGGAGACTTCAGAGGTAGGCTCTTTAATCAGAGTGTTGTGGGTGTGGAATGCATTGCTGGAGAGGGTAGTGGAGTCAGCCTTATTAGGGGCTTTTAAGCAGCTATTAGATAGGCATATGGATGATAGTATAAGGTTGTGGTGGAGGTTAGATAGACCTTAGGTTTAGGGTAAAAGTTTGGCACAACATTGTGGGCCAAAGGGTCTGTACTGTGCTGTACTGTTCTATGTTCTATTTCACTGGTAGCATATTCCATACGCGTGCCACCCTCTGTTTCCTAAAAAAAATAAAGTTGGCTCGTTAGATGGTTTTGTTGATCTAATAGAAACCACCTTCTGTTTCAAATGGGACAAACCTTTGTGCAACATTTGAGGAAATGCAAAAATGCCAGTGGAAAAGTTTTCAGAATAGACAATGAACTTATGTTGATTCTGTTTGCTCCTCTGGTCTGCCCTAAGCCATTACTACTTCTCCAAAGAAGCAAACCAGTATTATCTTGGATGCCAATTTGTTTGTTTCTTTTCTTACACTTGTGGAGTTGAATGAGTTAGAGCAGTTCTCCAAGCTGAAAACTAGTATATTGGCACTCTTTTGTTTTGATTTGTGTAAGCATATTTTGATTTTCAAATAATATGACAAACATTACCTGTCTCTGCGTTAGTAGTTATCTTTTGAGTTGTTCATTCAAGATGTTTTGTGTTTAGATAAGGAGGGCTGGAAAGGTATTTTGGGAGTTTCATTGCTGAAGTGGTACAGTATTCTTAAAAGGCTGGTTCCCCTCAGTAACTGGCCAGGAATGCTAGCTACTACTGTCTTGTATTACATCACCAATACCAATCAAATCCTTTGGCACACTGAATTAATTTTTAAACCTCCTTAAGTTTATACTGTTTGCTCAGTATGACATTTGGTATGTGAACTTTGAGGATTTCTGTTTCAGTACATCAAATGAAATGTTAATTATCAAGTATTGTTTGGTGCCAATAGTGTATTTGTATGTAAGTACATTAATTTGTGCACTTTTTTATAGGTGGGTCTTCCAGCAAAATCCGGAGTTTCTGGTGGTATTTTGTTGGTTGTGCCCAATGTGATGGGCATTATGTGTTGGTCTCCACCTTTGGATAAACTTGGCAACAGTGTAAAGGGTATTCAGTTCTGCCAGGTAAGTGCAACAATATTTATTTCGACGTATGCAAAAGTATCCACGGCTTATTTTTATCTCTTCTGCAACATCTTTTGTGACTGTAAGTGTAAACTATCCTATCTCAATCTGTCTGCAACCTCTTGATACAGTTGACTACACCATTGGTCTTTGGTAGAGAAGAACACTTTCCTGATTCTAGATTGTGGCAAAGTTTAAAGATGCGGGGATAGAGATTTTATTTTTGGTGAGTGGGGTATTGTTAGGCACAAAAATGGAGTTGAGGCCACATCAAACCTGCCAAGATCTTAATGGCGGAGCAAGTTCAAGGGGCCAAATAATCCAGTCCTTTTCTTCTTGCCCCACATCACCTGGCTAAGTCTGCATGTATTTCTCAACCCTGATTGTCCTTGAAGCTGGCGATGAAGTTCCTTATGAACCACTGCAGTGCTTGGGCTAGGTAAAGTCACAGTACTACATGGAAGGAAGTTCTGAAATTTTGACTGACATTGAAAAAGCAGTGGCATGGTTTAGAAGTAGAATAGGTCTGTTTTGGAGGGGAGCTTATAGCTTGTGGTACTTCCATACATTTATTGCCCTTGGCCTTCAGGTAATCGTGGTTGCAGATTTGGAAGATGTTGGTGAAGGAGTTTTAGTTAGTTCCTGCAATGCATCTTGCAGATAATACATGCAGCTGCCATTGTGCATTGGTGGAGGGAGTGAATGTGGAAGGTGATGGATGGACAGCAAAATGTTTTTCTGAATTTTGTTGATTTTCAGTTTTGCTCAGGCTCCTAACGCCATTCTCAATCAAATGCTACCTTGATTTCAAGGGTGGACACTTTTACCTCATGTGGAGTTTAGTTCTTTTTGTCCTGCATTTGGTCTAAGGCTGTAATTAGGTCAGAAGCTGAGTGACTTTGGAGGAACTCTTGAGTTTGAAAATTTCCTTGGAAATTACTGCTGGATGAAACTGTCAACAATTCCTTCTAGCAATTATCTGAGCGTGGTAATTGGTCTTGTTGCAGTTGGCTTGCATTTTTTTTGTTAAAGGGACATAAGTTGAACAGCTTTCCGCTTTGCTAGATAGATGCCATTGCTGTAGCGCAAGTTTTCAGTTCAACGGCCAGTTTTGTCAGGGCCCAAAGCCATTACAGTATCCAGTACCGTCAGCCACTTGTGGATATCACTGAGTGATTTGATTTGTCTGAAGACAGGCATCTTTGCTGCTGGGGAGCTCAGAGGAGGCATAAACAGATCATCCAATCAGCACTCCTGTCTGATAGTGATTGCAGTACTTCAGCCATGTCTTTAGACTGATGTGCATGGCCCCCACATTGAGGATTGGGGGAATGTTTGAAAGAGCCTCTTTCAGTCCGTGTAGTTGTCTGCTTCCATTCATGACTGGATATGGTAGGACTGCAAAGATTTGGATGTGATCCATTGGTTGTGGAAATGTTTAACTCTGTTTCGTGCTGTTTTGTTTCTAAATAGTCGTGTTGAAGTTTTGCCGTGTTCTTGACATCCCACATTTAGATAGGCTTGTGGCAGCTCCTTGAATGACCTTCACATCCACTAACATTCTCCTTCCACCACTGACACTCAATTCAGCAGCGTGTACCATCTACAAAATGCACTGCAGAAATTTACCAAGTCTGCTTAAAAAACACCTTCAAGGCCTGCAACTATTGCCATCTGAAAGGTCATGGGTAGCAAATAGATGGAAAACTACCACTTGCAAGTCCAGGCTATTCCCAATGTACTATTGTGCCTCCCTTTCTGGTGGGACTGGGCTGTGGTTGGGACAGCATACAATGGCTGCTGATAATGGTGTTATTTCCTGTAATATAGGATTTACTGAGTATGATTAAGATGTTGATTGACCAGTCTCTGGGATGGCTTTCCCAGATGGACATAAGCCCACAGATCTTAGTAAAGAAGACTCTGCAGGTTTGATGGGCCTGGGTTTGCTGCTGTCATTTTTCATACCTAGATTGATGCCAGTTAGTCCAATTGCCAATTAACTCTTATTAAACTTTACAGCAGTTTGGTGCAACTGAGTGCCATATAATGCCATTTCGGAGGGTATTTGGACATAAGCCACGTTGCTGTCGCCTGTAGGCTATATCGTATAAGGATGACATTTCCTGTTTTGAAGGATGTTATTGAATCAGTTTTTATGACAATCAACAATGGTCTCATTGTCACCATTGCTGAGACTAGCTTTTAATTCCAGATTTTAGTTAATTCAGTGGAAATTCCAGCAGTTACATGTGTATCCAGAGTAGTAGCCTGGGCTTTTGGATTGATGGTCAAGTGACATTATCATTAGGCCTCCCTTTTTTTTGTGTTCATACACTAAATCCTCAGTATTTGTGAAATCACGAATTGCCGATCCACACCAAAAAAAGTAACAACAGTTAACATCACGTAAAAATGCGGATCTGTGATTTTTAACCTATTTTTATATAAACTACAAACTTATGAATTCCATTTGCGAGAAGTCTTGTGGATATGGAGGAATGACTATATGTCCATTTTCTACAAATAATCTGAGGTTTGGCACTTGGGTCCGTGTCTCAGTGTAGGTACTAGTGTGATTACAGTGGTCTCCAGGGCTCGAAGCATTAGTGCCACAAATAGAAATCTGAACAGGCGTAGAATAGAGGGATTTGGATTTGGATTATGTGCAGGCAGCTGGGATTTGTTTAGAATGGCATCATGGTCAGCACAAATGAGCTAAAGGGTATGTTCCTGGGCTGTATCATTTCACGTTTTAATTGAAGTTAAATTAAACATGCATATTAAATACCAATATATTTTTGTATTGCTGGATTTAAATGCAAATTATTTAAGACTATATAACTGTGGTAAAATACTAAAACCTCTCTGTACTCTGAGAGTTTATATCTAAAAATGCTACAAAGCAGAAATTACATGAAGACTCTGGTTATTTAGTTAAAATGTTTAGTGTTTGTTGGTCTTATTAACTAATGATTCTTTTTTAATGTAATTTTAGGATCTTGTTTCTCTGTTTAACTTCCATAATTATGACAACCTGAGACACTTCGCAAAGAAGCATGATCCTCGTAGGGAAGGTGGTGAAGTGCGGGTATGTTTAACTTCTAAAACAAGATAGAAAGTAAACTTGTAGCCATTTTTGAAAAAAAAATTAATCTTGTGCTACCAACACAGAGTAAATGAGGGTTGGTGATTTGTTAGATGTATTATCAAAGAGTCAAATCCATTGCAATTAATTTGTATTGAAACAACAATTGCTTTGGGTTTTCCCTGAAAACAGGAGCAGAGCAGGTTTAGTAAAAATAATCCGTCAAATACGGAGCTTCATCTCTGAATAATCTTTCAGAAGTAGAAATCAAATTATAATTTGTAGTTGCTTCCTCAGGAAATGGAATTTGCTCAGAACCATGGTTATATCTATTCGGGTTTAGATTACCCGATCCCTATATCACTGGGAAGAATCGATGAAGAATAGCATTTCATGTACAAAATATATTCAGAATATGTACAAAACAAATGATTTCTTACAGAAATTATTTTGCTTTTGGATGTTTCATTTCTTTTAGCAATGGGTTCTATTCTAGTTCCCATCTATTCTTCAAAATTTAGATTTGCAATAACCCATATACCAGTTATTTTTAAACGTTAGAAATTAAACAATTGTAATGAGGATGCAGAAACTTGAGAGCTAGGTGCGTTCGCAAACTGACCTTTGAGGTTGACAAGACAAATGATAAGGTCGTGAGGAGCAGATGGATCCTTGATTTTATAGTTAGAAATGTAAAATACAAAAGCAAGGAAGCAAAACAGCACTTGTATAAATTGCTTGTTTGACTCCAGTTTGGGAGTATTGTTTAATTCTGGGCAACACACTTGAAGGATGAAACGACCTTGGAAATATTTAGGAGGGGTATTAGTAGAATCATTAATGGAGATAATGAACTTCAAATACGTGTATCCCAAAAAGACTTGGATTATCCTCAAAGGAGCTGGTAAGGGGAGATAGAATAAAGATGTCAAAAATAAGCAATGATTTCAATAGTAAATGTGAATAAACAGCACTCACTAAGAGACTGACGCCAGAGGAACATAAAGTAACTTGGAAAAGAATGAGCCAAGGGACAAGAAATTTTTATATATATATATATATTCATGGTGCATGTTGAAATAACTTCATAAAGTGCCAGTAGCCTGTCACCAAATCACCAATTATTTCACCGTGCATAGTATGTGACACTGGTCTAGCTTCCTGTAAGCAGAACCTCTGATACACCTGTGTATTACTGTCAGCAGGGGTTCCCTGATTGGTGCTGTTAACCTGGTCAAATTAGGGAACTTATTCTGTGAGATTTACTTAGAAATCGAGGAGATGCAGGAATTGTAAGTCCAGGCGCGTAGGCCTGTTCTCTTTCCTGTAACCTCTTGAGGGATTTTTGCTCAGGGGCTTGTTCCTCTGACTCGGCCTCTGATACAGGTGGCATATGTTGTGCTGTCTCTTGTGTCCAGATTGACTCAGAAGAAATTCATCCTCTTATTCAGGCAGTAAAGGCTTTGAAGGAGCGACATCCACCATGTCCATCTTAGATTCTGAGGTTTCTTTGTGAGATGGAGGGGGGAGAATCCAGGAGGTCCAACAGCCTTTCTAGCTCCTCTGAGGGGCTGGGTGTGTTATGCTCCTGCTCCGTTTGCAGCTTTCATGTGGACCATATGCCTCAAGTGCACACTTCACCAGTTCAGGAAAATCAGATTTAACCTGGTGCACAGTCTTCCCAATAGCGAATCTGCTGGAGCTGTCCCTGTCGTTGAAGGGTAGTCCACTAATCAACTGGAACAGTTGGTATAGAGTAAAGCTGTAAACTGTTTCTGTAAGCCTGCCTTCAAAGTTTGGACTAGAGATAACAGTGTGGAGCTGGATGGACGCAGCAGGCCAAGCAGCATCTTAAGAGCACAAAACGTTTCGGGCCTAGACCCTTCATCAGAAAAGGGGGATGGGGAGAGGATTCTGAAATAAATAGGGGGGGTGGAGGGAGGTGGCGGACTGAAGATGGATAGAGGAGAAGATAGGTGGAGAGGAGAGTATGGGTGGGGAGGTAGGGAGGGGGATAGGTCCGTCCGGGGAGAACGGACAGGTCAAGGGGGCGGGATGAGGTTGGTAGGTAGGAAGGAAATGGAGGTGCGGCTTGAGGTGGGAGAAGGAGATAGGTGAGAGGAAGAACAGGTTAGGCAGGTGGGGACAAGCCAGCCCAGAAGGATGTTAGGAAAGTTTTTGTTTAAAACCAAAACACTCTTCAGTGGTGGCACCACTGGTATATCTGCCAGTGAGAGGTGGCTCAAGGCATCCACATTTGCTACATAGCCTCCCACATGGTGTTCCAACTTGTAATTGTACTCATTTAGAATGAGACCCCATTGCTGAATGCAGCCTGAAGCTATGGGCAGCACTGCCATATGCTCTTTACGTGGACCTTGCAGGGGTTTATGGTCTGTTACTATTACAGGTTTACATGCAGAAAGGTATTGGAAATTTTGTCACTCCAAAGATAATTGCCGAACCTTGCTTCTCTGTCTGGGCGTATTTGTGCTCTGCATAAGGCAAAGCCTGGGAAGCATACAATAATAAGGTATTCCTCTACTTAGGGCTACCTGTGAGCCAGCATTGCCCTGAAGCTGTACAGGGAGGCCTTGCATATCAGTGCAAGATCTCACTTGGGGTCACAAGTGCGTCAATGCCTTGGACGATAGCTGTTCCTTCACTTCCCTCAAGGCTATGTTTTAGCTACAAGACTATTTCCAAGGCTGTCCCTTTCTCAATAGCAAATGAGTGCCAGGATGGAGGCTAGGTTTGGAATGACCTTTTCTGTTTTTAAAAAAAAATCAATCACAGGAAAGACTTGAGTTACAGTCTTGGCTTGGGAGCGGAGGCACCTTGCTTTATCTTGCAATGGGTATAACCCAGTTTTGACAACTCTGTAGCTCAAAGTAGATCGCTTGGGGTGTCTGGAACACACCCTTTTCCCTTCTAAGGCATGTGCCTGCCTTGGAGAAACATCTAAGGTCTATGTCTAAATCCTTTAAATTGGAGGAAATTAGTAGTTCCAATCTCCTGACTAGTAGCATTCCAATCTCCCGAGTTCTGCCTCTACTTTTCACAAGGTGAATGCCATTGGGCAAGCCTTGCAGTAGCGTGGAATTGCTTCCTGATCAACATGCAAAGTGGCCTTGGCACCTTGATAGTCTGTAGATCTTCATGAAAATCCGCTGGGTAGTTCAGTTGGGCAGTCATTTTCTAAGTGAAAAATATACAGAGGAATGGAATTGTGGGAGATATAGCAGTTTGGATCGGAAATTGGCTTGCTGAAAGAAGACAAAGGAAATGTTCATCCTGGAGACCAGTTACTAGTGGTGTACCGCAAGGGTTGGTGTTGGGTCCACTGCTGATAGTCATTTTTATAAATGACCTGGATGAGGGTGTAGAAGGATGGGTTAGTAAATTTGCAGACGACACTAAGGTTGGTGGAGTTGTGAATAGTGACGAAGGATGCTGTAGGTTGCAGAGATACATAGATAAGCTGCAGAGCTGGGCTGAGAGTTGGCAAATGGAGTTTAATGCGGACAAGTGTGAGGTGTTGCACTTTGGTAGGAGTAACCAGAAGGCAAGGTACAGGGCTAATGGTAAGACTCTTAGCAGTGTAGATGAGCAGAGAGATCTGTGTCCATGTACACAGATTCTTGAAAGTTGCCACCCAGGTTGACAGGGCTGTTAAGAAGGCATAGTGTTGTAGCTTTTATTAATAGAGGGATCGAGTTCCAGAACCAAGAGGTTATGGTGAAGTTGTACAAAACTCTGGTGCGGCCGCGCTTGGAGTATTGTGTACAGTTCTGGTCACCGCATTATAAGAAGGATGTGGAAGCTTTGGAAAGGGTGCAGAGGAGATTTACTAGGATGTTGCCTGGTATGGAGGGAAGGTCTTATGAGGAAAGGCTGAGGGACTTGAGGCTGTTTTCATTAGAGAGAAGAAGGTTGAGAGGTGACTTAATTGAAACATATAGAATAATCGGAGGGTTAGATAGGGTGGATAGGGAGAGCCTTTTTCCTAGGATGGTGACGGCGAGCATGAGGGGGCATAGCTTTAAATTGAGGGGTGAAAGATATAGGACAGATGCCAGAGGTGGTTTCTTTACTCAGAGTAATAAGGGAATGGAACGCTTTGCCTGCAACGGTAGTAGATTCGCCAACTTTAGATACATTTTAAGTCATCATTGGACAAGCATATGGACATACATGGAATAGTGTAGATTAGGTGGGCTTGAGATCGGTATGACAGGTCGGCACAACATCGAGGGCCGAAGGGCCTGTACTGTGCTGTAATGTTCTATGTTCTTTCTCAATCAATTTCACCATGTCAGGCCTGAACCTGGGCCTGAGCCTTTCAGTACAATTAGTGGTAACTGAGCCAGCTGCTCCTCGTAAGAGACCGGAACTGAAATTGTTCTCTTAATCTGTAGAGGTTCCCCAATAAGTTCCCAAACTTAAGAATTGGAGTCCAGAATGAATTTTGTTAAAGATTAGTACTCCAGTTGCTGATGTGGCCATACCAGCATCAACCTCTATTGAAAACCGAAAGAACTGTCGATGCTGTAAATCAGGAACAAAAACTTCTGTTTTTGTTTCAACCTCCATTAGAAGAAGACCATTTAGCTAGATGTTTATTTTGGTTGATTGTGATTTATCTGTTCCAAACCAGATGTAGTTGGGCTTTCCAGGGTGTGAGCGATCCTGGATATGGGTTCTCTTAGTCCCACTGGGCTTGAATGGAGTATCTCGAGTCCGCATGTGGGCAGCAACTCTAATGGCTTGCCAGATCATAATCCTGAAGAAAATGTTAACCATTTGGCTGAGATAACAACGTGTGGAGCTGGATGAATACAGCAGGCCAAGCAGCATCTCGGGAGCATAAAAGCTGACGTTTCGGGCCTAGACCCTCCTTCAGAAGGGATGCTGCTTGGCCTGCTGTGTTCATCCAGATCCACACTTTGTTAACTTGGATTCTCCAGCATCTGCAGTTCCCATTATCACCATTTGGCTGAGGCTTGGCTTTGTTTTGGGGTTTTGCTTTATGCTGACGTAGAATCCCTGTGCTTAGGATCTGTCCTGAGTGAGGCTATGCAATTGCCTTCACTTACGTGGTGTCCGTCAAGCTCAGTAAGCCTGGTGAGGGTGCCCACTTCGATTAGAATACCCTGTATCCCATGTGTTCCACGTGCTGTAATTTCTAATGAAAAAGCCAGTTGTTGTGTCTGTTTGAAGCCCAGTAAGGTTTCTGCTAGTAGGCTCTCTTGCATGGTTACATCATTAACCCTATTCTTGTCGCCACTGAAATAACTCCACAGAGGCTGGTGTACCATCACCAATCACCTTTTATGCCCATGTACATAATCCTTGACTCTGGCCTGGCTTCCTGAGAGTTGGCTCTGAGTGAGCACAATCTCCGACATTCCTGCTTATAGTTTATTTTTCCAATTCCCATTTATTTGTCAGGGGTCCCTGATTGGACCAGGTTAGCAGCCAGAATCAGGGAACTTGTATTCTGAAGTCTGCCTGGCTGACAATCACTACACAGGCTTTCTGGTATACAGTGCCTCATTCAACTCAGTACATTTCTGTAATTATCTATTCTTGACTCTGTAAATGGATAATGCAGATTTACACTTCTAATTACCTAGTCTGCCAATAGGAAAAGGAATAGTTCATTTAAACTTTGGCCAGAGATAGTCAGCATCAATCAACTTCCAAACATGCCCAAATGTTCCATTCTCAGCATCATGTCTTTTGATCGCTACCTCTTTCTCATAGGTAGAGACTACTTTGCCCACTTATCTGGTACCTATTTTGGTCATTGACCAGTATTCACTAATCTGTACAAGAGCAAAATACTGCAGATTTTGGAAATGTGGAATAAAGCCAAACAGTGCTGAAAATACTAAGGTCTGGAAACATCTATCCAGAGTGGAAGAGAATTAACGTTTCATTTAAGTGACGCATCAGTTTCTGATAACATGTCATTGATCTGAAGATTTAACTCTGTTTCTCTGAACACAGATGCTGCCAGATCTGCTGTCCATTCACTGTTGCAAGGCTTCACATTCTGTATGTTGCAACAATGAGATTCTGAGGCAGCAATTGCTGCAGTGGAATTCTGCGTGTAGTAGCTAGGTGCCTCCTTTAAATTTTTTTAATGGTAGGTATAGCCTAACTCACCTTTTTGTGGCCTGATTCCTGCTCCAAGAAAGCCAAGGAAATGACAAGTATCTTCCATCAACACTGTCCTTTGCCACTTTCTCAGTTTCCCCTACCCACCATCGCCACAGCAGCTCTGACCCTTTTTACCTGGATCTCTCTCACTTGAGCAGAACAAAGTCTTGAGGAAAAACTGCATTAATGTGTAGTTCAGATTTTACCATTGTGTGTGCTTTACAAAAACCTGCCCAGCTACATTCCAATTATGAGAGATTTTTCAGTGCCTCTGATCAGTTGGGACAATTCTAAAGACATACACGTGTGTTCATATCTGTTGGCTGTTGTGGATTTGTCATGTGGTTCAAGCCTCAGTTGCTAAATATTGGCCTTTGTGTTTTGACTTGTTGATAAAAGCTTTTGGTATTTAGTTGGGGACACACTACACTGTTTAACTTGTCAACTGCTTTTAATTTATTTTGTATGGATGCTAACACCCTGAAATGCTTGTACCCAAATAAATTATCTGGTCCCTGCTCCACTTGATGATTTACTCCTGTTTATACCCTGGATATTGGCTAAATTTAAAACTTCTGTATTTCTGCTTGCAGCGAAGGCATAATGCATGGTCTGATTACTTACTGTAATAAGACTCTTATGGTCCATTGTTTCTCTAAGTTATAGTTAACCTGACTCTGCATAAGAGCATTTTTTAATCTGCATTCGTACAGTTCTGTGATGCCCTTTTGGTTGTTACTGCTTTCTGTAGAATGTTCCCTTTCTTTTAGTCTGCCAACTTCATTCATTGAATCATAGAATCCCTGTAGTGTGGAAGCAGGCCATTTGGCCCATTGTGTCCAGACTAACCCTCTGAAGAGCATTCCACTCAAACCCGTCCTATATCTGTAATCCTGCATTTCCCATGGATAATTTGTCTAGTTTGCACACCCTGAATGCTATGGGCAACGTAGCATGGCCAATCTGCCTAGACATCTTTTGTGAACCGGGACCTATCAGAGAAACACACAAACACGGAGAACGTGCAAACTCCACACAGTCACCTGAGGCTGGAATTAAATCTTAAATCCACATCTCTGGTGCTGTGAAGCAGTAGTGCTAACCACTGAGCCACCATGCCAGTCGGGCGCTTTTGCTTCTAGATTTTTGGGAGAGGTCTGTGGTTATTGCACTAAAATGCTCTGAATAGTATTTGTTTTAATTTTATCAAGCTTAGAACTCAGTTAAATTAAGATAGAACAGGTAAACAAGCAATAACTGCAGGAGGGATATCTAAATACAGAGCTTAAAATGAATGGAAGTAATATGCATTGTTTGAGGATCTAAGAATATTTTGTGTAAATCCGTCAACAGAACTTGAAATCAAGGGAAGGGATAAGATGCAGAATGTTGATTTATATCACAAGTGGTCTACTTTGTGTGAGTGAGAGAATGGGAGACACTGAACAGAAGCAACAGTAGATGTTGTTTTATAAAGTGAAGGTCAAATTACTATTTGAGTTCGGAGCATTGATGGTCTTGAACCATTCAACCTCTTCTCTCTTTTAAGATTTTAATTTAAAACTGTATTGTGTACTGGTACATGTTTCACTGCACAGTATCAGCTAGATGTTGTCAGTTTACCACTTGTTTTACTGCATTTTCTGCCATGTCTACTGCTTGTCGATGCTGCTGGAATGAATGGTTACTCAGATTCTCCTTTAACATAGACAAATCAGTTTTTTTTTAATGGGGTAAACAGAATAGATCAGAAGTAATTGCTTGTTTGATCAGTTTATGCTATTACTTATTGTATTTATTTATTGTTGTTACCATGCTTGTTATGCTAAGTTTGCTTAGCAGTTTTTGTGGCAGTTGAGTGAAAAGTGCTTTTGCAGTAAGTGCATTCAACTTTTATTAAAAAATGGCAGGTTTATTAGTTCAAATGTATTTTCAAGCCTTGACTTTGGAAACCTACAAATGCTATTGGCCAGAAAACTGATTTTACTTGAATCATTGTCCTGTAGTATTTGAGATGATGGGGATAATTAACTGTTTGTGATAATCAGAAAAAAACCAGAAATCTAATTATTCATGTTGCTTAAAATACCAGCCTGTCTTCGGATCAATGGATTATGAAAACCTCCAGAAAGAGCTTGCACTTAATGGGACTCTTTGGAAAAAAGTATCACCTGAATCAAATGAGGAGGACTCTTCCACTACTGTAGTTTATAGAATGTAAAGTTTTGGTGTACAGAACAATCAATAGCAGTTGGATTCGATTTTTGTGATCTTGCAAATGTGGAAGGACTGTAGTTCTTTCTGAAACTCATGTTAACATTTTGAGGTTTTTTTTTGTATTTACATCTGACTTTGCTTGCATAATTTGACAGCTGCTCCAGCTGCCATGAATGTTATTAATGCATCTTCTCAAAACTCGCTAGCGTCATACTGTCTTTTGTGTGAAGAACCTTTTTTCTAATGTTCAGCATATCATTTTCCTTTACTTTTTTGCTTGTTTGTCTTGTGGAACTGTTCCGGCCATTTGTAGCAAGAAAAGCCTCTTCATGGCTTCTCGCCTCTCCTGTGCACTGTGACCACGGAAGTATTTCAAGCTCATTTTAGGCTCAGTCCATGTTACCTGCTGCTGTTTGACATCATTGTCACCAGAAGGCCATGTAATTGAGTTGCATATGTGTTTGCAACAACCTAGGTTTGTCACCCCTCGCCCTTCTAATAGCTTGTATTGAGGCCTCGGCAATACAGATACCAGTCCTCAGCCAATTCAAGAAAGTGCTGAAGGCATGGATACAATGAAGGGCTAAGGGCAGTAGTAATGCCAGGGTGTAATTTGAAGATCTATGCTCAAATGCCCTTACCCCACAATTAAACTGTTCTGGTCACTTGGTGTTGGCACGTGTCTGACAAAATGGAAAATTACTTATGGGTGTATTGGCCAAATAGAAATTGCACATTGCCATCAGTCAACTTTGTCACCAGCACAGTGATATGTTGTCACCACTAGTGCTATCAAGTGGTACTTAGTCACCAATAATCTGTTCAAAGTTCAGTTAGAGTTCCACTATACCTGTTCTACTCCAGACTTCATTATTGCCTTGCTCCAAATATGGACAAAAGAGCCAAACGCAGGAGGTAATCTGAATATGACTGCATTTGATATCAAAGCTGTATTTGACTCGGGGGATTCAACTAACTCTCTGGCAAAGCTGAAATCACTGGGAATTGGTGGGGGAAGAAAACTCATGGCCAATTTGGAGTCATACTTGGCACAACGATAGTTACTTTTGGTCTTGAGATCAATCATCTTAGTCCAAGGAAATCACAGCAGGCATATTTTTTCTGCTGCTTAATCAATGATCTTTCCTTTACCATTGTGCTAGAAATACAGGTATGTATTCATGACAGTACAGAATATAATGACTCCAAATATTGGAAGCGTGCACACTACAGAAAAGACCTTGACATCATTCGGTCTTGGGCTGATAACTGGCAAGCAATGCAAGTGTCACATAAGTACTGGGCAGTGACTATTTCTGACAAAAGAGAACCTCACTATCTCTTGACACTTGGCAATATTGCCATTATTAAAATGTCCCACCAATTCGGTAAGCTACAACTAACCAGGAATGAACTAGACCAACCATAAAATGTCTACGAGAGCAGGTCAGATTCTGAGAATAAATATCTTTTTTTTTCCCCAAATTTGTCCACCATCTACAAGGCACCAGTTAAGAGTGTGAAAACATACTTTCCACTTACATCCATGAGGCACTCAAGAAGCTCTGCACGATCAAGGATAATGCAAACTGCCTGATTATCAGCCAATCCAGCACCTTAAAATTCACACGCACTGTTGGCTCACATTGCTAATGTTGTGTATCATTTTCGAGAGACACTTCAGTCACCCCTTCCAAACCATGACCTCGCCATTGCAGAGGTGTTGAAACACCCTCACCTAAAGTTCCCCTCCCAGACATACATACTTGAAATTTTATTGTACATGCTCTTAGCAGTTCAAAAATCTGGAAATCTCTTCCTAACAGCGTTGCAGGTTACACATTCTCTCCCCACCCCCCATGGGTTGCAGCAGTTCAAGAAGGTGGTTCGCTACTATTTTGGAGTAAGGCAACAAGTGCTGGCCTTGCAGTGATGTTCACATCTAGCCATAAATCAAAACAGAACTCCATTCAGATTGCTTGCTTAGCATCCATCCTTGGATGAGCCAAAACTCTCATCAATGAAACATTGGAATGAACAAAGACGTTGTCTTTGGACCTCACCGCACACCCTGCTTCTTTTTGCCACTCTTTCCAGCTTTCTTCCAGACCTTTGTATGTTGAACCAAACACTTCAAATCTTGATGCTTTATTTGATACATGTTTAGTTTCTGATCTGTACCCAGCCCTTCTCAAATATATTGTCTGTGTTCTAGCCGTGGCATATGTGGTGCTGACAGCATCTGCTCTGATTTTGTTATCTCCAGACTTGACTATTCCAATTCTGTCTTGACTGACCTCCCAAATCAAGGCCTCTAACTTTGAGTTAATTCACAACCCTATAAATGTTTGAAACTTGCACCTTCAATCTTGTACACTGATTTATATTGGCTTACAGTCCACCAACACCTTGACTTCTAAAATTCTCATCCTTATGTTCAAATCTTCTCATAGCCTTGTATATCTCTTTCTCATCTGGACCAACCTTCCAAGAATCTCTATGCCTCCATTATTGTGACTCTTGTGAATTTCCATTGGCCATCATACATTCTGCTGTTTTTAGTCTCCAATGTCTGCTATACCCTCCTGGAGTAATTGCCTTCCATCTCCTTCATGCTCTTGCTTCTATTAAGAAGCTCCTTTAAAATTAATCTTATTAACTCATGGTTTAGTGCCCATCGTAATATTATTGGCTATGGGTTATGTCATTTACTTCTTTGATTATGCTGCTATATTGCATTTTGGGATGTTTTCTTAAGTTAAAGATGCTGTGTACGCGCAAGATGCTGATGGTGACCCTTGCAGTCTGAACATTATTGACATGTAGAAAGGAAATGCGAAGATATCTTGGTGGAGCATACAGTTGTTTGCTTTTTTTTAATGTGGAGTGTTTCACTCCTTCAGTTGCCCTTCTGGCCCTCACCTAGATGTTGGTAGTGGCTGTTGCCTTCATGAAGCTGAAAAATGAGTGCCTCTTCCAATTTATGGCTTTCCTGGCTTCAGTTTTGTGAATAAAAGGACTGAAGTCTAGTACAAGAATTAAAATTGAATCCTGGATAGAGCAATATTCTGTAACTGCACGTGTGGACGTAGGGTTAGTTGAATGGATTTTAGGAGAAGGCAAGTTGCATTGCTTTGAACTGATTATTCTATCACATTCCTAGTCATACAGCACAGAAACAGACCCTTTTGGTCCAACTCATTCATGCTGACCAAGCTTCCAAAGCTTAAACTAGTCCCATGTCCCTGCATTTGGCCCACATCACTTTAAACTTCTTGTTCATGTACCTGTCAAAATATCTTAAATGTTGCAACTGTACCTGTATCTACCACTTCCTCTGCAATTTATTCCATATATGCGCCATCCTCTGTGTTCAAAGGTTGCTGCTCAGATCCCTTTTGTCGGATGCTGTTTTGTAAGATATTAAACCAGTTGAGGACCACCAAAATTATTACATTGTCATGTCTATACCAGTGTAGCACATCTCACTTTTTGAGTTTTCAACTTCAGTGGCAGACACATAATGTGAAGTAGAGTTGTCTCTTATGATGTCTGCATTAGTCATATATTGCTAGATGTATGTGGACAACTCTAATCCATGCATTACGTTTATATACATTCAAGGAAAGAAGCAGATTGAAGATCTATCTTACCAGACGTTTGATTTCCAGAAAATTAATTATTATTGATAGTTGTAATAGTTGTTAATTCAACTGTTGTACTTGTATTATAGGATTAGTCTAGAATGTTGCAGTTATCTGAAACCACTGCATTCACTAATTCTAATATCAATCTAAATATTAGATTGCTGTGAGCTATAAATGCAATATTTTAAATGAGGATAGACAGCTCATTTGGAATGATGGCAATGAACTGCTCCTATAGCTTTGCAAATGGATAATCTGGATTGATTAGTTGGAACTGGGGTATAGATCAACTATGATCCATTAAAATTATGAAAACAGACTTGATGAGTTGAACGACTTCTCCTATGCTGCTCTTTTGCTGATTTGGATTATGTGGTACACTCATCTAGCCTTAAGTAGAAAGTTATAATATAAAATTTGGTTTTGGCTCATTAAAGTTAAAGAAATGGTGGTGGGTTAGTCACCAATCTTTTGTTTAGAAAAAATCATTCCTGTTTGTTTTGGCCTGCACTTATATCAAGATTGAGGTAGCATGACAAGGTTGTGTTATTAGACAATATTGACACACTTTCTGGATTATGCCAAAGTTAGCTTGATTACTACTTCTAATTTCAAAATCAGAAATTTTTTTCCAATTCTCTTGGATTAATGAAAACCTAATATAAAAAAATGCATGAATACTTGAGCATCAAGCTCCATTATCACTAGGGTAGAATTCTTATTTAAATATGTAATTTGCTTTCTTAAAAAGAAATTGGACTAGGAAGAATAATATATTTGCTTTCAGACTTGGTAATATTCTGTTTCTAGAGTTGAAGAGATTGATGTAACTATTTTGCGTTGGCAATATATTCTAATTTTAGAATACCAAAGATGATGTGACCTCTTTTCATCTGTGGACCAAATGTAAACATTAATTGTTATGTAAATACTGCTAAACACTTTTGGAAACCAAAGCTCACGAGTTGGTAAGGGAAGTCAGTAATGTTTTAGCCCATGAGGAGAAAAAGGAAAAATTTTTGGAATATCTTTCAGCTTACCAAAATCAGAATGCACTTGCATTGCCCAGCAAAATATTCTTTCAAGGTATCAGATAGGCCTAATTTAAATGTGCAAATAATCAGTTTTCTTCAAAATTGAGATTTTGAGTAAATAAATCTATTTATGTAATTGTCTTTTCCAGAAGTCTAACACATCAATTGTGCTACAAGTTGAATTGTTTTTTTTCATTGTCTCAAAACCTGTGCGGACACAGGTTCAGTCACAACCCAGTGTTTCAATTCTTGCATCAATGTTAATAGTTTAAAAACGTGCAACGCTGCATTCGAAGCTTGTTCCATTAATCTGTATTGTTACATGGCGATATGCACTTTTATCATCCTAGAATAACCCAGGTATTTTCTCTACATTTGTTACATCAGTTGACTTGCTGTTATTGTATTGTAAAGCAGTTGGAGTGCTGTTACTATCTTTCTAATACCTGGTTAGATAACTTAACTTAAAATGGCTGTTTTAAAGATTTATTTAATACATCTCAAACAGTGGATTATCTACAGGTCTGAAGGACAAAAAAAGTACAATTGCACAATAGCTAAAACATGTTGCAGGATGTCAAATCTTCACTATAAATTTTGTATATAGTGTTTTGTATTTACTGTTCATTTTCAGTACCTTTTTTTCTGTTTGCATCTTTGTATTTCATTGCATTTGTTTTATATTTCTTGACAATGATCAACATTTAGCTTTTATTTGCTTATTTCTGGAAACATTTTGCATTTTTTTGTGTTTAATAAAGTTATCCCATGTGAAGCATTGTATATATTTTGCTATTGAAATAACAACTCACCAATTTTAGCTAAAAAGCAGTGTTATTGGAATTGTTTTCACTTACATTTTTAATACAGTAAAATATCCACCGGTGCATCAGAGGAAAATAGACATTGCTTGACCAGTAAGTTGAGATGGAGTTGACAAATAATTGAACCTTTTCAAGGAGGAGAGGCAAGAAAGTAGCAAGAGCATGGAAAACATTGCTGTGGAGCCATGATGGCCAAGGGCTCTGCTACTGCAGGTTGTTTGAAATAAGTGGACTAGTAAAAGATGCATAAGGCTAGACTTTGTGCTGGATTCAGGAAACACAAGGGCCAATTTCTGACTTCAGAAATAAGAGCTTATCACCTCTGCATGTGCCCAGATTATTTTTGTCTTGGAAATATGAGTGGGTAGGGTTCAGATTCCCTGAACTGTTACAGGTGGTGAGGTAGGCTGCCTAGAAGACCTGCCTTGATTTTATCGAACATCGGCCTGACTCTCCAATGAGTTCCTTTGTCCCCACCCTTTATCCATATTCCACGTATGCCTCCTGTTCTCAAGCTTAGCCCTTCTCGTTCCCCACAGGGAGTCTCTCTCCCCTGTTCTGCACGCACCACCCCCCCCCCACCCCACCCCCCATAAAAGCCCCTTATCTGGCACTGTTATGTGCCTTCCTCTGGAGCCAGGTTAAAGCAATAGTCTTTGAAATGGGTATCAAAGTACAGCACTAGCAATCTAATAGACTTGTCATTTTGTTCATACTGAAAAACTATTGAGCCAATTTTTTAAAAAGTTACATCCTCTTGTACACTTATTCACTTGTAAAGACAAGTATGTATTCGGAACCACGTTTAAGACGGGTCCTATAATAATCTTTTAAAACTGTCAAACTATGCACACGACTTGACATTGAGGAAAAATAGCAACAGTAATAACTTCTGAATTTATGCTATTAAAGGAACACTTTGCAACTGCAAACGATAGAGCTTGTTAAAATTAGAAAAAACTGATTTTACTAACTTTTTCCTGAGCTACGACAATATCCTGTCATCCAGTGGTTGAGGAGCAGGTGGCTGGTATTTAGGAACACTTATAGGTCATTCAGCCCATTGAGCATGCCCTGCCATTCAATACGATCATGGCTGTTTGAATGTTTCAGTGCTGTTTATTTGCAGACTGAGCCTCCATAGCCCTCTGTGGTACAGAAGTTTAAAATTTATCTAAATCAAAATTGCAGATCAATTCATTTTAGATTTTAAATGCTGTGAATGTTAAATCGCTTCAGATTGACATTAGAGTTTTGAGTACATAAATAACTTCCTGAAAACGTACTCTATTTGTATGATAGTAATCGTTATGGTTAACTTTTCAGAACAGAGACATATGATCGATCACTGCAGTAGAAACACACGAACTTCTAATACAGCATCTAATGACACTTCTAGTTATCAAAGTAATTAACATCTACCTGTCAAAATATTCCAGGCTCCTCCGCAGGCTACCTCCAAGGTTCCTGAGGTCCCAGGCAAGGTGGGTTTTTGAAAGCCTTACAAGATCCACCTGATCCATTGAAAATACTGGGGTGAATTTTTCCCCATGTATGACAATTAAAGGAAGATTGTGTCCATCCATTTTTTAACATGGAAAATTTAAATTTACTGTGAACAAGAACAAATTTTGGATGATTTCCACTAATGCACCATGAGAACAGTGTTTGTTGCACCTAGGTATGGTCATGCTTTGGAATAGTGTCTTGATTTATAGATCTTTCTTCATAACCTAGAAGAAAATTTTGTTAGTCAGGCGCTGTGAGAAAGGCTAATAACTTAATACTAGATTCAGTTGCCTGAACAGTGTAGCATTGCCAGTCTTTGCCGTATGAAATTCTTAGATTGAGGAAAATTTAATTGACAGTGGTCTTAACCATTGTCAACTAAGTCTCTTTGTGAAATTAGGATCAGGTTCAAACTGGTCATCACTTGAAAATGGCAATTTATTGTTCCAAACTATGTCAAGGGTACACGTGTCAACTAGAATCCACAATGTTGTGAGGAAGGGAGCGACCATTTACTGGCCGCTTTCTTTCTTTTGGTGGATGTACAGGAATGGAGACACAGTTATTGCTGAGAACAGGACAGCATCACAGCAAATCTATTAAGGCTGCAAGACCTGGAAGCTTCTGTCTGTCATGCTATACAATGTGACTGCAGTAACTCAGTCACTGACTGGAACTGGCAAGATACTGAAGTAATTTGCATTACCCATAAGTTCGATAGCCCCATCTTTGAGGTGGGTAACTGAGTTAATTGTATGGTAGCTGCTTCTGGTGGCTTGCCAGTTGTGGACACCAGATCTATTGTAAAAATGCAGGTCATTGAGGCCAAGACTAGCACCTGGTATATGGTTGTGGCAAAGGATATTAAAGTAAGCATAAATGGGGATATTAAACTGGGGAAGATTTTGGGGTTGTGCAAGGTTGTTTTTGAAATTGTGTAGCCATAATATAGGATAGACTTTGAGGTCCGCTTATCTAGAGAATAAGATAGGAGAAGAAGCCTTTTTGGCTTTTAATGACCTTGTCTCTACCACCCTCTGAAGGTCAGAGTTCTTACGTAATGCAACTCTCCTGGGTGGGGGGGTGGAATTCTAAAATCTGCCCAGAAAGGATATCTGCTAGTTCTGGATTGACCCACAGGAGGAAACATGCCATCCACAAACATCTTGTCAAGTTCTTCTCAGGATCTTATACACTTCATTCAAGTAAGCGTCAGTCCTCTAAACTCCAGTGGAAACCAGCCTAACCTGTACAATTTGTTCTTGTAAAACAACTCACTCATTTCAGGTAGCATTATAGTAAACTACCCTGAAATGCTGCTTCTGCATTTTTATCCTTCCTTAAATAAGATGATCAAATTATGCATGGTATTTGAGATGTGATCTCACCAATGCTTTTGTGTAACTGAAGCACAGCATTCTTACTGTTATGTTCAATAATAAAGTGGTCACTCAGTTGTGCTTTTTATTGTTCCTGCCAAAGTACTCAACTACCCATTTTCCCATATTACAGTTGATCTGGAATAGGCAGGGATTATTTTCTTTGGAAAATAGTGTATCACTCTTAGTTCAGCAGACCTTAGATCGAGGTAGGAGACTTGGAAAGGATTTGTGTTGCAATCTTTGATGCAAAGGAGATGAGGTTCTGGAACTTGTTGCCTGAAGGGGTCATGGAAACAGAGATGCTGTCAAGATCCTCTACATGGCATAACCTACAAGGCTCCATGAGTAGAGCTGGAAAATGGTATTGGGGTCGCCTGTCTCTTTGTAGGTGTCACATTTACAATGTTATGGATGGTCAACATATATAAATCTTCAATATATACAACGCATATTTTAGTATTGTTTATTTTGGATTTTGTATCCAAAGGGGTTTTGTGATTAACTTTTTAGTATTTTTGAAATCTTTTTGTTTTAGGAACAGTGCAAGAGAGATTTCCTGGAGAGTAGTGGAGTTATCTTGCATTGGGAAAATTTACCAGAGAACGAAATAAACATTGCAGTGCATTATGCTTTTAGTTTGACGGTCATGATTGTTTTGTTCTGGTTTGGGGAGATCACCTAGCTTTGGGATAACACGGTGTGAAGCTGGATGAGCATAGCAGGCCAAGCAGCATCAGAGGAGCAGGAAAGTTTGATGTTTCGGGTTGAGACCCTTCAAAATTCCTCCGTTCATCTTCCTCTGCTGCTTGGTCTGCTGTGTTCATCCAGCTTCACAGTGTTATCTCAGATTCTCCAGCATTGGCAGCTCCTACTATCACTCAGTTTTAGGTTTGTTTACAGAAGTCCTGGCTGAACCTGGGATGTGTAAAACAGCCCCTTCTGAAAAAGGGAGCTAGTTTAGGACTTTCAAGAAGGATGTTACCTCAGTGCAAGGAGTTTAGTTTAAAAGTTCCCGAGCAAAAGTGTTTTATTAAAATATTAAAGGGGTTTTCTGAAACTAAGGATACCTAAGTTCAATTATATGAAGAGGCCAGGAGATTATCAAGATGGAGCTAGAATTTTTCTCACCATTTCTCACATCAGTCAGAACTGAGATTTCCTTTTCGTCCACACTAGCATTATGAATCTTGGGAATTCTAAGGCACTACTAGTAGCTAACAGCATGGTACCAGACCAAAAACCAAAGACTTCTCTACTTCTCAGAGTGGATTGGTGTCTAGTTTGGATGTGTATTTTTCCAATTTTCAGGGTGAATCATCATTTTCCGAATAACTTGGGATTCTTTTGAATCATCTATAACAAATAAAATTCCACAAGTCAGATAAATAGTTAATTAAACTAATATTGGAGAGTTGGAGGAGGTGGGTGGAAGTGGAAGAAGGATGTTTAGGGCACTTTTTGAGTAATACCAGATTATCCTCGTCTGCCTATTTTAAAATACACACATGACTTTGACAAGACACATGACAGATGGCATCGCCACCAAGTATTCCTCAGGAACAAAAACAAAGTTGCTGGAAAAGCTCAGCAGGTCTATGAAGGGAACAACAGGTTACGTTTCAGGACCCAAATTAATTAATTATTGAATAAATTAATTAAATATTACTATTGCTTTAATATTTAAGATCATAAATAACTAAGGCAGAAGTTCTGTCAACTAAGCCAAGCTATCTTATTATGTCAGAACGTAAGTTTTATAATAGATTTATTGTTGCTACTCTGCCCAGCCTGCTAGGCAATGTGGTAATAGAAGTCTGTTATTCAAGAGGCATGAGTGTGTGCTGATCAAAAAGAAGTCTAATAATTCTGATCCCATCTTCAAGCACATGGCCTGTAGTCTTGTATGCCTTAGCAATGTCCTTTTGGCAATGTTGTCCTCCTCAAAAGAAGACTGTATAACTCTAATTTGTCAGCATCTATCACATTCCCTCTTTGCCTGTTCCATTTGTGCAGAGCACTGCACACTGATAATGTAGCACAGTCTGTCTGGACTATTACTGGAGAAGGAGATTAATTGATACTTCCCTATGTTCCTTGGTCTTTAAAATGCTAAATGAGGCAATCATTGTGCAATATTTTAACATTTGTTGGCCAGTCACGTTTAAAATCCATCAGCTGTGTTATTTTAAAAAATAAACATTTCTTGTTATAGCTTAGTGTAGACTTTTCCATGTGTAATTACAAGATGCAAATGTTGATTCAAAGATCCACTTTGTAATCGAGATCGTTCATTTGGAAGCAAGTTGTTTTTCATCCAGGTGTTTTTGTTAAGCAAGCACAATGTGTTTGGACACATTTGCATCAATATGTCTAAGTGCTCAAGTAGTGAAGTAATTTAGTAACCCTTAATGACAGTTTTGCATTAAAGAGACAAAACTAGGCCATCTCTACACATTTGTTTAAAATACTTAAACCATCAAATGTATTTAATGGGTTCCTGTTGTTAATGTGTCAGAATTGTGCCTCAGCCTAAGTTTAAACCATAGCTGTTGACTAGCAGTTTTTCAGTTTGAAGGTAAATAAAGTGTCTCTCTCTCTTTCTTAAATATACTCATCAAATTGGTGACCATTAGTTAATTGGCTTTTTACTGTATGAAGAGACCAAGGCTGGTGTCCATTCTAACGAGAATGCCTTGTTGGGTCAGTAAATTGCATCAGTGTGATCGTCACTGCAGTACAGTGAGACACCTTTCAAGCTTTGCTTAAAAATAACAGTTGTCTTGGAATGTAGTGGATTGTTACTTTGAAGGTCAGGTATGGATTTGCAGACATGATTCTCCATTTTGAGAGATCCTGGAAATGTAAAGGGGCAACAGACATGAAAGAATGATTACTGGAAATAGATAAGGAACAGGTGAATTATTTTATGCTGCGCTTTACTACTGTTAACTAACTCTAGCAATATGGACAGAAACTAAGTGATAAACTATTTGCCAAATCCTTGAAAATTTTGGGTAGTGTAGAGATCCGTGAAGTGTAGTGGAGGAGAAGAAATTAGGTTAGTGGTTAATTTGTTTGTTATTAAATTGGTCCGTAGTTAGTTAGACTTTTGAAAGCAATTGGGAAAAAGATTATATGTATTACAGAATTTCCAAATTGATGTTCAAACAATGTTTGGTCCCTACTGAGCCTGATAATTCGTGCCAAATGCAGTATTACTTGGGTGACTTGCCGATCAAGGTGAAGCTGTTTTAAGATGTGTTAAGGGGAGGCAAGAGGCCTTCTAAGGAAGGATAGTTCAACAAGTCACCATTTTTTTTGTTTAGGTCAATCAGATAGTCGGAACTGCCGATACTGGAGAATCTAAGATAACAAGGTGTAGAGCTGGATGAACACAGCAGGCCAGGCAGCATCAGAGGAGCAGGAAAGCTGACATTTCTGGTCTGAACCCTCCTTCAGAAATGAAGAATCAGAAATTTCTGAAAAAGGGCCCAGACCCAAAATGTCAGCTTTCCTGCTCCTCATGCTGCGTGGCCTGCTGTGTTCATCCAGCTCCACACCTTACCTAAAAAATGGTGAGATATCACTTTTTGGAAAAATGGCAAAAGATGTTGACCTGTTCTTGGGATATAAAATAATATATAAGAGAAGATGAGATATTTTGAATGATTCACGAAACTGGTCTGTCATTTTAAATCCAATTTTTATTACCAGATTTTAAATTTAACTTGAAATACATTTACATCTATTATCAGGCAAAAAATAAATGAGAAAAATTTTTGACAAGTTAGATCTTGATATGATTAGGTTTTGTGCTTTAGGTTAAAGGTTGCAATAAATAATTAAATTGTCCAGAATAATTAATTTGTGCTAATGATATGATATCTGTGTGTTTCTTAGATAATTATTTTTACATAACGGGAAAGTATCAATTTAGGGATATGCTACAGTCCTCCACATTTTTTGAAAGGAAGCATAGGATATACTTCATATGTTGAGTAACTTGGAGTAAAAATTATTATCAAAACAATGGAAAGCTCTAGATACTTCAAAATAATTTGACACAGAACAAATCAAGAGACATAGGGTTTTTACATTTTTTTGCATAATCCATTTTTACCCATTGAAGAGAGTTTATTATCTCAATCCTGGCCAATTGAAGCAACCACTAGTAGGTACCCACAAGGTAAAGGGAGTGGGCTTTGCAAAGACCCTATTAGCAGCCTGTCTCCAGGTCCCCAGCCAACCAGCATGGGTGCATTCGTCTATGAAATGAAGAATTTTGGTATTGGTTGGAGTGGCTCATCTGCACTTAACTATTTGAGGGTGCAGCACCGATAACAAAAGGAGGAAAGGGCATGGATGAAAGTAGCTAAGTAGGTTTGTAGCAAGAGTGTGCTTGTAACATTACTAAAGGTGAGGATTGAGGACCTCCAGAGGACAGCTGATTGGCGTAATATCATAAGGTTAATTGCTGAGTTTGCTATCTGAACAGCCAATAGATGGTCACTCTCCACAAATGCCCTCCCTTGCTATCTGCATAAAATATTGACATTGATAACTGTTTTTCTTCTTGTAAGAGATTAGATCAAAATAAGTGATCTGTACCAAATTGGCCAATGACAATTATAATCTCCGGGGGCCAAAGTCTTTGAGAACTAAACTTGAGTATTCCTGAAGAAAGACCCATTTTGATAAAGCTGTTTGTCCTCTGCATATCAGAATTCCCGAGATACCAATGTTGTTGGACAGGTTGGCCAAATCATCCTGGGTTTGTGAAGAATTATACTATCAACCAGTTTAAGATTTTTAGTTGGGCTTGCAGTGTGGCACTGTACTTCAAGCTGCATATCACAGCTCCGACAGAAAGGATGTGCATTCACTGTGAATATTTGAATAAAACAAAACAGCTGACAGCTATTCTATGCTTTGAGCAATGCTTTGCTCAATCAGAGTCAACCTGCTTAGTTTCAAATACAAGCAAAGTGTTGCAGTTAAATGTCAGTCATTGTTAACTGGTGCATTCTCCATAGAAATGCCTCCAATCAGTCAAAGTTTACTTGCCAACTAATCGGCATTCTCCTCTCATTCAATACACGTTATTTGAGTTTCATTTTAGTGCTTTTGTATGAATTGTTTGTGAGGGAAATCTGGCATCCTTACCTTTTTATGGTGTACGTGTAAATCCAGACCCAAGCAATTTTGTTGATTCCTAACTGCCCTCGGAAATGGCCCTGCCAGTCCACTAATCAGAGGGCAGTTATGAATGGACAATAAATATTTGCCTAGCCAGAAACATTCACACCCCACAAAGAATCATCATTTTTTTTTAAAAAAATAAACTGCTATTCTGTCTGACTTCCACCCTCTTAGCGTTTTAGGCCCTGTCAAGTTTTTCTTGTTCTAACAAAGATACAACAACATAATCTGGTTTCTTCTAAGGATAATTTTACAGTGAGGTTTTAAACTATTTCAAACCATCATGGTCCATATCTAATAGGTAAGCAGGAAGTTAAGAGTTAACTATATTGCTGTATGTCTGGAATTGCATGGAGGCCAGTCCAGATAAGAATGGCAGGTCATTCAACATGAAGTCATCAGGGAACCAGATTTTAGTTTTAAATGACAGTCAACTGTAATTACATGGTTACCATTAGATCAACTTCAGATTCTTTTGCTTTTTGATTTCATGATTTGCCATGGTCAGTTTCAAACCCGTGTCCTGAGAATATTAGAGATAATACAGTGTGGGGCTGGAGGAACACAGCAGGCCAGGCAGCATCAGATGAGCAGGAAAGTTGACGTTTTGGGTCAGGACTTTTTCTGCAGTGTCAACTCGCCTGCTCCTCTGATGTTGCCTGGCCTGTTGTGTTCCTCCAGCTCTACATTGTGTTTATCCTTGACTCCAGTACCTGCAGTTCTTACTATCTCCTCAGAATGTTAGCCTGAGTTCTGGATTATTAGTCCAGTGACATTACCGGTATGCCTGCCCCAGGATTACATCTCTGCTTGACCTGAAACCTGATGTTTTAGCTAGTATTTCCATTTGGGGTCCTTTTTTTTATTTGAAAGAAAAGAATTAGAGGTTTTGAAAGTATGATTAGTGCCAATAATAGCTTGCAAACTGTGAATTACATTGCATAACACACATTCAGTTGTAGGAAGTTTCTTTCCAGGACAAGGCTGACTTTGCAGCGATTTATCATGAAAG
Source organism: Stegostoma tigrinum (assembly GCF_030684315.1). Classification (NCBI taxonomy): domain Eukaryota; kingdom Metazoa; phylum Chordata; class Chondrichthyes; order Orectolobiformes; family Stegostomatidae; genus Stegostoma; species Stegostoma tigrinum. Next base: position 35,723,267 of record NC_081360.1, on the reverse strand, counting down.
GTGAAAGATGCTCTGACATGTCAAAAGACCTGACCTCTGCTTTTGGAGGTTCTAATCTTTCCCAGCTGAATCCATGTCTTTACTTGTTGCCCTATGCAGTGACATGCACCTGAGGAAAGACACTGGTGGAAGGTCTGTTTCATCTCCTCTTGTCCTTCATCAGATGTATGAAGTGGATCTTGACCTTGAAGCTGAAATACTATTTGTCTCCACCCATACAGTCACTTTTGCTGAATATTTCCAGCACTGTCTTTTTACTTTAGATTTCCTGCAGGCATGCAATTTTGTTTCCATCATTAAAATATTTTATTGGGTGGGTTTGGAGAAATTTTCTACTTCAGTGGGCCCAAACAAGGGGAACTTAATAGTAATCACTAGATCAAGGAATTTCTTTATGGAAAGAGCTGCAAGCCTGGAATTTGCCATATAGAGCATTTGAAAGAAAGAAACTGAGGTCACCAGTGGCTGCTCCAGAGCTTGCAATGATTGCTAACAACTGTGAGGCCCTTTTAAATCATTCCAGTAAGTTTTTTTTAATAGTGGGCATGACCACACTGTCTAATCATGAAGAAGGTATGAAAATCCAATGGAAAGGTTTTTTCTTTTAAAATGTTGCATTAAACAACGTTTCTCCCCAACACCGCACCCCCCCCCCCCCCCCCCCCCCCCGCAGCCCACTGCTCTCATATCTCTTTCTTCGCTGTCGTCCTCCATCACCAAGTGTCACAGGGCTCTCATCCCATCCTGTACCCTTTCTCCTCACCTACTGTCACAGGTATCTTAATCATCTATGTGCATGTGAGAGTACATAGTATAAAATAAGAATAGAATGGTGAACTCACAATAAAAATCAAAACAGTTTAATACTAAGATAAATGGGAAGATTAAAATGTTTAACTTTTTTAATTATGTGTTAATAGCCACACCTGGACAGACTGCTTTTATTTTTTAATACTAGGGCTTGCTTTAGTAGCCCAGTGTATGACAGGGAAACCTAAATTCATAGTCGGAGTCATCCAGAGTTCTTCACAGAACCACACCATACAGAACAAGGCCATTCATCCTGTCATGTCTACACTAGCTCTTCAAATGTGCATAATTACCTAATGACAATCCCCTGCTTTTTCCCAATACCTTTGCACTTTATTTCTATCCAAATAGTCATTTAATATCATCTTGAATGCTTCAACTGAACCTGCCTGCACAATACTCCCAGGCAACAGATTCCTTACCTTGGTAATTTGCAGTGTGAAAAAGTTTCCTTCTCACCTCACGTTTGAAATTGATTGAATCATTGAGGAAACAGGGCAGAGCTTTAGAGTAGGAGTGAATGGATATGACTGACTGTCTCCCACAGGTACAGATGGGAAGCAGATTGTGAGGCAGAGAAGGAAACAAACCATTTGGTTATGAATCCAAGACACAATACTGTTGCAGCATTCCCTTCCAATGTTTCAGAGAATTTCATGTGAATGGTGTTTTGCAATTACTGGTAAACTAGGCTACATGGACATTCTATAACTCTCAAATTGATTAGTGTTAAATGTAATCCACTTTGCCTGTCAAGGTATACCGTAAAATCACTGGAGCAACAACCAGCATATCTGATCCTAGAGTGGATCAGCTTCTTCATGCCTATGACACAGTTTGTTTTTGTTTTTACAGATTTTAGCTTCATTATCAGAATTAAGGGCTGAAAAATCAAATTTAAAAATTTCATGCTGTGCAAATATCCAGGGTAGGGAGAAAAGAAGCCATTTTAAGTTAAGGGGATGGACAATTATGGTTCTAACTGGCCTAGCAAATTAATTCTTAAGAAATGATTTGATCTGTTCTTTCCACTAATGGGTTAGTGTACTTGACATTCATGATGTTAAGAGTGAAACAGATAACAATTGCAGCAGTTTCAAAGAAAAGTTTAATGTGAAGTTGCTGCAGGTACAAATCTTAATGAATGATGAATCCAGAATTTTTTTGTTTTGAAATGTTGATTTAACTTTTGATTTGTTCTCGGTGTAGTATAGAGCAAAACTGAACTGGAACTCCCTACATATGTCCATGACACCACTCATGTCCTCCTCCACCACCTCCAGAACTTCCAATTCCCTGATCCCCAACTCATCTTTTTTACCATGGATGTCCAGTCCCTATACACCTGCATTCCCCATACAGATGGTGTAAAGGCCCTCCACTACTTCCTGTCCTGCAGGCCCGACCAGTCCCCCTCCACTGACACCCTCATCTGCTTAGCCGAACTCATCGTCATCCTCAACAACTTCTCTTTCAATTCCTCCCACTTCCTACAGAGAAAGGGGGTGGCCATGGGTACCTGCATGGGCCCAAGTATGCGTGCTTCTTTGTAGGATATGTGGAACAATCCCTCTTCCAAACCTACACCGGCGCTATCCTCCACCTCTTCCTCCGTCACGTTGATGACTGTTTCGGCACCACCTCGTGTTCCCACGAGCTTGAACAGTTCATTCACATCACTAACACCTTCCACCCCAATCTTAAGTTCACCTGGGCCATCTCTGATGTGTCTCTCTCCTTCCTGGACCCCTCTGTCTCCATCTCCGGCAAAGAAACACCTAGAAACCAATATCCGTTTCAAGCCCGCTGACTCCCATAGCTACCTAAAATACACCACCTCCTGCAAAAAATGTCATACCCTATTCCCAATTCTTTCACTTCTGCCGCATCTGCTCCCAGGATGAAGCACTCCACTCCCGTACATCTCGGATGTCCTCGTCCTCGTCCCCGTTTTTCAAGGACCGCAACTACTCCTCCCCACCCCACAGTGGTCAAGAATGCCCTTGACTGTGTTTCCCGCAACTTGTCCTCACATACCACCCCGTCAGCCTCCGGATCCAACGCATCATCCTCTGACACTTCTGCCATCTGCAGTCCAACCCCATCACCAAAGACATTTTCCCTCACCACAGTTATCTGCTTTCCAGAGGGACCACTCACTCTGTGACTCACTTGTCCACTCCACGCTCTCCTCCAGCCCCACCACACCCGGCACTTCTCCCTGCAACCACAGGAAGTGCTACAGCTGCCCCTACACCTTCCCTCCTCACCCCCATCCCAGGCCCCAAGAAGACTTTCCACATCAAGCAGATGTTCACCTACACATCTGCTAATGTGGTATACTGCATCCACTGTTCCCATTGTGGCCTCCTTTTACATCAGGGAAGCCAAATGGAGGCTTGGGGACCACTTTGCAGAACATCTATGCTTGGTTCGCAATAAACAACTGCACCTCCCAGTCGTGAACCATTTCAACTCCCCCTCTCATTCCTCAGACGACATGTCCAGCCTGGGCCTCCTGCAGTGCCACAAAGATGCTACCCGAAGGTTGCAGGAACAGCAACTCATATTCTGCTTGGGAACCCTGCAGCCCAGTGGTATCAATGTGGACTTCATAAGCTTCAAAATCTCCCCCCAACCCATCCCAAAACCAGCCCAGCTTGTCCTCGCTTCCCTAACCTGTCCTTCCTCCCACTTATCCCCTCCTCCCACCTCAAGCCCCACCCCCATTTCCTACCTACTAACCTCATCCCACCCCCGACCAGCCTCCCTGGACTGACCTATCTCCTCCCTACCTCCCCACTACACTCACTTTTTACTGGCTCCATCCCTGCCTCTTTGACCTGTCTGTCTCATCTCCACCTATATTCTCTTCTATCCATCTTCTATCTGTCTCTCCCTATTTATTTCAGAACCCCCTTCCCCTTCCCCATTTCTGAAGAAGGGTCTAGGTCCGAAACGTCAGCCTTCCTGCTCCTCTGTTGCTTAGCCTGCTGCGTTCATCCAGCTGTACACCTTGTTATCTAGTATTTCTCCAGCATCTGCAGTTCCCACTATCTCTGGAATTTGTGACCATTTGTTCTCAATATTACATTTGTGCATATCATGGGATGAAAGAATCTTCTCTTCACAGACTTGTCAGGGCAGAAAATAAGTACAAGCACAGATAATTACGTATTGAATTATTTGCATTTGATGTAACTAGTGTATAACTTTTTATGTTAAAAATGTGAGGCAGCTGTCCAAATTCAGCCTTGTTCTGGAAAGTTGTTTCCCAGCAGTGCGTTATGAATTAAGGAGATCTCTGGAGTGAATTGCGATGGGGCAAAAACAGTTGAGCTTTTCCCTGACCATTTTTAAAGAATAATTCTTACTTAACTTCTGAGGTGCAGAGAAAATTCTCACCCCCTTCACTGATCTCACTTGGCACCAAATCCATATTGTAAAATTTAACTCTGTCATCCTCACAAACTGACTTGACCGGAAGCTGAATTTAAAGGGGCACTAAGTACAGGTAGTTGAGTTTTTAGGATTGGATGTGAATAGCACAATTCCCAACTAGTTCTGAACTTCCATTTTGTTCAGTTTCTTCTTTCCCTCCCCAACCCTGTACATACCACCTGCTCTGCTATTGCCTTTAAGAACTGATAAGTTTTTGCTTATTTAGAGACAAAGGGAGAGTTAGTCGTTGTAGTAAGGAAACAAAGCATTTTTCCAGAGTATGTGACAGAATAATGAACAGCTATGTCCAAAAGCAAAAGCAGGTAAAACAAAACTAAGACCAACACATGGCAAAATAAATAGAACTGATCTGGGGAACAAAGATTGTTTTGAGATATGTACTACACAAAACCAAAACACTTGAGTGCTGGAGATTTGAATTCAAAAAAAGTGTTCTGGAGAATCTCAGCAAGTCTGGCAGCATCAATGGTGAGAGAAATATTTGACATTTTGAATCCAAGTCTTGGAACTCAAAATATTAACTTGGTTTCTCTTTCCAATTATGCTGCCAGCCTGCTCAGTTTCTCCTGCACTGTGTCTATTTGCAGACAGGTTTCATGGTCTGACATTATTGAACTCAAGATACTTTACACCCTTCTGGACTAAAAATATTATCAGAAGATGAGGTGCTGTTTCTTAAGCCTGCATTCAGCTTCATTGTAAAATTCTGGTAGGCAGAGGACAGAAATTTGAGCTTGACTGCAAAGCAGTAACTTGAAAATGCTAGCAACTGGAAGCTTGAGAGTGTGCTTGTGGACTGAATGCAGGTGATTTGCAAAGTGATCACTCAAACTGTTTGTTTTCCCATTGTAGAAGAGATTGCATTTGAGGGAGCAAACACCGTGCACTTAATGGGAAATAAAAAGTGCAAATAAATTGCACAAATAATTTGAGTCACTTGCACAAGATTTAACACATCCTTGCAATTTAGCAAATGTTCCAGGATGGGAATGTGTTCCTGTGGTCAGAACCTGAGTAAGTTGGGCATGTACATTCGAGTTTAAAACAATGAGTGATGACCTCATTGGAATAGACAAGATTCTGCTTGGGCTTGATAGACATTCAAATGTTTCCACCAGCAATTTATGGAGATCGTCTCAGGATGTGCAATTGATCACTAAGGATTGAGATAAGGAGAAATTTCTTCACTTGGGGTTGCCATGGTCGTTGTTATTTACATGATTCAGATTTTTTTTGTGACTCTGAATCAAAGGCTGTGGGGGTTGTGTAGGAAAGTGGAAATGAGGCATAACATTAGGTTTGATAATATTTAACGATAGAACAGGCTTGAGGGGCCCTTTTGCTTTTCTGCTGTATTTCTTGTGTAACGTGCCTGCTCAATGTCAACGCAAAGAACAACCTCAAATCCGTTTGGTTGATTTTGTAGCATTGTTGCTTATTAAACCTAAAACTGCAGCTTTTGCTGTCAGAGTATCCCAATCTGTTTATATCTGTCACTGCTATTGTGGAGGATTCTGCAAACTATTTGCTGTTCCATTTAACTAATTTCTCTGATATATCAGATTAATGTTCACAGCATGATTTTAGCTTCCATCATGGAGTATTAATATATAGTAGTGCTGACTGAGTTTATTAGCGCTGGATAATTATTTTCGTGCTTATGGTTATTAGTTTTGTTTATAATACAATAGTACTGCCAAAAAAATGGCCAATAAGTCATGAAATTATGTAGGAGGAGGCAAATTGATGTCCAATCCGAAAGTGAAGGGACAGTGAATGTGTGAGAGAGAGAGAGAGATAATGGGAACTGCAGATGCTGGAGATTCCAAGATAATAAAATGTGAGGCTGGATGAACACAGCAGGCCAAACAGTTAGAGATGAAAGACTTCTGGTTGCATATCTATGTAGCATAATAGATAAAGCAAGTGAACTGGGCAGACAAATCTAATTTAACAATAATCTAGCTATCGTCTATACTGTGTAAAAGTTGACATTCTAAAACTAAAATGTTAGCCAAATTGTAGGCTGTCGATTTTTGCATGTTTTTAGATGGGTCGGAATCCAACCTGTACCGTCATCTTGTATAGTTGTCAGACTGGACACTATTCCTACTAAAATTGCCCCTAAAAGTTCAAAATAAGTCAAAAAATATATTATTGTAACTACCATTACTTCGTGATGCCATGTTGTTGTATTAGTTAGTGGAATTGACTAAAATGCAGTGGTTCTAGTGAGATAGTGGACTTGACTTTGCCTGTCGATGTGCACAAACAAGGAGCTAAACAGCAGCCTTCGATTGTGTTCTATAATTCTACCAATGAACAGATTCACAGGGTGCCTGAGTAGTGAGTATAAAGACTTTGGATTCTTTGGCTAAAAGTCAAGAGGTGACGTGCACAGGATTTACTATCAGTTCAATACATGCAATATTACAACTAAAATCTAATTGGTAAATATTAATATTATAGGATTTTTACAAAGGGCAACGAAGTTGTGAAAGAAAAGGATGTAACAGTGTTGATAGATACAATGATCACGATTGAAAGATGTGATTTCAGCAAAAATGTGTAGACGGTACAAACAGTGTGGGTAGAATTAAGGATCAGTAAAGGACAAAAAGACCCTGGTATGAATTGTCTACAAATATTCTGATGGAAATAATGAGGACGTACTAGTAGAGATCAGGGAAGCAAACAGCAAAAAAGGTGGTTATCATGGAAAATTTAAACCTAAGACAGGCTGGAAAAGCTGAAATGGTAAAGACAATTTACTTATGTGCATTTTAAATGTCAAAGGAATACTGTACATTGGATTTAGTGTTGTGTACAAAACCATTTTTAGTTAACAATCTGATGGAGAATTGCATATTTAGTGATGATAATGATTGAGTTTTGATACTATGTTTGAAGAGGAGAATCTTAAATCAAGACTTCAGACTTAGGTACAGAAAACTTTTTCAGAGGTGAGAAATAAATTGACAATAATAAAAGATTTTGAGATACAAATCAACTGCGAACACGATAGTTTACTATCTTGAGTTGAATGATATATCCTATTTATAACTTATACTAAGTACCTAGATCCTCAAGTTTTAAAAATGGCAGAAACTAAGGCATTATGGTTTCTCTTCCTCTGTACATAGTATTTTAATAAATGGGGCATATTTAAAAAGCATAAATCAGCGGTAAAGCAAATATAAATAATAACGTTTTTTGTGATTTTTTTTCTATATCTTTTTTAGGTGAAGTCAGTGATCAATCTTCTTTTTGCTGCTTATACTGGAGATGTGTCTGCACTGAGAAGGTAATATTTAGAGTTTCAAAGATTGCTTCACAAATGAGGCTACATGTTGTGTTTAGCCAAATAGAAATGGTGCATGGACCTGTGTTTGCAAATGCCTCTATAAAATAAATCTGAATGTTAAATTATTTTGTCAGTATTATACAGCCCAAAATGCTGTAAGTTTTCAGTGTCCACAGTAGGCAGAAAACCTACTACTTCCATCTAGAATTGTTTCTGTGCATGTTCAGCCTTCCCTTTGTGAATAACTAATCTCAGTTGACAGTTGAAGAACAAAAAAAGGATTTAATAAATCAGTTATTATTATCATTGCCAAAGAGCTATTACAAAATCCAGTCTCTTGGTCACAAATCAATGTAACTGCTAAGCTGTAGAACTGCAACTGTATTAACTATTTTGGCCCACTGATTACAGTAGATTAAAAAGAATTATCGGAGACATTGTTTGCCGTAGCAATAAATGCTACCACTGAATAACTGTAGTTCCTGTCTGTTGAGGTCACACTTTGAATGTAATTTTAAGCTTCATACTTGGGTGCTATTTTAGTCACTGTATTTGTAAAAAGTTGCTTTCTTAAGCATTGTAAGTGGATACTGTTGAATGTAACACGCTGTTAAGTGTACTAAAACCATTGTAACCTTGAGTATTTTTCTACTTGTTGAAATCTTTTATTCATAGCTCCATCCATTTGTTCTTGGCTCCATTCTTTCACCAAGTCTGTCACAACTAAAAAGAAATGCTCATTATGAGTTACAAATAGTGTAATTTGAAAGCTATGAATTTCTGCAGTGTAACTTTAATCTCTTTTAATATTGGATTATCGTGCTGTATTTACAAAATATTCTGACATTTAACAGCAATAGAAGTGGGTGCAGCTCTTTTGTATTTGCTGTATATTTTGTGAATAGATGTTTTAGTTGCACGAAAGATTTCTTTAAGCTCTACATTTGATTGGAATGTACTGCTTTTCAATGAATGGAAGTTTTGGAAACTCAAAACACAGATCAAGATGACATGGTCGGGCAGTTAAATAAATTTCTGGGAATGATAGTTACAATGTCATCAGATCAAATTTTGTTAAAATGAAATAATTTTACATGGTATATATTGAAAATGACTATATAAAGCTTATTGAAATTTAGAGAACTAGTCATATACTTTGCAGGTTACATTGCTAATTTCGTGATATGGTCTGTGTTTTCTTCCTGTGATAAAATAAGCAGTCATGTCTCAAATGCTACCATAAAAGATGTAGGAGGAAGTAGATCATGTATACGCAGGAGCATAATGTCATACAGCACGGAAACAGATCCTTCAGTCCAACCAGTCCATGTCAATCATGATGCCAAACTGGACTAATCCTATCTGTCTGCTGCTGGATAATATCCCTCCAAACCTTTCCTATTCATGTAGTTATCCAAATGTCTTTTAAACATTGTAATTGTACCCACATTCACCACTTCCTCAGGAAGACTATGCCATAAGTAAACCATCCTCTGTAAACAAATTTTTTTTATTTATTTCATTATTTTTAAAATCTTTCTCCTGTCACCTTAATGTGCCCCCTAGTCTTGAAATCCCACATCCTAGTAGACTATTCAACCCATCATGTCTGTTCCAGTACGATCATGACTAATCATAGACTTCGCTGTCTTTTATTCGCCCCTTCCACACAACTCTCTATGCCAATGGTAATCAGAAATCTATTGATCTTTACCTTAAACATATTCAAAGACTGAGTCTCATTTGTATTTATTGTCTCTATTTGTAACTCATAATGAGCATTTAATTTTTTTAGTTGTGACAGACTTGGTAAAAGAATGGAGCCAAAAACAAATGGATAGAGCTATGAATAAAAGATTTCAACAAGTAGAAAAATACTCAACAAGGTTACAATGGTTTTAGTACACTAACAGCACATTACATTCAACCGTATCCGCTTACAATGCTTAAGAAAGCAACTTTTTACAAATACAGTAACTAAAATAGTACCCAAGTATGAAGCTTAAAATTACATTCAAAGTGTGACCTCAACAGACAGGCACTACAGTTATTCAGTGATAGCATTTATTGCTATGGCAAACAATGTCTCCTATAATTCTGTGTCAACTGTGGTAGAGAAGTGCAAAGGTTCACAACTCTCAATAAAATAACTTATCACCTTGGACCTTAGAGCTATCCCCCTAATTTTAAATTGTGCCCCCAGGTTTTAGACTCTATTCAGGACAAACTCTTATCTGTATCCACTCTGCCTATCCTATTTTTGTAGGTTTTTAATGAGATCACCCCTCAAACTCGATAGAATACAAGCAAAAAGACACAGAGCTGTACAACATGGAAACGGACCTTTCAGTCCAACTCATCCATAGTAGTCAGGTATCCGAAATAAATCTAGTCTTATTTGGCAGATATCCCTCTAAATCATTCCTATTCATGTACCCATCCAGATGCTTTTTACATTTTATAATTGTACCAGCCTCCACCACTTCCTGTGGCAGCTTATTCCATATATGCACCACCGCTGCATGAAAATGTTGCTCCTTAGGTCCCTTTTTAAATCTTTCCCCTCTCACCTTAAACCAATGCTCTCTAGCTTTGGACTCCCTTACCCCTGGGAAAAGACCTTGTCTATTCACCGTATCCATGCCCCTCATGATTTTATAAAGCTCTACTAAGGTCACCCCTCAGCCTCCGATGCTTCAGCAAAAATAGTCCCAGCCTATTCAGCCACTCCCTGTGGCTCAAACCGTCCACCCTGGCAACATCCTTGCCAATCTTTTCAGAACCCTTTCAAGTTTCGCAACATCCAAATAGCAGGGAAATCAGAATTATGTGCAGTATTCCAAAAGTGGCCTCACCAATATCCTGTACAGCTGCAACATGACTTCTCAACTCCTACACTCAATGCACTGAGCTATAAAGGCAAGCATACCAAATGCCTTCTTCACTATCCTAACTACCTGTGAATCCACTTAAAAGGAACTACAAACCTGCACTCCAAGGTTTCTTTGTTCAGCTACACTCCCCAGGACCTTATCATTAAGTGTATAAGCCCTGCCCTGGTTTGCCTTTCAAAATGCAGCACCTCACACTTATCTAAATTAAACTCCATCTGCCACTCGTTGACCCATTGGCCCATCTGATCAAGATCCCATTGTATTCTGTACTGTGAATCATCTTCACTGTTCACTACATCTCCAATTTTGGAGTCATCTGTAAACAAACATACTTAACTATACCTGGATGTTCATATCCAAATTATTCATATAAATGACAAGAAGCAGCGGATGGTAAGGAAAAGCCAAGGAACCTCTCATCAGTGGTGGGCAAGTTGTTGGAGATCCTGAGGGACAGGATTTACATGTGTTTGGAAAGGAAAAGACTGATTAGGGAGGGTCAGCAAGGTTTTGAGCATGGGAAATCATGTCCCACTAACTTGATTGAGTTTTTTGAAGAAATAACAGATGACTGAGGGTAGAATGGTGGATATGATCTGTGTGGACTTCAGTAAGGCATTCAACAAGATTCCTCATATAGACTGGTTAGCAAAGTTAGATGACAAGGAGGACAAGCCATTTGAGTACAGAATTGACTCAAAGGTAGAAGACAGGGTGGTGGTGAAGGGTTGTTTTTTAGAATGGAGGCCTTGATCAGCAGTGTGCCAGGTGGATTGGTGCTGGGTCCACGGTTTAGTTTGCCTAATTTGTCCTCTAGGGACAGTCTTGCCACACTGGAAATGCAGTGGCTGAACCTTTGTTGCACTTTCTTTTGTGGCAATATCTTCCCTGAGATATGGCGACACAAACAGCACATAGTACTCTTGCTGCTGTATCACCAATCTCTCTTGTACAATTGAAACAATACGTCTCTACAAATGTAAAATATCACTTTAAAATAGTCTTTCCTTTCCCAAGACATACAATTGCATTTTTAAAAATGCCTATTTTGCAGCTACTTGGATTAAACTTCATGCTGATGTAGCTCACTCAAAGATAGTAAAAACTGCTGATGTACTAATCTGTTCAGCTTAAACTTTCCTTGTATTTTAACATTCCAAATATGGAGGATACACGCAGTGCCTTCTGATTAGCCCAGAATTTGTCTCAAACCAATAATGATCAACATTCTGTACTAACTGAAAGGGCACTTGTGGTTCATTTGCAGCCACTGGGACACCTGCCACTCTGTCTGTGGGTAATATTCAGGGACTGCAGCCCTCTCTCTATGTATGTGAGCTTGACTTAATAGGCTGCCAATTCAGGATGGTGTGCCTTTGTAAGAAGAAAGTTCTTTTTCAAAAAAAAAGTTTAATTATGTATGTCGGGTTGCTTTATGGTAAAGTAATCACGAACCAAAATAAAAATGACTGTCTTAAAGCCTCTAACATTAACTTAATTAGCGCTTCCACTTTATCCAAGTGGAAATAATTGTAGGAATAGATGGTCACATGGAAAAAGTGACCACAGCCTGAGAAACCAGAAAGCATTTAGGTTCCACATACATTAACAGTTTGCATTCAAAATAAAATCTCGTGGATTATTTTAATTTAATACAAACAGAAACGTAAGGCAATTTAATGTTTTGTTTTAGACCAAGAAACTATTAAAAACAGTTATCTTTATTTTGTTCCAGATTTGCTTTGTCTGCCATGGACATGGAGCAGAGAGACTATGATTCACGCACGGCACTGCATGTAGCAGCTGCAGAAGGTAAATTTCACTTGCAGAGCTAACAAACCCTGAAGAGTCAGGTTATGTAACTCAGTGTAATTGCTGTATTTTGATTTATAGGTCACGTGGAGGTGGTTCAGTTTTTGTTAGAAGCATGCAAAGTAAACCCATTTCCTAAAGACAGGTGAGTTGGTCATAATCTAATGGTATTTAAGTTGCATAAAAGCAGTAAATTGTGCAAAGACTAGCCTTTAAATTAAGTCTCACTAACTTGATATAAAACAACTAGAAACTGCCTTTCTTGCAGAGCTTCTCCAGCAATTTTTGTGGAGAGGAACAAAGTGAACATTTCAAGTCCAATGTCTTTTCTTCAGAACTGAAGGGGAGGATTGGGGGAGGTATGAAAATGATAGGTTATTACCGTTGGAAGAAGTGAGGAGGAGCCAGTAGAACAGAAGCTTAGGCCAGGAAAAGATGTTGCAAACCAAAGGACAAGGAGTCATAATGGTTCTAAAAGTAGACAAAGATTTGGAAAAGGTGTTAAAAGCAGAATATTGGCTGGCTGTGCTGTAAGTAAAACCATAAACAAGATGTTAGTGGGTGTGTAATCAAAATTGGGGCGTTGCTCACGGTCCAAAGTTGTTGAATTACCATTAAGTCGAGAAGGCTGTAAAGTGCTATTCCTCTATTTTACACTGGTCTTCACTGGAACAAGCCTAGGACAAAAATTTGAAGGTGAGAGCTAGAGAGTGTATTGAAATGGCAGGTACCTGGAAAATTAAGATTATGCTTGGGGACTGAGCAGAGGTATTTGACAGAGCAGCCACCCACTTTGTGTTTTGTCTCCGATACAGAGAAGACAGCATTGCGAGCAGTGGTTTACATAAGACTAGATTGAAAGAAGTACAAATCAACCACTGAAACTTTGGAAGGCTTTTTTTTGGGAGGGGTCTTTGGGTGGTGGGACAAGAGGAGGTAAAAGGGCTGGTGTTGTACAGGAAGGTGCTGTAGGAGATGGATGAGATGATAGTGGAGTGGACAGGGCTTACTGAGAGAAAACTTCCTTCAGGGAAGATGGTTTGAAGATGTGTTTGGTGGTGGAGTAACAGAAATAGTGGCAGGTGGTGTGGGAAGTGAGCACTGGGGAACTCTTATCGCAGTTCTTGGTAGAGGAAGGGGTGATGGCCCAAATGCTGGAAATGCATCAGATGTTGTTGAGGCCCTGCCAACTAAAGTGGTGGGGAATCCTTGATTTACACATCAGGCATGCCAGACTGTCATCTTAACATAGGCAGACTCTCAGAATCATACCTTACAGACAATTTCTCAGACATCACCATTACCATCCCTGAATATGTCCTATCCCACTTGCAGTTTTGGTGGCACAATGGTTTAGTCAGTTGGGAGTTGCCCAGGGAGTCCTCAACATTAACTCTGACCCTCATGAAGTCTTGTGGCTTCAGGTTAAACGTGGTCAAGGAAATCTCCTGCTAATTACCACATACTGTCCTTTCCTTCACTAATGAATCAGTGCTCTGCCATACTGCAAAGGTGTATGGGCCCTGACAGTGTTCTGGCAGTAGTACTGAGGACTTGTACCCAGAGCTTGCTGTTCCGATACAGATACCCAGGTGTATATCCTGTACACACAAAGTGGGACAAATCCAACCTGGCTAATTATGGCCCAATTGGTCTGCTCTTGATTATCAGTCAAGTGATGGAAGATGTCACCAACAGTGCTATCAAGGAGCCCTAGCAAAATTGGAATCAATGGGGGTATAAGGGGTGGGGGGGGAGAGCTGTCTAGTTGGAGTCCTACCTCGTACATAAATGGTTGTGGTTGTTGGAGGTCAGTCATCTCAGCTCCAGGACATCTCTGCAGGAGTTCCTCAGGGTTCTGTCCTAGGCTCAACCATCTTCAGTTGCTTCCCTCCATCATAAGATCAGGCATGAGGATGTTTGCTGATGATTGCAAAATGTTCAGCAACCATTCATAAACACTGAACCAGTTCATGTTTAAATACAACAAGATCCGGGCAACAGTTCAAGACGACAACTCACCACCACCACCACCTCAAGGGCAACTAGGGACGGGTAATAAATGCTGGCCAGTCAGTGATGCCCACATCCTATGAATGAATTAGAATTTAGAATGCAAGTAGATTTGCCAAGTGTGGTTTTCTGTATATGAAAGCATACTGACTCTGCTTGAACATGTTATGTATTTCTAAATGCTGTGCTGTTGCGGTCATTATGAAATATTACAATATAATAGACACCTACCCAGTAACAGATGTTACCCGTTTTTATTCTTCTTCCCTTGTTCAATAAAGGTATTATGCTGGCAGTTCTCCAATCCTCTGGGATTTTTTCCAAAATTTTAAGGAATCTTGAAAGATTATTACCAGTTCAACCTCTGTTGGTCGGTTCTTTAGTACCATATGATGTATCTCATCAGGTTCTCTAACTTGTGTCTTTTAAAAATCGTTTTAGGTGGGGCAATACACCAGTAGATGAGGCAATTCACTTTGGCCACCATGATATTGTAACAATCCTTCAGGAATACCAGAGCAAGTACATGCCCACAGAGGACTCGAACAATGGAAAAGAAAAACCCTCTAAAGAGAACTTAGACAGCATGGTATAGTTCAACACTATCAAACTGTTATTTTGTTCAGAACTACCAAAACTAAATTGAAGTTTGGGATTTGTACAAGTGTTGTGTTTTTTTTTCAAGCAATTGTTCTGGTGTTTTCTCCTTGGAACATTTTTGATGTAATCTTAGAAAATTATAGGCAAAATAGAAAGGATTGCCGGTATTCAGTTTGGTGCCTGAGGTCTGACTCTTAACATGATATATTGAGTTAGTTGTATGACAATTTCAAAGAAAGATAGAATAATCTCCATGGGAATTATAAGATTTAATATGTCTTCTAATCAATTATAAAATTGCCATGAAGTCGTAAATTATTATTAATACTAGTAAGCAATTTAGTCAATCAGATACTTGGGCCATTAACACTGGGAAATATCCAGCTTTAGTAAATGTGTAAGGAAATTATAGCTGGTGTGTTCTGTAAGTAACCTGTTGAAGCATCCCTGTAAAATGTGAATGAATATTAGTGTTCAGTATTAGGATTTTGTCCAGATGTTTTACAAATAGAGGCTATTTTACTTGCTCCTTTGAAATGTCTACTGTTCCCATTGTGTAAAAGTGTAGCAGTGAATCAACAGTTCAGTCAACAGTAACAGTATAATATTTGTTAAAAAACTCATTCAATATTAGTATCATGGCCAAGAAATGTAAAAGCTCAGATTCTACATGTGGGTTATGTAACTGTTTTGTTGCCTTTCAGTAGATTATTACTTTGACATTTCCCACTTAGTATAATTTTATTAATTTATTTTTAATTTCTTGTTAAAATATTGTTTCATTCACTTTTACTTTTTCCCCCACCTCTTATAAAGGTCCACTAAACAGAAGAGGCTTCATGTTTCATAACTGTAATTGTTTGTAAGTAAAGGCTTCCAACAAATGTAAATGATTCTGTATCAAAAATATTTAACCATCTATCAAGTTCACAATTCTTTCTCAGGAATAGGAATACTTATCAGCAAGTCTGGAATAAATATTCCTGAAAATTTACTTGTTTTACAAATACATAACTGTTCAAAAATGACTAACTATTTTTCTTTCAAGTACCAATGCAAGATTTTTAACTTTCTTGTGTTGGAACTGGTCCAATGACTTCCAGTAATGCTTAGTGCTGTACTTCAGAAAAATAGTTAAGATGTGTAGTCCTTGTTATTACTGCTTTTCAGAGCAGTTATTGTTATTTGAATTAAGGCTTGACTATTTTGTACAATCTGATTCCATTGGATCATGTTAATAGTCTGTGAACTTTCAAAAAGCATATGTAGTTCCAGACTGCATGGTTCATTGCTTTACATACAATACAGGCATAAATGGAGTTGAACCAGGAGAACTGCAGATGCTGCAAAACAAAAGTTGCTGGACAGTCTCAGCAGATCTGGCAGCATCTGTGAAGAGAAATCAGAATTAAGGATCTGAAATGTTGACTCTAGTTTCTCTTCACAGATGCTGCCAGACCTGCTGAGCGTTTCCAGCAATTGCTGTTTACATTAGCTGAGTTTGTTAGTTTACATCATTATGATTTCCTGGAAATGCAATTTTTTCTTGTAACAGTATCTATTATAGAGAGATTTTAAATCTATCACATAACAGGAAAAGGCATTTGAACCCTCAAAGTCTACTACTTCCATGGACCGTATGCAATGTGCTTGAACAGGCTAACCTAGTTAATCATCTGAAGTAATGCCTGCACACCCAAAGATAATTGAGCAGAATTAGAATCTTTATCATCCTATTTCTATTGGGGAATTTGACTTTATTTTCTTTTCTCCTACAAAAACTTGATGAAGGTACAGACAGTAATGCACAATGCTACAAGGGCTGTGGAACCCTGGACAAAAGTAAATTTGCATTTTATTTACATATAATTGGAGTTATTTCTTAACTGCTAACCTAGTTGGTGCATTCAAGAAAGTTTTCTCTGCCATGTTTTGTATGAATCATGTGTATTTGTGTAGGATTCCAGTTTAATAGTAGCATTTGATGCTTAATGTTGTGATGAAAGACCTGAACTGCCTAAGTTTGCTTTGTGCAATTGTCTGTGTATGTGAATACTTAGAATTGTATTAGATGGATGGGTAACATTTCAGCATATTTTGTTCATTTAAATTTTAAAATATATATTTCTATTCACTGCTGTAATTGCATTGTGAGTTGTTGCACTATAAAATGGATCTTTTCAATAATTGTACATGTTACTGTTATAACAGTCAAAACAGCCTGCTCATGCTTCTGCCTTTCTTGTTCTAGGGCAGGACTAGCCTCTGCTTATGTTTAAACTGCTATTTAAACTGTGACCGTAATTGTATTTTTCCACATTGTGACATGACTGCCTTTTCACGCATGGCAGATTGATGATGTTTAATGTACTTGCTAGCAGCAATCTATTTTCAGTGCACTGTTCCATATTTCAATCTGAAATGTTATTTTTGAAGTGTTGCTGGCAATGCAGGGTATTTATCTAAAAGAAGCAAATCAAGTGTGCTAAATGCACAAATAAAAACGCAAAACTCTTGTATTGTTTTCTTTCTCACATGCACCAAGTGTAGTGTCATGTACAAACAGAATTTCCACAAGGAACACAACTTTCCATAATCATTATTGATGGCTTTATTGGGTGGCATTTGTCAATAACAATCTGGAGTACATCTGTAAGAGATTTATTTTATGAAAAATAGCTTTTGTCCTCATTTTCTTCTTAATACACTCTCTGAAAGACAGTTCCACTTGCATCTCTGATACAACTGGGCAAAACTAATGCATTTTACACACTTTTATAATCCTATATTGTGTTAGGTTATTCTGCTATGGACAGTTATTTCAACCAGGAACACTGGTTGCGTTTTTTTCTTAGTGGCCAACTGGAGGAGAAAAACTAAGATGAGGTTAAATTATTTTCCTAGGAGCCCAGCTAACTTCAACTAAGTACTGAAGTAAAACTGAGCCTGGGGATTTCATGACCTGCAACAAGTGATGTCTTTACTCACCAAGCTGCTGAGCATTTAGCTTTTCTCATTTCCCGATATCACTGCAAAAAATCTTCTCGTGTTTTTCAGTTGCTAGACTGTAAACTTTGAGAAGCTTCGGTTCTCAGTCACCTTTTCAGTGGTACAAATGAAGCATCCTGAACAGTGAATAGACCTAAAAGAAAAACTTTGGCTTGAATCTTCCACTTTCTATATCTTCATGAACTGGACATACCTCAAGAAATGTAATGGGAAGTCCTAAGTGTTTACTGTGCAGAATTGCTTGGGAAGTTACCCAGTCTCCTGAATCCTCCAAAATAATCTGAATCACCATTGAGTCAAATCTGAGGGTTCAGACTTAACTAGATAATCACTCTGGTAATTTAGCTGGATAAAAGCCAATTATGACTGAGGGGTACCTATACTACTGACCCTACTCTTTGATTGTCCAACCACCCCCAACCCAGTTACTCCAATACACGCCCACCATCTACCCCCTCACCCATGTGACTTACATACTTCACTCCAATAGGTTTTGGACATTTTGAACTAGTTATTTAGCAGGTAGTGCCAGAAAAAGGAATCTTCTATGAAGATTCTCTGTGCTGCTCCCTATAAGGATTCCCAGATTGTGAGCATTCTGTCATATTCGCCATCTGGTCCAAAAGATTGGAGGTAAGCAATTAAAACTTCTTCATATTCTGATGGGAAATAGTGTTATCAACCCACATCCAAAGATTTGGACCTTTGTTTTACTCTGTATGTGAAGTACGCTACTGGTAGCGTGACTTCTAGTAATTTTGACTAAAATTACATGTCTGCTCTGTTCCTTTGCTACAAGAATAATACCTTATATTCTTCAGTATTTTAAAACAAACTATACTACTAAAGTATTGTTTCATTGCCTTGAAATTTTGAAGCAATAGTGATCATGTCTGAACTTCCTGTGAAATTTTGCATATTTTTATTTATACTGTGCTTTCCTGAACACACACACTTCTAATTCTGCATGAGAAAAATGAAAAACAAGCTTCCCCCCCCCCCCCCCCTAGTGTTTCCTTGTAGGTATAAGTTTCAAACACTTTTTAGTCAATTTGACCAAAGATCCTCTTTTAGCAGGCAAGATTTTCAATCAGGAGCCTGCTTTTCCAGTGCTGAATTCTAAAACTGAAGTCTTCAAATCCAGCTGGGCTTGAGATTGTTAGCAGACTTGGGCAAAAGTGGACAATATTTTTACACAAATAACCTTCAGGAAATGCTAGGGGACTGAAGGAAATCCTTATCAGTCAGGAAATGGTATTGGGGAAATAGATGGGATTTAAAAACCCAGGACAAAATGCTGCGCAACCCAGAGTACTTATGGGAAGTGGCCCGAAAAATAACTGCATTAGCGATCATTTTCTAGCATTCTGTAAACTCGGGAAGAGTTCTAATGGACTAGAAGGTAGCTAACGTAGCTCCACTCTTTTAAAAAAGGGAACGAGAAAATGGGGAAATTATAGGTGGTTAGCCGATATGGGGAAAATGCTGGAGTCAGTTATTACGGATGTAATACTGAGCATTTGGAAAGTAGCGACAGTCTGTTCTGGTCAGCATGGATTCACTAAAGGGAAGTCATGCTTGATACATCCTCGTCCACTCTACTGGTCAAATCCTCAAAGTGCAGAGGATTTATCAGTAGATGGTGTACCTGGACTTTCAAGAGGCTTTAACAAGGTTCCACCTGAGATTAGTGAGGAAAATTAAAGGTCATGCTATCGGAGGTAATGTTTTCTATCCACTTCAATGCTAGTTGTCAGACAGGAAGTAGAGAGTTTGAATAAATGGGGTTCTTTTCAGAGTGGCAAGCAGTGATGAGTGGGGTATCACAGGGTTTGGTGTTGGGACTTAAGCTGTTCACAAATACATTTGACAGTTTGGTGGAAGGAATTGAATGCAATCTCTCCAAACTTGCAGATAACACTAAGCTGGGTGGCAGTGTGTGCTGTGCTGAGGATGCTAAGAGGCTGCAGGGAGACTGGCTGAGTTGGTGAATACTTAGCAAATGAAATACAATATGGATAAATATGGGGTTATCCATTTGGGTCACAAAAACAGGAAGGCAGATTATTACCTGAATGGTGGTAGTTTAGGAAAAGATAAGGTGCAACAAGACCTGGGTATCATGGTGGAACAGTCGCTGAACGTTGGCATGCAGGTGCAGCAGGCAGTGAGGAAAGCTAATGGCATGCTCTCACTCTGTGAGAGGATTTGTCTTGCTGCGGTTACCCAGGACCTTGGTGAGGCCACACCTTGAGTACTGTGTGCAGTTTTGGCCTCCTGCTCTCAGGAAGGGCATTCTTATTGTCGAGAGAATCCATTGATGATTTACCAGACTGATTCCTGGGATGGCAGGAAACACTGCATTGGCTGGGCTTGTACTCACTGGAATTTAGAAGAATGAGGGAGGCTTTCATAGTAACACAGAATCCTGATGCTGGGCAAGTCCAGAACTGGGGTGGGGGTCACATTCTAAGAATAAGGGGTAAGCCATTCAGGACTGTGGTGAGGAAAAGTTTCTTCACACAAGTTGTGAACCTGTGGAATTCTCTCCCCCGGAAGCTGTTGGGGCCATTGGATATATTCAAGTGGGAACTGGATATGGCCCTTGCAGCTAAAAGGTTCAGGGAGTATGGAAAGAAATGGAAATTGGATACTGAAATTGCATGATCAACCACCATCATCTTGAATAGTAGTGCAGGCTCAAAGGGCTTAATGCCTATTCCTGCACCTATTTTTCTGTTACACTCAGAATTCTAGGCACTACAAAGATGGTGATCATCCATTGCATAGATCCTCGGTACGAATACAAGTACTGAAGTGTAGAATGGGGCTGTAATCAGCTTTCTCTGTTCCATATGCTGTAATGCAATGCAAGTTTGGATTGCTACTATGTTACTGGCTAATACAAAACTATCTTTGAAACTGCAATTGCTCTTCATTCCACATGCTCCCACAAATATCTAAAATACATCAGGTTACAAGTAATATCAAGTTAGTCTTGTGTCTCATTTTACTCCTCTGCCTTAACGTAGTTCAGGAGCTAGGCTAGTTTGTTATTTCACTTGCTTTGTTTTCATGCATTTGACTTCCAAGATTTGTCAAGGGTATCAAATCTTCTGTTAGATTTAGCCAATCTGTCTGAGGTTGATTTTTAATTACTGTAGTTTACCTGGGAGTTTAGTGATAGGACTAGGTGTTGAACCAAATGGATTTTGACATCACTTGGTTGTAATGCTGGATTGAAAATGAATACCCACTACACTGCACACTTTAACAGAGTTATTGAGATAAGAATGCTGAAAAGTAGTAAAGCAAACAGCTCTTAAGAGGATGAATGTTTTTTTCCACATTTGAGCAAGTAATGGTGGCAGTTGTTTTAAAGTGTGCTCACTTGTTTGAAATGTGACGTGGGCATGACATTTGTGTGGTGGGGTTGGCGTATTGAAAAACCGTGGTTTCACTGCTCAGCGTGGATATAAAATAATTACCTAGTTTAGAAATCCAAGATTTTTGTTAAAATGTTCTGTTAGTGCCACAGATCTGCACAGAACTGCTTAATATCAGTAAAACATGGAAATGTTCAGGCACATGATATTAAGTTTGGTTAGAAACGTAATAGGATGATTAATGTGACTATCCATTTACATTAAAACTGAACCTGTTTCAAACAAGTACTCTGGTGTTGTTTCAAATCAGAAAATTATGGCAAGTATTTTGTCATTTGATTTGTGTATAAACAGTGCGACAATTTCCTTCTAAATGCCATTTTTAGCATTGGGAAACATCATAAGACAGTTAACAATGGCACCCCAGCCCAAAATTGACCATTGTGCTGAAGGAGGTATTCAGACATGACCTGAAAATTGGGCAGAAAGTTAAGTTTCAGAAATGCCTTAAAAAGTCAATGGGAAAATGTATGTCAGATTTAAAGTTAAGGACTTAGAAAATTAAGGGCACAGCTGCTTCCAGTTGAAGTAGGGAATGCACAAGAGTTCAGAGTTGGGGTAATTGAATATTTTTGATGTGCTGAAGGTTGTTCCAGAGGGAATGAAGCTTTGGAATATGAGCTGAAGAATTTTTTAACTTGTTGGAGAATCAGGACCTCCTTAGGACAAGGAATTAGGTCAGTGAACGAGAACGGTGGAAGGAAAGCTTGATGTGGGATACAAGTAGAATATTGAACGTGCTCTAATTTTGACAATGGGAACTGGGAAACTTGTAGGTGCTACTGCAATAATCAAGGCTAACAGTTACAGAAGTGAGATCTGAAGCTTTCATTAACAGGTGAGTGGAAGAAGATGGCAATGAGTGAGACGATAAGTAGTCTTAAAGATGGGAGCCAGTGTTTGACAGTTGATACTTAAAAGGGGATATGGTATGGTAACATTATAAATTAGCACAAACATTAGAATGAACACACATTGCCAGTAGGCTCTGTACAAAGAACTAAGTAGCTATTTCAAATTCTGAATTTAGTCAGAAATGTGTCCATTAGAACCAGGTGTCTTCAACAATGAAGCTGAGGAGGAGAAAGGGCAAAGGATCCTAATAGACAACCTAGGATAATGTTAGGCAGGACAGGAGCTTTAAGAACTCCAAGCCCAAGAGCCATCTCTCAAGTCTTGATGAACAAAAGGAAATTGGTTAGTTTGCTTTAAAAGAATCACAATAGAACAGCCAAATTTAATGGTACAGTTAGTATTTAAGTTCAAGAAAATATGAAAATGATACAAATACTCTAAACGTGAACAAATGGTTTCATGCTGTAGCTACTTTATCTTTGCAATGTTTACATGAAAAATGTCATTATTTACATTGAAGCTCAGTTTTGGGCTACTGTAGCAGCTTCCAAACAAGACATCCATAACTTGTCGATTCACAGTTACGAAGAGGACCTTGGTTAACTTGGATATGTTGAACACATCTTTTTTTAAAAAAAACAAGACAATTAGTATTCAGGAGACTGAACTGTTTCACTGCAACAATTCAATATTTTGAAATCTCAACATTGCTGCATAAAATTATACAAATGCCTTTTGAAGAAGTATTTATGAATCTTATTGTCCTTAAAGAGAAGGTGGTTGTTCCCCATTAATTATTCCCAAGAACCTTTAGCGTAGTTTCAAGTCAACTTAGGCATTTAGTCATTCAACTAGAGGGTTCCTGACTTCTGCAGGTGTCATCTGGCCAGCTTTTCAGTACTAGCAGTACCATTAGGAGCCGACAGCACTGCTGGTTGTACACAAAGCCCCAGGTTAAGGAACTGGTTTGGAGACTTGAAATTGAGGCAAATAGGACAGGAGCCCTGGGTTAAGGAAAGGTGACCACTGGAGGGAGAGGGGGTGTGGTATAAAAGGGGCAGGGAGGTCTTCCTTCCACCTCTTGGGAACTGTTCGAGAAGCAAAAGAATGCTTGAATTCACAATACATTCATTATCACCTATACTTTTCCAAAACCTGAGTATACCCTAAAGAGAGCTTGTTGAGAAATGATCTTTTTGAAGCATGTAAGATTACGGGGATGGAAAAGAATGGAACCTGGAATTTCTTCACCCTGCAAAAGCAGAACATGGATACACAGGCTACTTTCAGGATTGTTCTTGGAAATGTTCTTCCCACCCACCCAACCTATCAACTTGTGGAATGTATAATGGTGATAATTACTATGGGGTCTAGACAAACAAATCACTATTGGCCCCCTATTCAGTTACTTCACTTTTCTAGCACTTCCACACACTTTAAAATCATTAACATAAGTGTACAAGTTGCAACTGTAGAAAATTAGGTGACAAGTTCTGATTGCATTTACTGTATAAGTGATTAAGGACATGATATACAGTAAACTTGCTGCATTCAATAATATGCATCAACAATTCTAATAATTTTTACAAAGTGGAAGTTATAAGCACTTGGATTCTCAACTAACTTACCACTGTGTCAATTTCTGAGGGACTTAAGTGGCGCTCCAATTCACCAAAATCCTCCACAGACATAGGCAGAAGATTTTCTGTCGACTGCAGTCGTGAGGGATGACTGGAAACACAAATGTAGATAGTTATTTTCACTCAAAAGGTACATCCTCAGAGGGAAAGGAAATAGTTAATGCAATATCTAGTGCCTCCAACTGTTTCTTGATATCATGTGGAGGAAACTGAATTGGCTGAAGACTGGTATCTGTGATAGTGGGGGGCCACTGAAGGACACAGATGGATCATCCATGTGGTACTTCTGGCTGAAGATTGCTGTGAATGCTTTGGCCTCATCTTTTGCACTGACGTATTGGGCTCCCACATCATTAAGGATGGGAATATTTGTGGAACATCTTTCAGTGAGTTGCTTAATTGTCCACCACCATTCACAACTAGATGTTGCAGGGCTGCAGAGCTTAGATCTGATACTTTGACTGTGGGATCACGGAGCTCTGTTTACAACTTGCTACTAATGCTGTTTGGTGTGCAAATAGTCCTGTTTTGGTGGCTACCAGGGTGACAGCTCATCTTCAGGTATGCCCTCCTGCACTGTACACTGAACCAGGTTTGATCCACTGGCTTGATGGTAACAGCTGAGTGGCGGATATGCTGGGCCCTGAGATTGCAGATTGTGCTCAAATAATTCTGCTACTGTTAATGGCTTCTAGCTTCTAACGTCTCCTGGATGCCTAGTCACTATGGTGGTTGTGTTGTGTGGCACTAGGGAGTGTATTCTCACTGAAGACAGTACCAATAGTGTTGTGGACAGATGCATGTGCACTAATGGACTGTTTCAAACAAGGATAAAAACACTTAACATTTCTAATTTCTTACTTTACAAAATCTTTCCCTTTATTAAAAAACAACTAATTTCTTTAACCTGTTCCAAAATGTTGAAGGAATCTCTGGAAAGAGGATATTCCACTGCCAGGACTCTGTAGTTAATAGTTTCCCCCGCTCTATTGTCCTAAATCCTCAAGTTTTAAAATTCAGTTTGTTGGCATAATACAGCCACAGTGATTACAAAATGAATGAAGAAAAATATTTTCATAACGTAAGCTATTTGAAAGAGTACAAACAACATCTATATGAATGCACTCATCTCTTCTTGCCCAAATGGTTGTTATCATTCAAACCAGAAGCACAACCTGAGTCTTTTTTGGCCACTTTTCTTATTGCAACCCCTGCTTCTCTGACACAGAATCCCACGTATTCGAGGTTGTTGAATTGCTCCCTGAACTGACTTGCTTTTGTTCAGCCGGTTTGTCGCCATGCTAGGTGATGCCATCAGTGGAGCCTCAGTCGGAGGCTCCACTGATGATGTTGCCTGGCATAGTGATGAAACATGTAAACATAGACAAGCCAGCTCGGCGAGCAAGTCAACAACCTCATCCACAACCCGACCCACAGATCTTCGCCAAAACTTTATCCATTACGTTCATCGCGAAAACAAAAATCATTGCTGCTCGACTATCCATCTCACTCTCTACCGTCTTGCACAGGTACAGCTATAAGATTAAATAATCATCATAAATGTGAAAAGCAAAATGTCAACCTATTAAAAATGCAGGATCACCAGCAGCCTTAATTCAAGCATTTTTTTTAAAATCACATTTAAAATAAAAATGGAACAGCAAAACATGGTTATATACAAAAACAACTAAGTTCTTTTTCTAAACCTCCTGGGATTTATAAATTACTGAGCAGGTGTTTTACTTAAATAGCCAGCAGCATTTCTACACAAGGTTACCTATGGTTTACAACCCTTTCACAGGCTCCTGGTAGAAACTTCCAATATTATGAGGCATAGCTAGAATACATTGTTGGTGTCTTTCCCCCTCCCCCCTTCAAGAGTAGAAATCTCAATTACTGGGAGATACATGTTTAAGGTAAAAGGGGGTAAGTTTAAAGGACACGCGAGAGGCAAGTTTTTAATTACATACAGAGCACATTAAATAACTAGAATGCACTGCCAGAGGAAGTGGTAGAGGCACAGGCAGATACAATACAACATTTAAGAGGCATCTTAATAGATATTATTGGGGAAATATGGAGCATGGAGACGCAATTTTGTTTTATTTACAAAGGCATGTGTTTGGTAAGCTATTCATGGGCTGAAGGACCTGTTCCTATGCTGTACTCTTTATTGTTAAAAGACCACACATTTTTAATCACTTTACCTTCACCCAACTCTGCCCTTGACTGATTTGATCTGCTGCTCAAGCTCTCATCCATACTTTCGGTACCTTTTAGATTCAACAGTCGCATACTCTAACCCCTGTAAACTTGAGGCCATCTAAAACTCCACGGTGTCCTAATTCCAAATCCAGTTCACCAACTCTGTTGATTATAAATTCATTATAAAATTCTTTTCCTTGTTTTCAAATCCATCCACGTGCTGGCTCTTCCACCATCTTTAAATATCCTCCAATCCAACAACCCTCCGACATCTAAATTAAAGACAAGTACGGCAGATGTTGCCACACCTGCTGAGTGCCCAGTGCTTTTCTCATCTCAATTCAAGATATTTCTGCTTTTCTAATTCCAGCCACTTGAGCATCTACGTTGCTATGCCTTCAGCTGGCCGGGCCCTTGGCTCTGGAATTTCTTCTTAAAATCCTTTTTGCCTTTTCTTA
This sequence comes from Stegostoma tigrinum, assembly GCF_030684315.1. Classification (NCBI taxonomy): domain Eukaryota; kingdom Metazoa; phylum Chordata; class Chondrichthyes; order Orectolobiformes; family Stegostomatidae; genus Stegostoma; species Stegostoma tigrinum. The sequence goes on along the minus strand of NC_081360.1, from coordinate 35,696,759 downwards.
AACATATCCAGCTGTCCTAATTTGCAAAGTCATATTGTTTTGTAAAATATAAAAATGGTTTATAAAACATAATATCTTATTCTCACAAATTTATCCAAATAAAAATCTTGAGGTTTAACCAGTGAGTCATTGGAAATTCTAATAATTATTAACATCAACACCCTTCTTGAATTCAACTCCATAGAGGAAAAATGCCAAATCTTTTATACAAAACTATCACCATTGCTCCCAACCTTAATATTCTAAGGCAGGTACACAAAAGAAACTTGGTTGTCATTGACTTCTAGCTGCAGCCAGGGCCGATATAGCTCTGCATGTAGCTAATAGAGAACACTCAACCAGTGACTTGAACAACAGCACCACCTACAGTGAAAGGATTAAAATAAGGCAAGGTTGATTACCAGATTTCAAGTGTCATAGGAAGTGCAATAATTGAAATTGAAATAATGCTGGATTTTGCAGCATATGTAATAATATTATCCTCCTCCTATATTTTTCTTTTTTCTCAATTAAGGATTCCTTGTCACTGTGATCAACAGGCCCTCAACTACACCCTCACTATGTCTGGCTCCATAGCAGACCATACCTCATTCTCACTTGCCACATAATCTGCCTCCATGATCAATGAATCATCCTCCGGTGCAAATGCATTAATCCTTTCCCATTTTAGCATTTGAAAGGGACAGTTCCCTCTATGATACCCTTTGAGCTTCCACAGGGCCTTCTGAGCAAGCAGAGGAGATGATATTATCCCCTTCATTTCAACTGCAAACACTGAAACAAGCAATTTACTTGTACTGCTTTCAATTTAATACGCTATATTCTGCTCACAATCTGGTCTCCTCTACCTCTGTGTAACCAAACGTTTTGCTGAACAATTTCATTTAGTCCACAATATTGACCCTGAGCTGCTGAACACTATTTCTCAGCCCTTCTGTCCTCAATATCACACACTATTCTAAAGACGTTCAGAAAACCCTACTCATCTTTTAAATTGTATCAGAGATAATGAGAACTGCAGATGCTGGAGAATCCAAGATAATAAAATGTGAGGCTGGATGAACACAGCAGGCCCAGCAGCATCTCAGAAGCACAAAAGCTGACGTTTCGGGCCTAGACCCTTCATCAGAGAGAGGAGGATGGGGTGAGGGTTCTGGAATAAATAGGGAGAGAGGGGGAGGCGGACCGAAGATGGAGAGAAAAGAAGATAGGTGGGGAGAGTATAGGTGGGGAGGTAGGGAGGGGATAGGTCAGTCCAGGGAAATGACATGTCCATCATGGGCCTCCTGCAGTGCCACAATGATACCACCCGAAGGTTGCAGGAACAGCAACTTATATTCTGCTTGGGAACCCTGCAGCCCAATGGTATCAATGTGGACTTCACCAGCTTCAAAATCTCCCCTTCCCCCACTGCATCCCAAAACCAGCCCAGTTCGTCCCCTCCCCCCACTGCACCACACAACCAGCCCAGCTCTTCCCCTCCACCCACTGCATCCAAAAAAACCAGTCCAACCTGTCTCTGCCTCCCTAACCTGTTCTTCCTCTCACCCATCCCTTCCTCCCACCCCAAGCCGCACCTCCATCTCCTACCTACTAACCTCATCCCACCTCCTTGACCTGTCCGTCTTTCCTGGACTGACCTATCCCCTCCCTACATCCCCACCTATACTCTCCTCTCCACCTATCTTTTCTCCATCTTCGGTCCGCCTCCCCCTCTCTCCCTATTTATTCCAAAACCCTCACCCCATCCCCCTCTCTGATGAAGGGTCTAGGCCCGAAACGTCAGCTTTTGTGCTCCTGAGATGCTGCTTGGCCTGCTGTGTTCATCCAGCCTCACATTTTATCATCTTTTAAATTGGCATGTTCCAACGTTCCATACACAATTTTAATTTCAAAAGCTTCAGGTCAAATCATGGTTTTTACAACAAATGAAATGGTACTTGGTATTTGCAAACTTAATTAGGGAGCTTAAAGTGAAGCAACTCTTGGGGGGGCGGGGGGGGGGGGGGGGGGGGGTGGAGTGACCGTAATTTTATAGAGGTCATCCTGCAGTTTGAGAGGGAAAAGCTGGCATCAGATGTAACGGTATTACAACAAATGAATAAAATGGTAGCTACGAAGACATTAGGAATGAACTGGCCAGAGTTGACTGGAAGGGAAGTCTCACAGGGAAGGCATACAGCAGCAATGGCACGAGCTTTTGAGGATAATTCAGGAGGAAAAGCAGAAAGTCTTCCCAGGGAAGAAGAAACATGCTTTTGGGAGGATGAGGCAACTATGGCTGACAAGGAAATCAGGGACAGGATAAAAACAAAAGGTGTAGCATTAGATGTGTGTAGCCTTTAAAAGCCAGCAGGGAATAACTAAGGCAATGGGGGGGGTGAGGGAGGGGAAAGAAATGATCGAATGTGACAGTAAGCTAGCTAATAATATGAAAGAAGATGACAAGAATTTTTTTAGATATCTGGAACGTAATAAGAGACAAGAGTGGACATTGCACCACAGGAAAAGGAGGCTGGCAAAGTAGTAATGGATTACAAAGAAATGGCAGAGGAACTGAACTGGTACTTTGCATCAGTTTTCACAGTGGAAAACAGCAATAGATAACAGAATTTCGAGACAAAATCGGCAGTAGAGGTGAATGTGCTGACCATCACGAAAGAAAACGTGCTGGGAAACTGAAAAGACTGAAGGTGGACCAGATGTACCCCAGGGTTCTGAAGGATATAGCTAAGGATATTGTAGAGGCATTGGTGGCGATCTTTCAGGAAGCATTAATTAAAGAGGGTCCAAGAGGACTGCAAAATGGATAATGTAACACCCCTGTTAAAGGCAAGGAGGCAGAATAAAACTATAGGCCGGTTAGCCTGACTAACCGGTAAGACTTTAGTTTGTAATGAAGGATGAAATTGCAGAGTATTAGGAAACACATAGTAAAATAGGGCAGAGTCAGCATGGCTTTGTCAAAGGGAGGCCATGCCTGACTAATGTTAAACATAGAACACAGAACAGTACAGCACAGAACAGGCCCTTCAGCACACGATGTTGTGCCGACCATTGATCCTCATGTATGCACCCTCAAATTTCTGTGACCGTATGCATGTCCAGCAGTCTCTTAAATGTCCCCAATGACCTTGCTTCCACAACTGCTTCCAGCAACGCATTCCATGCTCTCACAACTCTGTGTAAAGAACCCGCCTCTGACATCCCCTCTATACTTTCCTCCAACCAGCTTAAAACTATGACCCCTTGTGTTAGCCTTTTCTGCCCTGCGAAATAGTCTCTGGCTATCAACTCACTCTATGCCTCTCATTATCTTGTATACCTCGATTAGGTCCCCTCTCCTCCTCCTTTTCTCCAATGAAAAGAGTCCGAGCTCAGTCAACCTCTCTTCATAAGATAAGCCCTCCAGTTCAGGCAGCATCCTGGTAAACCTCCTCTGAACCCTCTCCAAAGCATCCACATCTTTCCTATAATAGGGCGACCAGAACTGGACGCAGTATCCAAGTGCGGTCTAACCAAAGTTTTATAGATCTCACGACTCTTAAACTCAATCCCCCTGTTAATGAAAGCCAAAACACCACATACTTTCTTAACAACCCTGTCCACTTGGGTGGCCATTTTAAGGGATCTATGTATCTGCACACAAGATCCCTCTGTTCCTCCACACTGCCAAGAATCCTATACTGTCAACGACACCTCCAACCTTTGTGTCGTCTGCAAATTTGCTGACCCATCCTTCAATCCTCTCATCCAAGTCATTAATAAAAATTACAAACAGTAGAAGCCCAAGGACAGAGCCCTGTGGAACACCACCCACCACTGACTTCCAGGCAGAATATTTTCCTTCTACTACCACTCGCTGTCTTCTGTTGGCCAGCCAATTCTGTGTCCAGACAGCTAAGTTCCCCTGTATCCCATTCCTCCTGACCTTCTGAATGAGCCTACCATGGGGAACCTTATCAAATGCCTTGCTGAAGTCCATATACACCACATCCACAGCTCGATCCTCATCAACTTTTCTAGTCACATCCTCAAAGAATTCGATAAGGTTTGTGAGGCATGACCTACCCCCCTCAAAGCCGTGTTGACTGCATTTAATCAAGCCATGCTCTTCCAGATGGTCATAAATCCTATCCCTCAGAATCCTTTCTAACAACTTGCAGACGACAGACGTGAGACTTACTGGTCTGTAATTGCCAGGGATTTCCCTATTTCCTTTCTTGAAGAGAGGTATTACATTTGCCTCTCTCTAGTCCTCAGGTACGACTCCAGTGGAGAGCGAGGATGCAAAGATCTTCGCAAGTGGCGAAGCAATTGCATTTCTCGTTTCCCAAAGCAGCCGAGGACAAATCTGGTCCGGGCCTGGTGACTTGTCAATCTTAATGTTTGACAAAATTTTCAGCACATCAGCTTCCTCTATCTCTATCCATTTCAGCATGCACACCTGCTCTTCAAAGGTTTCATTCACTACCAAGTTCGTTTCTTTCGTAAAGACAGAAGCAAAAAATTCATTTAGGGCTTCCCCTACCTCCTCAGACTCCACACACAAATTCCCTATGCTATCCCTGATCGGCCCTACTCTTTCTTTGACCATTCTCTTATCCCTCACATAAGTGTAAAAAGCCTTTGTGTTCTCCCTAATCCGTTCTGCCAAGCCTTTCACGTGCCCCCTCCTGGCTCTCCTCAGACCATTTTTGAGCTCCTTCCTCGCCTGCCTGTAATCCTCTAGAGCTGAGCTTGACCCTAGCTTCCTCCAACTTCTGTAAGCTACCTTCTTCCTTTTGACGAGAAGCTCTCGTCATCCAAGGTTCCTTTATCTTACCCCTTCTTGCCTGTCTCAGAGGGACATATTTATTCATCACTCGCAACAACTGTTCCTTAAAACACAGTCTCCACATGTCTATAGTCCCTTTACCATGGAACAACTGCTCCCAGTCCATGCTTCCTAACTCATGTCTAATCGCATCATAGTTTCCTCTTCCCCAGTCAAATATCCTCCCATTTTGCCTAATCCTCTCCTCCTCTATAGCCATGTAGAATGTGAGGCAGTTATGGTCACTATCACCAAAATGCTCTCCCACCACAAGCTCTGATACCTGCCCCAGCTCGTTTCCGACCACCAAGTCTAGAATGGCCTCTCCCCTCGTCGGCCTGTCAACGTACTGAGTTAGGAAACCCTCCTGAACACACCTTACAAAAACAGCTCCATTCAAATCTTCTGCTCGAAGGAGGTTCCAATCAATATTGGGAAAGTTAAAGTCACCCATTACAACAACCCTACTACGTCCGCACTTTTCCAAAATCTGTCAACATTGTTTTTAATGTTAGAATTAGCAAATGAGCAGTTCAAACAGGATTTATTTGGATTTATAGAGGCCTTCAACAAGGTGGCACATAGGAGGCTGCTAAACAAACACCCACGTTAGGGGCAAGATACTGGCATGGACAGAGGACTGACTGACTGACAGAGAGAGGAGTAGGGATAAAGGGTTTTTTTTCCCCGAATGGCAGCCAATGAGTGGTGGAGTTCTGCAGGGGTCAGGGCCAGGCTCAGGATCACAACTATTCACATTAATACATTAACGATCTGGATAAAGAAATGTAGGGCATTGTTACCAAGTTTGCAGATGACACAAAGAAGGACAGGAAGTGTTCAGTAAGTAGTTAGGCTGCAGTAGGATTGGACAGGCTAAGACAATGAGCAAAAAAGGTGTCAGATGGAATACAATGTGGGGAAATGTGAGGTTATGCACTATGGTAGGAAGAATAAATGTATAATTATTTTCCAAATTGGGGAAGGCTTTGGAAATCTGGCAGTTAGGAATGCAAATGCAATGTTAGCATTAATTTCAAGAAAGCTTTAATACAAAATCAGAAATGTACTGCTGTGGCTGTAGAAGGCTCTGGACAGACTGTGTTTACAATATTGTGGGCTCCTTTGGGCCCCATATCTAAGGAAGGATTTTCTTGGATTACAGGGTGTCGAGACAGGTTCACAACAAAGATTCCAGAGATGAAGGATTTGTCACATGAGTTCTTGAGGACTCTGGGTCTGTTCTCAATGGAGTTAAGAATTACAGAGAATCTGTTTAAAACTTACAGTACACTGAGGGGCCTAATATGGTGGACATGGAGAAGATTTTTCCACCAGTGGGACAGACTAAGGAATTGAGGGAACAGGCTCAGAGTGTGGGTGACTTTAGATTTGAGATAAGAAGGAATTTATTCAACCAGAAGTTGGTGAATCTGTGGAATTCACTCACTCAGAATGCTGTAAGGGCCAAATCATTGGTCCATTCGTATTTAAGGCAGAGGTAGATAAGTTCTTGATTAGTAAGGGAATCAAGTGTTACAGATAGAAGGCAGGAGAATGGAGTTCAGAATTATATCAACAATGTTCAAATGGCCTAATTATAATCCTGTCTTGTGTAGGAAAGGCAATAAACAAAATATACATATGCATATACTAAAACAATTTTGAGGAAAAGATGACTTAAGAGGTTACTTACACTTCAGACACAGAGATCAGCTCAGTCTTTATATAACCACTAGTCTTGGAGTCATCTACATCCATAGGCTCTGAAGCTAAAGGAGAGAAGAAACAATGATCTTTATGTTATACTTGCTGGTGATAAGAGACTGTCAAGTTACATACTTGGCCAGGACAAGTCATGAGGACCACTCCAACTATACCAGTTTAACATACTTTGGGACAGCATGAACATCAGAGTCAAACTACCAAATGTCCTAAATCAAAACGGAATGCGGTCCCTGATTGGATATCTTCGCTGGGTGACAAATAGCAGTTCTAAAGGCAAAGGAGAAATTGTACTGTTCAATATTAAATATCAGAGTCGCAGCTAAATAAAGCATCAAGACAGCAAAATAACTAACAGGTGGTTATGGAACTTTCAACTACTGAGGATAAGGAAATCAAATGTAATATTTCCATGTTTGCTGTCAACACAAAACTAGGTGGGAGTGATGGAGAGGATCTTCAGAGCAAATTTAGATTAGTTGATACAGCAGAAAATGTGTGGCAAATGCAGTAAAAAGAGTGGATGAATGAAGTTATCTACTTCAGTAGGAAAATAATGGCAAATTATTTAACAATGATAGATTGGGAACTGTTTATTTACAAAGGACTTACATTTTCTTATGCAATGGTCACTGAAAGCAGGTGCAACAAGCAGTTAGGAAGGAAGGCAAATGATGTTGGCCTTCTAAGAGAATATGAATATAAGAGCAAGGAAAACTTGTTGCAGCTGTACAGGGTTTTGCTGAACCTATACCTGGAGTGTTGGCACTTTGTGGGCTTCTTACCAAAGAAAAGACATAATTGCCCAGAGCAAAAAAGTGCAACGGTTCATTACACCAACTCCTGTGACGGCAGGTTTGTAACAGGAGAGGTTGACCAAGACTGTGTTCACTGGCAGTTACAAGAGTGAAGAATGAGGGATAATGGGATGTCACTGAAATGTATAACATTCTGACAGAGCTGGACAAATTGAATGTAGGAATGTTTCCCTTTGAGAGCCCAGACAAGGTCAGGGTGGGAGGTGGTTACAGTATCAGTACATGTGCTTGACAATGTCAGATTAAGAGGAGGAGAGATTTCTTCACTGGTCTGGTGAACCTGTGGAATTCATAGAACAGAATCTCTAGAGTGTGTGGGAAGTAGGCCATTCAGCCCATCAAGTTCACACCAATCCTCTGAAGAGCATCCCGCCCAAACCCTGTCTCTGCCCTGTAACCCTGCACATCCCTGGATGCTACAGGGCAATTTAGTATGGGCAATCTACAAAACCTGCACATCTTTGGACTGTGGGAGGAAACTGGAGCACCTAGAGGAAACCCGTGCAGACATGAGGAGCACATGCAAACATCATACAGACAGCCTGAGGTTGGAACCGAATCCAGGAACTGGCGCTGTGAGACAGCAGTGCTAACCATTGAGTCTCTGTGCTGTTGCCCCCACAAAGCTGTGGAAAGGAAATCACTGATTGCATACAAGAAAGAAATAGAAATAAATAGACTTCTAGAAGTGCTAGGTGACAAAGGAAATAGAGCAGGAAGACAGTGGTTTTGAGATAGAGGATCAGTCATGATCATTTTGAATAGCAATAAAGCTTGATGGGCCAAATAGCCCATTCACACATCCCTATTAATACACCAGGGAACTCTTGTAAGACCAGGGAGCATTCAAAATCACCTTAGCTGCAGTGAGACTAATAAGCCTGTTGAGTAATATTAGCTGTTGGGGGCTCCTTCTAACAGAACAGTCTTAGCTACTTACTCTCTCCCTGATACTCATGCTCTTAAGAAATGAATATTTCTGCTCAACCACACAAATTTGTGGAAAAACAAGAACAAAAAATGGAAAGGAAAAGGAGATTCTTACAAAAGGTCACGTACTACTTCCAAATCTGAACTTTTCCCCCCACTTTGTGGTGAAATTGAGCAATTGTTGAGCTGAAAAGAAACTGGGATATTTGGGAGGTGTTCATTTTTCCAAACACGTTCCAGAATTCATCATCCACCCCACTCCCAAGAGATCTAGTTTACAACCACCCTAACACTTCAAACCACAAAAGAACTTTGCGTCAAAGAATTTCTGTTAACAGTTCACCTTTTCATTAAAGATATTCACCCATTTTAATGACAAAATAAGAGGTTTAATTTTCAGAAATGTCACAACATACGTGTTTTTGCAAGTATAAAGAATGATGGAATTGTAACAACAACATTCAAATGGGTGCAAAGTCACAACCATTTTAACTATGCAGTATTCATTTAACTTCTCAGATCTTCAAGATTCATAGATTCAGCCCAGTCCATCGTACACCAACATTCCATTAATTGACTCCATCTACACTTCCCACTGCCTGGAGAAAGCAACCACCATAATCAAAGATCCCTCCCACCCTGGTTGTACTCTCTTCCACACTCTACCGTTGGGCAGAAGATACATCTACATGTACAAAAAGATTCAAGCACAGCTTCTCCCCTACTATTACTCGAACTCTGATTGGACCTCTCAAAGTTTACAGTTAATGTTGACCTTGCTCTCTGCGCACCTTCTCTGCAGCTGTAATATTGTATTCTTCATTGTGCTCTATTACCCTATGCAACTGGAAGGCATGATCTGCCTGCACTGCACGCAAAACAAAAACTTTTCACTGCACCTGGGTACATGTGAAAACAATAAATCAAATCAAACCAAACCAAATCCATACAGCTAGAAAAGGCCCTTTGGTCCATCGAGGCTGCTCCTACATAACTACCACTAAAAGCGTGCTAATCCCAATTTCCTGCATTTGTCCCATAACCTTCAGTGTTATGATGTTTGAAGTACTCATTCAAATATTTTTAAGCATTGTAAGATATCTTGCCTCCACTATCTTCCCAGGCAATGCATTCCAGATTCCCATACCCGCTGAGTGGGAAAAGATCTTATTCCCCCAAAATCCCCTCTGAATTTCCTGCTCTTTACCCAAAAACTTTGTTCTCTCATAATTGATCCACTCAACCAAGGGGAACAGCTGCTCTCTATTCACCTTTTCCATACCCCTCAATCTTATACACCTCAGTCATGTCCCTCCTTGGTCTTCTTTGCTTTAAAGAAAACAATCCAAATGTATCTAGTCTCTCCTCCTAGCTCAATTTCATCCCAGGCAACATTCTGCTGAACTTCCTTTGTACCCCTCTAGTGCCATCACATCCTTCCTATAGTGAAGTGACCAGAAATGCACACATCACTCCAGCTGCGGCCTGACCATTGCACTGTATAACCCCAACACTACCTCCTTGTTCTTGTACTCTATGCCACGAATGATGAAAGCATATGTCCAATATGCCTTCTTAATTATCCTATTCACTTGCTCTGCAGACTTTAGAGATCTGAAAACTCACCCCAAGATCCCTCTATTTCTTTAAGCTACCCAGTGTCATGCCATTCATTACAAAGTCCATCTTGTTTCTTCTCCCAAAGTGCATCATGTTGCTCTTATCAGGATTAAATACTATCTGCCACTTCTGCTCTTCTGACCAACCCATCTATATCTTCCTATAACCTACAAGCATCTTCTTTGCTATTAACCAGTCTAACAAACACGGTGTCGTTTACAAATTTGCTCATAAATGACAATGTGTATAACAAACAATAAGGGTCCTAAAATTAATCCTCTAGTACACCACTGGACACCAGCCTCCAGTCACTCAAACAGCCTTCTATCACAACCCTTTGGTGTTCTATTACTAAACCAGTTGCTGATCCATCACACCAAGCTTCCCTCAATTCCATGTGCTTTAACCTTATCAATAAGTCTAAATCAAGATGTCAAATTCTATTGCACCAATCATTATTTAAACTTACACAACAGAAAATCTTATTTCATTAGCAGCTATACTTACGATCTTTTGGCCTGGAGTAATACTTTCCAAATGCCTGATCTTTTGGGACCTCGGGATACAAATACTTCAGTGGATTTTCTGGAATATTTTCAGCTGCCATGACTTTGTAATTGCGGATGATGTCTGGGAAAGTTACTGCTGATAGTTGATGCTTTGTGTATGGCTCCACTGAGTGAAATTGAGATTCATCTGAAGGAGGAGAATAAAGAAGTTCAACTTCAGCTATGAAAATTTAAAAAAAAGTCACACCAATTTGCATCCTAGATGGGCCTGATGTGGTGCTGGCACTAGCAAGTGATATGCCGCTTAAGGGACATTCTCAACCCAAGGGATTGTGACACATCAGTGAGGTTTCTTTAAAAACTAGCATTTTCTTTTAAAATCCCATTAAAATGTACAGGTGATCTCTGAATTGCAAATAGAACACAATACCTAGAATGGTGACGAAACGTCTGAAAACTAACCTTCCAGCTCAGCGAGCAAACTCACATCCAGAACCTCAACCTGAGCTACAAATCTTCTCAAAACTCGCTAGAACACAATGTGTACACTAGTCAGAGCACAATGCAGGACAATATAAAGCAGTCATTCGTAAGTACAGGAAATGTTTGTACGTCAGATGTTTAAAATTACACACCAGGTATGGGACTGCTTTTGTAAGTACTGCCATCCCAGCAGTGCAGTGTTTGGAAGGAAGGTAGGTCACCGCTATCTGGGAGGGAATAGGTGTCCCTCTCCTTATCAAGTCAGGCGAATGACGCACAACAGAAAACTCACAATATGCTATTAATTTATATATTTTTATGTAAATCTGCATATTCCGGTTGTTAATCACCGCCATCTTCAAAAATGTGGTGCAAATTTAGGAAGCCTAGTTTAGTTGGATATTTTATTCTTGATTTATTGGGATAATGATTAATAATTTGCCTTTAAACATCTTGACCCCAACAGAAAAACACAACTTGCATTTTTTTAAAAATAAAATCTGCCTTTCGAGAAGTAATAAATTCTGACCAACTTGTATTGCTAACCAACCAAGAGACTTGTATACCGAAGAATTCAAGCCACTTACCACTTGGAGATATTTCCACCCAGGTAAAGGTAATGGCACCCTCTCGACTGCTCTCACTGAACCTCAGTAAAAATGTACCTGGCTGCCTACCCTTCAGCAAAGCACGTTCTTTTTCCTTACTCACAAATCCCATGATCCATCTGAAACGGATCAAACTTGTGTTAGTTTCCTCACATTTGTAATTTAATGTTGCTTAAATCAGAGACACCAATGAAAGTCTACTGCATTAATTTACATGGTTATTATGCTGAGTGTTAGGTTACCTACCCATCATTCCAGAGAGGCAGAAGATGCTTTTTGATCAACTCCAAAATCCCTTCAATCCACAGCCAGAATGAGAAAGGCTTTTCGTTCAGGTTCTCCTGAAATATTGTAAAGCATAATCAAACAAAATATTCAATTCTAAAATTAGACTTTTAGCAATAACACTGATTTAGAATTAATTCAGTTACCTTGCAGAATCGTGTCCATGGAATGGTACTGTCGTTGAAGCAGTTATTAGTACCTATGTAAAGATAGATCAAGTTTTGTAAGTTCAACAGTTTTCACATTTTACCGAACGATTCTCTCCAACGGGTTTTCTTTTTTTAAAAATGCATTTTTCAGAAGCAGGTACGTTTGAAAAGTTCCAATTCTTCTACTGGAAGCTAGTCTTGTTTTTTGTGTAGTATATAGCCTGTCACTTTGATGAAGATGCATGAGCCATCATTTAGTTTTATAATATACATGCATTCTTCAAATTTATAACACAGCTCTTCCAGGGGGTGTTGCTTTCTTTTAAAACCTTTATCTTATCCCACAACATTAGGAATCATCAACACGTCATACAGAAAGAAAATCAGAAAAATAACTTTCTCTGCTGCAGGCATGTTTTTTGATGACCATTATGTTCAAATAGTTTTGCAAAATTTTAAAATGGAAAATGACATAGATTTGCATGTTTATGTATGGACAGGGTATATATTTTAAAAGCATATCAACAATAAGTATGGTATTATGTATCAACTGAAGAATTAAATATTAAAATTCTTTAGACAAAATGTCGTTAAAAAGTGCTTCAACCTTGCACTCACTGGGAGGAGCTGTAAATACCAAACATTTATATCGAAATAATTGAACTCTAAGGGGAAAACAAAGGGTTGCTCTCAGCAACCCATGTTCTGGCTCACTCATTCAAAGGAAAAATAGGTTAAGCAAAATACATTACATGTGGATTCAATACACAAGAACAACTCTCCAATTAAATGAAGTCCCTTTCAAAGCTTTTGAGGACAACCAGGGTGCATTTTTCCTGGGACTAAATCCAAATGTAACACACAATGACAACTGCAGCTTTCCTTTTCAACTTATCAGGTTTTTGATTTTTCCAAGATCCTACCTAGTAACTTCTCTCCCAGCATGCTGAGCTGTTCAGCATTAAGGCCTCGTTTGGTGATAGAGGAAAATTGCCAACTCAGTACCTCAGACAGCTGACACCACTTGGCAGCTGGAGGGTTGGAGAAAAAAGCCAAGGTCTGAAGAAAGAGGGGAAAAAAACCTTGTTTAAAAATAAATAACATACTTTAGGATTGCTCAACTAAAATACACAGGACTGTTTAAATCCTACACATGATTACATGTTGCAAATCTTGCCTCAAGTTGTTTTTCCAAATTTCACAAATATGACTAAATTGCAGGTGATTATCTAAGAGATACGATCTTTTCACTGGTTCAGAGTTTGTCTGTCAATATACTAGAGAATCAACTCATGAATAACACAGGAATAAGTTCCAAAGTTTGTACGACAATAACTTATTGATAAGTAAATCTCCATTCAGAAAACTATGAAACAGACTATCGAATATTCAACTATCTAATAACTCCACTTTGGGCATTTTAATAATTAAAACCATGCAAATAAATAAGCACAGATATACATCAGCAATTTAAAAAATTAGAGAAAAACTCATTCATGGGATTTAGACGTTATCAGCGAGCTCAGAATTTAATGTCAATCTCTAATATCCTTGTAACGGTGATGACGAGCCACCTTTCTGAACTGCTGCAGTCTGCGTGGTCTATGTGTACCTGCAGCCACAGTGAGAAACATGTCGGACGTGTGGTGTCACTTGAAGGAAAATGAACAAACAATCATGTTTCCATGTAGCTATTGTCTTTATTCTTCCAGGTGGTACAGACTGCAGGTTTGTAACATACTTTCAAATGAGTCTTGAAGAGCTTCTGCTGTGCAATTTATAGTTGGTACCAATTTGAGCTAAGTGATGGAAGGAGTGAAAATTTAAAGGTGGTGTCTGAGATAATTAAATTATGTAGTATTAAGTCCCTGGTAGAATCTATAAAATTAATGCATAACTACTTTCTGTACACTGCTCTTGGTAAACAGCACATTAAAATTTGACATGTATCATAACATCTAAACTTCTGATATGCACAATTAACTGGCAAGACTTATCATACCTAATGAAAAGTTGGAGAGATATCCCAATAACGCAAACACATTATAGCCTCAACCTACACAAAAAGTGACTCTTTGCAAAGTTATCCAACAATGCTAGTCAAAATATGACAGAAAGTGTACCTTAGTCTCGCTTACGAGCATGTTGTACCACAAAATAGAAGCCCAGCCACTGGGGAGCTGGCTAACATTGGATATCACCACCAATGGTAAAGATGTAGTCTGCATAATTGGAGGAGAAAAGAGAAGTCAGAAGCATATCAAATAGTTAAAGATTTCAAAGAATTCAAAACTCACTCTTAATACTTGTAAGATGTAAGCAGTGAAAGTTCCATTGAAGAGGCTATTAATCTACTTAATCTCTCTTAATTTTGTAAAAATAAACAAACAGGCACTAAAAACAGAAGTCATGAGATTTGGTTTCAAATTCAACTATTTTAAACCTACTTGTTTAAAGGTGATGATCCCATCACCATTGCCTCAGTAACAAGAAATTGACAATTGATGCCAGACTTGCCAGGGATACTTGCGTCCCAAGATTTACATTTTGAACTCACAAAAGCATGGAATTTGACTTAAAATTGCTCCAAGATCCCACATTAATTTATCAATTTTTTTTGTACTGAAAACTCACCTCTAGATCAATTATCAGATTTTGGTGACAGCACTGAGTTTCGAAGCTGATGGAGTGAAGTTCCTCAGTCACAATAAGAGGACCCTGTTACAGCAGATTAGAATACTAATTTTGGTTTTAAAACAATACGAAAGTAGTCTGAAAAAAATAGCAACTCTGCCAAAAAGATTATGCTTTCGATGCATCGGTGCTGAGAGATGACATGGTCAGCAATAACCAAAATGATAGGCAAGCAGGAACTGATGGTTTGAAGAAGCAGCATTTTCACAGAGTGAGCCTTTGAAACTTAGAAGAGGAGATGTTGAAGGAGAAGTTGAGCTTGGGGGTAATTACATCATAACACTTACTTCTGTTGTTCGGCTTCCTGCATTCTTCTGTTCCTTCAGTTGCTACAATGTAGGAATAGACCATATATTAGAAATTGCATTAAGTTTAAAAATACGTACCGTTTTGTAAATTTCATTGCTGAACTGAACTATGAACAATTCCAGTGAAATAGCTGGTGACTGAACTCAACCAAGTGTTTGATTTTCAGCTGCCTACCAGATGCCTGAATTCAGCAGCTAAACTTCCATTTGTTGACTCCTCCATGTTCATCACTTTTGTGTTGGTTCCTAGTATATTGAATTTTCTAAATCTATGAGAAAAGAAGGGAGAAAGTAAAATCGCTTGCATGAGAAAAGGCAAAATTATAAAAAATAAAACAAAAACGATCAGAAAACAATTGGCAGTGCTTACCCCTTTATCGCACACTTTTCAGCTACATCCCTGAAAAAAATTACAGTATTAAATCCTATTTCTAATGCAAAACCCTTAAAATAGCAGATTTAATGACAAAATAGCAATTGTCTTAAAAATCAACTGAGAAATTAGGATGTATTATTACATTTCTTAATCCTACTATGAAACCAATATGGATCTGAACTAGACATATTGACTCATGGTTGTATACAATGAATATTAACTGGCCTTAATGTTAAACTATTACTTTTGCAAATAAGGTGACTCTTACAATTTGCAACAAAACACACACACAGGTAATATAATGTTACATACTTGTCAAAGGATGCTTTTACACGCAATTGGTAATTTAGTTCTGGTAGCCTTACCAGGAGTCTGTAACAAAATTGGAAAAAAGTAAGAAAGAGGCACCCTATAGCTGATTAAACAGAAAATCATAGTCTTGTGACAAATTACAACATTTTCTTGTTATTTATTAGCAGTGGTTCCAATTTTTCCCATTTGCCGCTTCAACTCTTAATCCCTGTTTTGGTGATCTAGAGGCTTTAAACTAAGTATGAGAGCTAGATGTGAGTGATGCTATCAAGTCTGACTCTGCAACAACATACGTTCCCCAGCTACACCAACCTTGTGTCAACAAATTTGCAACAATCATCCATACACATGTCCCGATAATGGTATCAAGGATAAACTCTATGAGGACTCGGCTACTGCAAGTACTCCATAGGACGAGATATTTACTGTATAAAGACTTCACTGTGAAGGTTAAGGTAAAATGTCTTAGGGAATCAAGGTACAGGAAAATATAGCAGCAAATGTACTCCTGCTGGCCTTTGCGGTCACAGGAAAACATCAATCAGTAACACCGGTTTTTAGACAGCAGGCAAAATATAAAAACAGAGCAAGACAAAAGATGTTATGATCGCCAAGGTTACGAGAAGAGTGGATGTTCCACTCAAGATGAAATTCATCATCACCAAAAAGATGATCTACATACATTAAAACGCTAAGTAAGTGAGATATTTAGTAATTCGTGGCTAGAAAGTCCTGTGAACAATTCAGGCTCAGACGAAGGCTTAAACTTGTCCTCTAAATCATCATTTGGGTTTTTTTCTGAAGTGGTATAGTCAAATTTCATATCAATAATTCAGGAGGCTGCTAATGCTATCCTGGGAACAGCAAAGACTCCACCAAGATTGGTTTGGTGAAAATGATCAAATTAAGGCACTGTTACAGGAGAAAAATGCAGCATGGCTGGGAATCAACCATACATCTGCCCCTAAGATATTACTCCAGGACAGCTAAAGGAACCGCCAAGAGATGCTGCATAGAACACAAGCTTCATGCTACACTGATCAGCATGAAGAAGTGAGAAACTTCTATAAAGCCAAGAAGCCAGGATATTGTCCTTTCTCACATGACTCAATTTCATCATGCCTGCAAGGAATGTCTCCTGATGGACAGAGCATTACTGAAGAGCGCGAAACGACCACCTAATGGACATGTTCAACTGTTCAGCCAACATAAACTGGGCAGCGATAGATTGATTTTAAAGGCTGACTCAAAAATAGAAATCTTGAAGCAAGTCTTTGGAAATCAGCAAAGCTGTCAGATAGTCAATTTCAAGGGTGGTTTCAAGCTCAGATGGGGTCCCAAGAGAAATTTACAAATGTTTGCAACCCTTTCAGCAAGTATGAGTGAAATGCTGCATTAACAGGACTCATTGTGCCACTGCCATCCCGTCAAATGCCTTTGACAGTAAATAGAGGGTGCTTGTGGAAAGACAGGGCTGAGCACTGCTGTTCTTGATAAAGCTATAAATCCAACACAGCAGTTTCACAACTGAATTACGAACAGGGTTGCTGACGATTACTGAACAAGTGGCAACAATTTTCTAAAGTGACTGACTATAGTCTACCCTCTAAAACCATCAATAACACAACTCTGAAAATTATAGGTAATGGCACCGATTTTGGAAGGACAATGTCAGAAAAGTACACTTTGACATAGAGGTGGGAAAGAGAAATGTCAGAGCAAATTTGCCCATTCACAGAGGCTCTGCAGCATTTGATGCATCAAATTTGAAACAAAATCTGCAATGTTCAAACCCTTGGTAGTCCCCAGTTTCCTCCGAAGAGACGGTCCACCAACTCAAACATATTAAGCAATTGGGCAGGCTCCACTTAAGATACATCTAGTTCATCACAAGCATTTTATCATCCCACTTGATGCTTAATGTCAAAGTACTTCAAAGAGCAGAAATGTCTGAAATTGAGCACAATACAGAGCTTAGCTCAGATAGTGTGGATGTGTGATGAATGATAAAATTATTAAGGGAGTCATATATTCACTACTTAAGCCTGGACATTACCTGCAAGGTAAACTGAGATTAAAGTTCAGGGCGCCTTGAAAGCATGCCCAGTGCAGATTGAGAACATAACAAGTGGACAAGAATGAACAACACGGAGAGCAATTTCTAGTAGTTATTTTGCTTCCTTCAAAGAGGAAGGAGGATACAGGAAGAGGCAAGCTAGAATTAGAATGACTTAAATCCGAAAAAAAAACATCCTTGCCTACATTGCAGAAGCCATACAGTCTGCAAGTTGGTCTCCACGGCCATGCTGGAATGCATAAGCAAACAACTCTCCACAGATAAGAAATCATCATCTTTGATAGTGAAAGGAAATAGATGGACTCAAAACCATTCAATTCAGAAACAGAAATTTCAGTGTAAAGTCTGATGTTCATCACACAATGCATCATGCCCGAAAAGGGCTACAAGGCTACAAATTAATTTTCATTTATAAAAATGATGGATGCTGTTTTATTAAGACGCACATCTTACCATTGTTTTTTGTGGGCCTTAACAGTGTTTTTTTGAATGTTTTAAAACATTGTCACATCAACAATACATATAAAATATCTGCAGAGTAATTAAGTGCTATGGTGAAAAATTATTCCTTTAAAACATCACACTTTCCAGTTACAGCCTACAGCTACTTCAGCCTGTTTAATGCCTTCAGTTTCTCATTATAGACCGCATGGTCTTAAGCTCTTAATAAAATGTTGGGGCCTGTTCGGAGCAATCAAAATAATAATACATCATAAGGCTTCCCAAACGCTCATTCAAATCAATCTGATAAGAAAATGAGATTTAAATTCAGGGACAAGGCTGATTTAGCTGTATACAGCTAGATGGTTTTGAGAAAACTATCAATCCATGGTCTTATACCACACCAACCCCAAAACTTAATATTTTCCAGTATGGAGGTTACTTCTACTTAAAAGGTTTAAAAAAAAAACTCACTAACCTTAACTTAACAGTAAACTGCACACCAGTTTTGAGGACCATTGGTCTCTGAGGATGAGTTGGCATGCAAGGTTGTCTCTCCACCACAAAGGAACTGAAGTACAGAGTGGAACATAAATACATTCAGTTTAATGTAAATCATCAAATGAAGTATTCCTTCTAAAAGAAAGGCAATACAAATGCCCAGAGACAGACGATCTGAAGGGGAGCCAAGGTTAATGAGTTGACGATCTGAAAAGAATTTAATCATTATTCACATGTAAGAGTACGCACAAACATCAGCGAAGATGCTGGCCGAATTGAGGGTGCCTCTCAACTTAGAGGAAGAAACAAGTTTATTTTCACTTTAACCAAGCCCTTTTAGGTCAGATACTGGGAAAGTCCACAGAAGTCTACAGTGTACCAGTAACTGTGTTTCTTCAAAATGTCTACATTGTTGAAAAGTGATTACTGGGGACAAATAGTAATGGTAAGTTTGATTTTGTTTAATTTTTTTCAGCAAGGTCACCGTTAAAACACACCATCTCAGGTGATAGCTGAACAAAGTAATATGGCACATAGCCAAGATAATTGCCAACACTTATGGAACTAGGAAAGATCAATAGGCATAAATTGAGCTTTGTCACTAGTGTGAAAAAAGCTCACAGCAATTTAGCAGTCTCCAGGTCCCATTTTCCATTTTGTTTTGGGCTGTAGAACATCAGAAAAAAGAGAAATGTGTCTTTCAAGGTTTAAATTGGAGAGAATTCAGATTTTTTTTTGTTAAAGTCATGTTTCTTCAAACTTTCTTTGAAAGATTGTTACCTTTTAATAAGATTGCAAAACAAATTGTTGTTCCTTTCCTCCAGAAATTGCTTGTTGTGAGTAATGGGGTCTCCATCATATGAATATTTCTGCTCAAGCTCTTCTAATTTCTTTAACTGTTGCCGAACCTGCTGCAAACTCTCAGCCAGCAACGTGAACCTGAAAGTAAAAGCATCAATGAAACTATCCAGAAGTTACAGCTCTCACTTTCTTTTTTTCATTTTCCAATGAATCTATATAATCTTAAAATTTAACATTTTCAATTAACATATTTTCCCAATAAACAACAGTGAAACCAGTGCAAACCGAAACCTGAAAACTTGCTCGAGACCCAAACAAATTGCACTACCATAGATACAAACTGCCCCTTTAAACGATAGATATTGCGAACTACAGACAGCCTTCAAGTATTTTTTTTCTTCCATGGGAGCTCAGCATCACTGGCAAAGCCAGCATTTGTTGCACATTCCTAACTACCTCACAGTAGCTGATGGAGAACATGTTCCTTTCTATACCCTTTATGTCCTGGTTTTAGGTGGCCTTGATTTTTAGAACTTCAGTTGTAGGCATAAAACCAAAAATAAAGATTCAACAGCTGCAACAAACTATCTTTATAACATTTACCCAATATCATTTATGGAAGTTATGCAATATCACACCAGATGCCATGACTCAGCCAGATGCATGCAGCAGGTCGACTCCACTGCTGTGTCAATGTACTGATAAGCTGCAAATGCAGGGCTTTCCAGAGTGGGGTCAGGACACAAAGTTGAAATTTTGGAGTTGCGAGGTCAGAGGCACCAATGGCTGGCATTTGGCCTGACCCCTTCCTCTTCACTCTCAGGGGTCCTGTCTCCAGGCCCCTGTTCTCATAGGTCTTCCTGGTTCCAAGTCCCAGAATGGGTGATAACAATTTTTAAGCCTCAAAACCTGGTCACAGTAGAAAAAATGTTTGGGAAGTAGTATACTAACAACACATGGAAAAAAGCAGCCCAGTATGTTGGACATCAAGTGCCCCAACCCACTCGAGCCCACACAATGTTGCCAAATTCTCCAAAATACTTGGGCCCTACAGAAACCACCTTGTCCTGTGCAAACTACAATTGTAGTAGATTCAAAAGAAGAACATCCCACTTTCAACAGGGAAGGGAAAAAAACACACTGGAATAGGAATCCACAGTAGACCCAGCAATCAGAAAATGTGGCACGGTGGCTCAGTGGTTAGCACTGCAGCCTCACAGCGCCAGAGACCCGGGGTCGATTCCAGCTTCGGGCGACTGTCTGTGTGGAGTTTGCACATTCTCGCCGTGTTTGCATGGGTTTCCTCCGGGTGCTCCGGTTTCCTCCCACAGTCCAAAGATGTGCAGACTAGGCGGATTGGCCATGCTAAAGTGTCCATAGTGTTCAGGGGTGTGTGGGTTATAGGGAAATAGGTCTGTGTGGGATGTTTCAAGGGGCAGTGTGGACTTGTTGGGCCGAAGGGCCTGTTTCCACACAGTAGGGAATCTAATCTAACTGAACACACTTCTGTCAGGCCGCTGAATTAGGCATGATCTCGGGTGATGACACAAGTATGGAACACATCGGGAGATATAGCTAATTCCCAAATACTTGGTTTGTCCTATTTAAAGTACAAATAAAGACCATTTTGAAATCCCTAATTTATATTTTTACAGTATCTGAAACTACTGCTAAATGTGACTAATAGATTGCATTTGTCTTGCAGTATTACCCATTGTTGAAGGCAGGATGGAAGATCATATATCATAGATCATAGATCCCTACAGTGTGAAAACAGGCCCTATTGACCCAACAAGTCCACACCGACCCTCAGAACATCCCACCCAAACCTGTCACCTATTCTACACATCCCTGTTCACTACGGGCAATTTAGCATGTCCAATCCACTTAAACTGCACATCTTTGAACTGTGGGAGGAAACTGGAGTTCCTGGAGGAAACCCGTGCAGACACAGGGAGAATGTGAAAACTCCACACAAACTCCCCAAGGGTGGAATTGAACCCAGGTCCCTAGTGCTGTGAAGCAGCAGTGCTAAAAGATGGTTCAAGTTACCCTTTACAAGCACACAGTACTGCCTGGAAAGTAGGCAGAATGGACTGGACAGAAAGAAATAAGGTGACTTTCCAAACTCTCTGTTGACAAGGGGTTTGGGAATTAGCTGCCCGCTTGTTAATATTTCTTTATTGGGTTATAATTATCAGTATTTGATATAATGACAGCTTCTAAATGACCATGTCACTCGACTGACTTCCTGGTATTCCCTGGATGTTCAAATCAATAGTCTGTACAATCAGCAAATCTCAGAGAAAGATGCTACAACTTGATGAAAAGAAAAAAGAAAGTCTACTACCATTGTTGCAGCTGGTCAAGACATGTGTTTGGTGGTCCGCCAATGCATGCGATCTGTTGTCTCCGTTTCCATTCCACCAACTCTTCATTGATCAAAATTCCCTCGATTTTCTCTGTTTCATTCAGCAGGGAAGCAGTTTTATTGATCACATCCTACAAACAACAGCTCAGTGTGTTAGTGAATTCTACATCTAAAAAGTATGCAACAAAGTCATACAAATACCTCGTTATAGAGCATGTGCCCGTGTACACACAACGATTCCAGACAATGTATCTAAGATACAAAAATGCCCATTTAAAAGATTAAATTTTTTTTCAATGAATTGAATATATAGTTGTTTTAGAATGCAATCAAGTTTGAGCATTCATCAAAATAAACAATCCAAGCCTGGATTTCAAAAGGTTCAAATCAGAATGTCACAATTCCGGACTGATCCTCCAGCAGGAGGAGGCCACTTGGCCCCTCACCGTTCGAAATGTTTTTGCTTATGATGAGTTTCAGTTTCATCTTAAATTTTGGATTTGGAAATATAAAAGCTGTGAATCAGATGGCTACCTATAAGCATAATATGATAGCAATTAATAATGCATTGGCAATTGCCTGAGCACCTTAAAACATTGTGTACCTTTCTTTTCAAATCCAACTTGAGCATCATATTGTGAAGAAGGACTTTTTCTTGTTTAATTTCATTTTGAGCCAAACCATTCACTTCATGCTCTAAATACAAAGTGAGAATGGAATATAAAACACCAAAGTTAATTTGTAAAGATAACAAATACTTCATATGACTGCAAAGTGCAGTAAAAGAATAGCAATTTACACAACTTATTTCACCAGCATCCTCAATGTATATATGAATATAAAATGTCCTTCTTACCTCGACTTTGCAAAGTTTTAGATCGGAAATCAAATTCATCTTGAAGATCTTCAAGAGACTTGATTTCCTGTTCAATCTCCTACAATCACAAAACAAATAACAAGTAGAACGAAAGTACATTATATGCTATCTGTGGTGAGAAAGAGTTAACGTTGAATCCAGACTCAAAATGTTAACTTGCCCTTCTCCCCACATATGCTGCCAGATCAGCTGAGTTTCACCCACAATTTCTGTTTTTGTTTCAGATCTCCAACATCCACAGTCCTTTGTCTTATTTTGCTACATTTGGTGCTTTTCATGTCCTCATGTCCCAAAATGTTTCAACAAAAATGAATTACATTTCGAAGCACAGTCATCGTTATACAGGAGTGGGGAAGGCTAGTTAATTTGCACACAGGAGAATCCTAAAAAGAAAAATCATCAGCTTTGTTTCAGTTATTTTGATTGGGGATGATGTTATGCGAGAGAATTCCCTGTTGCAGATGTGTAGGATGTTGGTGAGAGCACTTTTGGAATATTGCATAGACAGTTCTGGTCACCCTACTGTAGGGAGGATATTATTAAATTGGAAAGGATGCAGAAAAGATTTACAAGTATGTTACTGGGACTGGAAGGTTTGAGTTAAAAGAAGTTGGATAGCTGGGACTTTTCTCCCTGGAATTGCACAAGGTTGAGGTGTGACATTATAGAGGTTTATAAAATCATGAGGGGCATGAATAGGTCAATGTCCAAGGTCTATTCCCGAGGTTGAGGAAGGTCAAAACCACAGGGCATAATTTTAAGGTGAGAAGAGAAAGATTTAAAAGGGACCTGAAGGACAACTTTTTCACACAGGGGGTTTACAGAATGAGCCACTAGAGGAAGTGGTAGATGCTGGTACAGTTAGATTATTTAAAACACATTTGGACAGGTACATGAATAGGCAAGATTTAAGAGGGATATGGAACACGAACAGGCAAATAGGACTAGTTTAGTTTGGGAAACCTGGTCGGCATGGATGAGTTGACCAAAGGGTCTGTTTCTCTAAGACTCTAAAAAAATGGATTGTTAGTATTCAGTCGGACAAAGTTTAATAACTCATCCAAATGATGTCATTTCAGATCATGCAGTACTTCCTCAAAATAATCTAGATTGTGTCTTCTAGTCACAGAATCATAGAGTCCTACAGCATACAGACAGGCCCTTCAGCCCAAACTGGTCCACTCCAACCAAAATGTCCATCCATGCTAACCCCATTTCCCTGCATGGCCCATATCCTTCTAACCCTTTCCTAGCAATGAATTTGTCCAAATGCCTTTTAAATGTTGTTAATGTACCTGCGTCAACCACTTCCGCTGGCAGCTCATTCCGTATGCCTACCACCCTGTGTAAAATAAATTGCCCCTCAAGTTCCAATGTGCACTTTCCCCTCATTACCTTAAACTGATGCCCTCTAGTCCTCAATTCCCCAAGCCTGGGAAAAAGCCCGAGTCACTTACCCTATCCATGCCTCTCATGATCTTATACACTTCTATAAGATTACCCACTCAGTCTCCTAAGCTCTAAAAAGAGAAAGGTCCTAGCTCATCCAAACTGTCCTGAGAACTCAGTCCCTCGATTCCTGGCAAAATCCTTTTAAATTTCTTCTGCACTCTTTCCAGTTTAATAGCATCCTTCCTATAGCAAGGTGACTGAAACCGAACACAATACTCCAAGTTAACCAAGTGTGGAGCTGGATGAACACAGCAGACCAAGCAGCATCTCAGGAGCACAAAAGCTGACGTTTCGGGCCTAGACCTTTGAGAGAGGGGGATGGGGAGAGGGTTCTGGAATAAATAGGGAGGGAGGGGGAGGTGGACCGAAGATGGAGAGAAAAGAAGGTAGGTGGAGAGGAGAGTATAGGTGGGGAGGTAGGGAGGGGATAGGTCAGTCCAGGGAAGATGGACAGGTCAAGGAGGTGGGATGAGGTTAGTAGGTAGGAAATGGAGGTGCGGCTTGATGTGGGAGGAAGGGATGGGTGAGAGGAAGAACAGGTTAGGGAGCCAGAGACAGGCTGGGCTGGTTTTGGGGTGCAGTGGGGGGGGGGGGGGAACGAACTGGGCTGGTTTTGAGAATGCGGTGGGGGAAGGGGAGATTTTGAAGCTGGTGAAGTCCACATTGATACCATTGGGCGGCAGGGTTCCCAAGCGGAATATGAGTTGCTGTTCCTGCAACCTTCGCGTGGCATCCTTGTGGCACTGCAGGAGGCCCATGATGGACATGTCATTTAAAGAATGGGAGGGGGAGTTGAAATGGTTCGCGACTGGGAGGTGCAGTTGTTTATTGCGAACCAAGCAGAGGTGTTCTGCAAAGCGGTCCCCAAGCCTCCGCTTGGTTTCCCCAATGTAGAGGAAGCCACACCAGGTACAATGGATACAGGATACCACATTGGCAGATGTGCAGGTGAACCTCTGCTTAATGTGGAAAGTCATCTTGGGGCCTGGGATGGGGGTGAGGGGGCAAGTGTAGCATTTCCTGCGGTCGCAGGGGAAGGTGCCAGGTGTGGTGGGGTTGGAGGGCAGCGTGGAGCGAACAAGGGAGTCACGGAGAGAGACCGGTCTCTCCGGAAAGCAGACAGGGGTGGGGATGGAAAAATGTCTTGGGTGGTGGGGTCGGATTGTAGATGGCGGAAGTGTCGGAGGATGATGCGTTGTATCCGGAGGTTGGTGGGGTGGTGTGAGAGAACGAGGGGGATCCTCTTTGGGCGGTTGTGGCGGGGGCGGGGCGTGAGGGATGTGTTGCGGGAAATGCGGGAGACGCGGTCAAGGGCGGGAAGAAAGTTGCGGTCCTTGAAGAATTTGGACATCTGGGATGTGCAGCAATGGAATGCCTCATCGTGGGAGCAGATGCGGCGGAGGCGGAGGAATTGGGAATAGGGGATGGAATTTTTGCAGGAGGGTGGCTGGGAGGAGGTGTATTCTAGGTAGCTGTGGGATCGGTGGGCTTGAAATGGACACGAGTTACTAGCTGGTTGCCTGAGATGGAGACTGAGGTCCAGGAAGGTGAGGGATGTGTTGGAGATGGCCCAGGTGAACTTGAGGTTGGGCTGGAAGGTGTTAGTGAAGTGGGTGAACTGTTCGAGTTCCTCTGGGGACCAAGAGGCGGCGTCGATACCATACTCCAAGTGCCGCCTCATCAACATACTGTACAACTGCAATACATCTTGCCAACTTCTATACTCAATACACAGACCGATAAAGGTCAGTGTGCTGAAAGCCTTCTTCGCTGCCCTACCAACCTGTGACTCCACTTTCCAAGAACCTGAACGCCAAGGTCCCTCTGTTCCACTACAATCCTTAATGTCCTACCATTCACCGTGAAAATCCTACCTTGATTTGACTTTCCAAAATGCAACACCTCACATTTATCTATACTAAAATCCATTTGCCATTTTACAGCCCACTGGAATAAAGCTTGAAGTCGTGACCATCTGACATTCAAGCTACAGTGTGTCTCATTCTACCCAACATTTGGCATGGATCAAAGAATGATTGAAATATTGTGAACTTCTTTCATGCTGCAAATGAACTATTTATCAAAGCTTGTTGTAGGTGATAGCCCCATCCAAGAGTAATAAATACAGGTTATTCAATCACAAAATAACCTTGGATGATTAGATTTTGCATGTCTTTAATTCTCTCAGGTTTCATTTAAAACTGTAATAAAGTACGGTGCACACAACACAGCTTCCAACCTTCACAATTAGGAACTGAATTAGAGATGCAGAAAAGCTTCTGAAGTGTAAAATGTTGATATTTGAAGCAAACAATTCTAAAAGATTCATCATAAGTATTTTACAAAGATTTAGATATTAAGCAACTTCATATTAAAGTTCTATATGCGAATGCAGAATATGATAATGAACCTAAACCTTCATCTCTTAATAACCTTAGAAATCTGCGCCTTTTTGGGCCCTCTATCCATCTTGCTTATTTAATTTTGTTCCAGTCTGATCCCCAGGTAAACCTAAGGTAATTATGAGCTGAAATTTCTCAGCCATTTGACTGTGGACCGAGGAGGTAGGGGTAAGACTGCTTCAGGACAGTTCCAAAACCATTATGATCATCAAGGAATTCTTCCAGAAAACAGGCCAGGAATCAGATCTGTTGCCCGGTCCAGGGAAGCGGGCAATCTGTTAGCTTCGTTAATGCCTTATATAGGTTTGATTAGATGGCCATGCTGACATTTTACCACCAGCAAAGACATCCCCACACAACACGCAGAGCCTGACAGCTCAATGGAGGACTTCCCAAAGGCCCCATCTTGGGAACCGACAGGGCTACAATAAAGAACGGCTGCAAATAATCCAACCAAGAGGCTCCCCTGCACTTCCAAGTACCCACCAACCTAGATTTTGTTTATTTCTGCACAAACTTCGCAAGCAATTCAAAAGTAGATTCGGAAGAATGCCACATTTCAACTTAACATGCACTCTACTGTATCCCAATGGTAAATAAAAGTAAGAAAGCTATTCAGTTGTGACTACATACATACTTGAACATTGCTCTTTATGTTCTTCACTTTCTGATCCAGCTGTTTCTGCTTATCCTGAATTACAGCGTTCTGGACAGGACCAACGTGATTCTACAAATTAAAACAAAAGTGCAACTAACTCAAATATTCAAGTGATTTCCACAATTCTGATATTAGGTCAGATTTCTAAGTCAGTGCTACAGTTCTGCCAGCGAAAGTGCAGAGTTGAAAAGTCAGGATCATAAAAACCACTACTAACAATAAGTCATTTGGCAAATTTGAAAATAAGCAAAAATGTTAACAGCTACTGCTCTCCTGGTGACTCATTTGAGATACGCACATGAGGGAGCTCCACAAACCAATTTAACTTCTCCTTCCTGTGGTTTCTCTGACTCATTTTCCAAATTTATGCTTCCGCTAGTAGAGCCAACTCAGAGCTAAGTCAGAAAGAAAATGGTAGCTGGGATTGGAAAACCATTTCTAGATAAAAGCGGCAGGGTGTGTGAATGCTACATTTCTGTACAGGAGAGGAATGGTGTCTTCTTTGTAAGTCCATCAGATCATGTAACAGATATTAAATCAGAAGGTACAAACGTAAATCAAGTCCACCAGCAGAAATAATTCATAAAGACAATGACTAGGTATGTATCAAAACATTCCTGAATATTCAGTGATGATTTTAATTTTAAATTCAGGAGTGATGTCGTCTCAAGAAAACTAGCAAAGTACAGAAAACCAGAATGCTGCCACAACACAATTATAACAAGACAGTCCACCATCTACAACCTCTTCCCAAATTTCAACCTCATGAACGAGGGGATAGGAATGCTGCTGATGAATGATGTTTTACATCATTCACGACACATGCACAAAACCACTGCAGTTGAGCAGCACAAATTTGAACAGTCGGCACAACAAGTATTACTGTAGAACACACAACAACAATATTGAAAAAGGGTTCCGTTGACTTAACCATTTGAAGGACACTCTTCAAATGTTCCCCATGACAAGCATGACATCACAAATGAATTTAGATGTGGAAAAGCAGCAGTGGTATTCCATCTGGGACAAGATTGACTAGATAACAGAGGAGAAGCAGGAGGGAGGGCTCTCTCAAAACTTCCATCAAGATCCAAGGCTAGCTTCTAACAATTCTGCTAAACTGCTCAGGCACCCATTTAGACACCCTCTCACCATCAAATCACCATGCTGCCCCCAATCATTTTAAAAGACAGTGGCTGATCATAAAAATCATTATCCTGCTCCTGCTTTCTCCACATTTCCTTTGATCCCTTTAGCCTCAAGAACTATATCTAATGTCTTCTTAAATACATTCAATGTTTTGGCCTCAACCACTTTCAGCGGCAGAAAATTTCACAGGCTCCCTCCTCTGGGTGAAGTAATTTCTCCTCATCTCAATCCTACCCTACATTAGTCACATCTTTCCCACATTTACCCTGTCTAGTTCTGTTACAATTTTAGAAGCTTCTGTGAAATACCCTCTCGTTTTTCTAAACTCCAGCGAGTACAGTCCTAACCAGTCTAGTCTCTCCCCACACATCAGTCCTGCCATTCCAGGAATCCATCTGGTAACTTTTGTTGCACTCTATCCATAGTCAGACATCCCTCCTCAGATAAGAGCACCAAAGCTGCACACAATATTCCAAAAGTTGCCTTACTCAGGTGCTGCACTAACCCAGCACGTCATCCCTGCTCAAATCTTCTTACTTTGAAGGCCAAAACACCATTTGTCTTCTCACTGCCTGCTGCACCTGCATGCTTAGTTTCAGCAACTGGTTCTATTACCATCTTCTCATGGGCCACTAGATTTATCAGGCATGTTTCCCCTTTTGTAAATCCATGCTGATTCTATCATGATTTTACAAGTGCTCTGTTATTAAATCTTTTGTTATGGCTCTAGTATTTTCCCTACAACCAATATCAGGTCAAAGAGTCCTTAATTCCGTGTTTTCACTCGACTTCCTTTTTTAAGGAGTTGGGTTATGTTAGCTACCATCCAATCCAAAGGAATTGTTCCAGAATCTTGGAAGTTGACCACAAATCCAACTGCTGCTTCCCACTTCTGCTCTGAGATATGGACTATCAGGGCCTGGGGATTTAGATTAGATTACCTACAGTGTAAAAACAGGCCCTTCAGCCCAACAAGTCCACGCCGCCCCTTGAAGCATCCCACCCAGACCAATCCCCCTATAACCCACACATCCCTGAACATTATGAGGAATTTAGCTTGGCCGATCCACCTAGCCTCCACATCTTTGGACTGTCGGAGGAAACCGGAGCACCCGGAGGAAACCCACGCAGACACAGGGAGAATGTGCAAACTCCACACAGTCGCCCGAGGCTGGGATTGAACCCAGGTCCCTGGCACTGTGAGGCTGCAGTGCTAACCACCGAGCCACTGTGCAATTTTTTGATCTTTAATCCCATCAATGTCCCCAGCAGCATTTCCCTACTAAGTACTGATTTCCTTCCATTCCTCCCTCTCTGTAGATTCTGTGTTCCCAAACATTTTTGAGATAGTATTCCTGTCCACCTTTGTCAAGACAGAATCAAAATAGGTATGTTTGGTCTGCCATCTTCTTGTTCCCTATTATGACTTCCCCTGTTTCCTGACTTCAAAACATTTGCTTTAACTAATCATTTCATCTTCACATAGTTTTTAAAGTTTGTATGTTTCCCATGAGCTTACTCTCCTGTTAATGCCAATATTAATAATACAGACTCAAAGCTTCTGTTTAACATAAACAAAAATATCAAGTCAATCTGCTTTATTGCATTTAACAATAATTATCATTTACACTTTCCATTTAACTGTCATCAAAGTACTTGACCTTTTCCTTAACATGTTCCTGCCTAACTCAATTATTTCTCAGTTGCTCTCTTGGCAGCCTCAGGGACGCTGGGTGAAGGTTGTTGCTTCTCATGTGGGGAAACTGGAGATAGTCTGGCAATGACTTCTGGGTGGTTACACTCAGGCTGGGCTGCAGGATCTTGGTTTCTGCCACAACTGTGTGCCTTCAGCTGACACCATGATGGATATTACTTGATGTCTAAAACAGGCAATTATTTGCTGCTGATATCTGGGGAACTGGGTCTCAGTGTTCCCACTGATCTGCAACAAAAAGTGCAAGATGACAATGGACTCTCTCAAAGCTCCAGTTTACTCTGTTCCATTAATCTTTTAGTTGTAAAACACAGTCAGTTATTTGAAATTCCTCTGAGAGAGTTCAGATGCAAGTTTCTGACTGGACCACAATCAGGAGGGAAGACAGTGGAATGCAGACAATGTGCAAAGCGGAATGGAAGTAACCACCTGATGACAGTCACAAAACTCTATGCAATAACTGTCAGGACTTTCCAATAATGATAACTAGTTCCAAAGAGCCGGGCCGCACGAAGTCTTATTCTCTGTTCTTTCAGCAGAGCTGGGAGAAAATGCTCACCGATTATTTCTAGTAGCTTGAATAAGCAAACATTTCTTTTTGAAATTCATACCAGAGTGCCTCCGCAGCTACCCAACTCCATACAAACCTGACGTGATTGTGTTTCCTTTTGAAGAGACAGAAGTGCATAATAAACAATGTGGACTACCGCAGGTCATTACTAGCTTTAGATCCTAAGAAGCGGGAGTATTCACTTGGCATAAAGATGAAAAAAAATGTTTAAGAATGAATTGAAATAAAATGAATGGACAAAATACCTGTTCAGCTTTTAGTGCATTTTCCAGGATTTTCTTTTCTTCCTTCAGGCATTTAGATATTGTGAGTGCCATAAAAGTCGGATCTTCCTGGAAGTTAACCTATACAAATAAAAGAGAGCTACAAATTGAAGAAGCGTACTTAAAAATGCTTATACTTGAAAAGTAAATTTCTACCAAACATTCTAGAAGTGGTTTAGTATACCAAAATCTGTCTATATACCAGAGCAGTAGTCAATTTTACTATGACTCTACCCTGACTTTTAGACAAGAAATGTGAACTCCTACATCAGCGATGAATGGGTGCCAAGTACAAACTCAACTTGATTCAAACTTACTCATAAAATCTCACATCATTGCAGGCTGCTATTAAATCTAACATTAATACTTTTTGGCTCCTTTTAAGCTATTTTTGGGATGGGAACAGTCCCTATTCTAGTAGTTTTGTGATGGCACAATGATGGAAGAGGGTGGATACCACTTTAAATTGTTACTCATGTAAAAGTCAACCTCTTACTTTCTAACCAAAAAAAAATATAGTCTTAGAGATTTGACTCTTAGACAAGCATATGTAGTAAGTTCTCAGAACAATCTTTAATCAATTACAATGTGCTTTACAAATGTAAACCCAATAAATGTTTGCATGAACAATGTGACTTTAAGTCAGTCTCTCTCACAAAATCACTTAAAGCTTATTACATTAAAATTTACATGTCTGAAATGTCCCCCCATAATAATTCCTCTTACTGCTAAAATAGCCCTCCAACTGTCAACTTACACTTGAATTTACTGCTTGTTATCTAACATGTTGAAGTTACATGGCAATCACTTCAGCAGAATGTTTACATATAAAGCATCACTAAATTTAATGTACATTTTACAATGTAAATTAGTCTGTCAAATATAAGAATCGGCTTATAGACACAATATGTGTTGAGGATTTTTAAAATCTCAAACTTATCATTTAAGTCCTACAAACAAACTGAATTACTTAACTGCATTTCGTCTAGATTTACTGTATTTACTCAGTAAACATTTGATTTATGCCTTAGTAAACATTAGTGTGGAAGTCAGTATATAAAAAAAACTTACTCCATACATTATTTTAGAGTTCATCAGGTCAAGTGGAGGGAGGTGCACACGCACAGAATATATATATCCTGTTCACCTGACAAACGAGCAGCACTCCAAAAGCTTGTGATCGTAAATAAACATGCTAGACTATAACCTGGTGTCATGTGACTTCTGACTTTGTCCAGCCCAGTCCAACACTGACATCTCCACATCATACATTATACATACAGGTAC
Source organism: Stegostoma tigrinum (assembly GCF_030684315.1). Lineage (NCBI taxonomy): Eukaryota > Metazoa > Chordata > Chondrichthyes > Orectolobiformes > Stegostomatidae > Stegostoma > Stegostoma tigrinum. The sequence continues at coordinate 35,664,562 of NC_081360.1, read as the reverse complement.
TTCAAAATATGGAGGATAATTCATGAATGCTAGAAACAATAATCAAAAGGATTGCTTTTAAGTTGGATAATTTGCCTTTTATTTCAGCCCTGATGGGAGGTGTACTTAAGCTTCTGGGTTAGGAAACCAATTAATTCTCACATGTATTCATGTGTGGAATCTCCCATTCATACCTGAAGGTTGCGTTTGATTTTTCTGATGTTGTGCTGAAGCAGAAAGTTGTTCTCCAGAGAAAATCGACTGTATTGGTCATCTAACTGCACCAGAAGTTCATGGAACAAGACTATGGCCAATGAATCATTGATGGCAGCATGGTCCCTAACCAACAAAAACAGTAAGTGAAAGATCAAACATCTCAGCTTGTGCAGCCAACAGTGATTTGCAGGTATATTTGGATGGGGCAGGAAGGATGGAGTAGAGAGAATGAAATTGCCGTTCAGTAATAACTCAAAACAGTCAATAGCACACAAGCAGTCTTAAAATCTCTGCAGCCCATTATCTATTGCAAAAGAAATGAGAGAACTACAAATGGGATCAATTTGCAATCATCTATTTTGCACTGTTAGCAAATATCAGCTTCATTCCCTGGCTCCAATCTTAGTGTTAATCTTCAATTAGCTTTCTAAATTAGAACTGAAGGCGTTCTTACCAGTCTTTAGTCTCTAGCCATTGTCCAAGGTACTGCCTGATTTCCATTGGAAAGTTATCATCATAAAGCTGATCTACTTGCTCCAGAAATTTGGAGTCTAACTGTTGTAGCTGGTACCACTGTGACATTCTGCAAAGAAATTGCACAAATATTTTAATCAAAGTTACTTACATTTATATTAACGTCATGAAATATATACACATAACATAGATTTGAAATATTTTGTAACAATAATCACACTTCAAGTATAAACTAGAAAACATTAGCAGAAATATCCTTGCCTGACCTCAATACCTTCGACAGCCCTGCTGCTAAGATTTCTGTGCTGCTCCAATTCCAGCCTTTTCCATCCCCTATTTCACCACTCATCATCATTGGTAGATCTACTATCAGTGCTGTTAGTCCTAAGGTCTAAAATACTCTCCTTAAGCTCTCCACTTCTCTCACTCCCTTTACAATGCTCCTGAAAACCCCAAAGCTGAGGCAGAAATAATTGTTCATCCCTAAACGTGGGAAGAAACCAGAGCACTGAGGGGAAACCCACACAGACAAAGGGAGAACGTGCAAACTCCAGATAGTTGCCCAAGGCTGGAATCGAACCCGAGTCCTGGCACAGTGAAGCAGCAGTGTTAACCAATGTGCCACTATGCCATATATTAACGGAAAATAATTTACCTCAGAAGTTGCTCTGCAGTAAACTAATGCAATGGAAAGAAATCTGGTTATCACCACCTACATAGCTCACAGACAGTTCATCATCCAGCCTCACATTTTATTATCTTGGATTCTCCAGCATCTGCAGTTCCCATTATCACTCAACAACAAATCAGACTGTTTATTAATTAGACTAACATGGCACATTTGTCTATCTCCTGCTCAACGTATGCTTTCTTCCCCACATTCTAATCCCCGTATATCATCAGAAAGACATTTGCAGCAGTCTTAAAATTTCTGCCAATAGTGTAAATTCAGAATATATAAAGACAACCACATCTTGATCTAAACAAAATATACATGAATCCTAAAACTGAAATGTATAGTAAAGGTAAAGATAAAGTTGCCTTGGTCCCAGATGTTCATAATGCCGCTCTCAATGGAGAGAGATGGCTGGTGGGTAGTGTAAACAGAGTGTCACCTCTACTCGGGTGAGGGGCAGGGTTCAGAAGGCTGGACTTTTGTGGTGATCTCAGCTGGTAAAGAAATTAGGTCCATATTGTTGGTGTCACTCTGCATCACAAAACAGCTGCTCAGCCAAACCCCTTACATGTATGGTATTAAAAGATGGCCAAGTGTCAGGCTTTATCAAGATGTCATCTACAGATTACTAGGTTCTGCATTTGGGTCGCACTTCAGAATTCAAAGAGATAACGTTGATTGACATTCTAGGGCACAGTCAAAAATGTCATCCCATCCTTTAAGTTAAATATACATTCCTTCCAGCATAAGCACATAAGAATTCTGTAAATTATTAACAAAACGTGGTGGGGACAGCAATTCGCCAAAGTTCTTCAACAGCACCTTCCTACCCCAAAACTCTACATTACCCACAAGCAGCAGAAAAAATAAACAAATAAACAGCAGAACAAATAAATATACACTTGAGTTTAATAGGAACTGCAGATGCTGGAGAATCTGAGATTACAAGGTGTAGAGCTGGATGAGCACAGCAGACCAAGCAGCATCAGAGGAGCAGGAAAGCTGATGTTTCGGGCCAAAGTGTCAGCCTTTCTGCTCCTCTGATGCTGCTTGGCCTGCTGTGTTCATCCAGCTCTACACCTTGTTATCTCAAATATACACTTTAGTTCTGTCTTTGAAGATGTATTAAAAGAGACTAGCTTACTTGGGACTACACTGACAACCGAAAGCAGTTAATGTTGTAGAAGCCCATAATAATCTGACAAGGCGAGACTGGTTAAATGCAGGGAGGACGTTCTCAATGACTGGGTTCTCCAGAACTGGGGGCCACAGTCTAAAGATACAGGTAGGCATTTTAGGACAGGGATGAGGATAAATTTCTTGACCTCGAGAGTCCTTCTCTGCCTCGAAAGCAGTTGAAGCCAACACATTGAAAGCTTTCAACGATAGAATGTTAATATAGCTCTTGGGCCTAAAGGGATCAAAAAAGTATGCAGAAAGCAGCAACATGGACTGAAGTGGATGAGCAGCTAAGATTATTTAGTGAGTGGAGCAGATTCAAAACAGCCAGATGGCCTACTTCTGCTCCTATTTTCTACGACTCTGTGTTTACCACCCGAAAGGACCAAGTTGGCATTTACATGCCAACATCACCTCATCTAAATTCCCCTTACAGCAGATGCAATATAATGGGCCAAGATGAATAGTGATGGCATAACATTTACAGTGGCAGGACAATGACTTGCTCCAAAATCGCCATACTCATTCAGTTCATGGCAGTACAAGACACATACTCAGCACATAAGCAAGGCCATTTTACTCTCGTCATACTGCTCTTTGTTTCTAATAGATGAACTATGTAATGGTGAAAAGCAGAGCAAGAAATGTGTCAATGCTGCGGCCTGTGCCAATTTAGGACCAAAATGATTTTGGCATGTGATAGTAAGTCTTGTTACTTGGCAAATGTTTAATATAAGGCTTAAAAAAAAAAGCAGAGCCAGAATGTCCTCCAGTACTTTTTTTTTTAAGCGTGGATCAAGTATCTGGACAATATGTACCAGTGAAAGAAAACTCAGTTATTACAGCCCTGTGCCGCTAACGTCACTGGCATCAAAACAGTGTCAAGCTCTCACGTTTACCCACCATCACACTTGGTAAGCTTCAGCCATTGTATCAGGAGTGATCAGGAACTAGTAAAGCCACTACTGATGTCAGGTGAACTGTCAGGTTATTGAGCAGGAGAACAACCCAGTTGTTATAGAGACAATGTTGATAATGAAGGAAGTATGGGAGTTAATGACAGAAGCCATAGTCGCAGGAACTCCTCTCGCTATACAGTGCTCAAACAGGCTAAAACTGCACAGAATGCCAAGAATGAGGAGGAACAGGGGAGGCCAACCATCCTGATGAGGAGGCCGTTCGCATTTGCTTGCAGGTGAGCCAGCAGAAACTTACAGGGGTGGATGGGGTTTTATGCCACTTCTGACAGATGTTGCAAACAGATGTGATAGAATCTTCAAAAAAAGGAGCCCAATGACTCTGAAATGTCCAAATGAATGCTCTCCTAACAAAATTGGAGTCAATGGGACTCTTCGAACAGTGTTGGCGGGGGGGGGGGGGGGGGGGGTTGGGGAGGAAATAGTCACTCTCCAGTTCGAATCACACACAGACAAAACAAAGATATTTGAGGTTGTTGGAAGGCAATCGTCTCAGCCACTGAACCTTACTGCAGAGAGGCTTATGTTTTTTTAAAACTAAACAACTAGTTGCCACCAGTAAATCACCTGCGTTGCCAATTGGATATTTATAACCCAAGTCCATCAAGGACAATGCAAACCTTCAAAAGTGAAGGGAAGGCGCTAGAGAGAGCAGGAGGGGTCAACTGAAAGAGGAAATAAAGCACTGTATCCAGTTCAACACCCATGTCTCTAAAGACATTGAGATGCTTATGGTCGTGTCCCAGACCATTCATCTTCATTTGCTTCATCATTGACCTTCCCTTCATCGTAGGATGAGTTGGGGATGTTTACTGATGAGTGCACAATGTTCAATACTGTTCGTGTCTTATTAACCACTGAAGCAGCCCTTGTCAATATGCAGCAAGACTTGGACAACATTCGAGCTTTGGTTATAAACTACAAGTAATATTTGTGCAACACAAGTGCCTGGCAATGACCATCCAAAATGACAGGATGCAACCATTGCTCCATGACATTTAATGACACTACCACTACTGAATCCCACTCTTAGCGGCATCCTAAGGAGTTACAAAACCAGAAACATGAGCCATACACTGTAAATACTGTCACTGTAAGAACTGGACATAACTTACCTCTTGACTCCTCAAAACCTGCCTACCATCTACAAGGAACCAAACAGGACTGTCATGGAATGAGCCCCACTTGCCTGATGAGTACAGCTCTAACAACATTCAAGAAGCTTGACATCATCTAGAACTCTCGGGTTATCTAAAATTCACCATTTTGATTATCAGTTTATTGATCTTACACATTGACTATTCAGTGTATTTTCTGAGATAGTAGGAACTGCCGATGCTGGAGAATCTGAGATAACACGGTCTGAAGCTGGATGAACACAGCAGGCCAAGCAGCATCTAAAGAAGGATTTCGACCTGAAACGTTAACTTTCCTGCTCCTCTGATGCTGCTTGGCCTGCTGTGTTCATCCAGCTTCACATCGTGTTATAACACTGAATAGTCAGTACTGTTTTCCGTGGAGCTAATTCCCAAGAAGTCCATCACATGAAAATTGGCTTTCTTGTTTTTCATCATGCTCTGTTGCAAACAGACGTTAACTCACTAAGAGAATATACAAATACCATATTTTCAACAATTTTAAGTACACATTCCCAAGCCACATGCCATCTTTACTTGGAACTACATCATTGCTCCTTCAGCATCACTGGGTCAAAGTCCTGGTGCTGCCTTCCTAACAAAACCTGCCCTTTCTGCATCTCAAGGACTGCAGCAGCTCAAGAAAGCAATTCATCACCAGATTCACTTGGACAATTGGGAATGAACAATAATTACTGACCCAGCCATTGAAGACCACATGCCACAAACATCTAAAAAAAACTAAGGTCAGATGAAGCTTCACATTTTATTTTAAACAATCCACAAATTTCCTAAAATACAATCTGGTTTGAGAAAGATAGAGGTTTGAGAAAGATAGAGGTGTTCAAAACAATGGTATCTAGACATAGTCGATATGAAGAGCTAACAAAGTCTGGAGATGGATGAACACAGCAGGCCAAGCAGCATCTTAGGAGCAGAAAAGCTGACATCTCAGGCCTAGATCCTTCATCAGAAAAGGGGCAGGGGGAGTGGGTTCTGAAATAAATGGGGGGGGAGGGGTGCGCGGATTGAGGACAGTTAGAGCAGAAGATAGGTGGAGAGGAGACAGACAAGTTAAAGGTACGGGGATGGAGCCAGTAAAGGTGAGTGTAGGTGGGGAGGCAGGGAGGAGATAGGTCAGTCCGGGGAGGACGGACAGGTCAAGGGGGCAAGATGAGGTCAGTAGGTAGGAAATGGGGATGCGGCTTGAGGTGGGAGGAGAGGATAGGTGAGAGAAAGAACAGGTTAGGGAGGCGGGGACTGCGGATACAGTGGGGGAAGGGGAGATTTTGAAGCTAGTGAAATCCACATTGATAAAGTTGGGCTGCAGGGTTCCCAAGCGGAATAAGAGTTGCTGTTCCTGCAACCTTCGGGTGGCATCACCGTGGCACTGCAGGACGCCCAGGAATGGGCATGTCATCTAATGAATGAGGGGGACAGTTGAAATGCTTCGCAACTGGGAGGTGCAGTTGTTTACTGCGAACCGAGCATGGGTGTTCTGCGAAGCAGTCCCCAAGCCTCTGCTTGGTTTCCCCGATGTAGAGGAGGCCAAAACGGGTATAGCCGATGCAGTATACCAAATTGGCAGATGTGCAGGTGAACATCTGCTTGATTTGGAAAGTCTTCTTGGGGCCTGGGATGGGAGTGAGGGAGGAGGTGTGGGGACAAGTGTAGCACTTCCTGCGGTTGCAGGGGAAAGTGCTGGGTGTGGTGGGGTTGGAGGGGAGTGTGGAGAGGACAGGGGAGTTGCGGAGAGCGTGGTCTCTCTGGAAGGCAGACAAGGGTGGGGGTGGAAAAATGTCTGGTGGTGGGGTCAAATTGCAGATGGCGGAAGGGTCGGAGGATGATGCATTGTATCCAGAGGTTGGTGGGGTGGTACGTGAGGACAAGGGGGATTCTCTTTTGGTTGTTATTGCGAGGATGGGTGTGAGGGATGCGTTGCAGGAAATGCGGGAGACACGGTCAAGGCTGTTCTCGACCACTGCAGGGGGGGATGTTGCGGTCCTTGAAAAACGAGGACATCGGAGATGTATGGGAGTGGAATGCCTCATCCCAAGAGCAGATGCGGCAGAGGCAAAGGAATTGGGAATACGGAATGGAATTTTTGTAGGAAGGTGGGTGGGAGGTGGTGTATTCTAGGTAGCTGTGGGAGTCAGTGGGCTTGAAATGGATATCGGTTTCTGGGTGGTCACCTGAGATGGAGACAGAGAGGTCCAGGAAGGTGAGGGATGTGTTGGAGATGGTCCAGGTGAACTTGAGGTTGGGGTGGAAGGTGTTGGTGAAGTGGATGAACTGTTTGAGCTCCTCGTGGGAGCACAAGGCAGTGCCGATATAGTCAATGTAATGGAGGAAGAGGTGGGGTTTAGGGTGTTTGGAACAGTCTAACACCAAACATTATAAATTTAAAGAGATCACTGAAAGAAACAAAGGTGACGCAAGGCAAGTAGCTCTGATCTGGAAGGTACTGCCTGATAGGATGGTGCTGACACATTCATTTTCAGCTTTGAGATGAAAGTTGAGGTCCAGGAATGGGGAGTCAGAGAGCCTGCACACACTTAATTGGATGGATAGTCTCCTTCTGTACAGCAAAAATTATTTACTTGAGTGAATCACTCCCATCAACTCCATCACACTAAAGGCTCCCTGTGGGACACGTGTCACTTTATTTTGGCTACTCAAACTGTCTGAGCTGACAAACTGGGAGATGCTGCAAACCTGAAACAAATACAGAAAGTGCTACAGAAACTCAGCAGGTCTGGCTGCATCTGTTCAAAGTGAAACAGAGTTGATGTTTTAAGTCCAGCATGACTCTTCAGAACTGCTATGAAGAAGAATCATAAGATGCTGCTTGACCCAGAGTTATAGAGTCATACAGCACGGAAACAGACCTTTCGGTCCAACCAGTCTATGCCAAACACAATCCCAAACTAAACTAGTCCCTTCTGCCTGCTCCTGGCCCATATCCTTCCAAACCTTCCCCATTCATATTTCCATCCAAATGGCTTCTAAACGTTATAAATGTACCCACATCCACTACTTCATCTGGAAGTTCATTCTACACACTAACTACGGTCTCTGTCCCCCCGCACCTCGCCGAGGCCCAAAGTGCGAAGTGATCGCGATCCAAAACAAAAATAGAAATCGCTTTAAAAATTTAAAGGGGCACCTTGTGACACAGTGGTGGTGCCGCTGCGGACACTTAGCAGAGTTAATGTTCCGGGTCCGGAACACTGCTTGAGGCGTACCTGAGCTCCTTACTTACCTGCACGACAAAGGAGAGGCTACAAATCCAGCAGCTGCTAACCCAAACAGCAACGCTCAGGGAACCCGTCCGCCTGCAAAAGCACCAGATCACACTCTGGCAGCTTTCCATCAGAATCGGAGAAGCCTGGGGACCAGGAGTGGGCGGAGTCGCCAGGACACGAAAGTGTGCGCACCCCGGGATCGCCCCCGCTGACAGTCAGACAGATGGACACAACCCTCCGCCAATCGCCGGCCGCTTCGGTGACGGGGGGCGCGTATTCAAGCTTCAGGGGGAAGTGGGCGTGGCCGGATGTTCTGGCTCTTGTACTGGCCACCCTCCGGAGAGAGGCGCGAGGGGAGGGAGGGTTCACGGAAGAGCGACACGTGGTTTCCGAGAAGTGACTGAGCCCGAAGCACTACCTAGGTGGCAGGAAAGCGAGAATCGAAACTAATGCACTGACGGCGCTGGAGGCAGAGCAAAAATGCTGAGAGGCGACGCTAGCCAATGTTAGCCACTGCACAAGGCGCAGTTGGTTTGAGCACAGATAGTTCTAAGACATCAAAAATAAATTGTTTATTACTACTCATACGTCTTCCTCTTGGGTCAACGTTATTCTTTTTATCTGTGCTATATGGAAGATGGAATAAGTCTTTAAGGGAGGGCTAGGTGAGATGGGGCTGTAAAGATTACAACTTAACGACGTGTTGCATATTAATATCGTTTCCTTTCTTCCCGTAAGGTTGGCACGAGTCTAGCACCAGCAAAAGAAATCTCTGACTAATGCAATGAAGTTTAAAAATAAGGGGTAGGCCATTTAGAACAGAGCTGAGGAAAAACTTCTTCACGCAGAGAGTGGTGGATATATGGAATGCTCTGCCCCAGAAGGCAGTGGAGGCCAATCTCTGGATACTTTCAAGAAAGAGATGGATAGAGCTCTTAAAGATAGTGGAATCAAGGGTTATGGGGATAAGGCAGGAACAGGATACTGATTGTGGATGATCAGCCATGATCATAATGAATGGTGGCGCTGGCTCGAAGGGCTGAATGGCCTACTCCAGCACCTATTGTCTATTGTCTAAAGTGTCATTTAAGTACGATAAAAAAAGTGGAGCTGGATGAACACAGCAGGCCAAGCAGCATCTTAGGAGAGCAAAAGCTGACGTCTCGGGCCGAGACCCTTCATCAGAAAAAGGGGATGGGGAGAGGGTTCTGAAATAAATAGGGAGAGAGGGGGAGGCGGATCGAAGGTGAGGTTAAAATTGTATCAGAGATAATGGGAACTGCAGATGCTGGAGAATCTGCCCTTTTCTGATGAAGGGTCCAGGCCTAAAACGTCAGCTTTTTTGCTCCAAAGATGCTGCTTAGCCTGCTGTGTTCATCCAGCTCCACACTCTGTTGTCTCGGATTCTCCAGCATCTGCAGTTCCCATTATCTTTGATACAATTTTAACCTCACTGCAAAGCCTCTTCCAGGATGCCTAACCTGAAGAAGTTACCCTACTCCCTCCAGACCAACCTCAAGCTTTTTCTGATGAAGGGTCTAGGCCCGAAACGCCAGCTTTTGTGATCCTAAGATGCTGCTTAGCCTGCTGTGTTCATCCAGCTTCACACTTTGTTATCACGGATTCTCCAGCATCTGCAGTTCCCATTATCTCTGATATCGTTTAAGTATGATGTTCGTTTTGGTGTCTATCCCTTGAAAGTTAAAAAGTGCTGGAAGCACTCAGCAGGTGCAGGCAGCATCTCTACTGTGGAGAGGGGAACAAAAAGTAAGCAATTCAAGTCTACACCTTGTGTTGCCCAGTATTCATGGATGTCCTAAGGTACAATTTGAGACAGAGTTCTCCCTCTCCAGATCCGCCTGAGGATGTATTCAATCGCGAAGATTCATGCTGTCACAATGACTCTCTGTCTTGGCTGTGCCCACCATGATTATGTGAATAATCATCTTTCAAGGGGCTAGAGGTAGAATAACAGAAAAAAATCTTCCTACCTGCCCATTCCCTGCGCCCAAATACACCTCGCTTACTGGATGAGCAAAGATCAGGACGCAGAAATGAAATCTTGAATCAGAATACCTAGAGGTGTCTCTGTGGAAGTTTAGGGATTGGAGATTCCACAGGATGGAATGAGACTGTTTAAGTTGTGTCTATATGTTCCCAGCAGAGCACTCAGAGACATCTGTTAATGAAAAATTCCACCTGGGAGGATAGGATTGTCCTACACATGAGGTTCTTCATGAAGGAGAGTTGGGGTTAAAGATGACAACGCAGTATGGAACTGGAGGAACACAGAAGGCCAGGCAGCGTCAGAGGAGCAGGAAAGTTGACAGTTTGGCTTGGGACTCTTTTTCTGATTTTTTTTTAGCCCTAGTATTTGTACACATTTTAGACAAGGTGCCAAGCATCCAATGCTACTCATGACATTCAATCCAATAAACAAACGCCATCGCTAACATCACTGAATCCTTCCTGTCTGCAATCTACCTGACACCAACCCCCCCAAAACTGGAACTGCGCGTTCTGAAGTGGCAATTCTTTCAGGTTGTCTATCTTCTCTGATGAGGAGAATTTCTGCTGGGAAGTAACAATGTCCCACAATCTGTTAAGATTCCAAAAGGAAACAGCAATCCTGAAACTATATTGATAAAATTTACCAGAAAGGAAAATTTATATTTTACATTACTCTACCTTCAAAACAATGGTGTAAATTTAAATGACTTGCACTTAGTATGTTGGTATTATAAACAAACACAGAGAATGCTGAAGAAATTCAGCATATCTGGCAGCATAATCTGGAAAGACTGACGGAATGAAATTCTAACTGTTTCTCGCTCACACCTACTGAGTTTCTTCCAGCATCTGCAGTACTTTGCTTTTCTAATTGTAGTAGATTTAATATTGGAGGAACTTATACATGATAATGAGTAGATTTCATGAGTACATTTGAATTATAAGGACATGGGTAGAAAATAACTGCCATGTTTTGGTTTTGGTCTGCAAAATACATTGAGTAAAGTAGGCTCCTGCTCCCCATTAGCCTAGATGGCTGCAGCTCCAACAACACTGAAGAAGCTTGACATCATTCAGAACAAAGCTGCCTGCTTGATTGATTGACATCACATCCACAAGCATCCACTCCCTCCACTATCGATGCTCAATAGCACTATCTACAAGATACACTACAGAAATTCACCCATGAGTCTCAGATAAAACCTTCCAAAACCATGACCACTTCCATCTAGAAAGACAAGTGCAACAGATATATGGGAACACCATCACTTGCAAGATCCCCCCAAACCACTCATTATCTTGACTTGGAAATATATCACCATTCCTTCACTGTCGCTGTGTCAAAATTGTGGAATTCCGTCCCTCAGAGCATTCTGGGTCAACCTATAAAATGCAGACTGCAGCGGTTCAAGAAAGCAGTTCACCGCCATTTTGAGACAGTAGGAGCTGCCGGTGCTGGAGTCTGAGATAACAAGGTGTAGAGCTGGATGAACACAGCAGGCTAGGCAGCATCAGAGGAGCAGGAAAGCTGATGTTTCGGAACATCAGCTTTCCTGCTCCTCTGATGTTGCCTGGCTTGCTGTGTTCATTCAGCTCTACACCTTGTTATCACTGCCATTTTCTTTAGTTTCAACTAGGGACAGGCATTGAATACTTGCCAGCTAGCAATGTCCACATCCCATGAATGAATTTAAAAAAGACATTGTTTTTAAATGCTGGGTGTGCAAACCTATCTGATAAGTCATTGAGAGAAAGATTGGTTAAAAAGTCAAAATTTAAATGCCTGTTATTGAAGTTATCTCTCCTCCAAAATGGTTGTTAATAAACATTTTTGACTGTCTCAGTAATCACTAAATATTTCATGCTTAGAATTACTCAAAACAATTTTAATTCTAATGTTAAGTTCCATTTTTCTTTCATTTTCACACTAATAGTGTCTCTGAAAATAATTGGAGCTCTAACAATTTGGTAACTTCAAACAAAAAATTAGAAGGATATTTTATTTCATAATTTGAGCACCACAACAAAAAAAATTGCAAAACTAAATAAAGGCACAGATAAAGCACAGCCCAGAAATACTTTTGCCCAGAAATGTTTTTGTGCTCCTGAGATGCTTCTTGGCCTGCTGTGTTCATCCAGCTCCACACTTTATTATCTTGGATTCTCCAGCATCTGCAGTTCCCATTATCACTATCATGCCCAAAAATACTTGCTCAGTTATTGGCACTGAAAAATCTTTGGGAATTGATTAGTATGACTGATTTAAAACAAAAATAAGTTTGGTTGTGCTGCAGCAATTTAGTAGCTTAAAGATACATCTTGCTTCAAGTTTGACATTCAATTCAAAATCACATTACAATCATTGAGGACTTTCTGACAATTACTTGTTGTAGAATATAAAATATAGAATACAAAACAGTTTGAACCCAGTTTAAGCTATTTCCGTGTATAACTTGGCAAATTAAAGCAAATTATCAATGTAGACAACATGTTTTGTGTTTTGAAATAAAGAGAAAACACAGCCATGATGGATTAAACAGTGTAGAATCGCATTTGACTTGCATGAATTTTATGGCAAAATTACTTAACTGTGATGGTCTTTGTGTCCCTGGTATAGTACAAATTAGTATACTTTTGTTTTAATAGCATACATCTTTTTAAGTTCTTTCAAACTCCTGCCATGGCACTTTAGTTTAAAATGCCAAATCATTTAGACAGTTATTCTTCACAAGTATTCCTGTAGCTTGTTACTTGAGCATATAAGTTACCCACACAGTGCAAAGATCAAGCTCAAGTATTTTGTGAAGTCTAGGATTCTCTCAGGGTAAACTTGCAGGTTGAGTCAGTAGTGATGAAGGCAAATGCAACTTTGGCATTTATTTTGAGAGGACTTGAATATAAAAGCAGCAATATATGTTTGAGGTTCAGTAAGGTTTTGGTCAGGCCACATTTGGAGTATTGTGCACAGTTTTGGGCCCTATATCTCAGGAACGATGTACTGGCTCTGGAGCGGGTTCAGTGGAGGTTCACGAGAATGGTCCCAGGAATGAAAAGCTTAACATGTGAGGAATGCTTGTGGACTCTGGGTCTATACACAATTAGTTTAGAAGGATGAGGGGGGGAATCTAATTGAAATTTACAGAATATTGAATGGCCTGGGCAGAGTTTCCATTGGTAGGAAACACTTAGATCTGCGGGCACAGCCTTAGTCTAAAGGGAAGACCTATCAGAACAGAAATAATGAGTACCTTCTTCAGCCAGAGAGTGGTGAGTCTATGGAATTCACTGCCACAGAAGGCTGTGGAGGCCAGGTCATTGAGTATATTTAAGACAGAGACAGATAAGTTTTTGATTGTCAAGGGGATCATGGAGTACGAGGAGAAAGTGGGAGAACGGGGTTGAGAAACTTATCAGCCATGATTGAATGACAGAGCAGACTTGATGGGGTGAATAGCCTAATTTATGCTCCTATGTCTTATGATCTTATTTGAACTGAGAGAGTGACAGCAGAACATGCTATTGGATGTATGTGCTGTTTGTCATCCACGTTTGTTATCAAGCATTCATGTGAATCCATAAAAATCAGACAGAATTCTCCATTTTAAAGCTGAAACATGGGGTTCAGTTTTTAATAACACACCAAATACTATGATCCCACTATTCTTTCTCATACTCATTATTCTCTTACAGCATCTTTTTCTGAATTCTATCTTTTTCTCCAAAGGTTCAATGCCTTATATCATTCCTAATCGCTCTTGCAGATCAATTTCTTTGCTGGGGGTTTTCCAAGTTTCATATTCTTTTCAACAAGAGTCAGACTGGACTTGAAACATAAACTTTGTTTCAGTGTCCACAGATTTTGCCAGACCTGCACTACCTGAGCAGATTAGATGAAACTTTAAAGCAAATTACATAAGCAGTTGCTTGTGGTTTCGCGTCATTACACTTTCTAACATAAATTCAACATGTTTGATGCATAATTATAATTGTCCTATTACTACATTAATCTTAGAAACAAACAGCCAAAATATTGCTTCACCAGCTGAGTAATTATACAACTTTACGTTTTGCTTTTGGATCTTGACTTCTAGCATTCTTTACTGTTTGTCTTTTCTATCACATTGTTTTAAATGGGTTCAAACATTGTGGTAGCCATGCCTTCTGTGAAACAGAATCTACAGTGTGCCAACCAGGATATGGAACTGGATTTGATAATATTAGCACTCATGGGTTCTGGAGGAGATCTGAATTCAATGAGCTCAGATGTAAAAATAATTATCTGTTTTATAACAAATTGCTAATCTGGAGCTGTAAGAACTGAGCTATATCATAAGTGTTGCACTTTTTTTTAGTGCCTAGCAAAGTGGAGATTCACATATACACATTTAAATTAGAGAACTCTGGTTGCAAGTGTCCAAAAGAAGTTTACACTTCCTCTAATTGTTCATGTGGCGCGCGTGTCACTGTCCTGTTCCTAATTGCTGTTAAAAAAGTTGTATTAAATTTAGAATGACGAGCTAATGGGATAGGATAAAATGAATAAAAGGCATAACAATGAAGTGCATACACAGGATTTGTTCAGATTAGGAGGAATGCAATGGACGACTGAAGGTGCCAAGGGATGCCCTCACAAGAACAGAATACGATGCTCAGTTCATCCATCGCTTGTTCTGACGTGCCACACCGAAAAACTATAACCTCCTCCAAAGATAGACATGGGATACAACTGATAGGATATCTGTCATCATCCAGTACTTCCCGGGAGCAGAGAAACTACGTTGTGTTCTTCACAACTTTCAACACATCATCGATGACAATTAGCACCTCGCCAAGATCTTTCCTATGCCTTCACTTCTCACCATCAAGCAAATGCCAAACCTTAAACAGAGCATTGTTCACAGCAAACTACCCAGCCTTCAGGACAACATCAACCACAACACCACACAACTCTGCCATGGCAACCTCTGCAAGACATGTCAGACCACCGACATGGATCCTACCATCACACATGGGAATAGCACCCATCACATGCATGGCAGATACTCATACGACTCAGCCAAAGTTATTATCTCATATGCTCCAGACAAGGATGGTCCAAGGCATAGAGTATTGGCAAGACCATGAAGGCACTAAGACAACAGATGAATGGACACCGCACAACAGTCACCAGACAGGGATGTTCCCTCCCAGTGGGGGAACGCTTCAGCGGTCAAGGACATTCGGCCTCAGATCTTTAGGTAAATGTCCTCCAACATGGACTTCGGGATTTACAACAATGCAGAATCAGCAAGCAGAGGTTAATAGCCAAATTCAGTACCCATGACGATGGCCTCAACTGGGATCTTGGGTTCGTGTCGCATTACAGATGACCCATCCATACTATACACTCTCACAAACGCACACATAGAGAAACAATCTCTCACACAAACATACTCACACTCATAATCACACACTCACACAGACCCTCTCTCATATACACACACACACTCTCTCTCACACACACACACACGCACACACACACACACACACACACACACAATCACACTCGCTACATGAATACACATATACACACACACATACACAAAATCTATGGAATGAATTTGCATTTGCAGATTTGTAATGGCAGATGCACTCTACTTTGTAGATAGTCAGTGTGACATTTTATAAATTCCTGTTTTGGAAAGAAAACCAGTCTGACTCCAAGTTGATACACAGCCAGATTCTAAACAAGGCCTCACACCTAAAATGTATTGTCTCTCCTGGGATGTCACCTCCGTTGTACTGAGGGAACTGATAAAACCTTTAGTTGTCTCAGGACAGTGACTTCAAAGAAATTCTGGAATTTGCATGTTAATCTTTACTAGCTGATTAAAGAATTAACAGCCATGTTAGATAATAAAATGTGAGGCTGGATGAACACAGCAGGCCAAGCAGCATCTCAGGAGCACAAAAGCTGACGTTTCGGGCCTACACCCTTCATCAGAGAGGGGGATGGGGTGAGGGTTCTGGAATAAATAGGGAGAGAGTGGCAGGCAGACCGAAGATGGAGAGAAAAGAAGATAGGTGGAGAGGAGAGTATAGGTGGGGAGGTAGGGAGGGGATAGGTCAGTCCAGGGAAGACGGACAGGTCAAAGAGGTGGGATGAGGTTAGTAGGTAGGAGATGGAGGTGCGGCTTGGGGTGGGAGGAAGGGATGGGTGAGAGGAAGAACAGGTTAGGGAGGCAGAGACAGGCTGGGCTGGTTTCGGGATGCAGTGGGTGGAGGGGAAGAGCTGGGCTGGTTGTGTGGTTCAGTGGGGGGAGGGGACGAACTGGGCTGATTTTGGGATGCGGTGGGGCAAGGGGAGATTTTGAAGCTGGTGAAGACCACATTGATACCATTGGGCTGTAGGGTTCCTAAGCGGAATATGAGTTGCTGTTCCTGCAACCTTCGGGTGGCATCATTGTGGCACTGCAGGAGGCCCATGATGGACATGTCATCTAAAGAATGGGAGGGGGAGTGGAAATGGTTTGCGACTGGGAGGTGCAGTTGTTTATTGCGAACCGAGCGGAGGTGTTCTGCAAAGCGGTCCCCAAGCCTCCGCTTGGTTTCCCCAATGTAGAGGAAGCCACACCGGGTACAGTGGATGCAGTATACCACATTGGCAGATGTGCAGGTGAACCTCTGCTTAAAGTGGAAAGTCATCTTGGGGCCTGGGATAGGGGTGAGGGAGGTGGTGTGGGGGCAAGTGTAGCATTTCCTGCAGCTGCAGGGGAAGATGCCGGGTGTGGTGGGGTTGGAGGGCAGTGTGGAGCAAACAAGGGAGTCACGGAGAGAGTGGTCTCTCCGGAAAGCAGACAGGGGTGGGGTTGGAAAAATGTCTTGGGTGGTGGGGTCGGATTGTAGATGGCGGAAGTGTCGGAGGATGATGCGTTGTATCCGGAGTTGGTGGGGTGGTGTGTGAGAACGAGGGAGATCCTCTTTGGGCGGTTGTGGCGGGGATGGGGTGTGAAGGATGTGTTGCGGGAAATGCGGGAGATGCGGTCAAGGGCGTTCTCGACCACTGTGGGGGGAAAGTTGCGTCCTTGAAGAACTTGGACATCTGGGATGTGCGGGAGTGGAATGCCTCATTGTGGGAGCAGATGCGGCGGAGGCGGAGGAATTGGGAATAGGGGATGGAATTTTTGCAGGAGTGTGGGTGGGAGGAGGTGTATTCTAGGTAGCTGTGGGAGTCGGTGGGCTTGAAATGGACATCAGTTTCAAGCTGGTTGCCTGAGATGGAGACTGAGAGATCCAGGAAGGTGAGGGATGTGCTGGAGATGGCCCAGGTGAACTGAAGGTTGGGGTGGAAGGTGTTGGTGAAGTGGATGAACTGTTCGAGCTCCTCTGGGGAGCAAGAGGCGGCGTCGATACAGTCATCAATGTAACGGAGGAAGAGGTGGGGTTTGGGGCCTGTGTAGGTGCGGAAGAGGGACTGTTCCACGTAACCTACAAAGAGGCAGGCATAGCTGGGGCCCATGCGGGTACCCATGGCCACCCCCTTAGTCTGTAGAAAGTGGGAGGAATCGAAAGAGAAGTTGTTGAGGGTGAGGACGAATTCGGCTAGGTGGATGAGGGTGTCGGTGGAGGGGGACTGGTCGGGCCTGCGGGACAGGAAGAAGCGGAGGGCCTTGAGGCCATCTGCATGCGGAATACAGGTGTATAGGGACTGGACGTCCATGGTGAAAATGAGGTGTTGGGGGCCAGGGAATTGGACCTAACAGCCATGTTAGGTTTGTTCAACACATTCACATCAGTTCTGTGACCCTTTGAACTTATTCTTATAAATTCTGTGTCTGATGCCACTTCTCTCACTGACACCTGAAGAAGGAGCAAGACTCCAAAAGCTTGTGTCTTCAAATAAACCTGTTAGACTGTAACCTGGTGTCATGTGATTTCAGTCCTAAAAGTTTTACCCATTTGCCTTAAATATGAGCCCTGGTTGTGGATGCTGCCACCATTGGTTACATGCTTTCTGCATCTACCCCGTCTAATTAGAATTTTATAGGTTTCTGTGAGATACTTCTTATTCTTCTAAATTCCAGTGCATACAATCCCAACTGACTCAATCTCTCTTCGTACATCTGGAGTGCTGATTAAGTATGATTCCACCACTGTTTTCTCAGTGTTCTGCTATAAAATCCTTGATATTAGACGCTAGCTTTTTCCCCACTACCGTTGTCAGAATTACTAGTTTATAAATTTGTTTCTCTCTACCTCCTTTGTTAAATACTGGGGTTACATTATTTACCATTCAATCAGTAGGAACTGTTACAAAATCTGAAGAATCTTGGAAGATGACCACCAATGCATCCATTATTTCTTGCACCACTTTCTTAAATATTCTGCGTCGTAGAATATCAGGCCCAAGGGATTTATCAGCATTCAATCCCATCAATTTCTCTAATAGTATTTCTCCACCAATATGGATTTGCTTAAGTTCCTCCCTCTCACTTAGCCTTGTGTGTCCCCCATCATTTTTGCTATCTGATTTGTGACATCGTTTTGCGAAGACAGAAACAAAGTATAAATTTAGTTCATCGGTCATTTCTTAGTTCGCCATTATAAGTTCCTCCATTTCTGACTGCAAGCT
Source organism: Stegostoma tigrinum (assembly GCF_030684315.1). NCBI lineage: Eukaryota > Metazoa > Chordata > Chondrichthyes > Orectolobiformes > Stegostomatidae > Stegostoma > Stegostoma tigrinum. The sequence continues at coordinate 35,646,059 of NC_081360.1, read as the reverse complement.
TCTATCCATTTTTAATTGTTTAGTTTTTGTCACCCACCCCCACCCTGCTATTTCAATTTTAGCTTCACTTTTCATATTTTAGATATTCCTTTCGATCTCATATTTTCCTCTTAATTTACTTTACTGCTGTTGTTTTAGCGCTCTTTTGTATTGTTTTCTGTCATTCTTCCTCTATCTTTCATTTCCTCTGCTGCTAAAATTTATGTTTCAGATTCTTTCTGCTGCTTACTTAAAGCTGTAGTTTCACTTTCTGTGATAAAACCAATTCACAAAAACAAAGATAATGATGTTGTTGATTATTTAGCAGCTCTAGCCAAAGCTTAAAATGAACTGCTAAAGCAATTTCCTATGGTATCAAGTTATCAATCTTTTTTTAGATTAGATTCCCTACAGTGTGGAAACAGGCCCTTCAGCCCGACAAGTCCACACCGCCCCTTGGAGGATCCCACCCCGACCCATCCCCCTATAACCCACACACCCCCGAACACTAGGGGCAATTTAACATGGCCAATCCACCTAGCCTGCACATCTTTGGACTGTGGGAGGAAACCGGAGCACCTGGAGGAAACCCATTCAGACACGGGGAGAATGTGCAAACTCCACACAGTCGCCCGAGGCTGGAGTTGAACCCGGGTCCCTGGTGCTGTGAGGCTGCAGTGCTAACCACTGAGCCACCGTGCTGCCCCCAGCCACTGATCCACTGTGCCGCCCCCACCACTGAGCCACCGTGCTGCCTCCTTTCTGGCAATGTTTTTGTTGTTTTGTGGTACTGTTTGGGAAGCACTTCTAGCTACACCAAAAATTTGTAAATTCAAGTCTCATTTCATGACATCATGTTACTGCTTAAACGATGGGCTGATTTTCCCACTTCCTTGAGCAATTTCTAACAACATGAGGAAGGTGGAAAAGAATCAGATTCTCGATGTTGTGAAGTTCTGTTTTAACTCATAGGGTTTAAATGGCAAATTCTGAATCTTTCTAATGAGCAATGACTACTTTATTTCTATGCATGTGAATCTCATTATTGGCTAAACTTCCCTCATTTCTATGCAGCACCCAAATCTCCCGTCCTTCCCTGAGAAACTAGGTGATTCCAATTCCCAACATGAAAGTCAGACACGATGCCTCACCATTTGCTTTCCCAGGCCTTCAGACAGGTCCACATTTGCCACAGTCCCCTGCAGGGTCCATGGGTGCCACCCTTCTTCCAACCTCCATCCACGCAAGGGGGCATCACAAAACCACCAGGCTCACTGTATCATCATGGCTACTTTTAGGCCATACCATATACCACCTCAGTCCTTCAGAACATCACTTCAGAATTCAGTTATAACTTCCACGATTTTGTCAGGATTGTCTTGCCACAGAAGGAAAAAGCAGCATTCTGTGAAACAAGAGAGTAATTTTGTGTAAAACTGAAGTTAGATATCTTAAGACTTCAGTCAGCTCATGATATGCATATTATGCAGTGTCATTGCTCGTGATAGGCAGTGGGGTGGGAGCAGTCACTAATCAGCCTTCCATCATCAATTAGCCTTCAATGCTCCGGCGTTCACCTAAGCTGCTAAATTGCCCTGAATTACCTGAACATTCCAGATGAGAGCATTTAACCTGAAACAAGCAGGGCCTTGTGCAACTTCTCTTGACAGGCCAATGCAATATAAGAGCAGAAATATGAACATCCCATTGTAGCTATATCAGCTCTGAATGCAGTGTGCTCCCTTGAAAAGCTGAATGATGGAATAATTCCTTGCCTCCAGAGGAGTGTGGAACCATGACTGATTCTGTGCTGTCATTTACAAGGTGTGCGAATGCTTTGTTCAAGAAAGGCCCTACCACAAACCCTGCACATTCTTTTTAGTCCTAGTGTTGTCCATGCTAATGTGCGAAGACTTGGCTGCAGTTAATGACATCACAACATCTGAGGCTACCTACAGTCAAGGAGTTGTTTGTTACAGATGAGCAATACTTGGCCATTACAATTTCTTTCATTCTTGCGATACCTGAAGAGGACGCTCATCTCTCAAATGGCTGAGACTTCATCAGGTCTGACAGTGACGAAGATACAAGAGCAGATTTTTTTAACAATGCAGGGAAACATAAATATGGAAAAGTGCAGGATTATTGCCAATGAGGTGTCATCCATGCTATGTGTGTGCCCTCAGTAAGTTTTTTCTTTCTTTCCCTCCAACTAGTCAAAGTACAGTCCCAAATTCCACAGCTGGGGTGCAGAGATACTGCTCTATGTTGGTCCTGTTTGCCTGGAAGTCTTGGCTGATGATCCCCAGAGCCACTCAGGCCTAGAAATCCAAGCTCAATATTCTGCCCAGATGAAGATGAACCCAAATTGACTTGGACTTCTGCAGCCTTTGGTATCCCAGGCAGCTTGGCAGTGGAGTGGGCAGATGACTCTGGAGTGTATTGAGAGGTAGCTTGAGATGGCCAGGCCTGTGTCTTCTTCTATTTATGGTTACTTGCTGGAACCATCCTGTCTTCCTGAGGTACGTGTGCCTGAAGTAAGGTTGAGGCCCCGATTCATCTCGTCTTGCCATTGATGCTGAGCACCTGATGGCTACAACAATGGAGTGTAGATTTGTGTGCATATCGGAGAAGAACTAAGCATGCTGGGCCTGAGTTTCCAGGGCAGCAGCTGGCCTGTCCATGGAGACTGCCAGGTGCATACTTGTCAGAGCTAGTGTGGCACTAATAATGTTGGCGGTCTCCTCCATCTTTCACTCCAGTTTACTGACTGTCTCTGCCTGCTGTTCTTGTGACTGCAAGTTGAGTGAGTTTATCCTCAGTGGTGGAGGTGGAGCTGAGGATCCCTGCTGTTTCCCTCTTCATGGCAGAGATTTGCTGAGTGCTGTACAAGGACAGAAGTGTAAAAGGGACAAAGCTTTGTGCAAGGTTAAGATTGAGATAGCACTGGCATTAATGGGAAAGCAGTGAGGCACAGCACAATGAAGCTGACTTTTTTTAAATTTGCAAGGTGAGAAGAGAGAGATTTAAAAAGACATCAACAGTGATTTTTGTTTTACGCAGAAGGTGGTTGATGTGTAGAATGAACTTCCAGAGGAACTGGTGGATGTGAGCACAGTTACAACATTTAAAAAACACTTAGGTAAGTACACAAATAAGCATGGTTTGGAGGGATACGGGCCATTAGTTGGCAGGTGGGACTAGTTTAGTTGCAATTATGTTCAGTGTGGACTGGTTGGACTGAATGGTCTGTTTCCGTACTGTACGACTCAATGTCTCTATAACTGAGTAGTTTGGCCACGAAGGTCTCCTTGTCTCCACATGAATTTTCATACTCTTCTCCAGCCAAATCAAGCTTTTTCTCCTCGTATACACAGATAGGGTGAAAGGCCAAGGTCTTTTTCCTGGGTGGGTGGGTCCAATGCTAGAGGACATGGGTTTAAGGTAATAGGGAAAACATTTAAAATGGACCTGAGGGGTAACTTTCTCGTGCAGAGTGTGGTGCGTGTATGGAATGAGCTGCCAGAAGAAGTGATGGAAGCTGGTACAATTACAAGATGTAAAAGGCATCTGGATGGGTGTATGAATAGGAAGGTTTTAGAAGGATATGGGTCAAATGCTGGTAAGTGGGACCAGGTCAGATTGGGGTGTCTGGTCAGCAAGGACAAGTTGGACTTGAGAGTCTGTTTCCATGCTGTATGACTCTATGGTGACTCTATAGTGTGCGGAGCCTTATGTCTTCCACCTTCTTTCTGGTCATGGCCATCTAGGCCTTATCGTGAGATTTCTTTTATTAGAATGAGATAAAGGAGGGTTAAGCATGATGGAACTGAATGGAGTTGTTGTAGGTAGTGATGCAGGAGCAGGAGAGCTGGTGAAGTATCCCCTGCCAGCGAGTACGAAGGACAGATAGCAGGAAAGGTTAGTCGTTTGGGATTATAAGTTGGGTGAGAGCGCATGTGGACATGCTGCATGGAATAGTGAGAGTTACACTCTATAAGCCTTAATGAGAGGCATGTACAGTGGATCAAGTTAGAGTGAGAGGTAACTCTTGAAATGTGAGGTAACAGAGAAAGCATGCTGGTGCTTGTCCTTGTGGATAACATAAGATCATGAATCTTCTTCCTGTGCTTTTGGCTGTTCCATTTCACCTGAGACACCTCACTGACCCGCTATCACAGCCCAGGCTGTCTGAGTCAGGTGGCATTGCCTACTTTGCCAATCAGCAGAAAGCTGGCCCTCCTCTCCACATTGCAGCACCTCAAAATTCTTGGTGGCTTAGCTAGATGCCCATGTCTCTTTGTGAGCCATGTCTTTGGTAATAATGATGGAGTTCCAGAAGGGCAGCTTGTGGCATGCAGTGCCTGAATTGCTATGGTATAGGTTTTCAAAATATGACGTCAGCAGCACAGGTGTTGCAAAGTCCCAGCAGCAGTGAGCATTACAGTAACTCTCCTACCTTCTACGGGATAGGTGCCAGAGATGGATAGAATAATTTGTCAGATGAAGAATTGAAGACTTAATGAAAAATATCAACATGTAACTTGGAGCTGGCTCACTGGAATCTCACTCAAAAAAAATCAAAACGTCAAAAAGATGTGAATATTCAGCCCAACAATTGAGATAAATGCTGTGCCACAGGAGTGTGGCATGACTGAAGGAGTTGCTTTTCAGATGAGGTGATTGGCTGAGACTTACTCCACCAAGTTGCTCATCCGCTTATGAAAATTTCTGTGGTTTGATTTGAAGAGCAAGTTTCCCCAGGCAGTTTTTGTCTGCCAACTAACAACTCCAAGACAAAACCCATCATTTATCCATTGTTAGAGATAATGGGAACTGCAGATGCTGGAGAATCCAAGATAATAAAATGTGAGGCTGGATGAAAACAGCAGGCCCAGCAGCATCTCAGGAGCACAGAAGCTGACGTTTCGGGCCTAGACCCTTCATCAGAGAGGGGGATGGGGTGAGGGATCTGGAATAAATAGGGAGGGGGGGGGATGCGGACCGAAGATGGAGAGAAAAGAAGATAGGTGGAGAGGGTATAGGTGGGGAGGTAGGGAGGGGGTAGGTCAGTCCAGGGAAGACGGACAGGTCAAGGAAGTGGGATGAGGTTAGTAGGTAGGAGATGGAGGTGCGGCTTGGGGTGGGAGGAAGGGATGGGTGAGAGGAAGAACAGGTTAGGGAGGCAGAGACAGGTTGGACTGGTTTTGGGATGCAGTGGGTGGAGGGGAAGAGCTGGGCTGGTTGTGTGGTGCAGTGGGGGGAGGGGACGAACTGGGCTGGTTTTGGGATGCGGTGGGGGAAGGGGAGATTTTGAAACATTTATCCATTGTTGATTCTGAGAGTTTGTTATGAACAAATTGGATACTGTGCGTGACTACATTACCTATTTGTTGTCTTCCATCACAACCAGGAGGCTAACTTGGCTTTGATCATATGCAATTTTATTTTAGTTACATCTTCTTTATGCATATTCTTACGTTCATGCGTGTTTAAGCTAACAGTAGATAAGTTAGCAGAGGATATAAAATAAATTAGGGAAGTGCATTTCATAATTAAACATCTTTGTGCCTATTTGAGTAGGATTCACAAATTGCACTAGGTAACAGAAAAATTTATAATGGATTACCTGTGTTTAGGAAAACAATCAAGGCTTTATCTTTCAAAAGTCACTAGATTCAGGGAAAGTCCTGGATTATTGGAAAATTGCTGTTGTAACTCCCTTGTTTAAGAAAGGATCAAGACAAAAGATGGAAAATTATAGGCCGATTAGCCTCACCTCTGTTGTTGGTAAAATTCTAGAATCCATTGTTAAGGATGAGATTTCTAAACTCTTGGAAGTGCAGGGTTGGATTACAACAAGTCAGCATGGATTTAGTAAGGGGAGGTCGTGCCTGACAAACCGGTTAGAATTCTTTGTAGAGGTAACAAGTAGATTAGACCAGGGAAACCCAGTAGATGTTATCTATCTAGACTTCCAAAAGGCCTTTGATACGGTGCCTCACGGGAGGCTGCTGAGTAAGGTGAGGGCCCATGGTGTTCGAGGTGAGCTACTGGCATGGATTGAAGATTGGCTGTCTGACAGAAGGCAGAGAGTTGGGATAAAAAGCTCTTTTTTGGAAATGGCAACCAGTGACAAGTGGTGTCCCGCAGGGTTCAGTGTTGGAACCGCAGCTGTTCATTTTATCTATTAATGATCTAGACTGAAGGGACTGGGGGCATTGTGGCAAAGTTTGCCGATGATACAAAGTTAGGTGGACAGGCAGGTAGTACAGAGGAGGTGGGGAGGCCGCAGGAAGATTTAGACAGTTTAGGAGAGTGGTCCAGGAAATGGCTGATGAAATTCAACGTAAGCAAATGTGAGGTCTTGCACTTTAGAAAAAAGAATACAGGCATGGACTATTTTCTAAACGGTGAGAAAATTCATGAAGCCAAAGTACAAAGGGATCTTGGAGTGTTAGTCCAGGATTCTATAAAAGGTAACTTGCAGGTTGAGTCCGTGATTAAGAAAGAGAATATAATGTTGTTTATCTCAAGAGGGTTGGAATATAAAAGCAGCGATGCGCTGCTGAGATTTTATAAAGCTCTAGTTAGACCCCGTTTAGAATACTGTGTCCAATTTTAGGCCCCACACCTCAGAAAGGACATACTGGCACTGGAGCATGTCCAGAGGAGATTCACACGGAATCTCCTTGGATTCTTGGAATGGTAGGCCTAACGTAAGATGAACGGCTGAGGATCCTGGGATTGTATTCATTAGAGTTTAGAAGTTTGAGGTTCCGCTAAGTGGGGAGACAAGGACCCGTGAGCACAGCCTTAGAACTAGAGGGGGTCAATTTAGAACGGAAATGAGGAGTCATTTCTTCAGCCAGAGAATGGTGGGCCTGTGGAATTCATTGCCACGGAGCGCAGTGGAGGCCGGGATGTTAAATGTCTTCAAGGCAGAGATTGATAAATTCTTGATCTCGCAAGGAATTAAGGGCTACAGGGAGAGTGCAGGGAAGTGCAGTTGAAATGCCCATCAGCCATGATTAAATGGCGGAGTGGACTTGATGGGCTGAATGGCCTTATTTCCACTCCTATGTCTTATGGTCTTTATGCAAAAGGAATGGAATATAACAACAGGGAAATCTTGCTAATCATTGCTTACTCACACCTTGATTGCTGTGAAAATTTTTGGACTTTTACCGGATGAAAGATATACTTGCATTGGAGACAGTCCCATTGCGGAAGGCTCACTCAGTTGATTCTGTGTATGAACTCTGAGGAAGGGTCACTGCACCCTCCACAGATGCTCCCAGATCTACAGAGCTTTTACAACAACTTCTGTTTTTGTTGCTGGGTGTGAAGGGATTTTCTTATCACAGGTTGAGTAGCTGGATCTGTATTCATTAGAGTGTCAAAGAATGAGAGGGCCTTTTTGAGGCAAGTAAGATTCTTAGTGGCTTTGACAGAGTAGATTCTGACAGCTGCTGCTCTTTGTGAGAGAATCTAGGGGATTCTCTCATGGTAAGGGATTGCCTACTTAAGACAAGGATAGAGAAATTTCTACTCTCTGAGAGTGGTGAATCTGTGGACTTATTTACCACAGAAGACTATAAAGGCTGCGTCATTAAGTATATTCAAGGCTGAGACAGACAGCTTTTTATGCAGTAAGGGAATTAGAGGTTTTGGGGGAAAGGCAAGAAAAAAGAGTTAAGGATTATCAGATCAGTCTTGATTTTATTGAATGGTAGAGCACACTTGATGGGTTGAAGGTCCTATTTCTGCTCTTATGGCTTATGGTCAAATGACATTGATGTCTCGATGGAGCATGGATGAAATTGGGAGTAGACCCTCCACTCTCAAAGAAATGGATTATCTTGATATCATAGATCACTATTCTGACTACTCTGAATTAGACTAGCTGACTGCAATGACTTGGTGAGATTGTAGAATGCTTGAACGCACACTTTGGTTTTTACAACATTCCAGATATTATAATGAGTGGCAATAGTTCTCAGTTCACAAATGAATAATTCAGTTCCTTCATAAAGGATTGGAAAATTAAACACCTAATGTCATCACACTATTCCAGTCAAACGGCAAGACTGGCTTCTTTGGACAATTTTCATTGCCACTTCAAAGAAGTGAACACAAATTCAGCACAGGACAAGTGAGTTAGGATGGCGCGTGAGTAGGAACAGAGTATTCAGAAGAAGTTCGTACCTGTGAGAAAGAACTGTTCCACCTCTCAAATAAAAGGACATCATAAGGGACAGCATAAAATTAAAAGGCCTTATAAAAATGCAAAGAACAGTATAAATCCCACAGAATGGGACAAATACAAACAGCAACAAAGGGCCACAAAGCAGCTTGTAAGAGCAGCTAAAAAGGATTATGAAAATAAATTTGCAATGGACATGAAAGACAATAACAAGAGATTTTACAGTTACATAAAGGGAAAACAACTGGTTAAGAGTTCTATTCGTCTACTGAAGGCTGATAGAGGGGTTATTGTCAATGACCATGGGGAAATGATAAGCCTGCAAAATTATTTTGCTTTAGTATTCACAGCAGCAAAGGAGGATAGCTTGCTGCAAGTCCCAAAGAAATTAACATAGGATCAGTGACATGGTCTAAATAAAATTAGCTCAAATAAATCATCAGTAAGGGCGAAATTAATGGAACTGAAGAGTGACAAATCCACAGGACCTCTAAGGTTCCATTCACACATGCTAACGTAGGTACGGGAGTACATTGTCGATATCCTAACCATAATCTTTTAAGAGTTCCTGGAATCAGGAGCTGTGTTTCTGGATTGGCAACTTGTTTACATCACTCTGCTGTGACAAGAGGGAAACCAGGGAATTTCAGACCAGTTAGATAACATTTGTGGTGACGAAGTTGTTGGAGTCCATAATCAAGGATCAGGTAACTGATCATCTTGAAAAGTTTTGGTTCATCAGGGAGAGGCAGCATGGATTCATAAAGGATAGGTTATACCTGACAAACTTCACAGTTTTTGGAAGCGGTGACAAAGGTGATAGACAGCAGTAAGTCGATAGAGATAATGGGAACTGCAGATGCTGGAGAATCCAAGATAACAAAATGTGAGGCTGGATGAACACAGCAGGCCAAGCAGCATCTCAGGAGCACAAAAGCTGACGTTTCAGGCCTAGACCCTTCATCAGAGAGGGGAATGGGGTGAGGGTTCTGGAATAAATAGGGAGGGGGAGGCGGACCGAAGATGGAGAGAAAAGAAGATAGGTGGAGAGAGTATAGGTGGGGAGGTAGGGAGGGGATAGGTCAGTCCAGGGAAGACGGACAGGTCAAGGAGGTGGGATGAGGTTGGTAGGTAGGGGATGGGGGTGCGACTTGGGGTGGGAGGAAGGGATGGGTGAGAGGAAGAACAGGTTAGGGAGGCAGAGACAGGTTGGACTGGTTTTGGGATGCAGTGGGTGGAGGGGAAGAGCTGGGCTGGTTGTGTGGTGCAGTGGGGGGAGGGAACGAATTGGGCTGGTTTAGGGATGCGGTGGGGGAAGGGGAGATTTTGAAGCTGGTGAAGTCCACATTGATACCATTAGGCTGCAGGGTTCCCAAGCGGAATATGAGTTGCTGTTCTTGCAACCTTCGGGTGGCATCATTGTGGCACTGCAGGAGGCCCATGATGGACATGTCATCTAAAGAATGGGAGGGGGAGTGGAAATGGTTTGCGACTGGGAGGTGCAGTTGTTTATTGCGAACCGAGCGGAGGTGTTCTGCAAAGCGGTCCCCAAGCCTCCGCTTGGTTTCCCCAATGTAGAGGAAGCCACACCGGGTACAGTGGATGCAGTATACCACATTGGCAGATGGGCAGGTGTACCTCTGCTAAATGTGGAATGTCATCTTGGGGCCTGGGGTAGGGGTGAGGGAGGAGATGTGGGGGCAAGTGTAGCATTTCCTGCGGTTGCAGGGGAAGGTGCCGGGTGTGGTGGGGTTGGAGGGCAGTGTGGAGCAAATAAGGGAGTCATGGAGAGAGTGGTCTCTCCGGAAAGCAGACAGGGGTGGGGATGGAAAAATGTCTTGGGTGGTGGGGTCGGATTGTAGATGGCGGAAGTGTCGGAGGATGATGCGTTGTATCCGGAGGTTGGTGGGGTGGTGTGTGAGAACGAGGGAGATCCTCTTTGGGTGGTTGTGGCGGGGGCGGGGTGTGAGGGATGTGTTGCCGGAAATACGGGAGACGCGGTCAAGGACCTCTCCTGGGTCCCTCCAAAGCCATGTAAATCCATTTGCACAATGTAAAACAGTGCATGGTACAGATGTGCTGGCGTCAGCAACTTCAGCCTTTAAAGAATATGATGCAAATGCAGGGAATGTTGAGATTAATGAACTACTGATGCATGTAGAACAGTTGTCTGCATAGCAGATAACTTGGGTGACTCAGAGTAAATGATAATGCATGCAAAATTTTGACATTTGAGATAGAAAAACTGCAGTAAAGTACCTCCTGCCTTGTTGTAGAGATGTGTCCCTTGCCATGAGACACTTTCAGCAGGGATCGATTTTACTGTATCTCAATAAAGGTACTATACTAGTGAATCCTGTTGTACTGAAACAGATGGTTTGATTGCCTTAAATGCAACAGGGAATTGTTCAGTCCATTTTGTTCCTAATGTTTCTAATATTTAAAAATCATTTGGAAATTAAAGTCCAGTCCAAAGTTGGCATATGGTGAAATTTAACTTCAATCATTTAAATAACTGTAATCAGTTTATTTATGAAGTGTATAATACTACTGTGTAACATTCAATTAAGCAGTACAAAACGATTCTACATTTACAATTCAATAACAAATGTTTCTGATCATAATGGTCACAACTCATCAACAATTTAACATAAAGAGTACAGTAAATTTTAAAGCAGGTTTGTTCCCCATGCTTTCTGTTCGTGTCTGTGTAGTATTAAATAAAGGATATCACTGAATATACTAATCATTCCATTATAAGTATTTTAAAAGAAACTTCAAAAAGTGCAAACTTAATTAAATTGCATTATTTGTATTTAGAAAAGACATTATGTACATACACATACATACAAAAATAATTCTCAGAGTTAATGAAAAGGAGGTGTGTAAAGTCTTTACTGTCGCTGTGTCTCAAATTATTTGCCATAATTTCTTAACCATAAAATTGCAGGTATTTAGTGAATAATGGTTTTATAATAAAATATACCTTGCCATAAATCAAACAGAATTTGACATTTCTTGTATATGAAATGATGATGGTATTTTGAGTAAAGTCACATATACATTTTACAGTGCGTTATTTTAGAACCTCAGTGGATCTGATCTGACGGCAAAAGCTATCCACATATTTCAAGTTAGCTATTTATATACAACAACAGAAAATGCTGGAAAAACCTCAGCAGGTCTGGCAGAATCTGTAAAGAGAATGCAGAGTTAATGTTTTAGGCCCAGTGACCCTTCTTCAGAACTTCAGTTTCCATTTTTGCTCCCGATTTCCAGCACTTGCAGTTATTTGTTTTTTTTAAATATAAACCTTGTTTAAAAGATTCAACTTGAGATATGTAATGAGTTAAAAAAGTCTGACATTAAAATGATAGATTTTAAAACATACATTTAACAGATGCTTAACTAAAACCTAGAATATTCTGGTTGAGTTACCCTTTTAATCTGGGATGAGGGTCTTATCACACAAAGACATTCAATAGACCAAACCTAATTTCCTTAGGGTTCAGAAAATGAGCAGTGATCTCACAAATTAAATGGGCTCTGTATGATAGATGCTGGGAGAATGCTTTCACTGTTTGGATTGGCCATACAAAGCTAGAGTAAGGAGAAACTTCTCCATTTCAAAAGTTGTGCCTCATTGGTAATCCATACCACAGAAGAATGTGACTGTTTAGTCATGAGAAGACAGAGTTTGATAAATTTTGTTGCTATGGGAATCAAAGGGTACGGGGATTGTAAAAGGAGAATGCAGCACTTTCGCCATGGCTTTATTGAAAGACAGAGCAGACTCATGACACCTATTCCTGCTTTTACTTTTCCTGCTTAGAAAAGCTTAGTAGCACAATTTGCATCTATCGTGATCTGTGAAAGTTAACCAGAAGACAGGCTACCAATCAAACATGCCAAGTTTTAAGATTTTAGTGCTAATATGAATCTCATCTGTAACTTTAAGGAATAAGATTCTTTTATAAAGATAGAAAATGCAACAGTAAGATTTCATTTTTTAAATCTATGCTCTCTATTATTGAGTAAATACAGGCTGAATTTTAGCAAAAAGATGGCAGTTTGTCAATTCCAAATAATTTTATGCACGGTCTCTCTTTGTGAGACTGATTATCTCATATTTCTACAGTGCTTATTTCATTATGAACACAGCACACCTCCACAGCACTGTGTTCACACTATCCTGTGCTCACCAGCAATGGAAGTACTTACTACTGCTGGGATCCTTTTAGGTTTCCACCATTGGTGTTATATTTAAAGACCAGCTGAGCTCATCTAATTAGCAGTCCCTCATAAGTGAGGATGACTCTCTTCCATATTTAGTGAGTCCATAGGTAGCTGTAGTCCAATGCAATTTCTTTAGGCTTTGTTACACTTGGGGCAAAAGATGGCTGTGGGAAGAGGTGGGTGGGGCATCAGTGTGACAGTGCGCTCCTTACGCTGTCTTCACCTGGCTTCCGCTTTTTCCCAATGGCAAGTCTCAAGCTGCAGGACACCTTCTGGATGCTCCTTCTCCACTTTGGATGGTTTTAAGCCAGTGATTCCCAGGCAGGAATGTTGAATTTCGGCAGTGAGGTCTTAACAGTATCCCAGAAACTTTTCCTCCGTTCACCTGGGGCATGCCTGCCATTTTAGAGCTGGGAGTGGAGCACCTGCTTGGGGAGGGTTGTGTTGGTCTTGCGGATGACATGCCCAGCCCATTGACACTGATCAAGGGTAGTAAGTGCCTTGATGCTAGGAATGCTGGCCTGGTCGAGGACTCTGGTGTTGGTGCAGCTGTTTTCCTAGCGGATTTGCAGGATCTCTCACAGCAGTGTTGCTGGTACATTTTTTTCCCCTTCATTCATTCATAAGATGAGGGGGTTACTGGTTAGGCAGCATTCATTTCCCAACCCTAATTGCCCAGTGGACAGTTTGGAGTCAACCACATTGCTGTGGGTCTGGAGTCACATGTAGGCCAGACCAGGTAAGGATGGCACTTTTCTTCCCTAAAGGACATTAGTGAATCAGATGGGTTTTTCCAACTAATGACAATGGATTCATGATCATCATTAGATTCTTAGTCCCAGATATTTGTTGAATTTCAATTCCATCATCTGCAGGGGTGAGATTCGAACCCGGGTCCCCAGAACATTATCTGGATCTCTGGATTAATAATCCAGCGATAATACCACCATGCCATTGCCAATGCTTTGGGATGTCCATTATAGACAATCTTCATCACTGTAAACCAGTGAATCATTTATTGTCATGTGTATTCAATATAAAATACAATGAAAAGTGTGAATGTTGTTGCCATGCATAGGTGCCATTCAAAATAACTCAGAATAAAATAATTTTAAAAAGTTAAAGGGAGTCCAACCTTTCTTCCCCGCTGCTACAGTCCTGTTCTGGGCTTCCCAGCCCATGCCACGCTCCTGACAGTGTCCCACTCTGGGCTACTCCAGCACTTGCCATGCTGCCACCAGGGACCCAGTCCACATGGAAGCCAGAGTCCCACTCCAAGCTTCACAAGCTGACTGACTGACTGACTCTGTAGCCACGCTGTGTCTGAAGATGCCACCGCTGCTCCGGAGCCATGATCTTGGTGTGGGATCTCGTATCATTCTCCTTAAAGACCATTCTCCTCAGGCAGCCAAATGCTGTGCTAACACACTGGTCGGTCATTGCCAGCCACAGAGAGTGTTTCATGGCACACGCAGTGAGAGGGAAACGGGAAAGGACAGCTTCTGATGGCATGTAGGTGGTCCGGGTCACTCTTGCTGGGAACAAAAATGCTCTACCAGTTTATCCCGTCACTTGTCCGAGTGAGTGCCATTGTAACTGCAGCTAAAGAATGAAGCTACAGAGGTTACCTGTCCTTAGCACCATACTCCCTGTCTGAGGGAGTACTACTCTTTCCCCAATGCCCAGTGTAGCATAGCACCCCCTTGTCATTGTATGACGCAGGAGTATCAGATGATGGAAAGAAGTTAAAAACTCTATCTTTTATTGAACAACAGGAAAAGTGAAGAAAGAACAATAAAAAAATGTTGTAATTGCTCAGAGAACAAACAGACACTCCTTGCCTTTCGAGTAACAATAAATGTACACAGAACAAATAAAACTTCACCCAGCTCACTTCAATTGGAACCGAGTGTCAAGTAAGTCTTGTCTGGTTTGTTACACCCGACACTGCATTGCTTTGTCAGGCTGAAGGTGACATTCCTTCTACTCAATGTCATCATCTTCCTCCTCAGAAGACTGCTGCCACTCTCCCAGCTCTTCATGATCATGTCTCCAGATGTGCAGGGCACACCAGGCAACAATTGTGTGGTACACTCTTTTGGGTTGCACTATAAAACTCCACCCCCCCCCCCCCCAAGATAGATCTAATCATCAAAAACTCATCTTCAGGAGGCCTACCATCTGCTCCATGAGAGCCCTACTGGAAGAATGGACTGTGTTGTATCTACATTCAGCCTCACTCAGAGGGTTGCATAATAGCTGAGTCATTAGCCATGATAGCAGAGAGTAGCCCTCATCTCCCAATAACCATCTTTGTAAGGCATCCTGCTCTTAAAACGTAGCAGGAACATGAAAGCTCACAAGGATACAGGCATTGTGGCAGGTTCTGGAGATCTAGCACCTATGACTTGTACATTGATGGAATAGAATCCTTTTCTGTCAAAGAAGTCAATCATATTTTGATATAATGCTCTCAACACAATGTATACAAGGTGCACAATGGAGAAGGCACTGATGTCGAAAGTTCCTATTGCTCAAGGTGCAGCACTGACTCCATTATAGGGAAACAAGGTGAGGTGGTGTGATCTGTCACAATTTACCTTTTTAACAGCCTTGATACATTTGTAGTTTGAGAATTGACAGATTATACACAGTTTTCAGTTAATCCTTGGAAGCAGCAGATGAAGAAAAAGTTAGTGCAGCTGACACCTTGACAACTACTGGGACAGAATAACCACCCAATCCTTCAGGTTGCAAGTCCCACTCCAGTGGATAACACAATTCAGTGACAGAATCATGGAACATCCTCAGCCTACTGGCAACAATGTGCCTCCCTTATTTGGTGGAAATGGCACTTAGGATGATAAGGCTCTGGATCTCCTCCACCTCCTTCGTATCCTGAGGGGTCCTTCACCTTCAACCTCTTCATGTGGAGGCCCATTCAACAGCCTCTGGTGGTTGCTTGTGGGACCTGGGGGTTTGCTGGCACATTTGGTCCTCAATTTCTCTGCACCTTTGGTGTACTGTGGCCATTGTGACATGTCACCTGCCGTGGCTGGCTCAATTGGTCCTGGTTCCAAAGTGAAATAACAGAAACAGGACAAGTCTTTTTAAGCACAAGACAAGTCCTTAGGTCTGTTAACAGTCAGCACTTGTAGCACACACAAATGATGATTTAGAATTGTTTTCAATACCTTGAGATAAGGAGGACTCCAACAAGGAGAGCTGTGGAAAAGCTTCAAACAAATCTTTTTTATAGGAACCTTATTCTGAGGTATGCAGCACAAGCCATGTTGTGCAAATGGAGTAGGAGATTGTAAGTCCTGCAGAATTACTGAAACAGTTCCACCCCACCCCCACATTACCCAAGAAAGGCAGCCTTGCATGTAAGAGCATTTGATGGATAATTACAGCTCAATGTGGGAGGAAATCAGCTCTGTGCCCTGATCAGCCAATGAGACCTTGGATTGTCTTTGTGAATTGTGGTCCACAGCTGCCACATTACAGGTAACCTACAATTACTTCTACTTCACAGAGATGATCAAGATTGTTTTGTAAAGACAAAGGACATGGTTGGGATACTCTTGACCAGGATTTTTATTACACACTGGTGGACGTTGCATGAAATCACATGTGGAATACTACAATTACAGATGTGTTCAACCTGTAATTCTGACATTGCTTGATTAATTGCCACTTCAGGAGTCTCACTTCACACAATTAGGGCTCATGTGTTCAGACAGGCAAATCTACTTACTCAACCAATTCTAGGTAGGATGACAGCTATTTTCCATTTTCATTGTGCATTTGTGATTTGGATGAGAATGGACAGTAACATGGGCAGTGCTTTGTTGAGTGACTCACTGGCTGATCCTGGTAATCTGGGGACTCTTCTTTCATGTTTCTTTCTTCCTTGATCTCCCCGTTAACCCTATCAGTTTTGAGGATTCACATCTTCCACCCAACTTATTCCTTTAAGTCTTCATCTCTCACTATTAACCCTAAAGCCTGGGTTTACAGCAATGCCAACCATTACGATGTACTGTTCCCCCACCGCCTCCATTGCAGCCAGGGTGATGTTGACTGCTGATCAGCTCCTATTGCAGTAAGCCATGCTCTCCACTGTACTATCATCTTCTGTCTGGAGTTTTTCCTATGTATGGCAGCATGCTACCTTGAATCCCTACCATTCAGTTTCCTACCACAGCAGTAGCCCGATAACACCACCCTCGACTTTCAGTGAGCAAATCCTGAAGACTGTCCGTGACCCACTGTCTTGGACTGACAAGATCCCTGACTGATATCTGCGCACTTTGCCAATGAAGATACCATTAGTCCTCTGATTAGTTGCTCTGGACTTAGAGGACTGACTGTGACCCTACTAACTTGTCTGTAATGATATGGAACCTCTGACTACCCCACCAGATGAACTGACCATTTCCAAGACCTTAGCCTGAAATTGGATGCTGTCCTTGACTGACTGTAGCAAGATTCCCCGACTGATGACAGTCCCCCTTAACTTGACTGAAGTTTACTCCCCTGGTGATTTGTTCGACATACATGCTGCATCTTTGGTCAGTAAGCTCCTGGTACATGCTGTAGGTGAGGTATTGATATAGCACAATGCCGTACATATCCAAACACATCCAACCCATTGACTGATCATCACTGGCAATCATGACAATGTGCCGGCTTTGCATTGACATTTAAAGGCAACTCAAGGCCAAAGTACTGTGAGCCTTTAAACTCAGATTGAGGGGTAAAAATTGAAAGGACAAGGCAAGGCAAGAATGCTGTAAGCATCCAAGCATTCATGGAATGAGTAAGTGCTAAGGAAGCCAGCTAAGAGCCTGGAGAAGTACCCTGCTGTGATACATAATAATGGGAGATTTCTTCTACAAATAAAGCAGCCGGACAGCCTCATTATGACAAAAGATGTTGATACACTCCAAAGCGCAGCAATGAAGTGGCAAACTGTGTCCCAAGAGAGTCAGAGATGTGGCATGACGATGTAGTGATGCAAGTATGTGTCTGATACCAGCCTCGGTAGAAAGGGTGTGTGGCACAATGTGTTCTGTGTTTGCAGCAGTTGCTGGGGACTGCTGGCTAAGATAGAGGCTGGAAGAGTAAGCGGTGAGCTGGAGCTGCCAACTACCTGCTTTGACTTTTATGTTGGAAGTTGTTGCCATCTAGTTTCTCTCAATTGCTTGATAGAATAGGAACACTCATATAAATTAGATAGATTAGGTAATGATGAGACATAAATGCATTCAAATAGGCCTCTTACTATTGAAATTTGGGTGGCAAATTGGACATTTTTCTGCTGAAGTCAAGAATCCCATTCTCTCTTCTTGCTGTATTTCCTCAACTGACATGCCAATGCCCATGTCACTTAGGGGTTCAGAGAATTCCAACTAAGATCTTTATACAAACATGTAAATATATTACATGTATATTGACTAAGGCATGAAGAGATCTCAATTTCATTTACTGGAGGCTAGGTACCAGCATGCACTTGATTGGAGACACTGTTAGTCTGAACTTTTTATTTCTTTATTTTCCCAATTATTTTTCCTAAGGATTTATTCTTCAGAGCCTGTTTCTAGGTACTTTTGTACCTAAGATGGCACCACAACGTAAGCTGTAAACTTTTCACTGTATTCATTTGAGTATGTGATAATAAAGCTAATTCAGATTAGTTGCACTTGAATATAGTGCTAATGTAAATATTATGGTTGCATTATTCATTAAAATTCTACCTTGTTGTCAATACAAAATGTTTCAGATGGCCAGTATGAGAGTACTAATGTAACTTGTGAATTAGCTCAATCACTTGATCTCAGTTTGTTCAAAAATCAGATATCATGACATCACAATCAATCAATAGGTGGGCTTGCATCTCAAAAACTTTGCACTATGTCTAATATACTCTATGGCCACATATGAAAATGACAAAAGTAACTGGTTTGTGCTCCTTCAAACTTTACAAATTTAATTTGGAATGTTTTTAAATGTTTCGAAAGAAGCAACACTCCTGTTTGTACTCTCACAATATTAGAAATTAGTCTCCCTGTTGTGATATCTGAACAAGTGTTCAAATGCTTACATACATAATCCCTGATAACAAAGTGTGGAGCTGGATGAACACAGCAGGCCAAGCAGCATCTCAGGAGCACAAAAGCTGACGTTTCGGGCAGGGATGAAGGGTCTAGGCCCGAAACGTCAGCTTTTGTGCTCCTGAGATGCTGCTTGGCCTGCTGTGTTCATCCAGCTCCACACAGTGTTATCTTGGATTCTCCAGCATCTGCAGTTCCCATTATCTCTGATACATAATCCCTTTCTTGTTGAGGTCTGGGCACCTACAGTGAACTGTGGTGAGCAGTGTAACTTTGGTTTGACAACTCTTCCTTGCACGATACAATGTCTGAAACTCAAATCTGTAATACAACAATTACTTAGAGATGGAGTATCATATTAATGTCATTTATAAGCTCATGCATATATCTGTTTGCATAGTTTTCCACATTACAACTGCATTGTTCTAAAAGAGCTTGTTGCACCCTTTTAAAATGAAATATTATTAGACATCTAACTATCAATTAGATTTAGGGGGTGCTTATTGTCTGAGTTATTGTGAGAAGAACTATGGAAGTCAACCATTATCAAATCATTGCTTCAAAGCATACAGCAGTCTCTATTTCTGCTGGACTCAGCTGCTGTTTCAGTTCAGCATATACTCCTGGTGACATAGGAAGTAGGTCTGATGATGAAACTGGAGCCGTTGAAGCATTTGGACTGAAAAAAGCAGAATAAATTAATAGTTAACACAAAACACAGCAATTTTTAGTGAAAGGTTCATTGGTTGCTCATACTTACAATTCAGAGAATGGTATAAACCTTGAGGAAATATAGCCTTTCTTCTCTGTCTCTGTGGGTTCAGATACTATTTAAAAGAAGAAGAAATTATATATTTTGGTACTTGACCCATTTTAATGATTTGTTACTATATCGAGGCCAATTTCCTTTTACAGCAGCATACAATACCTAAAATAAACATAGAACTGTGGATGCTGGAGATCTGAAACAAATTACTAGATTGTAGATAGTTTTCCCATCCTCTTGCAAAACTACCTCTTTCATAACTTTCTCTCTTTGTGCTCTGTCTCCAACTATCTGGTCACCTCATCACACTACACACCATCCACCACCCCCCTCTTCAACATTACTGATCTGTGATATAACTCCATATACATTCTATTGTTTTATATCACTTAATTTAGATTAAAATAAACGATTTTAAAATTAACAATCAATCTAGCATCAATTGTAGCTTGTGCTAGAGTGTTTCAAACGAATACCACCCTTTGAAAGAAGAAGTGTTTCCTACTTTCATTGCTAAAATGTATGGCTCTAGTTATAGAATCCCAACCAGTGGAAACAGTTTCCCCCAGTTTGGCCTGTGGCTAAGACCATAAGACCATAAGACATAGGAGTGGAAATATGGCCATTCAACCCATCAAGTCCACTCCACCATTTAAATCATGGCTGATGGGCATTTCAACTCCACTTCCCTGTACTCTCCCCGTAGCCCTTGATTCCTTCAGAGATCAAGAATATGTCAATCTCTGCCTTGAAGGCATCTAACATCTCGGCCTCTACTGCACTCCATGGCAATGGATTCCACAAGCCCACCACTCTCTGGCTGAAGAAATATCATCTCATTTCTGTTTTAAATTTACCCCCTCTAATTTTAAGGCTGTGCCTACGGGTCCTAGTCTCCCCACCTAATGGAAACAACTTCCCAGTGTTCTCCCCTTCTAAGCCATACATTATCTTGTAACCCTTAATTTCTTGAAAACCTTAATCAAATAACTTCATATCCTTCTAAATTCCAAGGAATACACCACAGTTAGTGTGGTTGCTCCACATAACTTAAGCCTTGGGAGTCAAGGTATTGTTCTGGAAAATCTATATCATGCTCCCTCCAAGGCCAATATATCCTCTGTCAGGTGTGGTGCTGGATCTTATAGTATGTAAGCTGCAAGGGCTTCCTGCGTTTTCTAATTTCAGTCTGCTAGATGTGATTTCAAGACAAAGTAATAAAATTATCTGGTTTATTACTATACCACCACAGACCGCCAACACTGACCTTCTTTTGGCTTATTGTTGTAATGCTTTCCAAAAGCTTTGTCCTTTGGAATATCGGGATATAGAAATTGTAGTGGGTTCTCTGGAATATTCTCAGCCACCATTACTTTGTAATCACGGATGATGTCAGGCAAAGGAACCGCTAATAACTGGCTCTTGGAGTAAGGTTCCACTGAATGAAATTTCATTTCCCCTAAAACAGCAACAGTTAATGGTTATGTTCAGATCCTTGTGAAATTAAAATGTGAATTTAACATTCAAATATTGGATAAAATTTTGACCACAAACTTTCAATCCAATCTCATCAAATTTAGGTACTTTAATTTATACTTTGCAGAATCTAAAGGAATCTAGTGGGAAATAATTTATCTTATTGATCATGAAATCATTTATTTTTTGGCATCATTTATTTGGCTCCCATGCATTCTGAACAATAATACTGGTAACTAGCCCTATCCTATACATATGTAGATTAGTTATGCCAATATTAGCATATAAAAACATGACAATAAATTCAGAACCCTGAATAAACAAGGGACAAGGGAAGAAAGTTCAAAAGACCTGTTACCATAGTGGTAGCAATATGTTAGAGCCAAGAAAGGTTCTAAAGTAGGAAGTAATTGAAAAATGGAGGTTAAAACCAGATCACATGTTGTACTTAAGGGTGTAAAAGAGATGTTTAGCATTTATCCAAGTGTGGAAATACTCTGTATTCAAGTCTTGGACAGATAGATTTTATAGAGTACAGGAATGGTCAAGGAAATAAATTGCTTGGAATGAAAAGAAAGCCAAGCTTTCTGGATGCTGATATAGAAATGGAGAAGATATAAACTTTCTATTTGGGATCAAAAAAGATATGAAGAAGGTCAAAGATGATAGTAGCTGGTTTTATGTCCAATAGATTTCTTTTTTAAAAAATTGAGCGCCATTTTCTGTTCTTGTTACATTGACATTTTTTGTTGTAGGATTTTGAACAACAATATGCCTAGACAATATCCAGCTGTTTGTAATTTACAAGTCCATTTATCTTGGATTTACTTGGGAAAACTGACCAATGAAGCAGATGAAATCAGAGATGAAATCAATGTGTATGTGAGATGAAACCAGAGACTGCATTGAGCTTTTAATCCATGCTCTGAAGTCATAACAATAACTGGTATCTGGTGTGGTGAAGAATCTTTGGCATGTGTGAAGTGAAAAAAAACAGCGAGACTCTTCAGTCAGTCGAGTTGAAGATTCTTCACTGAGGTTGACAAGAGCAATTTAGCTCCCCAGAACAGATTGGTTGAGGCCATCAGAGTTGGTATAACTAAATTCCTGATCACAAAGAAGTTGGGATATACTTGCAACTGAAACTAATGATGCTAAAGCAGGGGATATCTAATTTAGAACCACATTTGTAACAGAGATATAACATTGTGAGGAAAGTTTAGGTGATGGAGAATCTATAAAATACCAAGACTAAATGCCAGTAAAGAAGATTTTGACTTCTGAATTAGGATTAGTCCAACAATTGGTTCACTTTGTTTACTCTCCAACTCTTTATTCTAAACAGAACTGAAAACAGCTCAGAGATTATCCAGCTGTTTGTAGTTTACAAATCTACTTATCTTGGAGCATGCTTATTCCAAATTGTTTTTAAGTCGTGCCTCGGTCCCGAGCAACAGAATGAAAGAATCCATTATTATCTTACCATTCTCCGATCGATCGACCCAGGTAAATGTAATGGCACCATCTCTGCTGCTCTCACTGAACCGCAATAAAAATGTGCCAGATGGTTTATCCTTCAACAAAGCACGTTCATTTTCCTTACTCACAAATCCCACGATGTACCTGAAGAGGCATAAATCAAAATTTTTTAAACAAATTTACATAACAGAATTTCACTTTGCAAAGATTAAGGGTATCTTTCTTCCTTTTCCTATCTCCTCTTCTGAAGATGCAAAGTCTTGCTGCAGTTTGATACATGGCTGCTGGGAGGCCAATGGTCAGTAACATGCCCATTTATTACTGTCCATCTATAAAATCAGGAAAACAGCATCGAAGGGCCTTCTATATGGAGGCATCCCGTATGATGCATGCACTACACATACACTTTCTAACAAAAGCTTATGGCTACTCATCTTGGTCACTCTTAAACTGAACCCCTAATCAATGACTGAAAGCCTCAACCACACCCTTGTTGGACTCTTTACACCAACACACCCTACCCTGAACCCCTGACAATAACCCACCAATCAGACCTACCCCTTGAGATAACCAAATTCCACCACCCTACTCAGAAAAGCTGTGAAGATTAATATTCCAAGGATCTGGAATAATAGCTGGATTAAGTACTGATATTACCCTGGATGGAATCAAGTCATAGTTTGCATGACTTGTTCAATAATTCCTGTCTTTTTTTCTTCTTATATCATATTTCTGACATCTTCACTAGTTTGCTTTTGTATAAACCTCTCTAGCTATCTTCAGAATGTGTAGTTTTAGACTCTATCTTAAATCGTCTTTGATGTATTGCAACTGGCAAAGAGAATTCTGAGTGTACAGAACACAGGCATGAGTATGTAATCTGATTATTAATGTATCAGTAAACTAGAGAAATGATAGTTCAATGAGTTGAATGAATATCTGGTTAACAATCAGAAAGAAGGTTGTTAATATAGGGCAGACATAGTCAGATACACTAGTTCAGTATTTTGAGAAATATAGGTACTATGGAATATCATTTTTTCAAATGTAACATATGAGGGTTGAATAATGAAGAACTCATGTTTGCATATTCAAGTGTTGTGATTGAAATTGTGGCTTCTAAAGTGTTAAATTAAATCTTATTTGCTACAATGCAGTTTGTCCCATAAATTAAATCAAGTGACTGCTTCACTGCTAAGTGTACTGGTAACTTCAATGGTAATCAATAATAACAATCTCTGGCTTTTAGTTACCCATCTATCCATAAAGCCAGTAGGTGCTTCTTGATGAGTTCCAGGATTCCATCTAACCACAACCAGAAACTGAACCTGTTGGGAAGATTCTCCTGAAAATGAAACCAAAAAAAAACTCCCAGAATTTGTAAAAAATAGTAGTCAGTGACTTTGCAAATTCTAAATTTTGTAACAACTTAGAATCAAGGACTGAAACATTACCTCCTGTCTAATCAAAAGATTACACATATACATATGCACGAACAAGATTAGGGATGCAGTTAAGGCATAAATACACGCAGCAATGTGAGATTATTGATTATGACAACTTACAGCAATGAATATATTTAACAGAAGGAGTTGGTTAGCTCAGTGGGCTGGATGGCTTGTTTATGATGCAGAGTGACAACAATAGTGTGGGTTCAATGCCTACACTGGTTAAAGAAGGTGCCACCTTCACAAACTTTCTCCTTGTCTGAGGCATGGTGACCTTCAGGTTAAACTCACCATCAGTTATCTCTCTCTAATGGCAGAATAGTCCTTTAATCCTCTGGGACAATGGTGACTTTAAGTGGTTGTTTTGACTGGTGGGCCAAAGGACATTTTTCTGTGCTGTAGATCTCTAGTACAGGTACTTCGCATTTTCTTTACTATCTTTAACAGAGAAAAATACCTCAAAGTCCTTCACAGGCAGGTAAAGAGAGAAAAAAAAATACAGTTAAATAAGAGATAGTAAGAACTACAGATGCTGGAGTCAGAGGTAACATAGTGTGGAGCTGGAGGAACACAGCAGGCCAGGCAGCATCAGAGGGGCAGCAAAGTTGAAAAGTTGAAAGTTCAGAAAATTTTCTGAAGAAGCGTCCTGACCCGAAACATCAATTTCCCTGCTCCTCTGAAGCTACCTAGCTTGCTGTGTTCCTCCAGCTCCACACTGTTACATATGCAGTCAAATTAAACAGGTATTAAGATGAGTCAGTCAAAGGAGTGTTTTTAGGAGCTTGAAAGAAGAGAGGGAGGTAGGTATGGGATAGTTTTGGAATTCCAAAGTACTGGATCCAGAAGGCTAAAGCCATCGCTGCAAACTGTGGTGACAACAAGTGGGGATACAAAAGAAGTTGAAGTCAGGAAAACAGAGTTGGTGGTACAGGACCAGAGAAGATCATAAGTTTTTTAATTCACTTGTGGGATGTGGTATCACTGACTGGCCAGCTTTATTGCCCAGTCCTAGTTGCACTGCACAGGATGGTAGTGAACTGCCTCCTTGAATTGCTGCAGTCTATGTGCTGTACATGACCTGGCTTGTGCTTTAGAGACAGTGGACTGGCTTTGGGGAAATAGGTGAGGTCCACCCCATATTATTGCTAGCCTCCTTACCTGTGCTTCCTACACAGATAGGCCTTTGAGGAGTTGCTAATGAACCTACTGCTCTGAAGTGTGGGAGTGATATTGATGAAATTTGTCCATCCCCATTGATTGAATTTTCTCAGTATTTTGAAGGCTTTCTGGGCAAAAACACAACTTGTCAAGATAATTGAGAACTCAGATTGCGGAAAGAACAGCATCTCATTTACTCCCTAGGCATTTTACAGTCTTCAGGATTCAACATTGAGTTAACAACTTCAGACCATGAACTCTGTACTCCATTTTGATATTTTCCCCACATCTCTCCCTCCTTCTGTTTGTATCTGGTTTCTCACGGTTTTGCTTTCAATCAGATCTTACCTTTCTTCTGTCACGAGTAACTGCTCTGAATCTATATCTTGTCTTCTCTACAATCATTACCACTCCCTTGGTCTTGTACTGTTCGATGGAAACTTTGATCTCCAATATTCTTTAACCTTACCTTGATTGCTGTTTTGTTGTTTGTCCCTCCCCTCTTTACAACAGAGTAAAACCCCTGACTTTTCCACTGCCCTTCACTCCTGAGAAACTTGAAACATCACCTTGATTCCCATGGATGCCGCTAAACCTGCTGAACTCCTCCAGAACTTTCTGATTTTATTTCAGATCTCCAGCATAGACAGTATTTTGTATTATTTTCACAGCCATTTCTCTTTCAGGAATGCCTACTTTGAAGAAGTTCTGTTCTTCTCTCCAATGGGATCTTAGTATATCTTGAATATCTTCATTGCTCCCACTTCCTATCAAGTGGTCAATAAAGCACTTACCAAAACTTGCTTTCATACCTACCCTTCCTTGGTGATCTTTTATGGCTTTGAATTATCATTCCAAATGAAGTTCCATCTTTCATGCTTTGAATCCTCTATGATTCACAGGTATCTCTGAGACATACAATGTTCCTTAGACTGCTGGGACTTACACTCAATGCCATGAGTCAGTAAATGTACTCTCTTGACCTTTATCCCCATCAGCACCAACTCACTCTGTGTCAAAACTATCGCCATCCCCAATTCCATTTCAGCCTTTGCCTCAGTCAACGTGCTTACATGAAATTTTTCTCTTCCGTTCAGATGTTAAGGAACACAACAGATGGGTGCCAAGTGGGACCAAATCATTCCTCATAGCCCCTTTCTCCTGACCCCATTCCTCTTTCTAATCTTTTGTTTCATCACATACTTTGACCTTCAGCTCTCTTGTTGGTGAATGGTCCCTATTCAGCAAAGGACATTGTTTAATCTTTTTCATGCCTCTACCTTAATTATTTGTATATGTGGCATGACATTGAACTCTCCTTTAACCTCCATGTCCATTCTTTGAGCAACAGACCCTTTCAAACATCTCCAATACTCTACCTCCTCCTGGAGCCCTACTTTTTGCTTTTTACCCACTCTTAAGATCTTCATCGAGAACTGTCAGTGTAATATTGACCACCTGAAACTCTCTGTTCCTTTCACCAACTTTAACACGTCTCCCTCTGAACTTGCTGTAATCGGTTCTCTCAGGTCTAAACCTGACTTTATCATAAAGCCTGCTGACAGAGATTGTGCTGTTGCTGAATGGCATACCAGCCTCTACATTTACGGAGAATGAGTGCCAACTCTCAGATATTTCTTCCAATCTCCCCGGGACCCCTAAATTCTTGAACCATAAGACCATAAGGAGTGGAAGTAAGGCCATTTGGCCCATCAAGTCCACTCCGCCATTTAAATCACGGCTGATGGGCATTTCAACTCCACTTCTCTGCACTCTCCCTGTAGCCCTTGATTCCTTCAGAGATCGAGAATTTGTTGATCTCTGCCTTGAAGGCATCCAACGTCCCGACCTCCACTGCACTCCGTGGCAATGAATTCCACAAGCCCACCACTCTCTGGCCGTAGAAATGTCTCATTTCTGTTTTAAATTTACCCCCTCTAATTTTAAGGATGTGCCCACGGGTCCTAGTCTCCACTCCTAACGGAAACAACTTCCTAGCGTCCACCCCTTCTAAACCATACATTATCTTGTAAGTTTCTATTAGATCTCCCCTCAACCTTCTAAACTCAAATGAGTACAATCCCAGGATCCTTAGCCGCTCATCATACGTTAAACCTACCATTCCAGGGATCATCTGTGTGAATCTCCGCTGGACATGCTCCAGGGCTAGTATGTCCTTCCTAAGGTGTGGGGCCCAAAATTGGACACAGAATTGAATATTAAGCCATTATTGCCAGGACCATCTCTGACCTTTGGATATGTTCCTTCTGCAGCTTCCCACCTCTGTCCTGCAACTCTGCAGCCCACTTTCAACTTTCATTCCAAAATCCAGAAATATGAATGCACTGGCAGACTCACTTTTCATCTTGTCCTGCCCAATTTAATTTATTTCTTCCTATTTTAACTGATTTTCTTCTCCATTTGTCCTATGTCTTCTGACCTATATTCAGGATTCTTTTGACATGTTAAATTAGTTCAACAATTTACAGTTTCCTGGCACTAACTGCCTCTTCGTCTTGATGGACACACAATTCCCCTACACTTCTACAATACTTTCTGCACTACTTTAATGGCTATAAACAGGTGCTATACTGCACATGTCTGGAATTAGAAAAAGAAATATCAATTTTGCTTCCAATTTTCATCCTTTTGTCCACTTCACCTGGTCAAAACCTTACTCATTCTGGTGTAGGCAGTCTATTAATTCTACTAATATTCATTATCAACTCACCAACTTCCTCACCTACCACGACTTGACTTCCTCACTTCCTGTTTTGTATAAGAACTCCATTCTGTTTCCCCAGTTTCTCAACCTCCATCGCATGTGTTGTCATAACGTGACCTTCCACAATGGCACTATCTATATGCCTCCCTTTCTTCTCAACCAATGAATCCTTTTGTTCCTCCTCATTGTGGTTGATGCGGCCCTCAGCCATAACCAATCTCTTCCCTTCACCTCTGCTGCTAGTCCTTCTCCTCCTTCCCTATGACCACAATAGGGTTCCTCTTGTCCTCACTTTACAGAGCATCAACATCTGTATTCACATCCTTGTCCTGCACCATCTCTGCAACATTCAGCATGATGGAACCACTAAATACGTTGTTTTTTTCCCTCGTGTGTCAGCATTCAGTACAGACTATTCCCTCAATGTTACCAAACATCCTCACCACTCAAAGCTAGTGCCATCCCATGTAAATGTAGAAAATGTAACATCTGTACTTATACTCCTGCCTCCTCACAGTTGAAGGTTACAAACATTCCTTTGCTTGTACTTCTTTTAATCTAATATAAGCATCTGCTGCTCACATTGGAATACTGTGTGCAATTCTAGTCTCCCTGACATATAAATGTTGTGAAACTTGAAAGGGTTCAGAAAAGAGTTACAAAGATGTGCCAGGGTTGGAGGTTTTAAGCTATAGGGACGGTGTGAAGAGACTGGGGGTATTTTTCCTGGAGTGTCAGAAGCTGACGGGTGACCTATGGAGGTTTATAAAATCATGAAGGGTATGGATAGGACAGATAGACAAGGTCTTTTCCCTGGGGTGGAGGAGTCTAAAACTTCAGGGTAAAGGTTTAAAGTGAGAAGGGAAAGAGTTAAAAAGGACCTACTAAAAGGACCTAAGGGGCAAATTTTTCACGCAGAGGCTGGTGCGTGTATGGAATGAGCTGCCAGTGCAAATGGTGGAGGCTGGTACAATTACATCATGTAAAAGGCATCTGGATGGATAGATGAATAAGAATGGCTTAGAGGAGTATGGGCCAAATGCTGGCAAATGGGACTAGATTTATTTAGCATATCTGGTTAGCATGGATGAGTTGGACCGAAGGGCCTATTTCCATGCTGTATGTCTCTATGACTTTGTGACTTTATAATAGTTTCCCTTCCCTACCAACCTCTTTTATTGTTGCATGTCTGCTAGTTGCAAGTGTCTTCCAGCAGTGCTTATTAATTGTCATTCTAATTAGAAATATGGGTGATTTCTTGGCAGTTTTAATTAAAAAGAGCCAAGTTTCAGAGGTGGTCACAGCAGGGGGCTAGAGTGAATTACTTATCCTCCAAATCCATTTCAATTTTGGCACCTCCCTCTTTTTCTCCCCTCCCCTACTGTTTTTGTTGCGCTACCCCTGGTGGGGCATGGTGTTATAACAACTTACTAGTGACACAGATGATTTGGTGATGTTACTTCTTGATGTAAAGCGGAGTTTCTTCTTGAGGCGTTTAGGGAGATGGGAACTCGGGTGGCTGGGATGTATTATTTTCCTTTCCAATTTGTTTTGATTTAGCTTCACCAGTGGACAGTGTATGTAATTCATTAATTGTAAAGATGTGAAATGGGTGATTTTTATTTTCATTGTTATCAGTTCCTGAAAGTTATATATTTTAATCTGATGTTACATAAAAAAGTTACTTAGCAGTTATTCAGTTTCTTTTTCTGTCACCACTACACTATTTGCCATACACTACACACAGTAGGCTGAAAATGCTTCAAACAAGACTTTCCATGAGTCCTTGTAGGAATAGTCTAATTGCAAGACAATTCTTAAGTTCCCAAGCTTAATTAAAAAATGGACAGTAAAGGGAAAAATATATGAATGTAAAATTTGTCATCTTGTTGCTTCATTGCTCAGCCAATTTTGGAGTTTGGGATTTTAATTTGATTTTTCAGTAGAGTGTTTGGTGTGACCTTGAATCAAAAGTGATGTGAGATAAGCAAAATAACCAACTTGATGTTATTTATTTATTTATTTAATGTTATACGTTTAGAAATTGTTGAGAGATGCATGAAAGAAAATAAGTTTTGTTGGATGTAGTTTAAAACAAACAAATATGGAAACTGTTGTGTACTGAAACATTTTACCAGAAAATTATAAAGAATTTCATGATTGTTTCCCTTTCTGGATCAGCAAAATTGGATAACTGTCTCACATCAGTAAAGATTCATACTAGTCTGAGCAGAAATGGGAAGGACTGATCTATTTGAAGAAAGCAGGATACAAGGTGATTCATACGAGAGGATGAATCAGATAACAGCTCATGTGAAAATGTGGTATTTTAGTTTTTTGGTGCATTGACATAGAGAGCAATGAACATATGCAGATACTTTAGTTCTTGTTTTTAAAGAAGTGAAACGGTGAACACATTTGTTAATCTTTAATTGTACAGCTTTGATCAAAAAGATTAATTTATTCAGTAGGATACCAATGCAAAGACTGTGATGGGTGTTAGTTACGCACATCACAGACTGTCAACATAACATGAGGTTCACTGGGGTTTGGGCAGGTGTTTAGCAATAATGGGAGTAACATTAATTCCAAACTGAAGATTGTTGATAAACTGTAAGTATAAAATAAAAACAGAAGTAATTTGTGTGAACATTTCTTCACCTGACAGATCTGGCTGTCTGGAATAGAATGGAGGTGTGAAAAATGTCAAGTTGTCTGTATTGTTGAAAGGAAAAATGTGCACAGCAGTGAGAGGTAAACTGTGCACTTCTGGCTGCAGGTATTATTGGGATTTTTACATTCCAAGAACCGGTATGGTATCTGGCATAAGCATAACAAAGGCATCGATTAGACCTTTTAATAATATCATGGCAAAACAGGTTAAAAATAAACTACTTGCCTTACAGAACTTGTTCCAAGAAACGTGACAATCATTGTAACTTAGCTGTTGTCCTAAAATGAGTAATAAAATATCAAATGAGTATGTAAAATAAATCAAATATAATTTCCTGAAGAAATTATTAATTCTAAAGTTCAGATTTACCCATTCTTGTGTTGACAGTTTAAGCCTCCATTAAATTGCTGTTTGCACTAGATTTAAAATCTACTTGCTGTGGGTCATTATTACAAATAACAGTGAAAGTTTTCTGTGCACTTTTTGAAGTAAAAATCACAGATTAACTTTTACAAATCAGTTTATACTTAAAGACACCCACCTCCTGCTGTAGCACACTGCAGAATCCCACTCCTTTGCAAATCATCATTCAAAAAAATGGCACATTCGTGAATTTAAAAGTCCATTGTTCATTGGAAAACTCTATCCCAACTGTTCAAGGAGATCAACTCTCTGTCACCAGATATATAGAAATGTTTCTTAGCTACCAAAGGTTATACATTCACTAAGGGAGGTTTTAAAGTTTGTACAGAGTGTCAAAAATTATCTACATTTGCAGTAGATAACAAGGTGTGGAGCTGGATGAACACAGCAGGCCAAGCAGCATCTTAGGAGCAGCAAAGCTGACGTTTTGGGCCTAGGCGTTCCTGCTCCCAAGATGCTGCTTGGCCTGCTGTGTTCATCCAGCTCCAAACCTTGTTATCACAGATTCTCCAGCATCTGCAGTTCCTATTATCTCTGATACATCTGCACTAGGTTGTATTTGAAAGTTCCGTCATTTTCTCTCCACTTCCTTTTGGGGTAAAGAGCCTTAGATAAATTACCGGCTTTTAGCTTTCTGATTTTGAAATTAATGGTACAGTCTTTGACATAGCTGTACGAATTTTGCAAACTATAACTGGTGACGTTCCACAAGGGTCAGTGCTGGGGCCTCAACTATTTACCACCTCTATTAATGACCTGGATGACAAGAAATATATAATTGTAGCCTAATTTGCTGATCACACAAAGATATGTAGGAAAGTAACTTGTGAGGAGAAAGAAAAGAGTTTGCCAAGAAATATAGGTAGGTTAAGTGAGTGGGCAAAAATTTGGTAGATGGTGGATAAGGAGGCAAAGTATAAAGTTGTTCGCTTAGACAAGAATGAAAAAGCAGAATCTTATTTGGAAGAAAAGAAAATGCAGAATTCTGTGGTACAAATGATTTGGGTGTCCTTGTACATACAGCAAATAAATATTAAGGCAAATTGAATATTAGCCTTTATTGCAAGGGGCTTAGAGTATAAATGTAGTGAAGGTTTACTCCAACTGTTTGCATTGGTGAGACTGCGATCTGTGAGTGGTGTTTAGTTTTGATCTCCTTACGCAGGAGAAATATATCTTGCAATGGAAACAGTTCAGAGAATATTTATTAAGCTAATTCCTGGGAAGTAAGCAATGTCATATGAAGCAACATTGTACAGGGTTGGGCAGGATGCACACTGGAATTTAACAGAATTAGAGATGGTCTTATTGGAAAGTGTTCAGGGAGTTAGATATGGTAGATACAGAAAGGGTGTTTCCACTCATGGGGGAGTTTCAAATTAGAGTGTTGGGACCCAACACCACCGTGATTAAGTCACTAGTGGGCATGCTCATATGTGAGATTTCTGCTCTGTCACTAGTTGAGACTCAAAGTGATAATTAATGTCTCTTGGAATTAAATCAACAGCATGCAGAACATGGTATCTGGGGGATAGAGGTGGGGAAGGTTGGGGGGGAGTGGTGTTGGCCTGTCCCATGTCACATTCAGTGCCTAATCAAAGTATTGACTTTACCCCAAGCAAGCCTTGTTGCTGACCCCTTTTCCTACCTCATGGAGATAATGCTTTGACACTACCATCACTCATCCCAGAGTGTGCTCCAGTGTTGATCAAAGGCTTCAGGAGTTGTAGTAGCAACTTCTGCCCCAGTTCCACTGCTAGTCAGTTTGTTCCGGATTTTATTAAGTAATGGGATGTGGATGTCACTGGCTCAGATTCACTGCCATTCTCAATGACTTTGAGAAGGCACTGGTGAGCTGCGTTCCTAAACTGCAACAGTCCTTGGGTGTAGGTATGTATGTTGTAGGTATGCTGTTAGGAAGGGAATTCCAATAATTTAGCTCAGTAACAGTGAGCGATCAGCAACATTCTTCTAAGAACAGCGTGCCAATTGAAAGGGAACTTTCAGTTAGTGCTGTTCCCATGCATCTATTGCCCTTATCCCTCTATGTAATACTGGTCATTGGTTTGGAAGTTGGTGTCAGAGGAGCCACCATATGCTTTTTCAATGCAACTTGCAGATGGTGCACACTGCTGCCACAATGTGTCAGTGCTGAAGGGTGTGAATGTGGAAGGTGGTGGATTGGTTGCCATGTATTCCACCAGACACCTGCTCTTTTCCTTATACGTGGTGTACAGGCTTTGTGGAGTCAGGAGGTGAGTTATACCCTGCAGGGTTTACACAGAGCTTTATTCTTTCAATCTTCAGCACCTATATAGAGCTGACAGATTATATGTTTTAAAAGGTACAAAATGCATGATATTTAACATAATTAACAAATGTTTGCACTTTAAACGCTTGGCTACTGATTATGGCATTCCATTTAGTAGATAATTGTACAAAATGCGGAGGAATGGAATTGTGGGAGATGTAGCAGTTTGGATCAGAAATTGGCTTGCTGAAAGAAGACAGAGGGTGGTAGTTGAGAGATAATGGGAACTGCAGATGCTGGAGAATTCCAAGATAATAAAATGTGAACCTGGATGAACACAGCAGGCCAAGCAGCATCTCAGGAGCACAAAAGCTGACGTTTCGGGCCTAGACCCTTCATCAGAGAGGGGGATGGGGAGAGGGAACTGGAATAAATAGGGAGAGAGGGGGAGGCAGACCGAAGATGGAGAGTAAAGAAGATAGGTGGAGAGAGTATAGGTGGGGAGGTAGGGAGGGGATAGGTCAGTCCAGGGAAGACGGACAGGTCAAGGAGGTGGGATGAGGTTCGTAGGTAGATGGGGGTGCGGCTTGGGGTGGGAGGAAGGGATGGGTGAGAGGAAGAACCGGTTAGGGAGGCAGAGACAGGTTGGACTGGTTTTGGGATGCAGTGGGTGGGGGGGGGGGGAAGAGCTGGGCTGGTTGTGTGGTGCAGTCGGGGGAGGGGGCGAACTGGGCTGGTTTAGGGATGCAGTTGGGGAAGGGGAGATTTTGAAACTGGTGAAGTCCACATTGATACCATTAGGCTGCAGGGTTCCCAGGCGGAATATGAGTTGCTGTTCCTGCAACCTTCGGGTGGCATCATTGTGGCACTGCAGGAGAATGGAATGGGAGACCGCTTTGCAGAACACCTCCGCTCAGTTCGCAACAAACAACTGTACCTCCCAGTCGCAAACCATTTCCACTCCCTCTCCCATTCTTTAGATGACATGTCCATCATGGGCCTCCCAAAACCAGTCCAACCTGTCTCTGCCTCCCTAACCGGTTCTTCCTCTCACCCATCCCTTCCTCCCACCCCAAGCCGCACCCCCATCTACCTACTAACCTCATCCCACCTCCTTAACCTGTCCGTCTTCCCTGGACTGACCTATCCCCTCCCTACCTCCCCACCTATACTCTCTCCACCTATCTTCTTTACTCTCCATCTTCAGTCCGCCTCCCCCTCTCTCCCTATTTATTCCAGTTCCCTCTCCCCATCCCCCTCTCTGATGAAGGGTCTAGGCCCAAAACGTCAGCTTTTGTGCTCCTGAGATGCTGCTTGGCCTGCTGTGTTCATCCAGCCTCACATTTTATTATAGAGGGTGGTAGTTGATGGGAAATGTTCATCCTGGAGACCAGTTACTAGTGGTGTACCGCAAGGGTCGGTGTTGGGTCCACTGCTGTTTGTCATTTTTATAAATGACCTGGATGAGGGCGTAGAAGGATGGGTTAGTAAATTTGCAGACAACACTAAGGTCGGTGGAGTTACAGATAGTGACGAAGGATGCTGTAGGTTGCAGGGAGACATAGATAAGCTGCAGAGCTGGGCTGAGAGGTGGCAAATGGAGTTTAATGCAGACAAGTGTGAGGTGATGCACTTTGGTAGGAGTAACCGGAAGGCAAAGTACAGGGCTAATGGTAAGATTCTTGGTAGTGTAGACGAGCAGAGAGATCTCGGTGTCCATGTACACAGATCCTTAAAAGTTGCCACCCAGGTTGACAGGGCTTTTAAGAAGGCATATAGTGTTTTAGCTTTTATTAATAGAGGGATCGAGTTCCAGAACCAAGATGTTATGGTGAATCTGTACAAAACTCTAGTGCGGCCGCACTTGGAGTATTGTGTACAGTTCTGGTTACCGCATTATAAGAAGGATGTGGAAGCTTTCAAAAGGGTGCAGAGGAGAGTTACTAGGATGTCGCCTGGTATGGAGGGAATGTCTTATGAGGAAAGCTGAGGGACTTGAGGCTGTTTTCATTAGAGAGAAGAAGGTTGAGAGGTGACTTAATTGAAACATATAAATAATCAGAGGGTTAGATAGGGTGGATAGGGAAAGCCTTTTTCCTAGGATGGTGACGGCAAGCATGAGGGGGCACGGCTTTAAATTGAGGGGTGAAAGATATAGGACAGATGTCAGAGGTAGTTTCTTTACTCAGAGAGTAGTAAGGGAATGGAACGCTTTGCCTGCAACGGTAGTAGATTCGCCAACTTTAGGTACATTTAAGTCGTCATTGGACAAGCATATGGACGTACATGGAATAGTGTAGGTTAGATGGGCTTGAGATCGGTATGGGTCGGCACAACATCGAGGGCCGAAGGGCCTGTACTGTGCTGTAATGTTCTATGTTCTATAATTGAGAGTCTGTTATGTGGCATGTGACTCACCATTTTGTGTTAACAATTTAGTCACTGAAAATCAACAAAACTGAGGATCAGACACCTTCTATAACAGATGACTGGTATGAAACTCTAATTTTATGGCAAATTGACAAAAAAAACTTTCCTCCACATGGTGACAGGAAAATCCCTTAGCTATCACAATGTTATGCTATTTGGGTCCTTGACAGTTAACATTTGAATTAGTCATTGGTTTGACCTTATAAGCTCTCTGTTAATGCATCAAAATGTTCCATACGTGTGCTGCTATTTTAGTTAAGGTAATTCATTTTCCTTTACTTCAACAATGTAAGTGAAAGAAACGTATGCATGTCTGTCACCATAGTCTTACCACAGGACTGGTGGTGATTTAACACGAGGGTCACTACACCTCAGGTGAGGAGAGAGGTTGATAAGGTTCATGGTAACTTCAGCCAGTGCAGTGTTTGAACCCATGCTGTTAGCTTCACACTGCTTCACAAACCAACTATCCAGCCAACTGAGCTAAACTGACCCCCAAAGATGAAATAAATACGTTTCACTGAAAGAAATTCTCAACACACCCGCCCATTTAGAGATTTTTGGCAGCCAACTGAGTAACATAGTACAGTAGACTTTCATTGTTCTACCGTTTATGTTCCTCACCTCTCTTGTAAACTTAAGAGTTCTTTACTCTCTTCCAAGTCTATCAAGTACTCAATTCTAGCTTCCCCTACAACCTCTACAATATGGTTATTGATTACTGATTACCGTGTGAGTTACCTGAGAGAGGGTCAAGCTTACTCACAACAGAAGGTTGAGTTTGTAGGCCTTTCAAATCTTTAATGTGAATGGTTGTCTATAAATGATTTTCCATGAAATAATAATAAACTATTTTTTGTGAACAGTGACAGAAGATATAACTGGCTTGTCTTGTTTTCTACTGAAAGATTGATTTTGTTGGCAGCAATTCTAAAGCAAGTTCATGCTTGCAGTGTGGTAAAACCTCAGGATAATTGAAAAATAGTGAAAGCAATATTACTTCTTCAAATGTTGGCATTATTAGCACCGAAAAAATTAATGATCTGTCACAGTGAAAATTTTCACAGAAAATTAACTTTGCTGGGGCATATTGTACAAAATTGAAAAGGTAAATTTAAATGATTGGAAATGTAGGTTTGCAGTAAATTTTCTACACCATTAAAACCATTTACTCAAGGGAGGTGATGATCTAGTGGTATTATCACTGGACTGTTAATCCTGGAGACCCAGGTAATGTTACAGAGACCCGGGTTTGAACACTGCTGTGGCAGATGGTGGAATTTGATATCAATAAATATCTGGAATTATGAACCTAGTGATGACCATGAATCCATTGTTGATTGTTGGAAAAACCCATCTGGTTCACTGATGTCCTTAGGGAAGGAAACTGCCATTCTTACCTGGTCTGGCCTACATGTGACTCCAGACCCACAACAATGTGGTTGATTCTGAATTGTTAACTGATGGCAATAAATGCTGCCTATCCAGTGATGCCCTCATCTTGTTAACGAATAAAGGGGGCGGGGTGCAACTAAAATGCTGGCATTTCACGAAGGAGGTGACAGGGTCCTAACCTGCCACTAGAAGAGTCATGCTGGGGACAGTGAGTGATCAGCAACATGCTTCCAAGGATGATGTGCCCATGCATCTATTGCCCTTACCCCTCTATGTGGTACAGGTCATTGGTTTGGAAGGTGGTGTCAGAGGAGCCACTGTGTGTTATTGCAATACAACTTGCACACTGCTGCCATAATGTGTCAGTGGTAAAGGGACTGAATGTGGAAGGTGGTGGATCACTTGCCATGTATTCCACCACAGAGTCCTAACCTGCCATCCGAAGAGTAATGCTGGGAACATGGGTTTCAATCTCACCCCAGCGTTTGGTGAAATCTGAACTTGATAAAATAAAAAGCTAACCCAGTTGTGAACACATAACCATTATTTGTTGGTTTAAAAGCCCATCTGGCTCTGTATTGTCCTTTAAAGAAGCATATTTGCTGTGACCAGTGTGCGAGTCCAGGCTCACAACAACGTTGTAGAATCTTTATTGTCCTCTGAAATGGCCTAGCAAGCCATTCAGTTGTAGCAAAGCCACTGAATGGAGCACCTGGCATTGAACCAGACACCAGAGGCTAAAATACTGAAAACAGCCCTGACAAATCCTGCAAAGCCTTCTCCCTAACTTCTGGAACCTTCCGCCAAAACTGGGGGAGCTAATCAAGCAACAGATTGACAATGACTGAAAGGTGTAAATCTATATGTATGACTGTGTCACAGACACCATGATCACTATCCCTATGTTCTGTCCCAGCAGGAGGATAGAGCTATTAGAGGTGATAGCATGGTTAATACAGTCAGGAAGGGGTTATTTTGGGTATCCTTAACATTGACTCCAGACCCCATGAATTCTCATGCCATCAGATAAAAAAAACACAAACAAGGAAACCTACTGATGATTATCACCTACTGCTCTCGGCATGAGATAAGTGGCATGTAACATTTGCCTTGGAATGATTGTCTACAGCATGAAGGAATATAACCAGTGACCCCTGACATTCAATGCTTGCTAAATCTATCATTATCAACATACTGAGGGTTAGCATTGACCAGAATATGAACTTTGCTAGCTCTGTATATATATTATATATATATATATATGTAGAATATGCTGTGGCTACAACAAAAAGTCAGAAGCTAGGAATCCCGCAATGCATAAATCACCTCCTGACTCTCCAACACCTGTCCACAATCTATAAGGCACAAGTCAGGAGTTTGATGGAAAACTCCCCCTTTGCCTGGATAATTGTAGCTCCAACAATACTTAAGAAGCTGAACACCATCTTGGATAGAGCAGCCTGCCTGACTAGCACTACATTAAAAAACATTCACTCCTCTCATCATCAATGCTCAGTAGCAGCACTGTTACCATATACAAGATGCAATGCAGGAATTCACCAAGGCTACTTAGACAGTACCTTTCAAAGTCACTTCCACTTCCATTTGGAATGTCAAGGGCAGTAAATACCTGAGAACACATGGAAATCTGCAGTTTTCCCTCCAAGCCACTCACTACCCTGACTTGTAAACACATTGTTGTTCCTTCAGGTACATTGGATCAGATCCTGGAATTCCTGCTGTAAAGGTATTGTGGGTGTACCTACATCAAATGGATTGCAGTGGTTCAAGAAGGCAGCTGACCACCACCTTCTCAAGCATTGCTTTTTGGACTGGAGCCCTAAGACGAGTGATGCGCCACAACGATTGGTGCTGGATCTACTACTTTTTGTCACTTATATAAATGATTTGGTTGTAAATATAGAAGGTAGGGTTAATAAGTTTGCAGATGACACCAAAGTTGGTGGTGTCATGGGCAGCAAAGAGTGCAATGGGACCTTAATCAGATGGGCCAATTGGCCAAGGAACGGCAGATGGAGTTTAATTTAGGTAAATGTGAGGTGCTGCATTTTGGAAAGGCAAAACAGGACAGGATATATGTGCTTAATGGCAAAGTCCCGGGGAGTGTTGTTGAACAAAGAGACCTTGGAGTGTAGGTTCATTGTTCCTTGAAAGTGGAATCACAGTAAACAGGGTAGTGAAGAAGCATTTGGTATGCTTGCCGATATTGGTCAGTGCATTGAGTATAGGAGTTGGGATGTCATGCTGCAGCTGGACAGTAATTCCCCTCTCTCCTGTGGTTTCGCCTGCCTTTGCT
The DNA here is from genome assembly GCF_030684315.1 of Stegostoma tigrinum. Taxonomy (NCBI): domain Eukaryota; kingdom Metazoa; phylum Chordata; class Chondrichthyes; order Orectolobiformes; family Stegostomatidae; genus Stegostoma; species Stegostoma tigrinum. Next base: position 35,606,980 of record NC_081360.1, on the reverse strand, counting down.
TTTTCAGACTTCTGACACTTAGACTAATTCTCATTTTGAGATGTAGTACACCGAGGAAAGCAGCAGGTGGGGTGCTAGTTCATCAATCTACCAATGAAAGTGAGCAGCCAAATTTAAGCCTTATAATCAGACATTTAGATTACATTCCTTGTTGAATTAAAGTATTTATAAAAAGGACAAAGTTTGTCATGCCAAAAATGAAGGAGAAAACTTTAGTTCAAAATTTAAGACTGATGTTACAAAAGAAATGGAAGATTTACGTTAAATAAATTAGTACTTGGAATGAAGAACTGAAGGTGGGGTCTCTGAGAAATCTGAGGCAATTTTAACCTGACACAGGGTGGGCTTGCCTGCTCAAAGCGGTTGCAAAGTTATGAAGCTGAAGTAGGGTGAAGAAGACATTGCCTAGAATCCTATCTGTAGGTTGAAGGCTTCCTTTCATTTTGGGAATTTCAGCCAAGCTCTGGTCGGTGTGTACAGACTAAAACTAGCAATTAGGCTCCAACGTATGTTATGGGTTGGGTTATTCTGCTGATCCATGATAGGAAAGCATTGTCATGGTACCAACAAAGCAATAAGCCATTGCCCACAATTTTCAAGGGAAGCCTGAAATTTCAGTCTGTTTCGTTTCATCTGTGAAAATACTTGTGTGTTGGGGTTTTATTGACCAAATTCAGTTAATTACTGATCTTCTTGTACCTACCCAGTAGCTTCTCTGCCAACATGTTGAGCTGGTCAGAACTCAGACCTCGTCCCACATAAGAAGAGAACTGCCAACTCAGCACCTCTGACAGCTGACTCCAAGTGGCAGTAGGAGGATTGGTGAACAAAGCCAAATTCTGCAAAATGCAAGAGACATAATAAACTCAGCAACTATATTCAGGCAAAGACAGATGATGCTGGAAATACCCAGCAGCTCTAACAGCAAAGAGAAAACACAGGCTGACATTTCTTGTATGACCTTTATCAAAATGACAACAGCTGCTGCCTGATGATTACATCTGGCTTTTGTTTTAACAGATACTAACAGGGTATTCCCCAGCAATAACAGTTTTTTCATACAGTTGACCAGTTATCAAATATGTCCAAAGTCATTTGTAAAAATGCATGCAGTGTCATGGCTGTAAAGACTATGCTCAGATGCCAATGTATTTTATGTAGTTCTAAGCAATTAATCAAAAATAGATGTTAATACTCCCAAAAAGATAAAAAAATCTAGAAAATTCAAGGTATTATAAATTTGCAAGAATTCTGAGAAACCTGGCAAAGTTGATCTAGACAATTTATTTACCACCGTGAAGGATTCAAGCACAATCCCAGACTGGGAAGTTGAATAAGAAAGGAAGCCAATGATGTATCCTCAAATATTTTTCTGAAGTACACAGGTAATTTGTTTAAGCACACAGACGTTTTAAATTCCTTTGAGCAGCCTGCATGTGCATCAACTTAAAGGGGAAAATTTCTGTGCAGCCTGCCTTCAAGACAGCACAGAATATCAGGTGAACTTCCCATGACAATATTTATGGAACTGTGGAACACATTACAAGGGAATGCCACTTTACAGACAGTAGAAACTAGGTTAGGGAGCTAACAGGAACATGAAACAGGAGTAGATCTTTCAGCCAATTAAGCTTGGTTGACCATTCAGTCCAAAGCATAGGAAGGGTATTTCGGAGGTTGGAGCCCATACAGCCAGTGAAGGAGGAGTAATTAAACAGAGATGCCCAAGATGTCAGAATTAGTTGAGCTAAGATGTCTTGGAGCATTATTGGGCATGAGAAGATAGCGAAAAAGGTAGAAGTCAACCTTTAGAGGGACGTGCCAATCAGGATGAGAATTTTAAAATCAGAATGTTTTTGTTCAGTAGCAATGTGGACCAGTGAAATTGAATTTGTTCATGTAACAGACGAAGGGGGTAAAGGCTGGAGAATTTGAAAGTTGTTTGTGAATTGTGGAATAGCTTTTGTTTCCAGGGACAAATACAGAAGAGGAGAGTATTGGAGAGTGAAAAGGGATGGGAGTGGTGAAGGATATGCAGACCTTGGGACACTGGTTACAGAATTCCAAGCAATAACTTGAGTGTACTATACAAGGATAGCAAATGCTGGCCTTACTAGCAATGTCCACCTCCTCAGAATCAATCAGAAAATAAAGCTTATTTAAAATACGAAAAACATTTGTTATAGGCTTATCCATATCTCTGCAGGAGAAATGGTTTTCAATTAATCTGCTCTGTCACTGCTTTCCTGCATTTTGACACTCTCTAATTAACAGTTTCCTTCAAACTCTCTCTCTCTCTCTCTCTGCACTTTTGATGATCCTGCATCCATAGCCCACTAACTTGTCTTACTTGGCTTTGACAATTTTTCATTTGGCCTTGAGGAAATACAAATTTCTACATTAAAAGTTGTTCTGGTAAATAATTTAACAATTTGAGAGCAGAGTGCAAGAGTTGGTTGGACCTTCACTGTAAACTAACCCTGGAAGACGCAAAACTTATGTGCAACAGTGCCAATTCTGGCTGAAGGGTAATTACAACAATGATAAGGTTATGACGGCAGGGTGCACTCTAATGCAGAGAAATTAACATGTAATGGAAAACACGAAAATAAAATGTATGAAGAGGTGTGATTTTTAAAATGCTTAAGATAGATATTAATGGAATGCACACCATTTTCATTTCTATTTGACAAAAACGAGACGATTGATAAACTTACCTTGAGGTCGTTCATTAACATGTTGTACCATATAACAGAAGCCCAGCCACTAGGCAGTTGACTGACATTGGAGATGACCACTACAGGCAAAGAACTGGTCTGTCATTTAAAAATAAAGACAAGCACAGAAGTTAAGTTAAATATAGTACACATCAATCTTCTAGCAGTTAAGAAAAATACAAAAGAAGGAACTAATGACTTCTTGCAGGTGAATTCTAAGGGTGGGAAGTAGTTTGATGGTGGAAGGGTGCAGGGTAGTGCCCTGTCACTATTGTCAGGACAGCATGTGGTGGGAGGGAATTAATGCCCATTTGAAGGGCTTCATCCAACCTCACATTCAGTGGGTGTTGAGTGGAGAATTCACCACACTGGGAGATCAACAAGCTTCTTTGATTTTCCAGTGACCTTGTGGGAGATGGGTGGGGAAACTCAATGCCTGGTCGAGGCACATGGAGTAAGGAAGGTTGACAGCCACAGCCCCTGCCATTTCCTTGGACCTAGGTTCTCTCCCACCAACCCCTGGTTATCCAATACCCCTGAGTCCCATTTGATGCCATCACCTACCTTTGTCCATGGATCCCACAATGAAGCTGGTAAAAGCCTAGTGTTTTATTGGAAACAGCCAGTGCTCCTCGGTTGCACTATTTGGAATAGAAAGCTGTCATCCTCTGATCAGCTGGGAGCTTTTTGCATTGCAACGTAAACCCTATCTGGGCAGATGTAATAATTAAATATGGCCTGTAGGGAGGAAATCCCACCAGGAGGATTCCGACTCCAACTAGGAGCTCAATCGTGCATACCAAAAAAAAGTGCCATCCTGGTAAATTTACAACACAGGACTACAGGCATGCCAAACAGCACAGGCAGTAAGTGATAGACAGTGCTAAGTGTATACAGAAACAACAGGTCTGATCTAAGTTCTGCAGTCATGCCACATCCATTTGTGAATGGTGGTGGACAATTTTAAACACTCACTGAAGGAGAAGGCTCCACAAACATCTCCATTTTCAATGATGAGGAAGGTCAGCTCATCACAACAAAGGTAAGGCTGAAGAATTTGCAATAATCTTCAGCAGCAGTTCTGAGAAGATAGTCCATCTCTGTTTGCTCTGGAAGTCATCAGCATCACAGATGCTAGACTCTGGCCAATTTGATTTATTCTATATTATATGAAGAAATGGCTGAAGACACTGACACTGCAAAGATTATGGGCCTTAACTGAACAGCTTGGCGAGGAGCACAGCTAGTTTTGTAGCACGTCTTCAGTACTTCATCAGAACAGTGCACCTAGCCAAGCTGTTTTAGTACAGCTATAGCCTTGGCATCTACATGGAACATTTATACATACACAAAACAAACTCAGCACTTTCAGTCTACTCTTGATCATCAGTGAAGTGATGGAAGGTGTCAACAATAATGCTATCAGGTGGCACTTGGTCAGCACTGACCTGCCCACTGAGAAGCAGTTTTCATTGTCCCAGTGTTGGATAGCTTTTGACCTCATGATAGTTGTCCAAACATGGACAAAAGTGCTGAATTCCAGAGTTGAGGTGAGAGTGACTACTGTTGACATCAAGGCAGCAAGAAATCTAGCCAGACTAGGCTCAATGGGAGTCAAGAATAAAACCATTTGCTGGTTGTAGTCATTCCTGGCTTTAAGGAAGAAGGTTGTTAGAGTTTTGAAATCTCAGCTCCAGGACATCTCTGGGAGTTCCTCAGGGCCACCAAATTAAGGTGCTTCCCTAATGATATTTCCTACATCATAAGAGAAATAGGGATGTTTGCTGATGATTGCACAATAATTAGGACATTCATGACAAATATCCTGCTTTGGGCTGACAAATGATAAGTAACATTCATGCCACACAAAAACCAGATAAGGACCATCTTAAAAAACTGAATGTAACCAAGCCCATGACATTTAATAGCATTACCATAACTGAATATCCCATTATTAACATCTGATTGCCAATGGCCAGAAAGTGAACCGGACCAGCCCTTTAAAAACTGTGGTACAAGAGTGGGTTAGGAATCCTGCAGCACCTTCGTAAGCTGATGTGATGTTATTGGTGTAATCTCCTGATAAGTGCATGAATGAACTTACCTCTAAATCTATGACCAAATCTTGATGACAAAATTGTGTCTCAAAATTGATTGAATGAAGCTCCTCTGTCACAATCAGAGGACCCTGCAAAATTAAGGGAACAACAACAACAGTTAGAAAAGTGACAAACAAAAAGGAAGACTTGGTAAAATGAACAAGTGGCTGAATAAAAAATCATGTTGATCAGAATTTAGCACAAGGCTCAAGAAGGGATGATTGTTTAATATTAATCAATTGAGGTATACATTAGACAATGTGATGTTTAATACAGCTTGAATTTAAGGTTGTTGTCTGGAATACTTTTGTCAATAAATGTGTAATGAATTTGAATCAAGCTGTTAAGACACTGAGAAAGAAAACTATATTGTACAATATCAGTAAAATGCATGAACTTGCATTTGAAACTTCGCATAGATATTGACAGCAGAGAGCTTGGCAACTCAGTTATGTTTCTACCTTTTTCTCAGTTGAGCAATCCAAAACTAAACTCATTGTACTCCAACCTCCTCACAGTCCTGAATATTCCTCTACTTTGATTAGATAATTTTTCTTAAAAAGGTGTAATTCATTTGGTTCCACTCTTCTCTGATAAAGCATTTCACACTCCAACACTGCATTGGGTAATGAGACGTATTCTTACCTTTCAGCTTACTTGCCATCATGTTACTAAAATTGATGATTGCTCATTACTGACCTTCTAATGAGAAGAAATAATCCTTCTGATTAAGGGTCTCCGGATCTGAAACGTTAACTCTGATTTCTCTTCCCTGGTGCTGCAAGACCTGCTGAGCTTTTCCAGCAATTTCTGTTTTTGTTTCTTATTTACAGCATCCATAGTTCTTTGGGTTTTTTTAAAATAAATAATCCTTCTTTGTTCACCATATCAAAACTATTCAGCATTTTTGAAACCATTCAATTGAATCTGATTTTCGCCTTTTCTGCTCCATTGGAAATAGCCCAGCCTCTTTACCATTGCAGATTTACAACCCAGTCATCCTAATGCATTTATGCTGTTACATTTTCAATATATTTAACAATAATTCATCTCTTAATATCTTAGACTCAGAAGCTTTAAGTATTTGAACTGTGACATGTTACTGTTTAAGGAGCAGCAGAAAATATTCTTCTACAGTGCTGGCTATTTGAGCACAACTCGATTGATTAATAGCGGATTTGAAAGTTTTACCTCATTTCCTTTAGTTCCTGCAGAGGATTTCTGTTCTTTGAGTTGCTGTCAAAACATGCATATATTGAAATAATTATGTTTTCTAATGTTCTCCTAAAGATGCTTGCTTTCAATGCATGTAGATATCAATACTGTGCTATATATTCCATATCAAAGCATTTCAAACAGTGAGTTATTTCTGCAACGTTCTATGTTAACAAAATATAAAAATCATAGACTGGCTGGAATAGAATTCTTTGGTTAAAAGAGGAGCATTGATCATGAAACTAGAAATCCCTTTTCTCCGTTGAATAATTATCACTTTTTTTTAAACTTCTGTCTTATGTAGCAAAGTATGCTATAATATAACATTTTCTAATACTGAACAAGAGAATGCCTTTGAATGGGGTTCAAACCAATACCCTCCTGAGGAAGGATCACTCAACCTGAAACATTAATTCTGATTCCTCTCCACAAATGCTGCAGACCTGCTGAGTTTTGCAGCAATTTCTGTTTTTGCGACTCAGATGTTAAACTGAAACTAAATAAAAGAAGTTAACTCAGGGTAGCGCCTCACTAATCATTTTCCAGTCACCAGACAAGGAAATGAATGTCAACAGGCTGTTTTGGAAGACATCATAGCCACGACCAAACCTGTTCTAATCCAATCATTTCACAATTAGGTCTAGGAACATTTGTGCACCTTTTTCCTTGCTTATACAGATATCCTGCCCAAAGAACCCAATTCAGCACAAAGTAAGAATAAAACTAGGAATTTCTCGGTGGTTAAATGTCATATCAGGTGGTGCTGTATGTATTACATCATCAGGCAATCCTGATTAATGTTTTCAGTCTGGTAGACTGATTATATTGTAGGCATCAAGTGTTCATTTTGAAATGGATAATTTTTTTTTATTACCAGGTGCCTGAATTCCACAGAAAGACTTCCGTTGACTGACTCTTCCATGTTCATTACTTTGCTATTAGTGCCTAATATATTAAATTTGCGATATCTGTGAATGAAGAGCATGTCATTACAATGTGTACAAGAACTTCCAAAATTTTTCAAATTAGTTGTGTAACTTTTAACTTCTTTTCACCTACCCTCTTGCTGTTGAGCTCTCTCTGCAAACAAAAGAAAACAATGAATAGAAAGACCAAAAAAACCCTGCAGAATTAAAATACTATTTTTTAGCTTGAGAAAAGAATATAATTTTAACATACTTGTCAATTGTAGCTTTCACCTTTAGCTGATAGTTCAACTCAGGTAATTTTACCAAAAACCTATAAATCAAAAACAAACTTTTACAAATGGCAATTTGTATATTAGTATTTAATTGAACATTAAGGCATTTCCTGCAGTGTTACTCCCAGATTTATAAAGTTGCAACAGGCAACTCCTCTCTCTGTCTGCCTAGAAAGGGATCAGAATCTAGTTCCTTTATCGCAGTCATAATTTATGTCAAAAAGAAAATAAGCCTTTCAAACTTACTAACATGCAACTACTACAATGCAACTGAAATATTAATAATGTTGCAAACGGACCTTTTTTTAAATTTTTTAAAACTCATGCTCATTCAGGAATAAGATTCTTAGTAAATTTACTTTTACTCAGCCATTACAGCAGGCTGTCTCTAATTCTGAGGAGTTTGTCAGGCTGGGACAGAGTAAAAAGCCAGTGTCCCAAAGTGGATGGAGGCAGGTACTGGGGCAGGATGCTTTATCACAGAATCAAAAAAAAGTGTTACAGCACCGAAGGAGGTCATTCAGCCCATCATATTTTAGCAACTCTTCAAATGAATGTCAATACCTGCGTGTCAATCTCCTGCTTTTTGCCCATATCCTCACACATTACTTTTAAACAAATTGCATTCCGTTCACTAACTACTTGCTGTGTGAAAGCGTATTTTTCTCAAGTCAAATTTGTCCATTTTGCAAATCACCTTAAATTTTTGCCCTTCCGTTCTTGTTCCTTTTACGAGTTTCTTCCTATTCTCCCCATCTAGTCTTCACGTGATTTTGAAAATCTCTACCAGAATTCCTCTCAGCCATTTTCTCTCCAAAAAGAACAGGATAAACTTCTTCAGTCTATCCTTATAATTGAAGTTCCTCATCTGAAACCATTCTTGTAAATTGCTTCTGCAATCTCTTCAGTGCATTCACATCCTACAATGTGATGTGATGCTCAGAACTGTACACAATACTCTGAACGGACGTAACAAGTGTCTTACTTTTGGAGTTGCTACCTTTCCAATGTCTGTAGGATTATCAAGAAATTATAGGTCAGTGGGTCTTGTCAGTTTTGGAATGCCAATTTAAAGGATATTAGTGAGCACCTCCACCATGGTGGCACAATGGTTAGCACTGCTACCTCAGAACAACAGGGATCCAGGTTCAATTCCCCCCTTAAATGACTGTAAACTGCAGTTTGAACATTCTCCCTTTGTTTGTACAGGTTTCTGCCAGGTTCTCCAGACTTCTCCTACAGGCCAAAGATGTGCAGATTAGGTGGACTGGCCATGTTAAATTGCCCTGTAGTGTCCAGGGATGTGCTGGCTAGTGAATGAGCCAGGGGAAATGCAGGGTTAGAGACATATGGTGGGACTGGGTGGGATATTCTTTGGAGTGTCAGTGTCAACTTGATGTGTCAAATGGCCTGCGTCTGGATTGTAGGGATTCTGAAACGTTGGAGGAGTGATTTTCAGGTTAAGACTCCAAATAGGATGATAACTTAAACAAAAATATTTTATGTCAAGCTCCATGATGAATGGCAGTAAATCAGATTTTGGCACTGTAGGGCTGACAGATGAATATCTTTATGACACAGAAACTCACTGGTGCATGCAGATGAAGTGGCTACACACTGATGGCACATTTTCTGATGAGGATTGTGCTGGTGGGCAGGAGGGAGCTCAATGTCAAAGTTACTGCCAGAACCACGGTCTGAGAATATTCAAACGTCATAATGTTACTGAATAAAACTTCATCACAGCATTATTTTATCAACCAGAAAAAAGCACGCTCACCTTAATTTCACAGTGAACTGCACTCCTGTTTTTAGGACCATCGGTCTTTGTGGATGGGTTGGCATACAAGGCTGTCTTTCTACTAAGAAGGAACTGAATAAATTGAACAAAAAATAAAGTTTGTGGCTATTTACACAGACCATATACACTCTGGTTATGTGGATTTGAAATTCTAATTATGATTGTAATCTATTAATTTTAAAAGTTAGATGATGCAAAATGATCATTGTGGTAACACCTCAAGATTACTTGTCCTTGAATTAATACAAAAAGTTACCACCTAGCATAATGCTGAACCAATTAGAGCAGACTTTGTCAATGCCACTGAGAAATAGTTAATGTCAAATCGGACCATAACAAAGATCTTAAACTTGAATTTGGTTTTATTGGGTTAGTAACTGAACAAAATCAAAATCATCCTTACTGCTGCTCCTGAACACACTTCCAGAATTACTGCTGATATGCATGCTTATTTAGACATTGGCTAAAGATAGGATCACACCCAATCATGACCTCTGATGTTAAAGGACCTGTTGATACTCACTGCCAAGGTTCATGCATGAAGAATTGCTATTTTAATAAGGTAGCACAGCTGTTGTTATTGATGAACCATGCCACAGCAGAAGTCACAACCTTCAAAGGAGATGTAGAATTTTTAAGAATCAATTTAATTATCTCGCAGTTTAAGTAGCTGAACCACTGTGGATTTGGGTACAGTGAAGTGGCTGCTTCACTAAGCACAGGTATATTTTTAAACAAATTACAGCTGAACTATATTTGGTAAAATGCATTGGCCTACATGATTTTTATTTCTCTAATTTCACATTTTATCCTATCCTAGATTAAAACTCTGCATCCTATCCTTGAAGAAGTGTAAAACTACAATCACATGCTTGATCAGTGCTGCTCTTTAGTTTAGTTTATCAGGTGCTGCAATTGAGTTGAGTGAGAAGAAACGTTAGAGTACATTTCCCCTGTTTGCATTTTTCTGAACAGAGGTAAAAAGACAGAGATAAACTTAGAGTTGTGTCCATTTCTATGGTGCTCTCCTAGGTATTGGTGGGGCTTCTCTATGAAGCATTACCAGGACTGCACTTGTGTCAGATACAAATTCAGCATTGTTATTTTAGTAAGGTACCAGGGGACGACTCTTTTCTTTATAAATGACTTATTCCACTTAATGTATGACCAATGTAAAGCTGGCGCATGTGCCAAATCTTCCTCAATTTTGCTCAATCCAATGCGATCCAGAGCAAGGTTCATGGTCATTTACATAGATTTACTTTTCCCTCTCCCCATCTCAGGGTGAATAGGAGCACTTAGGCCATCTGGATGCTGACTTCCAGAAGGATCCCAATCTCAAGACGTCCAGAGCACCATTGCTGACAGTTCAAAGTTTCTGCCAGATGCACAGATAGAAAGGTTTAGCAAAAACACCACTCCTACATACACATTGTAACTTCTGGGAAAAACACCAGCAACACCTTTTAAAAGGCAATTAGGGATGGACAATGAATGCTGGCGTAGGCAGCGACGGTCACATCACATGCATGAATTTTTAAAAAAACTATTTTCTGCACCAGAATTTCTGGATTACATATTTTAAAAAGTTGTCTTTTTGTTTTAATCATGGTTTATACCTTTTGATGAAACTGTAAATCAAAATGTTCACTCTTTCTTCCAAATGAGGTCTCTGCAGAGGCATTGGATCTCCTTCATAAGTCACCTTCTGCAGCAGTTCCTCGAGCTTTTTTAGCTGTCTTCGGACCTGAAACAAGCTTTCTGCGAACAACGTAAACCTAGTTCAAAAGAATTTACATCACTCAAGTACACCATATTAAGCATGCATTGTACTGAAAATGGAAAAGAATTCTTATACATTATACCCTACCAATTCTGTAGTTGATCAAGGCAGGTATTGTGTGGACCTCCAATGCAAGCAATTTGCTGTCGTTGTTTCCATTCTGTTAGCTCTTCAAACAGTTGTCTATTCATTAGAAAATCCATTTGGTTTAACAATTCTGTGATTTTATGGAGTACCTCCTGGGTCATACAGAGATTCAACAGTGAGTAGATCCCTAATATCTATGACCTAAATACAGACAGAATTTCACCTCACTAACCATCCTCCACAGATGTAGGTGGCTGGACAGGCACATAATGGGAGCAAGGTGGCCTTGAAGAGAACCTTGGCCCGAGTCTTGCCTCCTCAGCAATTAAGGTCTAGACAAGAAAACCCATTGGGGATATTCTCAATTTGCCATCAATTAACAGGTTCACCAACTGGATGCCTCCTTGATGATCTGCCTTTCTACCAGGCTAGAAAGGAGGCTCGTTTTCTAACTGGATAACCTGACCTGCCGACCAAATTATGAGGGGGAGCTCCAATCATTCCAATCTAAGAGCAATCAGAGACATGGATGGAGGGCAAAAGGGTAACATCTAAAAAATCACGGAAGCAAAGGAAAAGCGTCCCCCACCTTGCTACTGGATCCCCTGAGGTGTAGACCTCGACCAACATTCTTTACCTATCCAGAAGCTGCTGGTGAGGCCTACAATAATCCGAGATGCTTGCAAAGCCTCACCAGTCAAATCTTAAAAAATCAACTGAATTTTCTCAGACATGGGGATGGCAAGTTAGTACATATTTAATATGTCTACCCCTAAGCTGAGATGCAAAATGAAAAGTTGCCCTTCATTGAACGATTGTCGGTGCAATCCAGACCTCAACCACCCATTGTGTGAAAACACTTTTTCCTCACTTCACATTTTCTTCTTTTGCCATTTACTTTAAATTTCTGCCCTCTTTCTCTTATTCCCAATCTCATGACTGGGAACAGTTTCTCTGTATTCATTCTGCCCAGATCCCTGATGATATTAAATGGTTATATTGAGTCTCCTCTCAGTCTTTTCCTAATTTTTTCAACCTATCTTCAACTCAGTGAAACAAGTCTTCAAAGAAACTATCAAACAAAGCCTTCTTTCCCCTCTGCAGCTGAAAAACATTGCTTGCTGAGATCTAAGTGCATTAACTATTGTCAGAACTCAGACGGCATTCATAATGATGCCATCTGGCAACTGTATCATAACTGTATTTTATATAACAATGCTGAACAAATGGTTCATTAGAAATGCTTGGCGATGGGGTACTGCTCTACGGGATAATCTAAATGATTACGGCCAGTCAGCCTAACCTTGTGTGGGCAAACTTTTGGAAAAATATGATCTGACAAAGTATTGAATGCCACTTACCAAGCCATCGATTGGATAAGGGAAGATCATGAGCGGTTAACTTGATTGAATTTTTTCAGGTGACAAAAGTAGTTGATGAGGTTGGTGATGCATTTTGGCCAATAAACTTGTCCACATAAATGTTAGCAAGGTTTTTAACAAGATGCCCAAAGGCAGACAAGCAAAAAACTAAGGCCCATCATTCACAAGAATAATTCTGGGAATGAAAGGCTTGATATGTGGGGGCTGGTCGAGGATTCTAGGTGTGCAGGCAACAGGGTTCAGACTGATGAGCAGGGATCTCACTGAAGCTTACAGAATACTGAGAGGCCTCAATATAGTGGACATGGAGAAGGTGTTTGGAGAAGGAGAGACTAGGACCAACGGCACATCCTCAGAGTGAAGTGATAACCCTTTAGAACTGAGATGAGGGGGAATTTCTTGAGCCAGAGGGGGCTGAACCTGTAGAACCCATTGCTGCAGGAGGCTGTGGAGGTCAAGTCATTGAGTGCATTGAAAACAGAGAGAGATAGGTTCTTGATTAGTAAAGGGATGAAAGATTATGGGGAGAAGGCAGGAGAATGGGATTGAGAATATAAATACTGGACCAGACTCAACTGGCCGAATGGTCAAATTCTGCTCCAATATCTTATGGTCCTATGAACATTAGATGCAATGAGAAATAATAAGTTGGATCTAAAATTGTGTCAGTGTCAGGGAAAGGAAAGGGTAATGATCGACGTGTGTGCCTGAGAGTGGAAGGCCATTTCCAGGGGTGCCTACAGGGCTTAATATCCAAATTCCTTGCTTTTTTGTAGAAAGTGATTTAGAATGAAAATCAAGAGCCATGAATAAGAAGTTTGTGAGTGATACAAAATTAGTTATGTGGTTGATAGCTTCAGGTAAAGATATGGAAGATATCAAAAGACTGGCAAGATGGACAAAAAAATTGACAAGTGGAATTCAATCTGGACAAATGTGAGGTAATTGATTTGGGGAGGGCAAACGCAGTGTAAGAATACAAAATAAAACAGCTGGATGCTGAGAATTGTAGAAGAACAGAAAGACCTGGGCTGCAAGTTCATAAATCCATAAAGTAAGGTGTTGAGACAACAAATGAGGTAACTTCCATTATTAGCTGAGAGAGAGAACACAACAGCATGGAGGTTGTGCTAAATCTGTATAAAATACTAATAAGGCCACAGTTAATGTATTGCTTACACTTCTGATCAGCTCATTACTGGACATATTTGACCACTCAAGAAAGGGTACAGAGATGACTTTGTAATATGTTGCCAGAACTGCAGTATTTGTAAAAATTCGTTCATGGGATGTGAGCATCATTGGCTGGCCAGCATTTATTGCCTGTCCCTAGCTGACCTTAAGAAGGTGGTGGTGAGGTGCCTTCTTCAATTACGACAGTCCACCTGCATGAGAAACACTGAATAGGTTGGATTTATTTTCTTTGAAACAGAGGAGGCTAAGTGGAGGTTTAATGGAGATGAAGGTCTGGAACTCATTGTTCAAAAGGGTGGTCAAAGCAGCAGTTCTTTTTGCTGACAAAAAACATTATGGATATATATTTGAAGGCTGTGGGTCAAGAAGTGGAGAATGGAATGAGTGAACAGCTCTTTTTCAGTCAGTGGAGTCACTGAGGCTGAATGGCCTTAACTGTACCATAACTACAAATGACTCTGTTCATGTTGCATAATAGCAATTTACCTTTCGTTTATGATCCAGTTGATTGAGCATTCCTTGCAACCGAAAAACTTCCTCCTTCACATGAACACTGTTCCTATCACTATGTTCTGAGAAAACAAAGTTAACTCTGATAAAGGCACATGGAAGACACTGACATCATTCTGTGTGTCCATTACAGCCAGTGAGTAACAGTTAAATGGAGCATAATGACCAGAAACGGAAGAATGTCAGAAGTGCACTTTCAAGGGATGACTGCAAGAGGGTGTGGTAGACTCTCTCCTACTTAGCATATTGTGAGCTCAGGAGAGAGGGCATCCACAGTGTGATGACAGGACAGGACTTTGTTTCCACAGGACAGTGTGGAGTTCAATACTACCATGGGCCGATGCAGCTGCAATAGGAAAATTGGTGAGGATGCGGTCAACTACATTCTTCTGCTTGTCAGTTGTCTCACTACCTACTGCAGACACCGACTGGCAGATATGTCCTCCTATTAAGCCATTCTTAGCAATGGAAAATGAAGACCCCAGGAAGATTACAGTCTGGACAAAATCATATGCTCTCCCTATGAGGAACTTGTTGGTGTAGCATTTAATTAGCTGGAAAGATGGTGAATGAAGACCCTGCCACCTTACTGCCACCACCCTATTTGTTTGTGACAGAGTAGCCTGTAGATGGGCCGGATGTCTTTCTGCCAATTCAGGCTCCTAAATAGGCAATTAATGACTGTTTAAAGGCCTCATCCTACCATCAATGGTATTAACCTGGAACCAGGCAGATTGTTATGTAGGCAGCACTCAAGCAAAAATATTGTCTCCAGGAGTTGGGGTGGAAAGGTTAGGTCCCTTGTTCAAAGGCACTCAGCAATTGATCTAAAAGACTGATATAAGCAATGTGAGTTCCTCCCTCCACTGCGACCCCATTCCCACCCTCACTCAGCTGGGCTGAGGGTGATTCCGTAATCTGAGACCTCAGATGGATATAGTAATGGAAGCTGCAAACACCTTCCCAGTGGTGGTGCTAAGCACTGCAGAGCTGCCAGTGTCCGAGTGGCCAACAGCTTTAAGAAGATGGGACTACCAACCCCTTGATTTTGGGGGAAAGCCTATCATGAACCTGTTAAGTGCTTAAATAACACAAGATGGGGTGGGCCTTTTGCAGAAGTGGCAAGCAGGTGGTTTCATTGGTTTTGTGGTCATTGTATGAGGCCTCTATCATCTCCACAGGGTCCCACCCACAAGTAGTATTTAACATGGAGGACTACTGATTCATCTGCCTAAGGAGGGTGGTAGGAGGTAATCAGAAGGAAATTTCTTTGCATATGCATGACCTTCTTTCATGAAATTTCATGCTGGCCAGAGTCAATATTGAAAATTCCCAAATTATTCCATCTTGACTGCATACCACTGTGCTGTTCCATTGGGTCTATCGTGGTGATGGAGGAGTCTGGGACTTTGCCTGTTAGACTGTTGTTCAACTCTTCTATGGGACAGCTATTTCAATTTTGGCACAAGTCCCCAGATGAGTGGTGAAGACAACTTTGGCCGGGTCTACTATTGTTATTTCCAGTGCCTAGCTAGACACAAGTCCTCTGTTTTGTTTTATTTATTTGACGTCTCTGTACGTTTCATGAAACTCAGCGGTTTTTCAGCCATTCCAGGAGGCAGATATTAGTCAATCTAACCAATGGAGTCAGGTGGACCAGACTGTGTTGGAACAGATTTTCTCACCTGAAAGGACACTAGTGAATAATGTGTGGTTTTTAAGAAGCAGACTATCAATTTTAGTCCACATATATTTAAATTTCACTGTGGAATTCATGTCACAGGAGGGTTAGTCTGTGCCTCTACATTAATAATCCAATGATAAATACTGATCTGCTATTGTCACTCAGGTCCTCAATTTCCTTTATTTAATCTGTTATTTCTTTGTTATTTCATTCAGTCATGACAAAATATACTCTTGAATTAAGATGCATTTCAGCCATATAAAAGGCTATCAGAATTATCCAAGATCTGCCACATCCATTTAACAACTGATATTCCTTTAAATATTACTTGCTCTTCATTTCCAATGACATTCTACATGAGTACATTTTGGATTTCCTGGAATTGTTGCAAGAGATGACTCCTGAATAAAACATTTACATCACTGCTGCCAAAGCAGAGAACCCATACTCAATTACTGGCGTTAAGCATCAGCATTAACCCCAATCCAGTTGTATCAAAGCATCACAAGTGCTGGTTCGTGACTGCCCTGGTGAAAACAACTCTGCACTATAAAAAGTACCTTGTGTTTGTAGTGTCTTGTATCTAAAATCAAATTCATCCTGCAGGTCCTCAAGGTTTTTGACATCTTGTTCTACCAACTGTTTCATTAACAAGAAAGGAAAGAAACTTTGGTTAGAAAGATTTGTACAGTTACATTATTTATTTTAATTAATCTTATTTCTTCCCTTAAAGAAAGGCATGAATAGGAGCAGAATTTAAGGGTGAGGATTTATAGCTTACGCTAATATACATATCATGGAAACAGGCTATTCAGCCCAAAGAGTTCATACCAGTGTTTATCAGCATTTAAACCGCCTCTCAATTCCAGTCTTGTACCAGGTACTCCTTTATCTCTTTAGTTTCCCCTTAAAGGCATCTATACTATTTGCTTCAAGCACTGTGTGTTTGAGAGTTCCACATCCTTACCACTTTTTGGGTGATGTGATTTCTTCTGAATTTCCTATTGGATTTCATAGAATCCCTACAGGGTGGAAACAGATCCTTTGGCCCAACAAGTCCACACCAACCCAGAGAGCATCCCACCCAGACCCATCTCCCTATAACACATCTAATCTACACATCCCTGAACATTACAGGCAATTTAGCATAGCCAATCCACCTAGCCTGCGCATCTTTGGGCTATAGGAGGAAACTGGAGCACCCGGAGGAAACCCATGCGGACACAGGGAGAATGTGCAAACTCCACACCGACAGGCAGTCACCTAAGAGTGGAACTGAACCTGGGTCCCTGGCGCTGCAAGGGAGCAGTGTTAACCACTGAGCCACCAAGCCGCCCTTACTTGGTGACCATCTTGCATAGATGACCTCAAGTAGCGCTCACCTTCACAAGAGGGAACATTCTCTCTTGAAACCACTCTAAAATTGTAATTTAATTATTTTGGTTTTAAACAGTTCAGTTAGGCAACCTCTTAGGTTTCCTTTCTAATGAGAAAAGTGACCCAGCCTATTGGTCATTTCCAGAAGTGTATACCCACACATTTCTCATATTATCATTGCAAATCTTCATTGCTCACTTTCCAATGTCTCTATCACATTTTTATAACACAGTGATCAGAACTACTCTTAAGTGTGGCCTTTGGCAAAGTTTGTTGAAGGTTTAGAATAACCTTCCTTGTTTTAAATTCTATCCTTTTAGACATAGAGCCAGATGCTTGTTTTTTTTACCTTATCTACTGTCCCTGTTAACCTATAATGCAAAATTTAGCAACTGATGTGTTTGTATTCCAAGTTCCCTTTGTTCCTCGACCCTACCTAGATTTGCACATTCCAATTAAATCACACTGACAGATGGAGTGATGACTAGAATATTCTGCAATGATCAAGTCTGGAGGTAACTAAATCATGAATGAGGTTTTCCAGCAGGAGGCGGGCTAGGGAAACTGGAGCTGAGTGATGCAATTCAGATGAAAATGGGTGCTGAAAGAGAAAATGTGTGATTCGAAGTTTAGCTCATGGTCGAATGGTAAGGGTGTCTATAATTAGTTAGGTAGCTAAGGTATGCAAGTCGCAGAGAGTTATCTGCCAATCTGTCCCTTTTTAAAACTTTTTCATGCAATGTAAACAATACTGGTAAGGCCAATTTTGGTGGCCATCCCAAGCTGACTTTGGAAAGGTGGCTGTGAATCATCTTCTTGACAACAATTGACATAAATCTAATAATTCTTTATGGCATTCCATATGTGCAAGGTTCCCATTCAAGTTTCAATTTATATATTTGAAGAACAACTTAGACGGCAGGTTGTTATTGTGTCTATTGTTGTGTGGGCATCTTCAAGTTTCAATATCACAAGAATAATGTTCCCATTTGCACAGCACAGGTCAGCATTTTATATAAGTAAACAGGTAGGCAAAAATATTAAGACTCTTAGGTGTTTTCCTACTAGTCATTTGTTCTGTGCAAGAACTGAAGGGAGTAGGGGAATCCGGTGGCTTTGTTCTTGACTCAAGGCCAATACCATTCCACTCTTTGGTATTGTCCCACTTCAACCTCACTGTCACACAGGCATTTAGACAACCACACAGACATCGCCTACATAGTACATTTCCAAATAAATAGTTTTGAAGGTAAGTTGTGCAACTGAAATTAAATTTGTTTTTCTCTCATTACAATCCTGGAGGGACATCATTACACCAGAGTGCATCACACATCATCCGGCCGGATGTTCAGTGTGTGAAAGCATTTGTATAGCTTCGCATACTGGAGGATGCAGTTAGTAGGTTTCAAAATTAGCACTGGGTAAAAATAAGCAGAAACGTGGAGAGGAGTTAACAGCAGTGGAAGAATGTTAGAATACACAACACACACACACTTCGCACGCGCGCGCGCACACACAGACACAGACACACACCTAGGTTGAGAGAACCATTGTCTTTATTATATGCTGCCACCAACTTTGGAAACACACCAGAAATCCACTGGATCCTACATTTTAACAGTGATTAGATTTCAAACATCTGTCCTTGGTTGTAAAGCAAGTTAGGACGTTTTGAATTGTTAAAGTTCCTACATAAATGTAAGTATTGCCCCTTCCCATAATTGATTCTCCCCACCATTGTTAGAAAAGCTTTTGAGGTCAAAATTTCAAGAAGATAATGTAAATCCATCAAGGTTAGTCTCAGGTACAAGCGTTAAATATTCTGTCCCCCTGCCACTGCCAAATTCACCATACATGTTCCATTTGTGACTGTTCCTCAACTTAAGCATCAATGAGCAGCCAAATCTTCACTCTTTTATCTTCAGTTATCTCTGCCCTTGCTTTCTGAAAATGTTGCCTACCTCACTGGGTACACATTTATAAGCACCAGACACCCTTAGCCACTACAGCCAGAAATTCATTGAATATGGTGTACTGGGATCTAAGTTAATAACATAGTTGAATCTACTGCCCACTACTGATGTCCCTCTGTGTCTCTTGGAACAACAGTAAAATCTCCATGGGAATTGCTGAAGGTAAGCATGCAGGTGCAGCAGGCGATAAAGAAGGCAAGTAGTCTGTTGGCCTTCATTGCAACAGGTTTCGAGTGCCCAGGCAGGGATGTGTGGTTGCGGTTATACAGGGCCTTGGTGAGGCCACACCAAGAATACTGCATGCAGTTTTGGTGTCCTTTTTCTGAGGAAGGATGTTCTTGCTGTCGAGGAAGTCCAGCGAAGGTTTACCAGGCTGATTTCGAGGATGGTGGGTCTAATGTATGAGGAGAGATTGACCAGGTTGGGATTTTTTTTGCTAGAGTTCAGACGAATGAGGGGGAATCTCATAGAGACTTGTAAAATTCTAACATGACTGGAGAGCATAGATGCAGGGAGGATGTTCCCATTGGCGGGTGTGTCCAGAACCAGGGGTCATAGATTGAGGAATCAGGTTGGAGGATTTAGGACGGAGATGAGACATCTCTTTACCCAAAGAGTGGTGAGCCTGTAGAATTGATTATCACAGGAAATAGTTTATGCCAAAACATGGAACGTATTCAAGAGGCAACTAGATGTAGCATTTGAAGCGAATGGAATCAAAGGTTATGGGGAGAAAGCAGGATTAGGCTATTGAGTTGGATGACCAAACATGATCATCAAGAATGGTGGAGCTGGCTCAAAGTGCCGAATGGCCTCCTCCTGTTCCTACCTTCTATGTTTCTATGTTTCTACCTATTTCAGAATAGATTAAAGATAGAATATGTAAATGTTTGAAGTGTATTATCGTTCAACTACTCGTTGATGAACATTTAGCATCTAATGAGTCCTTACATTTACTTTCCTTCCAGTTCCATTAACTTACTTAGACATGGATGACTGTCAAATAACTTTCTAATGCCTGCACCAGCCGTGTGAAATCTGACTTACTAGAGGCACGTCACAGGAAACTAATGTTACTGTATTCACAATTTTCCAGCACGAATTGCTGAGAAAGAAGTTGTTTTAGCAGCATCTGGGTCTTAAGGATTTCCCATTTTGTTCCCCAATTCACGCACATTCACCTTTTGGATAAAATAAGTAGACTCCTCTATAGGTTCACAATTAACATACCTGTGTATTGGCCTTAATAGCAGTCATTCTGTGTTCCAGACCTCTTTGCCTTTCTGAAATCATGGAGCTCTGTAGTAACTTTTCCTCAAGCCCCTAGTATACATAAACAGGATTATAAACAAGATTAAAATTTATAAGACATAATACGCCAATGAATGAAACAGGATTTGATTACCTCAGCTCAATTAATTGATGGTATAATGGTGTTTTTCACCAAATGAAAGTAAATTTCCAGAAGGTGATTGATAAGGTACTGTATATTAGGCATATGTTGAACAAAGAACCCAAGGTGTTGGAGGCGTTATTTTAACATAAGTACAGTATTATACTGTATTGTGATAGGATTCTAAATAATAGAAGTCAGCATTGGGATAAGAGGAACATTTTGAGGATGCGAACCAATGGTGTGCCACAGAAGCAGTGCTAGGGCTACAATTATTTACAATATATTAATGATTTACATGAGGAAAGTAAATGTACTAAAGCCAAGTTGGAGGATGAAAATAATCTCGCCGTTGTGCCAGGCATATGTAAGAAGACAAGTGGTGACTTTGAACAAAGTCCCAAATACAGCTTTTAAAAAGGATTCTAAACAATTATTTTATCTCAGGGCTTCCTTTTCTAAGTTTGCGTATGCTCGGAGAATGGCTCCACACTTGGAGGCATGTGAACTTGAAAGCTGCATCTAATTCCATAGCTGAGGCACACTATTTGCAATTGATAAACGATCCACCTGATCTTGTAAATAGGTCCAACAGCTGATTTAACTATTGTTCCTGGGGGTGAAATATGGTGAGGCTGGAAAGGGCAATAGCCAATCAGAAAAATGACATGTAGAAATAAAATCTGATGTATTTTACAATCAATGCAACAGCTAATGTTCAATATAGTTGATCCTAATGCTAAACAGCAGAAATATCCGTGTACGTGCTTGGAGCATCAAGCAAGTATATACATGACAATATTCAATTGTCAGAATTTTGATGTGCAGTCTATTTCATTTTAAACACTTTGCAATAATGCTGACTTTAGATTTGCAGGCAATGGTATTGACTGCCAATTACCTCCTCAGCATCATTGCTGTTTGAATAACTTTTTTTGTTAGTTCATGGGATATGGGCATCACTGGTTTGGCATAAGTTATTGCCCATCCTTAATTGCCCTACAGAAAGGGGTGGTGTCCAGTCTTTTTGAGCTACTGCAGACCCTAGGACAGCCACAGTGCTGTCAGGGAAGGAATTCCTGGATTCTAACCAGCAACAAAGAAGAAATAGTGATATAGCTCCCCATCAGCATGGTATGTGACTTGGAGGGGAATTAACAGGTGATTGTGTTCCTATGCATCTGCTGTCTTTGCCCTTCTAGATGGAAGAGATTAAGGGTTTGGAAGGTGCAATAAAAATTACTGGAATGCATTTTGTAGATAGTACACACTGCTGCCACTGTGTATCAGTGGTGAGAGGGGCCAATCAACATTCTGAGAATTATCACTGGCAAAATAAAACTAAACTAGATCAGTCATATAAATATTGTGGCTACGTTTAGAGTGAAATTTTGTAAATAATTATTACAAAATAGAATACCATTAAAATGACTATTTCATAAAGTGTCTGCATTTTATTTAAAAAATTGATTTTCAGTCCTACATGGAATTAACAAATTTCGTATGACATTTGCTGGTGAGTTAGAATTTTCTCTATCTTTATAAATAGGTGATATCATTTTGCTTTATTATGTGATGTTTTAAAAATAATACTGCATAGAAATTAATTGGGCTTCTAGCCAGTTAATCAAATAAACACTGAGCAAAGCAGCCCAATTTATATCAGCGGCTACTTTTGTCAGTTGCCTACTACACAGGTTTAGCAAGCAACACTAAGTTTTCCTTATCTTATTAAATCAGGGAGAGAAGGGATTTCACAGCCAATCATGCTTTTATCTCTGAAAATACATGCAGCCTAAAAAAGCTACAACTCTGTATTTGGTGACATCCTGATCTATACTGAATGACTTCAACAGAAAATAGTAGTTTGCAGAGTGAAAAAGACGCGTCATTGTGCACTACTGACCAAAACCAATTGCAGTTTGAAAGAGAAAAGGCAAAATCGGATGTAATGGTGTTGCAGTTAAATAGAGGTAATTACAGGGGCATGAGAGAGTAATTGACAAAAATTGACTGGAAGCAGAGCCTAGCGGGGAAGACAGTAGACCAACAACGGCAGGAGTTTCTGGGTGTAATTGAGGACACAGTACAGAGGTTCATCCCAAAGAAAAGAAAGATTATCCGGGGTTGGATTAGACAGCCATGGCTGACAAAGGAAGTCAGGAAATATATCAAAGAAAAAGAGACAGCCTATAAAGTGGCCAGGAGCACTGGGAAATCAGAAGATTGGGAAGGCTACAAAAGCAAACAGAGGATAATTAAAAGAGTAATAAGGAAGGAGAGGATCAAATATGAAGGTAGGCTAGCTAGTAATATTAGAAATGATAGTAAAAGCTTCTTTCAATACGTAAGAAACAAAGAAGAGGCAGAAGTAGATATTGGGCTGCTCCAAATTGATGCTGGAAGGCTAGTGAATGGAGATAAGGAAATAGCTGAAGAACTTAATAAGTACTTTGCGTCAGTCTTCATAGTGGAAGACATGAGTAGTATGCCAACAATTAGGGAGAGCCAGGGGGCAGAGTTGAGTATGGTAAGCATTACGAAAGAGAAAGTGCTAGTAAAGTTAAAAGGTCTAAAAATTGATAAATCTCCTGGCCCCGATGGGCTACATCCTAGAGTTCTGAGGGAGGTGGCTGAGGAAATAGCGGAGGCTTTGGTCGAGATTTTTCAAAAGTCACTGGAGTCAGGGAAAGTCCCAGATGATTGGAAAATTGCTGTTGCAACCCCCTTGTTTAAGAAAGGATCAAGGCAAAAGATGGAAAATTATAGGCCAATTAGACAGTTTAGGACAGTGGTCCAGGAAATGGCTGATGAAATTCAATGTGAGTGAATGTGAGGTTTTGCACTTTGGAAAAAAGTATACAGGCATGGACTATTTTCTAAATGGTGAGAAAATTCGCAAAGCAGAAGTACAAAGGGATATGGGAGAGTGGGTCCAGGATTCTCTAAAGGTTAACTTGCAGGTAGAGTCCGTAATTAAGAAAGTGAATGTAGTGTTGTCGTTTATCTCAAGAGGGTTGGAATATAAAAGCAATGATGTGCTTCTGAGGCTTTATAAGGCTCTAGTTAGGCCCCATTTAGAATACTGTGTCCAATTTTGGACCCCACACATCAGGAAGGACATACTAGCCCTGGAACGTGTCCGGCGGAGATTCACACACATAATCCCTGGAATGGTAGGTTTAACATATGATGAACGGCTAAGAATCCTGGGATTGTACTCATTAGAGTTTAGAAGGTTGAGGGGAGATCTAATAGAAACTTACAAGATAATGTATCAGTGATAATGGGAACTGCAGATGCTGGAGAATCCAAGATAACAAAGTGTGGAGCTGGATGAACACAGCAGGCCAAGCAGCATCTCAGGAGCACAAAAGTTGACGTTTCGGGCCTAGACCCTTCATCAGAGAGAATAATGTATGGTTTAGAAGGGGTGGATGCTAGGAAGTTGTTTCCATTAGGCGGGGAGACTAGGACCCGTGGGCACAGCCTTAAAATTAGAGGGGTTAAATTTAAAACTGAAATGAGACAACATTTCTTCAGCCAGAGAGTGGTGGGCTTGTGGAATTCATTGCCACGGAGTGCAGTGGAGGCCGGGACGTTGGATGCCTTCAAGGCAGAGATCGACATATTCTTGATCTCAGAAAGAATCAAAGGCTACGGGGGGAGTGCAGGGAAGTGGAGTTGAAATGCCCATCAGCCATGATTTAAATGGCAGTGTGGACTTGATGGGCTGAATGGCCATACTTCCACTCCTATGTCTTATGGTCTTATGGTCTAATTTCCACTCATTAATGTGCTATTTTTGCAATTGGTTTGCATATTTACTAAGTGACTGGTCAGTGGTTATATAGAATGAAACACAAACCAAGAAGTTATAACGTGGAATATATAAGATCAGAAACAATATTGCCTACCTGTTCAGGCGTGTTCACAGTTGTTAGAATCCTCCGCTCCTCCTTGAGGCAATTTGCAATAACTGATGCCATATGCAAAGGGTTGCCGAGATACTGCACCTGCAACATAAATAAATCATAAAGTAATGACAAAACATTCAAACTCAGTGCTAATAATGCAGGCTGAAATACTTTTATACCTTGCATTAGTACACTATTGGAATTGTGATGGTGCAATCCAAGTAAGATTATTATTCATGTACATTTTGTTTTCCTTCTTCATATTAGTTGCAACTATGTAATTTATTCAACTAGTACAGGGGGAAAGCTCAGTCGAGACTACATATCCAAAGTTGGTATATCAGTTTTGAAGACATTTCCACAGGCAATCCAGTTGGTGAAAGATTATCGGCTGCTTAAAGTAAAAATATTTGGAGTCAAGGAGAAGCCTTCTGCAACAGATGTTCAGCAACCTTGACAAGAGACAGTGGAGAAAATGAGTACAGTGTCCTTGTTCATAGGCTGTGGATGCAAATGCTCTACATAAGATTCTCAGGACTAAAGGGGAATTCTATGGTAAATTTCAATACTGCCATGAAATAAAAAAAAGCTCTTGCAATGTCAATCTCAGCAATACTCAATGCAAACCCTATATTCCATCACCAACAGAGATAACAAGGTGTAGAGCTGGATGAACACAGCAGGCCAAGCAGCATTAGAGGAGCAGGAAAGCTGACATTTCGGGCAGAGACCTTCTTCTGAAGAAGGGTCGAGGCCCAAAACATCAGCTTTCCTGCTCCTCTGATGCTGCTTGTCCTGCTGTGTTCATCCAGCTCTACACCTTGTTATCTCAGATTCTCCATCACCAACTTGCAGTTTTAACTTGGTAATAGCTTGCAGGCAGAGGCTATTTTTAATTTACAAACTAATGTGTACCTTATAACTCTTGGATCTGCTTTAACATTGGCTACTCCTCCATCCATTCCTGGTGAAATGTGCAATCTTAAATAAATGAAAAGAATATACATCTATTGCGCCTTCCATGACCTTTACAAAAACAGAAGTTGTTGGAAAAGCTCAGCAAGTCTGGCAGCATGTGAAGAAAAATATCAGAGTTAACATTTTGGGTCCGGTGACCCTTCCTCAGAGTTTGCCTCATAACTGTCAGGAAGGGTCACCAGACCTGAAATGTTAACTCTGATTTCTTTTTCATAGATGCTGCCAGACCTGCTGAGCTTTTCCAGTAACTTCTGCTTTTGTTCCTGATTTTCAGCATCTGCAGTTCTTTCCGTTTATATTCTGCCACCTTAAGGCATCTTTAAGAATTTCATAACCAACGAATTGCTCCTGA
This sequence comes from Stegostoma tigrinum, assembly GCF_030684315.1. NCBI lineage: Eukaryota > Metazoa > Chordata > Chondrichthyes > Orectolobiformes > Stegostomatidae > Stegostoma > Stegostoma tigrinum. The sequence goes on along the minus strand of NC_081360.1, from coordinate 35,581,317 downwards.
ATTGCAGTATAAAAAAAGAAATTGACTGACAATTTATGAGCAGTCATGTCCCACAAACAGCCAGAGAACAATTTTCATATTCTCGTTAGATTTAGGCCTGTCGAAGGATGAATAGGGGATTGCAAAGATTATGAAAATTTTGAACAAGGGAGTAAGATGAGTTCTGATGCTGTACATCAATTTAACTTCAGCAAATGTGGAGATGCTTTTAGAAACAATAATTTGGAACAAAATGAATTGTGTCACTTGGTAAATATGGATTAGTTACAGAAAGCCAGTGTGGATTTGTTCAGAGCAAATCAGGTCCAGCTGACATGCTTCAGGTCTTTTTTTTAAATGAAGAAATGTGGTTTCTGTGGACCGTTTTGAATTCCAAAAACTATTCCCTCCCTAAAAGCATTGTAGGTCAACCTAGAGCCCATTGACAGCAGTAGTTCAAAAAGTAGCTCATTACCACCTTCTCAAGGACAACTAAAAACAAAGAAAGAACAAAGAACAGTACAGCACAGGAACACACTCTTTGGTCCACCAAGCCTGTGCGGATGCATGCAACTTTCTAAATTAAAATCTTTTTAAGTCTATGCAGCTGAATCCCTCTATTCCCTGCTAGTCATTTATTTGTCAAGATGCCTCTTTAACATTACTGTGTATCTACTTCTACAACCTCTTCTGACAGCACATTCCAGGCACTTATCACCCTCTGTGTAAAAAAAAAACTTGTTTCTCATGTCTCCTTTAAACTTTCCCTCTTTTACCTTAAATCTATGCACCGTAGTAATTCACATTTCTACCTTGAGGGGAAATGACTCTAATAATCCATTATAACCATACCTCTTATAATATTATAAATCTCTATCACGTCGCCCTTCAGCCTCCTACGTTCAAGTGAAAACAAACCATTTGCCCAATCTCTCATCATAGCTATTACCCTCCAAACCAGGCAATACCTTGGAAAGCCTTTTCCGTACCCTCTCCAAAGCCTCCAAATCTTTCTGGTAATATGGCAACCAGAACTGTACACAATCTCTTGCCAATTTTTATACACTGTTTTGACCAATGAAGGCAAGCATGCCACACACAGGCCCTCCAAGCCTGCGCCAGTCAAGATTCTCTGTCTAAGCCTATCATCTATTTTCTAAGGGTCTGTAACCTTTTGCTCCCTGCCCATCCATGTACCTGTCTAGATACATCTTAAAAGACACCAAGGTGTCTGCGTCTACCACCTCCTCTGGCAACGCGTTCCAGGTACCCAACACCCTCTGCATAAAGAACTTTCCACACGTATCTCCCTTAAACTTTTCTCCTCTCACTTTGAACTCATGACCCCTAGTAATCGAGTCCCCCACTCTGGGAAAAAGCTTCTTGCTATCCATCTTGTCTATACCCCTCATGATTTTGTAGACCTCAATCAGGTCCACCCTCAATCTCTGTCTTTCTAATGAAAATAATCCCAATCTACTCAACCTTTCTTCATAGCTAGCACCCTCCGTACCAGGCAACATCCTGGTCAACCTCCTCTGCACCCTCTCCAAAGCATCCACATCCTTTTGGTAACGTGGCAACCAGAACTGTACACAGTACTCTAAATGTGGCCGAACCAAAGTCTTATACAACTGTAACATGACCTGCCAACTCTTGTAATCAATACCCCACCCGATGAAGGAAAGCATGCCCTCTGCCTTCTTGACCACCCTATTGACCTGCGTTGCCACCTTCAGGGAATAATGGAGCTGAACACCCAGGTCTCTCTGTACATCAATTTTCCCCAGGACTTTTCCATTTACCTTATAGTTTGCTCTTGAATTTGATCTTCTAAAATGCGTCACCTCGCATTTGCTCGGATTGAACTCCATCTGCCATTTATCTGCCCAACTCTCCAATCTATCTATATTCTACTTATAATCTCTGACAGTCCCCTTCACTATCTGCTACTTCACCAATCTTGGTGTCATCTGCAAGCCACCGTTTCATTAAATTCATGATGTCATAATCAAATAATTTCCATAAAAACACACAAGTACAATACTTAGCCAAAGGACTCAAGAACAGCAAAACTGACAGAGTTCATTTCAGTCATAAAGTGCTGATAGTTGAGGAACAGCAAACTTCAGTGGCCATGGTTTGGGGTAAAAGCAATCCGATCTCAGTTGCTGTCCTCAATTGCCATCTATTGACATTTACTGTAATGTTGGTGCAAAGGGAATAGTTCGAATGCACAGCTTGTCTCTACAGTGAGTAGCTGAGGTAGATAGCAAGGATATATTTAAGGGAAGGATTGCTAAGTTTTCATGAGGGAAACAAGAGTAGAACAGAATGCTGATAAAATTAGTAGCAATGGAGTGGGTTGTAAAATAACTCTCAAAGGATGGCATCCCGTCAAGTCGCCCTTTATTTACACATGAAGAGTCCTTGATTCTAGTAACACCTCTTCAGAGTCAGCTCTCGGAGTGCCAGGATCTCTGACATTCCCCTCTTTATCTGTCAACCAGGGCTCCCTGATTCGATCAGATTAACAAACTTAATCAGGGAACTCATATTCTATGAGGTCCAGAAGGCTGACCTTGTTACTCACTACAGGTTAAATACCTTGTTTCTGTTCTGTAAATTCTATATCATTCTTTAATGTTGTGATACAGTTAAACCAATTTGTTTTGAAATAAATTGGGTAAAACACACTATATAGTGAGTAAATTAGACACCGATTCAAGAATGACTGCCCTCCAGAATGTGAATTGTTAGATTTAAGCAACTTTCAAAGGATTTGAGTGAATTTTAATGGATAGAAGGTCAAGGGAATTGCATTTATGATTTCTCAAACTTTTGCCAGGAGCATGCATTCAGGAATGAACCCTATAAGCAGCCCTTCAGAGCAATTCCAGAGTTTAAAAGGAATATATTTTGGCTTAAACTAGTTGTCATTCAGGTTTATCAGGTATTTCATTAAGCTTGTTTAAAAACTGCTTCATAGAAACCACAGAAAAGATTTATAGAAAGTATTAATTGGAATGTAACACTTTGAGCTGAGGGAAGTTAGGGGTTAGAAAGTAAAAGACAGAGAAGATTCTCAGACTACAATATTGTGGAGAGTTACAGGAATTTCAGCTGGAATGTTCACATTTTCTGTATATATTTAAATGATCTGGCCTCATGATTTGAGAAATGGTTTTTAAATATTTCAAAAGAACATAATGGAAGAGCACTGAAATCTTGTTTACTGACCAACAGGGTTATTTTTGGCTTTCAGCTCATGACTGGCTGATGTGGTCAATAACACTAGATGTTTCCAATCCGATAAATGAAGTCTATGAAAAATGGTTGGAGAAAGTTGCTACTTAAATGTCAAATGGCAAGGTTTTTCCACTTCACTAAGACATCAAAGAACTTGATTATTATTAACGTTCATAATGTACCCTTAATTAACTGTCAGTGTGCTCAAAGGAAAATCATGACATCCATCAACATTCACTTATATACTAAACGTAAACATTATGAAATTAAATATATCCACATTAAGTCACAGCTTATTGACTGTTCATTACGTAGTCCCCAAGAATATCCAGAGGGATCATGATTAGCAATCAACTTTTGCCACTTGGTTTAGATATAGACACAATGCAAACTTAGTTTGCCAGTGCAACTAATTGATAGTAGCAGGTAAACAGCATAGGCTGTTAAGTGGCTGCTACCTCAATAAGGGATCCAAATTTTAGACTATCCAGAATGGATTCCCCTCCTTATTCTTAAAGGGAAGTTATATTTTGACTGGAAAAGGTGCCGGCAATCTTTGTAAAATTAGATTGACTTGAGAAAGACATTAGAATGGCACATCACTCTGCAGGCCTCAAGATTTTCCCAACACTGCACTGATAGACCTTGGAGTAGAAGCTGAAGAGTGGGAAAATGTCATCAATCAACGGAGAGACAGGAAGCCCTGCAAAAAAACCTTGCAAAACCAGTGGAATCAGATCAATGAATACATCATTAATGCCGTTTCCTACCAACTTCATTACTAGTGTAATGACTGCTCAGTACATCAACCCCACAAAACACACCAACAAACAATCCTTCTCAATTATAACACACAGCAAACATGCAGAACTTCACCTTGCCCTCTAAGTGTTTCAAACCTCACTATCAAGTCGTACATAGCTCCACCAGAGCAGTCAGCCAGAAGAAACATTGTTTAAGCAACGCAACAGTTTGCTCCATCAAAAATGTGCCTTTTGTTATGAGCAAGCTGCATACACATGTATGGTCTCTGTGCCTTAGTAGGTCACCAAACATCTTCAGGTAGCTCCCCTCATCCCATAGCTACCCTTCATTTGCCATGGCGCTGCAAATGTAGATGGCACAGAGGACTGCTTAGAATGATTTCTGCTGAGATATTGTGTATTAAACTGATGTTCAGGTAGTGGAATTTTTTTTTGGTTATCGTACATCACAGGGTTGACATGCAATGCCTGTAAACTGATGTGTTCTATTAATGGTCCCTTGCATCTTGAGAAGGCTTGCAATCTTTACAAATTCATCTGTATATTCCATCAGTTGTCTCTAGAAAGAAAAAAAATGTATTCAGCAGCTTGAAACACAGACTCAGTGACCTCCTTAATGCATCAATGGACAGCAAATGGAGAGGAGTTGCAACTATTGCCTGTTCCAACCTGGAAGGCACCAGAAACATCCAAATTCACGAGCAAAGTCACCTTCACCGAACCTGAGATTATTTTCTTTGCTCTTCTCTGGCATTTCAGCTGCTGATTTAGGAGGTGGTAAATTTCAGTAACCTTCTTAACAGTGCAGAGGCATCTGGCAATTTTCCTCAAGGATTCGCCTTAGAGAATTGATCCTTGAACATGCTTCGAGGATGTAGCCTCCTCCGTTCTCTCTCTCCACCCTCTTCCAACAATGTACCATGCACTGGGAAGTATCTGTGGTTCCCTTTGCCTGCAGTAATCCAAAGGGGATGTATTCAATTTCATGTCTGGGAGCAAGCAGTTTGTGCAGAATCCTTGAAATCAGGACAAAGTCCTTCAGCACATGCCATACAAACACGCTGTATACTTAAGCAACTTTAAACAACTTTGAATTCTTCTACAATCAAACAGCCAATGGAAAACAACCAACAAATAAACTAACTTGTGTGTTCATACTTTGAAATTGGGCTACTGAATGATTCTTCCTTCTCTTGAACCTGAAGTGGTCGCATGAGCCTTAAATATCTGCATTTATACATACTCCTTCAGTAAAATGGCTGAAGGAGTAAATGTAAATGTTCTTTCCTCTTTCTATTTCTTCTAAGTTCACAGACTTCCTCAACTCCTGCTTCCATGTAACGTCTCTTACCCATATGCATGACTACCCACTTCTACCCTACTATCACGTTAAGTATCTCCACCGCCACAGTTCTAATCGCTGACTGACTGGATTATCTCCAAACACTTCCTTGTATCCTCATCACTGAGTCTCCCAAACCCCTTTCGAGCCTACTTCTTGAGAGTTAACACCTGGAGAATATTCTGCTTCAAAACGCTTAATAAATTGAACTTTTAAAATCCCAGCTGCCAAGCTCTTCACCTCCACATGCCATGATACCTCAGTAATGGTCAATCTGCTCAAGCATTCCTTTGACACAGATCTGATTTCCATGTACTACCCTAATCTTTACACTCTCCTAATCTGGTTGATTATCCAGGCACGGTTCTCACCTTTACATCACTGAGTTACAAGGAGCTCAGATCTTAATGCCTGGCCCGTGCTAATTCAACTCACTACTCCAGGATTATCCTGGAAAACATTAATTAACTCACAGTATATTTTCTCCTTTATCAACTCTTCCTCACCCCTGTTTCCCACCCTCATTTTCAATAAATGTGAGGAACTCATAGGATTTGTGGCAAAGACTGAGATCATCCATTCAACAGGCTCTGCTGGCCACCTCCCTACCCCGGGCTAGCTGCCCTAAATGCACAACTTTTTTGATTTCTCCTCTATCTGCACTCTGGTCCACTTCATGTTCATCTAGTCCAAGAGATTCACGTTTTCCTCCTTTGACTCCATTCCAACAAAATGGTGGATTACTCAACTTTCTTTACAGATTGTGCTCCTAACTCATATCATAAAGTCAGTTTTACGATACGCCAAATAGTGCAGCAAATTGTTGCATCACATTCATCATAACAATGCTATCAGTAATGTTAATATCATCCTGATTGACAACATTGTCTTTTCAAATTCTGTCCCTCCAGATCTCCACAATTACTTGAGTAGTAAACAACATATTGAGTTCTGGAGATGAAGTCATGGAATTTCACGCCAAAATTTCCTGCCTTTACTGGAAACTTCTAAATCAGACTTCCATATTGCAAATGAGTGGGAGGAGTTGAATTGGCAAGCACTTACAAGCAGAACAGTCTCCCACACAATGTGTCTTGCTCTGAAGTTACATCTAGATACACAAATGTTGGTTACAAAAAAACACCACTAAACTAATTACTATGTCACTTACAGCAATTTATTCTTCATTAGTTTATTTTTTTTATTTAAGTCTAGAGCCATTACAGAAGTCCAAAATTCAAGTTAAAAGTAATTTTTTTAAAAAAACAGATAACTGGACGAGTAGGTGGAGATAAGGAGGAGGCAAAAATTTCCCCAACTTTCATACAAAATTTACAGACCAATGAGGTGAAATTCCCATCTTCACAAACTTTAACAAAAAAAAGAATGACGGGCAAGTAAAACGTGATGGAAGATTTTCGAATGTAACCTTCTCAGTGGGTTTAACATTATTAGAGGTTGACACTTTCGCCACAATGAAAGTTGACCTCTCTGATGCTGACTAGCCACCACAGCACTGCTGCTTAGTGATCAACTGAACTATCTTCCTTCCTTGAAAACTAATGTAGTTGGCCACTGGGGCTAGGATAGTTCCCACTCAGCCAGAAGTAAGATGAAGACTTTGATTACAGTAGAGATTTAAGCAAGAGTGGTCATTATTCTTTAAATAGGGAAGGTTAAATGGAGATTTAATAGAGACATTCAAAATTAAGAGTTATGTAGAAAGACTAAATAAGGATAACTCGTTTATACTTCTTATATTTTTCACACGAGTGATTACTGTGTTTCATTAATCCTGCTAACCGCATTACGCCTGTGTCACCTAATTCACTTTCTGGATATTATCCTGAATCAGCCTGTTCAGAGATGTTGTTAAAGATGCTGGAGAAGGTGAGCCTTGAACCTGTGCCTCTGGCTCAGAGGCAGGGACACTGCCACTGTGTCACAAGAGCCTTTTATATTACTATCTGTAGAATAGTCTGAAATAAGATTCAGAGAAACACAATGAGCACCTATTCTGTTATCAACGCACTTTTTTTTGTTTCTTCCCATCATCAAATCACTCATTTTTTTTGTTTTGTTTTCTATTTTTTATGAACCCGTTTAGAGTTGTTACAACACATGTGGAGCAGGTGTGACTTGAACTCGGGCTTCTTGATTCAGAGGTAGGGGTACTTCCACTGCACTCCAAGATGTATGCTATGTATGTACACCTGAGTATTAATTCTACACATGTGGTGTGCATTAACATGGAGCAGCGTGAAATTATGGCCATTGCATTCAGATGTGCATTTTTGTGTTGTTTGTCTTTTATTTTTATATATGCATAGAAAGGTTTGTTGGTGTATAAAGGCACGGCAGCACTTTTATTCTTTACTATCTTTCTACCTAGATTAAAACATTCTGTTCTATTATCGGACTTCTTTGCTGCTGGCCTTTCACACAACACAGTTCTCCCAAATTGCTAATATTACATACAGATACATTGTAGCCCACAAAGGAGGTGGTTTAACTTTCAGAGATGATGATGATGTTGTGTATAGTTAACACTAAAATCAAGTATACACTTGTTCTGATCAGCAGAATGCCACATTGGCTTTTGAGTTACCAGTTTTTCTCAGTACATAAAGATTACTGGAACTGCACCAGCAACAATTTTTAAAAAAGCCTGACGTAAGGTTTGCAAAATCATTATCAATTAGAATTGGCTTTTTATGCACCATCATCCACTGTGTACCATGCAACTACAATAACGGTCACAAAGGCGATAAGAGGACTACAAGAAGAATGCCCTTAAATATTTTGTCAATAATATGCAAAACAAATTCCAAATTTCTCCAGCGTTTTATCCAACTTCAGTGTGCAACTGATTTTTTTTGACAGAAAACTGGAGTCTTTACCACCGGGTTTATCCCCTAAATCAAGAATCCAAATTCTACTATGCTCTCTGGTCCTTCCCATAACCCACCTTCCAGAACCAGTGTTAGTTCAATCACACAGATAATGGAGTCTGTGGAAATGTATCCCTCTGCTTCAGACATTCAAATGTGGAGCAGTCTCTTAAGCTTATGCCTGTGTAGGCAGAGTGCTAAACTCCAATTTGTTGCGAGAGATTGTGATCACGAGAGCAATTTTGATCTATTAAAATCTGCTCTGTTCTACTTTGCCAGTATAAAAAAGATTTGGGCTTGGATTTGCTGGTGGCATTGCTGCTTTGAAGGCAGAAGTACATGAAAGAGAGTGTGAACTTTACCTCCACTCAGAGGACTCTTCAAGGATTATGAAAGAAGACATCAGGAGACAGCTAAGCACTGCTATGTTCTCTTTTGGTTAATCCAGGCTAGCTTTGACACCAATGTTTTGCATCTTTTACATTCTCCTTCAAATGGAGGGCTAACCTTTCCATCCAGTACCCAAGAAAGCACATGTCGACATACTATCAGAGATAATGGGAACTGCAGATGCTGGAGATTCCAAGATAATAAAATGTGAGGCTGGATGAACACAGCAGGCCAAGCAGCATCTCAGGAGCACAAAAGCTGACGTTTCGGGCCTAGACCCTTCACCAGAGAGGGGGATGGGGGGAGGGAACTGGAATAAATAGGGAGAGAGGGGGAGGCGGACCGAAGATGGAGAGTAAAGAAGATAGGTGGAGAAGGTGTGGGTGGGGAGGTAGGGAGGGGATAGGTCAGTCCAGGGAAGACGGACAGGTCAAGGAGGTGGGATGAGGTTAGTAGGTAGCTGGGGGTGCGGCTTGGGGTGGGAGGAAGGGATGGGTGAGAGGAAGAACCGGTTAGGGAGGCAGAGACAGGTTGGACTGGTTTTGGGATGCAGTGGGTGGGGGGGGAAGAGCTGGGCTGGTTGTGTGGTGCAGTGGGGGGAGGGGATGAACTGGGCTGGTTTAGGGATGCAGTGGGGGAAGGGGAGATTTTGAAACTGGTGAAGTCCACATTGATACCATATGGCTGCAGGGTTCCCAGGCGGAATATGAGTTGCTGTTCCTGCAACCTTCGGGTGGCATCATTGTGGCAGTGCAGGAGGCCCATGATGGACATGTCGTCAAGAGAATGGGAGGGGGAGTGGAAATGGTTTGCGACTGGGAGGTGCAGTTGTTTGTTGCGAACTGAGCGGAGGTGTTCTGCAAAGCGGTCCCCAAGCCTCCGCTTGGTTTCCCCAATGTAGAGAAAGCCGCACCGGGTACAGTGGATGCAGTATACCACATTGGCAGATGTGCAGGTGAACCTCTGCTTAATGTGGAATGTCATCTTGGGGCCTGGGATGGGGGTGAGGGAGGAGGTGTGGGGACAAGTGTAGCATTTCCTGCGGTTGCAGGGGAAGGTGCCGGGTGTGGTGGGGTTGGAGGGCAGTGTGGAGCGAACAAGGGAGTCACGGAGAGAGTGGTCTCTCCGGAAAGCAGACAGGGGTGGGGATGGAAAAATGTCTTGGGTGGTGGGGTCGGATTGTAAATGGCGGAAGTGTCGGAGGATAATGCGTTGTATCCGGAGGTTGGTGGGGTGGTGTGTGAGAACGAGGGGGATCCTCTTGGGGCGGTTGTGGCGGGGGCGGGGTGTGAGGGATGTGTCGCGGGAAATGCGGGAGACGCGGTCAAGGGCGTTCTCAATCACCGTGGGGGGGAAGTTGCGGTCCTTAAAGAACTTGGACATCTGGGATGTGCGGGAGTGGAATGTCTTATCGTGGGAGCAGATGCGGCGGAGGCGGAGGAATTGGGAATAGGGGATGGAATTTTTGCAGGAGGGTGGGTGGGAGGAGGTGTATTCTAGGTAGCTGTGGGAGTCGGTGGGCTTGAAATGGACATCAGTTACAAGCTGGTTGCCTGAGATGGAGACTGAGAGGTCCAGGAAGGTGAGGGATGTGCTGGAGATGGCCCAGGTGAACTGAAGGTTGGGGTGGAAGGTGGTGAAGTGGATGAACTGTTCGAGCTCCTCTGGGGAGCACTTCTGGGGAGGACTTCTTCCTGTCCCGCAGGCCCGACCAGGCCCCCTCCACCGACACTCTCATCCGCCTAGCGGAACTCGTCCTCACACTCAACAACTTCTCTTTTGACTCCTCCCACTTCCTACAGACTAAGGGGGTGGCCATGGGCACCCGCATGGGCCCCAGCTATGCCTGCCTCTTTGTAGGTTACGTGGAACAGTCCATCTTCCGCACCTACACAGGCCCCAAACCCCACCTCTTCCTCCGGTACATTGATGACTGTATCGGCGCCGCCTCTTGCTCCCCAGAGGAGCTCGAACAGTTCATCCACTTCACCAACACCTTCCACCCCAACCTTCAGTTCACCTGGGCCATCTCCAGCACATCCCTCACCTTCCTGGACCTCTCAGTCTCCATCTCAGGCAACCAGCTTGTAACTGATGTCCATTTCAAGCCCACCGACTCCCACAGCTACCTAGAATACACCTCCTCCCACCCACCCTCCTGCAAAAATTCCATCCCCTATTCCCAATTCCTCCGCCTCCGCCGCATCTGCTCCCACGATAAGACATTCCACTCCCGCACATCCCAGATGTCCAAGTTCTTTAAGGACCGCAACTTCCCCCCCACGGTGATTGAGAACGCCCTTGACCGCGTCTCCCGCATTTCCCGCGACACATCCCTCACACCCCGCCCCCGCCACAACCGCCCCAAGAGGATCCCCCTCGTTCTCACACACCACCCCACCAACCTCCGGATACAACGCATTATCCTCCGACACTTCCGCCATTTACAATCCGACCCCACCACCCAAGACATTTTTCCATCCCCATCCTGTCTGCTTTCCGGAGAGACCACTCTCTCCGTGACTCCCTTGTTCGCTCCACACTGCCCTCCAACCCCACCACACCCGGCACCTTCCCCTGCAACCGCAGGAAATGCTACACTTGTCCCCACACCTCCTCCCTCACCCCCATCCCAGGCCCCAAGATGACATTCCACATTAAGCAGAGGTTCACCTGCACATCTGCCAATGTGGTATACTGCATCCACTGTACCCGGTGCGGCTTTCTCTACATTGGGGAAACCAAGCGGAGGCTTGGGGACCGCTTTGCAGAACACCTCCGCTCAGTTCGCAACAAACAACTGCACCTCCCAGTCGCAAACCATTTCCACTCCCCCTCCCATTCTCTTGACGACATGTCCATCATGGGCCTCCTGCACTGCCACAATGATGCCACCCGAAGGTTGCAGGAACAGCAACTCATATTCCGCCTGGGAACCCTGCAGCCATATGGTATCAATGTGGACTTCACCAGTTTCAAAATCTCCCCTTCCCCCACTGCATCCCTAAACCAGCCCAGTTCATCCCCTCCCCCCACTGCACCACACAACCAGCCCAGCTCTTCCCCCCCACCCACTGCATCCCAAAACCAGTCCAACCTGTCTCTGCCTCCCTAACCGGTTCTTCCTCTCACCCATCCCTTCCTCCCACCCCAAGCCGCACCCCCAGCTACCTACTAACCTCATCCCACCTCCTTGACCTGTCCGTCTTCCCTGGACTGACCTATCCCCTCCCTACCTCCCCACCCACACCTTCTCCACCTATCTTCTTTACTCTCCATCTTCGGTCCGCCTCCCCCTCTCTCCCTATTTATTCCAGTTCCCTCCCCCCATCCCCCTCTCTGGTGAAGGGTCTAGGCCCGAAACGTCAGCTTTTGTGCTCCTGAGATGCTGCTTGGCCTGCTGTGTTCATCCAGCCTCACATTTTATTATGTCGACATACTAGTTGTCTTTGCCACTGCAAACACCATCACCTGATTGAAGGATTAAACTCCAAACAAGTGTATCTGTTCCTGTATATCTTTAGCCTCCAAAAACAGCATAAATAACAATTCTACTTCAAAGCAAAGACCAAAGTGAAACAAGCCAAACCACATCTTTTCTATCATCATGCCTCTCCCATACAGCCCAGTCCATCACGAAAACCAGCCTTCCTTTCACTGACTCTATCTATACTTCTCCCTGCCTTGGGAAAACAGCCAACATAATTAAAGACCCCTTCCACTTCTGTTATACTCTCAGTCATCATTTTCTTTTGGGCACAAGATACAAAAGTTTGAAAACATATTAAGAACAGTTTCTTAGATAATGGGAACTGCAGATGCTGGAGACTCCAAGATAATAAAATGTGAGGCTGGATGAACACAGCAGGCCAAGCAGCATCTCAGGAGCACAAAAGCTGACGTTTCGGGCCTAGACCCTTCATCAGAGAGGGGGATGGGGGGAGGGAACTGGAATAAATAGGGAACAGTTTCTTCCCTGCTGTTATCAGACTTATGAATGGACTGCTCACTTATTAGAGTTGACCTTTCTCTGTGCCTTCTCTGTAATTGCAAAACTATACTCTGCATTCTGTTCAAATAAGGGATGATTTCCCTGGATAGAACACAAAACAGTACTTTTTAACTGTCTCCTGATACACATGACAATCATAAATCAAATCAAAAATAAAATCAGAGATGGCTGACCAGTCATGTTCTAGCAAAGCTTCATAAGACTGTTCCCTATCATAACAGTTTACTCCTAGGAAGAATATGCAACCGGCTGCACCTCTGCAGCTTGCTTCTAGGTAGCTTTGTCCAACTTTCTCCATCCTACTGGTATGATGCTGTTGTGACTGAGAAATAACAGTATCAGGAAGTACGTATTACAGCTACTTTGGTCAGGAAGCTGATATGAAAGCTATTGTTTATTATCTCCCAAATTACAAGAACTGCATCATTTTTCATGGCAGTAGAAGCACCTACTTTATCCTGATAACTTCTCAGGTGGATATCCCATGTAAATTCCAATAACACTGACACATTGCCTTAACAATAATGATACGCAAGTCACATAAGTAACCAAAAAATGACCCCAATTCACATTAAGAGCATGGAGACTGAGGAACTCCATCACCCTCACAACAGAGGGTGTGAGTTGCTTCAGGGTGGATATGCCCTTTTTAATAATATATATCTTATGGCATTGTGTATCATATATTGGACATACAACATCGAGAAGTGCAGCACAAGAACAGGACCCTTTCAACCCATTATGTCTGCACTATCAATTATGTCATTTGAAACAAATTCCATCTGCCTGCACATGGTTCTTACCCTCTATTCTCTACCTGTTTACATTTCTGTCTAAATGCCTCACAAAGATTGCTATTGTATCTGCTTCTACCACCTGCCCTGCCAGCTCATTCGAGGCACCTAACACCCTTTGTGTAAAAGGTTTGCCTCACACATCTCGTTCAAACTTTCCTCCTGGTATATAATCTTTCTACCCTGGGGTAAAGACTCTGACTATCCACTCCACCTATGCTTTTCCTAATTTTATATACTTCTATCAGGTCACCCTTCACTCCGACACTGTATTGTAAACAATCCAAGCTTGTCCATGCTGTTCTTATGGCTAATACACTTCAATTCAGGCAACATCTTGTTAAACCTCTTTTGCACTTCCTCCACTTTTCCACATCCTTCCTCTAGTCTGGTGAGCAGAACTGCACGCAATACTCTAAATATGACTGGTCTCCTCCCACAGTCCAGTCCATGTTAGGTGGATTGGCCATGCTAAATTGTCAATAGTGTGCAGGCTAGGTGGATTAGCCATGAGAAATGTAGGTTTACAGGGATAGGGTATGGGGGTGGGTCTGGGTGGGATGCTCTTTGGAGGGTTGGTGTGGGCTTGATGGGCTAAGTGGCCTACTTCCACACTGTAGAGATTCTACTGTTGCTCTGTTGCAGGATTAGAAATTCCTGAATAATTGTAAATGCAAAATACAGTGAAGGTTATTTAGGATGACAAAGAGATCTTGATCAGTTGGGTCAATAGGTTGGCGAGCGGCAGATGGAGTTTAATTTGGATAAATGTGATGTATTGCATTTTGGTAAAACAAACAAGGGCAGGTGTAGTGATTGGAACCAGGTTGATCTCATTGACTATGAGGTTATTGATTGGGTTTGTTAACCTGGCCAATCCGGAAAGCCCTGGCCGATCAATCTAAACAGGAGATTAGAATCTCTTCAATTCAGTGGAATGACTCTGAGCTGGCTGGCCACAGCAAGTGTACTATGCACAAGTAAATAAAGGGCAACAGGGTGAGTGGCCTCTGTGCAGTTATTTCAGCAGGATGTATACAATTAATTGTAGGCCCCTGGGTAATTCTGTAGAACAGAGAACATGTGTTTGCATTACATGTACACACGGTGGTTAAGAAGGTGTTGAGCACACTTGCCTTCATTGCTTCATTTCTGATGAAGGGTCTAGGCCCGAAACGTCAGCCTTCCCGCTCCTCAGATGCTGCTCGGCCTGCTGTGTTCATCCAGCTCTATGCCTTGTTATCTTTTGCCTTCATTGCTTAGTCCTTTGAGGATAGGACTTGGGGCAGTATGCTGATGTTGTACAGGACATTGATGGGGTCTCTTCTGCTGTAGTGTGTGCAGTTCTGGTCACCCTGTTATACCAAGGGTATTATTAAACTGGAGACGGCTCAGGAAAGATTTACCAGGATGCAGCTGCAAGTAGAGTTTGAGTTATAAGAATAGGCTGGAAAGACTGGGACCTTTCTCCACTGGAGTGTAGGAGGTTGAGGGATGACCTTTTAAAGGCTTATAAAATCACCAAGAGCATAGATAAGGTGAATAGCAAAGGTCTCTTTCCTAAAGTGGGGGAGTACAAAACTAGGCAGCATATTTTTAGGGTGTGAGGAGAAAGGTTTAAAGAAGACATGAGGGGCAACTTATTTATGGAGTCATTTATGTATGGAATGAACTACCAGAAGAAGTGGTACATGCAGGTACAGTTACAATGCTCAAAAGACTTTTGAGTGTGTACATAATAAGAAAGGTTTGGAGGGATATGGGCCAAATGCAGGTAGTTGGGACTAGTTTAGTTTGGGAATATGGTCAGCATGGACTAGTTGGACTGAAGGGTCTGCTTCCATGCTACGTGACTCTGACTCTATACTCGATGCCCCATCCAATGAAGGCAAGCATGCCATCTTTACCACCTTATCCATTTGTGTTGCCACTTTCAGCGAGCTTTGAACCCCAAGATCCCCCTGCATATCAACGCTCCTAAGTGTTCTGCCATTTACTGTATACTTGCCTCTTGCATTTGGCCTCCCAAAATACATCACCTCAAGGTGTCCAGATTAAACTTTATCTGCCATTTCTTTGCACACCTTTCTCAGATCTATATCCTGCTGTATCATTTGAAACCTTCCTCACTACTCACAACTCCACCAATTTTAGTGTTGTTTGTAAACATATTAGCAGTCCACCTACATTTTTATTCAAGTCATTTATATCTACCATAAGAGATATCAGCACTGCTTGTGGAGCACCACTAGTCACAGTCGACTAACACCCCTCCATAATTGGCCACCTATTTTCTTTGCCCAAGCCAATTTTGTATCCAACTTGTGAACTTATCATGGATCTATTTGTGAATTAATCTTCTGTACTCGCCTATCATGAGGGATCAGTTCTTTACGCAATATTGAAATAATTAATTGAAGGCAATTTGGAAAAAACATGTGCCAAGTGTCACAAAACAGCTAAAAGAAGATATTTCTTAACATCCATTTGCTGTGGAGGAAAGGGGGATTACGTTGCTTGTCAAACAATTGCTATTAGGATGAGTTAGAGTGGATAGGTAGTCAGATAAAACAAGATCCTGAAATCATGCCCTTTCACTTTCAGGCAGTGAAGACTGCTAGAATTCAAGGCAAAAGTGGCTGATGTGTTACCTGCCCACTCAAATTATTTCACTGAACTTCTTGCAGCTCCCTTCTGCAATCTTAGGGGTGGATACAGTCCCACCTCTCTCTACATGACAGTGATCTTTTTGACAGGTTTCCTGTTATGAATACTCAGCAGCCTGTGGGCAATGTTCAACCTCATTAAAGGACAAAACTGGAATAAATGCACTGCATCCCTGACATCCTGGATGTTTAAACAATGGCTTTGCATCTGAAAGGCAAATCAAATTGTTCAAAATAAGATCCTAATGTTAATAACTGCAGATCTGGAAAATGAAATTCACTAGCTATTAGAAGGCTTATTAAATCTTTCAAGAAGAACATATTCAAAAAATGTATTTTGACCCCGTTTGCATCTACACAAAATTGTGACAACATAAAAGAGGCTTTGTATCTTTTAACATGGCTTTATCTAATTTACAGCACTTAAAAATAACTGCACATTCAATGCTAACCATCATTTCCTGTACCTCGCCTGAGAAAACAGCAGTCAACAAGAGTAATCGAAGCCTTCAAGGCTGTAATAATGAGTGATAAATGTCAAATGTTGAGCAATCCATTTTCCTCTGCCACTACCCCTCAAATTTTTACTTAACATGACTGAACAGGATGTTGTTAACCATTCAGAATGCAAATATTTTCCAAGCCCAAGAGGGTATCATTTTTGATCTCATAAACAATTCTAATGACATTTAATCCTGAAATATGCATATCAGCAAAGTAAACTACATAGAAAACAATTTTTCAAGGAAACACTTTGTTTGCTTCATTTGAATCGAATTGGCTTTATTGTCACGTATTCAAATGATTAGAGTGAAAAGTTTAAATTGCCACCAACTGCACCATCTTAGGTACAAATGTACCTAGGCACAATTCTTCTCTACAGAAGAGAAATTAAGAAATAAGGTTTACAGTATACACACTATAACCATAGATCAGATAAAAAAACAAACATCACAGTTTCTCCCAAAGGCCCTCTGCAGCAGACTGACAGGGGGGAGTCCATGTGGTCTGATTGGAGCTGTTACCATGCTCTGCACTATCTACGCTCCCACACCAGGCTATTACTCCTGCTCTGCACTAGGTTGCTGCCTGCCAGTGTTCCTGCTCTAGCCACTGGTCACCGGCATTCCCATTTCGGCCGCTGGTGTCTCCACTGACCACCAACCCCACTTCAGAGGCTGGCCTGGGTGTCCAAGGCCAAGAAAAAGGAGGAGAGGGGGAAAAAATAGCAAAAAAAGAACTGACAGAACAGAGGAGCTCCAGCTGCAGCATCTTACCCTGCCGCCATTTCGACTCCAAATATGACTGCCAATCCTTTTTCTCTCTGGGCATATTTATGTTCTGCATTTTCCAAAGTCCTGGATGCACAAGCCATTGGGCTACCTGTGAACTAATGCCACTCCATGCTATATGGGAGGCACTGCATGTCAAAACCAAATCTACTTGGAATCACAGTGTGCCAACACGTTTAGAGGACGATAGCTGTTTCTTTACTTCATTGAAAGCTAGGGTTTTTCTGAGACCATTTCCAAGGTTGAACTTTTTTTTTTAAAAAGGAGCTGGTGCAAAGTTGACAGATTGGATGCCAGGTCACGTATGAACTTTCTGTAATTTAAGAAATGGCCTAAGCTCCTCGACAGACATGGGAGCTGGGGCACCTTTGATTGCCCTCAATTTACCTTGGTGTAACCCAATCATGTTGATGCTGTAGCCCAAGTAGATCACTTGGGGTGCCTGAAACACAGGTTTCCTCTAGTCATATGCCTACACCTGTAAGACTATACCCAAGACTGTGTTCCCTATAAGTGGTAACCTGAGGTAGACCTTGCAAAATGTTCTCCATTGTATGGTTAAAAATTACACAGCCTGATGATGCCAGAAACCCCAGTCTCGTATATTATAACGAACCCTTATGGGTGTTAATGGTAACATACTTCTGGGAGTCCTCAGGTAAATGCAACTACATGCAAAAGTGGCTCATGTCCAGCTTTGTGAAGGTCATCACCCCTGCCAGCTTTGCACATAAATCATCCAATTGAGGAACTGGGTATTTATCCAGCTGTAGAATCAGATTACCAGGATAATGAAATGTGAGGCTGGACGAACACAGCAGGCCCAGCAGCACCCCAGGCGCACAAAAGCTGACGTTTCGGGCCTAGACCCTTCATCAGATGAAGGGTCTAGGCCCGAAACGTCAGCTATTGTGCGCCTGGGGTGCTGCTGGGCCTGCTGTGTTCATCCAGCCTCACATTTCATTATCTTGGATTCTCCAGCATCTGCAGTTCCCATTATCACTGAATCAGATTACCATTTGTTTAAATTCCCCACAAAGGCAAACTGACCCTAGAAGCTTCAAAATTGGTACAACTGCTGCTGCCCATTGCACAAGTTGGATTGGTTTGATGATTCCTTCACTTTCAAGCCTTTTGATTTCTGATTCTACTTTTGTCATAAACCAAACGGCACTTGGGTAGGCCTTGCAGAATTGTGGAATTGCTTCCTGATCAATATGCAAGACAGCCTTGCCTCCTCTGATGGTCCTTAGATCTTCCTGGAAGACATCTGGATATTTAGTTAGGACTTTACTCAAGCAGCCATTTTCTAATTCAAAAACGTTGAGCCAATCCAGGTGAATCTTTCTCAATTAACTCCAATCCATTAAACTCAGGTCTGAGCCTCTTTTTACAATCAGTGATAACTCAACCAACTGCTTCTCATAACAGACCAGAACCAAAGTTGTAGCCTTCATTTGTAAAGGTTTCCTGGTAAGGTTCTCAGACGAGGTGAAGGCTTGTGCAAACTTAAGGGCTGGAGTCCAGAGTGAATTTTATTTCAAACTAGTTCTGCAATGACTAATATGGCTGTGCCAGTGTCAACCTCCATTCCAAATGGATGACCATTTAACCACACATTTATCTTGATTGGTTCTGATTTGGATGTTCCTAAGCAATTTAACTGTTCCAATTCAGATATAGACAGATTCTCCCAAGGTGCGACCTCTTCTAGATACCCTTCTTGTTACCAGCCTAGAAGGACTCCTTTGTTGTGTCAAGTCTGCATAGTGGCAAAACTACAATGGCTCGCTGTTTGGCTGAGACTTGGCTTTGCTTTGGGTTTTTGCTGTGGGCTGACCGAGAGTCCTTCTGTTCATGATACATCCTGAGTAAGGATATGTAATTGCTTTCACTCAAGTGGTGTTCTTCAAGCTCAGCTTTCATCAGAATACCTTGCAACTCTTATGCTCCACTTGCTGTAATTTCCAATGATAAAGCCAGTTACAATGTATGTTTGAAGTCCAGTTGAGCTTCAGCTAGCAGGCATTTTTGCAGTTACATCATTAATCCCATATTCCAGGCACAGTGTTGAAGTATCTCATCAAGGGTTAAACCAAATTCACAGGCTTCTGCTAGTTGTCTTAACCTAGTCAAAACCCTGATACGGATTCTCCTTGTTCTTAAATTGCCAAGTAAAAGCAATACTGTCACAGAATTACAGGAGGTTTGGGATTGCAATATTCCTTATCTATGTTAGTCAATTCTTGAAAGGCTCTAACAGTCCCTCTTCTGTACCTACACAGGCCCTAAGCCCCATCTCTTCCTCTGTTACATTGATGACTGTATCAGCGCCATCTCATGCTCCCATGAGGAGCTCGAACAGTTAATTCACTTCATCAACACCTTCCACCCCAATCTCAAGTTCATCTGGACCATCTCCAACACCTCTCTCACCTTCTTGGACCTCTCTGTCTCCATCTCAGACAACCACCTAGAAACCGGTGTCCATTTCAAGCCCACCGACTCCCACAGCGACCGAGAATGCACCTCCTCCCATCCACCTTCCTGCAAAAAATTCCATCCCCTATTCCCAATTCCTTCGTCTCCACTGCATCTGCTCTCAGGATGAGGCATTCCACTCCTGTACATCTCAGTGTCCTCGTTTTTCAAGGACCGCAACATCCCCCCCTCAGTGGTCAAGAACGGCCGCGACCGTGTCTCCCGCATTTCCCACAACACATCCCTCACACCCCGTCCCTGCAACAACCGCCAAAAGAGAATCCCCCTCATCTTCACAGACCACCCCACCAATCTTCGGATCCAATGCATTATCCTCTGTCACTTCCACCATCTGCAATCCAACCCCACCACCCAAGACATTTTTCCATCCCCACCCTTGTCTGCTTTCTGGGGGGACCACTCTCTCCGTGGCTCCCTTGTCCGCTCCACACTCCCTTCCAACCCCACCACACCCGGCACTTTCCCCTGCAACCATAGGAAGTGCTACACTTGCCCCCACACCTCCTCCCTCACCCCCATCCCAGGCCCCAAGAAGACTTTCCACATCAAGCAGATGTTCACCTGCACATCTGCCAATGTGGTATACTGCATCCGCTGTACCCATTGTGGCCTCCTCTATATCAAGGAAACCAAGCGGAGACTTGGGGACCGCTTTGCAGAACACCTACGGTCAGTTTGCAATAAACAACTGCACCTCCCAGTTGTGAACCACTTCAACTCCCCCTCTCATTCCTTAGAATGACAAGTCCATCCTGCGCCTCCTCCAGTGCCACAACGATGCCACCCGAAGGTCGTAGGAACAGCAGCTCATATTCCGCTTGGGAACACTGCAGCCCAATGGTATCCATGTGGATTTCACAAACTTCAAAATCTTCCCTCCCACTACTGCATCCCAAAACCAGCCCAGCTCGTCCCCGCCTCCCTAACTTGTTCTTCCTCTCACCTATCCTCTCCTCCCACCTCAAGCCACACCCCCATTTCCTACCTACTAACCTCATCCCGCTCCCTTGCCCTGTTCGTCCTCCTCGGACTGATGTGTCCCCTCCCTACCTCCCCAGCTACGCTTGCCTCTACTGACTCCATCCCCACTTCTTTAACTTCTCTGTCTCCTCTCCACCTATCTTCTTCTCTATCCATCTTCGATCCGCCTCCCCTTCTCTCCCTATTTATTTCAGAACCCTCTCCCCATCCCCCTTTTCTAATGAAGGGTCCAGGCCAGAAACATCAGCTTTTGTGCTCCGAAGATGCTGCTTGGCCTGCTGTGTTCATCCAGATCCACACTTTGTTATCTCGGATTCTCCAGCATCTGCAGTTCCCATTATTTCTGAGGCTTTAGTACCTGCTGCCTCAGGAAAAGGTTTTCTCCTAATGACAATAAAAGTTTCACAGGCTGTCAGGAGGATTACTCATTATTTCTCATCTACCACAATGTTGTTTGCCTGTAAAAAATCACCCATTCTTTCCATATACTGGGCCCAGCACATGACAGCAGGGTTGAACTCGACAAGCTTCCCAAACAAAGACACAATGCAAGAAAATGCTTAGCCCAACTCAAAGACAACTGCTGACTGTCAGTTTCTTTAGGATCATGCTTTACACTTGCCACCACTGAAATAACACTACCAGAGGGCAGTATCCCATCACCAAGTCACCCTTTATTTAAACATGAACAGTCTATAGTACTGCCTCATGCAGAGTCAATATCCCTGACATGCCACCTTTTGTGTTAGCTAGAGCTCCCCGATTGTACCAGATTACCAGCCCCAATCAGCAAGCTCATCTTCTATGAGGTCCAGCTAGCTGATCTCATTAAAATCAGCACAATGGCTGCTGTGGAAGGACATCCGATAGCATCATATTTTGTTATACTGCGCATTTCTTCTGTGACGCATCCTGTGGAAAGGGTAGAATGATGAGAACATAGAGTCAGGATTACAATATTCCCCTTGTCCACATAAAATATATCTATAAGTATAAATGCAAAATTTTTATTCATACAAAAATGTGCATTCCTAAATTAATGGGAGAGGAGGAGTTTGCAGGGGTGAATGGGTCACTTAGGACCCCTACTATTCTTGCAACAGTCCTGGCTGGATTTGTGTTTATCTCTCCTCCCCAGATTTAACTACCAGCCAAATTTGAAAGGGTCAATAGTTGACCTACCATTGTGTCTGAAGCTCATTAGATGTATTGCAAAGACAGTTCTGGAGAAACTTGGTAGGTTTGGTAGCATCTAGGGCCAGAGAAACAGAATTAATGTTAAGTTGAATGTGACTCTTCTTCCAAAGTGCTGTACTGCGCTCAACACGTTCAGTCTATTTCTCTGTCTTCTTATGCTGAGTTTCTCCAATGCATTGGGTTTTTTTTTTCAGATCTCAGGCATTCACAGTACTTTGCTTGTCTTATTGCAAAGACACCTGTGGATGAACTAATTGTGGGCTCCATACCTCTTGATTCTAGCAAATTAGTTCAATCTATTGACTACTTTGTGCTCATTATCATGTACCATCAGATGTATACACCATAGGTGTAATCATTAACAATGACAGATACGATCATGCAACACTAAGCGATAGACTTATTCAGAGATAATGGGAACTGCAGATGCTGGAGAATTCCAAGATAATAAAATGTGAGGCTGGATGAACACAGCAGGCCAAGCAGCATCTCATTGGAGCACAAAAGCTGACGTTTCGGGCCTAGACCCTTCATCCTGGTTTCATACTGCTTATTTCATTATGCTTAATTTTCTACATTTTAATCTGCAGAATTTCTTCCTTCCTCCTTTCCAGGAGACGCCAGCTGGTTAACGTTCACAGAAATAGTTGTTCTCTACAGGCTCATAGTGGTTCATTTGCAGGTCTGGTGACCACGAAAATCAAAGACCTCACAAACAAGTCTGATCCTAGTTGGCAGTTGCCCATGTGCAGGTGAATCAGGAGAGGGAAGTCTGGCAATTATTCTCCAACTATTCTTGGGGTGCTAAGATGTAGCAGCCTCTCAACCAGTTGAGATGAGCTAACAACTGGGAATCAAGAATGAGGTATTTTTATTTTATTCATTCATGGGATGTGTGCTTCATTGGCTAAGATACAGCGTGGGCAGTTAAGATTCAATCAGCAATGTTGCAGTAAGTCTGGAGTCACATGTAGGCCAGGTAAGGATTTCAGAAATTTCCTCTATGGGCACGAGTGAAGCACATGGATTTCTAACGACAATCATTGCCATTAAGATAGGTTAAACTCAGTAAAACATTCACTACCTGCCAAAGTGGAATCCCTATACCCAGAACATTAGCCTGGGCCTCTGGATTATTAATCCAGTTAGATTACCACCATATCACCACCTCTCCATGTCTGATTCTTTCTGATTATGTTCCTGAGAAGCATCTGTGTTAGCTTTTCTTGCTAACTGTAAACTGGTGTTTAGTTTCATAGGACATAGAACATTACAGCATAGTATAGGCCCTTCGGCCCTCGACGTTGTACCAACCTGTCATACCGATCTCAAGCCCATCTAACCTACACTATTCCATGTACGTCCATATGCTTATCCAATGACGACTTAAATGTACTTAAAGTTGGCGAATCTACTACCGTTGCAGGCAAAGCGTTCCATTCCCTTACTACTCTCTGAGTAAGGAAACTACCTCTGACATCTGTCCCATATCTTTCACCCCTCAATTTAAAGCTATGCCCCCTCGTGCTCGCCGTCACCATCCTAGGAAAAAGGCTTTCCCTATCCACCCTATCTAACCCTCTGATTATTTTATATGTTTCAATTAAGTCACCTCTCAACCTTCTTCTCTCTAATGAAAACAGCCTCAAGTCCCTCAGCCTTTCCTCATAAGACCTTCCCTCCATACCAGGCAACATCCTAGTAAATCTCCTCTGCACCCATTCCAAAGCTTCCACATCCTTCTTATAATGCGGTGACCAGAACTGTACACAATACTCCAAGTGCGGCCGCACCAGAGTTTTGTACAACTTCACCATAACCTCTTGGTTCCGGAACTCGATCCCTCTATTAATAAAAGCTAAAACACTGTATGCCTTCTTAAAAGCCCTGTCAACCTGGGTGGCAACTTTCAAGGATCTGTGTACATCGACACCGATATCTCTCTGCTCATCTACACTACTAAGAATCTTACCATTAGCCCAGTACTTTGCCTTCTGGTTACTCTTACCAAAGTGCATCACCTCACACTTGCCTGCATTAAACTCCATTTGCCACCTCTCAGCCCAGCTCTGCAGCTTATCTATGTCTCTATGCAACCTACAGCATCCTTTGTCACTATCCACAACTCCACCAACCTTAGTGTCGTCTGCAAATTTACTAACCCATCCTTCTACGCCCTCATCCGGGTCATTTATAAAAATGACAAACAGCAGTGGACCCAACACCGACCCTTGCGGTACACCACTAGTAACTGGTCTCCAGGATGAACATTTCCCATCAACTACTACCCTCTGTCTTCTTTCAGCAAGCCAATTTCCGATCCAAACTGCTATATCTCCCACAATTCCATTCCTCCGCATTTTGTACAATAGCCTATTGTGGGGAACCTTATCGAACGCCTTGCTGAAATCCATATACACCACACCAACCGGTTTACTCTCATCTACCTGTTTGGTCACCTTTTCAAAGAACTTCTGGCTCACCTACATCATGGTGTAAACTTGCTGAGAAATTAAAAGAAATTTAGTATACGTTTCACAAAGTAAATTTAAAAAATGGAGTGCTGGGTGCACTGCTGGTCATTGCATTAGAGGAAGGATATGATTGCACTTGAGAGGATGCTGAGACGATTACCCAGGATGGTGCCATGGCTGCAGCTATTCAGCTGTGAAGGGGGACTAGATACACTGGGGCTGTTTTCCTTAGAGCAGAGAAGTTTAGGGGCTTTGGGGGATGTGATATCTGATTAGAGGAGTACCTGCTTCCTGAGCAGCATAGACAGAGTAGATAGGGAGGAATGATTCCCCTTGGTAGAGGGGTCAATACCAGGGGACTCTTTTTAAGGGTAGGAGGTAGTTTAGAGCAGATTTAATAAAGCGTTTTAATCAGAGGCTTGTAGGTATCTGGAACTCACTGGCTGAAAAGGATGGTAGAGATGGAAATCCTCCAAGACATTAAAGAAATCAATTAGTTCGAGCATGGTGGCTCAGTGGTTAGCACTGCTGCCTCACAGCACCAGGGATCCTGGTTCAATTCCACCCTCAGGTGACTGTTTATGTAGAGTTTGTACATTCTCCCCATGTCAGCATGGGATTTCTCAGGGTACTCCGGTTTCCTCCCACAGTCCAAAGGTGTGCAGGCTAGGTGGATTGGCCATGCTAAATTACCCCATAGTGTTCAGGGATGTGTACTTATTGGGGAATGAGTCAGTGTGGGATGCTCTGAGAGACTGTGTGAACTTGTTGGGCTGAAGGACCTGTTTCCGCACTGTAGGGATTCTATGGAAATATTTAGATGAACACTTGAAACGCCATTGCATACAAAGCTATGGGCCAAGTGCTGGCAAATAGGATTCAAATAGATGGCTGTTTGAAGAATGGCACAGATATGATGGGCCAAATGTCCTTCTTCCATGTTATGAAAATTCTGTGATTCTATGGAAATTAATTTGAAGGTGAAATCTGTCTGGAGGAAATTCTAACAATCATTCTTTTTAAAATTCTTCTTTCATTTATTTAATACTTTCCCCTGCAGTTTTAGAAACAGTTAGATAATATGTCTCCAAGGTTTTAATCAAAGCTATTCTATAAAGGCATGAAGAAGAATGTGACAGCAGATGTGGTTTGCTCTGCCTCTCAATTTCTCTCCTTTTATCATAACAAAATGCCTCCTAGTAGCTCAGCACCTTCCAATAACTCGACTTTGATGGAAATCTAAACCTCACAGGAGTCTGCAGAACAAGGACTGAGATCCTGCAACTCGCTGATGCAGAACATTCATACATGAAGATACGGTACTGAATAACCAAGGCACCTGCCCAACATTCACTTGACAATGTTACACTATACTACAAATCAAACATTGCTCTGCAATGACAAATTCAGTTAGTTCAGAGAAGCTACTGGCTATCTGTAGTCCGTGTTTATGCAGCTGAAACAGTTATAAACAGGCAATACTACTTTTGGAACTGCGCCAAAACCAGTATGGTTTTAAACTGAAAAGCTCTTCCACCAGTCATGTGGGTTTTAAGCCAATGAACCATTAAACTGTTGTGGTATATCTAACCATGGAACAACAATAGGTAAACATTTCTCTAGTCAGTGGCAACATCACTAAACATATCTGTTAATTTTTTTCTCTGCTTAATACTTCTAATGCAGTTATAAGCATAATGCTTTAGCATACATTTCTCAAGATATTTTTGTGTTCTTAAAAACTGTGGGCTGAAATGAGAAAGAGTGGTTTTAAATTATAGTGTTTGAATGAATGGCTACAGTTTTGAAAGCAAATAACCTAATGCTCACGGCAGGCATCATAAATAGCTGTCTGAATAGGCAGTAATTGAATTGCAGACAATTCGGAGCTGAGGAGGTTGACATTTGCAGAGTTGTGGGCACCAAGCAGTTGATTGATAACCGGTCACAATTATATAGGCCAATTACAGAGCTCAGTGTGTCTACCTGTAACCGTGTCATTGGTTCCCATGTAAGTGAACAGCTTGGAGCTTGGATCAGGTTACAGAGACAGAGCAGTGTTCTGATCTTCCCAGTTGGGAGGTGTTTCATTGTTCTCTGCAGTCAATAATCTGTCGTAAACCAGTTTATATTTCCTGCAACATTGTTGTATGCTGTGACTGTTAACTGATAAATCAGAAACCTTTTATAAAGGAAGCAGCCACCTTTTACCCCTCACCAATCAGTGGAAGCAGGCTGTTGAACTGTCTTTCCCATTTTTCTCCTATATCCATAACCTATTTTAACCTGTCTGTTTGTCTGTGTAAAGGGAGTTTACAAAGTGATTGGCGTTGTAATTATATACCAACAGTTTGTAACTGTTCACCCATAACTAGAGTCTATTTACTTGTAATAAATAGTAACTCTGCTACATACAGAAACCTGGTCCTTGCTTTCTATTAGTCTGGGTCTAAAAAATCTGTTAAGTTAGGAACTTGATATAATTTTTAAATCTTTAGATTTATGCGATGGCCCCAGGAATAGCAGGGCTTGACTTCCAACGCAGTAGCCTAGTGAAACATAACAATATTGAGAAAGAAAACTTTACAAATGTGTTTGGAATCGTATTAGGAAGCAGCTAAAGGAATACTACCTCCACTGCAACTGACCATACTATCAATGGTCTGACTGTCCAAATTTTTGTCTGGAGAAGCTGTTGTATAAAAAAGCACCATTAACGGTATTAAGACTAAATAATAAATGTTGGTAGTAACAGACTTCTGTCTGGTAAGATGGTGGCCAATTCTGTGTTCAGTATCAACAGATACTCAGGGGCCCCGTTCGGGCAAGTCAGTCTCTCACAAAAGATATAGGAACAGAATTACACCATTTGGCCCATCAAGTCAGCTCCACCATTCAACAATGGCTGATATAGTTTCTCAACCCCATTCTCCTGCCTTCTCCCGGTAGCCCTCAATCCACTTACTAATCAAGAGCCTATCTACATCTGTCTTGAATATACTGAATGACTTGGCCTCCACAGTTCTCAGTGGCAACACATTTCACAGATTAACCACCCTCTGGCTAAAGAAATTCCTCCTCATCTCACATTTACTGCAGAGAAAGACAGTGGACTAAGAAGGTGCAGGTTCCTCTTGTCTCTGGGCCCTCTTCTCAGCTGCTGAGATTTTAATTTCTGCTCACTTCTCCTGCAGCACTTCAAAAAGGTTAGCCTCCAGAGGTCATTACCCTCAGTGCCTTCCAGTTGCCGGTCTCAATATCCACCATCTTCATATCTTGTTTGCAGATGTGCTAGTGGATGTTTAGATGTCCACATGGCTGTGTTCCAATCACCAATCCAGTGTACAGAAAATATTTGGCTCTCATCCAGTGAAAATGGCCAAGGCAGTAGAAACATTGCTTATTTAGCAATGAAGTCATTCTGATGGAATTAGTCTGCTCAAGGACCAATGTATTGGAAATCTTTTCCTGCCAAAAACATGTCTGAAACAGCAAGGTAGCAACCACTCTTCCTTTCTCCTGACTAGCATCTGTTATCTGAGTCTCAGGTACAGTGAGAGTAACAGCCTTTGACATCAATGCTGCTTTCGATCGAGGGTGGCATTAAGAAGCTGGATCAAAACTGGTATCAAATGGATGTCTGGGGCAAACTTTTTGCTAGTTACATTTGGACCTGGGATATGGGAAGATTGTTGCGGTTGTTGAAGGTCAGTTATCTTAGCTCCAAGATATCTCTGCAGGAGATCCTCAGATTAGTTTCCTAGGGTCAACCATCTTCTGCCATTTCACTAATGACCTTCCCTCATAAAGTCAGAAGTGGGGGTGTTCATCAATGATTGCACAACATTCAGCACCATTTGTGACTCCTCAGATATTAAAGCAGTCCATATTCAAATGCAACAAAATCTGGATAATATCTTGGTTTAGGCTGACAAGTGAAAGTAACATTTTCATTCTACAAATGCCAAGCAATGACCCTTTTGAATAAGAAACAATCAAACCACTTCCCCATGACATTCAATGGGGTTACTTTCACTAAATCTCCTACTATCAATTTTCTGGGTGTTACCATTGACAAAAAAATTCAACTGAATTTACCACATAAACATATTGGCTACAACAGCTGGTCAGAGTTAGGATTACTGTGGCAAGTAACTCACCTCTTGACTCCTCAAAACCTGAAAAGCACAAGTCAGAAATGTGATGGAATAGTTTGTCCACATGCCTGTAAGATTACAGCCTGAAAACCACGCAACTTTGTTATTTAAGAAGCATTTAGACAAGTACATGGATGGTACAGGTCCAGAGGTATATGAACCAAATGCAGGTCAATAGGACTATTGTAATTGTGAAAGCTGGGCGGCATGGGCAAGTTGGGCCAAAGGATCCATGTTTCCATGCTGTCGATCTCAATAACTCAAGAAGCTTAACACCACCCAGTCTGCCTGGTTGGTACTACATCAATAAGCATCCACCCTCTCAACCAATGATGCTCAGCATCTACAATATACATTGCAGAAATTCACCAAAGATTCTTAGACAGCACCTTCCAAACTCACAATCACTTCTAATGAGAAGCAGCAGATACATGAGAACACCACCACCTACAAATTCCCCTCCAAGTCACTCATCATCTTGCCTTGGAAATATATTGCCTTTTCTTCACTGTTGCTGAGTCAAAATCATGGAATTCTCTCCCTAAGAGCATTGTGGGTCAACCTACAGCACATGGGCTACAGTATTTCAAAGAAGGCAGCTCACCAACACCTTCTCATGAGCAACTAGGGACAGGTAATAAATGCTGGTGTTAGATTGGACAAGTTTCAAAAGCAATTCCAAATAAGAAAATCGGAATACCAACTTGGCAGGCCTGAATTTATGTAAAAAACACCCCAGAAATCCTTGATTTTAGCAGGACTTGAAAATAACACTGCAACAGGTACCTTATGGCAGGAGGCTTGGCCAAGGTATGGAGGAGAGTTCCAGCCCGGTCAGCTGCCAACTCTCCAGGGTAATAATGTTTGGGGTTAGCTACAGAACCCGGAGCAGTAAATGACTGTGGTTGATATATCTCTAGTATTTAAAGGCATGCATCATTTACTTAGTTACTTAATAAATTAATTACATTCAATAGAACTCTAAGTGTCTCCACTATATATTTGTCTATGGATATACTGTTGTTTCACAGGAGATGGGCAACACTGGCCAGCCATTTCCCATGGGTGAATTAAATAATATAGAGGAGCATGCTGATGACATTAGCTCAGTGGAATCGCAGTTTGGCATTCTCAGTTAGATTGTCACTGCAGACTATTATTCAGCTCGGACATAGCATGAGAGCTGCAGCTTTTGTGAAGTAGACATGATTTCATAGTCAAGCAGTAGATTTTCGGTGGTTGTAAAGCCAAGATATGTGAACTAATGAACATCCTGAAGTTACGTTGTCAACAATGATCCATGCTATCAACCTTCACCATGCCTTCAGTCTTCCAAACACTGATGACGTGCAATACAAGCAAAGTGAAGAAAATGCTCAGGGTGTCAACTTTGCCGAGTCCTACCACACAGATCATAACCAGTTTCAATGTTGCTCCATCAGAGCAGACCTCACCTTATAACTCCCATGTTTTCATGGAAACAGCAGATCATATCGACCAGCCAAAGTAGGCAACAAAAGTTGTCCAGGAACTTCAAAACAATGTTATTATGTATACAGTAAGATGTCTTGATGAAAGCAATAGATAATGGTCTATCATTTTTACATTTCCCTTACAGCTGCCAAATTGAGATGATTGGGTCAACTAAGGTGGATAAGTTGGGATGTGAAATCTGACAAGGGAAACAGACAAATAATTTTCCCATGATTTTCACGATCATGGTCCTCAATATTTGTTCAAGTTGCTGAGGTAATCCTTGTTCTTGTACAAGGTCATAGATTTTGTATCATGCACGTTCTTGGGCAAGGTTCCCTCCCTCCAGCAGAAGCTGAAATGTTCATGCAGATGCAACAAAATATATGGTTTAATGGTATAGACTCAGCACCTGGATCTTTGCATATGGTAAATAAGTCAACAGCACTGTTAAGCGTCTCCACTATGGATTTACTATCCAGCTCTACCATGCCAGGCAGATATTCCATTGTATCTACAGCCTCCTCACAGTACAACGTAAGGTAGAGTTCCTTGCTTGGAATCTTGAGTTGTTAAGGCATTGGGAAGTATGTAGGTTTGACTCCTAGTAGTTGAGAATAAATGTTGGCATTGCTGCTCAAGAGCTGCTACTGGTTCCTATTGCTGTGGTACCTAACCAAATATATGCCCTCTTAACACCATCTCCCTTGAGAGCTTCAACCCCTTATACACTGCTTCCCTAATAACTTTACTCAGATTGTTGTGCGCTTCTCCTATTCTATAGGTTTGATTTTACCCAACTAATTTTGAGTCCAAAAAAGCCACTTACTTATCATTCAGTGTGCTAATTGGTTGGATCCATTCAGTTATTGCCTTCAATGCTGTTTTAAGGGACTAGCAAGCAAAATTTCATCAACAGTAGGTTACTCTTAATAAGTAAATAGTCTTAGGCAAATACAGAAAAATGTCAGTCTATTATCATTTTGTATGTAACTATACTTACACCAATGATGATATGGAAAAAGTCAAGCGCATAAGAAAACTTTCCTATTCTAGATTAATAATTTATACAGTAAAATTACTAATCCACAAGTTCATTAATCATTGTTTAAAAAATTGTCCATAAATCTGTGAAAGTCAATTCATTACTTACTTAACACCTTAAGTTCTCAGATGCTCTCCAAAACTAAATTGGCCAAGACAGAGCCTTAAGATAAACTATGCAAGTGTATTTTCTGCTTTTTCAACATTGATATTCTACACAATTTTGTAAATATTAATCAATGATAAAGTGAAAAATGTATCAATTTCAAAGTCAGAATGAATCATTAGTCCAAATTACTCTCATAACACAGATGGAAAGCAAGAATTCTGGTTACTGAAGACAATCTGGAAACTTTATTAAAATCATACCTGAAGGTTTTGTTTAATTCTTTTCAGATTGTGCTGAAGCAGAAAATTTTTTTCAAGGAAGAAGCGACTATACTGGTCATCTATTTGTTTTAATAAATTATGGAACAGAAGGGTAGCCAGTGAATCATTATTCGAGGCAAGATCCCTGTTGAAAACAATGACAAAACCATTAAATGGAAGTCTGAGTACCTCATCCTTCACTAAAACAGCTTTCAAAAATGTTATGTGATGCATCATTAATGAAGAAAATTGTGACATTTTGTTCCTTAATGGAAAATCCATGATGATTCAGAAAATAAAGAGATGAACAAACCCAATTCTGTAGGTGTATCTGGTGTCCAGAATCTAGTAGCTGGAAAGTTTTGACTTTTTCCCTTTTGAATACATTGACAAGAATGAGCCTGTCGATGGATGTTGAGTGACAAAAGGAACTAGTTGGCATTACGTCTTTCGCAGTACAAAGTCGTAGCAACACCAAAAATACCAGGCAAGATTGGTCTATTGGATAAACCACAACTGCTCTCACACTCATACCAGGGTCCTAAATTGTTGGCTGCTTCCAAGAATATTATGGGACCTCATCTGCAATAATTGAAGCAGGATATAGTGACCCAGCGAGGGTGATTGCAGAGCAAGCTCAAAGGACTCTCCTCTTGTTCATTTTTTTAAAAATTGGATTACAGAGGGTAACTGTTGCTTATATTTTAATAGCCTACAAGGTGTCACAGCTCACATAAGACAAGTAGACACTTATGTGAGGCACGTATGGCTGCTGGCTCCTGTGAGATCATAGCCAAAAAGAAGGTAGGCCTTTAGGGGCAGAAACTGAAATTGCTGGAAAATTTCAGCAGCATCTGTGAAGAAAAAAAAAATCAGACTTAATGTTTCGGCTCTGGTGATTCTTGCTCAGAACTGATGGTAGTTGGGAAAACATTGGTTTATAAGGAGAAAATAAGGAGGGGGATGGGGTAGGGAGTAAACAATAGGATAAAGGATAGATCCCGAAGAAACAAGAGCAATTGGATAGACAAAGGAGTTGATAACAATCATGCTAGGAGGGTGAATAGCTGTTAATGGGGACTGTTAGTGACTGACAATGGGTAGTGTGTAATGGTAAGCAATGTGGTAACGAGGCCTGGTGTGTGCAGTAGGGGTCTAGAACATGGGAGAGTTTAGGTCTTAAAATTATTGAACTTGATATTGAGTTCAGAGGGCTGCAGGGTCCCCAAGCGCGAAATCCAGGGTTGTTCTTCCAGCTTGCGTTGAGCTTCGATGGAAACTGCAGCAAGCCAGAGACAGATGTTGGCCAGGGAACAGGGTGGAGTGTTTAAGTGGCAGGCAACTGGAAGCTCAGGGTCTTTTTTGTGGGCAGAACATAGATGTTCTGCAAAGCGATCACCTAGTCTAAGCTTCGTTTCCCTAATGTCGGGGAGACCACATTATGCGCAGTGAATGCAGTAGACTAGATTCTGGAAACTGTTGCTTCACCTGTTTTTTCTTTGCAGATGCTGTCAGACCTGCTGAGCTTTTCCAGCAACTTCTGTTTTCGTTCCTGATTTACACATCCACAGTTCTTTCGGTTTTTATTTACTATTTAACTCACTGCCACGTCTCTTCTAGGCATGCCCTCCTCGAAGAAGTTCTGCTCCTCTCTCTGATGGGATTTCCGTTCCAATCTTTCTTCTTGTCCACTGACTTTAATTTCACTGTCACTTAAAATCTGTTTCCACTGCATTATCACTTTCTTCAGTGACTGCCTCCAGGTCAGACTCGCACCATGTGGATTCCAACTGAAGATTCATCCCTCATGTTTTGAAACATCCCAGGATTACAGATACCTCCATGACCTTCAACTTTCCACGGACAGCTGCTCTCACCGCATCCGGAGATCCGTGCTCAGTGCCATGTGGCATCACATGCACACCCTTGACCTTTCTCATCAACATCGCAATGTGCTGGCTCAGGGTTGCACCACTCTACACAGTCACTTCATCTTCCAGCTCCTTCGTTATCCTAACAAGAAACTTTTTCTTTTCCTATCATCAGGCATCAAAGCCGACAAGATGCAATAACTCAGTGATACCTATGGCCCTCTGGAACCTTCCTCTCCTCCCCTTCCCTCTGACTCTATCTCCTCCCCAAACCCCACCTCCTTTCAGGTATTCACCATCCCTCCTAACCTTCTGCTCTCCGATACTGAATGTTCTGTACTCAGCAAAGGCCTCAGCTTTATTCCTCCGCGTCCCCAACTTAACAAATTTCAGGCACGACATGACATTGAACTCTTATTCCATCATCTTCACTTCCGAGCCCACTTCTTTGGACAAGAGTCCTCTCCCCATCTCACAGACCCCTTCACCCAGTTCAACACTCCCCCTCCAGCTGTTCACCTGTACTCCAAATGTTCATTGAGAACTGACCACTTGATGTTGGTTGCCTCAAGTTCTCCTGCCTCCCTCATCAAATCCCACCTACCTCCCTCTGAACTGACTGCACTTGGTGCGCTTAGATATAACCTTGACTTTGTTATTAAGCCTGCTGATAAAGATGGTGCTGTTGTAGTCTGGCACACTGACTTCTACACTGCAGAGGCTCAGTGCCAGCTCTCAGATACCTCCTCCTATTTTCCCCTTTGTAATTTTTAACTTTTTTTCTCTTTAGGTCTCTATTTGCATATCAACAAATTTTTGCCTTTAACAAATTGTGATTTTTGACAAAGCAAAGGACATTTGTGACAAGGGTTCCTCTGTTTGAAATTGGCTGGTAAGATGCAAAAGAAACCTCCCACTATTCCAAAATTCCACTGTCATGAATAATCTGTTGCAAGCCTTAATTTGGCAGCACGGTGGCTCAGTGGTTAGCACTGCAGCCTCACAGCGCCAGGGACCTGGGTTTGATTCCAGCCTTGGGTGACTGTCTGTGTGGAGTTTGCACATTCTCCCCGTGTCTGTGTGGGTTTCCTCCAGGTGCTCCGGTTTCCTCCCACAGTCCAAGGATGTGCAGGTTAGGTGGATCGGCCATGCTAAATTGCCCATAGTGTTCAGGGGTATGTGGGGTATAGGGGAATGGGTCTGGGTGGGATGCTTCAAGGGGCAGTGTGGACTTGTTGGGTCAAAGGGCCTGTTTCCACACTGTAGGGAAGCTAATCTAATCTCTTGATTGTAATTTTAAACGTTATTTAACACCCATAATGTGTCACACCCATAAATTTTAAAATATTTGAGAGGTCAATGCTCATCTTGCCTAAAACGCAAATTTGAATCCCTCCTAATAGATTTCCTTCCTGCCGCAGTACCAAAGTGATTCTCATCACAGTCATAACTGACATCCTCTGTGATTCCAAGAAGATAAACTAACACTTGTTATCCTCTAAATCTGTCTGTAGCCTTGGTACAAGATGTAGAGCTGGATGAACACAGCAGGCCAAGCAGCATCTTAGGAGCAAGAAAGCTGATGTTTCAGGATTAGACCCTTCACCAGAAATTGATGAAAGGTCTAGGCAGGAAACATCAGCTTTCCTGCTCCTAAGATGCTGCTTGGTCTGCTGTGTTCATCCAGCTCTACACCTTGTTATCTCGGATTCTCCAGCATCTGCAATTCCTATTATCTCTGTAGCCTTGGTACAGTTGACCACACCACCCACCTGCATCATCTCAGCATCACCAACACCACTCTCAACCCCTCACCTTCTCACCATTGTCAAATTCCTTATCTAACAGCCAATACTGAATGAGCAGAAATTTCTTCCAATTAAATAATGCCAATGTAAGAACAAGAGCGAGAGACTCAAACCATCATGCCTCCCCCACCATTCAATTAGATCATGGCTAATTTTCTACCTCAGTGCAGGAACATGGCATTATCCCCATATCTCTTAAAGTCATTAGTCTCCAGAAACCTAAGAGTTTGTGTTGCAATCATACATAGTGATTGAGCTTTCACTGTACTCTGAGGTTGAGAACTCGAAAGATTCACGACCCTTCAAGTGAAGAAATTCATCCTCCTCCTCCTAGTCTTTGAGTCACAGTTGTCAAACATAGAAACAGATCTTTTGGTCTGACTCATCCGTGCTGACCAGGTATCCGAAATTAATCTAGTCCTATTTGCCAGAATTTGGTCCACACCTTTTAAACCCTTCCTAGTCATGTCGCTATCTTAAGTGACCTGCTCCTTACTCTGATATTATGTTCCCTGATTCTGGGATCAACAGCCAAGGGAAACATCACATTTGTATCGCTTCTGTCACAGCCTGGAAGATTTTTATCAGTTCAAAAGTTTAAAAGAATAAGTTTCTACCTCTCATTCTTTGAAATTCTACGGCATGCGGACCCAGATTCCTCAATCACTCCTCATGAAGGAATCCTGCCAACCTGGGGCCTAATCTGTTGAACATTCATGTAACACCCTCTATGGTAAATATATGCCTGCCAGATAAAACACAAAAACTGTATACAATATTCCAAGTATATTTACACCAACACTCAATACAACAACAGCAAGACTGTACTCAAATCCCCTTGAATGTCATCAGGTTATTTGCTTCCAAAATTGATTTGTGCACCTCCTTGCTAGCCTTTAGTAGCTCATTGACAAGGACACCTTGACCCCTTCAGACTCCAGCACAACCCAACTTTTCACCATTTAAATCACATTTTGCCTCTTTCTTTTAATCAAAATAAATAGCTTCACACTTATTCACGTTATTCCATTTTGAAGTTTCCTAACCCATACATGTAAACTGTGTACACTGTTTTGAAGCCGCCTTGCATCGTCATTGCAACTTTTGTTTCCATCAGCCTGAAGTCATCAACAAATTTGGAAATATTAAAATCTGTATCCAAATCTAAATCAGTTACACACAGTCATACAGCACAGAAACAGATCCTTCAGACCAGCCAGTCCATTCTGAACATAATCTCAAACCAAATTGGTCCCACTTGCCTGCTCATGGCCCATATCCCTTCTAATGTTTCCTATTCAAGGGCTTGTTTCCATGATGTAAGATTCTGACTAACTCTGACCTTTCAACCTCCTACGCCCCTTTGAGAAAAGCCCCAGCCTATCCAGCCTTTCTTATAACTCAAACCTTCCATACCCTGCAACATCCTGGTTATTCTCTTCTGAATCCTTTCTAGCTTAATATAGATGTTGAATTGTTGAGGGCTTAACATTGAGACTTGTGGTTACCCACTAATAACAACCATTCTGATAAAGAGTCACTGGCTATGAAATGTTACCTCTGCTTTTTTTCCTACAAATGATGCCAGACCTGCTGAGTTTCACAAGCAATTTCTGTTTTTGATCCTGAGAATAATTGGTTCATTCTGACTCTGCTTTCTGTTAACTACATTTCAATCCATAAAAGTATATTCCCCCAAATTCATTAAGTTCTAATTTTAACACTATTACCCCCTTTGTGGGACCTTATCAAAAGCCTGCTGAAAATCCAAAGAGACAAAACCCACTGGCTCTCCATGTCTATGATACAAGTAACAGCCTTAAAAAAATCCACCAGATTTGTCAAACACCATTTCCCTTTCATAAATCCATACCATGTCCAAACTTTCCATTCTTTACTGAATATGTAGTTATCATTTCAAACATAATAGTCTAACATTTCACCTATTAGTGGTGTCAAGTGAAAATGTCTGTAGTTCTCCGCGCTCACTCCTTAAAAGCCATGGTTATATTGCTACTTTTCAGTCAGCAGGAACCTTTCCTGAATCAGTAGAATTACAAAAGATGGCCATTAATGTGTCCAATATTCCAAAGCCCCTCCCTTTAACACACTGGGGTGAAGCTCATTGGTCCAGGAGATTAACCAAATATCAATATTGACTGATCAACTTTCCATTATTGACTCTTCTTGAACAACCAAGAGACTAAATTATATACTTTTATTATTTTGAGGAAATACTTCTCAATTTTAAACTTGTGTGTTCATGCATCCTTTTATAACTTCTATCTGATTTAGTAACTAATAAACTTACTCATTAACTGAAGAGAACCTAGTTAATCTGGCTCCTTTTAAAACAGAAATTATTTTGACCTGGGAAAAAGGTGTCCATAAGGGAGGGGATCCTTTGTAAATTAACCATGTTGAACTAATTAAAGAGGCAGAGAATTATAAGGGGGAATGAGTTCAGCCCTCCTCACTCAGGACTTGACAATTTTGAGTATTCCATGTGAGGAGGTACCTGGAAATCATAATAACTTCAAAAAATTTGCAAAAAGTCTGTTCTCATCACTTTATATTTCCACCTCTGCAGAAACATAAACATAAATATGGGACTGTGAATGCAAAAAGATCTGGTCCTGGCAAAACTAAAACAGCTGGTGGTGAGGGGGTGGGGGAGGAGGAAACAAAGGGCCATCACAATCAGAATTGAAACCTTTTTGGAGCCAGAGAGATCAGGTCATTGTACAGGATGGTACTTATTACAGGGAGCAGAAGTGATTATCCCAAGCAATGCTCACCATCAGATACTGGCTGAACTCCACCACAATCATCCTGGGGTGTCCATAATGAAGATGTTGGTAAGACGTTAGGTCTGGTGGCCAGGACTGGATGCAGACATAGCCACATTGGTGGAGCAGTGCGCAGAGTGCCAACAGGACTAAAATTATCACCAGCGGCTCCCCCACATTCCTGGGAATGGCCGGGAAAATCCTGGACATGGTTACACGTCGACTATGCTGGCCCACTCATGGGCTCATTGTTCTGAATAATAATAGGCGTCCACTCAAAGTGGTTGGACATGCATACAGATCATTTCTCAAATACAGGGATGATGATATAAAAACTGCAAGCATCTTTTGCAACACACGGGCTCCCGGAATTGTTGGTCACAGACAATGAGCCAGTATTTACCAGCAGGGATTCTAAGTATTGCCGAAAGTCGAATGGCATTTGGCAAATAAGGATAGCTCCAGACCATCCATTGTGTAATGGTCTGGTGGCAAGTGTTATCTAAACCTTGAAAGCAGGCTTGAAGAAACAGCCTACAGCTTCACCTAATACCAAACTGCCCTGGTTCCGAATTGATTATCAGACCACCGTCATGCAGGGATAGTACAGTTACTAATGGGTAGAAGAGTCTGCACCAGATTAAATCTGATCCTCCCAGACCTGTGGCAGTTGGGATGGGTTGGGGGGATTGGTGGGTGCTGTGTGGAATGCCAGACACAAGATTCCTCTAAGCGAGCGTGTCAGTTTCCTTCAGGCGACAAAGTTTGTTGCCAAAAGCATACAAATGGCCACACATACGTAAGAGACATGATTGATGCAACGTCATGTTCTGAGACATACAAAGTTCGGGTAGGTGAGGCAGTCCTTAACAAGCACATGGGCCACATGAAAATTTCAAACTCACAAGCAGGCAGGAGCAAAACATACTCAGCTCCTCAGAATATCCAGAAATGCTGTGAAAACCCAGGGTTCTCCCCCTCTCTCTGGTTTCAAAGATACTTTGCAGTCTGAGATGGCCAAGGCAGATGTTGTAGCCTCGATGCCTTAAAAACGTGAAAAAGAGGATGAATTTCTTCCAATATGC
The DNA here is from genome assembly GCF_030684315.1 of Stegostoma tigrinum. Classification (NCBI taxonomy): domain Eukaryota; kingdom Metazoa; phylum Chordata; class Chondrichthyes; order Orectolobiformes; family Stegostomatidae; genus Stegostoma; species Stegostoma tigrinum. The sequence goes on along the minus strand of NC_081360.1, from coordinate 35,542,188 downwards.
TCTGGGCGTAAGAAGTGGGCTATGGTTCAGTACATGCCACCTATATCTAAGGCTAAGTCACAGGAACTAGACCCAGTGTGAAAACACCTCAGGAGAGGCTCAAAGAAAAGGAACTGGCCTACACACCCAGGCTTAGATGGGGAAGGATGTGGTGACTGTAACATGTTCAGCCAGGTGGGCCTCATAGAATATGAGTTCCCTGATTGGGGCTGTTACCTGGTCCAACCGGGGAGCCCTGGCTGACAGAGGTTCTTCCTACTCTGAGAGCTGGCTGAGCAAGTTGGCCCAGTGTCAATTATTGTGCATGATGGTGATAGGATACGGTCCCTGTGGAGCTATTTCAAGTATTCCTTGCATAAATGTCAGAAAAACAATAATGGATGTGCAAACTTCTTCTTTAAACCTCGGTTAAAAGCTGGCAAGTACATCTCAAAATCAAAATTCATGAATTTTTAAAGAATATGTTAAGGTTGAAAATAAAATACTAAATTAATTATTCAACATGATGTAGGATTCCATGGTTCAATAATGAATGAAATTGTATTACTGACCTCTTTGCACAGATAATACATATTCATTTTATTTTCATTTTGGGTATTTTATTTGTTAGAAAACTGGCTATAGACAGTTCTCAGCCAACACAATTCCTGTATTTTGAGCCTTGCTGCCACTAATTTAGTTGTGAAATTAGAAAATGAAAACGAGAAGGAAAGTTAGCTTAGGAAGAAAAAACAAAGCAGGGAATATGACAGGGTAACAGAATTAAACTATTCAAAGCTTTGTATTTTTTAAATTAAACTTAGTTATGATTACTTTAGTAATTTGTATTCTTCACAAAAAAGTCACAAGCACACGTTTGAAGACTGAAATGAATTACAGAAGTTTATTTACAAAGAGGATGTTGTGCATACCAATAAGTTCATGATTCAGCAGCTAATAGTATTCAGATGAAGATCTACCTAGTTATGCGCCCAATAGATTTTTGTTCTTTTCAGATTTCCTTGATATTTACCTGACATTACTAATAACTGTGGCCACATCCAATTCTTTGAATAACCCTGGTCCAGCACTTTGAACTGCTCTCTAATAGCATAATCAAGAGCTAAGAAAAGGTCAGATAAAGTGAGCTCGAAATAAAGACTAACCTTCCACAGTGCCATCACTTGAAAAACATGTGCTCTTAATCTCAAAATAAAGTCAGAATATTATTACAATGACAGAAGGTGAACTCTAAAATTGAAAGTTAAATGATCTTTAAAGAAGATTCTGATTTGCAATTTCTTTCACTATTTTGTTTTAGTTACCAGCGATTCAACTGGTGGCTACATAAAAATGTAGGCATGGTCTGTGAACATCAGCAAAATATTGCTACCAAATTTTACATAAGCTTTCTGCAAGAGGAAGATGATGGTATAGAGACACTGGAAGAGTATTCCAGAATTCCAGGCTGGCACTCAGGAGACATGGGTTAAAATTGCAATTGGAGGAATTTAAATTCACCGAATAAATCTAGAACTGAAAGCTCTAGTAATGGTGACCATGATCTATTGACAATTGGTGCATAAGAACCAATCTTGTTCACTCAGGTCCTTTAGGGAAGGAAGTTCATCATTCATATCTGGTGACTCCAGATCTACAAAAATATGGTGACTCTTTCGAAATAAAATTGCCCTCGGAAAAGGCCAAGCAAGCCACTCAATTGAAGGGCCTCCATTTTATGCATGAACATCAAACCTGGAGCAGCAGTAGGCCATTCGGCTCCTCTAGTCTGCTCCACCATTTATTAATTGATTATTAATTATTTCTAAACTGTGTCCCTAGTTGTTATTCTCACACCCGCCGCCACCAACCTCACATTGCTAAAACTGACTGCCGAGTTGCCCTGCATTACAATAATGAATACAAGTTCATTTTAAAACTGTTCCCTGCTGCCAGTGTGACATTCCTGCAGCTGTGTGACACCTATTCAAACTCCACAGTTTGCCAGTCAATAACATATATACAAGATGTTTTGGATAAAGACTTTTGTTCAGAACGAAAGAGTTTTTCTTTTGAGCAAGTCAGTATACATGCAGTGCTACATTATCTTACCCCTTCCTCTATATTTTTAAATGATTCTGTCAAAATGTTTGTTCAACTTGCATTTTTCACATCTGAAGTAGGGTGCAATGCAAAATGTGTTCTCTTCACAGATATTATTCAATCTTCTAAACTTCATTTTTGTTCCTTCGAGACTTACAGCATTTGAACTTCTGCTATGCCTTTTTACACATCATGACATGCCATGATTGTGGCTTTATTCCAACTTTAAAGAAGAAAACTCAGTGAGGATGAATACGTGCATTTTAAGAAATAAAGCTAATTTATCTCTATATCAATACTGCAAAATAAACTTGATATCGAAGACAAGTGAACATAACAAAGACCTCACCAATCCTGATTCTCCAGCCAATGTGCTAGGAACTGTCGGACCTCCATGGGAAATGTATCATCATACAACTGGTCTACTTTTTCCAGGAGCTGTGTATCCAGTTGATGAAGTTGATGCCATTGGGACATTCTGTCAAAAAGTTTGAAAAACAAAAACAATCATTCCAGAATAAACCTAATTGCTGGAAATTAAAGAAAAAACTGATTACATTTTAAAGAAAGCCAAGAAAATTTTCAATTGTTGCTAAAGTAATTTAAAGAGCTCATAATATACCTCTTCTTCTTCCTGTTTCCTACAACTGCTCATGTATAACGGACCCACTTACATAACTACACCCACGCATACCCCTACATACCTTGTTCCTCCAGTCTGAATTATTATTCGTTGAAATATATGTTTTGGAACATTTTACTAACAAAGAAATATAATGAGTAATTATTGTTTCTGTTGGACATAATAAATAGTTGTGAAAAATATATTACAAAACATACGATTTGTTGCAACGACAGCATGGCAAAAATCAATAAGAGTCACTAAATATTTTAGTAGAGGGAAGGTTATTTTAAAAAGGCAGAATATCTGACAATCTTATGAGTTTCATAAGGGAAAAAAAGGTGTGAACATGTGAAAGTGTTACAGGTACTTTACCACAAAATATAAAATATAATGCAACCACAAACACAAACTCAAACGCTGACATTTCTAAGCTGGGCTTGGGTTTGTTTTAATCACGTACTGCCAGAATGGTATACTTTCTGCAACTTTAAAAGTGTTGATGTATCTTGATCTGAAAATAACTGATTTAAAAATAATGGTGGGCGTGCCCAATTCCTGATGCACACTCATCTTGTGCGGAGCTTTGCACCAGTGAAGGTAAAATGAAAGTCTAACCCGATTTGGTAAATGAGTGTTCAAATTTCTCACTATTTTCATCATATACATTATTCTGAACAAATTTCCGATATTGATAACTGTACCGTGTTGAATCAAGTACTATTTGTTGTGCAATTTTTAGAGGGCACATTTTTAAGGTGAGAGGGAAGAGATTTTTAAAAGACATAACGGGCAAATTCTTTACACCCAGGGTGGTTCACATGTGGAATGAACTTCCTGAGGAAGTGGTGAATCTGGGTACAATTACAATATCTAAAACTGAATAAGAGCATGAATAGGAAAGGTTTGGAGGAATACAAGCCAGAAGCAAGCAGGTGGGATTAGTTTTGTTTGGGATCATGTTTGGCATGGACTGGTTGAATCAGAGGGCTTGTTTCCATACTGCATGACTTCAAGTCTATGTTTTACATCCAGTTCTGAGGAAGGTTCACAGGGACTAAAACATTAACTCTGACTTACCTCCACCATTAATGCCAGGCCTGCTGAATTTTTGTGCAATTTTTGCCTACATTATGCTTTTGTTATATATGCTTATTTCAGTTCATTTTCACTTTGCTTGCTGAGAACGAGCAAGGTTTGAATCAGTGACTGATTCAAGGAAGCGAAGACAGAGTCTGAGGCAACAGATGGTTGTGAAGAGAACTCCAAAGATTAGGGCCTATAAAGCTGAAGGCACAGTTACGAATCTTGAAGCAACGGGTGCGCAAGGGGGTCTGAGCAGGGGGAATACAAAAGTCGTTGTGGGTTTTTGGGCTGGTTGGGATTCGGAGATAGATGAATCCTTGAAATTGTTTGAACACAAGGATGACAAGACAGCAGAGCTTTACATAAGCTCATCAAGAGCCATGCTGGAGCAGTGGAACAAGGTTCTAGCAACAGATTGGTTTGGGGTGGGGAGCAGAGGAGGGGGAGGAGGTTATATTACAGTGGTGAAATTAGGCAGTTTTTATGAAAATGAAGTAAAATATCAGAACAATGTTAAAAAGGTTGAGGTTGCAAACAGTCTGCCACTTCCTTCTGCAAGGTCCAATGTCCTCTGAGGTTCCTCTGCGCACTTCTCAGGTTTCTATCCTAACACATGCTTTCCCCGGGCTCATCTCATCCATAAGACCCATACTTGTTCCCTTGACTGTGTTCCTAAATAAACTGCTGGTCACCCAACATCCCTCATGACTTCCATGATAGCTCATGAACAGTTTCTCCCCCCTACAAATTTTCATCCAAAAAGAATCTGTGACCTCTCCTCTCTTGAAAATCACTGTACCACCCCATTTCCAACCTTCATTGCATCTCCAACCTTGATTGTGATCTCATCTTTCAAAACGATGCCCGTCGTTCCTAAAACTCACTCCAAAACAGGTTAACATGTGTGTCATGATGTTAAATGGCATTTACCAAACTGTCAAACGATATCCTATAGTAACTGGAATGAAATAAACTGTTCCATCTCATCTTCATCATGACATATAGCCATTAATACAACGGACCACACTATTCTCCTTGAATGCCTGTTCACCATTAGCCACCTGGCTTGTGACCTAGTTTTACGGGAACATAGGAACAGGAGTAGGCCATATAGTCCTTCATGCCTGTCCTCCCATGCAATGACATCTTGGATGATGTTCAATATAGCATAATTCCATTGACTAGACTTTATCCCAGATGCCTTAATAACTTTGGAAACTAAAATTCTGACACTCTTAGTTTTAATTTTAAAAATTGATCCAGCTTCAATTGCAAGTGTTTCCTAACATTAGTCTTGACGGGTCTACAAGTAGAGGGGCTAACAAACATCTAGGGTCAAATTAGTATCTTTTTTGCAACTGTGCTTCTCAAAAATTCAAGGATTTTAGTTATTATTTCACCAAAGACTTAAAAAGAAATGAAACTTCTGATTCTCAGAGAAGTTACATTTACTAGTCCATGTCCAGTCCATATAATATGAATTAGGAGGGAATCAGCCATTCGGCCCCTTAAATCTGATTCACCAATCAATGAAATCAGATTGTAAGCTCAAACCTGTATTCCCATCAACACCTGATCATTTTCCACCAGCTGGACAAACAAGAATCAACCCAGTTTTGCCATGAAAAGATTCCAAGATGCTGCTTCCACCACCTTTTCAGGAAGTGAATTCCAAAGATTCTCAACCCTTTGTGAAAAAAAATCACCTTGTCTCTGTTACAAAAGGTTGATGTGTGATTTTTAGATACTGACCCCTTAGTTCTAGATTCTCTCCATATCTCCACTGTCAAGACCCCTCAGAATCTTATGCATTTCATCAGGTCACCTACTACTATTCTGAATTTAAGCGAATATAAGCCTAGCTTACCCAACCTACCCTCCGAAGACAACCTGTCCATTTCTGGTATTTGACCAGCAAACTTCGTCTGAGCTGCCTCCAGTGCATTTATAACCTTCTTTAAATAAGATGTTCAATATTGTTTACAGTACTCCTGATGCAGTCCCATCAGTGCGTGTCTAAGTGAAGAATTACGTCCTTAGTTTTGTATTCAATCACCTCATGACAAATAGGAATGCTCTACCATCTCGCCTAATGGAGTTGCTATCCCTGAATAATAACCTTTTCTGATTAATGCATGTGAACCAGATCCTTCTTTATGCCTACAATCACTCCTCATTTAGGTAAGATTATTTTTATTCTTCCTGCCAAGACAGACAAATTTTACATTCTCCACACTGTACTTCATTTTGCAGAGTCCATTCACTTAATCTTATTGTCACCTCCCTGTGTTCTCTTCACAACTTAACTTCCTACATATATTTGTGTTGTCAGCAAATTTAGCAACCATATCTTCCATCTCTTCATCTAAGTCATTTATATAAATTACAAGCATTTTTTTGTGGCACACCACTTGCTACATATTACCAACAATTTATTCAAACTCAAGCCAACCAATCTTCTACCCATGTTAATACATTACCCCCTACAACATCAGCTTTGATGTTCCGCAATAACCTTTGATCTGACATAGATTTCCAGAAGATGTTGGATGCAAAGAACAATACATTCACCAGTTCTCCTTTATCCACAACAGATGTTACCTCCTGAAGGTAACAAAGTGTGGAGCTGGATGAACACAGCAGGCCAAGCAGCATCTTAGGAGCACAAAAGCTGATGTTTCGGGCCTAGACCCTTCATCAGAAAAAACTTCAATAGGTTGGTCAAACATGAACTTCCTTTCATAAAACCATTTTGACACTGCCTGATTACCTTGAACTTATCTACTTAACTTATGATTAACTTCTTTAAAACATAGCTTCTATCATTTTCCCTATGATAAGCTATCTGACCTATAGTTTTTGTTTTGAATAAGTGAATTACATTTGGTATCTTCTAATTTAATCTAATCGTTGAATCAAGGGAGTTTTAGAAAATTCAGACGAATGCATCAATAATCTCATGAGCACTTCTTTTAAAACTGTAAGAAGATGTCCATCATGACTCTGCAAGCTCCAACAATTCACTCAGTCCATCATTTCTCCAGTCATTGTAATTTTTGTGAGTTCCTCCCTCCCTTCCATTTCATGATTTATCGGTTTCTGGGATGTATCCTTTAGAGTGAAGACTATTACAAAATACCTATTCTCTTCATCTTCTATTTCCTTATTTTTCATTATTAATGCTCCAGCCTCAAATCCTGATGGACCAGCACTCACTTTATGAACTCTTTGAAAATATTTATTGAAACTGTCCGTTTTTTTTTATTTCTGACTAGCCTTCTCTCATTCTCTAATTTTCCCTTCTTATTAGCCTTTTGAAGATTCTTTAGTGTTTTTTTTCTTTCCATCTAATGTTCTGACATGCTACCATACTTTGCACATTTATGAGCTTATTTTTTAAATTTGAGACTATCTTTAGTATTTGTAGTCAACCATGACTGGTGAATCTGTCCCTTGGAATTTTTCTTACTCATTGTAATGTATCCATTCTGCCTATTTAGAAAGATCTCCTTATCTATTCTTTAATCTCATTTGTCATTTCACTTTAATCAGCTCCACTTTTATAAGCTCTAATTTTCTCTTATATAATTAAAGAAAAAAATGTATTCCTCCACCCCTAAAACTGAAGGCAGAATTCAATCCTGCAACGGGTCACCGTTACCGAGGAGCGCCTTCATTATGAAATCATTTATTAATCCTACCTCATTGTGTAATACCAGGACATCGGCAAATACAAACAATCTCAAGAGTCTGGTGTTGTGATTTGATTATGGTCATGTGATATAAATGTCGAAGTGAGAGTTGCTTTATTTTGGATTGAAATGGCAAGTTTACATCTGAGGCTTTCATTACCATTTGAAGGACACATATTCTTCTATATTGCTTGGAAATCTGCCTCTTTCAGCATCTATCATCGAAGGCCAGTCTTGGCGAAGGGTTTCAGCCTGAAACATTGACTTTCCTGCTCCTCAGATGCTATCTGACCTGCCCTGCTTTTCCAGCTTCACATCTATTGACATTGTCCAGTGCCTTCCCTTGTCATTCCCTTCATGACATTCTTCAATGCTATTGTCATCTCACCCATCAATTTTATACTATTCCTCAGAAAAAAAACAATCTCTTTAGCCTGTTCTGAAGAATGTCACATCTAACTCTGTTTCTCTCCCCATAGATATTGCCAGACCTGTGAAGTTTCTCCAGAAATCTCTGCATTTGTTTCTCTAACAGTGCATCTTTTACCTGTCCTTATCTTCCACTGTTTTTAATTTCCTTAAAAATCACTTAAACCCCCACCACTACCATCACCTGTTGACAGCCTCAAATCTTTACACATTCCACTTCTTCTTTCGCCCCCGTGTGCATTTGTGTGCCAGATACCACCCATCAAAAAGCCGTCAATAGATAAGTCCATTAAACTGAACAAACAAAACATTACAGACCAACAAAAACTATTATTATGGATTCCAGGGTATACAGTCAGAGTTTTAGTATCACACAGTAAAAGACAAAGACCCTTCAGTCCAACCAGTTGACGCCAACCACGTTCCCAAGCTAAGCTAGTCCCACCCGCTGCATTTGGCCCAAATCCCTCTAAACCTTTCCAATTTGTGTACTTAACCAAAGGTCTTCTAAACATTGTAACTATACCTGCATCCACCATGTCCTCTGGAAATTCTTTCCACACACAAATCACTTTCTGTATAAAAAAATTTAGCCCGATGTCCTTTTTAAATCTCTCTCCTCTCACCTTTAAAATATGTCCCCTTGTCTTGAACTCACCCACCCTAGGGAAAATAAAAACCGTGTCATTCACCTTATCTATGCCCTTCATGGATTTATAAACCTCTGTAAAGGTCACTCCTCAATTTCCTATATTCTAGTGAGAAAAGAGCAGTCTTTCCAATCTATTTTTATATCTGAAACTTTCCATTCCTGGCACCTTCCTGGTAAATTTGTTTGGAACCCTTTCCAATTTAATAATATCCTTCCTAAACAAGACTACCAGAACAATAAACAGTGCTCAAGACTAGACTTCACCAACGTTGTGTTCAATGTTAACATGAGGTCCCAACTACTATTCTCAAAAGGTCTGAGTAATGAAGACAAGCGTGCTAAATGGAAGCAAATTTCAAAGAATAATGCACCTGAACCACAAGACTCTCTGCTTGACAACACTACCCAGGGTCCTACAATTAATTGTACAAATCATGCCCTTGTTGGTTTTACCAAAATGGAGTACCTCACAGTTATCCAAATTAAACTCCATCTGCTGTCCTCAGTCCATTGACCCAACTGACCAAGATCTTTTTGTAATCTTAGATAACTTTCTTTGCTGTCCACTATAGCACCAATTTTGGTGTCATCTGCAAATTTATTAATCTTGCCTCCTATATTCTCATCCAAAGTCATTTATATAAATGACAAACAAAAGTGGGCCAAGCACCGATCTCTGTGTAACGCCACTGGTCACAGGCCTCCAGTCTGAAAAAACAACCCTCCACCACCACCCTCTGTTTCCTACCATAAAGCCAATTTTGTATCCAATTGGCAAGCTTACCCTGAATCCCATGTGATCTAACTTTACTAATTAATCTGCCATACAGATCATTATCAAAGGCTTCAATAAAGTCTAAGTAAACAATGTCTAGTGCTCTGCCCTCAATCTTTTTGGTTACTTTATTAAAAAACTCTATCAAGTTTGTGTGACACAGTCTTCCTCCAAAAAAGCCATGCTGACTATCCCTACTCTATCCTTGCCTCTCCAATGTCAGACTCACAGGTCTATAGTTTCCAACTTCTCCTTACAGCCTTTCTTAAACAACGGCACAACATTAGCCACCTCAATGTTTGGAAAAATTAAAATCCCCTACTACAACAACTCTCTTCATATTTGCTTCTCATTTTTCCTCTGAGTATGGGGGGCCTACAGTACAAAACCATCAAGGTGATCATCCCTTTCTTGTTTCTAATTTCAACCCATATATTTTCAATAAATAATCCCTCAGAAATATCTTCTCTCAATTACAGTAGTAATGATTTCCTTAATTAAAAACGCCACCTCTTCCCCTCTCTTGCCTCCCTTTCTATCCTTTCCATAATATCTAAAACCTGGAACATTGAGCTGTCAGTCTTGTCCATCCTAAGATAATAAAATGTGAGGCTGGATGAACACAGCAGGCCAAGCAGCATCTCAGGAGCACAAAAGCTGACGTTTCGGGCCTGGACCCTTCATCAGAGAGTATTGTCCATCCGTCTGGTTTCTGTAATAGCTACAAATGACATGTTCCCAACGTGCTCTAAGTTAATCAACCTTATTTGTAAGACCTCTTGCATTGAAATAAATGTAATTTAACTTTTCAGAGTTACTTCATTCTCTGACCTGCTCTTGTCTGTCTTTTCTAATTAATTTGCTCTTTCCTGATTCCGAACCATCCTCATCTTTCTTTCTCCTCAGTTACTGAGGAGGCCCCCTCCCACCCGCCAAAAGTTTACAGCCTCCCAGAATAGAGCAAACAAATCTCTCAACCAGAATATTCGTGTCTTTACCGTTCAGGCGAAACCCATTCTGGCTGAGGATCTCTTTTCTGTCCCAGGAGAGATCCAAATTGATCCAAGAAACCGAATCCCTGCACATTGCACCACCTCTTCAGCAATTGATTTATCTGCTCTTCCCTTTATCCCTTCCCTCATTGGGACTTGGCACCAGAAGTAAATCAGAGTACTACTTCTGAGGTTCTGTTTTTTAACCTTCTACCGAATCTCTTAAATTCACTCTGGAAAGCCTCAACCCTTTCCCTAACTATACCATTCCTACCATTCTACACAACAACATTCAGCTTCTTACGCTCTTTAAAAATACTCTCTTTAAAAACACTTCAAACGTGTTGAGACATCCTTAAACCGGGAACCAGGAAAGCAACATACCATCCTAGATTCACACTCACTGCTGCAGAATCTCCTGTCTGTGCCCCTAATAAATAAGTGTTTAAATCTTGACAAACCCGACTTAACGTAAGATTCATTCTTAGTGCCCAAGATATTCTTTTTTCCAGATTTGAGTGAAGATTTGTAATTTGGGCGCTGGATGTAGATATTGGTGTGTTCGCCAAGAATTCTTGGAGGATTGGCATTCATCCACAAACTCCATCAACAAACACATTGAATTCAATGTGGCATACCAACCATCACGACACACAACCAGAACCAGCACCTATCGGAAGCAGCAAAAACCAGACCACATAAATTCGACCCAGCACAAGAAAACAGCACTTCGCAGGAGGCTCCACAGCACTGAGGATGTCACCTTGTAAGGGGACGAGACGTCTGCTATCAAACCTCCTAGCTCAGTGAATATACCGACTTTTACTTCCGTTTTCCTCTGCAAGACTCTCTCTTTCAAAATGGAATTTCAGTTTAAGAGAGGAGTAGTCACAGGGGACATCGGGAAGATCTTCAATTTCCTAATAGTCAACCATCTATCAGACTGATCCTGCTGGGTAATCACTTCTCTAAATCTATTAGTCTTCACACGCTGTGTCTCTGTTATATCCTCAGTGACATTAAGATCAACAAGAAGTGACTCTCAATAGCACCTCATTCATCAAAATAAACTACCTTTTCTTACCCACAAATTTAATATTAAGCATGTAAAGAAAAAGAATTGAACACTAATATTAAAAACAAATCAAAAAGTTAGCTGAACAAATGAAAATAAATGATTCTTCCTCAAATAATCTGACACCAATAGTCCTATACTGTTTGCCACAAAACCAAAACCTGGAGATGCTGAAAAATCTGAAATAAAACCAGAAGATGCTGGAAATACTCAACAGCCTAGACATCATCTGTGGACAGAAACAGGGTGTATGATTCACATTGACAACCGTTCATGGTAAAGCATGATCCACCTAAAAATTGAACCTAGTTTGACCAATCTCTCCTCCTAATTTAAACCTCAGAGTCCAGTTTTCATTCTGGTAAATCTGTGCTGCACACCTCCAAAACCAATATATTCTCTCTAAGGCGCAGTGTTGAAAACTACTCAAAATAGTCCTAATGTAATATAACCAGAGTTTTGCACAATTGCAGCATCACTTCTACTCCCTGTCATGCAGCCCTACGTTACTCCATTAGTCTTTTTGATCATTTTTGAATCCATGCATAATATTTTAATAATCTGTATATTTGGGCCTCAACATCCAGTGATTCTAGCTTTTCACTTTTAGTAACTTGCCTGATTTGTTGATTTTAAGTACAAAATGAGTGACCTCTTGTCTGCCTACAATGAAACCTGTTTCCTACAGTTTTGCCCACTTAATCTATTAATATCATTTTGTACTATTTTTCTTCTATGTATAATACTGCCCATCTTTGTACCTTCAGTAAATTTGATTGTGACTTTCTGTTCCATCACCTAAGTCATAAATAAAGTTGGTACAAAGTTCAGGCTCAACACAGATTTTGCCAAACACCAGGAGCTAAGCAGAAACTGTTGATGATCACCAGAAGTAGAATCACAGAACCCCAGAGTGTTGGAACAGGCTATTTGGCCCAAAGGGTCAACACCAACCCTCCAAACAGCATTCCACAGAGAGTGATCCCCGCAAACCAGCATTTCTCATAGCTAATGCACCTAACCTACACGTCCCTCACATTGGGTAATTCAGCATGGCTAATCCACCTAATTAGCACATTTTGGACACCAGAAGCATTGAGAGAAAATAGGAAAAGCAGTCATTGCAAGTAGTTATCTGACTACAACTGAATAGAAAAGAATGGGCCGAAATAATGGGTAGGAACTCTAATTGACAGAATGTGACTAGTGGCCCACTAATTTTTCATCGACAGGCTGACCTCAGTGATATTGATCAAAAACATGCCACTTTACATAGTTCGACCTCATTATCATTCCCTTTCAACACAAACACTGTCCCTAATTGGACTTGAAATGTTAAATCTGCTTTCCCTCAAAAGAAGGGTCACCGGACTTAAAACATTAACTCTGCTTTCTCTCCACTGATATGGCCAAACCTACCGAGTTCCTCCAGAAATTTCTGGTTTTGTTTCATTAGATTCTTTTTATATCCTCAAGATTTGCAATTAAATAAGTTACACTTTCAAACTTGCAATACTTTCCCACTTTTTCATTTTGAATTGATTTTAAGTTAAAGTCTCTCCATCATTTTACAGTCTGCATTTAAAAGTACTGAGGAGACTTTCCCTGTGTTCATACTTCGCACTACTCTTAATTTTCTCTGCTGATGTTAACCTCAATTTTTTCCAAGTTCAGCTAATTGTAGTTAGTCCTTTCATATATATTGCCAGACATAAGCCATTGTTGCAATACCAACCAATACATTTTAATTTAAGGAGTCTGGATGGATGGTTTATGCATGCATATCCTATGGTGACATCAAAAATATGAACTGAAATTGAATAGCTTTAGGGTTTCCACATCTTGCATTACTTGGGTCAAAATCCTGGGTACAAAAATGCACAGGTAAAAGCATTTGTAATATTAAAGTCTGTATTGTTTGATTAATACAATGCTAATGGTATTATCTCTGACACCACCATACCAATCCTTATTTATGTTGTTGGGTAGGTAAAAAAGACTGCACAAATCGAATTACTTTGTTATTTACGACTTGATTCAGTGTCCCTTTCACAAAATACAGAGAATATGTAGAAAACTGATAGCAAGTTCATCAGTTTCCGTCATGAGGAAAATAAATTCACTTCAGTAACAGACCCCTTTTCAAAGCCTGAAAGTTCTAAAAAACATAACGTATCTTTCAAGATTCATTTTTTATGTTTTGTCTACACTTGAAATACGAACCACATTCTGAAGGCTGCTAAAATTGTTGTGTGTCTTAGCATTTTAGATTTAGTTAGGCATTTCCACAGTCAAAAGCTAAAAATCAGCACACAAACAGAAAGTTGACCCAATTGAGTCATTCCTACCACACAGTTGAAAAGTGTGATCACTCAAGGGATTTCCCTCTGACAATGAACGTCACGCACCAGTCAGTAAATATTCCGAGTAAGTCGCATCGGGCCGAAATTACTCTTTAATGACAAGATACCTGCTGCTCAAAAATACAGATTAGCATCATGATTTAAGACAGGATGACCGGGAGTGAAACACCACCCTGGAGAAAGATGGGGTTGTGTCGCATGGTTTTGGAAACAGCTACAAACGCTCTTCTTTGCACGTCATACAGGCAAAAAAAAGTTCTTTCATACTTATTTGCACATACAGCTTCTGGGCTATTTCTCTCAGCCGAATTGCAGCTCTACTTATATTCTAAACTACCCAGCATGTTATAAAATTCACTTATTAAGTCATATCAAGTCAGTGCCCGCTCCATTGTTTCGAAATAGTTTACCCGCAAAGTTATTGCGGTTATTAATTACTTCCAGATCCCCATCTCCCCCGGTTGGAGAAAGGTGGGAAAAAATTGGTACGAATGTAAGGGAAGCTCTCTGCACTCGCATTTCCAGCGCGAAGGACGGCACTGACCAATGTCTACAATCCAGATAAAATGTCACCAAAGCGACCCTTTCGTAACAAGAACACAACTAATGTCGTCCAAATCATCCGAAATAATAATAAAACCCAAAAGAACTACGAATGCTTTAAATCAGAGACAAAATCAGAAGTTGCTGGAAAAGCTCAGCAGGTCTGGCAGCATCTGTGAGGAGAAACCAAAATTAATGTTTCGGTTCCGGTGACCCTTCCTCAGAACTCAGGAAGGTTCTGAGGAAGGGCCACCGGACCCGAAACACTAACTGTGGTTTCTCCTCACAGATGCTGCCAGACCTGCTGAGCTTTTCCAGCATCTTCCATTTTTGCATTCAAAAACGATAACTCCTCAAATGTCTCCGCTCTTGTTTAATACACATGCTACTTACCTGACAGCTTTCAGTCAGTGCGTCAGTGTGAATATGTTGTAAGTGGTTTGTTCAGCTCTCCGTATATACTGTAGCTCCCTCACGGTTCTGACTGGGTTTCCGGCTTCTGTATTGGTGACATGAGCCCAGGCGTTGACGCGCACGGCTTCCGGCATGCGCTACATTGGCAATGTTTCCCTTCCATCCAGTGAAGCGCGCGGTCGGCGCGCGGGCACGGTGCCCAGATCTCGCTCCCGCCTTCTCGAGAGAACCGAGCTGCAAAAACGAGCGCTGCACCGTGGCTGTCCCGGAGGTGGTAGGAACTGCCGATGCTAGTCACAGATAACACAGCGTGGGTCAGGCAGCATCAGAGGAGCCGGAAGGCTGACGTTCCGGGTGCGGACCCTTCTTCCGAACAGTGGTTGTCCAGTTGTCAGTCACGCTGCATTTGGCAGCCAAGGTGACACTGTTAAAACAAAGCACTTGCATCTCACCTTACCTTCCCTCTCTACCCCGCTTCCCTCTGTCTTTCTTTGTTCTTCCCGATGTAAACATTTCCTAAATAGTGGGGGTCAGTCATCTCAGTTCCAGGACATGTCCATTGGAATTCCTCAGATGGTATCCTCGGCCCATTTCCAGCTGCTTCTTCAATGAACTTCCCTCTATTATAAGGTCAGAAGTGGGCGTGTTCACTGATGATGATACAATGTTCAATACCACTTCTGACTCTCAGGTACTGAGGCAGTCCATGTTCAAATACAGCAAGAACTGAACAGCTTTAGACTGAAAATACAGTGGATACAACAGCAGGAATGAAAGTTGCAGTGAGCAACTCATCTGAATCCTCAAAGTCTGTCCACAAGGTACAAATCAAGAGTGTGATGAAATACTCCCCACTTGCCTGGTGAGTGCTGTCCAATGACTTTCGAGAAGCTTTACAACACAGCAACCTGCTTGATCGGTATACCACATCCACAAACATCTGCTCTCTCATTACCAATGCTCAGTAGCAGCAGTAGGTACTATCTACAAGATGCACTGCAAAAATTCACTAAGATACGTTAAAGAGCAACTTCTAAACTGAGTACGATTACCAATCTTGCCTCTGCCTTCACACATTACAAACCCCCTTCCCCTTGTTGCCATCTCAATGGAGACCTACAAGCAAATTTCTCAAGAAAAGTGAATTTCTCAAACAACTAATTGAATAACAATATTTCATGTTTTAAGGTTTTTACTGTGACAAACAATTATATATTAAATATCAGTTTATTTGCCTCTAACGTACCTTATTATACAATATACAAACCACTGAAAAACAGAACTGGAAGTGATGCCAGCTACCCCAGCAAACTTAGGCATATAAATAATAAATGAGACGGAACACCAACACTTCATTGGTGGTACATTGACAATGTTACCTGGCAGGGTGATAAAATGTCTGCAATCAGACACAGCGGTTCGGCATACAAGTCTACAACCTCAATGAGCCACACTAAAGAACAGGTATTTCTGCGTTACTGAATGAACACAACTGAAATATGGCTACAAAAACTTTTGCTGTGCACTGCACTTCTGCAAACATGCAGCATTACAAGAACAAGTCCAATATTGCTCTGCTGTCTAATAGACTCACTTTTCCCTGTTGCATTTGGTCACAATTTGCAGTGTTTTTCAAAAGTCATTCCACTGAGCCTGACTCTTCTAGATCTAGCTCCCCGAGTCAGCAAAGTTACAAGTCGGCAGCTCCTGGTCCATTAATCTTTGAAAGCCCTGCTGGCCCTCTTCCCCTACCTTCTGAATATAAGCAAACTTTCACAAGTGTCCTGCTTCTCCACAGCAGTAGCTGTTTGGTCCCTCCACACAGTGGTTACTTTCTTGCTTTTCCTGTATCTCACAAAAACAGCCTTTTACTGTTAGATTAATTTGTGTGTATAGGTGTGTAAGTGCTCACTGGATTTCAATAGATTTCTGCTAGAGTTACACAGCCATGATAATCAGACGACATAGGCATGACTCTAAACAGGGGTGCATCTGGAAATTAAGTTAAAGGAGACATGTTAAAAGATATGTCTCCTCCAAAGTCCAAAGTCTGCAATAACCTTGAACCCTATCTATTCTCTCCATCTCACCACCCTCCATTAAATTTTTTCCCTCATTCTAATCCCCCTCCATTCCTACGCCTCTCTGCTCTCAAAGCCCTCTCCTCACTATGCATAAATCACCACCCCTCTGCCCCATGATTCTCTGCACACTTCCATTACCAACTGACTCCACTTAATCCCTCAACCCAGATAAATATAGGACAGTTATTTGGATACTGTTCGGGGCGGGGGGGGGACTTACCAGGGATAAGCCATGGGGTACAGGTCTCTGGCACAGAGTCTGTCCCTGTTGCTCAGAAGGAGAGTGGGGAGAGGAGGAGAGCATTAGCCATTGGGGACTCCATAGTTAGGGGGACAGATAGGAGGTTCTGTGGGAACGAGAGAGACTCGCGGTTGGTGTGTTGCCTCCCAGGTGCCAGGGTCTGTGTTGTCTCGGATTGTGTTTTCACGATCCTTTAGGGGGAAGGGGAGCAGCCCCAAGTCGTGGTCCACATAGGCACCAATGACATAGGGAGGAAAAGGGCTGGGGATGTAAGGCAGAAATTCAAGGAACCAGAATGGAAGCTTAGAGCTAGAACAAGCAGAGTTGTTGTCTCTGGTTTGTTACCCATGCCATGTGCTAGCAAGGCGAGGAACAGGGAGAGACAGCAGTTGAACACGTGGCTACAGGGATGGTGCAGGAGGGAGGGATTCAGATACCTGGATAATTGGGGCTCATTCTGGGGTAGGTGGGACCTCTACAAACGGGATGGTCTCCACCTGAGCCAGAGGGGTACCAATATCCTGGGTGAGAAATTTGCTAATGCTCTTCTGGAGGGTTTAAACTAATTCAGCAGGGGGGTGGGAACCCGAATTGTAGCTCCAGTGTACAGAAGGTTGACAGTAGTAAGGTCATGAATAAGGTTTCAAAGTTGCAGGAGTGTACCAGCAGGCAGGAAGGTGATTTGAAGTGTGTCTACTTCAACGCCAAGAGCATCCGGAATAAGGTGGGTGAACTTGCTGCATGGGTTAGTACCTGGGATTTCGATGTTGTGGCCATTTCGGAGACATGGATAGAGCAGGGACAGGAATGTTTGTTGCAGGTTCCAGGGTTTAGATGTTTCAGTAAGATCAGGGAAGGTGGTAAAAGAGGGGGAGGTGTGGCACTGTTAGTCAAGGACAGTATTACAGTGGCAGAAAGGACGTTTGATGAGGACCCGTCTATTGAGGTAGAGTGGGCTGAGGTTAGAAACAGGAAAGGAAGGGTCAGCCTGTTGGGAGTTTTCTATAGGCCTCCGAAAAGGTCCAGAGATGTAGAGGAAAGGATTGCAAAGATGATTCTGGATAGGAGCAAAAGTAACAGGGTAGCTGTTATGGGGAACTCTAACTTTCCAAATATTGACTGAAAATCCTATAGTTCGAGTACCTTAGATGGGTCAGTTTTTGTCAAATGTGTGCAGGAGGGTTTCCTAACACAGTATGTAGATAGGCCAAGAAGAGGTGAGGCGACTTTGGATTTGGTACTGGGTAATGAACCAGACCAGGTGTTAGATTTGGAGGTAGGTGTGCCCTTTAGTGATAGTGACAACAATTCGATTACATTTACTTTAGCGAAGGAAAGGGATAGGTGTATGCCACAGGGCAAGAGTTATAGCTAGGGGAAAGGCAATTATGAGGCAATTAGGCAAGATTTAGGATGCACAGGATAGGGAAGGAAATTGCGGGGGCTGGACACAATTGAAATGTGGAGCTTGTTCAAGGAACAGCTACTGAATGTCCCTGATAAGTATGTACCTGTCAGGCAGGGAGGACATGGCCAAGCAAGGGAACCGTGGTTTACTAAAGAAGTTGAATCTCTTGTCAAGAGGAAGAAGGAGGCTTATGTAAAGATGAGGCGTGAAGGCTCAGTTAGGGCGCTTGAGAGATCCAAGTTAGCCAGGAAAGATCTAAAGAGAGAGCTAAGAAGAGCCAGGAGAGGACATGAGAGGTAGGATCAAAGAAAAACCTAAAGCTTTCTATAGGTATGTCAGGAATAAAAGAATGACTATGGTAAGATTAGAGCCAGTCAAGGACAGTAGTGGGAAGTTGTGCATGGAGTCTGAAGAGATAGGAGAGGCGCTAAATGAATATTTTTCAACACAGGAAGACGAAAATGTTGTCGAGGAAAGTACTGAGATACAGGCTATTAGACTAGATGGGATTGAGGTTCATAAGGAGGAGGTGTTAGCAATTCCGGAAAGTGTCAAAATAGATAGGTCCCCTGGGCCAGGTGGGATTTATCTTAGGATCTCAGGGAAGTTTGGGAGGAGATTGCAGAGCCTTTGGCTTTGACCTTTATGTGGTCATTGTCTGCAGGTATAGTGCCAGAAGACTGGAGAATAGCAAATGTTCAAGAAGGGGAGTAGAGATAACCCTGGTAATTATCGACCAGTGAGCCTTACTTCAGTTGTGGGTAAAGTGTTGGAGAGGTTTAAAAGAGATAGGATTTACAATCATCTGGAAAGGAATAATTTGATTTGGGATAGTCAACACAGTTTTGTGAAGGGGTAAGCCATGGGATACAGGTCTCTGGCACAGAGTCTGTCCCTGTTGGTTAAAAGGAAAGGGGGGAGAGGAAGAGAGCATTCGTCATTGGGGACTCCATAGTTAGGGGGACAGATAGGAGGTTGTGCCTCACAAACCTTATTGAGTTCTTTGAGAAGGCAACCAAACAGGTGGATGAGGGTAAAGCGGTAGATATGGTGTATATGGATTTCAGTAAAGTGTTTGATAAGGTTCCCCACGATAGGCTATTGCAGAAAACACGGAGGCATGGGATTGAGGGTGATTTAGCGGTTTGGATCAGAAATTGGCTAGCTGTAAGAAGACAGAGGGTGGTGGTTGATGGGAAATGTTCATCCTGGAGTTCAGTTACTAGTTCTGTACCATAAGGATCTGTTTTAGGGTGACTGTTGTTTGTCATTTTTATAAATGACCTGGATGAGGGCAGAGAAGGATGGATTAGTAAATTTGCAGATGACACTAAAGTCAGTGGAGTTGTGGATAGTGCGGAAGGATGTTGCAGGTTACAGAGGGACATAGATAAGCTGCAGAGTTGGGCTGAGAGGTGGCAATTGGAGTTTAATGCAGAAAAGTGTGAGGTAATTCACTTTGGAAGGAGTAACAGGAATACAGAGTAATGGGCTAATGGTAAGATTCTTGGTAGTGTGGATGAGCAGAGAGATCTCGGCGTCCATGTGCATAGATCCCTGCAAGTTGTCACCCAGGTTGATAGGCTTGTTAAGAAGGCATACGGTGTGTTAGGTTTTATTGGTAGAGGGATTGAGTTTTGGAGCCATGAGGTCATGTTGCAGCTGTACAAAACTCTGGTGCGGCCATACTTGGAGTATTGCATACAGTTCCGTTCGCTATATTATGGGAAGGATGTGGAAACATTGGAAAGGATGCAGAGGAGATTTACCAGGATGTTGCCTGGTATGGAGGGAGAGTCTTATGAGGAAAAGCTGAGGGACTTGAGGCTGTTTTCATTAGAGAGAAGAAGGTTAAGAGGCAATTTATTAGAGACATAAAAGATGACCAGAGGATTAGATAGGATAGACAGTGAGAGCCTTTTTCCTCAGACGGTGATGGCTAGCATGAGGGAACATAGCTTTAAATTGAGGGGTGATAGATATAGGACGGATGCCAGAGGTAGGTTCTTTACTCAGAGAGTAGTAAGGGTGTGGAATGCCCTGCTTGCAACAGTAGTAGACTCGCCAACTTTAAGGGCATTTAAATGGTCATTGAATGAACATATGGATGATAATGGAATAGAATAGGTTAGGTGGACTTCAGATTGGTTTCACAGGTCAGCGCAACATTGAGGGCCGAAGGGCCTGTACTGCGCTGTAATGTTCTATGTTCTATGTTCACTTGTTATCTGAGAAAGTGTTTGAATCCTGAACTGAATATGCAAACGCAGAGAAAATAATTAGAAACAGTCAGAATGGATATCAGGAGGAAACTGGTGCTTGATAAATCTGATAACTATTTTATTTGAGGAGGCTATAGACACGACCTTTTGTGGAAATTTAAGTTGATATAGTCTCATGTATACTGACTTTCAGTAAGTTTTTGATACAATACTGATTTGTAAGAAATGTGTAAATAATTGTTTCATTCAAAAAAAGTGCTGAAAATTTGGATGATGAGGAGAAAGAAGACCAAAGGGAAGTTAATGTGTCTCCTGCACTCATAGGGAAAGGCATAGGGAATGATCAAGGAGCGGATCAAAACATCATGCAGAGTGCAATGCTATGAGAACATTGAAAGGGGGAGAGAGGGAAGATGTGTTAATAGTAACGTCACATTTTGAAGGTAGTGGAAATGACAGAGGATGATCCACTAAATTTTCAGGCTAGTGGAATGGAGAGCCTGGGGAACATTTTCATTATTCTAGAAGGGGAGGGTGAGAGCATACCTGGAAGAAAGGGGTCAAACAATGTCAACAATTAAAATGGACAAGAGTCATCATTTATGGAAAAAGGAAGACCATTGGAATTGCTGAAATAAAAGTTTGCATCATCAGTACACGTGGCACAGAGATAGGAGTGAAGTTTTGCAAGACGCAGGGTGTGACTAAGTGTATTTGAGATAGCTGTGAGAGTCAATAGGCTCACAATGAGAAAGCATGAATTGCAGATGCTGGAAAATCTGAGATAACAAGGTATAGAGCTGGATGAACACAGCAGGCCAAGCAGCATCAGGGCCTGCTGTGTTAATCCAGCTCTACACCTTGTTACCTCAGGCTCACAATGAGTATTTGTTGGCAAACTGCCTCCAGAATGAACTGGTCTAAACTCGCTTTCAACATTCAGATCATTCAATATAATTTAGGGAGGCTGTTGTGTGGTAGATTGTCACTGGACTAATAATCCAGCGACGTACATTAATATTCTGGGGAGAATGGTTTGAATCCCAGCACTGAAGAGGTAACATTTGAATTTCCTTAATAAATATGGAATTAAAATATTAATTTAGTGGTGGCCATTAAAATATCATCAATATGTGAAAAAAACTTGTTTGCTAATGTCCTTGAGAGAAAGCGTATCCTCAACTTCTTCTGTTCTGACCTACATGTGCATATTGACAGCAATGTAGTTGACTTTCAAATGCTCTGTGAAGTGTCCGAGCAAGCCATTTAGCTGTACCGTATCTGTTAGAGTCTGATAAAAGGAATAAAACCAGATGCACCACCAGGATTGACCAGTTCAATGGAAATGATAATAGCATACAGGCCTGTCGACCTTTTATAACAGGTTGGGCATGTGCCAAAATTAGGAGAGCTGGCTTCAGACTACTCAAACATCAGCCTGACATTGTCATTCTCACAAAATCATACATTACACACAAAATATCCTGGACAACGCCATCATCACTTGCTAAAAGAAACAGGGCAAACCAACCAGGCATAATGGTATATATTTGGGAGGGAACGCTCTTTAGGAGGGGGTTTCAACATTAACTCCAGACCTATTGAAAGCTCATAATATCAGGTCAGATTTAAGCAAAAGTACCACTTGCTGATTACCAGCAACCCCTGGGCTCAGTTCTTTTCCATGGTGATCACAACATGGAGGATGATGGAGGGTAACAGGTGTATAGAATGTATTCAAGATTGGCAGATTTAATGTCCAAGACCAGGAGAGGCTAGGTAGTGCCACCAGTGGGTGTTAGGGGACATAGCTACCGGACTCTGTCTACAGCTGATGGTGAGAGAGCCAACAGAGAGAAAAACATACTGGACCTCATTCTCATCCAATCTGCTTGCTGCAGATGCATCTGCCCATGACGATGTTGGTAGGATTGGCATGATCATTGTGCTAAATGAGGGAGGTTTCAGGTCTAATGACTCAATGCTGGGAATCCATGAGGTGCTAAATAGAGAGGAGAGGAGGGGCTGGGGAAGCCAGGTGGGATGGTGATAAGTGAGTGCAGGTAGGGAATAGTGGGGATTGGTCAGTGAAGTGGGAGGGGTAGATAGGTGGGAGAGAAAATGGACAGGCTGTGTCAGGTCATCAGTTTTAAAATTTCCTCACCCCCGGCCTCATCCCATGTCCAATCTCCCTCTCATCCCCGCCTCCTCCTGACATCACTTTAAATCTGTGCCTTCTCATCTTCGATTCTTTTTCGAGGCTAACAGTTTTTCCTTATCTATTCTATGCAGACTTCTCATAATCCTGGAAATTTCCCAGGAGAACAGGACCAATCAATGCTTTCCGTATTATTTTTTAACATTGTGCTGACCTTTGAGGTCCATGCATGGCAGTGACTTCCAAAACTGGAAGTTAATACATTGCATGCTCATCACACCAATTAGCATGCATGATATCTCATAACTGAAGTTTCTCATTCCTGGAGCTATTTTTGTACATCTCTTCTGTACTCTCTCCAATGCATTCATGTCTTTCCTATGGTGCAGTGCTCTGATGATACACAATATCTCTTTCAGTTTTATACCCCCTATTTTACACTGTCTATCAATGTTCCTCCTCCCAAAATGCATCGTCTCATATTTGTTTGCATTGCACTTTACCTGCTGCCAATCTGCCTATCCCACCAACTTGTCTATGTCCTTTTGAAGTTCTATGAAGTCCTCCTTATTGTTTACAGTGGGTAAAAGTTTCATATCATTCGCAAACATTGGAAGTTATGCCTTTCCCACAAAGGTCTATGTTATATATATAAATGAAAAAGCAAGGGTTCCAATTTCAACTCCTGCGGAGCTCCATTTCAAACGTTTTTCTCCAGCCTAAAGGATATCCATTGACTACCACACTCTGTTTCAGCGAATTTTGTAGCCATGTTGTTCTGTTCCTTTCTCACAAGTGACACTATAATAATGCCTTTTGAAAGCATATGTACTTCACATTAACCATATTACCCTTATTGATCCTTTCTGTTGCCTCTTCCAAATACTCCAGCAAGTTAGCTAAACAGATATTTACTTTAAAAATCCATACTTAGTTTTCTGAAACAATGCACCCTTTTCCTTATGACTACTAATGCTATCCTGAATAATTGTTACTAGAAGGTTTCCCACCATTGAAGTTAAACTGACTGGTCTGTT
Organism: Stegostoma tigrinum; assembly: GCF_030684315.1. Taxonomy (NCBI): domain Eukaryota; kingdom Metazoa; phylum Chordata; class Chondrichthyes; order Orectolobiformes; family Stegostomatidae; genus Stegostoma; species Stegostoma tigrinum. The sequence goes on along the minus strand of NC_081360.1, from coordinate 35,518,313 downwards.
TTCTGGGTTTATCCTTACAAATATTTTTGTCTGCAATTCTCTGGACCTATGGCACCTTCCCTGAGTCTGGGAAAGACTGTAGATTATGGCCCTTGCCCAGCAATTTGCACTCTCATTTTCTTCAATAACCTTGGATGTGTCACATTTTGTCCCTGTGCCTATTGTCAACTTTAAGTATCAATAGCCTAACTAACTCTCATCTTTATCAATTTTGAACCACTCCACTGACAGAGCCTCCTCCTCCGTCATCAGGGCCTGGGTAACTTCTACCTCCTTGGTAAAGACAGATGCAAAGAATTGATTTAACATCTCAGCCATGCCTCTTGTCTCCCTGTGTAAATCTGCTTTCTAGCCCATAATCGGCATGTCATCCAAGGAGTGAGAGGCATGTCCATCCTGCGCCTCCTCCAGTCCCACAACGATGCCACCCGAAGGCTTCAGGGACAGCACCTCATATTCTGCTTGGGAACCCTGCAGCCCAATGGTATCAGTGTGGACTTCACAAGCTTCAAAATCTCCCCTCCCCCGACGTCATCCCTAGACCAGCCCATCTCGTCTCTGCTCGCTTGACCTGTCTGTTTTTTCTTCTACCTATCCACACCTCCCACCTCACTAACCAATACCCTACCTCACTTCCATTTTACTAGCCTCATCCTGCCTCCTTGACCTGTCCATTTTCCCTCCCCACTGACCAACCCCCATCCCAACTCTCTACCTACACTCACCATTACTGGCTTCATCGCTGCCTCTCTGACCTGTCCATCTTCTCTCCACCTATCTGTTCCTCTATCCACTTCCATCATCACCTCCCCCTCTCACTATTTATTTCAGAGGCCCCTTCCCCTCCCCTATTTCTGAAGAAGGGTCCAGACCTGAAACATCAGCTTTCCTGCTCCTCTGATGCTGCCTGGCCTGCTGTGTTCATCCAGCTCTACACCTTGTTGTCTCAGACTCCAGCATCAGTCGTTCCTACTATCTCTGTGTGAGTTTTTTTTAGGATACTGTACTTCACACAGAATCATTTATCTCAGGTTAGTAAGCAGACCCAACCTGGACTGCTGAGCAACTGTAAGTTCTTAAGATGTGGAATTTTCCCTGGTATGCATTTCTTTACCCACAGGTAATGTATTGCATTGCAGAATTCAATGTAAGCTGAAATGCAGCACCTAAAGTTATCTACTCTCTAGTGTCACCAACAGTTTCTCATGTTTTCTTTTACAGTCATTATGACAATCACTTATTTATTGATGTTTAGTCTTTCCTTTATTCTGATCGTCTTTTTTCTTCTTGATTATAATTTTCTTCCTTTACTTCCATCTCGACATGTCCTCGTATAGCTATTTTAAGCCTTCCTTTTCCATGTCAACTTGAATTGTCTCTGGAGTATCACTCTGTTTCTACAGCATTTTCTTTTCTTTATCTTTCTTGTGCTATTTTAGTAAAAGTTCCAGTCAATCTGGTCAATTTTTATTCTATTGTGAGAAGATCAAAGCCAGAAAACATGTTTTGTGCAATTGCTTTACTTCCTAAATCTCTCCATTCCTTTCTTAAAAGCTCATGCTCTGAATTAATTCTACCGCCTGTTATGAATTGTATAAATTATAGCTCTGGTTGAATTAATTGAGTAATGATTAATTATTCAATATATCTGGTCCTGGTCTTTTCTACACCCAGTATCCACAGACTAATAACTACACAACATAGACCACTGAAGTTAAAATTGTATCAGTGACAATGGGAACTGCAGATGCTGGAGAATCCAAGATAATAAAGTGTGAAGCTGGATGAACACAGCAGGCCAAGCAGCATCTCAGGAGCACAAAAGCTGACGTTTCGGGCCTAGACCCTTCATCAGAGAGGGACATCGGGTGAGGGTTCTGGAATAAATAGGGAGAAAGGGGGAGGCGGGCCGAAGATGGAGAGAAAAGAAGATAGGTGGAGAGGAGAGTATAGGTGGGGAGGTAGGGAGGGGATATGTCAGTCTCCATCTTCGGTCCGCCTCCCCCTCTCTCCCTATTTATTCCAGAACCCTCACCCCAACCCCCTCTCTGATGAAGGGTCTAGGCCCGAAACGTCAGCTTTTATGCTCCTGAGATGCTGCTTGGCCTGCTGTGTTTATCCAGCTTCACACCTTATTATCATAGACCACTGAATATAGGTCAGCACTGGGAATCCTTGTGGATGGAAGTTAAGAGGTCATCCATTGGACCGAATCTGATGATAATAAGTTGCATGGATGATGATTTTAACAGCAATAGATGGGGTAAGAACAAAGTTGGCTGATGTTATAGATGGGAAAGTAGACTGTAGTCTTACCGAGGAATAAAAGGCGTTAGAAAGTCTGAATGGGATACCCAAACAAAGGGTGGGGGGAGTGATGGATTAAATGATGAGGACTGAAAATGAACTTTTAACATTGCTCAATGTTTAGCTAGAGGAAATGGCAGCTATGAGATTGTAGATTGTAACAGCAGTCCGAAACCATAGCAGCAGTAGTAACAAAGCAGATATCGGTGTCATCAGCACACATTTGGAAGCTAAACCATTCTGTGGATAATGTAGCCCAATCTCAGCTCACAGATAGGGAAGAGGAGATGGCAAAGGGTAGTTCTGTAAGTGGTTCTGTCTTTACCAACTCTAGGCTTCATCACATTACAGCCTCCCACTTTCTACCTTCAGAAAATCTATGATGATTAAAACTTTGCTGCATTTGTCCTAACTCATACCAATTTCCATTCACCCATTAACCCTGTACTTAGTGGTCAACATTGAATCTGAGTGAAATATCAACTAAATTTGAAATCAATAATGTTTTCAAATCTCTCCATGTATCACTCCTCCCCATCTCTGCAATATCTTCCAATCCAACAATCCTCTGAGGTACTAGCATCCCACCAGTTCTGGTCTCTTGAGAATCCCAGTTTTGATCACTCAATCCTCAGTTGCTGGGGGTTCTACATCTGTATTTGTCCCCTTGACCCTTTTTGCTTCCTTTCATCTTTTGCTTCTTCTGAGACTCTCCATAAACACTTTCTTCTTTGACTACACATTTGTTTATCTGGTCTAATGTTTCCAATTCATGACTGGAGATCAAATTTTATGTGGTAATGCCCTTGTGAAGTATTTTGGGATCTTCTACTACATAAAAGGCTTAAAGGTACTACATGAATGCAATTAATTGTTACTCTGTAGGGTCACGTGGGGGGAAGGAAATAAGCTATTGTTGGAGATGATTGCCCTAATATTGAGTACGTAAGAGTGGAACCAAATAAACACAATCCCATTGAATTGGTCAATGACAGGAAGGCATTAAAGGAGGATGGTGTGGTTGATAATGTCAAAATCATTTCGGGAGACTGACAGGGTTAATAAGGAGAATGTATTATGCCAAAGTTACATACACTACCATTTTTAATTTAGATTGGAACCATTTCAATGTTGTGACAGGAAATGAAAACTGATTGTAGGAATTCAATCATGTAAGGAAGGTGGGTGTGTATTTGACAATTGAAAACATGTTCAAGAAATGAGAGAATTTGAAATCATTGCAACAGTTCACAGGACAGAGGAGTTTAGTACATGTTTCTTGATGAAAATGCAATGATAAAGTTAAACAACTTTGACCAACATCTATGTTGATGTTGGGTCTAGGCCCGAAACGTCAGCTTTTGTGCTCCTGAGATGCTGCTGGGCCTGCTGTGTTCATCCAGCCTCACATTTTATTATCTTGGATTCTCCAGCATCTGCAGTTCCCATTATCACTTGACCAACATCTAAGTGCATTTATCTCCAACAAGGGTCACTATGCAGTGATCAGGACCAACAGCATGGTCAAATTACGTTTTTCCTTTCAAATTCTGGAGGTGAATTTTAAAACCCTTAACATAAGTCTGTGTAGAAATGAGTTAGTTAATAACAGGAGTGAACCTGGCTGAATCTTCAGTCTTCTTTATGGCTCAACAGCACAGCTTAACACTCAATGAGTCAGCAACAAAAATTCTGCTTTCATCTCTCTTGAGCATTATTCAATACTGCCTTGAAGTAATCTGTCTATAGTTCAGCAATTAAGTTTCTGAATGTTCCAGCCAATGAAGTAAATGTAGAAAAAGTGATTATGTCTTGTTGAACACAATTGTCCTTTGTCCAATTAGCTCCAAGTAAACTGATTTCACAAACAATGGTTAGTTTGAAAACTAAACCACATATCGATATCTGACGTTTTGACACCTTAATGGGAAAATCTGATGTGTGAATAACACATCAGTTAAGTATTTCTTTTGCACAAAATACATATTAACCTTTTAATTTCTGACTCTTAGGAAATTCTGCTATTTCTCAGTACTGTTTTATGAAGAAAACCTGTAATCTATTCTTAAGTATTTCTTCAGGGAAGCTAAGGAAGTAAACTTTGTGAAAATCATGTGATTACTTCAGATTTACAGACCAGCTATGTCAAGAAATTAGAGAAACTGGAATTGGTTTACTTAACAGAGAAGGTTAAAAGAAGGTTTTAACAAGGTGTTCAAAATTATAACAACAATTTGATGGAGTAAGGAAAGAGAAACTGTCAATAAACATTGGAAATAAATTTAAAGTGATTGTCAAAAAGAACAGGAGTGATGAGGAGAATTTTTTGGCGGAGTGAATTTTTGTGACCTGGAATGCACTGCATAATGAGATGTTGGAAACAGATTTACTTGTAACTTTCAACAGGGAATCAAGCATATATTTGAAAAGAAAAGATTTGAAGAATGTGGGGGTAAAAGAGGGGTGTGGAACTGTTTGGAACGAATTTCAAATCAGGCAGAATAGGTCAAATGGTCTTTTTTCTGTCCTATATGATTCTGAAAAGTTTCATTATTTTAATTTACTTCTTTCTTCCTAATCAGTACGAGTTAACTGTGTATGGTTTGTGTATTTTTTTTATTGGTGCTCTGGTTAAAGGACAGGGATTGATTAATCATTACTGTGATTGAGTATTTATTTCCTGTCTGGCAATTGTGCCGAGTGCAAGTTAAGGGCAAGGTGAATCTGAACTGAATAGGAAGAGAATAGTCTTGAACTATAAAATGCCAACTGAGCGTTAAAGGCCAGAAAAGGGTAGAGTGGAAACTTAAAAATAACTTGCACCTTTAAAACAGCCAAAGTGCTTCACAGGAGTGTAATCAGAATCAAAACTGGAACTGAGCCAAAGAAAAAGATTGATGCAAGAAGGTTTTAATAATGGCCTTAACAGTTAGAGACAAAAATGTTCAGCAGGTTTTCTGGAGGTTCCAGCCTGGATAGCTAAAGCACATCGATCAAAGATGAGGAAATGTGGGATGGACATAAGGTTAGAATTGGAGATAGGTAGAGTTCTCAGAGCATGTAATAATAAAAACTTTTGGAATGCATATTGTAATCAAACAGAGACAGTATGTTTTCATGAAAGGAAAATCATATATCACTAATTCATTGGAGCTTTACGAAAAAGTCTCAACCAGAGTGGATAGAGGGAAACGAGTAGATGTGTTGTATTTGCACTTTGAGAAGATAATTGACAAGGTACATCAGAAGAGGTTAAGTCATAAGATCGGAGGCCTTGGGTATTGGAGATAGTATATGGGCAGGAAAAAGTGCATGCTGATAAGGGATTCTTTTTCAAATTGGCAACCCAGAACCTGTGGGGTTGCATAGTGATCAGAGTTGGGACCTCACTTGTTTACAATTTATCTTGATGTCTTGGAGGAGGGGAATTAATGTACTGCTGCCAAATTTACAGTCTTAACAAACGTATGAGGGAAGTCAAAATGTGAGAAGGATACAAACTATTTACAAAGAGGTATTGATAGGAAGTAAATGGGCAAATAATTGGTAAATGGGGTATAGTGGAAAATTGATCATTTTTGATGTGAGAATAAAAGAACAGGATTTTATTTAAATGTAGAAAAACTGCAGAAGGCTGCAATACAAAGGGACTTGGGGTATTGGCGTATGAAACACAGAAAGCCAGCACACAGGTGCAGCAGAAATCAGGAAAGCTAATGGAATATTGGTCCTTATTTCAAGGTGGTTGGAGTATAAAAGAGTAGGAAACTCTTCTACAATGGTATCAGGTTCGGGTAGACCACATCAAGAGTACTGTGAGCAGTTTTGGTCCCCTCATTTAAGAAAATATATTATCTCATTGGAGGCAGCTTAGAAACCGTTCACTAGAATGATTTGCAATCTGGGGGGATTATCTTATGAGCGAGGATTAAACAGGTTGGGAGTCTAGTCACTGGAGTTTAGAAGAATGAGAGGTTACCACATTGAAATATATTGCATTCTTAAGGGACTTGACAGGGTAAATGCTGAGAGGATGTTTCCCTTCACTGGGGAGTTTCGGACCAGAGGGCATAGTCTGAGATTAAAGGGGTGCCTATTGAAGACTGAGATGAGGAGAATTTTTTTATCAGTGGATTATTTGGCTCTGGACCTCCTTGTCATCAAGTCCTTGTGTATTTTTAAGGCTGAGATCGATAGATTCTTAATCAGTTAGGGAATGAAAAGTTAAGGATCAAGGGCAGAAAAGTGGATGTGAGGATTGTCAGATCAGCTATGATCCTACTGAATCACGCAACTAGTTCGAGAGGCTGAACGGCCTACTCCTGTTCCTATTTCCTTCTGTCTTATGGAGACTCTGGGACCAAACGGCATAATTTCAGAGTAATGGGTCTCTCAGTTAGGGCAGAGATGAGGAGGAACTTTTTCTCTCAGAGAATAGTGAATCTGTGGAATTTTTTTCCACAGAGGAGAGCTAAGTCTGGGTATTAAATATACTCGGGCTGAGACAGACAGATTTTTAATCAGTAAGGGAAAAAAGGGTTACAGGGAGAAGGCAGGAAAATTGAAATGCGAACGATCAGCGCAGCAACGATTTTATTGAATGGCAGAGCAATCTCAATGGAATGAATGAACAACTTCTACTCTGGTTAATGGTCTCGTGAATTGTAAAGTTGGACGAGAAATGTAGTGGGTGAGAATGTGAGAAGATGTGACTAGAACACAATTTGGGTAATTTGGACAAAAGGATGGTGACAAAGCCTACTTAGCAGGTATACTTGACCAGAGTAGAAACTGATGAATTTCAGGAAGATAGGAAAAGGTCTGGCTCAAATTAACAAAGCAGAAAAATCCATGAACCAGCCAAAGCACCAGCAGTTAGAAAACTTAAAATTTGATTTTAAAGTACCAAACAAATATATTCCTCAGCTGAGAAATGGTTGTGTCAAAAATCAAATGCCCATGGACTAATAGGAAGACTTTACCTAAAGTTGAAGGAAACCAAATTACAGTATTCAGTCCATGAATAAACAAAGATGGTCACAAAATATAGGGCAAATGTCCCAGGGAGTTGAAAATAAAGGCTTGTCAAAGGCTGTCTGGTCTCAAAATGTGAACTTTATTTTCTCCACAGTTATTTTTGTAGACTTGTACAAATGATATTGGATGTGATAATATATGTATGCCAGAGAAGGACATAAAACAGTAATTACAGGTAACTTCAGAAGACAAATCGACTTTAACAAAATTAACGGACATCAAAGAAAAATTGCTAGATGCTATTGCAAAGTTAAGATGGAGCTAACAGAGGTTCTGATCATAACTTTTGAATCCTCCTTATATACGCAAATTTTACTGAGGTTCCATTGTCAGAAAATGGACACAGTGTACCGAGTTATTGTGAAAATTTACAAAATGTAAGAAATGGAAATGTTTCATCAATTCTATTTGCCAGGTAGAGTCATCAAGGTATTACTGACATCCACTGGTGGGAAAAGGAACTGTTGCTTGGCGTGAAAAAACAGATTCTTATCTATGATAACTAAGCGTGAAGCTGGATGAACACAGCAGGCCAAGCAGCATCTCAGGACCACAAACGCTGACGTTTCGGGCCTAGACCCTTCATCAGAGAGGGGGATGGGGCGAGGGTTCTGGAATAAATAGGGAGAGAGGGGGAGGCAGACCGAAGATGGAGAGAAAAGAAGATAGGTGGAGAGGAGAGTATAGGTGGGGAGGTAGAGAGGCGATAGGTCAGTCCAGGGAAGACAGACAGGTCAAGGAGGTGGGATGAGGTTAGTAGGTAGGAAATGGAGGTGCAGCTTGAGGCGGGAGAAAGGGATGGGTGAGAGGAAGAACAGGTTAGGGAGGCGGAGACAGGCTGGGCTGGTTTTTGGATGCAGTAGGGGGAGGGGATGAGCTGGGCTGGTTGTGTGATGCAGTGGGGGGAGGGGGCGAACTGGGCTGGTTTTGGGATGCGGCAGGGTGATGCAGTGGGGGGAGGGGGCGAATTCTTATCTATGTATACTTTATATGCTTCAAAATCTCCCCTCCCCCTACTGCATCCCAAAACCATCTCAGCTTGTCCCCATCTCGCTAACATGTTCTTCCTCTCACCCATCCCCTCCTCCCACCTCAAGCCGCACCCCCATCTTCTACCTACTAAACTCATCCCGCCCCCTTGACCTGTCCATCCTCCCTGGACTGACCTATCTCCTCCCTAACTCCCCACCTACACTCACCTTTACTGGCTCTATCCCCACCTCTTTGACCTGTCTGTCTCCTCTCCATCTATCTTCTCCTCTATCCATCTTCTATCCTACTCCCCCCTCTCCCTATTTATTTCAGAACCCCCTTCGCCTCCCCCATTTCTGAAGAAAGGTCTAGGCCCAAAATGTAAGCCTTCCTGCTCCTCTGATGCAGCTTGACCTACTGTGTTCATCCAGCTCTACGTCTTGTTATCTCAGATTCTTCAGTCATTGGCTTTGTCAAAAGAATATCTACTGATCTGCAAAAATATTCTTAGTAGTCATGTGCCAAACACACATGTACAGTAACTCTGCCAGTACTGCCCACGATGTCAATCAGTCCTGTTTGCTAAAACTGCTTGTGCTTATTTGGGCTCTGCCATGTTTTCTACTGGCAGAGCATTTCACGCAGTGTGCTAATCAGAATTTTCCAAATGTATAAAGCGAAATCAGAAGATACAGTCTTTTGTGAATCTTGTGAAGTGGATCTATAACATTGCCACTCTCATTGAAGCTGGGAAAGCATATTGAAAAACAGAGGATTCATGTTAGGGTTAACTTGCTGTACACATTCACAAAGAGGAAGGACTTTAGAAGCAGATAAATGAACACCACTGTTGTCAGTTAGAGGATAATGACATTAGTTGAAATATCCTCCTCCATTGTAATCTGATATTTTAATATTACGAGTCTTGTGGTGCAGTGATAGTATCCCCACCTCTGGGCCAAAAGATTTAATTCAAGTCCCACCCTTCCTGGAGGTGTTCCATAACAGGTTGATATACAATAAAAAAAGATTAATGTCAGGCAATCTACTTCCCATAATATTCTAGTTTCTTATGTTATGAGGGATAAGAGATTTGCCACATGAGTAGTATAGCCACTTTTGTCCAAGGAGAGGATGGAACCTCATATGGATATAAATATTCCCTCTACTGCTAGGGTTGATCTATTTGGCATGCATCAAAGGCATCCTGATTCATCCCTGGCTAATACGCAGATTCACGTGCTAACCGTCATGTGTGTTCAAAATCTGTGTGTCTCCAGTGTAACGTGGATGTGGTGTCTTTAAATTTTTTTGGTATTAGGACACGTTTGCCCTTGAAAGTGACTTGGCATGATATTCTAAGTTTGACTATGCAGGCAAACTGAACCAACTATTCTGATATACTTCTATAGTGTCACGCCATCCCTGGATAATGATCTGTGCAGCTTTTGTTGTTGCTCATCTTTGGTAGTTGCTGATTGCACATCAGTGTAACAGATCAACTCTGAGAGCATCTTCAACTTCCTAGTCTTCAACTTCACAGCATCAACACGAAGATCAAGACGATTATTTTGGTCTTTCCTTGGGTTGGGTAATCTGTTTAGTGCGTCAGCTGTAACCATCACAGTACTGGGCATCTGTCTTATGATCAATATTGTTACTGGTCCCTGACTAAATCAATTGTATGATTTGTGTTCAATTACACCACAATGAGCGTGATAGAAATTTTATGGATTATGATTATATTGAGTTTTCTGCATGCTGGTAGTCCTGCCTCTCTTGGACAGTTGGTATCCATTAGTCGGAAGATTTCAGGAACCCAAGCTAAGTTGGATTATTGGCAACTCAGTGAATTCTGACAATGTAGGGAATTGGAGATAGGATGAGATATGGTGTCCCATAGGCTGCATCATTTGCTAAGGTTTCAGGACGTGTAGAGGTAATATGTTGGCATTAGCTCCTGCATCGACGGTGTATGTTGTTCTGCCTTGTCAGAACATACAATATTAATGGTTATCAAAGCTTCTGACTGCTTTATCCTGCTGATATGGATGGTGAGGGAAACAGAATAAAAAGCTTGGCCAATTTCTGTAATGTGCCTTCTGCACGGTTAACTCTGAGCCTCTTTGATATGTTTGTGTTAGTGCACTTTTATAAACATTTTCCTTGTAGCCAGTGTTGTGAAGTTGTACCATCTTTTTGATCACTGGTATTTTGTCCCAGGGTCTGGCTTTGTATTTGGAACCAGATTTCCTGCACACACATGCGCAATGTTCCTTGGTGTCAATGTGCTTTACAGATATGACAAGAAGCTATCACACTGTGTCTGTTACAGGCCTTGTTGCTTTTGTGCACTTTTCTGACTGTAGCAATGATGTTGACTACATCTAAAGCAGGCAATTGTTGTTCTCTATCCCCTAGTAATGTGACAATTGTATAGCCCTTTTTCCTGTGCAAAATCTCCTTCCAAAAGGTTGTAATTGGTGTGAAGACAATAACAAACTCAATGAGCATCTCTGACAGTTCCTCTTAGAAAAGTTATACTCATGCCCTATGCTCCTTCATCTTTCAACAGCCTCGCCACTAGACTCTTGAGGTTGCTGCCAGGATGACTGAGTTAGATTCTGTTCATCTTGAAGTTTATGCATGCCTTGATGCGGTGTTCAAGAACTTTCCAGATATTTCTAATTGTACCCAGGAAGATCTGATGTGTCAGTCCTCTGAATCTTCTCCTTGCTCATGGCAAGCAAGAACTTAGAGAGCTTTTCTCAAACTCATCTGTCTCTTAATTCTGCAAGAAAGAACTGCATGCATTGTTTCAATTGTTGCAATTCAATAAAAGTTTCATTGGATGCAATCCAATTCACTATAAATTTTCTGCCATTTGTGATTCATCCCTAAACTTCGGACAGAACCTTTAAGCCACTTTAATTCAAAGTTGCTGCTCCACTGGCCTTGGTCCCTTTAAAATTGCTTCTTTGACAATTGCAGACTTGTAGTTTGAGAATTGCAGGCTTGTGTTAGCAAGTTTCAGCCAATGGGCGATGTTTATACAAATAAGGAGTGACGATGTCATTTGGGCTTCTGTTTAATTTTGTGCCAATTTGGAAAAAGATAGAGTGCAGAACTGACTGAGGTGTGGACACTGTTTTTAACCTGTATTTTCATCTAGAAGACCTTTAGAGCTGTTTTCAGGACCATTTAACTGCTGTTATTCTGAAAGTGGATCAGTAAGATCTTGGGGTTCTTAAAGTGAAAGATGAAGATTCAACATAGGTCTTTAGGTATTGGTTTTGATTATGTGTTGAATTTTTTTAATTGTTAATTGAGGCATTGTAAAAATTCCTTGAAAGAAGGCAATTATAATCCAAAGGAAATTCAGCCTTATGTCATTAAGAAGCCATGGTAAGGTGTTTCTTGAAGTCATCTTGGCAACTGTGTGTTGGAGCTTGCACATTCTCCCTGTGTCTGTGGGCGTTTCCACTGGGTACTCAGTTTCCTCTCTCAGTCCAAAAATATCCAGATTAGGTGGATTGGCCATGCCCACTTGCCTATAGTGTCCAGGGATGTGCAGGCTCGATGGATTAGCCATACAAATGCAGGGTTACAGGGATGGGGTGAATCTGGGTGGGATGTTCTTCACAGGGTTGTTATGGACTCAGTGAGGTGAATGGCCTGCTTCCACACTGTAGGGATCATATGAAATTGGCTCTCGCTGCTTTGCGGTCAATGTCCTCACTAAAAACTGTATGGCTGGCTGTATTCACAGAAACTGATGTAGCTGACTGTCTACATTCTCTGATATCTATGTCAATTAATTTTCCAAAGATCTACCAGATGATCAATTGGGACAATGGGACGAGGAGTGACAAATGAAGTTTAATGTGGATAAATGTGAGGTATTGCATTTAGTAATGTAAACAATGACAAGACTGATACAACTAATGGTTGGGTCCTGGGTAATGTTATAGAACAGAGAGGTCTAGAATTTCAGGTACATAATTCTTTGAAATTTGTGTCACGGGAGGTCAAGGTGGTTGAGGAGGCATTTAGCACTTTGCTATCATTGATCAGATGTTTGAGTTTGGAAGTTGGGATGTTATGTTGAAATTGTATAGGACATTGATAAGGCCTCTTCTGGAGTACTGTGTGCAGTTCTTGTCACCCTTTTATTGTAAGGATATTATTAAACTGGACAGAGTTCAGAAAAGATTTACCAGGATGTTGCTGAGAATGGAAGGTTTGAGATGTAACAATTTGCTGGAAAGACTGGGACTTTTTCAGCTGGAGTTTAGGAGGTTGTTGGGTGACCTTACCCAGGTTTATAAAATCGTGAGGGGCATAGATAAGGTGATTGCCCAGGGTTTCTTCTCTGGAGTGGGGGAGTTCAAAACTAGGATGTATATTTTTAAGGTGAGAGGAGAAAGATTTTTAAAAAAGGGGGCATGAGGGACAACTTTTTTACATGGAGTTGTTTGTGTGTGGAATGAGCTGCCAGGGATGTTCCTGGGAGAGGAATGTTCCTCCTGCATGATGTTTGACGTGAGGGACGACATTAGTGTCCCATCCAAGTACATCTGCAGGAATATGCACCGAACTCTTGCTCCTCCAAGACCGTGTTAGGGAACTGGAGTGGGAGCTGGTAGAACTTTGGATCATTTGGGAGGCAGAATCTGTGATAGATAAGAGTTACAGGGAAGTAGTTACTCCTAGGCAAGAAAAGGAGGAGAGTGTTAGTCATTGGGGACTCAATAGTTAGAGGGTCAGATAGAAAGTTTGTTGGGAATGAAAAAGACTCAAGGTTGGTGTGCTGCCTCCCAGGTGCCAGGGCCCGTGATGTCTCGGATCGTGTCTTTGGGGGTCCTGAAGGGAGAGGGTGACCAGCCCCAAGTCGTGGTCCACATAGGTACCAACGACATAGATAGAAAGAGGGATAGGGTTGTAAGGAAGGATTTCAGGGAGCTAGGGTGGAAGCTGAGAGCTAGAATAAACAGAGTTGTTACCTGTGGTTTGTTACCCGTGCCATGTGATAGCGAGGCGAAGAACAGGGAGTGATATCAGCTGAACACGTGGCTGCAGGAATGGTGCAGGAGAGAGGGTTTCGGGTATATGAATAATTGGGGCTCATTCTGGGGAAGGTGGACCTCTACAAACAGGACGGCCTTCACTTGAACCAGAGGGGCACTAATATCCTGGATAGGAAATTTGCTAGTGCTATTTGGGTGGATTTACACTAGCTCAGCAGGGGAATGGGAACCTGTGGTGTGGTTCCAGTATTTCGGAGGATGAAAGTAGGGAGGACACAGACTGGATCTCACTGTCACAGGAGTGTGCTGGCAGACAGCAAGCTGGTTTGAAGTGTGTCTACTTCAATGCTGGGAGTATCCGGAATAAGGTAGGTGAGCTTGCAGCATGGATAGGTACCTGGGACTTCGATGTTGTGACCGTTTCGGAGACATGGATAGAGCAGGGTCAGGAACGGATGTTGCAGGTTCCAGGGTTTAGACCTTTCATAAAGATCAGGGAATGTGGTAAAAGGGGAGGAGGTGTGGCTTTGTTAGTCAAGGGCAGTATAATGGTGGCTGAAAGACCTTTGATGAGGACTCGTCTACTGAGGTGGTATGGGCTGAGGTCAGAAACAGGAGAGGGGAGGTCACACTGCTGGGAGGTTTTTTTATAGGCCTCCACAAAGTTCCAGGGATGTGGAGGAGAGGATTGGCAAAAAGATTCTGGGCAGGAGTGAAAGGAACAGGGTGGTTATTATGGGAGACTTTAACTTCCCCCAACATTGACTGGAAATGCTATAACTCCAAATGTCGGATGGATCCGTTTTTGTCCAATGTGTGCTGGACGGTTTCCTGGCACAGTATGTCGAAGGGCTGACAAGAGGGGAGGCCACACCGGATCTGGTATTTGGTAATGAACCAGGCCAGGTGATTGATTTAGTGGTAGGTGAGCACTTTGGAGAGAGTGATTCAGTTACATTTAGTTTAGCGCTAAAAAGGGATAGGAACATGCCACAGGGCAAGAGTTATAGATGGGGCAAGGGCAATTATAATGTGATTAGGCAAGACTTAGGAGGCATAGAATGGGGTAGCAAAATGCAGGGAATGAGGACAATCAAAATGTGGAGCTGGTTTAAGGAACAGATATTGCATGTCCTTGATAGGTATGTCCCTGTCAGGCAGGGAGGAAGTGATAAATTAAGGGAACCGTGGTTTCCTAAAGAAATTGTATCTCTTGTTAAGCGGAAGAGGGAGGCTTACGTGACATTGAGACGAGATGGTTCAGATGAGGCGATGGAGAGGTACAGATTACCTGGGAAGGATTTAAAGAGAGAGTTAAGAACAGCAAGGAGGAGACATGAGCAGTCGTTAGCAGGTAGAATAAAAGAGAAACCTTCTATCAGTATGTGAGGAATAAAAGGATGACTAGGGTAAGAATAGGGCCAGTCAAAGACAGAAGTGGAAAGTTGTGTGTGGATCCTGTGGAGATCAGAGAGGTGCTAAATGAATACTTCTCATCTGTTTTCACTTAGGCAAAAGAGAATATTGTAGAGGAGAACCCTGAGATATGGGCTATTAGACTTGAAAGGATTGAGGTTAGTAAGGAGGAGGTGTTACCAATTCTAGAAGGTGCGAAGGTAGATAAATCCCCAGGCCAGATGGGATTTTTCCGAGGATTGTCTGGTAAGCTAAGGAGGAGATGGCGGAGACTTTGGCCTTGATCTTTGAGTCATCATGTCTACAGGTTTAGTACCAGGGGACTGGAGGATTGCGAATGTTGTGCCCTTGTTCAAGAAGGGCAGTAGAAATGACCCAGGTAATTATAGACCAGTGAGCCTTACGTCTGTTGTAGGAAAAGTATTGGAAAGTATTATAAGAGAGAGATTTATAATCATCTAGCAAGCAACAATTTGATTGGAGATAGTCAACATGGATTCATCAAGGGGAGGCCGTGTCTCTCAAACCTCATTGAGTTTTTTGAGAAGGTGGCCAAGCGTGTGGATGAGTATAGGGCAATTGACGTGGTGTACATGGACTTCAGTAAAGCCTTTGATACGGTTCCACATGGTAGACTATCAGAGAAAATGCAGAGGCATGGGATTGAGGGAGATTTAGCAGTTTGGATTAGAAATTGGCTTTCTGTAAGAAGGCAATGAGTGGTGGTTGATGGAAAGTATTCAGCCTGGAGTCCGGTTACTAGTGGTGTGCCTCAAGGATCTGTTTTGGGACCACTGGCGTTTGCCATTTTTATAAATGACTTGGACGCAAGCAGGTGGATGAGTGAGTAAGTTTGTGGATGACACTAAAGTTGGTGGAGTGGTGGACAGTGTGGAAGAATGTTGCAGGTTGCAGGGAGACTTGGATAAACTGCAGAATTGGGTTGAAAGGTAGCAAACGGAGTTCAATGCAGATAAATGTGAGGTGATTCACTATGGGAAGAATAATAGGAAGGCAGAATATTGGGTCAATGGAAAGATTCTTGGTAGTGTGGATGTGCAGAGTGATCTTGGAGTCCATATACATAGATCCCTGAAAGTTGCCATCCAGGTTGATAGCGCTGTTAAGAAGGCATACGGTGTTTTAGGTTTCATTGGTAGAGGGATTGAGTTCCGGAGCCATTATGTCATGCTGCAACTGTACAAAATGCTAATGCGGCCTCACTTGGGATATTGCGTGCAGTTCTGGTCGCCCCATTACAGGAAGGATGTGGAAGCATTGGAAAAGGTTCAGAGGAGTTTTACCAGGATATTGCCTGGTCTGGAGCGCAGGCCCTATGAGGAAAGGCCGAGGGACTTGGGTCTGTTCTCATTGGAGAGAAGGAGGTTAAGAGGGGATTTAATAGAAACATACAAGATGATCAGAGGATTAGATAGGGTGGACAGTGAGAGTCTTTTTCCTAGGATGATGACGTCGGCTTGTACAAGGGGGCGTAGCTACAAATTGAGGGGTGATAGTTTTAAGACAGATGTCAGAGGCAGGTTCTTTACTCAGATAGTGGCAAGGGCGTGGAATCCTCTGCCTCCCAATGTAGTTAACTCAGCCACATTAGGGGCATTTAAACAGTCCTTGGGTAAGCCTATGGATGATGATGGGATAGTGTAGGGGATGGGCTTAGATTAGTTCACAGGTCAGCGCAACATTGAGGGCCGAAGGGCCTGTTCTGCGCTGTATTGTTCTATGTTCTGGAAAAGTTGATGGATGCAGGTACAATTACAACATTTAAAAGACATACAGATAAGTGCAGGCAGGTGAGACTAGTGTAATTTAGGAACATGGTTAGCTAGTTGGACTGAAGAGTCTGCTTCCATGCTCTATGACTGTATGACTTACAAATCTTTTTGTAGCAGGCCACCGCTGCTAACCACAGCCTCCCCAGTGAGTTTACCTGCTTGTGGCAATGCTTATGTTATCCCTTGTAACATAAACTAGACATTCAATACAACTCGCTATCATTTACAAACATTGCACTCACAGTCACACAAGTTACGTTAAACTATGTTAAGCTATGTTAAACCATCAGATTGCAACAAAACAGCTTTTGAGCTGTAAACTTCCACCAGCACATCATGGTTCAAGAAACCTAAGGTGAGATGAAGAATGAGACCTTTATCTCCTTAGATCACACACCCTGATAGAGTAATGATACCATGAGCATGTCTCTTGAAGGTAGGCTGACATAATGACTGTGAGACATAAATTAACACTGAAATTCAGCTTTAGGCACATGATCAGCGTCCTCTTCAGGGCTTCTCTGACTCCCGTGTTACATGATGTCTCCTTTTTTGTAAGCATAATTCTTTGACAGTTTTGCACACTTTTGCAGGTGTGGACAATGTTAAGGTATTGAAGCAGCGGAATCTTTGCCTTCAGTGCATCCATTGCATATACAATGTGTCACCATGAAGAGATATATGCTCATGTTTTCTTTATACTGTAGCTTTTAAATCATAGACTAGTATCTTGGGATATGGCTCAACAGGTTGTCTGAAACCTCACAGGATCTACCTACGATGTTCCACTATTTAATGATGGCAGTTTTGAATGATAGTAGGAAAATATGCTTTAGTAGTTTCCTAGGTACCATGCATTCAAGAATTTATTTGAATGATTGCATAGAAGCTAGACATTAATTCAATGCAATCATCTCCTATTAATGAATGTCATAACATTGTCAAAAAGAACCATTTGGTCACGTTACTTCAATTGATGTGGCCTTAAATCTCCAGGGAATATGACCATTCTGCTACCTATTCGTTTGCTGGCTGCCTCCTCTAGAAATTTGATAGTTATTACAAGGTGTCAGTGCAGACTAATTGACCTGATAGATGCTATTTGAGGCAGTCTGCAGTAATTAATTGTCATAATGGTTTTCCCCACCAAGGGAAGAATGTCCCTTTTTCTTCACAAAATTAGCAGATAACATTGTGAGAGGTTGGAAACATTTTGAAATGGTACTCAGTTATAACACTGGAGAGGTATTTTGACTCATCTCCTCAGAGACAAACAAGTTTGAACAGGTTGGGTCCTGAATCTGCCTTTGCATGTTCTTGTGGAAAAAAAAATTATGCTTTACTGAGCTTTGCAGAGGGAAAAGAAATTCCCAGAAGATTGTCCGACAAATTGATTTATTTTCAACGGTAAAAGGTGGAAAGAGTATGAAACGAAACCAAAATTACCACACTTTAAATAGTAAATGTAAACATGTCATATGACAAGATTGCATGGGTTGACTTTGAAGGACGAAAGGGGTCTCAAACGTACAAAGTTCTGATAAGGCTGGATAGAGTGAATGCAAGGGTGATGTTTCCCTTCTCTGAGGGGGTCTAGAACAGGGGTCACAGTTCCTAGGGTACAGGTCAGATCATTTAGTACCGAGCTGTGGAGAAATTTCTTCACTTAAAGGGTGAAGAACCTGCAGCATTATCTATCGCGTTTGGTTATGGAGGTCAAGTAATTGAATATGTTTAAGAAATAAACAAATAAATTTCCAGGCACTAAAGGCATTCAGGGAGGATGTGGGGAGAGCAGGAGTATGATGTTGAGATAGGGAATCATTCAGAATCGTATTGAATGGTAGAGCAACCTTGATGGGCCAAAGGATTATTCCAGTACCTAGTCTCTGTTTTATGTTTCTAAAAACAAATGATGATCCAAAATAAATGTGACAAAATCAGTCTACAAAATAATAAAACAGGAGAATTTCAGACTCAGAAACCATCATAGTTCAACATTACGGAGGTAATTCTCAGACACCAGGAAAGTTTGAAGGTTATGTACTTTTACAGGCCTTCAGCTGTTACATTTTTAGAATAACTCCTGCAAAGTATAGAGTTGTAAACGCTTGTCTTCATCTCTGTTCTTTTAATATAGTTAATGCCAATAGGTACATGCCAGTATCTCAAGTCTTCTATGTGATCAGTCAAGAGAATAAAACAGGCAAAACAACGCCAACGTGTAGGAGGCTGAGAGACTTTATTCGGGACATTTAATGCCCCACACCTCCCATTCTAACACCCCGTCCACCATTCTTACTCCCCCAGGGCAAATGCACCCATTCAACGGACACCAGCGGAGAAGATTTAAGCTCTGTACTATAAATCCTACTCAAATTGTTTTTCTTTCTGACTATACACTTATCACTAATCTTTCAAAGTACATGGTGAACTTTATTTTTATTTTACGTCCCTTAAGCAAACGGCACGGGATGCACTCTACTCAGTTCAATTTCAGACCACACTACACATAGGCATAAATCCAAATGAAGTGAAAATGCAGATTCCTCATCTGTGCATGCACAGATTATATAGAGTGCCAACCTCAATTATGTATCCTGAAAACCTCAGATTAATAAAAGGGCATTTGATTTATTCGTCCTCTTCCAGAAGCTGCTGCTGTGCACAGACCTTGGAGGTTATCATGCAGCAGTTAAGGAAATTATAGAAAATGTTGGTCACTGCAACAAAACGGGATATAAGCTGAGCACTTAAGATGCAGTCACTGTTATAATGCAGGAAACATGTTGGGTAATTTGTGCACAGCAAGGTAATGGCAATGTAATGGACAAAAGTTCTGTTTTACTGATGGTTGAAGAATAATATTGATCTGGACACCAAAGATCACTCTATCGGAAATTCACCTAAAAACCTAAGACAGTACCTTCCAAAGGATTAACCACTCCATGCAGAAGGACAAGAGCAGCAGGTATATGGGAACATCACCACCTCCAAGTTCCCCTCCAAGCCACTCACCATCCTGACTTGGAAATACATTGCTGTTCCTTCACTGTGGCTGAGTTAGACTCCTTGAATTTCCTCCCTAAGGGCATTGTGGGTCAACCCACAGCAGATGAACTGCAGTAGTTCAAGAAGGCAGCTCACCACCATCTTCACAAGGGCAACTAGGGACGGGCAATAATCGCTGGCTGGCCAGCAGTGCCTGTTGCCCCTGGGTGTATTTAAAGAAAACTGAATGGTCCTGGTGAACCTGGATCAATTTAAACGCAAAGATACTGAGTGTTTCAAGCTGTCATAATGAAACGCAGAATGTGAAATCAACACAATGAACAATATTAATACAAAATTGTTGTGGATGGCGTACCATCGGAAATCCGAAATAAAGACAAAACTCTAGAGAAACTTAGCAGGAAACATGTAAGCAGACAAAAGCAGAGGTAATATTTTGAGGCCATTCTTACTTTTCTGGAATTGAAAAGGCTGGGGGAAATGTTGGGTTTTATGGGATAGAAAAAAATGGGGAAGAAGGAGTGGAATAGATTGTAAAGGCCCCTCTGAACTAAAGGTAAAGGGAGTGATTGCAGCAAAGGTATAAATGTAGTATAGGTGTGAATGGTAAGTGTTATTAGGTGAACAAAGACTCGCTCTGTGCAGAGTAAAATCATGCAAACCAAAATGGAAGACAGAGTTCATGGTCTGAAGTTGTTGGACTGAATGTTGAGCCCTGAAGACTGTAAAATGCTTAAACAAATACTGAGCTCTTGTTCTTCCAACTTGAGTTGGTCTTCACTGGAAACTACAGCATGTCAGCAATAGAAATATCAGCATGTAAGCAAGATGGTGCATTCAAATGGGAGGATTGTGATCATTTTTGTGGACAGAGTGAGGATGTTCTACACAAAAGTCACTGAGTCATTGTAGGGAAGACTGCATTGCAAGCAGTGAGTACAGTGACTGGATTAAATGAAATACAAGTAAATTGCTGCTTCACCTGGAAGGTGTGGCTGGAGCCTTTGGCATGGTGTTGGGAGGAGGTAAAAGGGCAAAGATTACACCTTCTGCAATTGCATGAAAGGTGCCATGAGAGGCCGGCTTGTTTAGGTGTCAGAAGTGGCAATGGAGTTGACAAGATATTGTGGAGGCAATGGTCCCTGTAGAACGCAGACAGGCATGAGAGCAGATGCTGTGCTTGGCAGTGGCAACCTGCTGGCAGTGGTGGAATGGTGTTACTCCTTTGAATGCAGATGCTGATAGGGTGGAAAATGTGGACCAGCAAAACCCTAGCATTGTTCTGGGAGGGAGAGTAGAGTCAAGGCAGAAATGCAACAAGTCACCTTATTGGAAGGGACTTTGAGTGTGAAATTCACATGGTGAGGGAGCAGCATTTGTATCTGCTTTAAAAATCAGCTAGAAGCTGCTTGGACAGGTTGCAGCCAAGCCACTAAACTATCTGTAATTATTTCAAGCAGCATTGTTATTTAACAGCAAAATCCTGAAAATGGGGAAATCACAAAAGAGAGACAGAAACTACCAGTCTCTTTCAACTTCAAGTTCATTTGACATTGAACTTTGAAAAATTCAATTTAAAGAAACTTCACCACCTGCTGAGATTTCTTTGTTTAATGAGACCCTCATTTCAACTTTAAAGCATTAATTTCATTCAGAGTACCATGCCTGACTTGTCCAATTCAGAGACCATAAATCAGAGACTGAGTTAATCGTAATTTGTATCAGTACTCGGTGTGGCATCCTCTACATTGGGGAAACCAAGCGGAGGCTTGGGGACCGCTTTGCAGAACACCTCCACTCGGTTCGCAATAAACAACTGCACCTCCCAGTCGCAAACCATTTCCACTCCCCCTCCCGTTCTTTAGATGACATGTCCATCATGGGCCTCCTTCAGTGCCACAATGATGCCACCCGAAGGTTGCAGGAACAGCAACTCATATTCCGCCTGGGAACCCTGCAGCCATATGGTATCAATGTGGACTTCACCAGTTTCAAAATCTCCCCTTCTCCTACTGCATCCCTAAACCAGCCCAGTTCGTCCCCTCCCCCCACTGCACCACACAACCAGCCCAGCTCTTCCCCCCTCCCCCCACCGCATCCCAAAACCAGCCCAGCCTGTCTCTGCCTCGCTAACCTGTTCTTCCTCTCACCCATCCCTTCCTCCCACCTCAAGCCACACCTCCATTTCCTACCTACTAACCTCATCCCACCTCCTTGACCTGTCCGTCTTCCCTGGACTGACCTATCCCCTCCCTACCTCCCCACCTATACTCTCCTCTCCACTTATCTTCTTTTCTCTCCATCTTCAGTCCGCCTCCCCCTCTCTCCCTATTTATTCCAGAACCCTCACCCCATCCCTTTCTCTGATGAAGGGTCTAGGCCCGAAACGTCAGCTTTTGTGCTCCTGAGATGCTGCTTGGCCTGCTGTGTTCATCCAGCTTCACACTTTATTATCTAAATGGTAATTTGTAACAGTTTACTATCTTTAAGTGTGACCAATCTTTGAGAGTGAGAGGGTGGACATGGGAATAATCATGTGATATATTACGATTGATTAGTTAACACAAAGCAGAGAATACTTTTAGCAATTGAACTGAATTGAATTGAATTAGCTTTATTGTCATGTGTACTCAAATGAATACAGTAAAAAGTTTATAACTCGCTACTTACAGCATCAACTTAGACGCAAAGTACCTAGGTACACTTCTAGGTTACAGTATAGAGAAATGAAGAAAGAGAGTTACCTTTACAGCTACACTCAGTGTACCAATAGGCCAGAAAAACAAGAAGCAAAGTTGAAAAGATAAACATCGCAGTCTCTCTCTAAAGGGTCTCCACAGCAGAGCAGTGCAGGGGTTCTCCGCATGGTCTGACCTCTGGCTGTCACCACTCTCCACACTGAGCTGCTGCTGCTTTGCACTGGGCCACTGGTTGCTGGTGCCCCGTTTGAGGCTGTTGGTCACCTGTGTCCTCGCTCCGGCCATTGGCATCTTTGCTGATCCCACTTTGAAGACCAGAGCTGAGTGTCTGAGGCTAAGAGACCAGAGAGGAAGGAGGAGAGAGGGAGGGAAAAAAAAGAAAAGGAAGTAAAAGAACCAGTGGAGTGGAAGAACTCCAGCTGGAGCGCTGTACTCTGCTGCCATCTTACCAGAAAGTTTATATTAGAGTATCACCAGGATCAGTTCTGGGGCCTCAACATTTTACAATCTCTATCAATGACTTGGATGAAGGGTCTGATTGTATGTATGGTAGCTGAATTTGCCATTAGTACAAAAATGGTAGGAAAATGTGTTATCAAGATGAGGTTGAGAGTTTGGAAAAGGACAGTTTCAAAGAATGGGGACAAAAACTTGTCCATTTTGGCAGGAAGGATAAAATGGGCTTATAAATGGATTCACAACAACATAGTACACAGGTTCAGCAAGTGATGAGGAAGGTAAATGGTTTTAAGGAACTAATTGTGAAGGGAATGAAATATAAAAACAGGGAAGTTTTATTGCAGCTGTGTAGGGCTTTAGTAAAATCACTTCTACAGTGTTGTGTACAATTAGATTTCAAAAGAGTATATAATTGCATTTGAAGCAGGTCACAGCAAGATCACTCAACACATTCTTGAAATGAAGGACTGACCTTTTGAAGGAAGATTGAAGCGTTTGATCCTACAACCATTGGAGATAGAATTTTTAGATAAGGTCATCATATTGAAATTTGTAAGATCCTGAGGTGGTTTAATAGGGTAGATTTCAGGAAGAGTTTTTCCTCTTGTGGGAGGTGGCATGTTGCAATAGCAATACAAGTGAAAAGATGATGCCAGCAAATAAAAAAAAGACTTTCTGATAGCAAAAAATTGAGGATAATGTTATACGAATTTCAGTGCTAAGGTAATGCCAGGGGTGTAGGCTTATTCCTCATGCTTGGCAGATCATATTAAACACCATATATCTTCAGCTGTTCACAATAATCAGCATATTGATGGTACAACCAGCCGGTGCTTGTAAAACACAATATGTAATATCTAATGTTAGATGTGATTCAGCAAGTAGACAACAGTTGCTGAGCAATCCCAAGTGTGTTAATAATTAGGGTAACTACCAACTTAATATAATCAGTTAGACATGCTAAAAGGTCATTCATTCATATTGAGGGACCTGATATCTTCAGGAGAAAGAAACATGTCTAGCCATTACACTTTTCTTGAATTACACAAAAGCATGAAAAACAATAGTTCCTTGGTGCCTTGTCTGTGGCAGCACATCAATTAGTTAAACTTGTTTTGACAAGGAATCAGTGATAATGGGAGCTGCAGATGCTGGAGAATCCAAGATAATAAAATGTGAGGCTGGATGAACACAGCAGGCCCAGCAGCATCTCAGGAGCACAAAAGCTGACGTTTCGGGCCTAGATCATAATGAATGGTGGTGCTGGCTCGAAGGGCCGAATGGTCTACTTCTGCATCTATTGTCTGTTGTCTGTTTTTGAAAGTCTATAATTGCAATATTCATTGCAATAACTGCATCAACACAAACTGTAACTTCATCAAATACCTCAATCAGGTTGGTCAGACAAGACTTGTCTTTAACTAATCTATGCTAGTCTGTCCTGTATGTCCACTTCTCTTCCAATTCTCCAAGTGAGAATTGATTTAATCCTTGACCATGGCCTTCACGAGCTTTCTCACCACTGACTTTAGAGGTTGACTCCTGTTACTGATATATATATACTGCAACCGACAATTCAATGAATACCTGCCAGTAACATAGCTGTAAATGATTTGAAAAGCTCAGCCAGCAGTTTTCATGAATGTTTAATCTGGAACTTGACACATGTAAAATCTAAAAATACCGACAAAATTGCAAAACCTCCAAACAAAACTCTGACCTCCATGCCTAAATTGGCATGGTATTATATGAGATGGTTTTCTCAGAACTAAAACTAGTATAGTCTCCCAGGAGAAACTACATAGGAGAAAATAAAACTGAGGTGAGACTTTGCAGAGGCTGCTACACAGGGCATGGGAAGGAGGGACATGTGACCCTCATTGTGCCCAATTATTTTTTGTAATTCCACATGGGATTTAAAAACAGGTTGAAAGAAATCCACAATGAATAGAGAAGAACTATTAAAGAAAAAGCAGATACAACTTGACAGTAGCTGTGACAAACTTATATTTGTTTCAGAGCTCATTACCAAAAAGTAATTTTAAGGTTCTTAGAATAACAATTCCCATAGAAGTATTTGGTATTTATATCTTTCAACAGAGCTTTAGTCTGAGTTTAAATAAGGACAGCCTGAGGATTTTGCACATTTTGGCTGTCACATCAGAATTGAACTTGCTTTTTTTTCTCTCTGAAATAACTTGTTGGTTAAAAGAGTAGAATAGTGACTGGAATTCCCACCCCTTATTATTATCCAATGATCCTTATTGCAAATCTGTGTATGTGAATCTCTGGAGCTTTGTGGGAATTGAATGAGATCGATACATGATTGGAAAACCGACTAATACTCACTGTTTGTATCACGTAGATATTATCAATGGGTCAAGGTGCTAGAAGTGCCAGTGTCTGGAGAACTACACTCTGAAAAGGAGTGAATGGTAGAGGATTGGAGGGAAAAATAACCAAGAGTACCACTCTTGCACACTTTAAAATGCTACTTTATAAAATGTCTTAAAAATGTGTAAAAACAAGTTTTAAAATTGCTCCGGTTTTGACAACTGAATAAATATTTGACTCTGAACATGATCCTGATCAATTGGTTTTATTAAGATTTTCAAACTGAGCTTAAAGAGGTTTTTGATGGATGACAGTGTGAAGTTTTCTTTATTTTCCCAGTGTTTGAACGAACTATGGGCAAATCTATTGTATGAATATCAGTTGTATGTTCACAGTGAAGGATGATTAATTCTTGACTTTTGTTTCAGTGATGACTAATTGTAAAAATGATCATTAATCATGCTTTCAACATTCAAAGAAGACAGTCAAAAGATAGATAATTTATTCTGATGTCAGACATGGAATAGAATTAAATCTTGTGAGATCTGTTTCTGTTTTCCAGTGATAACTAAAGCAATCATTTGACAAAGAATAAGATGTCGCTACAAAATTTGTACTGCAATTCCAAGAAAACAAAAGATTTCCAGGCAATGAAACTTAACTAAACTGTCCAATAAAACACAATAAGCTTGATCAGAACTTTTGCCTCAATAGCTTGACATAATGAATAGAAACTGAAAGAGCTGGAGAAACTCATCAGGTCTAGCAAAATCTATGGAGAGAGACAGGGTTAATATTTTGAGTCCAATATGACTTCTTTTCTGCTGAGTTTCTGCTGCACTTTCTGTTTTTATTTCAGATTTCCAGCATCCTCAGTATTTTACTTTTATGTGAGCTGTATATCATTGCCTTATAAAAGCTTATAATTTAAGTCTGCACCAGGGCTAAATATGGCAATCTCCTAAATAGGCACAGCATGTGTGATTTGCTTCTGCCAGTTTAGTGTAATGCAGACAGTTGTCAGCTTCCTGCAACCTCCCCATCTATGTAATTTCCATGTAGAACCAGCTATAACCATTCTGATTACTGGGCAGATGCTTGAACAGGGATCTCAAAATCAATACTGATCAGCAGTACTTCAGTCAAACTTACACTGCTTACAGCTCACCTGCATCTCTTAAAGCAAAGATGAATTGTGGCCGGAGCAAATGCTGAGAATCTTCTGTGATCTGAATCTGATCGGGTAAAGACAGAAGAGGGGCTGAAAATTGAAGAGAACAGGTTGCCCAGATTGTCTAACATTAGTTGAAAAGCTCTCCAGAAAAATGATGAAAGGCAATAGGCAGCAGAACCATGGAGGTTAATACCAGTCTTGAAGACTCAAATGCACTATCACAAATATATATATAAATGTTCAAGGTCAGTGAATGCTTCTTCAAATATTACAAAATATCAACTGCACCAAAGACTCAGATCCTGCTCTAATCCCCAAACTCCCATCACTCACCAATCTCTATCAAGTAAAACTTATATCTAACATGAAGCACTTCACCCCACTCTCATACACTCAGTGAAAGCACAAGGTAACATTATGAGCTGGAGAGAAAGCGAAGCTAGTGTAGCATCAGTACACCATCAGCAGCTTGTAAAGCCAAACAATTTGTGGGATTTGGAGGAAATGGGATGAGAAAAGGGGGTTTAGCTTTAAGGATACCGTAACATTGAAGTATTTCAAACTGGCGCTGGCTATGGCCTCAGCAATGGCACATCTGATAATGGGCAGCATCACCTTTTTCAAGTAGCCAGGGTTGCATACAGGCATGCCTCTCCCACTCTGGTTAGGTGCTGCTGCCTTCAGTAATGCAGCACTTTCTGCAAAAGTGGCAAATGTATCAGTGAAGGTAGCATAATCTGTTTGGGCGATGTGTCTGTCATAGTTCAAAATGAGCAAGGTATGAAATTAGATGTTATGATTGCATCCATCCTTTTTCAGAAACTCAAGAACACACCTTGGCTAGGCAGAGGCAGAAGGCCAAGAAGAGTGGGATTGTGAAAACAAACTATTTGCTCAGATACTGACACTTTGAGTGGGGTGTTTCATATCATGAAGTATTCTGATAAAGTTGATAGGAAACACATTCGCTGCAGACATTAGCAACTCACAGTCACTTAATAGTCTCTGAAGGGTTGATTCAGAGCTCCAAAAATCTCCAACCAATCTGATTGGCCAGCAGCACCACCAGGAGCTATAGTCATCGCTGGGACTGTAAGCAATCCCAGCAGTCCGAGAGCAAGAAGTCAGGTGAGCAGGAAAGACTAGGGGCTTGCAGTTCTGACGCTGGGGTGTGGGGCTGAATTTGAACTGGGGAAGGAGGAGTTGAATTGCGGGGAGAATGCGCATGAGGTGATACAGGGTGAAAGAGGGTTTGTGAATTCTGATGGCAAAGCCAGGTGGGGAAGGAAAACTGGGATTTCGAGGCAGACATTGAAGGGGGGCCTGATCTGGAAATGGGGTCAGTGATGGATGCGCTCCACACCCCACCTCTCTTGGTGTGAGCTGGGCAGGGGCAGGAGTGGTGATCACAGAGCCTGGAGTTGCTCCTGGACCAGGCTGCTTCCTTATGGGAGCACATAGGTTTGAGGAAAATGGGGGTAAGTCTAAAGGAGACGTGAGAGGCACAGCAAGCCCCCTGGAGGCCTGGCCCTATTATTGGGCCTGATGTGCATCCCATGTCCTAGGCCCTGCTTTCTGGGCTCCACAGATTGCTTCCCCCTTCCAAAACTTCTCCTACCAACTTCAAAAGTTGCTTTATTGTGTATACTTTCCAAATTTGGTTTGTTTATTTTGTAATGGCTTTTAGTTTGTATCGAAGCCAAGAAAGTGCTTTGCTTGTCAGAGCTGTGATGGTGAGGTTAAAGAATAAAAGACAATTGGTAAATGGATATGCAGGAAATGTTTACTCTTATGTCACATGAACTAATTCTTCACAGAGAGTCTGGTCAGTAGTGAACGGTCTCAGTTCCTGATACTCTTCCTCTCTGCTTTTTTCCCCCTGCTGCTCTTCAACAGCCTCCTATTCCTCCTCATTATCCTCATGTTTCTATTCTTTATGGAAAAACCAGCAAAACTTGCCAATGAGACATACTGATCCAACTCATCTTGTGTGTTTCAAAACAGAGGTCTAGTATGACCAATACATTCATTTCCAAGTATTATTATTTTCTTACTGGCCTTCCTCTCTGAAACCATTGAATTGGTCGATGGAGTAGTCCATATGTGAAGGCAAGGTTTTGTAGCAAGCAGCACAGCATCACAAACATTCAGCCTCACATGTCAAAGTATAGTAGTGCTCCTCCAGTATAGTTCAGACTGTGTCAGAAAGGTTTGCTCTATCACATTTTCTGTTGTGGCATGAGTCTCTATAAGACCATAAGGCCATTCAACGAGATCAAGGCTGATCTGATAATCCTCAACTCCACTTTGCTGCATTATTCCCACAACCTTTGATTTGCTAACTGAGTAAAGAATAAAGAACAGTATAGTACAGGGACAGGTGCTCAGTTCACCAAGATTGCATTGACACATGAAGGTTTTCTAAACTAAACACATTTTGCCACAATGCAGTCTGTATCCCTCCGTTCTCTGCTATTCATTTATCTGTCAAAATGCCATGTAAATATCACTTTTGCTTCCACTTCCACCACCTCCTCTGGCAGTGCATTCCAGGCACTTACTACTGTCCATATAAAAAACCTGCCCCTCACGTCTCCTTTAGACTTACCCCCATTTTCCTCACCTATGTGCTCCCGTAATTGACATTTCTGAAAAAGTGAAAAGTGAAAAGACTGAAAAGTGAAGAAGAGTCTAACTATCCATTCTATCCATTCTTCTCATAATTTTGTGAATTTCTATCTGGTTGCCTCTCATCCTTCGATCTTCAATGGATTATGAGCCAAGTTTGTCCAATCTATCCTCATTGCTTATACTCCCCAAGCTAGGCAATATCCTGCTATACGATTCCAGCACCCTCTTCAAAGCCTCTGTCTTTCTGCTAGTGTGGCAACTAGAACTGTACTCAATATTCCAAATGTGGCTTAACTCAAGTTCTATATGGCTGCAACAGGACTTGACAATTTTTCTACTCTATGCCTCGATCAGTGAAGGCAAGAATGCCATATGCGACTTTGTGTTGCCATTTTCAGGGAACTGTGGACCTAGATCCCTCTAAATATTAATGCTTCTGTGGGTTCTTCCACTTAGTGGATACTTCCCTCCTGTATTAGATATTGCAAAATGCAGCACCTTGCATTTTTCCAGATTAAATTCTGATTGTCATTTCTCTGCCAAAGGCTGCAAGCTATTTATATCCTGCTGTATTCTCTGGCAATCCTGAGTTTGAGTTTGATTTATTGTTGTCAAGCATGCCAAGATATAATGAAAAGTGTTGTTTTGCAACACTTTATCCTGAACAACTTCTCCTTTAACTCCTCCCCTTTCCTACAGGCTAAGGGGATGGCCGTGGGCACCCGCATGGGCCCAAGCTATGCTTGCCTCTTCATAGGATACGTGGAACAGTCCCTTTTACACTCTTACACTAGTAGTATCTCCAGCTTTTCCTCCGATACACTAATGACTGTATCAGCGGTGCCTGTGCCCCTGTGAGGAGCTTGAACAGTTCATCAACTTTATGAACACCTTTCGCCCCAAACTCAAATTCACCTGGACCATCTCTGATACCTCCCTCTCCTTCCTGGACCTCTTTGTCTCCATCTTTGATAACCGCGTTGAAACTGACATCTCTTTCAAGCCCACTGACTCCCTCAGCTACTTGGACTACACCTCCTCTCACCCATCCTCCTGCGAGAATGCCATCCCCTACTCCCAATTCGTCCGCCTCCGCCATGTCTGCTCCCAAGATGGAGCATTTCACTCTTGAACATCCTGGATGTCCTCCTATTTCAATGACCATAACTTACCCGCTCTGGTGATCAAAAATGCCCTCAACCACATCTCTTGCCTTTCCCGCACTTCTGCCTTCACACCCACTCCCCCAATAAAACAGACAGAATCGCCCTTTTCCTCACATATCACCCCAACAACTTCTGTAGCCTGCTACTTCCTCAACCTACAATCTGACTCCACAACCAAAATAATATTTCCCTCCCCAGTCCTATCTGCCTTTCATAGGGACCGCTCACTCCGTAACTCTCCGACTCCAGCATCTGCAGTTCTTGCTATCTCTTAGTAGATCAGTTGTTAGTTTTAAATTTGAGATAGATTTTTTTTGTTAAGCAGAGGTACCTTGTGGCATAGGACAAAGGCAGGTATATGGAGTTAGGCCACAGATCTTACTGAATGGGAGAACAGGTTTGAGGGGCTAAATGGCCTACTCCTGTTCCTATGCTCCTAGCTTAAGTTAACTGGTCAATAGTTATGAGAAAGACAAATAGGAGACTGAAAGAACACAGCAGGCCAGGCAGCATCTGGAGGAAAGGAGCAGTCAATGTTTTGGGCACAACCCTTCTTCAGGACTGAGATGGTGCAGTAGTTGCCTCTTTTGTTGTCTCCCTCTATTTTTGAATGGTGGTGCTACATTGGTTAGTTTGATGGTTTTCTAATTCTCTGAGATTTTTCAGGTTCTTGAAAGATTACTGCCAGTGCATCTAACTGTAGCTGCTTCCTTTAAAGTCCTGGGATACAACACATCAGGTCCAGAGATCTATTGGCCTTTAGCCCCATCAGTTTACTAAATGACTTTCTTTGTATTCTCACACTGGGCATATATGTGAAATCATAATGTTGAACCAAGTCACCAGCGGGTTTGCCCTCATTTTTCACCCTTTAGTTTGCTGTGAGCATGTGATATAGTTGGTGCATCAGAATGTTGGCATCCCAGCTGCTGCTGGGATACCAGGCATTAAGCTGCATGTTTTGTTGCCTCTGGTTACATAGCAGCTGGATACTGAGAGAATATAATCACTTTTGGTATGGGTAGATGGCAGAAATAGGAAACATGGGAATGTACTATCAATAGTACCGTTAGTGAGAGATATTAAACTGAAATAAGCCTTCAATCTGATCAAACCTTCCTAGTTGTTCCACCTGATTGTTTCCAGCTGTAGGAAAATAAAATGAAATTAGTGTCCTTTGCAAGCGGAGCGTAATGCAACATTGGATGGCAAACTGTGGGAATTTGCAAATATTGTCTGCTTAGAAAATGTCAGATGCATAGAAGTTCATCTTTCTGATTCCTTTATTCATTCACAGGATAAGGGTATTGCTGGCTAGGCAGCAGTTGCCCAGAGAGCGATTAAGAATCGACCACATTGTTGTGGGTCTGCCCAGACCAGGTAAGGATGGCAATTTCCTTCCCAAAGGACATTAGTGAACCAGATGGTTTTTCTCCTGACAATCGGCAATGGATTCACAATCAGCATCAGATTCTTAATTCCAGATAATTGTTGAATTCAAATTTCACCATCTGCCATGGCAGGATTCGAGCCCAGGTCCCCAGAACATTATCTGGGTCTCTGGATTAACAGTCCAGTGATAATACCATTTGGCCATTGCCTTAGCACTCAATGTGAATACAGTCCTTGCTCTGGCAGTTTCTTTTGCTTGTTCATGGGATGTTGGTGTCAGTGGCAAAGACATCACTAATGAGCAGGCCTATCCCTAATTATCTTCAGGTAAAATAAAATAGTGTTTCATCTCTGTTTTATATATACCTGTTTTATTGATCAACCATGGTCCAGATGTTGTAGTCAAAGACAAATGAATACCACCAACAATTTATTACATTTGCCCATGGGTAAGCTTTTGTATTCGAACTTGTGTTGATTAGATGTACAGTTCAATGAAACCCACTTCAACCGAGGGCTTTGAGATCTGTGTGAATAGAATAAGTTGTAAGAGTCTTTTCAACCAATTTGGCTGAAGAATCGATGAGACATGCAGAGACTAAGTCAGCAAGATTCGATGTTACATGATGGACAGAAATTGGAAATGAAAGATGGAATTAAGAGAGAGAAAAACAAGGGTCAGAAAGAGAAAGCAAAGCAGATTATTCAATTTTGTTTACGTAGAAGATGGCTCACAATAATTAAAACCTAAAGGATGAGACTTACAAAAGTTACAAATTAGTTATCAGGACCGGAGATGTTCCTTGGCAGAAATTAAAACATAGATTGGACAGCCTTAATTGTTTCTGTCAAGTTTGCTGGTACCTGATGTGTAAGAGTTGCAATTTTGTGTTTTTGTTATGGTTCAAAGGCTCTTGAAGTACCAGCATGATGACGAAAAAGAAAGAGGTTGGCGGTTATATTGCATTTTTCACAATCACCCAGATGGTTCAAAGAGTTTTATAGCCAATTAATTATTTTTGAAGAGTAGTTGGTTATAAAGTAGGAAATACAGCAGCCATGTTGAGCACAGCAAACCTCTTCTAAACAGCATGGTGATGACCATACAATCTCTTCCTTCTTATGACGTTGATTGAGGAATAGATATTGATCACGTTTTTGGCAATAACTCCCCTGCTGACCTTCAAAACAGTGCCATAGAATCTTCATATCCATCCAGGGAGGCAGATGCAACCTAGGTATAAAAATTCATCTGAAAGATGGCAGCTCTGACAGTGCAACTTCCCTCAATACGGCTCTGGAATGTCAGTGTGGATGTTTGTTCAAAAGCATCCCAGAACCTTGTGACTTAGAGACACACAAGTAGGGAAACTCTGACTAAAACTTCCTAATTTTAGAATGAACTTGTTGTGTGCAATTGTTGAAATTTGTTACCTAATTTACGCTGTAGTAATGATCCCATCATTTCACAATCATGCAGCTTTCAAACTTGGAACTTGTTTCTTTTGTATTTTCACGGATCATAAATATTTAGATATTCTAGACCGGTTGAAGAATTCAATGCTCCCTGAAATACTTTTGTACCCTAAAGGAAGACAGTGTTAACAGGTGGAATATTTGTTAATAATATGCAATATCAATACACTTTAAGTTAATTTGACTTCTAAATGTACCAGCCATCATTGTGCTGGGGTGCCATTTATTTTCTCCATGCTTGCAAGTCTGGCATCTCAATTCTATAAATGCTCAACAAGAGGACTTTTTAAATATTAATTTGAAATTGAAAAATTCTAAAATAATTTATTGTTTATAAAATATTCCACTTCTGGATTTACTTTATAAAATTTAAGTTCCAATCATAATTTTTAAAACTGAAACTTAAGAAGCAATAATTTCCAATAATTTTCACTAGGTGGTGCAGTACTCCAGAATAAGATATTAGCATTCTATTTCTCCCTTATCTCACTGCACTCAGAGGGCTCTTACATTGCAGTGTGCTGGGCATAATCTAATTTCACGTATTAAAAGACTAATATTAAAAATATTTTGTTCTGTCTAGAAAATGTTGTACATGTTTGTGCCACATTATCCTTGCACCTCTTCTTGCATCTTGGCAGCTAATTTACTTGTCAATGGTAGAGGCCGTGAGACTTTAAATTTTTTTTTGTTTTCTCGAATTGAACTTTCTACATGGTTTGAATAATCATGGTAAATATGTTTTGGAAATGTGCTTAAAATAAATCTATGTTTTTCTACCAAAAGAAGAATGACTAAAAGAAGTGCAATTCACACAGTGTGAACTCTAATGAAACAAGGACTGTGACCGTCATAGCTTTATGTAACCTGATATTACACTACTTTCAGTTTGCAAAACAAATCAGTTGCTTAAAACATTACAAAGTGTGAAACTGGATGAACACAGCAGGCCAAGCAGCATCTCCCTGATGAAGAGTCTAGGCCCGAAACGTCAGCTTTTGTGCTCCTGAGATGCTGCTTGGCCTGCTGTGTTCATCCAGCTCCACACTTGGTTATCTTGGATTCTCCATTGTCTGCAGTTCCCATTATCTGTGATCACAGTTGCTTAAAAGAAACAGGAATTGAGTATAGCGATTGTTTGTACTATTCAAACTTATATCCTATCACACTGTCCATGCAGCATATGTACATTTTAAGTTATAAGCTATGGTACATTATCCATATTTGTAATGAGATCTTATGCCTTGACAAATCAAAAGGAATATAAACATTCTGAGGACAATCTGATGCTACATCATTTGGACACTTGTGGAGTTGTTCCATCGGTGTTAAGGTTCACAAGACCAAACATAACCTATGTGGAGACAGTAAGCTAAGCAGCATCACGGGAGCAGGAAGGCTGATGTTTCGGGCCTAGACCCTTCATCAGAAATGGAGGAGGGGAAGGGGGTTCTGAAATAAATACGGAGGAGGTGGAGGCAGATAGAAGATGGATAGAGGAGAAGATAGGTGGAGAGGAGACAGACAGGTCAAAGAGGCGGGGATGGAGCCAGCAAAGGTGAGTGTAGGTGGGGAGTGTATGCGGCACCCCCATTTCCTATTCCTATCTACTAACCTCATCCCGCCCCCTTGACCTGTCCGTCCTACCTGGGCTAACCTATCTCATCCCTACCTATTACCTGCTACCTGCACAGTGTGTTGTTCGGACACATAAGAATGATTTGCATTAAATCTGCTGCTGCCATGGAGATGGTGATATTGATGGGTCGTTGCAAATGCAACCTCCTACTTATAAATGACGCCTGGATTCTTCAACAGCCGAGCTGTTTCTGCAGCATTGATGCGAGTTGTGCATCCAGACTTGCAGAATTCCCGACAAAGCAGTCTTTGAGGAATTTGACCAGGAAATCTAAAATTTCGATGGACAATTCCACTGCACCTAGAACCCTCTGAAAATATATAGTGAAAGCGAATACTTCAAAGGATTTTTGTTGGAGGTAGGTTAATATTTTGCGGAAGATTAAAAATCTGGTCCAACTTCTGGTTAACGATTGTACTGCACCACTCTCCCACTCCAAGTAACCATTCAACCCCCTACTACATCTCTCCAAGACCCCTTGCCCCCTCCTGTGGCTCCGGGCTCTGATCTGATGTCCTCTGGGACCACCCCACCTCACACCACCCTTGTTCTGCTCCACCATGGACTTGATATACGCTTCTCTTCCCGAGACCTGGCACCTCATCTCCCAGGTTCTAAACCCCAACACCACCCCCATCCCCATTTCCCAGGGAACTTGACACTGCACCTGACCCCCACCCACCCCATAGGAACCCAAAATATCCTTTGCACCCCCATGCACACACGATCTAGGACCTGACACCAGCCCTTGTGATGCAGCCACCCATGCTTTCTCCCTCCTTGATCCAATCCCCTTTACTTTAACCACTCCATCACTTAACTGGCACCATGACATCATACCCAGCTAACTCCCTGCCCACCTAGCACTCTACTGACCTGGCACTGTAATACTTTACCCATCTTGCATCGTTATCCTTTCACAGGGAGCTTTACATAGGGTGTCTGAGCTGCTGGACATTTAAATCACTGAATGTAGCGACTATTGCTGTGAAAGCAAAGTAGACAGTTGGACTTCCACTGACTATCCTGTACCACAGGGATCAGTTAGGTTTCAGGTATGGTCCACATTACCGAAGGTGACACGATCAAAACTGTCCGCCAGAAATGCACAGCTCTCCCTTAACAGAAAAGGGTGGAAATGACAGGCAATTAGACTGTGACTGCCATTTCTGGAAAAATACAGCCGATTAATTCATTAACCTCAGGTTAATGAAAGCTGTAAGCAAGTATTAGGTTGTTTTTTTTCCCAGTGATTTCCAAAAGAAAATACACTTTGCATGTTCGCTTTGAGTGAAATATGTTTACTTGCACCGTTCATTGCGGTGAATGTCACTGTGTGCACACGTGGTGTTGCTGAGACACATTGCTGACTGAGGTCAAATCTGGTAAACCTTCAGCATTTTCATTGCAATGGGCCAATTTCAGTTTTAATGAGCAACATACTGAATAACAAAGGCACAATTCAAAACATAAGGTCAGCACAGCTAATGGAATGGGTTCTGCTGATCTGCATATTTACTGAACGAGTGGTCTGGTTTGTATCGATGATAGCTTCAAATTCTGTAAACCACTGAATAGTATCTACACCATTTTACTTAGTAAAAAGTTAGAAAGTGCAGAGGCGAAATTAGAAAAGGAATTAAAGAAAGTAAAGCTAACCTTAAGAATATATTGGCTGGTGAAATCAAAGAATTTCTAACTATGTTTTGGAAATTCAGAAACAGCATAAGGATAACTAAAGGCAAAAATAGGTCCAAGAAGAGAACACAAAAGCAATTTGTTTGTGGAGGTGCAAAACGTGGGGCATTTTTTAAGAAAAAAGAATACTACGAGTCAATTTTCATGAAAGAATGGAATGAATTCAGCAATGCGGTGAAGGAAGGAGAATATGATTATTGAATGGGATAAATATAGTGAGGGAGATGACATTAAAGTGCTTAGCATCTTTAAACATGGTAAATCAAGAGGACAGAAAAAGATGTTAGGGGAAGCAAAAGAAGTAATAATAAGGCTTGAATCATCATTTTTCAATCCTATGCAGCTACAGGTATAGCACCAGAGGACTGGGGGATAACTAACATTGGTTGAAAAGGTGCAAAATTTAGAAAGAATAATTACAGCCCAGATAGCTAAGTTCAGTGGTGGGCAAATGTTTGGAAATTACTTTGAAGAGATGATTTAAAACATCATTTTAGAGAAAACAGACAGTACGGATTTGTGCATGAAAAGTCATGTCTGATCAACCTACTTGATTTTTTTGTTGAGGAACTGAGAAAGTAGTTTGAGGGCAGCACATTTTGTTTAGACTACATGCATTTTAGCAAGGCTTTTGACAAAAAGGAACTGGTCATACTGGTTAATTAATTAAAAGTTCAGAGGATCCAAGAGAGAGTGCACCCAAAATTAGCTTAGCAAAGTTTTATGATCAATAGATATTTTTGTGCCTAGGATGCTGTTTCTGTAGGTTCGAAGAGACTTGAGTACTGAGTCCTTTCTGATTTATGGTAGGTATCAACAATTCAGACTTGACTGTAGGGAGTATGATTAAGAGGATAGCAAAGGATATAAAAATTGACCATCTGGTTGATAGTGAGGCGGACAGCTGTAGACTGCGTGAAGGTATCAAAGCACTTAACATGTGGTCAGAAAGTGACAAATAGATGTCAGTTCAGTGAAATGTGAGGTCCTGTTTTTGGGTCGGAAAATGACAGTGTGCAATAAGTGGTAGAATTCTGAGAAATGTAGAGGAATAGCGAGATTTTGGGAATGCATGGCTTCAGATCTTTGAAAGTAATTGGAAAGAACACAAAATGATAAAGCAGGTATGCAGAATACTTCCTTTTATTGCCTGAGGCTTGGAGTAAAAGAGCATTTAGGGGATTATCAGTGATAGTAGGCACTGCTGATGATTGAGTCTGAGATAACAAGATGTAGACCTGGATGAACACAGCAGGCCAGGCAGCATCAGAGGAGCAGAAAAGCTGATGTTTCGGGTCTGGGCCCTTCTTCAGAAATGGGGGAGGAGAAGGGGGCTGTGAAATAAATAGAGAGAGGAAGAGGCAAAGGTGGATAGAGGAGCAGATCGTTGTGGAATTGGAGGAGGACCAGAATCAACATGTTGTCCAAGGAGTGGGAGGGGACTCTGTCTTGGAGACCGCTTTGTGGAGCACCTACGCTCAGTTTGTGACAAACAACAACACCTCCCAGTGGCAAACCACTTCAACTCCTCCTCCCACTCCTTGGGTGACATGTCCACACTGGGCCTCCTCCAGTGCCACAACGATGCGACCCGAAGACTGGAGGAACAGCACCTCATATTCCACTTGGGAGCCCTGCAACCCGATGGTCTCAATGTGGACTTCACAAGCTTCAAAATCTCCCCACCCCCTACCTCATCCCAAGACCAGCCCATCTCATCCCCACCTCCTTGACCTGTCCATCTTTTCTCCCATCTATCTGCACCTCCCACCTCACTGACCAATGCCCACCCCTACTTCCTACCTATTAGCCTCATCCCTGCCTCCTTGTCTTCTCTCCCTCTTCATTGACCGACCCCCATCCCAACTCCTTACCTACACTCACCTTTACTGGCTTCATCCCGCCTCCTTGGCTTGTCCATCTCCTCTCCACGTATTTGCTCCTCTTTCCACCTTCAAGCATCACCTCCCCTTTTCTCTATTTATTTCAGGGCCCCCTTCCCCTCTCCCATTTCTGAAGAAGGGTCCAGACCGGAAACGTCAGCTTTCCTGCTCCTCTGATGCTGCCTGGTCTGCTGTGTTCATCCAGCTCTAGACCTTGTTATTTCTCCCTACAGCTCACCATACAGTTCAATAAGGAACTGCCACCTCTCCCTCAAAAGCAGTTATGGATGCCAACAAATGCTGGCCCAGCCAGCGACTCCCTCCAGTGAACAAGAAAAAACCATATCTCCTTAAAACATGGATTAGATTTCAGCTGTATTTGGGCCATCATTCTGCCCACCATATTGCAGGAAAGGTATGACATTGTTAGAGATGGTTTGGAAGAGAATGACAAGAATGTTGCCAGGAATGGAGAATTCTGACAAAAAGGAAAACATTGATATTATTTTTAAGTGAACATTTTTTGGGATCAGATAAGGCTGAGGGAAGGTTCAGTTGAAGAGTATACAATTACAGTGAGATTTCAATAGAATGCATAGGAAAAATCTGCAGATTTAGCAAAGCGGTCAATAAGTAGGAGGGTTAGATTGTTAATGACAAAGTAATTGGTGAAAGAATTAGGGTTGGGGAGAATTTTTTTTCACTCAGAAGGCCTTGAACTCACCACCTGAAAGGGTGCCAGAGACAAAATTCTCCTTGTGTTTAAAAAATGGTCTGAAAAGAAATTGAGGTGCCATGTGTAACCTACAGGACTACAGTCCAAGTGTTGTAGGCGGAATTAATTTTGACAGCTCTTTAACAACAAGTACAGGTTTAATGGGTAAAATGCCTCTTCTGTCATTCATCTTTCTGTATTCTAAGAGTATTTGTTAATTAAAAATTGAAGTGTGCCAGTTTAAACAATACAGATTACATCTCAGGATTTTCTATATATTTTCCTTCGAATTTAATGACTCTGTAGGTTTTCACAATCAGAAGTTGAATGATGTTGTCCCAAGGAATCCCAAGCAACTTAGTTGGAGGCCAAGGGAGTTTCCTATAAATATTACTGTAGGACACTGAGTGATTTTACAGTTCCCTAATATTCCTTTGGTTCAGTGAACCAATTGGTCTCTTACTCTCTTTTGTTTGCAAATCTCAGTCAGTTTGGTGATACTGATGTTAAAACTGGCCTTCCTCCAGTTAGTAGATGGAAGATGAGAAAACAGATTGGGTTCCAGCTTCCATGTTCTGTATTGTCAAGACGAGAGCAAGTTGTGATGCACTTCAGGAGCAAACTGCCGATTGTCATTTACGGTGGAGACTCAGAAACAGACAAAATTTTGGAAAGCATGCCGTCCTTCAGAATTGTTTGTGAAAGAAAAGAAACAAAGGGGAAATATTGACCTAAAAAATGTCCAAAGGGCTCGTGAATATATTTATATTTAGGTATAGAAAAAGACTTCAATTTATATAACGCTATTTGGCAAAGTGTTTTAAAGCTAAGTAAGCATATTTGAAGTGTGATAATAAAATGTGAGGCTGGATGAACACAGCAGGCCAAGCAGCATCTTGAAGTGTAGTCACTTGTGTTGCAACTGATGAATAACACAGCAAATTTGTGTACAGCAAGCTCTCATAAAAAGCTTTGTCGATAATGGCCAGATGATCTGTTTCAATAATGGTAAATGAGTGATTAATATCAGCCAGAACTCCAGGGATAAAACCTCTACTCCTCTTCAGTACAATACAATGGAATCAGAGAGAAGATGGAGTATCAGATCAATGGTCCAGATATTTTGATCACAGTTGGAAACATTATTTCTATCCCTGCTCGGATTTAAAATTACCCGCTGATCCTCCGATAGCTTCTGCCTTGGAGATTTTTCGACAGGAGTATCCTGTTAGGGGAAGTATCGATGAATCCAGCAGCGAAAACGATCTTCATAGAAACCATACCAACTTTTGCAGCAGTCAGTGCGCTGTATTCTGTCATTACAAAAAAACTCCAGCAGCACCGCTACCTTTACAGCTCCTCTGGAAAGGTAGGGGTGGGTTATGGTGACAGTTGGCGAAAGGGTTAGGGTGCAAGGTAAGTGATGAAGTTCCAGAAGGAAATGGCAAGGAGGTGGGCATGCACAGGAATAGTGAGCTTGCCTGGGAATGTCAGGCGAGCAGGTGTGACGGGGAGAAAAGCGTGTGAGGGAGGTGTTATTGAGTCCTAATGCCATAGTTTGAGAGTGAAGGGTGTTTGATCAACAGGTTCCGTTTGGGGAAGGGGGCGTGTAGGGATTGGGGGTTGTCAGGATCTGGGAGGAGCGGGTGAGGCGAGGATTGTAAGAAGTTGGGAGTGGGATAGTTGTGGGGGAAGGTGAACAGTGAGTTAGGCATTCAGTTGAATAATTACTCAGGAGTTTGAATCCTCCAACTTTTCCTTGGTAACTATTAGGGTCACTGAGTTGGAACCCTCTACATTCTTTGCATTTAACGGACTTTTTCCCGAGGGTTGCCAAATGCCGGAACATTGCCCATCAGAAAATTCAACTTCCCGCTCAACTCTCACTGTGTCTGGCTTACACACAGTCCAACGCGCTAACTCCAGGCTGCATTGCTCTAACGTCAATCTGCCCATCACAAAATCTGGGCCGGTCTGCTTCTCCTAAGGACTGCACCTCTGTCAGCGCAGCATTACCTGACAATCCACAGGTTTTTTTCGTGTGTGTGCGCGCCTTAGTCATAGCTATAGTCATAGACACGAACTCCGAGAATTCACCCAGATGGATAATGGCGGGGGTGGGGGTCCCCGCATTAATGTTTCTCCCTCTGATCTCATTCACTGAAGTGGCAAAAGTATAAATGCCGTTATAAACCCGAAAGGGATTTCTGCTATTTAAATCGCCAGACTGGGGTCGCAGATCTCTCAAGCCTTGCATCCAGCTTATCTCTTCACCAGGAACATCCTGCTCCTTGTGCCGCCTCTGCAGCCCCTTCCCTCTCTCTGCCCCCGGCTATAGTAGCCTGCCCTCACCTGGTGCCGCTGGTGCGTGGTGCTGGAGCAAGAGGCGGGGAGAGCAACAGCAGAAGGTGATTAGCATAGAGCCTGAGTGAGACACACCCCGCCCGAGGCTGGGACTGACACAGAGGGAGGGGAGAGCACGCTTCACTAGGTCTGGGGTTAGTTAGACAGGGAGAGAGCCGAGCAGCGGGAGCACCGTCAGGCTTTGTCCTCTTTTAGCTTGTGCACAAAGGACAGAGAAGGATTCGGAGTTGCACACAGTTTCACACTGAAGGTAACGCTCTACCCCCCCCCCCCCCCCCCCACCACCACGGTTTCTCTCCAATGCAAAGAAAGCCGGGTTCGAGAGGGCGAAACCCCGAGCCAGAGCTCTTTTAAGATGTAGCGGGGTTTTGGAATCTCGGCTATGAAACTGAATGGGGATGGTGAAGTCGCGTGTTTGAAGTGAACGTTTCACTGGAGT
This sequence comes from Stegostoma tigrinum, assembly GCF_030684315.1. Classification (NCBI taxonomy): domain Eukaryota; kingdom Metazoa; phylum Chordata; class Chondrichthyes; order Orectolobiformes; family Stegostomatidae; genus Stegostoma; species Stegostoma tigrinum. The sequence goes on along the minus strand of NC_081360.1, from coordinate 35,476,680 downwards.
AGGGTCCGAGTTTCAACCGAAATTAACTTATGCCCTGGGATAAAAGAAGCTGGTCCGGCTGCCTAGCTGTTTCTTAAACAAAACCGTCCCCTTGACCCAAACAAAGGCAACTAAACAGCTTTACAAACACAAAATACAGCTGTAGGTCGGAAATAGAGAGGATGCTAGAGAATGAGCGGCTCTCTGATTTATCTGGAGTGTGTGAGGTGGAGTTTGGGGTTCTGTCCTCACCCCCTCTCGCTGTGAGTGCCTTTGCACGGGCAGTTTAGTGGCTGTAGAGGAGGGTGGCAGTATCTTTCTCTTGGTGCTGCGTGTTGTCTCCAGGCCGGCAGATGGACACCCGCGGTCTGTATTGTCATGTTGTTCACTCAAAAGGCAGGCAGAGTTCCGCGTGAGAGCTGCTCTTAACCCTCGGCTATTGGGTGAAATCTGTAATAACTGCTCAATGAAAAGGCTAAGCAGTGTCCGCGCCACTGCAGTAATGTGATTCAGATGTGATTGAAACCAGATGATTTCTGGTGTGTGTGTGTGTCTCTCTCCCCCCCCCCCCCCTCCCCAGTTTAATCTTTCTGATGTCTGTGGTATTGAGTAGTCCGTTGAGCGGAAACTGCCATGATTTTGTTGTTCGCCCTCTTTAGCTTTCACTTATTTTGTTTTTGTTTCTCCACGCTCCACTGACTCTCTGGTTTGCTCTTGATCTCCAAACGTGCCCGTTTCTGCCGGATTCCGCCTTGACTGAGTGGTCAAGCTCCCAGCGCCCTTGTTGGTTTTACGTTCTGCGAATAGTAAATACCCTGACACTGCAAGATGCGTGTGTGGCCATATGAGCAGGCGACACTTAACCTGGTTTCCCAGCACCTAGTCTGCACAGTACTGACAGCGTGTTTTGAGAAGTTTTGGTGTGGCGGTGTAATCAGTAAAAGTCTTCGACGTTTCACTGATTATTTGCGGACTTGCAGAAATCTGTTTAAAGAGCTAAGATATAAAAGGAAGTAACTCCCACCCCTTAAACGAGACGTGTTTTTGAAACGCCTGACACGGAAGTATAGAGATTGCACTGTGAAGTCTTCGGCAGCAGGTAAAGGTCAGAGTGTGATGTCTGGCTAACTCCCATGCGCTGTGTATTTTTAACTGCAGAAGTGTCCAGGCCGATGATAGCCAATCCTGAATACAGAAACAGTTCTTGGCTTTCTGCAAATTAATTAGATGTTTAACCACAGTGCCAGCTCCCTGGAAAGTGCCACTCCCTGCGTGCACGTTGAATCAGCGAAATGTATTGCTAAGTCAAGATAAAGGGACAGAATTTATACATCCCAGAAAGCAAATGAAGCAGAATAGTACTGGAGCCAATGTTTATGCACTTTTACAAACACTTACAGATTTACGTGCCACAAGCAAGCACCTCGTAACTCAACCACAGTTTCAGTTTCTGTCTATTTACAGAGGCACAGTGAATTCCCAGCTAATACGCATCATCGGCGCACAGCTAAAAGCATTTAATATATATTTCTGCAAGTGGCTACTAACTTTTAAAATTTTACTCATGGGACTTTATTGCCCGTTTTTAGTTGCCCTTTAGAAGGTGGTGGTGAGCTTCCTTCTGGAACTGCTGCAATCTACATGGTGTAAGTAGGTCCAAAATGCCTTTGGGGAGGAATTCCAGGATCTAGACCCAGTGACGCTGAAGGAATGGAGATATAGTTTGAGGTCAGGATGGTGAGTGGTTTGGAGGGGAATTTGGAGGTGGTGGCATCCCCATGTATCTGTTATATTTGTCCGTCTAGATGGGAGTGATCCTGTGTTTGGAAGGTGCTGTTTTAAGGAACTTCAGTGAATTTCTGCAGTGCATCTTGTAGAAAATTCATACAGTACAGTTGCTACTGAGCATTGGTGGTGGAGGGAGTGGATGCGGTACCAATCAAACGGGCTGCTTTGTCCCGGATGGTGTCAAGCTGAGTGTTGGAGCTGCATCCATTCAGGCAAATGGGGAGTATTGCATCGCACTCTTGACTTGTGCTTTGTAGATGATGAACAGGCTTTGGGATTCAGGAGGTTAGTTACTTGCTGCAGTATTCTTAGCCTCTGACCTACACTTGTTGTCACTGTTTATATGACAAGTCCAATTGAGTTTTTGGCCTGTCACAACTCGATGTTGACAGTGGGGGATTCGTTGATACTAACACCATTGAATGTCAAGGAGTGGTGACGGTCTGTCTTTGGAGATGGTAATTGCCTGGCATTTGTCTGATGTGAATGTCACTTGCCATTTGTCAGCCCAAACCTGGACATTGTCCAGATCTTGTTGCGTTCGAACGCAAGCTGCTTCAGAACTGAAGAGTCATGAGTAGTGCTGAACATCCCAACTTCTGAGCTAATGATAGAGGGAAGGTAATTGAGGAAGAAGCTGAAGATGGTTGGGCCTAGGACACTTCCCTGAGGCACTCCTGCAGAGATGTCCTGGAGCTTAGGTGACTGACTTCAACAATTACAATCATTTTCCTATGTGCCAGATATGACTCCAACCAACAGAGAATTTGCCCTCGATACACATTGATTCCAGTTTTGCTAGGGCTCCTTGCTTCCACACTCAGTTGAAATTAGCCTTGATGTAAAGGGCTGTCACTCTCACCTCACCTCTACAGTTCAGATATTTTGTCCATATTTGGGTCAAGGCTGTAATGAGTGGAACCCGAACTGGGCATCACTGAGCAGATGTAGCTTGTTAGCACTGCTGATACCTTCCATCACTTTACTGATGATTGAGAATAAACTGATGGGATGGTAATTGACCAGGTTGGATTTGTCTTGCTTTTTGTGCACAGGACATAGCTGGGAAGTCTTCCACATTGTTGGGTAAATGCCAGTGTTGTAACTATACTACAACAGCTAAGCTAGTGGAGTGGCAAGTTCTGGAACACCATTCTTTAGTACAGTTGCTGGAATGTTATTAGGTCCCACAGCCCTTTCTGTATCCAGTGCCTTCAACTGTTCTTGATATTACATGGATTGAATCAAATTGACTGAAAACTGCTATCTGTAATGCTGGGGACCACTGGAGGAGACTGAGATGGATTATCCACTTGACTATTTTGGCTGAAGATTGCTTCAAGTGCTTCAGCCATACCTTTTGCACGAACGTGTTAGGCTGTTCCAACATTGAGGATGGGATATTTGTGGAATCAACTCTTGTTTAATTGTCAATTCATGGTTGGATGTGGCAGGACTGCAGAGCTTAGATCTGACTCATTGGTTGTGGGACTCTTAGCCCTATCTATCACTTTCTGCTAATGCTTCTTAGCACGCAAGTTTGGTTATCCTTTTTGGTAGCTTCAGTAGGTTGACATCTCATAGACAAATTTTGCTTTTGAGTTTTAAAAGAAGGTATGAATCACAACCAATTTAGATTGAATTACTTATGGATGATGCCATCTTGATGAAAATGAATGGAATTAAGAGATTATTCCTCTGACCAATGTTATTATACAGTGAGGTAGGTCGTCGTCATGTTGATGTTTGTGGGAACTTCCAGTATGCAACTCCATGCTACTACTCTTTTGATAAGAGCATGGCTGAAGTGAGAATCACTATTTTTGGAGAATGCTGCGCAATCCTGAATTCCATCCTCTGTAGTGGAGAATCTTGGTCCACCATTTATGTGCCCATGTACCATGACAGGAGTACTTCTGTAGAAGAGCACTGATGTTTAGTCCTTGACGTTTCAAGATTTTTCCAAATGTTAAACAAATTGAATGTATTTGTCAACCTCATTATCATTTCCTGTTCCAATGCACACATTTCTCTTTCCCATAAGTCAATTTTAGGCAACAATGAATGATTCCAGCAACTTATTCCCAGACATCCGTCACAAGTTTACTGTTAGATGTTGGAAGGATACAACAGTAGCCCTGGTGAATCATCAGTGTCCCTTTGCTTGACTCTGGAGAAACAGCTGATGTGCATTTGTCACTTCTTCCTGAAATCATTTCTGATATTCAGAGCTCATTATGTGGAAAGTTAGTACATAAACATTGTACCCTACTATAATGTGACAGTACTGTCTGCAGCATTTGTGAGATGTATTAATATGAGCCCAAACATCACATTATTAATCTTGTTCTGTGTTTGTTTCTTATCGAGTATTTTCTTAACACTGATCAGTGCCTAATGCATACTCTGTGTTGCCAAACTATTTCAGTGTAGATGTACTACATTAATTTTCTTCAGTGTTTTCTCATTGAAATTTGCAGAGGTCACGATTGCATCATCAATAAGTGAATCAACATAGCTTATGTAATTCGTATCTTCAACTGAAGAGCAAAATGCATATGTAAATGATTATGTACAAAGTGTAGGGATGATACAAAGGCAGTCTCTACAATTTTAAAATAATTTCTAAACTAGAAATTGACCTTCTAGAATGGTGGAGAGGAAGGTTCTGTCTCTTTAAGAAGAAGTCGGTTCCCAGATGAGACCTGTTGATAGAAAATTGGAACTGAGTTAATCCAAAAGCAAAGAAGAGAATCACTAGTCAGTTAGTTTGGCTCACTGATGTCACTGTGAGGGTTAGATCTGTTGCTGTTTGGATTCTTCTGATTTGACTGTACGTAACCATGATTATTGATGAGCTGAATGATGTTAGCTGGTTAAACTCCAGCGACAGTTGTGTGCATCCTTAGATGGATGGAACATTCCTTATGTAACTGGAAAATTATAAATGCTAGTCCCAAGGACATTTCAGTAGATTTTCCTTGAGACAGTTGAGCAAAAGGTTAGTTTTTCTCTTGCTGTGACCAAATAAAGTTACAAATTAAATAGCTGATCAACATGGTCTTTTTTTTTTGGCTTTCCAAGTGAAACATAAATATACATTCATACCCCATAAAGATACAATTATAATGGGACAAAATTCAAATCAGGTTCCTTAACAATGTGAGATACATTATCAGTTATAATGAAATAACTATGCGACTAGTGCAATTACGGATCAGATAATCCTATTGTACAATGTAGTCATAAATGCTATTATTGGAAATTTTTTAATGGGACGCTTCTCTTGAGTGCGAGCGCTGTTCAGTAAATGAAACACTCATTGTTCCGTTACAACAGTGATTTGAACAGTGCTAAACATAAATTTTGCAGTCCAATGGGTGATTGCTAATGCTGAGCTTTATATTCCCTCGAGCTTAAATCTTCCATTGGTGTGTGTAAAATGCTACTGAGCCTGAGTACATGTCTTGTTGGTGTACTTATGTTGCGGCCCACAGGAACAGTTATACTTATGTTATAATAGATCCTACCGTTTCTAAACATAACAAAGGCAGTGCAACTGTCAAACAATAATTACTGAAATATAATGACTTTCAGTGTTGAAGAAAACCTGTGCAGGTAATCAATTTGAAATGGAATGTCTCTAGAGAAAGCTGTTTAGTGCCAAATTGTATTGGTTCACTTCCTGTACAAATTCAAATTAAGCATCTGGTTGAGGACATGATGAGAGATCAGATAAGTATAAGTTGAAATGTTCAGTGGTTACATGGGGCACAAACAATCCTGTGATACTTGGTTCAGGGGTTGCAGAATATTGTCTTTGGAGGGGAGCCAGCTAGTGTTGAATAGTGGAGTTGTATGAATGTTTGCAGTTTTACTTGATTACTTTGGGGAATTGGAGAGTCGTTATGTAGAACCTTTCCTCAGAACATTAACTGGGTAGAACGTATGATTGAGATTGGACGTGACCTGGCTTGATTTGATCTTTTTCTATATAATGTTCTAAATTTTGTTTTGTAGCTATCTTAACCATCATATAGTTATGTGTTTTGTTTCGAAACTCCTATAAGGCTAGTTAACTTGTTACTAAGGGATAGATGTTAAGCACTGCAGAGTGTGAGCTGTTGAGTAGCGGAGCTAAGTTTTTTTTTGCCTGCAATTTCCTATGTGGTGCACTCCTAATCACTTGGCTGCTATAAATAACTAGGTGGCCCACTGCAAAGTTATCACTTTGTTACTGGTTATATCTTTTCCATTAATAGCTGACATGACTGGTATTGACCAGTATAAAAGAAAGATTGTGCATTCTTTCAATTTGGAAATGGTGTGCATCCCAGGAAGGATAGCTTAAGTACAAAAAAAAACAAATATTATGTCATACTGAAGAAGGGTTTTATAATAAAAACGTTTGAGGGAAATATATATAATTTCCATTTGCATCTATAAATGTTAATCACAAGTTTAATGTTTTGGGTGTAGACTCCCACTGAAAACTGAGTTCTTAAATTAAATTGAGTCAAACAAGAGGGTGGGGGATGGTGGTGGAAAGGCAGGGAAGAGAGATGATGGGTGAAATGCCTAAGTAGAATTTTCTGAAAAGCTGGAACAAGGTGAAATCTGTTGGTTGAAGATTTATCATGGTGGATAGTTGAAAGATGTGGAAAGAGCAAATGCTTGTGAAATATGATTTAAAAACCATGGGAGCTAAAGTTGGTGAAATGAAAGAAAAATAACTTCATTGCAAGACTTCTGAAGTCAAGTGGAAGCTTACTACAAATATAAAGCAGACTTGCAAACAGACAAAATAGGGAATGTCAGGCAACATCCTGAATGTTGCCCATCCCTACTGCCAGGATATGTATTTATTAAGTATGCACACCCTCAGTGCCAACCAGCTTCGTGCTATTGTCATGATTCCCACTGCTTGTAATACCGGGCAAGTCAGATCTTGGACTGAAACCTGGTTTGATAGTTCACAAGTTTTATTTTTGGCATTGGATTACTCTGGTGGTCAATCACTGAATATGTTCAGAATCTTAGTGGATAGTTAAAAGACCATGTTCTTTTAATTCGAGGACATAAGTTTTTACACCAAAAAGGGGAAAAGAAGCAAAGATATATCTTAACATAAACAGCAAAAATAAAGAAAATGAACACTCTTCCCAGCAATTTTCTTTACAGCCACTCAGTTCTAGAAAAGTATCACTCCTTTCTTAACTCATTAATTTCTGACTTAATTAACTCTTTCTAGAAAAAGTAAATTTGCAGATAACTCCAAAATTGGTTGTATAGTGGACAGTGAAGAAGGTTATCTAAGAGTGCAGTGGGATCTTGATAAACTGGGCCAGAGGGCCAAGGAATGGCAGATCATTTTAAATGAATAGACCTGTGGCAATATTTAATTCAGATAAATGCGAGGCATTGCACTTTGGTAAAATAAACCAGGGCTGGGCTCGTGCACTTGGCGGTTGATCCCTGGGGAGTGTTGTTGAACAGAGAGATGTAGGGGTGTTGGTACACAGTTCCTTGAAAGTGGCATCACTGGTAGACAGGATGGTGGTGAAGGCGTTTGGCATGCTTGCTTTCATCAGCCAGAGCATTGGGTACTGGAGTTGAGATATCATGTTATGGCTGTACAAGACAGTGGCGAGGCCACGTTTGGAGCACTATACAATTTTGATCACTTGGGTCAGACTGAAAAGTTTTTTTTTAAACCCACTCTCGGGTCTCCAATAAACGCTATTTCAACAGATGGTTAATTGCTTTGGGTTAGGTGTCTGAATCTAACAATCTAAGAAATTGAATTCCACCCTATCCTGAAAACATTGATCACCACGGCACAAAAGCCAGCACCTCTGACATTGTTATTCAGAATTTCATTTATTTATGATATAAAGCTTTGCAAGTACTTGATAATAGTTATACCTTGCAGGTATGAATTATACCTTTTCTTGGATGTAATGGGCATGGTGCATCCACGACAGCATGATCAAATCTAAGATCTTTTTGTGTTTCACAGTCAAACATGCAACATATTCCGAGATGAGTTATAATTTCCAAGTTTCTTTTGTGCTTCATTTTATGCCAAGCGACTATGGTAGGGTCTAGGCTCGAAATGTCAGCCTTCCTGCTCCTCTGATGCTGCTTGGCCTGCTGTGTTCCTCCAGCTCTACACCTTGTTATCTTGGATTCTCCAGCTTCTGCAGTTCCCATTACCTCTGACAATGGTACAGTTGTTTACATAGCAGCATAGTCTGTTCTGGTAATTCCCTGATACATCTTGTGTACGCACAGCAGTTTTGTCAACCGAAATTGGGAAATTCTGACAGCAAAAGTGAAATTGAAGCAGAGCTCGTGGACTTGTTTGTAAAAGCAGGCGTGTGCAAAATAATTCTCCTGCTGACTTTATGTTGGCGATTTTGTTATTCAGAATTGCCTAACTATTTTTAAATGGCTGTAAAGTATTCTCTTTTTGTTCATTGTAATTTGGTCATGTGGGTGATGGAAGTCATGTGAACAGGCAATTAAAGTTTCGGCGGCACTTTTTGACGAAGTGAGAGTAGCTTCAGCAAAATTTGAACCATTGTTGGTCTTTGTGATCAAGTTCCATTTTTAGCTGCATCACGAACTCAAGGAAGAAAAATTGTAATGCAAAGTAAAGCGAAAAACTTATTTCATTGATAGAAATGAGTTTTTTTTGTTCTGGATATTAAGGTTTTTTAAAAAAGATGCTATTTGCAAACTTTTTCTGCTGCACCAGTGACTGAACATCAAGTTTCTCTTCCAGTGGGATATACTTATCAATCAGTATGGTTGGTTATCAGCAGGAGAGGTGTTAGTCATTCTTCGTGCTGATGTGTGGTGTCAGTGGGAGTGTGCTTTCTGAAATGCATTGTTGTGGGTGCACCATTTATTGCTGTAGACTTTTGCAACTCTACTATGCATGTCCTGCCTATAATTATTAAGAAAGTGGAACAATGTAATATCTTACCATCTCCAATGTGACCTTTACAAAGTGCCAATTTTGTTCACAATATGCCTTAGTTGGGTTGTCAGAAACTTAGTATTTACTACGAATCTGAAAATAAAATCTTAAAATTGGCACAGCTGAAAACATGGGATAAGTGACTAGCCATGAGAGTCAGCATTCATATAGTGAATGGCAATACTTGTATATATTTTTTGGCTTTCTGTGCTTAATGTAATTGAAGGTGAGTAATTTTGTTTCACCTTGGTTTAAAAAAAACTTTGACAGCAGTTATTCTATGTGGCTATAATCTCATCTGGATCTTTCCAAGCTACAAATAAGTGTGATCGTAAGAATATAAGTGCAGGAGTAGATCATATGGCACTTAATGCTTGCTCCACCATTCGGTAAGATCACAGTTGATCTTCTGCCTTAATCCTGCTTTGCCCCATATTGCTTAACTTCTGTTTGTTTGAAAAGTTGTTAATGTCTGTAATGGTGCCAGACCTCCCAATGTTGGAGGAATGTTGATTTACTAGAAAACAACCATTGTATGAATGAAAAATACATCTTCAGATCTAATTTTTTTTTTCAGAAGGAAAATGCCGAAATCGGAAGTGAAAACGTCTCTCCTGGACAACATGATAGGGGTGGGGGACAGTGTGCTTTTAGAACCTCTTACTGAAGACACATTCTTAGAAAATCTCAAAAATCGCTTTGACCATAGTGAAATATATGTAAGTACTATTAAAATATATTCAGTAGAGAATAACCGTCTGCCTTACAAATGTCTAAATAAAATTTGTCTCCTAAACTGTCCTGGTGAAAGCAAAAGTCTTGGACTGTCCTGGAAATTTCCACTTCACAGAATGTTTTTAATGATCTCTTTGGTTTATGGCTCAGTATAATCATGTTTAGCTTAAAATTGACGAATGAGGTGCAAGTTGTTCATGTTTACAATTTGACCTTTAATGAGAAACTTAGTTTTGGATCTTGGTTTTGGTCAATGAGTTGTTGGTGTTGGTTTTGACTCAATGCTAGGAGGCACTTTGCTGTGAGATTCCAACAAGTACAAAAATCACACCAACCCTTCTGTCATGGAAGGTAGAATTTCTGGTTAAGAACAGTCTGAGTGTATTACACCGAGACACTAAACAGGGAAGTGGACCTGGTTATCTTCAGTTCGCCTTAATAATAAAAGCTGGAGGCTGTTATTTCAATCTTAGCTTTTGAATATCAGCACTTGGTTCACTTGACATAGAGAATACTCGACATTGTAACTGTCCTAAAGTTACTGAACTCAACAAAATACAATCATTGGATTAATGCTACTTTCTCTAGCTGATCCATTTTTGTTGGTAGAGGCTTCAGTTATCAAAAATGCTTCAGTCAAGGAATTACTTTTGATTTCAGCACTATTTAGTTTATTGGCTCTAATTAGCATTTGGGGAAAAAAAAACTCCACTAACACCAATGGATGATGTTTGGTGAGGATTTAATGTTGGCCAAAAAACTAAGAATTTCCTACTTCTCGAATGAAAATATGTTATGGAATTTTAATACACCAATCTGAATAAACCAACAGGGATTCAGTTTAATGTCTCTCCTAAAAACACAATGCAATACTCAATAAAACATCGAAATACCAGCTTGCATTGGTTGTTATTACTTTGGGAACAGCTAGCTGCTTCACTGTGTACATTATGATCTGAGATTGAATCATGGTAACAGGATCCTAAATGCATTCACACTAAATCTAGTCTTAGTGCATCTAGTTGACTTCCAATGGAAAATACTTGAAGCTGGGAGAGCGCTTAAATAAAAATGGATAAACATTGTCAAAAATAAAATTGTCCTTTACTGTGCATTATGGTTACCATAGTCCAAGGTGAGTCTCTTCCAAATTCTTTCTTCTAACTGCTCCACCTGGGCAGAAAATGTATCACCAAATGGACTTGCACAAATGTTATTTTGTAATTGTGGGGCCGAAAATATTAGATGCAGACTTTCTTTTCCAAAGCAGGAATTGCATTTCCTGAGGCCTCTTGAATGGAGCTCACTCTCTCTTTGTCATTGAGTGTTCGGAACTGATTATACTTGGGACTGCTGCCTCTGAATGCAGAGTGGAGACAGGACGCCAAGACCTGCAGTTTTCACTGAGACATTGTTCCAGTGCTGTACGTAACTGTAAGGATGATAGACCTCCTCATCCTTGTTACCTGTGTATCCAACATGCATAAAACTGAGAAGTCTTTGAAATGTTCATGAAGCTATCAAAATAAATAAGCAACCATTCAAACGCTCCATGGGAGGGGGGGGGGGGGTGAGGGGAATGTTTTAATGTTATTAAGTACTCATAATATTGTCAACATAAATAGCATTCAAAAACCATTTCAAAGAAATACTGGCCTCCTTAACAGATCAAAAAAACTCAGTTAAACAAAGCTCAAAATCCCTTAACAGCTGCACAAACAACCCCCAGAGAGCAAAATCCACAAGTAGAAATTTGAACTAATCAAGCATTTGTAACGAGATTCCATTGGATAACAGTTAATAAGGATTCTAAGGTTGAATGCATTAAAACAGGTTGAACAGATATATGTTGGATTGCTTCAGGCTGAACAGATGGTTGATCTGTCAATCAAAGACAGCAATCATCTGAAACAATTAACAATCAGATCAAGTTTCCCCAAATGTTTCAATGTAATCAGCTCTAAGGACTTTGTTTATACAGCTGAGAGATGGAATTCCCCAGTGAATGCTTGGCTGAACCATATCTCCTATTAATAGGGTCATCTCTGCAGGAATTGTTTACACTGCTGTCAATAGGTCTTTTAGCTTTGTTCAGTTGTTTCACAAACTGCTGAGAGAATCATGTTTCTTTAAGGTGCTCTTGAATGCCAATTCTTTACACTGGTTTTGAGCCCTTAATTGAGCTAAATTAATCAACTGGAGTGTCAAAGAACTCTAAAATCTACAGCAATATTTATCACCCTGTCAGCAATATTCATCACTCCCTCCCCCTTGATGTCTCAGAGCATTTTGTGTGCTGAGAAGTGTGTGGAAGAAGGGATGAACATGCAGGACAGCATGGAAGAGGAGGAACATTGAGTAAGGTCACGTTGAACATTGTTGAATGTGAGGAAAGATTAGTACTCTTAAGGTGAAACTGTACAAGGTTGACAGCTCCATTTAATCAGTGAACTGTAGGCACACTTTTTTGCTTACACTTTATAAGGAAGTGACCCTGCTGGGGTTATGTCTGAAAATTTACCTCCCAACCATTTATCCCTCATGCAACTCTGTGGAATTAACATCAGAAGATGCACAGGCTCTAGTGTAAAATGGTAAATGGGCAATTTAAGCCCCAGTCAGCATTGGATGCGCCTTCATAAATAACTGTCTTCCCATTTTGATGACCTAAATATGAAGCTAATTTGTTGAATCAAACACTATCTTCTGTGCAATTTTTACCTTAGGTTATATTTTTGATGTATGTTCTACTCTCAATTCTGAGGAAGGGCACTGGGCCCGAAACTTTAATTCTGATTTCTCTTCACAGATGCTGCCAAACCTACTGGGCCTTTCCAGCAATTTCTGATATCCAGCATTCCCAGTTCTTTTGGGCTTTAATTTGAAGTCCAGCTGAATTTCAAATCTGAAATTGTGCTGATTTATAAATGGATTTTGTTTTGTAGAGCTCAATTGAAACTTGCGCCACATAGCAAGGAATTTTGGAAAGTACTTCCCGATTATTAAGAAGCTGTTGTTTAGAGATCCCAACTCCTTGCCATCAGACAAAGTAAAGTGGCTTTATGAAGAGGGAAGAAATGATATCCACACTCACTCAGAAGGAAAATAATAATTTTATATGTGTAACATTTGTAACTCGGAATTTATCATAAAGTTTGCTTTTATGTGCTTTCAAAAGTGACTTGTTTTTGTTTTCATCAGTGGCTTTACATCACAGAATCTGTGCCAAATCCATATCCTCAGAACATAGGAGCAGGAATAGGACTTCTAGCCTGTCGTTCTGACATTCAGTTAAAGCTGATCTGTGATCTAATTCCTTATGACACTTCCTTGTCTCATTTCTCTTTGGTAACAATAATATATCTATCTTAGATCAATTCTTGAGAGTAAATGTAGTATCAGTTGTTGTTTGGGAAAGAGAACTTGTGGCATCCTTTGTATGTATCAGCATTTGCTTCTGACAGGTCTGGATCTATGTTTTAGTTATGCCTGCCGCCGAGTTTCCCCTACTGGCCGAAATAATAGTTTCCCTGTATCAACCCCAAGTGCTCACCTATAAAACTCGAAAATGTCAAACAAGTTGCTGATTAAGCTTCTGAATTTCGGGATGGAACGCTAGGTTATGTAACTCTGCTTGTGATTTCATTCTTAGAGTCTAGGTCATTCTGTTAACTGTATGCTACAGTTCCATCAAGGTCAATACTTCCTGTGGTGTGGTGTCCAGATTCTAGTAATATACCCTGTGGTCTAATCACGAACAATGATGTGTTCTTGTATTCTAGTCCTCCTGAAATAAAATCTAATGTTTTGCTCACCTTTTTGATGATGATCTGTACCTATTCTTGACACACTAATGTTACTGGATTCTGAAGTCTCTTTGGACCCCTACTGTTTTCCCAAATGTCTTCTAGGAAAAAGAAACTGGGCTCATACGGCATTCCTGTGAAAGCTACACAACTGAAATGTCAGTAATCTGACCTGCTTGTTTTCAGCAGTATAGTTAGTATCTTCATTTTTGTAATGTTTTCTGTTTTTGTTTCATTTTGCATCTCCACTTGGTGCAATTTTTCCTTGTTTTGTTGGATTATAGAGCAATGATGTGATGGACTTCAGATTTAGAAAACTGTCATTCTGTTGTGCAGTTAGATAGGGCTATAGCAAAATATAAAATACCAGAACTGCCAAACTACAGAATAGAATGGTAGTGATAACAAAGTGTGAAGCTGGATGAACACAGCAGGCCAAGCAGCTTCTCGGGACCACAAAAGCTGACGTTTCCGGCCTAGAGCCTTCATCAGAGGAGCTCTCTGAAGGGTCTAGGCCTGAAACATGAGCTTTTGTGCTCCTGAGATGCTGCTTGGCCTGCTGTGTTCATCCAGCTTCACACTTTGTTATTTTGGATTCTCCAGCATCTGCAGTTCCCATTATCACTGATAGAATGGCAGTGCTATTTAATAGCAGTGGCTAGGATCTGTATTCTCTACAATTGCATGCAGCTATGAGTCAGTGAATATTCCTCCTCCTCCTCGGGCCTACTGTGCTCCTCCAGTTCCACACTGTGACTCCAGCATCGGCAGTTCTTACTTTCTGTTTGCTGATTTGGGATCTGCGTATGAATAGTGGTGAATAGTGATAATTGCAATAGATAAAGCAGCTCTGAACAGCAGACCTAGTGAGGTGCAAAATATTCTGCTTAGCATGATTGATGCAGCTCATGGTATGCAAGGTTAAACTAGTAAATGGTCAGGTCATTTAAGCTGTTAAGTTGTGGATCAAAGCAAAAGTTGTTATCTTACAGTGAAGAATTAAAACAAAAAATGCTGCAAATGACATGTCAGTCAAGAATTAGTATGGCATTTTCTCTTTGTAAATTATGCCTGACCTTTTATGTTTCTAACATTTTTCTGCCTTTGGTTTGAGATTGCCAAAACTTTTTGTTTTGTTTGCATGTTCTTTTTAGCAGCACAATTTCATAATTGACAGCTGTATGATCCATTTGTTGGATTGGTAGATTTGTCAATCTTTATAAACTGAAATATTCATGCATTTTTGGTGAGATCAAGGTTAAAGTTTAACAGAAACATTGAAGTGGACAAGATGTTTGTTTTATAAGATTATCCTGACAGAGGCTTTAAAATTGGATAAAACATGTGTTGATATCTAGTTGTATGTTTTTCATTCATGCAATGTGAATGTTGCTGGCTAGATTAGCATTTACTGTCCATTCCTAGGTAGAGGTGAGCTGCTGCCTTGAATCTTTGCAATCTGTGTGGTGTAGCTACAGTCACAGTAATGTTTGAGATGGAGTCCTGGGATTTTGACCAATGGTAGTGAAGGATCTACAAGGCTGCAAGGCCCTGAGATGTAGGAACAGAAGTAGGCTTTAAGCTCATCAAATCTGCTTTACCATTCGATGAGATCATGGTTGCTGTGATAATCCTCAACTGTACTTTCCTCCCTTTTGCTTCTGATTAAATATATTCAGGGCTGAAATACAGATTTTGAATGACCCAACTTTGACAGCTCTCTGTGGCAAAGAATTCCACAGGTTCACTATCCTTTGAGAGAAGAAATTACTCCTTATGTCTCTCCTAATTATGTGATCCCTTTTTATTCTGAGGTTATGCCGTCTGGTCCTAGACCTTTCCATAAGCAGAAACAACCTTTCTGCACTGTTTCAAGCTCCCTAAGAATCTTGTATGTTTCAGTAAGTTTGCCTCTTTTAAAGTCCAATGAGTACATGCCCAGTTTTCTCCACTAAATGTCATTAAAGGAGGTTTCTCCATAGCTGAGATCAGCCGAGTGAACAGAAAGTGGCAGTGTATCTCTACTTGTCTAAACGGCCCAAACTGCTAACAGTAATCCATGTAGGGTCTGACTAGTGCGTTGTACAGTTTTAGCAAAACCTCCTTTTATAGTCTATTCTATTTGAAACAAAGGCTAACATTCTACCTACCCACCCTATTAACCACTAAACTCAAATGCTGGATTTTTGTTTCTTGAATGCATTTCCCAACCTTAGCCCTTCTGTCCTGAAGCTTTCTGTAGTCTTTCTGCATTTAGATAACATTAAGCTCCATTATTTTTCCTGCCCAAGTGTGTGACTACTCATTTTCCCACATTATATTCCATCTGACAAGTTTTTGCTCACTCGCTTAACCTGTCTGTATTCCTGTGCAGATTTTGTGTATCGTTCTCACTACTTATGAGTCGCTAGGCCTTTCTCAATTTTCTTTAGACTTGCTGAAAATTTCCTTTACATGTAGCTCAGCTCAGATCTTTTGAACTTTATATGTAGCCTATTTAAAAAGTAAAGCAACAAGACTTTAGGCTAAATGCCATAACTACCATACATTTTTGCGCCATAATGTCATTGTCAACTACAGCAAATCCAAACTGTTCAGGCATAATATTGGTTCAGATTCTTGCTAAACTTGAATTGTGCAAATAATTACAGTTATGACTAACTGTGAGTATATTCTTTACCTTGCATTTCTAATGTCACACCCCAAACACCTTTCTCACTAAATTCCATTCCCAAGTCCAACCCATTCGTGTTTGGTTTTGAAACAGCATTTATTATCTTTTCTTTTGTATTTCCTCACTTTGGCTCCTGATATGCATCATTCTCATTTTGATTTCCTCTAAGTTCACTATTCATGTTTTGTTCAGTATTCTTAACTTGCTTGTCCTTATTGTCTTTAATATTTTATAGCATTGCATTGTATTAGAGTATTCCAGTATTGCCTGATACTCAACTGGTTTAGAATCTGATGTATGCCTCACACTTACAATTTCATCTGCTTCTTGATCCAAAAGTTGTAAAGACAATGCATTCAAATATACAAATGTGGCACTGAAGAAGTGCTGCATGATCTGATATTATAGTGACATTCTGTTTGGCTGATCTCCTAGTAGATGCTAATGATAATGATACACTGCTCAAACAAGAGCAGAAAATTTTCTTAATGTAATTCATTAATTAGTACTAAAATGTGTTAATTGAGCTCGTACCTTTGCTGTTTGCTCTGCATCAGTTGCTATATTTTAAAAATTGAGCAAAGTGTTTAATATGATGTGACGTATAATTGCAGGTATTATTGTTAATTTTAATGTCCCAATTCCTGTCTTTGCCTCAGCTCTCACTATCTTTGTAGCCTTCTCCTAAACCTACAAAACATTTGAGATTTCTCTACTCCTCCAACTTTGACCACATGGACTTCCCTGATTTTAATCACTCTACCGTTTGAAAGTGCCCTTGGTTCTAAAACCGTAATTTTCTCAGTCTCTGCCTCTCTCCACCTTACGCTTTTTTTCTCTTTTTTTTAAGATACTTCATAAAACCTATCTTACTGATCAAACTTTGTCATCTGGCTTCTTGTTCTGTGCCTTGGTATCAAAACTGATCATTTCTGTTAAGCATCTTGGGTTTGTTGACTAGGTAAAGCACCGTATAAATTGGAATTATTATTAGTTCAATGTCTTTGACAGAGAAGGCAATCTCAGATTTAGTTGGGGGGAGAATTCTTTTGCAAATCTGCCTCAAAAAAAAGCTCTGCAAGCAATCAACAATAACTTGATAACAAACATTGTTTATAATGCACACTGTTTAAGCTTTCACATTTTCTAACTCCACTTCATAACAAGGACTTTTGTGAACAATACCTACTCAGCTACAGTCTCCAAATGGGCATCTGGTCCTTGTCCTCTGTAGTCTCAAAAGAAATTTAGCACAATGTTAAAGTAGAGTTATGATCTTTGGACAATTAGTTATTGATTTTTTTTTAGCATATTTGAATAGGGAAACCTATGGGTTACAAAAACAGGGATAGAGAAGGAAAACACGTATTTCAGTCAAATGGGAGTTGGGCCAAGTGTCCTGATGCTGTTGTGACCCTGACCATGTTTGTTCAGCAATCTTGGAAGTGATTACAGGTTGGCACTGGGGGCCCAATTGTTGCAGCGTACAAAGGTACATAGAGCAAAAGGTACATTACAGTAGTAACCAATGTACATTAAAGTGAATATTTTAAAAGGATCAGGGTTAATGTAATTGCTGCTTGTCATGCAGTGACGTTGAGGATGTGAGTGTGGTTGAAAATTGGATAAGGGAAAGAGTGTCATCAAATGGGATGTCCTAGGTTACCTTCATTCATAATTGTTTATGAACATAACATGAGTAGGCCATTCAACCTACTGAGCCAACTCTGCTGTTTACTATGATCGTGGCTGATTGAACACTTCAATAGCTTTTAGCCATGCTATCTCTTTATCCTCCTGATAATCAAAATATATCAACCTCCACTTTAAACATGCTCAAAGATTGAGTTCCCATGACCCTCTGGAGTAGAGAATTCTAAAGATTCTCAATCCTCTGAGTAAATCATTTCTTCTCATCTTGGTCCTAATAGGCAACACCCTTCTTTGTAAATTGTACTTCTTTGGTTCTAGACTCTCCAACCAGGAAACACCTTACCTGCATCAACCCTGTCTATCCCTTTTAAGCGCTTCGTAGGTTTCAATGAGAGCATCTCTAATTTTGCAAAGCTGTAGGGAATGCAGGCCCAGATTGTCCAGTCTCACTTCACCAAATACTCCCATCATTCCAGAAACTAAGTTAGTGAGTCTTCGTTATGTTCCCTTTTACAGCAAAAAATCCTTCCTGAAATAAGGAGTCCAAGCTGCACACTGTACTCCGGGCACAGTCCAACGAAGCTTCTATACAGTTGAAGCAAGACTTCAGTACTCCTCTACTCGACTCCTCTGTGATTAAAAGCTACCATTCCATTATCCTACCTAATAGCTTGCTCCAGCTGTATGTTTGCTTTCAGTGACTTCTAAACAAGGACAACCCAAGTCCCTTTGCATATATACACTTTCCAACCTCTCACCATTTTAAAAAAAAATACTCTGCACATGTTTTCTTAGTACCAAAGTGTATAACCTTTATTTTCCCCACATACTCCATTTGGCGTGTTCTTTCCCAAGCACTAAGCCTGTCCAAATCCTCCTGAAAAGTTTCATATCTTCCCCACAATGCACAGTCCAGCTTAGCTTTGTTATCTTATGCAAGTTTGGAAATATTACTTTTGGGCGCTGTGTCCAAATCATTTATTTAAATAAAGCAAAATGTTGGGATCAAAGTATTAATCTTTGCAGTTACCACGAGTCACATCATGCCAATATGAGAATAGACCCATTTATTTCCAGTCTTGGTTTTTCGTCTGTTAACCAATCCTTGATCCACACCGGATTGACATACGAAGTACAGAGGTGTAGTTGGTGTTGTGTAAGGAATTGAAAAGGTTAATGCTGAAGAGAGGCTTGGACAATATTTGCTGTGGTGTGGTCTTGTAGGTGGGTGGAGGCAGAACAGCTTAGCATCTTAAAGCATTAAGACCTACCAACTGGATCACATTCCATAATCTGTGTAATGATGTTTTTCATATGGTGTAAGGTGTATGTAGTTTTTGTCATGCAATAGACTATATCTAGTTTAAGATGAGCTAATTGTTATCTAACAAACAGGTCCTATAGATACTCAGCAAGAAAGTGGATGGCAGCAAATCCAGCAGATTGCTCACCAAGTTTAGTGATCTATGGTGAGGCCTTGGCTTATAATATGGTAGCAGTTAGTGCTAAGTCCATTTAGCTCTTTCCCCCCCCCCAAAAAAAAAACCGGCAGCAGTGCAGGTCCAAAGACGGCTGCTCATGTAGGCAGCCAGCAAGAGAAATAGTTGAACATTCAGTGGTCTGACAGATGAAAACCTTTTTGTGGCAAGATTCAACAAGGCAGAATCTGCGATCATTGGTTAGAATATGTTTCAGATGTGATGACAGAACATAAGACCATAGCAAATAAGAATAGGAGTGGGCCATTGAGCCCCTCAAGCCTGCTCTACCATGGAATAAAATCACAGCCGATTCAACATTTTTCACAAACGGTTCCCTGCATTCCCTCTAATATTTGATTTTTCCCACCACTCATCAAGAATCCATGTATCTCAACCTTAAATATAGACAAGGACTCTGTCCCTATAGCTTTCTTTGGCAAGGAGATCCAGAGACACTCAGCCCTCTGAGAGAAGAAATTGCTCCTTATCTGAGTCTTAAATTTGGCATTCCTTAATTCTGAAACTATGCCATCTAGTCCTAGACTCTCCCATGAGGGGAAACATCCTCTCAGCATGTACCCTGTCAAAGCCCGAAAGAACCCAATATGTTTCAATGAGGGCTCTTCTCAGCAGCAAGAGTGAGCTGGGAACTCCATGGAACTGGAACTCAAGCCACCTCAAAATAGTTGTAGATTGCATTGGATGCTGATAATCTGTAGGAACAGCCCCAAATTGAGTTTTAGGTGGAGATTGAATGGATGTTGAAGCCTCATTGAGTAAATGTTGAAATTCTGGTCAGCAAGGAACTAAATTTTAAAGAAAAAAGAACTGTTTTAAAGGTTGGGAATGCTAGAAGTAAGCCAAGTATTTCCAGCTAAGTTCAAATAACTATAGATCATAACCACCATAGCAAGTGGGTACCATGAGGAATGACTGCAGCGAGGGAAATCAAGAACTACTAAACAACTTTAAACAGGGTTGCAAATCTGGGAGCATTGTGAAGTCAGAATTAAAGTCATAAATCAGCATTTTATACGCATGAGCTGCAAAACCAAACAAGAAGAAGGTTTAGATGATTGAGTTCACCGAAAAGACGAGAGATCAATTACTTAAATTGGAGTAAAGGCAGAAACAATTGATTTGAATCGTACACGGTGGGACTCATCCAGGAAACAACTATGAAAACATCAGGGATTATCATTCAGGGCTGCATGAAGGAGGAATCATCTAAGAAAATCTGGTCAAGGGACAGAAATCATCTTACACAGCCACAAGAGGATCAGCTCCTCATTTTCTGATTAGGTACTTTACAGCCTTCAGAGCTCAACATTGAGTTCAAAAACTTCAAACTGTGAAAAGTGTCCTCCACTTCCATTTACAGTCCCTTCCCTACTGTCCCCTCACTGCACTTTGTTTGCATGGGTTAGCTTTCAGCACAACTGGCCTGTTGTTTTGCTATTAACAACGAGCATACCTTTTACCTTTTGCTCCGGGCTCCCTCATCATCTGTTCCTCGTGGTCCTCCTCCCCCTTTCTCAACAGCATTAAAGCCATCATCTTCTAGCTCTTTCTATTCTGAAGAAGCCATTTGGACTTGAAACATTAACTATGTTTCTGTATCTATCGAAGCTATCAGATCTGCTAAGTCCCTCCAGCACTGTTTTTGTATGTTTAAAAACTCCAGCTTGTTTTTAATTTAAGCCTGTCCACACTATACTATCAGTTGGTTTTCTTATACCGAACTAATCCAAGACCCTATAGATATCTGTCAAAAGAGGATTTTGGCAATAAATCTACCAGGTACTTCTACATTCCCTCTAATTTTATTGTTCTGCTTGGACTTCCAAAGTCTACATGTTTGTATGCCTATCGACATGTGCGAATCTTTGGAGCGACTGCACGTTTTGGAGGGAGTATTGTTTGTACTGCATGATGAGCAGTGGTGAGGATGTATCTTACGGTTTTGAACCATAGAATCCATTTATGCTGTCAAATATTCTTTTCAACCCTGGTGATCCACATATATAAGTATTAGTATTCCCCATGGTTTCTACAGAAAGGGGGGAAAAACCTTTTTTAAAAAAAAAAGAAAATTAGTGTCCTTGAGAAATTTGTTTTTCTTAAACACTGAGATGAAGCACTTTATAATTGGAGGCTGTAGTTTGCATTGTTTAAGTCACGAGTTAAAAGACTACAACTTATCACTTGAATCTTCAGATAAAACTGCCAGTGATTAAACATAAGTAGTTGTGGTGCTCAGTTGGAAGATTACGGAACTGGGACTTTTGTGTCCAATGTAATTTAGTTATGAGATATATACAAGATATATTGATAGAAGTAGACTTAATGATGGTACTCAGACTATTTGTTTGATGTATGTAGAGATTCTCAAATTCCAACCTCACCTGTCACTTGAAGTGGCAGTGCATGGAGAGCTAGGTTAGCTGCATTGCTCTAATTATTTTAGGGTTACTGAATATGTGGGTTATCTAGCTCTGCCTTTCCAGATGTTACCTCGACATTTGGGCTGTCACAAATGTGTGTGAAATGAGAGAGAATAAAATGGATGCAAGGTGGTTTCGAAATAATATTAATTTGAAAAAAATGCAAAGTTGGTGTTTTAAGAATAAGGTAGGTTTTGAGTTTGTTCATGATTGCACTAAGCAGTTGGACTGTATTGCACTTGACATTAAGAGATTTTGTAGTATTTTTAATATTGCAAAATTTTTCTTTCTTATACTGTAGTTCATGATGTACACTATAGGAAATACTTTGAAACTGGATGTTAGTGAGGGGC
This sequence comes from Stegostoma tigrinum, assembly GCF_030684315.1. Lineage (NCBI taxonomy): Eukaryota > Metazoa > Chordata > Chondrichthyes > Orectolobiformes > Stegostomatidae > Stegostoma > Stegostoma tigrinum. Next base: position 35,454,782 of record NC_081360.1, on the reverse strand, counting down.
GAAAGTATTAAGACAATTCATATACAGAGTAGTTACAGCATTTTTGTTCTTGTTTATATTTATTGGAATTTCTTTATATTGTCTCCATAAACTTGCCCTTCATGTGTCTCTGACCTTTCAAACAAGTCTCTCTGATACTTGTGTTAATCTAATTCTGGTCACTTGAGCAATTCCAATTTTAATCCTTCTACAATTGGTAGCTGTACATTTTTAGTTGCCTAGCCTGAAGCTCTGGATTTCCCTCCCTACGCCTATCTGCCTGTCTGTGTCTCTTTCCCTTGCCTTTCTGCTTTAACACGCTCATTAAAACCTCCCTATTTGGCCTGGTTTTGTTCATTTGACCCAATATCCCCTTTAAATGGCTGTGCTAATTTTTTAAAACCTTTGGTTTTACTTACGAAGTGCTGAGGCTGATGGAGAGATTTGTTTTTTTTTGCGTCTGTCAAGAACTATCCAGTTGAGTTACAATGTATCCACTGGCTTTCCAGTTGAGTTGGATGTGTGTAAGCTGTTGAGTGATCAGTGGCATATATGGGGATGGGGTGGTCGAAGGCGGAGATCACACAGTGACACCTTCAGGAGTGAGTTCTACCAGAGCTGACAGCCGTAACGACGACTGCAATTTAAAGTCAATTTAAATGCAGTTTCTTAACATTGTTTGAAACATGAAATGAGAGTCTGGAAAGCTCCCAGACACTTCAGATTAATTTTTGAATTGCAGTGAGCAACCTATTGTCTACTACGCCTTCACTAATTTTAATATGTTTGTATAATTTGCATGCTAACAAGTAGAGTGTGCCTCTGTCTAAATGTGCAAGTTCAGGTTTACATGAAACATAGAGCAGTGTAAGTCAATGGACAAAAATAACTTGGAACCATGTGTTTGTACTGCTGTAAAAGTAATTACTAAATTTAAACCATTTTTCATTAATTCAAGGTCCAGCAGGTGTTGCATGTAGTTCCAAAACACCAACTATTACAGACGGATTCCGAATTCCATCGAACATTGATTTCAAATTTACATTGCTTTTGAATGGGGAAAGCATATGTGTTTGTATTAGCAAAATGTTTTCCATAATTGGGATTGGCTAGTTTGCTAGCGGATATCTGAGAGGACCCATTGACTTTCAAGATGTGCCATGAATAGAAGGCGGTTCCCCCGATGGAGCAACATGCGTTAATATTAAGATTGTTCAAAATAGTGGCAAGAACTAACTAAGGTCAATGTTCGCAATAAACAACTGCATCTCCCAGTCGTGAACCATTTCAACTCCCCCTCCCATTCTTTAGATGACATGTCCATCCTGGGCCTCCTGCAGTGCCATAATGATGCCACCCGAAGGTTGCAGGAACAGCAACTCGTGTTCTGCTTGGGAACGCTGCAGCCCAATGGTATCAATGTGGATTTCACCAGCTTCAAAGTCTCCCCTCCTACCACTGCATCCCAAAACAATCCCAGCTCGTCCCCGCCTCCCTAACATGTTCTTCCTCTCACCTATCCCCTCCTCCCACCTCAAGCCGCACTCCGATTTCCTACCTACTAACCTCATCCCGCCCCCTTGACCTATCTGTCCTCCCCGGACTGACCTAGCCCCTCCCTACCTCCCCACCTATACTCTCTTCTCCACCTATCTTCTCCTCTATCCATCTTCGATCTGCCTCCTCCTCTCTCCCTATTTATTTCAGAACCCTCTCCCCATCCCCCTTTTCTGATGAAGGGTCTAGGCCTGAAACATCAGCTTTTTGTGCTCCTGAGATGCTGCTTGGCCTGCTGTGTTCATCCAGCTCAACACTGTTATCTCGGATTCTCCAGCATCTGCAGTTCCCATTATCTCCGAAGATCAATGTTACAACCCGAATGTAAGAGTTGATCTTGCATCCAGTTTTAGAAATATGAAATAACTTGGCTTCAATTCTGATTTTCATTCAGAATAAAGTGATGGATTTTTTCGTGTCTCAGCGAGGCAATAGAGTAACCAGGAAATTGGAGTTGTGATACAAAGTCAGTCATGATCGTGGCACAGGCTTGAAGGGCAAGATGGATTCCTCTTCTAATTTTTTTTATCACTGAAGTTTTATTTTTGTAACATTGAAGGTGTGCCCTATGTCTGTACCACTGATAAATGACCAGAAAATTAATAGTAATACATGTTCATAATCATTTTGCTACTCTATGTTAATACATAGGTCTTTGACTTATTTTGCAAAAATGTTTGGCCATTTAATTGATAAGTAATAAAACTCAGTCTGTAAAATGCTTCAGTTACTTTACTGTAGTCATCTTTTATGAAGTAACTGGTGCATTGAAGGTTACTAAAGTACGATGTTTTGAGGACTGAAATTTGTTGTCAGGAAGGCTAATTTCATCGTAACTCCAAATAAAATTGAAATATTAAGGATGAAGCAATTACAGTACAAGGGAGTACTCAATGAATGGGAGGACACTAGAAAGCTCAGGAACGCAGCAATCTTGGGGTGATTGCCCAAAAGCCCCTAAAGGTGGTAGGGCAGGTTAATAGGGTAGTTATGAAGGTACACAGGATGCTCGCCTTTATCAGTTGTGGTATAGATTATTAGAACAGGGAGATTATATTGAACCTCTACAGGACTTTGGTTAGGCCATTGCCAGAGTACTATGTGCAGTTCTAGTTATAACATGATAGGAAGAATGTGATTGCAATGGAGAGGGTGCAGAGCAGATTACAGAAGGTTGAGGGGGGTGCCTTGTGGAGGTGTGTAAGATTTGAGGTTTGTAGACAGGGCGGATGGAAAGCAGATGCTCTTGTTAGTTAGGAGTTAAGGTGAAAGGCAAGAGTTTAGATGAGATTTGAGGACAACTCTGTTTACTTGGAGGGTGGTGCTGGGTCTGAAATACAGTGCCTGAGAAAGTAGTTGACGCAGGTTAACCTCTCAATCCTTAAAACGTATTTGGGTGAGCACTTGAAATGGCATAACATGGAAGGCTTTGGGTCTAGTGCTGGAAAGTAGGGCTAGTGTAAATTTAATGTAGCTTTGGCAGCTCAAACATGATGGACTGAAGGGCCTGTTGTGTGATATATGGTTTTATGATTCTGTGAAAGATATAGTAGATAGTCAACTTCCTACAAATGTCAATCCTCACTTAATTCATTCTCAGAATTGTGTTTGTGGCAGTGACCTGCATCTTGTTTTCAGAATTCACTTTGTCACTTGCATTGTTTATCATTTGTACAAGATAAAGTGTGGAGCTGGATGAACACAGCAGGCCAAGCAGCATCTCAGGAGCACAAAAGCTGATGTTTCGGGCCTAGACACTTCATCAGAGAGGGCCTCAGCCTGAAACGTCAGCTTTTGTGCTCCTGAGATGCTGCTTGGCCTGCTGTGTTCATCCAGCTCCACACTTTGGTATCTTGGATTCTCCAGCATCTGCAGTTCCCATTATCACTTTTATAATTTGTACAGTTAGTTTTCAGTTCTAACATGAGGTAGCAGAGGCAACTGAGAATAACATGAGGATTAATTGCACTTCGGACTTTCTCCTTTTGTGCTTATCGTTTCAAAACCTGTGTTAATTTGAATACTTTAGAATCATAGGCTTATACAGCATGGAAACTGTCCATGTCAATCAGATTATCCTAAAACTGATCTACTCCCATTTGCCAGCATTTGGCCCATATCCCTCTTTTAAACCCCCCTTATTCATATACCCACCCAGATGCCTTTTTAATATTGTAATTGTACCAGCCTCCATCACTTCCTCTGGCAGCTTGTTCCATATATGCAAGTTGCCCCTCAGGTCCCTCTTAAATATTTTCCCCCTCACCTTAAACCTGTGCCCCTTAGTTTTGAAGTCCCTGTCCCTGGGTAAAAGATCTTGGCTATTCACCCTATCCGTGCTCCTCATGATTTTGTATGCCTCTCTAAGGTCACCCCTCAGCCTCTGATACTCCAGAGAAAAACATCCCAGCTTATTCAGACTCTCTGTATAGGTCAAACCCTCTGATCCTGGCAACATCCTTATAAATCTCTTGAACCCTTTCAAGTTTAACAACATCTTTCCTACGGCAGGGAGACCAGAACTGAATGCAGTATTCGGAAAGTGGCCTGACCAATGTCCTGTACTGCTGCAACATGACCTCCCAACTCCTATACTCAGTGCACTAAACAATGATGGCAAGCATGCCAAACACTCTCCTGACTACCTTTGACTCCACTTTCAAGGAGCTCTGTGCCTGCAACCCAGGGCCTTATGATTAAGTGTAAAAGTCCTGCCCTGATTTATCGTACCAAAACGTAACACCTCACATTTGGCTGATCTCATGGGAAAGATTGAGAATTTTTAGCTTTTAGAAATTTCAACTATGGAATATCATAACATAAATATGTTTCCCAGCAGACATTTCAAAATTGATCTGAAACTCTATGACCTAATCCTTTTTTAAACTTGTAAACACTGATAGGTAGCAATAAAGTGAGTGAGAGTTATACATTGTACTGATATTTTGGTATTTGAAGAGGTTGGATTTGATTGCTGGCTTTCCCGTGTTTCAATAAAAGCAGCATTCGTGCTGCCACTTATTGTTTGCTGTAATTCACATACTGAATATGTCTTACCTGGATCTTGAGTCTGCTTCCATTTTTATAGAAAATGAACATGCCTACATCAACACTGTGTAGTTCGTAAACATCTTACTGGAGTCAAACAGCATAAGGGTCAATTTCCAGAATGAATCTGTTGCTTGTTTTATACTAAATGAGGCCAGAGAACAACAATATCCCTGGAGTCCAGACTTGCTTTATATAGCTGTACCACAGTTCCAGCTTCTCTCAATCTGGAAAAGTTCAGATGCTTCCTCGTGAATTGACAGAAAACAAGACCTCTTTGGTTTTATTTAACTCCCCTTTAAGTAATCAAATATTTTGTTATTATTAACCTTCTGATTTAATATTCATTTATTTTAGTGTGGGAAACAAAGATGTCAAGCGCCTAAAATTCAGTACCATAGAGCAACAGAAACCAAAACTTATTGCTGGCTGACTAATTTGCAACACGTGTAATTACTTATAGGGCTGGAGCTTTGTAAAATCAACAAATGCTGAAAATACCCAGCAGGCTTGGCAGCAACTATGCGGCAGGAGTGCATTGATGATTCAGGACTTTTTTATTTAATACATTGTTAAAATCATTTATTTTATCCCCAAAAATACGCATCACTCAGCAAAGGAAAATACTGAAGGGCTAAGTACAAAACTGGATTTTTGACCCTAGTCCTACGCAAGGGGGCCACATGGCTGAAATCTTCACATGGATTTTGTGATTGCTGATCAGCTTTCTCAAAAGGCTGTCCCACAGTGAAAACTCAAAAGGTGGTCTTAAAAAGCTGTGGGTCAAATTCCGTCCTTCATTAAAAGTCCCACCCTTGAGGGCTTTGGTCAGTCTGATTGATGGACTAAGAGCTCTCAGTTAAATAATGGTAGAGTCTGGTACTGGGTGGGGTGACAAACTCTAAACAATCCTGTAAAGAAGGGCGATGGGCACTGGAGACTGGCAATTCTTGGGCTATTTGCGAGGGTTGGGCTAGGGTTGCCACTGTTTGGAATAAAAAGGGTGTGGTCAGACTATGGAGGTCGGGCCGGGGAGGTGGGGTGGGAGATGGTGGGTGAGAGGTTAGGAGGAAAAATCTCTGAGGGATCTACTGAAAAGGGCACAGCACATACCTCCCAGCAAAGAAATATATTCAATTTTCCTTTCCTGACTGGTACAGCAGGTGTTTTGGAAGGCAAGTGGAATGTTGGCGTTTTATTAAAGGTGAATGGAATGTAACACTAAAGATGATTTGCTGCATTTGTGCAGGGCATTAGTAAGGTTTTAATCTCAATTACTGTGCATACTCCTAGCCTCCTTTAAGAAAGGACATAATTGCATTAGAAGCTGCAGAGAGAAGGCTCACTCAACTAATTTCTGGGGTGAGGATGTTATCTTATGAGTAAGTGTTGGATAGATTGCTGCCTGGAGTTCAGAAGAATTACAGGTGATTTTATTTTTCCAAACAGGATCCTGAAAGGACTTAACAGGATGGATTCTGGAGGGATGCTTCCCCTTGGTATCCTCTAGATACTGGAGCAGAGAGTGCAGTTTAGAACTAAGGAGTCTCCCGTTTAAGATGGAAATGCAGAGGCTTTATTTGTCTCAATGTCATAAGTATGTGGAATTCTCTGTGTGGTGGAGGCAGAATCATTGTATATTTTTGAAACAGTAATGCACTTTTTTGATGAACAAGGGAATTGAAGGATACTGGGGTAGCTAGGAAAGTGGGTTAGAGACCACAATCAGGTAACGGCTGAGCAAAATCCAGGTGGCAAACAGAATATTCCTGTTCCTTACGTCTGCCTTTAACTGACCAACATAGATATTTTAAATCAACCTGTTCAGACATGTTACGATGCATGAGCCCAGTCGTTCTGGCCCAGACATAGGCACACTACCACTGTATCACAAGACATCCATTTGCCCAGTGTTATGTGGCAGTGGAGGTTGACTGAGAGCTTATGTGGGCAATAATTGGCCATTTAACAGGCTTAATAGGCCTAAGGGCAAGCAGGCCTGTGGTGCCTTACTGACTCTGTGGTGTGGGGACTGGATTGTGATGTGAAGGATAGCAGCGGGATAGTCCCCCAACATATTTTATGTGCCCCTCGCTTAAAAACACAGCCTTTTTTTTGAGTTTTCTCTAACTTTATTAGCATATTTTTCCAAGGAAAGCCATTGATTTGTTGTCTCTTGCTTTCACTATCAGTTTGCTAATGCTGCAGCTAGAATCATTCACTCTTGTCACTTTTTCCTAATGGGAATCCGTATTTTATAATAATGCTTTGCAGCATTTGTTCTGCAACTGCCTCTTGTACCCAGTGCAGCAGTAGTTCATGTTGCAATGCTGGGTAGCGTGTTCATTGATTGTAAGGCGGGATGTTACAATTTGTTTGTGAAATGGTTGGGGGGGAGGGGAAAATGTGTGGTCCCTTTAAAAGATGTTGTTTTCTAGGCTTGGAGATTTAATTTTAAAAAAATGGGCAGGTGCTCAGTGAGCTCCTAAAATTGAAACAATATATCAAAAGGCTATGTGGTTATCAACCCAGGTAGTAGTTTGTTTTGTTGTTAAGGCAACCAGCTTGAAAATCAGCCAATTAATTTAAACCAGGCACTTAAGGACTGAAAACTAACTAAATTTAAATCTGATGGTTTTGTTATAGGATTAAATTAATAGGTCATCAAGAGTATAAAAGAAGAGGGCATTTGAAAATCAGAGTGAGAGCAAATTTAATCTAATAGAGTTAATAACCCATTGGTTCTAAAGAGAAAATCACTGGCTGTCTCAGAATTCTCTAAGCTCTCAGAAAACCATAATTTAACTAAAGATGTTGTGGCACTCTAAGCTAATATTCCTGATCCAAGAATTCATTGGAGAGAAGCATTCCTGTCACAAGAATTTGACAGAGAAAGGTGTTCCGGACTGAAGATCAGAGTGCAGAGCATTCCGGAAGACACATTCTGACTGTAATTTTGGGAAATTAAGTTTTCATTTTAATATTATTTTGGCTTATATAAGTAGGATTTGTATTTATTGGAACAGCATATCATTAGAATTTTGTTTTGTGTGGGAATAGTTAGTAGATAAGGGAGAATTGTTCAGTTTGTTTGTAGCTCTGTTAACTTGTTCACTGAGTTAGATAAATAAATTGTTGCTTGTTGATTATAGGGTGACTGTCAGGAGTTCATTTCATTTAACCTCCCCCTTACAATAAATTGGAAGGTTGGAGGCAGGTTATACTAAATATCACACTTCCTTTAACAGATTGAACCGGGGCAAGCTTCTCTGGGTGTTTGTTTTTGTGTTATCAGAGGGGAGTTGACCTCCATTTCGTGACAGTTCACAGCCCGCTTCTACAAACTGAGCTGCAGAAATGTCAGTTGCAAATAAGAATGATTATGCATTGTGACATGTCTAAGATGAAAAGGGAGTGAATGTGAAATAATGATGAGGCACAAGCAATCATCAGACTCATGAAAACTGAGACTCGATATATGGTATGAAGCTGGCTGCTGGGTTAAACAGTAAAGAAATAGAGAAACCATTATGCATAAAGCAAAATAAAAGTTTAAAATATTTAAATAATTAATGCAAAAGAGTGTAATAGTTTAACAACACTAAACGCTGCATGTTTATTACACAACTCTATTACCTGTAGCTTTCAAAACTAAAACGCTGACATTATTTTGCATTGCAACATTTTTTTTTAACCTGTAGCTTTAACTGTGCTTTCAAATTCACAAATCACTTTGCAAACAGAACATCTGAGTTCTCAGATATACGATTAAACAGTATGCATCACTGTCCAGTTCTGCTCTCAATCTCCGATTCTCCAGAGTAAGCAGTCAAGTCACACATTGAAGATTTTTAAATTTCAGGGATCAAACTTCCATATCTTTCAACAGATTCTCCTGAAATCAGAACAAGTGTAGCAAACAAATGGCCACTACCTTCAAGATCCACTTCTCCTTGTGCTCTATCCTGGCTTGGAATTAGGATTCCTTCATTGCTGGGTGAAAATTCCCAATCTAACAAAACATGGATTACAGTGGTTCGAGGAAGAGACTGATTTGAGCCTAGTATGAAGGAAGATGGTTGTGAATGTTATTGCAGTGGGGTTTCAGAATCTTATCCTGGGCCCGTCGTATTGTATTCTGCAGCACAGTCAAATATTAGTGAGAGATGTACAGCTTCTATTAACTGCTTCAGTTCTGGATATTTCTCAATTAATCTTAATGAATGGCCTGTAATAATTTGACTTGGACTTAGTTAATTATTGTCCTATTCATCATATCTGGATCTACCAAAACCCTCTTTTATATTTTACTATTTCTTATGATTCAATCATATACAATGCCTTAGATCTCTCTCCTGAATTTTATCGGAGACTTCAACCTTGATCAATGTCCTTCCCTCTGCTTGTAAAGCAGTCAAGTGTGCAGGCAAAAATGAACCTGATAGTTGCCCTGCTAGAGTAGGGCCACTACCGTACAGTGTGTAAGGCAATTGGGGGGAGTGCTCCCATGGATCAATTGATAAGGACTCTACAGCAAGACTTCCCTTTAAGTTGTCCAGTTTGAGTTTCGATTTAAGGTGTTCAGCAAATGGGGTGGGAATTCACATTTAATACAGGGAATATGGTTTTAATGTTTTGTACCACTGTAAAGTAGGGTTGCAAGATGCAATTAATGCCATTGCAGATGGAGCTTCCAGCTGCTGCATTCAGAATTATAATCTTCATATTTTCTCATCACTAAATGTGTCCTTAACAAATGCCACCTTCCAGTAGCAGTCAGAAATTTAGCTGGTATTCCAAGTCCAGTTCTTGTGGAGTGTTCTATGACTTTATCGACAATTGCTGTTTTCCTTTACCATATATTAAACTGCAGATTCTCTAACTTTCCAAAAGAGAATTACTTTGTAAAGCTTCATGTCCTGTTGCATTGCAAAAGCAGCCAATGCAATCAAAGACCTCTCCTACCTCAGTTATACGCGCTTCCACCCTCTTCCATGAGGTAGAAGATACAAATGTTTGAAAACACGTACCAACAGATTCAAGAACAGCTTCTTCCGACCTGTTTTTAGACTTATAAATGGGCTTCTCATACATTAGAGTTGACCTTTCTCTGCAGCTATAAAATTATATTTTGCAGTCTGTTCAATTATCCTAATTTATGTACATAAACTATAATTTGTCTGATTAACACAAGTCTGTATACTTTTCACTGTATCTTGGTACATGTGACAATAATAAATTAAATCCGATCAAAATCAAATGACCAGCCTCAGGTGAATCTTTCGTCAATGGGTTACTCAGCAGCAATATCATTAAAGTCAATCACAGCAACTATTTTGAATGAAATCACTGCTCTTTTCAGTGACCTTCATGCAATCTACAGTAACTAGAACTTACATTTTTGCTGACTGTTTTCCAAAAGCAAGCATTTTATTCACAAAATTTAAAGTACATTACATGATTGTTCAAATAATGTAGGAAATGAAAATTCAAGCACATGACATGGCGGCTCAGTGGTTAGCCCTGCTGTCTCTCACAGCTCACATCCAGCCTGGGCTGGCTGACTGTGTGGAGTTTGCACTTTCTCCCTGTACCTGTGGGTTTCTGCTGGCTGCTCCAGCTTTCTCCCACTCTCCAAAGATGTGCAGGTTAGTTGAATTAGCCATGCTGACTTGTCTTTGGTGTCCAGGGATGCACAGGCTACATGGGTTAGGTATAGTTAATGCAGGATTACGGGGAAAGGACGGGATGTTCTTTGGAGAGTCAGTATTTGACTCAATGGGCCAAATGGCCTCGTTCCACACTGCGCAGTTTTCATAGAATCTTACAAAACTGGAATTTTCAGTTTTTATTTACTCAATATGTTGAAAAATGGTATTATTATGCATTAATATGTCAAAGATGTAGCCCAAGGGGTGTTTTACCAACTTTCCAGCCCTTCAGTGTACAATGACTGATAGGCCTTGACTAGTAGCTTTACCCCTTTGCATCTCTGCAACAGTTGCCTCAAGCTGTACTGCATCCCTCAGCATATGGTTCTGGAATGTTCCATCCATAACACTAGGTCAAGGACAGATGTGTACTGGAAGACCAGCAGGTTTCAGGCAGACCAAAGGGGGTCTTGTGCAGTGTTGATAGTTCTCCAGCAGTAGTTGAAGTTTACTTTGGTGTGAGTCCTTTGGAACCTCTTGTAAGCTCTAGACCTCCTCAGAGAATTAATTCTGTACATGCCGTAAAGTGCAGTCACTTCTATAATTACCATTTCTGCAGTTTTTTCCTTCAGCCTCTGCTTAAGACAGAAACACATGTAGAACTGGCAATAAGAGCATATGCTTCTGTTTATAAATGTTACCAACAGCTGCTGTAGCTGCAGTATGCCTGGGAAACTTCAGCAGTTAGCAAAAGAATGCTTTTAAAATGAGGTTTTAAAAGCATCCATCTTGCATTGATTAAGACAGTGATATTTTTCAGAGTAAACTTTGCTGTCGTTAGGATATCAGTAGACATTGAACACTTTTATTTTTACCCCTCTGTGGGAGGTGAGGAGAATAATAACATGGAGCAGGTCCCTGTACCTGTTGTTTCACTCATGCTTAGGATTTAAATAAGTAGCAGAATAGTAAGATTGAAATTCCACTGCTACTGTACTTTCCCTCTATGAAATGTATTTGGCAGTCTCAAAGCTGCTGTTAGAAAGTGTTGGTCCATAGCTCAAAGTTGTGTAGGGCAATAATCTGGTAGTTTTATTGAGACCACAGGATGACTGGTGCAGAACATCCTACATTGCTGTATTCAGAGCAGTTTTTCTAAGTTTGCTGTTGAGGAAAGTTAGAGTGGTATAAAGACGAAGCATTGCAATACTCTGGAAGGAATAACGTAATCTACAGTGACAGAGTTAAAAATAAATGTGGCAGCAAATGCAGCATTATTAAATCAGTGTGTGATACATATTTGATAAAAGAACATAGTCGTTTGGTCTTCAAACCATTTATAACCTAAAGAGGCTTTAAAGCATAGTATGTGAAAAACTCTTGAGGGAAATGTCTCCATTCTTGGTGAGGCATTTGACTTTCTTTTTCATTTTTATGTTTAAAATTCTGAGCAGAGATTTTAAAGAAGGATGATAGTGGATCTCTCTCTCTCTTGCACTCGTACTTCAGTCCGGCTTCAGGTTCTGGAATGTCGGACTTGGAACATCCAAGTATTGACTACCTAGCTATATCGTGGTGACTTGCCTTTAATTAACCTCCATGGCTGAGGAGAATGCCAGTCCATGTGAAAACTGAAATTTGTTGCAAGTCAGGCATCAATTAGTCTTTATCTTAGTGCTGAATATGCATTTCTGCAGAAATCATGTCTAAAAAGCAGCACCATTGGCAGTGGAGGTTAATGTTTTAGAATGTTGCCTTATGAACCTTTTTTAAAATCAGCCATGAGATGTGGATGTCCTTGGCTAAGCCAGCACAGATTGAACAGTAGGCAGTTAGGAGGCCAGCACATTGCTGTGAATCTGGAGTCATGTAGACCAGATTGGGTAAGGATGGCAGATCTCCTTCCGTGTGCAACATTACTGTTTTCTAATGACAGCAGCATGTAACCATTGTTAGTTATCAGACTAACTTCCAGATTTTTATTGAAATCAAATTACACCATCTGCAATAGTGAGGTTTGAACTCATGTCCCCAGAACAGTAGTTGGGGTTCAGGATTGCCAGTCCGGCAACCTTGGCAATATACCATTGGCTCCTTTTTGTTTTCGCAGTTCTAATTTGCAACAGCACAAAGCGGTAACCCTTGGATAGAGGTCTTTTGATGTTCGGAATGTGCCTCACTTAATTATTTAGCCACTACATATTTGGCATGGGTGATGAGAAATAATTGCTGTTGACTTGTCTACAGGTTTCATCTGAGGTTTTTATAATCTGTCATTTGTAGACTTCTTTCTCTTGTCAATCCTTTCTTGCAACTTTTTTATTTTTGTTTCCTGTTCTCATTCCTGACTTCAGGTCATCGACATGTACAGCATGGAAACAGATTTTTTTGATCTAACATGTCCGTGTCATCAGATATTCTGAATTAATCTGGTCCCATTTGCCAGCATTTGGCCTGTATCCCCCTCAACTCTTCCTATTCATGTACCCATCCAGATGCTTTTCTTAAATGTTACTATACAGGCCTCCACCACTACCTCTGGTAGTTCATTTCATACACACCATCCTCTGCGTGAAGTGCCTTCCCTTCAAAATGACTTGCTTTTATAGTTCTTTCTTCACTAATTAGCATCAGCATCTCAGCCACATGTTCTCTCTGACTCATCCCAAGTATGGTTTCTGTTTTTGGTTGTGCGCTCACAGCATTGGCTCACTAAAAATCTGATAAAAGGTAGCCATTTACCTTAAAGAAGGGTGTCCTATAACATCAATGATATTGTCTCTGTCTGTCTGGGTGGAGATGTCCATCAGCCATATTCCCAAATCCTCTGTGATCGTTTAAAATAGGAACAAACGTTACTCTGAGAAATAAAGAAGTAGTGATATTGAAGGGCTGTTTCTACTAATGAACTGTAAACCATCATGGACCAGATTTTTGGGAGCAGGGAGCATTTGAGATAAATCTAAGAAAATTCATCTGAGAACTTGTATAGGGCAGTTCTTTTTGTTTAAGTTCTCTAATACCTTACTGAAACATTGTGATAGAAATGCAACCTCTCTAATGTTGAAGAAATATACTTGGATGGTCAAAGATATGGAGAATGTTCGGTAAATGCTGACTTGCAGGACGCTCGGACAATATATAAGGTGTCTATCATTCTTCCAATGTATATCAAGTTCATCAAAGTACACTCTGTAGGTGCAAAGCTGACTACTCTGGGTATTTGTTTGCCAACTGATAACTTGAATTATTTTTCCCCAGCTCATCTTTTGGAGTGTGCTTCTGCCTTGAACATCCTCAAACAATATTCATCAAGTGGGAATGAACAACAAAGTCTTACCTATCAGCAGGACACTGGGTTTCCCTCTCATGCTTTAATGGGGTCGTTTCCTGTTTGACAGCATGAAACCTATCATTTAGAACAGCTATACTTCAAAACTTGCTGTATTTTAATGTTGGCATTTATGTTCTTTCCTGTTGCAGACTTACATCGGAAGTGTAGTCATATCTGTAAACCCCTACCGACACTTGCCCATCTATACACCAGAGAAAGTAGAAGAATATCGCAACCGAAATTTCTATGAGCTCAGTCCTCACATGTAAGTAATGTGAAGCTAAACCAAATGCAGCTGACTTGAGTGAAGGGACAACATATGGACCTAGCTGTTTACCTTGGAGAAAGGAAGGAGCGAGGATGTGAATGTTTTATTCTTATGTGTTATATTAAGCCTAGTATTCCTAGTCAAGTTGTAATTTGTTTAATGTATTGCAAACATCTGCCAAACTGTCCCATCACTGACAAATTTTTCAATTCTCTGCTTGAACCCTGAAAGGCTTCAGTCTAAATATGGCATTTTTTTTCTCTGTATTTGGCCTCCTCTGTCTCTGCAACATCTGCTAATGCATTTTGTAATGTAAACAGGGGAAGAAGATTGCTTTGCAACCATTTGTATTCGTATGTACAAAGCTGGGAAAAGTGGGCTGTGTTGTTCTTTGGCAAGTTGCTATCTAGAAAGGGAGTTTGGTGCGAGGTGGATGTGAAATAGATAAAAATAAAATTGATATTGCGTTTAGATTTTGCAAAGTATCTTTCAGCTTTTGATAAAATAGTTCACAATTTTACTTCAGAATGTAATTGTTGCTTTCAAGGAGGGCTAGTAGGAGAATCTTTGAAGAAAAACATACATAGTTAGTTTTTCAACATTTTGCTAATACCTCTTTCTAAAGCCTACAAAAGTGTTACATATTTATCTAGAAACAATAGTAATGATTATGTTCGATGAACAGAATTTCTTTTTATAAAGTTCACACAAGTTACAAATTATGCAGCAGTTAACTTATTTTTATCGTTTTTAAATGTCTATGTCTTTACATGCTCAAAACTTGATGACAAAAACTTCAGTGTGAATATCTAGGTTTGGTGTTTGCCAAGATACCCATCAGCTGTAAAACTCTCAATAAGATCCTCCGCCCATGCTTATCAGTCACCCTTCTGTATTTCATTCAAGTGGCCACTCTGCATTTGCCAACATAGATAATAACTACTCAGAAACTATTCAACCTTCAATGCATTGTGACTCAACTTGATTGTGACTTGTACTGCATAGTGTGGTTCACAAACAGAAATCAAGCTTCATTTTTTCTTTCGTGGTCTATGATTGCTAAGCCCTGTTTTAATAGCCCAGAATGGAATCTGACAGTCAGAACAGATCAGTTATGGAGACCTGGGGTTTCACTGGAATGTACACTTCACAAACATGATGAGCAGCTTGAAAACAATGCTAGGAAGCATGCATTCAAAAGAATTGGTGATTTTTCTGGCACTACTTTCAGTTTAGAATTCACTGATGTGATTAGTCTCTGCATTGGGATGACAGAATACAGAATCTGTAACCATTTTGCAGGACACAACTGATCGATCCACAAACATGACTCCCAGCTTGTCCGTTTAATCCTCCACCCTGTTCCTACAGCCTGATCTTCCTGTGGCCTGCTACAGTATTCCCATGCACATTTGTGGGACCTAGAGGAACAGCACCCATTTCTATTTTGCATTCTATGGACTCCATGATTTGACATTGAGTGCAACAATTTTAGATTGTAACCTCTGTCCCCATTTTGTTTTTTTAGAAACAGATTAGTTGCTTTTTTTTATTGTTGATTCCTTTATTTTGAACTTGGTGGAAGGGCAAAGGCTGTAATGGAGCTGCTCATCTGGGGTTTTTTTTGTTTCTTCACCATACCCATCATCAATTCTTTCCTCTGTAACATGAAACCTTTTTGTCATTTAATCTGTCCTTCTCTAGCACATTCTTTTCATTTGTTCTTCCTTTACCACTCTTACCTTCTCAGAAGTTGTTGCCTTTCTACCATTACTTGGTTCTAATGAAGGATAATCAACCCAAGACATTTACTATTTCTTACCTTCCATAAATGAGACGATAAGACAGGACCATTGGACCAGTCAAGTCTTCTCCACAATTCAGTGAGATCGTAGCTGACTTAATACGCCTCAGCTCTTTTGTTTTTCTCCCATAATCCTTATTGATAAGAAATGTCTGGCTCAGCTTTGACGATACTTAATGGCCAGTCTTGACAGCTGTCTGCCGTACAGAATTCCACAGTCGCTGTCTGCTGTATGGAGTATTTTCAGTTTTGATTTGAGAGCCCGTGCACTGCAGTATTTTATTTTTGCATACAGAAGACTCGTTAATTTGTCTGCCCTGCTATCACAGTGCAGCCCCCGTACTGGCTTTAGTGGCTCGATTCTTTAAACAAGTTTATCTACAATCCGAAACACCGGTTCACTAATCTGGTAACTGTCAATAATTCTGTCCACACCAGTATGATGAATTGAAGCTCCAGAATGAGTCTCATTCTTTATTATTGTAATGCCTGTTGACGTTCAGGTTTCTTCCTCATAGTATTCAACTCATGGGCTTTTTAAAATGTGTTCTTTTTAATAAACAAACTTTCCAGAAAACCAAAGCTAATTAATGCAGTGCTGCTGTCTTCAACTCTCTCAAAATATTTACAAAATGTCTAAATTTCAAAGGTTGAAAGCAGATTTAAAATTAATTATCTAAAATCTCGAGGGATTTAGATCAGTAAAATTTCCAGAAATAATAATCTTAAAATAAGTCCAGTTTTCAAGGGGGTCCAAAGATGTAATGGTGGGTGAATAGGAGAGCATTGTGAACACTTGGTTCCACTGATTTAGTTTTCAACCACTTGTGTTCCAGATCTGTAATTGTGCTTCATCATTCTTGTTCATCTGTGTGTTCTCCTTCCTCTTGTCTTGCTGTCCTACTTGATTAGAGAATGTAATATAACAAAAACATTGCAGTCTCTTTAAAAAAGAAACAATCCTAGTAGTTTGTTGCCATCTGGTCTTAAGACAAATACAGTTGGCCTACCTAATTTGATAGAAGTTTTTCTGTCAGTATTGGAAACATCAAGACTAAGACAAGCTGAATAGAGCTGAACCAAGACAAATAGGATGCTGAAAGCTACTTCTAAGCCATGAGAACTACATTGTGTTACAAGTATACGATTCAGTGTCTTACTCAAGCCTCCAGCTTCTGAAGGTGTCAGAAAAAGTCTTCATTTTGTTATATACTGCATTTGTGACCCTTTATAACAATGCATCTTTCTCTGTGTTTCATCTCAGCTTTCATCTCTGGTTGTCCCAGATGACTTGTGTGTTTATGAATTGCCTGCTAGCTGCTGCAAAGAAATGCCACCAAGGCTGAGCTTAGTCACTGTACCTAATATCTGTGCTGAGCTAGGGGGAAAACTTAATTTAAAACAATCACTACCGTATGAATCTTTATATTGTGATATGGTAAAACTTGGGATGCAATTTTTGACATCTTGAAGGAATAATTGATGTGACAGCTTCTGCTTGGGTAACATCTCAGTACTGTAACTGCGCAACATTTGGCAAACTCTGAAGGGGCAATGGATGTGGGTGTCAGGTATGTTTAAGTCTGGTTGAGAATACATTGTGAGCAACTGCGTGCACAGGTAACACCTCTGTTCTTAAATGGTACTGGTAACTGGATTGTTATATACAGCTTCTTGCATTGTACTGTATGTTTAAATAGAGCTGGCAGGAGCTCAAAGGTTATATAAATTGAGAGAATTTACGATTTTGGGGACCAAAAAAAATGATTGAGCTCGCATAATTTTATTCAATTTTACATGAGTAGTATCTGTAAAGTTTGTGAGCTGTAAAGTTGGGAGTGCTTGGCTAAACAGATAATTTCAATGTGACGTTAGTGCACAATAAACAGATCAAAATTCGCAGAGCGTAGAAAAGGAACTTGAATCTGTAGTAGAAGGCAGTTTTAAATATGAGACAGGTAGTGAAAGTTGAGTCATGTAACCAACAGAGCGCACATCTCTATTTTAAGGCTTTAAAATGTATTAGTTTAGACAGCTTTTTGATCATAAATATATAATGACTCCAATGCAGAGAACAACAACAAGCAGAAAGGAGCAGTGGAAGGTTTGAAGTTTTGTATCTGGATTTTTTTTAACCTTTTTTTTCTTACAAAGTGTTGGAAGAATTATTTGTGTTTTCAAAGGCATAGAACAATCAAATAAGTTCAATTAAAATGTTCCTGTTTTCCCATGATTGCAAATAGTTCACTTCTCAGACTTGATAACAAAGTGTGAAGCCGGATGAACACAGCAGGTCAAGCAGCATCTCAGGAGCACAAAAGCTGACATTTTGGGCCTAGACCATCTGATGAAGGATCTAGGCCCGAAATGTCAGCTTTTGTTCTCCTGAGACGCTGCTTGTCTGCTGTGTTCATCCAGCTTCACACTTTGTTATCTTGGATTCTCCAGCATTTGCAGTTCCCATTATCTCTGATCACTTCTCAGACTTGTCTTGGTAATTGAACAATAACTCGCACACTTTGTAGTTGAATGCCTTCGATTCTCTATCTGCCTGTGAGCAAGTAGATATACAACAAAAGGATAATCAACATGTTTATAGATCAATGGACTCAGCTGTAGTTCAATGAAAGCATGTTGATGGGAGGAGGGGAGGTGAGAAAATTGCATCGGATTAGTCCTAAAGTGATACTGCCCCTAACTGGCTTTCCTGGACATCCATTGCTGAAATGAAAGTACTTCTGAAGACCAGTTAAGAGCAATTTTGTGCACAGATTACTTCTTTCCCAACTAGGCAAGAGTGTCACATATTTATTGTCTGCAACCCAGTCGGCTGGAGAAGGTGAGTTCACAGTGAGAACTGCTCAGGAAAATTGACAAGCTGTGAAGACTTTGATCAGTTACGTTGAAGTTTTCCAGCTGTGGTCAGGTGAGGCCCTCCTGTTAAGGTTCAAAACATCAGGCTGAGGCTGTATACAAGCAGCGCGTGTTTGTAAGGGAATGTGAACTGCCTGAAGAGAGGAGAATGAGTGGAGCTGTGAGGCAGATTGGCCTGAGGAGTGCTGTATGAATGAATACTGAGAAGGTCAGGTTGGTACTTGATAGTCTTGTGCTTCTTTCCGGTCCTGGATCCTCCTTGCACCCTGTCTCTAGATTGGAAGGAGCACGCTGAAAACTTCCTTGACCAGTCTCAAGTAAATCAGCATGATTCATGAGGTTGTCCTTTATTTCTTATTTTGGGGGAGATCACCTGTCTTCACTCCTTCATTGGATCCAGCAAGTCAAAGTGAAAGACCTAAGGATGGGCACCTCTTTACTTTCTCCAGTCTCTTCCTGTTGTTCTTTTTTGTGTTTCTGGCTTTTTCTGGGACATGTTATAAGATCCATGTAAACAAAAATCCTTCCATTGCTAAAATGGCCATGATAATGATGGCTCCACAAATGTGCACGGCAGATGCACACCTGCAAGTGAACTTATTGCCCGAGAGAGTAAGGTAGTAAGATTCCATTTTGGTGTCCAATTCAGTCCAACAGCTGCACTTGGTTGACCCGCAAATACACTTGCCATTCCAATAACTTGAGGGCAAGCTGTGTCTACTGGCTTTACTCTCCAGTCCCCTATTGGAAATTATATAATTTAGTGCAATTCATCTTAATGTTACTGATAGCTTGCAAGTATTGCCAGAGTAACCATTTCACCCAACAAATCTGCAGTCATATCAAAAGGGGAGAGGCGTGGATATTCCTGCATCACTTAGAGGAGCCACCAAAAAAGTGCTTTTTTTACAAGGCCATTCGAGATACCCACATGTTAAATAGTAGCCCATTGCACAGGTTTTGGTTGAATGCTTTGTCTATTCCACTTTCTCTTGAATGATCGTTTCCATCTGCTTGTGGAATCAAGTTGAGCAGCTACACTGTTAGTTCATTCTGTTTGCTTTTGGTGCATGAAGTGACCTTTTAGATTATCATATGTCGCACAGCAACATCTGGGTAATCTCAAATCAGCCTCACTACCCCTCCTTCAAATACTTTGGAAGGAGTCGCTGAATAAAGTAAAAGTACCTTGATTATGGCAGTGATCATTAATCCACAAAAAGAGTGAAGAAAGATGCTTTCTTGCCATGGTTTGCATTGTTTTAGATGGGCTCCAAATTATTGAACAATTAATTTAAAAATTCTCATATCAACAATAATGTGTTTTGAAAGAAGGATTTGCTGTTCAATCAGTTACCCTGATATTGTTCCAGTCCTCTCCCAGATTATGATGGGATGTTATCCAAGAACAAAACTTGCGACCTGCCAAGAATAAGCTTTAGAATTCATAAGCTTCTCATAAAATGATTACATAAACAGAAAGCACTTGACAGTGACTATTGCCCGGAGGGACCCCAGTCTTTTCCTGTTAAATCCATTTCAGTGTCTGATGCCAGAAGCTGCAGCACTGCAGTGGGAACATTTTTGTGAATGACCAGATTGTTTACATTTTTTTACATTCCCATACATGCAATGTTATTAATTAGTCATTGATTACTTTTGAATGCATTGACATTTTGCTGATTGAATAGCTGTTGATTTATTCATAAAACCCAATGTCAGGCTTGCAAGATATACACCAAGAGCTGCATCTTTCAACTGGAGAATTTTCTTCTGTTCAAAGTTCTTCCTGATACAGTGTTCGCGTATGTGCAATTTCAGCAGGAGTTTGAGGATAGTGATAAGATGAGGGAAGCATTGCCCTTATCTATCTAACTCTAACACGCTAGGCCTAGCCATGTTGGATCAGCTATCTCAGCCTTCTAAGATTCAGACAATAACCTCCTCTTGTTTTAGGACGCTGTTACTCACTAAAAGCTGTCAAGTCATTGGACTAGTCCTTCAGTAGGTTGTGGACGAGTATATAGCTCCACAAGGCAGTTTATTCTTTCCAATTAAGGCATTTAATTGTGGATCAGGACAGATTTGATTCAGGAACTGAACTAATATGAAGAGTTATGAGACTGGTATGGCCATAAAGGCAGGCATAAGGGAAAGCAACATATTGATGTCAGAGATCAAAACCATGCTGACATTGAACTAATAAAGCTGCCTATTTAAGCTTCAAAAATCTCTCAATAAATTAGTTAATATTTGCATTTATTCTTTGCACAAAAGTATCTCTCCTTCATTGTAACATTTAGTTATACAAAGGAGTGATTTGTTGATTCTGATATAAAGGTCTGAAACCAGAGATTGAGGTAATGCTCCATTAATAGAGGCAACCAGCTCTGATAGCAAATGAGAATCATTCTATAGTTTTCATTATTTTAGCTCCCTGCTGTTTCCATATTTCCTCCTCCTGATGTTCACACAATATTCTGATTTATATACTGGAATATATAATCTATGTATGATAATACTAAATTCTTTAAGATTTTCATGCTCCCTTCTAAATTCACCCTTTTTAATGGTTAAGTTTATGTTTCTGTAATAGAATTTTCCCCAATTTACTGATACATCATCAAAATTTTGCATTTACTTCTTAAATTTGTTCCCAATTTGCGTCTCCTCATAGCTGAAGCCTCTTATTGCTATACCATTGTTATGAAATGCTGACTCATTTGTTCATCAATGTGGAGTCCTTTACCTCCACTTGATGTTCAGCAACGTTACCATCATATTTCCCAAAAGCAATATCCTGGAAGTGCTGGGTGGGAGCCATTTCCATTGAACGGCAACTTAAAAGCAGCGCAGAGTTTGGGAATTCTGTTCAAAGCGACTGACCTGTTGACAGACGAAGTCTTTCCATCATCTATCAGGCACATTCGGGATTGTGGTGAAATACCTTTTTACCTGGATGAGAGCAGCTTTAAAAGCAGTCAAGTAGTTCATCACCAGAGCAAAGTAGCTTGATCACCACCACAACAATCCTTAAACATCATTCCCTCCTACACCTAGGCAGGGTGCTAGCAGTGCTTGAAATACACAGGATACACTGTAGAAACTTTCCAAGGTTTCTTGAATAGTGTTTTTTTTTGAATGATTTGCAGGCCAGCATTATTTGAACATTTCTGATTGTGGGTCTTGTAAGACAGACCAGGTATGGATGCCTAGATGTGACTCCAGACCCACAGCAATGTGGTTGACTCTTAACTGGGAATGGGTAATAAACACTTGATCATGTCTCATGAACAAAACAAACACAGGAGCAGGAAATGGAGAAAATAAAAATGACTTACCAACCCCCTCCAATAAACCTAGTGCACTCCCTGTCATAGGGTCCTTTTCTCACTACCTCTAAATGTGGTTGCCTGTCTGTTTTTGGGTCAGGGTCAGTGCCAATGATGCAAACAGTGTCAAAACATGTAGATGTGGCTTAGTTTGATTTTATTAGATTTTTGATGAGGTATCTTCTGGAAATTGAGAGACAAAAACTAGTACTTGGGAGTAGTAGTACAAGGGTGTGAAGATGACTGGGTGACCGGAAATGATGTAAACTTGTGGTTTCAACGATGGTGAAGCTGTCCATATTTGTCGTCATTACCTTATGAAATTAACAGTAACTCCGAGGTACTTTACATGCACAGTTAGACTCAGCGATATTGTTTTAGTGAATTCTCAGTCCTTTACAGTATGCATTGTTGAAGTCACGGCAGGTAGGTATTTTAGCAATTACTTCATTTGAGGACTTTCACCCCTACACTAATTTCATGGTAACAATTCCTGGATAAGTTCAATCGTGCTGAATGAAACTTATTTAAACAGGATACTAAATAGGAATTATTCCTGAAAATATGGTTGTATCTTTGTAGAATGTAGAATTCCTCCACAATGGTAATTCCATTAATTTTTAAAAGAATATTTCTTCAATTTTGTCACTTTAGCTTCCAACTTAGTCCCAACTTTTATTGTTTTTTTTTGTAACATGTATTTAAAGTAAATGATTAAGCCTCCTTGGTACTTCCTGCTCCACTGATGAAGAATGCTTCAGAACAAAATTGTTGTTGGGAACGGTGAAATCCATGCCAGAAATTAATAGATCTTTAAGAACACATTGCTTTTGTTTACCTGCTGACTGTAAAATATGGGTTATTGGCCACATGTAAATTGATGTGTTGTGGTTGGACGGCTGTGACAATTGTATTTCATGAGCTCTGATGGTGGAGTTTGTGTTCGTTATATAAATGATCTGGAACACCATGTCAGTCATAGCCATACAGCATCGAAACAACACACTGTTCGGTTCAACCAGTTCATGCTGACCATGTTCCCAAACTAAACTAGCCCCACCTGCCTGCACTTGGCCCATATCCCTCCAAAACTCACCTAATCATGTACTAATCCAACTGTCTTTCAAACGTTGTACCTACATCCACGAATTTCTCTGGCAGTTCATTCCACAGACGAACCACTGTTCATTTTTTTTAAAAAAAACCCACGTAACTTTTAAAATCTTTCTCCTTTTACCTCCGTGCCCCCTAGTTTTGATCTCTCCTACCTGAGGGAAAGACCCTTGTCATTTACTTTTTCAATGCTCCTCATGATTTTATGAATCTCTATAAGGTCACTCCTCAATCTTCTACACTCCAGTCAAAAAGGACCCAGCCTTTCCAGTCTCCTTTTCATCTCAAACCCTCTGTTCCCAGCAATGTCAGTGTCATCACGAGCTTGAAAATATCATCAAAATACTAGAAAATGAGCACATGAACACACAGACATGAGTTAGGAGAAGAAGTGGGAAATTTTTTCCCTTGAACCTTCTATTTAATAAGGTCATGACTGATCTGATTGTAACCTCAACTCCACATTCCTGTCAGACCCCAATATTTTCAATCCCTTACTACCAAGAATCTATCCGGCTGTGCATTATATTGATCCAGGCATCTGCTTCCACAGCCTTTTGGAGGAAAAGGCTTCTGAAAGCCCAATTCCTTCGGGGGAAGAAAACACTCTGCTCATCTCTGTCTGAAATTGGCAGCCAATTATTTTTGAATAGTGACCCCCTTGTTTTAGTGTCTTCCACAAGAGGAAACATCTTCTCCACATCCATCCTGTTAGGATCGCTCAATATTTTATACCTTTTCAGTTTGGTCGTCTCATATACTTTTCTAAACTCCAGCAGATACAAACCTGGCCTGTCTGCTGTTTCCTCAAGGCACTCTTTCAATTCTAAGGTAAAATCAAATTACTGTGGATGCTGGAAACCTGAAATTATACAGAAAAAATGGTGGAAAAACTCAGCAGATCTGGTAGCCTCTTAAGGGTGTTGGGGGGGGGGGCGCGGGGGAGTAGTAAAAAAAAACAGATTTCATATTTCAAGCCTGATGGCTTTCAAAAAGATAGATGCAACTTCTTGCTTCAGTGCTGCTGTTCTGTCTCTGACTTATTGATGCATCTGGGTTGGGGTGTACATTTTCACCATCTGTGCTGCTGGTGGATGAAGAAGGGGAAGGCGTTCTATTAAATACTTTGGCTGCAATTGCCAGTATAAATGCACAAATAATAGCCCTCTGAGGATCCTGAAGGCACTGTCTGGGCTTTATAGCAGAAGACAAGGATGTGAAGCGGCGTTAATAATTATTGTTGACCAGCTTGTTTAGACACGTTCTGACACACTTTGGGCAGGTGGGACCCAAAGCCGGATCTTCAAGCCCAGAGGTAGGGATGCTCTCGCTGCACTGGAAGAGCCCTTAAGAAATGTTAATGTGCTTAGTTTGATGATTAATAATGAGCAAGTAGATAAGGGAGCGGTTTGAACTCTGATTTACTGATGGCTCATTTGAACGTGTAATGAGACGTGGTTTCAGTCAATTTAGCAGTGACAAAGGATGATTTTGCACTGTTGTTAGCCTTACTGGTTGACCAGCTGCTGACTGTGCCATAGAACAAAGGAAATTTCATCAAAAATCCACAGCTGGCAGCTATTGCTTTTAATGCAGAATTCGCCTACTAAAAGCTGCTTAAAACCAGATGAGTTTCTATTTTTGTCTGTGCCAGAGTGTTGTTTAAGTCTGGAACAGTCTACTTAATGTAAGCTACCAGAAACTGACTGACAAAAACACATACCATAGAAAAGTAGTAATTTGTAAAACATTTGAACCAAAAATCAGTCTATAGTATCAACAAAATTAATTTGCCAGCATCAACTGTGAAGCCTCCAATTTAACAGTAATCATCAAATTGACTAGATATGCAGGTTTATATAACACTAAGCCTTGTCTTGAGATTTAAGTGCACTAACTGAAAATACAAGAAAGGAATTTTTGATCTGAAATATTGAAAGATGCACAGCAAAAAGCCAAGTAGCACAATCTGTTAAATCTGGTTACTGCAAACAATTGCTGAATCTTTTAATTGCTGATTGGCAATCAGGAGTGTGAAAACTAAACTGTCTCATTGTGCTTTAAGAGCTGTCTTCCTGCTTGTCTTAAGTGAATCTAATTTTCATGTTTCATAGTTACATGCCAGAACACGAAGATCATCTGTAATGAGAGCTAGTATATTTGAAGTGGCTATCTAGAATTATGGACAGAGCTATGAAAAGGAAAAATTAGAAATAGTGTTGAAATTTAAGCATTTAAAAAAAAATCATTAGCTAAATGTGATTGGTAAATTTAATGTGCAGGCTTGCTGATTTTGGAATAAATCATTGGAGTGTGCTGAGAGTTAAATATGTCAGCATTTATGTTCTTTCGTTCTCACAGTGCCTTCCTTAAAATTAAAGAGCGATTTTCCTTACTACTATGTGTGCAATATTGATGATCCTCTCAATTTATTTTTTTAGAGGGGGCTGTGTTTATCATAATCGACATACTACTTTATATGATGCAAAGACTTGTAGAAAAGCAGATTCAGAGCTTTGGTATGTCCACCAGTGTTGGATTGCCTAAGTATAAGTTAAATACTGCAGATGCCTGAAATCCAAAATAAAATCAAGTTGCTGGAGAAACTCTGCAAGTCTGGCAGTATCTGAGGAGAGAAACATATCTACTTTTCTGATGGTTATGACAGCCATTTGAAGGTTTTACTCGTGATGTCCCTGCCAACTTAGTGTTTCAGTTCCCTGCTCTTTCCCATTGACGAGCAATTGCTTTTTTCAGTCATGAAAGCAAAATGTTTCTTTATGTCAGTGTATGCCGCTACATCATTAGCTTGTGAAAGCAAATGGATTTGAGTTAGCAGATGCTTTATTCGTGGAAGAACTTCAAGAGATTGTCTTGAAACTTCTTGTTAAGAGCCATATAGTTAGAATCTGGTTTGTGAAATCACTCCATGATGGCTGATATTCCGTCACCAAGTCAGCCTTTCTTTACAAGTACAGGTCACTGACCCAGCTAGCCCACCAGAGCCGGCCCTGAGTGAACAAAGCCTGTGATGCTCTCGTTTACGTCTGTCAGCCAAGGCTCCCTGATTGGACCAGGTTAACAGCCCCAGTCAGGAACTCTTATTGTGTAAGATCCACCTGGCTGACATTATTCCAACCACAACAGTTTAAGTGTGACTTTATTAGCCGCACAGGCAGAAGAGGTGAAACAGATGCATTTTAGCCACTGTCTTCAGATATAGGACAGCAATTACTGCAAGTAGTTTTGCTCCCTGATTCTGATCTGACCCTTAAACGTGGCCTGAGGTTTGTGCTTTGACGTGTATGCATGTGTGCAGGTTACCAGAGGTCAGATTTTAGAACAGGTAGGGAGACACCAGAGCAGGTGCAAAAATATTCTTAAGGATGATATCAGAACTGAGAGAATATGCATTTGAGACTCTTTCTGTAGAAAAGAGAAGACTCTGGTAACACCTGAGGTCAGGTAATCACTGCTAAATCCAATATGTTCCTGGATAGGAACACATGGAAGAGACAAATTCATACTTCATTACGACAAAATGTCTATATAGACAAGTTGGACTGTATGGGATCTTTCTGTGCTGTAGTTCCTCACTCTGTAAATTGAAATACAGTAAAATTGAATTGCGTTCAGGGCTTTTTGTGCAACATCTAAACTGAGCCAAAATAGGCCTGTGCTGCAGTATGTGTCTTGAGGCAGAATCAACACTGACCCAAATGCCTGAGTGCATTCACATAACTGCACCACGGGCAGTAATTGATATCGCTTCACTCCTGGTGCTGTGATTATGGTGCAGATACCACTTGAAATCTGAAGCCTGGCTCACTGCAAATAGAATAGAGAATGTTTTGAAGGAGGAAGCCTGCAACCTGTTGAAATGATTTTGATATTGATGGTTTTTGGCCATCTCCAGGACTGGAGTACATCTGTCTCGTTCTCAAACAGTACTTGTTCCTGAAGAGGAACATAGCAATGCAAATCAGAGGATTTATATAATTTCTCCTAATGACATCATTTCAGAAGCAAGCCTGTCCCTGTTGATTCTTGCATTATTATTTGCCAGTGAGTCTGGAGGTGGGAGGGCATTTAATTAGGTGGGTTGCTGACATACCAGGCCTGTCCTCATTCAGTATTTATAGTACAGCCTGCTTCTCGGCTCTGCCAGGCTGGTGTTGGGACAGAAATCGGGAAGTGGGTTGCGAGAGGGCGGTGCCTCATGTAGCTTGGAAGTCCAAAAGGCATTGGTGTCCACTGAGACTGAGCTACAAGAGCTGCCAGCTTCTGATTGGACAGCAATTCTTGCTTGGTGAGACTTCCATCTTGGCTCTGGGGTAAGTCCAGTGCTGCCTAGTTGAGTCATAGTTCAGCTGGCCTTCTTGCAAAGAACAAAATCAGAAGTTGCTGGAAAAGCTCAGCAGGTCTGGCAGCATCAGCGAAGCGAAAATCAGAGTTAGCGCTTCGGATCCAGTGACTTGACCTGAGGCACTTCCTGATATATAGCATCTGTATTGATTTCGGTTTCCAGCAAAGAGATGGTTCAGGTCCTATTGACATTGACTGCCGTGACACTAGCGCTGCATAAGGGGCTGCACATTCTCAGCTACTGTCACCAAAGGTGCTCAGATTAAAAATCCTGACCCACAATCTGCAATGTAGCTATGCTTGCTTCATACTCTTCTTTAAAGCAACTGCAGCAACAGCTGTCATTTGTCCGCTTGGTAGTAATTGCGAATTACCTCTGTAGTGCTTCCTGTGATCATGTCCTGGAGTCCCCAACCATATTGCCACTATTCAGCAAGAGGAGAAAGAAGTTTAGTAGCATGATTCTTCTCTTGTAGATTGAATGTACCCAAGTAATTGAATTTGTTCTCTGGATCACAAAGATGGAACTTAATTTAGTGAAGTTTGAAATGTTTGGAAACAATGTACAAAAAAAAATTGAATCTTTTGTTGACGTCTGTGCCCTTTCTAAAGAAAAAAAGTTAAGCAGTCAGTTAAGAGTTTGAATATCCTTCAGTTGAAATCCATGTGCAGATAACATAATCGGAAGGTTCGGAATAGTTGATAAATCCAGCAGGGTGAGAGAATGGGATTAAGGTGCGCACTCTGCACTGAACTACCTTTTTCGGGTAGTGATTGCACCAGTTCAGTTACATTTTTCAAATCAACATCTCGAAAGTTGTCACCTACGTACACTGTTCAAAAAAACCAAATTGAACAGAATGGAAGGAAGTTAATCATTCCTTTTGTTAAAATGCCTTTGTTTAAAATAGGAGTTCCTTAACTTGTCACAGTTTGGCAGACTTTTCAGCCTGGAAAAAGGTTGAAGATGAAGTTTAATGTAAGAGTGTGACAGGGCATGTGCAGCTTATTTGTATCATTAGGGTTTACCTACAATTATAATAAAGTTGGTACAGATTGAAGCTAAAAGGAAATATCCCTATTTATGAATGTTTATTGGACCTTGGATGGCAAATGTCAATATTGGAGGCACATGGTGAAGCCTTTGATTAAAAGGAAATGCTTGAAGGATTAATGACGAAATGACACCTTCCAATTATCACCTAACCTTGTTTGCTATTATGTCATTGTCATGGATATCTGCAATTGTTCAAAATGTTCCTGAAAATTCAAGATAGCCACTCCTGTGCAAATCTAAGTGGTTGCACAGTTTGGATAATTTTCAGATGCCATTTTTTGGATAGATACAGAGATGCTAAATGTGGAGGAAAATTTTCACTGATAGCTTTGACAACTGTGATTTATATTTGCTTGGGGAAATTATTCCTTATCATTTGATCAATCAGGGGAATGATCTTTCAGCAAAAATGTGCTCCAAGTGTGCTCTTAATCTCTGTCGCCCTTAATATAGAATTCTGCTCATCCCATGATCTTAATGGCTTGGAAGGGACTTTGTTGCACTCCCCACTGAAGAATGACTGCTCAGTAGTTTCAGATTTTAGTGATGTTTCCTGGAACTGGAACATCTGGCTTCTGTTACATGCCATCTGGGATTTACTGAGAGTTGAATATTGGGCTTTAAATTTTCCTTGTGTAAACAGTTATGTTGAGATTTATATGCAAGCATTGTGAGAGATATTGTGCAACCTTTCTTGTATGTTTACTGTTACAATGGCTGGTGGTGAATTGATTGAAACATGTCTATATTTGTTTTGAAAACAATAAAAATTCTTCATGGGCTTCTCCTCCTCCTCCTCCTCCTCCTCCTCCTTCTCCCCCTCCCCCTCCTGGGCCCAGCATCAATGCACCCTTCTCGTTGGCAGAGAAAGGAGGCAGCCTGGCCTTGGCCCTTTGATATTCTTTGACCTGAGCCACTGAGGGAAATAGCATGTAGGCCTGAGCAATTCCTGCACAACTTTGTCTTTTAATCTTCCTCCTGTCTTACTACAGTCAAATGCCAAACCTCTTAGGAATTTCCCAAGACCATGTGGCTCAAATCAGGGTCTTGACATGTAAGATGTCTTAAGTTGAGAGTCTGCGTCCTACCACTCCTCAGTTCTGTGTTGGAGTACAAATTCCTTATAGCCTAATAAGGCAATTTAAAATGTTTTGAATGTCCTGTGTGTTTAAATATGAAATATAGTCACACTATCAACTATTTGAGCAATTAATGACTTCCCTTCCCTAGCACTCCCCCACCCTGGCATCTCAATGCATAGCATTTAGCTTTTGGATTGGATGGAATGTTCACTGTTCGCTTTGCTACAGCTGAATTTGCAATTGCTTGACAAAAGCAGCCTTTGTTCAGCATTAGCCCTGTCTAAAATTGGAGAGGCCATGAAACGCCCATCCACAAAAGTTTAACATAATGTTTAGAAAGCTGCAGAAATTTCTAAAATTCTCCCATCATATAATCCTGCTCTGCTGAGGGATTCCAATAAAAGGTTCCAATGAGGCCTTCCACTTTTCTCTGCCTGCTCACAGGGTCTCATCTCCTTTATTAGGAACATGGTAATTACTGTAAAATCACCAAGTTTCCCCTCTCTCTCCTTCTCTCCTGTAAACTGCCCTGCATTACAACTAATTTGACTCTTCAGCAATTCTAGTTAACTCTACATAAGACTCCTCATGGGGACCTCATACTTTATAAATGTAAACATAGGTGGCCACTTGGCCCATGTTGTCTCTGCTGAGTCTTTGAAAGATTTATTGAAATAGTTGTATTTCCCTCTTCGTTGCTTATAACTCTGGATTCATTATCTTTTAAAGTATATACCCAATTATCTTTGACAAGCTACCACTGGATCTGTTTCTACACTGTTTCTGTCAGTACATACTATAAATCTTTCCTTTGCGACATAATCCTGAGCATTTCTTAATAACTGTTGAAATATTTGTGGCTTTGTTAAATAAATCTGTCTAAATCTCTCCACGTATAGAAAAATCTTCAAATTACCTAACTTCTCAAAAGCTAACTCTCAATGTCCTCTAGTCACAGTCATACAGCATAGAAACAAAGCCTTTTGGCCCAACTTGTGCTTGTCAAGCAGGTTTCCTAAACTGAACTAGTCCCACTTTCCTGCGTTTGGCCCGTATTCCTCTAAACTGCTCCTATCCATGTACCTGCTGAAAAATCTTTTAAATGTTGTAATTTTACACACTTTCACCACTTCCTCTGGCAGCTCATTCCATATATGTACACCCTCTGTGTGGAAAAACTTGCACCTCCAGTCTCTCTCAAATCCTTTCTCTCTCACCTTAACCCTCTGCTCTCTAGCTTTGAGCTCCCCTACCGTAGGGGGGAGAAAACCTTGGAAATTCATCTTATCGATGCCTATGATTTCATACACCTCCATAAGGCCACCCCTCAGTCTCCTCCAATGCTCAGGGGAATAAAGTCTCAGCCTATTCACCCTCTCTTTATAACTCAAACCCTGCAGTCACAGTAAAATCCTTGTAAATCTTTTTTGCTGACTTTCCAGTTTAATAACATTTTTTCTATAGCAGGGTAATCAAACTTGTACATGGTACTCCAGATGTGTCTCACCATGGGGTTTGGCATTTGAGCCCTGGCATGACATCCCAGCTCCTGTACTGTATTCTCTGACTGATGGAAGCCAAGCATGTCAAATGCTGCCTTCCTATCTACCTGTGATGCCGCTTTCCAAATAATATGTACCTGCACTTCCAGGTCTCTCTGTTCGACAACAGTTCCCATCTGCAGCTTCTAAATCAGAAGGTGAGGTGTGAGACGGAGGCTTAATTATGACAATGCTATCATCTTTGATTTCTGCCCACCACTCACCATAGCTTCATTGGTTAGTTTGTGCGTACATACCGACATGTGTTGCAAGAGAAAAGGACGTGTGCCAGTGGATAATAAAATGTGAGGCTGGATGAACACAGCAGGCCAAGCAGCATCTCAGGAGCACAAAAGCTGACGTTTCGGGCCTAGACCCTTCATCAGAGAGGGGGATGGGGGGAGGGAACTGGAATAAATAGGGAGAGAGGGGGAGGCGGACCGAAGATGGAGAGTAAAGAAGATAGGTGGAGAAGGTGTGGGTGGGGAGGTAGGGAGGGGATAGGTCAGTCCAGGGAAGACGGACAGGTCAAGGAGGTGGGATGAGGTTAGTAGGTAGCTGGGGGTGCGGCTTGGGGTGGGAGGAAGGGATGGGTGAGAGGAAGAACCGGTTAGGGAGGCAGAGACAGGTTGGACTGGTTTTGGGATGCAGTGGGTGGGGGGGAAGAGCTGGGCTGGTTGTGTGGTGCAGTGGGGGGAGGGGATGAACTGGGCTGGTTTAGGGATGCAGTGGGGGAAGGGGAGATTTTGAAACTGGTGAAGTCCACATTGATACCATATGGCTGCAGGGTTCCCAGGCGGAATATGAGTTGCTGTTCCTGCAACCTTCGGGTGGCATCATTGTGGCAGTGCAGGAGGCCCATGATGGACATGTCATCAAGAGAATGGGAGGGGGAGTGGAAATGGTTTGCGACTGGGAGGTGCAGTTGTTTGTTGCGAACTGAGCGGAGGTGTTCTGCAAAGCGGTCCCCAAGCCTCCGCTTGGTTTCCCCAATGTAGAGAAAGCCGCACCGGGTACAGTGGATGCAGTATACCACATTGGCAGATGTGCAGGTGAACCTCTGCTTAATGTGGAATGTCATCTTGGGGCCTGGGATGGGGGTGAGGGAGGAGGTGTGGGGACAAGTGTAGCATTTCCTGCGGTTGCAGGGGAAGGTGCCGGGTGTGGTGGGGTTGGAGGGCAGTGTGGAGCGAACAAAGGATGCCAGTGGATGTTGTGTGATCTTTCTGGATGATGTGACTGTTGTGGCAGTTGTGCAATCTCAGATGTGCCTGGAAGACCCTCTGCAGTGCTAAGTGCGCGGATGGGGTTGAAACAACGAATGTTAGGTATGACTTGCAATTGATGGAGATTGGTGTTGGGTGAATGTTGGGGGTGTGGGATATCTGGGGCAAGTGGTGCAGTTGGTGGAATATGGCACGTGATTGTATGCACACTGAGCTGGATCATATGTCTGGTTGTTAAATTTGGTGTCACGTTAAATTCAGGTCCTTGACGCCCGACCATTGTCTTGACATCTGGTGCTGTCTGGCTCCATTGCTTTTGCAAGGGCTGGTTGGCTTAAAATGATAGGTTCACATGCATACAGGCACACTGCCACTTAACAGTAGTGGTTTCGTGCTGGTTGCATACAGGCAGCGTCAAGTTGTTCTGCCTGTGACCGGTCTGAGCTACTCATACATCATCCCACAGCTGTTTTGGGGGCCAATTGATCAATGTCCCCACTCAGACATTTATTTTAAATCAGTGTTTTGCCCATCCCTTCTGTTATAAGACTAGTGAAATATTTTCTCTGAAAATTTCAAAACTTTGGTTAAGGATCACCAGGCAACTTTGGTTCCAGTAGAATTACTACACAAACATTACAGATTTCCTTCCACGTATATGAATGAATGTTATTACCCTCATGATTTGTGGTATGTTTGGACTGAAAGGTACACTTCTTGTCTCATGGTTAATACCAACAATTTTGCCAGAATTTTATCTGAAGTTATTTATGTGATATATTGCCATTGTCTTGTTGGGTCTAGGGTGTGAAAGTAAACATGGGTGCCAACGTTTTCTGCGTCTTTAACCATCCCCCAAGATGACTAACATGTTGAACTGCACATTAATCTTGCCCTGATTTGTGACTGCTGCTCTGATGTTTGGCTGAAGTGATGGATGCTGGAAAATAACGTGCAAATTCTGTGCTTGAATACAGTCTATCATACGCTGCCATTCAACAGGAAGCATATGAAAATCACATTTTAAGAGAAGGCGCCTGTGTTGTTTTAATAGGTTTGCCAATATTCCTGTGGGAGAATAAATAAAATAAATTCAAAGATATTAGTGTGCCTGGTGAACTGACAAGGCCGTTGTGGAAACTTGAGCTGTGCATTTGCTTCCCAATACACAACTGAGCCCACATGTCATGGTATATTGACTGTATTCTTAACAGGTTATGTGCTACTTGTGTGAAGGTCTGAGTTCAAGAAAACAGCACAAGCTGGATTGAAGGGAGTTGGATCCCTGTTTAAACAATGATGCTTAAGCATTTTGCTGAAAAGAAGTTAATTCCGAGTTTGCTTGTTGTTGCAGATTGTAAGTATCTTTGTGAGTTTAAGGCTGTTGTACAATCTGACAGCCCTGTAGATAATTTTCAGCTTTGCTGACACAGCTTCTAATGTTATTGGATTTGAATTGCACTCTTGTTCTCTGCCAGCTATCAATTATCCTATGTTTTTTCAAATCTGTCAGCTGTTCCAAGCAGCACCTAAAATGTCAATTGTAATAAGTGGCTTAATGGTTCTGCTGAAATATTGCAGTGCTCTTTATCTAATTGTTCGGTTTTTTTCCCCCCTTATTTTCCTGATGGTGCTGAAGGAAGTGCAGTGAAAAATATGTATTTAATGCAATTAAAAATGCTAATAGATTTATTTTCTTTCCAACATTCCCATGTTTACCACAAAGTATAGAAGCAGAGATTGACAGTTTGGCCTATTGAGTCTACAAAGTGTGGAGCTGGATGAACACAGCAGGTCAAGCAGCATCTTAGGAGCACAAAAGCTGACATTTCGCGCCGAGACCCTTCATCAGAAAAGCCTTTCCTGATGAAGGGCCTAGGCCCGAAACGTCAGCTTTTGTGCTCTTGAGATGCTGCTTGCCCTGCTGTGTTCATCCAGCTCCACACTGTTATCTCAGATTCTCCAACATCTGCAGTTCCCATTATCTCTGGCCCATTGAGTCTGCTCTGCTATTCAGTAAGATCATGGCTGATTCGAATGTGATCTCAACAGCCTTTGCTTTTCTGTCACTTAGAAATTTGGCCCAACTCAGCCGCCCTCTGAGGAAGAGAATTCCAAACTATAATGAAATTTCAGGAGAAAGAAAATTCACCTTCCCTTCAGTGGGAGATCCCTGTCTATAAACTATGCCCCTTAATTCTAGCTTCCCCACCTCCTCCCCCCCCCCCCCCATAAAAGGAAGCCGCCAAAGAGCATCCACCCTGTTAAGCCCCCTCAGAATTATAAATGTTTCAATAAAATCATCTTTTTCCTAGATGCCAGTGAGTGGGGGACCAATCTGCTCAAGCTTTCCTCATACTCATGACCCTTCATCTCAGAAATCGGCTTATGAGTGTCCCCGAGCTGTTTCCACTGCAATTAGATAACTACTTAAAGGAGACCAAAACTGCACAGTACTACAAATGCGGTCTCACCAATGCCCAAAATGTCTCATAATGCACTTATTTTAATCCTTCATTCATTTGTAATAAAGGTCAACATTATATTTGTCTTCCTAACTAAATGTTGAACCTAAATACTGACTCATTATGGGGTCAAAGACCCAGCTCTGGAGATAGAAATTGAGTTAATCTATCAGGTTGATTTTTCTTTTTATTCGTTCATGGGATGAGGGTATTTTTGGCCAGGCAGTTTTTATTGCCTAAACCTAATTGCCCATAAAGTAGTTCAGAGTCCACCACGTTGCTGTGGGTCTCGAATCACATGTAGGCCAGACCAGGTAAGGATGGCAGTTTCCTTTCATAAAGGACATGAGGTGGACCAGATGGGTTTTCCTGACAATTGACATTGGATTCATGGTCATCATTTCACTCTTAATTAGAGATTTTTTTAAACTGAATTCAAATTGCACCATCTGCCATGACAGGATTCAAACCAAGGTTCCCAGAACATTACCTGGGTCTCTGGATTAATACTCCAGTGATAATACCACTAGGCCATCACTTCTCCAAAGGTTGGTGACCTTTTGCCAAAGTTTAAATATTTCTCAATGGGCTTACTGGTGCTGACTTAATTATTTTAATTCATTGAAGGGATGATGGCATTGCTGACCAGGTCGCATTTGTGGCCCATTCCTAATTGCCCAAAGGGTACTTAAGTGTCAAATATAAGGCTGTGGGTCTGGAGTCACATGTAGGCCAGACCAGGTAAGGATGGCAGCTTCCTTCCCTAAAGGACATTAGCGAACCAGTTGGGTTTTTCCCAACGATCGGCAATGGATTTATGGTCATCGTTAGATTCTAAATTCCAGATGCGTTTTAATTGAATTCAAATTCCACTATCTGCTGTGGTGGAATTCGAACCCATGTCCCCAGTACGTTATCTGGGTTTCTGGATTAACAGTCCAGCTATAATACCACTAGACCATCACCTCCCTATCATCCGAAGGAAAATACATCTTTATGAAGTGTTCTCTCCAGTCTGGACTTATCAGATGGATCTTAATGTTGAGCGGGTGAAGCTCCTGTACAACTCAAAACACACCAGTGGAGGAGAGTGCATACTATTGTGTTCGCTCCTAGTTAGTCAGAGAGGCATAGCAGGATTTGAAGTCACTAAACACGCTAATTTTGGCCCCGTTGAACCCTAATTAACCAAAGGAGGAACCACTGGTGTTATTGTGTATAGTAATATTCATTGACAAGCTCCAATTTTCCATTAACTTGAGAATGTTTTTGAAGTGATCTTTGAAGCTCCGTCCCTATGCAAACACTAATAATGCTCAGCCTCAGTGTAAACCCTTCAGAGGGCAGAAATAGGATATTGTACTCACTGTGCTTTGATTAAGCATGTCTAATTGATACTATTAATGTGCTAATTTCCCTTATTTTTTGTATATCGTATAGCTATCCTTGAATGTCCCTATCTCTGTCCCAAAAGAAATCTTAGTTGATTTCTTTGTTATGCTTTTGAGGAGATTATAGGCTTTAGGTCATAAGGTAACAGAACTGGTACTGGGTTTCAATTTAATTCGTGGTCAGGCTTCTTTGGATGACAAAAATATCACGAGTCATGCCGACTAAAATGGATACAGTATTAATTTACAATTTGCCCATAATCATAGGAAACATGATTCAGGCTGTAGGACCCAA
The DNA here is from genome assembly GCF_030684315.1 of Stegostoma tigrinum. Lineage (NCBI taxonomy): Eukaryota > Metazoa > Chordata > Chondrichthyes > Orectolobiformes > Stegostomatidae > Stegostoma > Stegostoma tigrinum. Next base: position 35,418,400 of record NC_081360.1, on the reverse strand, counting down.
GGCTAGTGTTCTTGTACATAGACACCACAGTGTTCCAGATTAGTATCAAAACTGCTGAGATGGTTTTTGGTCAATAGGAAAATTTTTGCTTCTGATTTTAAACAGCTCTTTCCAACACAAGCAATGCTGACCAAATTAAAGAACCCAATTCAAAATTACAAGCTTGTTTTTTTTAAAATCTATTCCTTTGCAAATAGAACCTCAGTTTTCAATCCCTGTTCCTTTTGAACTGTTTTTGGTGTGATATCTGCTTTTAATAATGGTGATTAAATCATTGATGCACAATTGAAAATTTACATCAAGGACTTGCCAACATTCGGCAGTATTAATCGCATATGTTATTAACAATGATGTGTGTTTTAATGCAGTTTGTAAATTTGTACCCTGTAATGCCCAATAAATCACCTGCATGACACTAATTTCTTCTTGTTTATGTAATGGGCTTGCATGAATACAATGGGTGGGGTCTCCCTGAAGGGAAATTTTGAATTGGAAGGATCAGTCAGTGGCCTGCACGTTCCTGTTTCTGTCAGTGTAAATGGCCCCAGAATGTGTTTAACAGAGACTGCTGGACTGCAGAGAATACTTGAATATTCATTAACTGTGGTAGAACTATGTACAAGACTAGATATGTTCTGGATGTGAGTTTGTTCGCTGAGCTGGAAGGTTAGTTTTCAGACGTTTCGTCACCATTCTAGGTAACATCATCAGTGAGCCTCCGACGAAGCGCTGGTGTTATGTCCCGCTTTCTATTTATAGATAAATAGAAAGCAAGACATAACACTAGCGCTTCGTCGGAGGCTCACTGATGATGTTACCTAGAATGGTGACGAAACGTCTGAAAACTAACCTTCCAGCTCAGCGAACAAACTCACATCCAGAACCTCAACCTGAGCTACAAATCTTCTCAAAACTCACTAGATATGTCTCATGCTCCACTTGGAACCATCCCCCCTTTGAGCTCTGAGGAGACATGACTTTCATCATGATGAATGTTCGCTAGTTACATATTTGCCATAAAATTATACAGCAGAACCTGCTGGCGATGTGCTGAAAGCAGTAGTGGACAGCAGTCTACATGTTTCATGGCCCGTTTCAGGAAAGAGGCTGTAGCCTGGGTGACTTGTGAGCAGCAAATCAGGGAACACACAAGAATTTGTTTAGTACTCCCTCCCATTTCCCTACAGGGGCAGGGGTGGATTCAGGAAGAGGGTTTGGGGTTGAAGAAGTGTTAAGTAGTTCTTATCTGTGCCTACAAGCCAAGCTGTTGGGAAAAGTTTTCTACCAACAATGTAGCGTATTTGTTGTTGAGACACGTGAAAACTTCTCCAGGGGATTCCTCCTCCTCCTCCTTATAGCACCAGCAGCAGCAGCTATCTCTGTTGGTGGGTCAACCATATGTTTAGGAACTGCCTGTTGTCCTTCGTCATTTGATGTGGAGAGCAATTAGGAGACTGCCTTGCATAAGAGCACACTAGTTACTGTGTTGTTGACAAATGAAAGGTTGTATCCGGATCTGGTTGTTAAATTATTACCTTTTTTAAGATTATAATACTCTACTCAAGATTTGTAGCTGTGACAGTACATAAATTTCTGATGTACTTCTCATCTACCAGATTAAAGTATTTTTCCTCAATAGTTTGCAGCCCATCAGCCATCTCAAGTGGAAACATAATTACACCTATTTTAATTTTGTTGTTGTATAAAGTTTTAAAATACATAGAAAAATACCAGTTGGTAGGACCCTCATTGACAACTCATACCTTGTAAGAAAGAGAGAAATTTCCCAGTGACTGGTGTTAATATTAACATAACAAGCAGGTTAGAACCAATGTAGACTGAACATCACCCAACATGCAACTAACATGAAAGTAAAAAGAAAATATTTTCAGATGAAATAATTACAGCTACTTGCAACCACAATATGCTTTACCATCAAAGATTAGGCTGGGAACCAGGTTAATGTAACCCATAGGCAACCCATGGAGTGCTCAGGGACAGAAATTCCACCTGACAGTGCTATGTCACTGTCAAACGACAGACGCTGCCACTTTCCAACTGGATGGACAGTCTATGTGGTCAGCCTGCCTGCAGTGTTCAGTGAAGCGTCAAGCTGCTGAGCAATCATGTTGGAGGGGGTGGTGGAGGGGCGGATTATTGGCAATGTTGACACTTCTTGTTCTCCAGCCCCACCCCCAGTCCCACTCACTCAATTCTCTCACACAAGACCAAAATCAGCCCTTATTTACCATCACCTAGTCCACCATGTACAACTTTCCAGCTGCACTGCTGAAAGGCTGGCCATATTTTATTAACTCTGTCCCCTACTCCATCCTTTGAATCCTGGATACTCAGACCCAGACTCCCCTCGACATGTGGAAATTCAGCCTCCTTGGTGCACGAATAGTGATGTTATCACATGCAATCCTTAGCAATGTCGACTGCGCATTTTAGCTTTGGAACGTTGTCAGCAATAACAGATGTCACCGGACCCGTTTGTACACGTGCAGGTGGCCATCTTCACATACAAGCTAACTTCAAGTTTCTTTCAGGCTTCCCTCTCCCTCGTAGACGTGGTTGAGATTTTAATATCCTTGACAAGATCTGCCACTTCACTTTCTGACTATCCCCAGACTGAGTTCCATCAACAAGGCCCACCTTAGTGACCTTTCATTCCTTAAATTGCTGAAAATCCTTTCTCCTCGAGGAGACCTGGCTTTCTCCAGAATTCTGCATAATCTCTTTCACAAAGATCATCATCTTTTTTTATTAGCTCTTCTCAGCCTGCTTGCCTTTCTCTTTTGATGTCTCTGCATCTCCGTTTCACAATGTGCCAGGTTGTGGAAATCTGCCTCTTGATCTTTGACAGGTGTCAGTTTCGGAATACATGAGCCTGTCTCTGGGCTGTGTCAATGTGATCACTGTGACTTGTGTCCAGCAAATTCAGTTTTGCCTTCAGGTTAAAGAAACATTTTAAAGCATCATCATCTTGAAAAGACCTGCTCTGTAACATGGTGCAAAATCTCAATATGTAGGAGTTGGCAAAATGAGAATAGCTAATTGCAAAGGCCTTGCGTTATTTTGTATAGAGGTTTATTTTGAATGGAAATAAAAATACCCAGCAATAGTTTTGTTTTATTATTCATTCACAGGATGTGGGCTTCACTTGCTAAACCAGCATTTATTTTCAATCCTTCATACTCAGACTGCAATGAAGAGTCAGCCATGCTGCCGTGACTCTGGTGTCACATGTAGGCCAGACCAGATAAGGATAGCTTCCCAAGAGACATTAGTGAACCACTTATGTTTTTACTATAACAAAGTGTTATGCAGGCGTCATTAGGCTATCCTTGTATTCCACTTTTCTTATTGAATTCAAATTTCACCATCTGCCATGGTGGGATTTAAGCTCATGTCCTCAGACTATTACCGTGAACTAATGACGTTCCAAATATTGAAACTTGAAGCTTGAAAGGAGAAAAAAATTGATTCGAGACTTTGAGAATACAGTATTTTGTCAATATTCTTGCTTTTGTTGAAGTTTGGCACTCTGTACATAACCCTGCAGATGGGTTGCAATAACTTTTTTACGTAGTTCAAGGCAAATTCTGTTGTCATTGTTAAAATTATTTTGTTGTTCCTGCTGTTTCAAATAGCTACAGCACTCCTGTCAATTCAATGGTGTTTACCATAGGTCTACACTGTGTCAGTCGCTGAGTGAAGACTTCAAATAACGTTGGTGTTGATGGGTAAGGCTGATCTCACATAGGACTGACTTGGCAAAGTCCTTTAAAAAATGGTACGACATCTAGTAATGGCACAGGTAAACTGAATCTTGGGATGCCTATGGTTGGCATCGCATTATATGAGCTAGCAGTCACTATAAGGTAGGTTTGCCACGTCGATCCTCAGTTTAGATTGGGATCTCCAGGCCTTGCTTCATCTGATAGAGGAAAGCAACTAGGTAGGCAAACGAGAAGAGGCTCTTAGCTCGAATCTTATGACTCACTGGAGTATTGTGCTGGAAATTGAGCCCTGCTATTCCCAGTGTAGTCGTAAAAGAGACTAAACAAAAAGCATGCAAAATTCTCCAATTTACTTGATTTTTCAGGCTCAGGTTGATGGAAGGCATGGACTAGGCTTTTGTACTTGAAAGGAATTACTATTTATCACAAGTAATTAGGCTCCAGCTACAAGGAAACCATTTTAAATTGTCAGCATGTAACACTCAAAAAAATTTAACGCACTAATTCCTTTGTAAACTCCTCCTTTCACACAAACATGGACTGGGAGAATGGTTCAATAATCTTCGTTCACAAGATCTATCAAGTTGGTTCTTGGTGAACAGTAGGTTTCTCCTCTGATTCGACACAGTGTAGACCTGGAGGAACACAGCAGGTCAGGCAGCATCAGAGGGGTAGGAAAGTTGACCTTTTGGGTCAGGACCCTTCTCCTGAGGTTTCTCCTCTGCCTTCCATTTCTGAATGCTTCCACTGGCTTGCACAAGGCACATGACAGCTGGTTGTCTCTGAACAATTTTCTGACTTACCAGTTAAAAATCTCAGCTTACAGCCACTGCTGACAGAGGGATAAACTGGTTCTGTTCAGTTTTAAGGTGGGTTTGACTGCCAAGAACTGAGACAGCCCCTGAGTTGGCTATCTGATCACTTCTCTCTGTATCGTGTTCCCAGGCCCCAAGCTGTTCAGTTATGTGAGAACTAATCACGCAGTTGTTGGTCTGCAAAAGACATTTGTAATTGATAATTGGTTATTAATCAATAGACCTATCGACTATCTTGTGCCAACCAAAGCTCCATCTGAATACAGAAATCCTCAGCTCCGGTTTGTCTGCAATTTAAATTCAGTAGCTGCTTGGGGCTATTTAAATGATGCTTGCCGTAAGTGCCTGGTTACCTGCTTCAAAACATGCAGCAAGAGTTGCAGAACACTTGTCAATGGAAATGAGTTTGAAGCATTTCAAAACAATTCTAAAACCACAAAACCGAAAAGGCACGGCTTTTAAAAGATCAACAACAAATAGTTCATTGCAGCATAGCAGTTGGGTACAGGTTACAATTGGCATGATAGTTTAAGTAACAACATCTATGAGAAAATCCACTCACTAGGTCTGTCTGCTTCAAGATGCAGAGATGTCCTCTGTCGCCAAGTATTTAGGAATAGGCAGATTGAGTGGAGCATAATGAATCCTTCAACATTAAACCTTTTTAGAACCAAACAATCTATTGCAGCACAGATGGAACCTGACCTGTCCATTGACCTTTACCCTCCGGTAAATTCTTCTGTTCATTTTTGGCAAATAATTGAAAAGATGCATTGACATTGAGTAAATGTTTGGCAGTTTTCCTGTTTGGAATTCTAATTTGTTTATTCATGGTATTTGATAATTTGAACTAAAGTTTACGTAAGAAATTGTTTCCATATTATAAGGACAATCTTGAATATGCCATTGGAATCTCAGTATTCGATCTGTCATTAAATCTGTCACAGCATCTCAATCCTATTGCAAATCCTTGAAATGTATGTTCACTGTTGTGAACCAAATCGTCTCAGAATTACATAGCCATTAGTTTAAAGTACCAAAGCAGCCTATATCAAAAACTGATAGAAAATATTTGAGTAGAAAGGAAGTAGTGATATAGGCCACCTCTGTACATTCAGCATACAATGGTTAAATAAGCACGTAGTTCAGTTAATTATTTTAATTGTTGATCTGAAATGTATTTGGTTCATATCAGTTTGTAGATAGTCCGTTCAGATTCTAACGCATTTCACGTCCATGGCTTATCCTGATACTAAAGTAGCCATCTTATCTAACATGTAAAATGACAAATAGTACAGATTTACATTGGAGTGTTGTCTCACAGCTTAGTGGCTAAATATTAAAATGTGCCAATGGAACTAGGCAGCGTGAAGCTGAGTGTCTACAGGCTTAGTTATTTCATTTTTTGAGTGGATTAAATCTTGGATAAGTGTCTTCCTTGTATTTTGTTAATGAGATGTGAGCGTTAATTGCTAGGCCGGAATTTGTTGTCAATCCGTAGTTGCCTTGGAAAAAGCGGTGGTGAACTGGGTAGACGTGAGCATGTGGATGACATACTCATAGCTTTGAGTTAAAATATGTAGGATGGAAGCTTAGGTAAAGTAATAGAAGATGAAGGCCCCCCATGGAATCTGTTAAAATCAGTGAATTTAGGAAAAGGTAGAGAAATGAAAATAGTATATCCAACAACACACTTTTGGAAAAGGCAGTATTGAAGAGAATTACCTGAATTCATTCAAATATTCTCAAGAAATATCATGGGATTGTTGGGCAGACATTTCAGTCCTGCCCTACTGAGCTGTTTCAGGAGTTGAACACACTACTGGAGATTACAAGGTGATCTGGAATGTAATTTTTGCATTCTGTGTTAATATTAAAACAAATAGCAGCCCTAGAATTCCTATTTCAATACTGGTTCATGAGTGTTTCCGTTAATGGTCATGATCACGCCATACAAAAATTCAATACATGAAAGAAAAAACCTGCAACCACCAGTGATTTTTTTAAAAAAAGTCATTGCTGTTTACAATAATGGACGTTTGTTGAGTTGAATTTAAAGGCATCACTTTTTATTTATTATTTAATGGCACTTAGCTGATATTTCTGCAGTATATGCTGTGAATTTGGAATTATTGCCTATATTTGAGACAATACCGGAGGCTATACATTTACTTAAATCTCAGAATTGGCCTTTTAATGTACTGTATTTAGCTCAGAGGTACCATAGCACAGAAGGATTTAGGAGTCCTTATCCACGAATTACAAAAAGCTGGCACCCAAGTTCAGCATGGTGGAATAGGGAAGGCAAATGGAATGTTGGCCCTTTTTTCAAAGAGAATGGAATGGAATATACAAGTAATGAGGTTTTGCTAAAACTGTACAAGGTACTAGTCAGACCACAGCTGGAATACTGTGAACAGTTCTTGGCCTGGAATCTGAGGAAAGATGTGCCGGCATTGGAGGTAGTCCAGAGAAGGTTTACGAGGCTGATGCAACATGTGGAGGGACTATCTTAGGAGGACTGGTTGATCAGAGAACATCCTGTACTCTGTTTTTGGACTATAGAAGAATTAGAGGCAACCTTATTGAATCATACAAGTTTCTTAGAAGACTTGGCATGGTAGTTGCGGAAAAGTTATTTCCCTTTGTGGGAGAGCCTAGGAGCATGTGGTGTGATCTCAGGTTGAGAAATCACACATTTACAACAGAGATGAGGTGGAATTTCTTCTCCAAGGGCAGTGAATCTGTGGAATTCTTCCCAACAAAGTGTTTGAGTCTGGGCAGTTGAATATATTCAAGGCTGATGGAGATTTTTTAAAAAATCTGGGTAAGGGAATCGATGGTTATAATGAAAAAGCAGGAAAGTGCAGTTAAGGATTACCAGATCAGGCATGACCTGAATCAGTGCGGTAGGAGACTCAATGGGCTGAATGGTCTGCTTCTCATACGTCTTATGATCTCACCAAAGTCAATCAGGCAGCAATATTTAGAGGGTAGCATCAAAGAAGTGTGGCTATGAAGGGAAGTAACTGCCCAGAAGGGCACAGTGGGCCATGTGGGTAAAAATGCTCTTTTTTGATGTTGAGGATATCTCCATGCTATTCTAGGAGTTGCTTAAGCTTCAATGATGCAGATGTTTGGATCGAGATGTAGAGAACTGGTATACTGAATCTTGAAGTGAATGTGTCTGTGGGTGACCATCTGGTTGAAGCAACCTGTCTGAATGGTCACTGAGTCAATACAGCCTACCCTTGAGCTCGGACTTTTCTCTCTGGAGAGAAGGAGGAAGAGAGGTGACCTGATCGAGGTGTGCAAGGGAATGAGAGGCATGGATAGAGTCGCTAGCCAGAGACTTTTCCCCAGGGCAGGATTGACTGCCACAAGGGGTCATAGTTTTAAGGTGTTAGGAGGAAGGTACAGAGGAGACGTCAGAGGGAGGTTCTTCACCCAGAGAGTTGTGAGCGCATGGAATAGTTTACCAGTGGTAGTCGTGGAAGTGGAGTCATTAGTAACATTTAAGCGACTGCTGCACATTCACATGGACAGCAGTGAATTGAGGGGAATGTAGGTTAGGCTATTTTATTTTTGGGTTAGGATTATTCCACGGCACAACATCGTGGGCCGAAGGACCTGTACTGTGCTGTACTTTTCTATGTTCTGTGTTCTAAGACTGTACCATGTGTGTGGATGATTGAGAGGGATGTAAGTGGATATCATATGATATGCTGAATATGCACCATTAGTGTAAAGGAGCAATGTATCCTGAACAAGATTTTACTTTTATTGCGTGCTTTCCAGTCATACTTAGCACAAAGAAAGATTGTTCTCATTGCTGGAGGCCTATCATCATGGCTCCAGAACATCTCTGAAGGAGTGTCTCAGAACAGCTGCTTCATCAAATGACCTTCCCTCCATCATAAAGTCAGAAAGGAGGTGCTCACTGATGATTGATTGAAACTGTTCAGCACCACTTGTGATTCCTCTGATGTTGAAGCAGCCCATGTCCAAATCCGGCAAGATCTGGACAATATCCAGGTTTGGCCTGATAAGTGATAAGTAAGATTCATGGCACGCAAGTCCCTGGCAATGACCATCTCCAGTAATAGAGAATCTAACCATTGCCCATTGACATTTAATGGCATTGCAGAATCCTCCACTATCAGCATGCAATACTGATACCAATACAATGTATTAATGCAAGGGATTAGTGACACACTTTATTCAGTTTGTTTAGTGATTTTTTTTCAGTTGTACTTTTGAATTCCATTGATCCGGGTCCTTAAGAATTCTGTCTGGTAGGATATTGGCACGAGTTCCAATGACAGCCCAAGTTTTAAGAGGGTGTTTGTCGGGTTTTTTTTTTGACAAATTGTTGATTATAGCAAAAACTTCTCATTGCTTGACTTCATCCCTACGATGTGATCCATTCACAATGTGGAAAGATATTTGTCTTCTGGTTGGAAATCATTCCACTCTGGGATTTCATTCAGATCAGTGTGAACTTTGCTAATTTTGTTATACTTATGTCGGTCTCTGATATGTTATCTTGCCTTGCTGTTGCACCTATCTTTGTAGTCTTTGTAATGTGTGATTGACTATACTTTACAACACAGCGTACTGTCATTTGTGTCCTGGCTACAGTGTCAAGACTGTTTGTTTGCATCTAACACCTGCAGATGCTATTAGCTGGCTTCAATGGCTCCATTTCTTCGGCCATCTTTTAAAAGTGGATCAAAGCTCTGACCTTTTTTGCCAAGAGGTCTTTTTTGGAATATTTTGATGGGTGTCGAGGCAATTGCCAGCTTCATTATCCACTCTGACAGTTCATCCTCTTGAAATTCGCATTGGTTGCCTTTATTACAGCTTCTCCTGACAAATTGATGTCTTAATTCTCATGACTTTCACTGTCAATTCTAAACCATGAATTCTTAAGTTTACTCTTGCATGTTGCTGATCAGCTAGTGCTTTTGTTGCAAGACCTGTCTGATGAGCTTGAGGTATTGACTCTGTGGAATCCCTGAGTTATCAACTGCTTGGGTATTTTCACATCACCCATTCTGCAGCTGCAACTGCAGGTTGATGAACTATAACTGCACCTATTCTTTTAAAATGAACTTGTACTGAAGAGCTATGGCTTTCTAATTCATTCTGAGGTTTTGTTATCCATCCTTCTTTTCTTTCATCACTGAACTTAATGTTCCTATTCTGTTTTTGACTCTAGACTTATTTTAGGCCTGTTCTGTTCCTGAATGTGGCATGCTTTACTTTCCTTTTTAAATTTAGAAATCTCACATCAGGCTATCGTCCAATAAATTTATTTGAGATCACAGGCTTTGGAGCACTGCTCCTTCATCTGGTGAAGTGAAGAGAAGCACACAGGCACAGAATTTTATAGGTAGATATATGTTAAAGAAGCCATCTTCAATGGACAAGCCCTGTGTGAAAACAGGACCTGCTCAGACAAGGAGGAATATGACAGATGCCTAAAGACGGTAAACAGCACGCTTGTAAAATTGGGATACAATGCTCAACTCATCGATCGCTAGTTCTGATGTCCCACAGGGGGGAAAAAAAAGCAAAACCCTCCTCAGAAAACAGACACATGACCTGACCAATAGAGTACCCTTTGTGATCCAGTACTTCCCTGGAGCAGAGGAACCATTGCCATGTTCTTCAGTCTTCAACATGTCTTTGATGATAAACATCTTGCCAGGATCATCCCTATGCTTCCAATTCTCGCTTTCAAACAACCACCAAACTTTTAAACAGACCATTGCTCGAAGAAAACTACCCAGCCTTCAGGACAACATTGACCACAACACCACACAATCCTGCTGTGGCAACCTCTGCATGACATGTCAGATCATCGACATGGCCACTATCATCAAACATTGGAATATCATCCACCACCAAACACAGCAGATACTCATGTGATACGGCCAGTTTTGCCTAACTCACGCTGTAGGTAAGGATGCTTCGAGGCATGGTATATTGGTGAGACCATGCATACCCTATGACAATGGATGAATGGACACTGCATAACAATCACCAGACAGGGATGTTCCCTCCCAGTCTGGGAATACTTTAGAGGTCAAGGACATTCAGCCTCTGATCTTCAGGTAAGAGTCCTCCAAGATGGACTTTGAGATACACAACAATGTAGGATTGCCAAGTAGAAACTGATAATCAGATTCCATACCCTTGACGATGACCTGAACTGTGATCTTGGGTTCATGTTGCATTACATGTGACCCCACCATACTCTCCTGTATCTGTAAATTCTACCTTGCACCATCACCTTGATAACTTATTATGATTGCTGTACCTTAACTAGGTTGTACAATTTTGGTTTACTTGTTACTTTGGTTAGACTCAGCGTGTGATTCTTATACCTATTGTGTTATTCTAGTTATTTGGTTTGTCTCTAGCACCATCTTACTTTTTAGTTTTTTGCAATAATCTCCCTGTCTTATTTAGTTGGATTATAGGTCATCCCTTCACTTGCTAGTCAGCTGTTGACACTTTGCTCACACCGTCTGACAATTTTGATCATTTGCAGAAACGTTATTATTATTATTATTGTGCCTGTTGACACTTCATTTGCACTTTTTGTATTTTTTTGTATTTCTCTGTATATAAATTCTGTGCCTGTGTGCTTCTCCTCACTCCACCTGATGAAGGGGCAACACTCCACAAGCTTGTTAGACTATGACCTGGTGTCACGTGACTTCTGATCTTCTCGACCCCAATCCAACACCAGCACCACATCGAATTTGAATTCAGGCATTCCTTTTTCATTCCGTATGAAGCTGACTCTGAAAGTCTATTCAGATTTGAAATAATCCTGAGGTGGGCACATAGGAACAGGGGTAATCTCTCGAGATTGTTCCACCATTCAATGAGATTATGGCTGATCTATGGTTTAACTCCATATTCCTTTTTAAAGCATTTGCTTAACAAAGCAATTATCCATTTTTTTTAGATTTAAAATTAACAACTGATCCAGCATCCACTTGTGGAAGACAGATCCAAACACCTTTTACGCTTTGTGTGACAGTACTTCCTAACACGTCTCCTGAATGGTCTGGTCTTAATTCTGACTATACCTAGTTGTAGAATCCTCAAACAGTTGAAATAGTTTAACTTTATTTACCCTGTTTTTTCTGTTAATATTTTGTAGACTTCAATTACATCATCCCTTAACCTTCCAGATTCTAGAGGAAGTAGGCATAAATTATAATCTGCCATCATAATGTTACCTCTACTCCACGTAGCCTACTCGTAAATCTACATGTATTCTGTCCAACTGCAATGTATTCTTCTAATATTGACCTAAGGTCTTAGGAAATTTGGGGCATAAGAGGAAAGGGTGGGTGTATGTCAGCTGGCTGTCTGTATGGACCTGGTCATCTGAGATATTCAATTTGTGAATAAATCATTTTTTTCCTTTTTGTATTTTGTGAACTTCTGGATTTTACATCTTGTTTTCCATTGTTTCCCTTTAAACCTGTAAGACCAGTTTGTGTTTTTTTTCACTTTTAAAAGAAACAGTACACCATGTAATAATATACTTGTGTTACGTAAATGAAATACAAAAGCATTAGGTGGGTTTGTTCACTTGACAATCTCTAGAGAGTTTATTGATAGCTAAATTATGGTACATAGTGAAGAGTAATCTCCAGACACTGCCTGCGTAAGAGTGTAACAATACATTCCCTCTCTGATGAAGGGTCTAGGCCCGAAACGTCAGCTTTTGTGCTCCTGAGATGCTGCTTGGCCTGCTGTGTTCATCCAGCTCCACACTTTGTTATCATAGAGCCAAGTACTTGTCTACTTTCCATGTCGAACTCTTAAAGGGCATCATTCCAAATGTGGTGATGTAACAACCAACAGAACCTTGCACATTTGAGGTTGGTTCCATGTAACACTGGTTATCTGCCTCTTTACCAGCACGTGTTTTTAATTAACAGAGGTGACTAGATCTGGTTGATGTTTTGCCTGTTGTGGGCTGAAGACGCATGGTGATTATGACTCAATACTTGATAGTTCAAACCTGAGCGCTTGTCTTAAAATGACATTGATATTTAAACATTTAGTATAGGAGCCATATATGTGTGTTTGCCTGTTTATAACCAAACTACAAACTGAAGCTATGTGTGGTATTGTTTATTAACAAAGATGTTCTTGAGATGTGCAGATCAAGTATAGGTGAAGTTGACTATACTTTGGTAGAATGGCTTTGAATTGCTGACATTGGCTTCAGAGATCCTGGGTGAGGAAGCAGAAAATAAGCCTGGATTCTAACTCTTAATTGCATTTCAGCATCAAGTTTCTAGAACACATGAGAACCTGTAGCATGTCTATGGAAACAGCTCGTGCTACCTTCCTGATAGCAGTTAGGGCATGTCCAGCATATATTGGCCTTACCAACAATGCTAGAGACCCATAATTAAAAGGGTAATATGTAGATAGTATAGCAGCTATATTACACTTCAGCATTAAGTAGCGTATTCATACATTGGCCCAAGCTGCCACACTAGCAGTTGCACTTTCTCCCCTATTCTAAGTTCATGCAGAAATTGTGCTTGGATATAGGCTGGCGAAAATAAGTGCAATGATTTATGTGCTTTGATCCAAACACCATTGTTTGTTTTTTGAGCAGCACACATGGTACCCTCACCACGACTCTACTCTTTCTCCCCGCCACCCCACCACCCTGCCGACCCTTAATATTAGTCTCTCAAAGCCTAGGCTCACGTATAAAGAATAGCTATGACTGAAAGATTTGGCAGATGCAGTACATGGGCAGCATATGACTGGAAAGAGCATTTGCAAAAGATTGGTGCCATGAGTATATCATTAGCAGGTAGTGTAGTGGTAAAGTTTATTGAGTAAGTTACTGTCCTCGTGAATTTGTTTATATAACTTAGTGAAGATTATGGTTAAATATCACTTGGGATGGATTGTAATAGTTTTGATGCCTAAATTTGCCAATCCAGCAGGGTTAAAGGCTTCTTTTGGATTCACTAACACACAGGGAGCAAGAAAAGGTCATCTGACCTGTCAAGCCTGCTTTGCTGTTCAAAACAGTCATGGCTGATCTTCGGCCACTTTTCTCATCCTTTTCTCATGTTCCTTGGTTGCCCAGGAGACCAAAAATATATCTGTCCCAACCTTAAATCTATGCAATTAATGTGTTATTCTAAGCTGTATTCTAAAGGGCATAGACACAATTTGCACAGCTATTCATCGTAGGTCCCTATGATAAGGGTTATCCGATCTAGTTGAACGTTCACAGTGAACTAAAATGTTCAAATTGTTCAGAGTATGGTCTCGCTGAAGCCCACTGGAATAGTAACAACACTTTTATTCTTGTACTCCAGTTCCTTTTCAATAAAGGTCAATGTTCCATTTGTCTTCCTCATTCTGCATGGCTGCCAGCATTGAGTTCCTCTTACAAGTATACTCCAGTTTCTTTGAACATCAACACTTTTATAACCTTTGGTTCTTTGTAAAAAAAATCTGATTGCATATTATTACAGCCGAAGTGAATAATTGCAGAGTTTTTTCTACATTCTTTGAATATTACCCATCTGTTTCTGTTTGTAGCCTGTGTTCTCGTCCCAACTTGTGTTTCCATCTAACTGCTTATCATATCAACAAACATGCTTTTATATCTTTTGCAAACTTAAGTACATTGCTCTCTGCCTCTTCTCTAAATGGTGATCAAGATGTGTAAGGACACTTTTAGAATTTAGGTACTTTTAAAATAGAAGCAAATGGATTTTGGTTTCAGGTCTGTGAAGGTAATTTTTTAAAAAAATGTCAGGTCTTTCCTTGAAAAAAGTGACTTAGAGTCAAAACAATGCACAATACTTAAAAAATTTTCAAGAAGGATGTGATTAGTTCATGCCTAGCATGATATCTATGGTGTTAATTTATGGCATGTTTATACTGCTGAGTTTGAGACATGGAAAAACAGGCCTGAAGTCACTCTTTAATTTTGATTTCAGTTCAGCGGAGTCAGGAGTTGTGTCCAGGAAAATAGCTCCACTTGCAGATTAATCAAGTTTTCAGAAGGCTTTTAGTTAATGAAGTGCCCAATCTGTGAGTCCATATAGAAGCTTTCAGATTATCAGAACTGAAAAGACATTTACACCATCAGAGCTAATAAACTTGCCATCTTGGGTTAAAGAATGTTGGCAGCCCCATGTGAGTATGATCAGTCAGTGACTAACCAGCATGGCAATGAACTGTAAAAACCACTGAGTCTTTCAAACCCATTTTCTATCTGGGATTTAACTTGTCCAGGGTTGCCAACAGGTGAGATCATAGCAGAGTCATGGATATAGTTCGTAAATAGTTGAGGGTCCAGCATTGATCCTTGGAACACTTCAATAGTTACACTTCAGCACATGTAAATATCCTGTTATTGGCTGCTCCTTCCTTCTTGTTCAAAACCTCTATCCATGTCAACATATTACCACTAAATAGACAAGCCCTGACCCTGTAGATCACTCTTTTGTGCAGCAGCAAAATGAATGGATATCCAAGGATATTACATCCGCTGGGTCCCCTTTCTATACTCTATTGATACATGCTTAAAAAATAGATTTGCCAGACACAATTTTCCTTTTGTGGTGCTATTTCAATTTGGCAAGAAGCCAGTGTCCTGTCACCAAGTCACCCTTCATTTACTAGTGCACAGCAACACTGCCTGTGGCCAGCCAGCTCAGCGTCAGTCACCTGAACTGAGGAGATTCTAATTTCCTGGTTATATTGGTCAGCCAGGGACTTCCTGATTTGGCCCAGGTTAACAATCCAAATCAATGACCTTGTAGTCAACAAAGTCAACTTGGTTCTAATCATTACAGAAACGACGTTGACTGTTTGATTATGTTGCAATATTGTGGATGGTCTATTGAGACTTCCTTAATAATACATTCCAGCACTGTCCCAACAACAGACATCAGGCTAACTGGCTTGTAGTTTCCCCTTTTCTCCCTTGAATAGCAGATTGTGGCCTTTTTGTCAATCGCACATTAAGCCAACAGCAAACTGAAAGGATTTGAAGTGACAATGACTACTTCAGTGATCATAAAGTCTGAATACTGAAACCTTGGATCCATCAGTCCTCTGTTAAACTTGTGTATTCAGCAATATTTAAAAAAAAGAGTTTGCAATTTATAAACAGTGTTAAAGCATCCAATTTTAACTCTATGCCGAGACTCAGTAACATTTTTAGAACGGCTGGATCTTCGCAAGATCAAAATTCAATCAATTCAATTTTGTAGATTGAAATCTAAATGTTGGATGATCTCATTTTAAGTGCCTTATCTCTGTTGTTAGAATAATGGCAATTGTAAAATTCCCAGGCTGTGTACCCTACTATTGAATCTGCTTTGAGTTTAACTCTAACTTACCCCAGGAAATGATGTGTGAGAACCTATGACTCGGAAATGTGCTGACTTGCTCACATGGCTGAATTGGTCTCTACAGGTAACGAATTGGTCTCTTTAGTAACGAATGAAAGCAGACATTGCACAAGCTGAAAGCAGGTGATACCGGATAAAACCTGATCTTATTTTGTACTTGTTTACATTGCTGCGCTCAGACTGCAAAGGCAGTTGCGCACTGGTATAATTCAGCAGGCAGGAAAGCCTGTGCCAGCTCACTCCAAATATTGACGATAACCAGTTCCCTGATTCTGACACATCCACTGACTCACCCTTATCTATTCTACTGGTTGCAGCCTCAAAAAAAAATCCGGTAGATTTGTCAAGCATCACTTTCCTCTCGTGAATCCATTGTTGACTTTGTCTAATCCTGTTGATTTTTTGCAAGTGTCCTATTATTACATGCTTTATAATAGATTTCTGCATTTTCCCTATTACAGTTTATTAATACTATAATTCCTGCAGTGCTGTTTACATCCTCCCTTTTCAAATGGTGTGGTTACATTCCCACCTTCAAACCTGTTGGGACTGTGCAGAAGCTACAGAATTTGGAAAGATGATAACCACTATTTCCGTGGCCACATCCTTTCCATTCTCACTCTGTGTGATGTAAATTATTGAGCCTTGGGGATTTATCAGCTTCTTCCAGTTTTGGGATTTATCCATTTTTCTCAGCATTTTTTAAAGTGATTATTAATTTTCTTCAATTACAGCTCCTTACTAGACTCTAAAATTCCCAGGAAGTTATTTGTGTCATCTTCTGTGAAGATACAACTATCCCTGATTTTTCCCTATCCCTACAATCCTCTGGCAATGCAGATGATGGTTTTCCTCATTGATCTGCTGTCTCATGGTGCCTAGTAAAGTGCATCTGCTTCGAACATTACACAGACTGCCTCTTCAAGTGTGTAGCCATGACAATTATCAATGCACAATGTGAGTCTTGAATTCTGAACTGTCTGCCAATGGCTGAGAACAAATAACAATCGTAGTTTGAATTTGGATAGTACCTCTTATCTAGTTCCGTGTTCTACCCTATTTCAAAGGAAGTTAGTCAAAGAATGTTTGATACTGAGACCTGTAAGGTGGTATTAGGATAGATATTGAAAGAGATCTGTATTTTGTAACTTGTAGAAATAATCGATAGACTCAATGGATTTGTCAGAATATGGGAAGTAGTCTTAATGAATATCTGAAGGGAGTTGGTACCAACTTAACTTTGCAATGTGATGATCACAGGCTTTACGCAGAGATGATATGAGTAGAGGGATTGAGGAGTTGAATAATGAAATCCCAGAATTTGAGGCATCAGATGGTGTCGCTGCTAGGTAGGGAGCAATTAAAATGGAAGAAGGTCAGAATTAGAAACACACAGCAATCTTGGTGTTGGAAGGCCTGAAGAGGTTACTGAGTTGTTGCAGGAGAGTAAAGGCATTGAGAGTTTTGAGCGTGAGTGCAAATTTTAAAATCAATCTATTGCCAGATTTGGAACCAATGCATGTCCGTAAACTCTAAGATGAGTGAATGGGATTTCTTGAGAATTATGATATTGGCAGCAGTGTTTTGGATGAGCTCACATTTGTGAAGGGTGAAGGATTTAAGGTTTGCCGATAGATTATTGAAATAATCATGTTTCGGGCTAATTGAAACACAGATAAGAATTTCAACAGCGCGTAGGCTAAGGCAATGGTTGAAATGGAGGTAGTCATCTGACCTAATTTCTCCCTCTGAGATTTTCTTTTGATATTAATTCAGCAAATCTGGGCATCACAGGATGAACCAGAATTGATCATTATATTGACCTTGAAAGTGATGGTGGTGCTGGCTTGAACCACTGCTGTTTGTTTGGCGTAAGTAGAATCACTTGTCACTGGGTAGGGGTTTCCAGAATTCTGACCCAGTGAACTGAAGAAAAGGCATTACATTTCCAAGTCAGGATAGTGAGTGGCTTGGAGGGGAGCTTGCAGGTTGTGATTCTCCCCTCCTCCACCTCCATGTATCTGCTGTCCTTCCCTTTGGGTTTGGAAGGTGCTGTCCAAGAAGCCTTGATGAATATCCGCAATAGATCTTGTATGTACTACAGTCTACAGGGGGCCCCAGTCTTAGAAACGCCTGACTTGCGAATGCTTGTGCTTACAAATAGAATCCCAATGTGGTATACTGTATCCACTGTACCCAGTGTGGCTTTCTCTACATTGGGGAAACCAAACGGAGGCTTGGGGGCCACTGTGCAGAACACCTCCGCTCGGTTCGCAATAAACAACTGCACTTGCCAGTCGCGAACCATTTTAACTCCCCCTCCCGTTCCTTAGACGACATGTCCATCCTGGGCCTCCTGCAGTGCCACAATGATGCCACCTGAAGGTTGCAGGAACAGCAACTCATGTTCCGCTTGGGAACCCTGCAACCCAATGGTATCAATGTGGACTTCACAAGCTTCAAAATCTCCCCTCCTCCCACTGCATCCCAAAACCAGCCTAGCTCATCCCCGCCTCCCTAACTTGTTCTCCCTCTCACCTATCCCCTCCTCCCACTTCTAGCCACACCTCCATTTCCCACCTACTAACCTCATCCCACCTCCTTGACCTGTCCGTTCTCCCCGGACTGACCTATCCCCTCCCTACCTCTCCACCTATCTTCTCCTCTATACATTTTTGGTCTGCCTCCCCCCTCTCCCTATTTATTTCAGAGCCCTCTCCCTATCCCCCTTTTCGGCCTAGGCCCGAAATGTCAGCTTTTGTGCTCCTAAGATGCTGCTTGGCCTGCTGTGTTCATCTAGCTTCATACTTTGTTATCTTGGATTCTCCAGCATCTGCAGTTCCCATTATCTCTCCCACACAGGAGTGTTATTTTAAAGACCCGACATAAAAACACTTCCTGCCTTTATGAACAACATTGTCCTGCATTGTGTTCTGAATTGCTTTCAAATCAGCTTTCAAAAGGACTCCAGAACAAAACCTGTTCACAACCCAGGGACAGCTTGTGTTGCTACTAAACTTTGAGGTGGTTGAGTGAGTGAATGTTTGTGGATCTGATGCCAATCAGGAGGGCAGATTTGTCCTGATGGTGTCGAGCTTCCTGAGTGATGGAGATGCACCCATTCAGGCAAACGGGGAGTGTTCCATCATACTCCTGACTTGAATCTTTGTAGATGGTAGACAGGTACTGGAGAGCTAAGAGGTGAAATACTGATTGTAAGATTCCTAGCCCCTCCCCTTCTCTTGTAGCCTCAGTATTCATATGGCTAGGCTAGTCTAGTCCAGTTTTGGGTCAAAGGGAACCCCTGCCCCCCCCCCCCACCCAAAAATAATGATAGTTGGCATTTGACAGTTATAATGCCATTGAAACTCAGCGTGAACTGAATGGTTGAATTCTGTCTTGTTGGGGATAATTACCTGGCACTTGTTTGGCATGAATATTACTGCCACTTGTCAGCTCAAGTCTGGCTATTGACTGGGTCTTGCTGCATTTGAACATGAACTGCTTCAGTAACCGAGGAGGCGTGAATGGTGATGAACATTGTGCAATCATTAGTAAACTTCGCCACTCCTGACCCTACGATGGAGGGTTAGTCATTGACGAAGCAGCTGAAGATGGTTGGGCCTGGGACTCTACCTTGTGGAATTCCTGAGATGATTGACTTCTAGCAACCACGCACCTTTTTGTGTGTTAGACATGACTCCAACCAGCAGAGAGTTTCATCCCTGATTTCCATTGATTCTAGTTTTCCTAGTGCCTCTTGATGCCACAGTTGGTTGAATGGTGCCTTGCTGTGAAGGGCTGTCATGCTCAACTCAGCCCTGGAATTTGGCTCTTCTGTCCATGTTTGAACCCAGGCTGCAATGCAGTCAGGATCTGAGTGGCCCTGATGAAACCCAAACTGAACCTCCATGAGCAGGTTATTGCTTGATAACACTGTTGATAATGCCTTAGATTACTTCATAGAGCCATACGGCACAGAAACAGACCCTTTGGTCCAACCAGTCCATGTCAACCATAATCCCAAACTAAACTAGTCCCACCTGGCTGTGCTTGGTGTAAATCCCTCCAAATATTTATTATTCATGGACTTATCTAAATGTCATTTAAACATTGTAACTGTACCCGCATTGACTACTTCCTCTGGAAGGTCATTCCACACACAAACCACTCTAAAAATAAAAATGAAAATTGCCCCTCATGTTCTTTTAATCCTTCTCTTCTCACCTTTTTTAAAAAAAAATGCCTGCTAGTCTTGAAATCCCCCAGTATAAGGAAAAGACACTTGCTGTTCGCCTTATCTATACTTATTTATTTTATAAATTTTTGTAAGGTCATCTCTCAACCCGCAAGGTTCTACTGGAAAAATGTCCCAGCCTGTCAAGCCTTGCCTCTTACTCAAAGTATTGCTAATCAAGCATAGATGATTGGGGTGGTAATTGGTCATGTTTAATTTGTCCTGTTTTATGTGAACAGAACATGCCTGGGCAACTTTCCATATTGTCAGGTTGTTGTCAGTGTTTCACCTATACTGAAACAGCTTGACTAGGTGTGCAGCAAATGCTGGAGCATAAGCCTTCAGTACTTTTATCAGAATGATGTCAGGGTCCATAGCCATTGCAGCATCCAATGTTACCAACTGTTTCTTGCTAGCACAGGGACTAAATTGATTTGTTTGAAGACCCTTGGAGGAGGCTGAGTTGGATCTTGCTGAACTTGGTTGCAAATGCTTTAGCCTTATCATTTACACTGGTCAGCTGGGCTGTTTCGTATTTGAGGATTGCAATACTTGTGGAGCATCTTCCTCTAGTGAATTGTTCACTTGTCCAACATCATTCATGGCTGGCTGTGGTTAGACTGCAGAGCTTCAGTCTGATTCATTGGTTCAGGGTTCACTTAACTTTGTCTGTTACTTGCTGTTTATCCTGTTTTGTACAGAAGTCTGAGATAACAAGGCATAGTGCTGGATGAACACAGCAGGCCGAGGAGCAGGAAGGCTGACAGATCTAACTGAAAAGTTAGCCTTCCTGCTCCTCTGCTGCTTGGCCTGCTGTGTCCATCCAGCACTATGCCTTGTTATTTCAGATTCTCCAGCATCTGCAGTTCCTAATATCTCTGATACAGAAGTCTTCCTGCTTTGTAGTTTTGACAGGTTGACACCCCATTTTTAGATGAGCCTTGTGCGTTCTTGGCATGCCTTCCTGAATGTTTCATTGAACCAGGGTTGATCCTTTGGCTTGATGGTAATGTTTGAGTTGGGGATATGTGTCGCTAAGTTTGTAGATTTTGTTGGCGTACAATTTTGCTGTTGATGGCCCTGGATGCCCAGTCTTGAGTTGTAAGATCTATTCAAGTTTACCTCATTTAGCACAGTGGTAGTGCTGTACGATGCAATGGAGGATATCGTCAATGTAAAAGATAGGATCTTAGATGGTTAGACAAGGTTAAAAATGACAGATTTCTTTCCCTTAAAGGCATTAGTGAGCCTGATGTATTTTTACAATTGACAATAGTTTCATGGCCATCATTAGTGTTTTAATTAGTTTTTATGAAATTCCATCATCTGTCCTTGTGGTTTTTGAACCTGGGTCTCTCAATTACTAGTCCACTAATACTACCAATGCGCCATAAACCACCTTGTAATACCTTTTTTAGATAATGTCTCTGCACATCACCATGGGATGGTTTACTGCATTAAAGGTGCTATACTGATTGTAAATTGTTGCTGTGGAAGCTTAGAGGAAAAATTCAGAGGCTGGCATTTTGGAAATAAAGAGCCACTGTGTAATATCCAGTTCAAATCTGACTATCTGTAAACTTCACTGAGCAGCTTTTAAAATGTGCAAACGTTTAGTTTCTGGATTCCACTTCAGAAATACCTTGGGCAACCTGCTTTAAAACTGGATGGCCCAGTCTAACCCAGATTGGGAGCAAACCCAGCCCCAAGGTTGCATGCGACATTACCTTCCTGGTATGTGCATCAAGTAATATGACAATGTCAAAAGATTTAATTTAACAATTTTAAGATCAACTAGGGTTACCACCCACCTCACTTAGGACTGAGTAGGTTGTCTGTTTAATTCTAAAATGAAAACCGTATATGTGAAAGTCTCGCTCACTATTCTGACCTAGGTTTGGTTTAAGATGATGAAATGTGAAAACTCTATATAGCATATCCAAGTCCAGCTTTTGCCTTGCAGTATGGTCCAGACTAGTCCATAAAGGTCAGAATTTCTTGTGAGCTAGGATGAAAATAACTGAAATAAGAACAGAAACCATTGGAAATACTCAGCATCTGTGGAGAGAGAAAAAGTTGATGTGATAATGAAGCTGAACGTCAGAAATCCAAAATGTTAACTGTTTTCCTGTCTCTACAGATGCAACCACACCAACTTAGATTCTCACCAGCATTTTCTGTTCTTATTTCAGATTTTCTAACCTCTTTGTGTATCCTCCCTTTGAGCACAATAATTGGATTGGTTTGTAGTAATAATTAATAGACCTGAGCATTGAGAATGGGACTTCAGTTATTAATTTTACTTGCAAAACATGTTAATATTTAAGCTATGAGAACAATTTGTTCATTTATGGATTTCAGGTACAGTTTGAATCAGTGATGTTTTCAGATAATGACCATGATTTTTGCTCTTTGGTTGAAATAACTACCAATGTTTTCTTCTCTGTTTAAGACAACCAAGAAAATTGCAAGGAAGTGTGGTTTGAACTATTGGCCAAACCTAACACTTTTGCAACAATCCTTAACTTGCCAAACACAGTCCGTATGCCAGTGGATCAAGTATAAACATCAAAAGTCAATATTTCACTTGTGGAATTCATGCTATGGTTCGGAAGTACTGATTTGTTCCTAAAGCATTTCAATCCACCAACTTGATCCTGAATTAGAAAGACTGACTTTCGTCCCCGACTGATGCATGCACAATGATCCACATTACCACCTGTAAATCCATGTTTCTGTAATACCAAATAGTAAATTGTGTGTTTAAACCCTGAATCACTATTTTTGTCATAGTTTTCAAAATGAGTTGGATAATATGCTAACAGAGAACTTTCAGTGCTAAGGGAAAGAAATGGGCGCCTAGTGGGACCAGCTGAGTTGCTTTTCGGAGACTGAATAGATACAATGCGTTGAATTGGTTACCTCTGTGCTTTAATTGTTCATGGTGAGAAACAAAATTGAGTGTATGAAAATTATCAATTGATATGCAGAATATCGATGCTGAGCATGTCAATACATCTTTTGTGTGTATGCTAGTTTGTTTGATAGTAAGAAACCATTTGAGGAATTTTCTTTTTTTCAGAAAAAGTCTTCTCTGTGTTTTGATCAGAGGTTGAGGTGTCTTTGCTGGTTGAACTGCTGGCTGATGTGAAATGATTGCTTCACCTGAGTCTGTACATCAACCATAACTCGTCAGAAATGTTTGTTGTGAGTTAGCACAAAAGGGTTTTGCGTCATTCTGAGGTAAGGAGCGTTGTGACAATTTGGCTTGGAATTTGTCCTCCCAGTGGCTAGTTTTTTTTGTACTAATGTGAGTGGTGTTGAAGGTCATTTAGCTGGTGGTGTTGTGGAACAATATGACTGTCTGTTTTGTAACGCCTCTGACACTAGAGTTTATTGAGAAGCTGGTCAGCTTGCAGCATGTGAAACATTGCACGTGATAATAAAACTTTTACTGTAAAGAGAGGACCTACTGGAATGGAGTTAGGCTGTGTTCCTTTTGGAGGAGGGAAATCCGAATGAAAGTGACATTAAG
Organism: Stegostoma tigrinum; assembly: GCF_030684315.1. Taxonomy (NCBI): domain Eukaryota; kingdom Metazoa; phylum Chordata; class Chondrichthyes; order Orectolobiformes; family Stegostomatidae; genus Stegostoma; species Stegostoma tigrinum. Next base: position 35,394,632 of record NC_081360.1, on the reverse strand, counting down.
TGCAAGGAATCTATTATTCTCCATAGTGTTAGCCTCCCTGAAAGATGAATGACTGCTGTTGTCACTAATTTCAACATCAAGTTACATAAAATGGAGTAGGTTTTAGGGTTTTTTAGCAAAAGTGGTTTTCGTGTGCTTAGTGAGAATCTAATGATACTTCTGTCAGTATCAATGCACATGAGTGGCTTTTATATACGTAAGAAGCATCCAGAGGAGCAAGGCATTATGTCACAGTATTATTCTCTAGATGAGCGCTTGTGGTTTTGATTTAATGTAAGTTTCTATTTGAGTGTTTGAAGCAAATAATTGCGTACACAAGATCATACGTTTGAAGTGAAAGTGCATATTGTCATTTTTCATGATCTCACAAGTGAACAAAATGAAAGTAAATTGAGTGACACAAAAGGGCTGGATAGTTCTGATAGAGTGAGAGGCAGGACTCTGGAAATAATTGAAAGTGCACTGCTCTATTTAGTACAGTAGATTTACATTGTGGCACATGTCATTATTTCTTTTGATTTTTATTAAAATCAAGGTAATAATATTGAAATGAAAACGTTAAGTATGCACTGCCACTGCTGCAGTACCATCATGCCATGGACCTCTGTGTGATAAGGCAGCAATACTGGGCTTAGTTTTTGTTATTCAATCTATTTGAATATTTCTGTATGAGGTAATAATGCCTCCTTACCTAACAAGAAAATCTATGTTCTCCAACTGAAACTCGGAATGTAACCAGTATTGACTTCTGTTTCTCAAATCACCCTGCTAATGACCTTAGGTCACGCTTTGAAATGATGTTGGCAAACCAACATCTGGCATAGCTTTAGCAATAATGGAGGAAATATTCCCCGAAGACTGACCCAATCTAGCGGCATTGCTTTGGTCAAAACTCTGAACAAATGACTGACAGGTTGCTTTCGATACATGATCCTACCCTTCCAGGGAACCACTAAACAGATGTTATATGGTTGGTCTGAAAATTCCAGCAAAATTCTACATAAACAGTTGGATTTTAATGTGAATGTGTTTGCAAAGAGAGTTCTTGTGGCACAGTGGTAGGGTTACTACCACTAGACCAGGAGACCTGGGTTCAAGTCCCACCTGCTCTAGAGGCGTGTAATAATAGCTCTGAGCAGGTTGACCAGAACTTGTCATACTTATCCAGTAAAGTGCCTGCTGCTAAGGGGCTAATTTAACTGATTCTGCATTCCCAACAGGGAATCCACATCAAAACTATTTTTGAGGGTCTGTCTCCCTCACTGACACTTCGGTGGAATAATGAGTATTTTCTTTGTATGTCTTGAGCAAGTGTTTGTTCCACAACCCACTGCACAAAAAACTTCTTAATTCTGCTTAAACATGCAGCATCTGAATTCGACTGTTCCTCAGCAGATTATCTGAAACTTCACATTCTTTCTCGAAGTCTTCCACAGGATATTGGCATGGCTGTCTATTTATTGCTCATCCCTAATGTCTTTTTTGAACTATTGTAGCCTACATGGTGTTGATACACCATAGTTCTGTCAGGAAGAGATCTCCAGGATTTTGACCCAATGACAATGAAAGAATGGTGATTTAGTGGCGTATGCTTGCTGAAAAATCTTCAGGTGGTGATGTTTTCATGTCTACTACCTTTGTTCTTATAGGTGGTGGTCATGGGTTTTGAAAGTACTATCAAAGGTATGTTTGAGTTAATGTAATGCTAATGCATCCAGTTGATGGTGCACTTTGCTGTCACTGTGCATCAGTGTTGGAGTGAATAAATGTTTGTGGATGAGATGTTACTTCAAAGTGGGTTGCTTTGTCCTGAATGGTGTTTGAACTGCTTAAGTGTTGTTGAAGCCACACTTATCCAGGCAAGTGGATGGTAGTCTATCACATGCCTGATTTTTGGCTTGAAACTCGGGCAAGCTTTGAGGGTTCACGAGCTGAATTGCGTACCTCTGACCTGCTCTTATAGCAACAGAATTTATATGGCTGATCTGGTTCAGACTCTGGTCAGTTTTAATTTCAATATGTTGATAGCGAGTGAGTTAACTGCATGGAGGCCAGCATCCCATCACTAAGTCACCTTTTATTCACATGGACACTGTGCATGGACTCTGACCAGCTAGCTTAGAGTGAGGAGAATCTGAGATTGGCTCCCTGATTGGCTTCTGGTTAAAAGCCCCAATCAGGGAACTCTTAATCAATGAGATCCACCTTGCCCTTATTCCAATCACTACAGTGAAGGGATTCAAGGATGTTCATGCATTGAAGTGAGCAGGATGTAGTTGTATTCTATCTCTTTTGAGATGGTCATTTCCTGACACTTGAGTGGCATATAACTAACTTGTTACTTAGTCCAATTCTGAAAGTTGTCCAGGTCTTTCTGCATATGGACACACTTTTTCAGTATCTGACAAGTCTCAAAAGATGTTGAACATTGTATAACCAAAAGCTCATATCCTCACCTAGGAACACTTGCAATCATGTCCTGGGGCTGAAATGATTGACCTCTGACAACCAAAACCATGTTTCTTTGTATCACATGGAGTGATTCCCCCCAATTCCTATTGATTCTAGTTTTGCTCAGGCTCCTAAATTCTTCTTTAATGTCAAGGGCAATCTCTTTCACCTCACTTCTGGAATTTGACTCTTTTGCCCATGTTTGAATGAAGTCTGTCATGGTATCAGGAGCTCAGGAACCCTGGAAGAATCTACATTGTCAGTGAACTGTCATGGACAGATTGAGAATTTTAAAACAAATCTCTCAATTCTTACCACCTATCCATAAAAAGATTCTTGTTTTAATTTATTCATTCATTCTTTAAAAAAAAGGAAGTGCGGGCATATTTCCCTCATTGCCTATGTTTGAAAGTTCTGACTTAGACGGACCAGAATAACACGTAAATTTAAAGCAGAACTCGTGTCTATCACGCATAGTCCAGGCAGGGAAGACCGCCCACAAAAAGATTCATACAAACATGCATGGAGAGCTGGAATCAGAAACATGAAGAGACATTTCAACCAATAATGACTTAAGTACAAAAATAAGAGGGGTGCTAACTTATCAATGTCCTTGCTTTAAAAATGGAGATCAAAGTTGGAGTTAGCAGTCTGGAATTCCTGGGGTTCTGAAGAAGAGTCGTTTGTTCAAAATATCAACTCTGTTTCTGTCTCCAGCACTTTGTTTTTGTTTCTGTTTCTATTTCAGAATTCTAGCATCCATGGTACTTTGCTTTCATTCCACTGGAATTCTTTTGTAGGAATGGGTTGTGTGACTCACCAGCAGTTGAGTTTTTGAGAGTGTGTTCTCTTTTTAAAAACTTTTGCAAAACCTTTGCAAGTCCTTTGAAGAGGTTTTGCTGAGATGTGACTTCTGCTTGAGTTTGTGACAAAAGAAGTTTTTAATTTGCATAATGCGCAAATACAGATGGTGGCTACTCTTAACAGGCTAGAGGCTTTTCCCTTGTAGCCCAGAGCAAGGTATGTTGGTTTTGCAGTGTACTTGGCATAAAGCAATACTAACCACTTAACTGCTATTTCAAAATTTACTGAATAAAGGTCCGAACGTGTGGGCAACAATCAAGAGCAGGCCATTTGGCCCCTTGACTCGTCTCCACCATTCAATATAAACATAGCTGTTTCGTGGTTTGAATTCCACGTTTTCACTTATCCCAAACAACCTTTGTTAGGCCCAATACTGTGGGAGTCATGTGACCAAGCTTCTTTTGGTGTGGGTGTTATTGGCAATGCAGTGTTGGCGAAATAAGAGTAACCCTCAAAACAGGACTGCAGAAAACAACTGTTTTTGACCCCTTCTAAAGATTTAGTGGAAAATTATTAATGCACAACCTTTTATAAGATAGCTGTAACTTGCAAATCTATTGCATAGGGGCTTTTCTTGGAGAGAGTCACCTCTATTGCAGCTCCTTAGATAATAGTTTAGCTTCCAGTTTCATCAAGAGGTACATGAAACAATAATTGGCTGATATTGATGACATGGAACTTCTGCAAGGTAACTGCTGAGTCCAGCCACATGAATGCTTCAACCATATTTCTGGGGCCGGTGAATGTGTTTTTAAATCCACTACTGATATGTGTATTAACAATTTTCTTTATTGCATTTGTGATAGAGCAAGTTATTGCTTTCTATGTATTGTTTGTTAACACTGTCAGTGATGTCTTCTATCACTATGCTGATGATCAGGAACAGCCTGACTGGATGGTAATTGGTTGGGTTGGATTTGACCTGCTTTTTAATATATTTGGCAATTTTCCACATTGCCAGGTAGATGCCAGTGTTATTTTCTTTTAAGCCATCATGTGATAGGGGTTGTCTAAAACTGTTGTGGTCTATGTAAGTACACCCACTGAGCTGTTCTGTTTCAGTGTTGTTGCAAGAATGTTATCAGGGCCTATAGCCTTTGCATCATCTAGTGTCTTCAGTTTTTCATGGTATGACGTGGAGGGAATCAAATTGACCGAGTGCCGTCAAATATCATGCTGGGTGGAGGCCCAAGATTGTGCTGGAATCTGCCATCATTGAAGGGGATAATTATGGAACCTTCTGTTCTAATGAGTTGTTTAACTGCTGCCTAACTATCACAACTGAATGTGGCAGGATTGCAGAGTTGGGATCTAATCCATTGGTTGTGGGGTTGTTTACCTATGTCTGACGTATGCTGTTTCTGCTGGTTGGTAAGTCAGTAGTCCTGTGTTAGAGCTTCATGGAGTTTACACCCCATATTTAGGTGGGCCTTGTGTTGAATTCTGGCGTTCTGTTCTGCAATTCTACATTGAACCAGGGTTGATCCTAGCCTTGGTGGTAGTGGCAGTTTGGGGACTTCACAGAGGTTATAAATTGTGGTTAAACACAATTCTGCTGCTAACGGCCCACAGTATAGTCTAAGGTCTGTTTGAAACCTCTTCTATTTGGCACATGATGATGGCCACAGAGCACAACAGAAGATCTCTTCAGTCGGAAGATAGGACTTTGTCTTCACACGAGCTGTGTGGTGGTCACTCCAACTGATACTGTCATGGAGAGGTGTATCTGTGACAAGCAGATTGGTGAGACTGATGTCAAGTTGGTGTTTCCTCATGGTTTGCTGCACACCTTGTCAGGAACTGTGCGCTTTAAAACTTAGCTATTGAGTCACCTTTGGTGATGGTCTTTGGAGTCTCCAACCGAGAGGGGATTCTGCACTTTGTGTAAAACATGGAGTACTGATTCACCAATCAGAAGGAGAGGCAGGTGAATGGAGATAATTGGCAGTAGATTTCCTGGCCCATATTTGACCTGATACAGTTAGAGGTTGTAGGTGTCCAAGTTGCCGATGAGGACTCTTAGAGAACCTGTGTCTCCAATATTAACCACTGTGCTAATATCGGAAATATATGCAGATTTGTTGTGGATCAACAGAAATTATGTTAAATTGGAGAAAGATGACTCGTCCAGTACTAGTGGATACTGCTGCTTTTGTGTGATATGATTAATGACTACCACAGACGAGATGCAGTGGCATTTACAACAGGCGGACGATGGAAAGCCTGCCAATCAACTCTAATAATAAAGCGTGAGGCTGGATGAACACAGCAGGCCAAGCAGCATCTCAGGAGCACAAAAGCTGACATTTCGGGCCTAGACCCTTCATCAGAGAGGGGGATGGGGTGAGGGTTCTGGAATAAATAGGGAGAGGGGGAGGCGGACCGAAGATGGAGAGAAAAAAGATAGGTGGAGAGGAGAGTATAGGTGGGGAGGTAGCGGGGGGGGGATAGGTCAGTCCAGGGAAGATGGACAGGTCAAGGGGGTGGGATGAGGTTAGTAGGTAGGAAATGGAGGTGCGGATTGGGGTGGGAGGACGGGATGGGTGAGAGGAAGAACAGGTTAGGGAGGCAGAGACAGGCTGGGCTGGCTTTGGGATGCAGTCGGGGGGAGGGGATTAGCTAGGCTGGTTGTGTGATGCTGTGGGGGGAGGGGACGAACTGGGCTGGTTTTGGGATGCAGTGGGGGAAGGGGAGATTTTGAAGCTGGTGAAGTCCACATTGATACCATTGGGCTGCAGGGTTCCCAAGTGGAATATGAGTTGCTGTTCCTGCAACCTTCGGGTGGCATCATTGTGGCACTGCAGGAGGCCCATGATGGACATGTCATCTAAAGAATGGGAGGGGGAGTTGAAATGGTTCACGACTGGGAGGTGCAGTTGTTTATTGCGAACCGAGCGGAGGTGTTCTGCAAAGCGGTCCCCAAGCCTCCACTTGGTTTCCCCAATGTAGAGGAAGCCACACCGGGTACAGTGGATGCAGTATACCACATTGGCAGATGTGCAGGTGAACCTCTGCTTAATATGGAAAGTCGTCTTGGGGCCTGGGATGGGGGTGAGGGAAGAGGCGTGGGGGCATGTGTAGCACTTCCTGCGGTTGCAGGGGAAGGTGCCGGGTGTGGTGGGGTTGGAGGGCAGTGTGGAGCGAACAATGGAGTCACGGAGAGAGTGGTTTGTCCGGAAAGCAGACAAGGGTGGGGATGGAAAAATGTCTTGGGTGGTGGGGTCGGATTGTAGATGGCGGAAGTGTCGGAGGATGATGCGTTGTATCCGGAGGTTGGTGGGGTGGTGTGTGTGAACGAGGGGGATCCTCTTTGGGCGGTTGTGGCAGGGGCGGGGTGTGAGGGATGTGTTGCGGGAGATGCGGTCAAGGGCATTCTCAACCACTGTGGGGGGAAAGTTGCGGTCCTTGAAGAACTTGGATATCTGGGATGTGCGAGAGTGGAATGCCTCATTGTGGAGTGGATGCGGCGGCAGCGGAGGAAAGCCCACCATTAAATCTTTGTGGTCTGAGATGATTGATCTCGAGTGAGTTGTTAGTGAGCGGAATAAACATCCTGCCAGAGGTGGGTGGGCTTTGAGATTTGTACCTACTTCCCTGAAGCCCCATTTAAATGTTTGCCTGCAGCTGGCAATTAGACATAGGTCTCCTGCCTGATTCACTTGCCATGTGCCGACTGCAGAGGACTCCATGAAATTCTGTCATTACTTTTTTTTTTGTTTTGAACGCACAGAAGTAGGCAATAGGGATAACTCTTGACATCTGTAAACTTGGGGCACAAAGTCAGGGAAAACTGACTCATTTCAGAAGTAGTGGACTTTGAGATTATCAAGTCAAATGATGGCAACCAACATTAAAATTAATCCTGAAAAATTGTCCACTATGGTCAGAGATTTAAAGTGTAGGAGATCTAGAAGCAAGGCAAAGAATGAGGTAAACTTGTGAATTCGAAGCATATTGGAACTATAGCAATTGGAACTATCTTGGAGAGGGTGCAAAATATTCCTAAAAGGGAGAGGGATCAGCAGGAGGTCGTTGTACACATTGGAACTAACTACATTGGAAGAGAAAAGGATGAGGTTCTGAGGCGTCAATATAGGAAGTTAAAAAGGAGGTCCTCAAGGGTAGTAATATCCGGATTACTCCCAGTGTCAAGAGTGAGCGAGGGTAGAAATAGAAAGATCAAGTAGATGAATGCATGACTGAGGAGCTGGTGCAGGAAGAAGGATTGGGTCATTGGAATCTCTTCAGGTTGAAATGATCTCCATAATAATGGCAGATTGCACCTGAATTGGAAGAGGACTAATAGACTGTTGGGGAGATGTGTTGAAGCTGCTTGGGAAGATTTCAACTTGTGGGGGTGGGGTGGAGATCCCTGGGGGATAGTGAGGAAAGAGATCATTCTGAGACTTGTACAGTTGGGAAAAGGACCAAGTCAAACAGTCAGGGCAGGCAGGAACAAAGCAGAGAATGAGGTAGGACTGATCAACTCGACTGTATTTATTTCAACTCAAGAGGCCTAACAGGTAAAGCAAATGGACTTGGGGCATGTTTGGGGAATGTGGGACTGGAATATCATAACAATCACAGAGAAGTGGCTCAGGATGTTCATGGGTATAGATGGTGTAGGAAGGTTAGGAGGAGACAGAAAATGAGGAGGGTAAGTGGCATTTTTGAGTAGGGATGACATTATGGCTGTACATAGGGTGGATACTCCTGGGAATACATTCAGGGAAGTTATTTGGATGGAACAGAAATAAGAAAGGGATGATCATCTTGATACCTCAATAGTCAGCAGGAAATTGAGAAACAAATTTTTGAGGTGATCTCAGTTATCTGTTAGAATAATGGCGTGTTTATGGTAGGGTATTTTAACTTCCAAATATAGTGTTAAGGGCTTGGAAGGAGAGGAATTTAAGTGTGTAAAAGAAAATTTTCTGATTTCAGTACGTGGATGTACCTGCTAGAGAAGGTGCAAAATTTGACGTACAGCTGGGAAATAAGGTAGGGCTGGTGACTGAGGTGTCATTGGGGAAGGACTTTGGGGCCAATGACCATAATTCTATTAGTTTTAAAACTATGATGGAAAAGGATAGACCAGATCTAAAAGTTGAAGTTCTAAATTGGAAGAAGGCCAATTTTAACAGTATTAGGCAAGAACTTTCAAAAGTTGATTTTTGTGGGGGGTGAGGGGTAGATGTGTGCAGGCAAAGGGACGGCTGGAAAATGGAAAACCTTCCAAAATGAGATAACGGGAGTCCTGAGACAGTATGTTCCTTTCAGAATGAAGGGCAAGACTGGTAGCTGTTGGGAATGCTGGTTGATTAGAGAAATTGACATTTTAGTCAAGAATAAGAAAGAAGCATATGTGAGGTATTGACAGGGATTGAGTGATTCTCCAATAGACTATAAAGGCAGTAGGAGTATACTTAAGAGGGAAATCAGGAGGGCTAAAAGGGAATGTGAGATAGCTTTGGCAAATAGGATTAAAGAGAATCCTGAAAGATTCTACAAATACATGAGGGACAAAAGAGTAACTAGGGAGAGAATAGGGCCCCTTAAAGATCACCAGGGCCACCTATGTGTGGAACTGCAAGAGATGGGGGAGATACTAAACAAATATTTTGCACTAGTGTTTACTGTGGAGCAAGATATGGGAGGTACAGTACGGGAGGAAATAAATAGCGACATCTTGAAAAATGTCCATATTACAGAGGTGCTGGTGCCAGACATCTTAACATGCATAAAGGTAGATAAATCCCTTTGACCCGATCGGGGTACCCTAGAACTCTCTGGCAAGCGAGGGAAATGAATGCTGAGCCCCTGCTGAAATATTTGTATCACTGATAGCCACAGGTGAGGTGCTGGAAGACTAGAAGTTGGCTAACAATATGTAATATTTAAGAAAAAGGAAGGTGGAAAGGGAAAGCTGGGAAACAATAGACTGATGAGCCTGACTTCAGTGGTGGGCCAGTTGTTAAAGGGAATCCTGAGGGATAGGATTTACATGTATTTGGAAAGGCTAGGATTGATTAAGAATAGTCAAGATGGCTTTGTGTATGAGAAATTGTGTCTCACTAACTTGATTACTTTAAAAAAATACTCAGTGAGGTTTGATGAAGGCAGAGCAGTGGATGTGATCTATATGGACTTCAGTAAGGCATTCAGTGAAGTTCCTTACGGTAAGCTGGTTAGCAAGGTTAGGCCACATGAATTAGAGGGAGAACTAACCTTTTGGATACAGAACTGGCTTGAAGGTAGAAGACAGAGGGTGGTGGTAGAGGGTGGCTTTTCAGATTGGAGGCCTGTGATAGCAGTGTGCCGCAAGGATCAGTGCTGGGTCCACTGCTTTTCATTGTTTATATAACTGTGGATGTGAACATAGGAGATACAGTTAGTAAGTTTGCCAGTGACATCAAGATTGGGGGCATGGAGAGCATCAAAGAATATTACTTCAGAGTACGATTGGACCTTGTTCAGGTGAGCCCATGGGTTGAGGAGTGGCAGATAGCGTTAAAACTAGAGGGCATAGGTTTAGGGTGAGTGGGAAAAAATTTAAAATGGACCTAAGGGGCAACATTGTCATGCAGAGGGTGGTGTATGTACGGGATGAGCTGCTAGAGGAAGTGGTGGCAACTGGGACAATTACAGCATTTAAAATGTTGAACAGGTTTATGGGGAAAGAGCTCTATTGACCAAAACTAGTATGCATAACTAAAGAAGTAAAACTGAGGTGAAACTAAAATATAAAGCATACAAAAATCCAAACTAAAACAGATTTTAGAGAACAGGACAGATATGATGAACACAAAGGTTGACAAAAAAGATAGTAAGACCTCCACATGAAAGAATATGATAAACTGCCTGCAAGAGAAATGAAAATCATGACACAACCTTAACAATTACATTGGGATAAAAAAGCATGATCAAGACTGATGTGAGCCCCTTTAAAAACTAAAGACCGTGATATATTCAATGAAAATTAGGGGGAAAAAAAGTGATGAATTTAGTGGAGGAACAGGATGGAATGACAGATGTTCCAAGCAAACAATACTGATCAGAAAACAGGAGGTTAATAAACATTAGTGAAAGCTAACCAATAATAAAGAAAATAATGTCACTGAAGAATGGCACATTCACAGGACCATATTGTTTTTGTTTGTGTCTAAGGATTTTAAAGGAGCTAACAATATTGCAGATGCCCCTAACTATATCTTTCCCAAGTTCTTCAGATACAGAAGCTATTCCTATAGATTGGAATGTTGCAAACGTTACTTCATCTTCGAAGGAGAGAACCACAGACAAGTAAACATTTCTTGGTGTGGACTTGCTAGAGTCCATGGTGAATGACTGACGATGTGCAACTTTCAATTGTATCCGAGAGATTCAGCATAGATTTGTAGAAAGTATTTCGACATAAAATGTTTGTAAATGGTGAAAAACTAGAGAAAGGAGATGGCTTCAAGATCCAATGTAGATCATTAACATGTCATGGACAGGCACAGAAAATAACAAAAGGAAGGGAGATTTTATTGGCTTTTACATGGGAAGGGCTAAAATTCAAGCTAGAAGTTCCACTGCACCAGCAGCAGTGAAAACAGTTTTGTGTATTAGATCTTCGAAAGATTATACTAGCCTTGCAGGGAATGCAGCATAGATTTACCAGAATGATATGAGAAAAATGCTGTGTTATAAAGCAAGGAGAGATTAAATAAACTAGGGTTTCATTTCTGAAATTTGGAGGATATGTGACGATTTGATGGAAGTTGTAAAAGTATTAAGGAGAACAGGTCAGAAGAGAGCGAGAAAAGCTAATGAAGTTTCTTGGTGTGTCTAAGACAAGAGGACATATTCTCAACTTTAGAGCCAAACTAGGAAACAATTCTACAACTGTTACAAGTTTGGAACTCTCACAAAGAGCCAGTTCTAATTTTATATCTGAACATTGTTATCCAAACACATCGAAAGAAGTGTCGGTCAAATGTTGGTGAATGGACCTAGATCAAGCCGTGATCTCCTGGAACGATGCATGGGAAGCTAAATGGTCTTTCCTTGGTCCATTGTTCCAAGACTGTTTGCCTGACTTTGGCCATTCATCCAGAAAAAAACTTCATTCCTTTCAACACAAATCCATGTTTTTCTTTCCAGCAATTCCTTGACATTTCTCCAAACATCTTCAGGGTGGGTTGGGGTCTAATGTGAAGAGCTGCTGAATACAATTTTACCTGCACATTTTGCTGATTTGAACCTATGCCATCTTGGATTAGCATGACTTTGCTCTCTGACTTTACTTCATTGAATTATTTACTTTCTTTTGAAAGAATAGCAGCATCTTAGTTGCTTCTTTTCAAACCCAAGTTTCCAACAATTTCTCCTCATTGAGCAATCAGATGTTAAGCTACCACATCTGAAATTGACTGGTTTCCTTCTCCCACCTTTCTTAAAGAGTGGAAAGTTACCAATGTTACTCCAATCTACAAGATGTGATCATGTAATAATGTTTCAGTGTTGTTGAGATATGAATATTGGCAACGTCACTGGTAGCTCTGCCTTGCTTTTCAAAGTTGTGCCACTGGATCTTTTTCACGTAGCTAAGTGGACACGGATCTGCTTTGGTGTAACATCTCACATTTTAAAAACTCCGTTTTAACAGTGTGGCACCCTCTCAATACTGCACAGGACTGAAACTTAAATTATTTGTTCTAGTCTTTGGAGGGGGCCTTGAGCACGCAACCTTTTGACTTGGAGCTAAGCTCCTTTCGTCTGGCCCACCATTGAAGGAGTGATCTGAATGGGGTGGCAGTTCGTTGATTCAGCAGCCTCCACTGGAGCACAGTTGAAAGTGGACCAGTCCACTGTTCTGACCATACCTACTGATTTTGGGCCGTCTAGGAAGGGAATCACAGAGGAGAAATGGATACCCTGTGAAGCTGGAGATAATCATTGCACATTACTTGGCTGAGATGTTACACCAAAGCAGATCCGTGTCCACTTAGCTACGTGAAAAAGATCCAGTGGCACAACTTTGAAAAGCAAGGAAGAGCTACCAGTGACGTTGCCAATATTCATATCTCAACAACACTGAAACATTATTACATGATTTTTATCATCTGACTAATGAGCAAGTGTGTTGGAGACCTGGGACCGAGTTGCCTGCTATAAGTTGCCTTTGGGGAAGAGTATGGGCTTTAAAATGGATTATCTAAGGAGAGAAAAGTACTTAAAATATGCTATTTTTTGCCCCCCCGCTCCCCGCCATCAATCTATCTTCCCCATTCACTGCCAGTTACATTGTGAGTGGTATTACAATGGCAGTATTGTAAAAATATTGGAAAGTAAATCAGCGTTGCTAAACAGAGTAATTATGAATTTTTTATTTATTTTCCTCAGTCTGACGAGTTTAATTAATGTTCTTGGACCTTCCCATGGGAGTCAAATTAATTGTGGGATATTTGCTTGTTCTGCAGGAAGCAAGTTCCTTGTTGACAGTAGAGACTAATAATAAGCCAGAGTAGTCTTTTTTTTAAAAAATACAGATTGGGGAATGAGGCTGTAACTATACAGCAGAGTACAGTAATTAAATTATAGGCCTTATTCAGTGGCAGGCTGTCCAAATATTTCTTCTTTGTAGTTACTGATTTATTGTTCAACATGCCTGACAGTTCGGCATGTGAGGATTTAAATTACTTTGTTGACATGGTAGGGAATGCGGAAAATAGTAAAATGCTACAGCTGTCTACTGTGCTCAGCATTTCTATGATTTTTTTTATTCTCCCCCTCTGCTTTTCTTTTTGACGCGATGCCTGGGACTTGCCAACTTGCTTCTGAACTATGTCAAAGTTCTGCCATCTTAAGTAAGATGAAGCAGGGCAGAACCTACACACTTAATAGTAGGGCCCTGGGAAGTGTTGTAGAAAAGAGAGATCTAGGGATATAGGTGCATAGTTCCTTGGAAATGGAGCCACAGATAGACAGGGTGGTTGAGGGCATTTGGCATGCTTGTCTCCATTAGTCAGAGCAATGAGTCCAGGACGCCATGTTACAAGACATTGATGAGACCACCTTCAGAATACTGCACTCAGTTTTGATTGCCCTGCTATGGAAGGATGTTATTAAACTGAGATGCAAAAAAATGTTGACAAGGTTGTTGCTGAGACTGGAAGGCTCGAGTTCTCAGGAGACATTGGGTTGGGTGGGGCCTTTCTTCGCCCCCCCACCCCGGAGCATAGGAGGCTGAGAGGTGATCTTTTTTGAGATTTATAAAATCATGAAGGGTGCAGAGAAGGTGAATAGTCAAGGTCTTTTTCCCCATGATAGGGGAGTCTAAAACGTGAGGGCATAGGTTTAACATGAAGGGGGAAAGATTTAAAAGGGACCTGAGAGACCGCTGTTTCATACAAAGGGTGGTGCATGTATGGAATGAACTGCCACAGGAAGTTGCAGAGACAAGTACTATTACAACATTGGGAGATATTTCAACAGGTTCGTGGATAGGAAATGTTTAGACGGACATGGGCCAAATGCAAGCAGTTGGGGTTTGTTCAGTTTAGGAAGTCTGGTTGGCATGGAATTGTTGGGCTGAAGGGTCTGTTTCCGTGCTGTATGACTCATAATGATACTTGCTTCCTCCTCCCATTTCCTGCAGTTAAGAGACGGACAACGTGGAATATCCATGCCTATTTTAACCATCTCCAAAAGAGATCTGGCTTATTCTTTCTCCCTCGTGCATAAGTGATACTCAATGCCAAGGAGGCCTGCCTATTCCTTGTGAAGAGCATTCCTAGAGATAGCAAGAGATCCAATTGGTATTTAAGCTACTCAAAGGCTGTTTGCAGATGAACAATTGCATTTGAACAGTTGCTTATTACAGATGGCTAAAAAAAATTATTCAGCGACACGATTAAATGCCATCACCAGAATGTTGGCGCAGGCCTCCAAGCTGTTTTGCACCCCTCATTTTCTTCCTGTTTGAATGGATTACTTGGAAGTCTTGAGAAATTGAAGAATTCCAATGTTTATCTCAATCCTCCGGCCTTTCCCTGTGTATCACTTTCAAAACAGTCGGGAGTTGACCTAACACAACATTTCTGACAGGATTTTACAATGTATCCATCATAATTGTCAGAAATTGTTAATGCCCCATGTGCTGGCGTATGTTATGAGGTTTGGATTTCTGATATTGGGAGTCATCAAGATGGACGTTAAAATATCACACTTTCCTGCTTCTAGTTTAGACTGGCACTCTAGTCTGGATTTTGCAGAATAATTGTTCTCCGTTCGCCTTTATCCTGTTTGCAATTTCCCATCTTTCAATTCTGTCTCAATCTGCTCCTCCTGCCCTTCTTATTTTAAAAAAGTGTTTAAAAGGATGTCTTTTTTTCATCAGCATCCCATTGCTCAGAAGACTTATGACTGGAAGTAAGATTAGTTTTGATTTCCATTCCGTTCAAATAACACAAGTCTTGGTCTTTTATTCCTTGCTTGTATTTTTCCAGAATGGTGGCAGTGAGTGAAACAGGGAATGTGCATTAATTAAGTCCCATTCTCTGGGAAGGTGCACTGATTTTCCACAGTTTTCTGGTGACATGGAAAACTTGAATACGGAGGTGGCTAGCCTTCCGGTTAAGGTTAACATCTCAACACTGCTGATGAGGGCCAGTAAGTGACAAATGACATCAATGACAAGCCATGCTTTCCATCATAACAAAAGGTGATGTACATCAGGCTACTGAGAGTGGGGTGTCCTTTGATCATTAGATATTATGATAGCTGGCTTGTAACTGTTGTGTTTTTCATAGATCATTCATTTCAAAATAAGATGGATACATGTCTCAGAATGACAAGTACTTTTAAGGTTAATTTTAGTTTGTACATCAACTACAAAAGGTAGAGCATCTGTTGCCATGTCACTTTAAACCAAGATGGATAATGGTGTCTTTGTGTAGAAGTCTCTTCCTGTCTATTCCAGTAACTACATCAATCATAAAATCTTCAAGGTGATGATTTAACTCCTTGGAAAGGCAGGGTTCCACATTTCCAGTAATTAGCTTGTTATGACTGGTGACGTCGTAGCACGAAGTTGTAGAAATTGCTGTTTATCTGTGATTTAAAAGATCTCAATGTTAGATTCCTCAGATTGCATGTTCAGAATGGCTCCCTGTCCCAAAGCGGGAGAGAGACAGATGCCTGTAAAAGCAATGTGCTACATAGAAGCTAAATTCAAAGTGTGATGGTTACTTAGCATTAACGTAAGCCTGGATGTTTTCCAGGTCATGCAGCATATGGAAATGGATTATTTCTGCATCTGCAGATTTGTGAATGGTGTTGAATGTTGTGCAGTAATCAGCAAATGTTCCCACTTCTTGCGTTATTCCGGAGGGCATGTGGTTGATGAAGCAGTTAGATGATTGGGCCTAGGACTCAACCCTAAAGCTCTCCTGTATAGATGTCCTTGGGCTGAGATGATTGACCTCCAACAATCACAGCCATCTTTTTGTGCTGGGTATAACCCCGTCCAGTGGTGGGCTTTCCCCCCGATTCCCATTGACATCAGTTTTACAAGTCTTAACTTTACACTCAGTCATATACTGCCTTGACATCAAAGGCAGTCATCTTCCCCTCCTGAGTTTAGCTCTCTTTTTTTCTCCCCCATCTTTCGACCAAGGCTATAATAATAATCTGCAAGGTGGGTTACACTGGTCAGGCTAACATCTATCACAATATATTTCCAAATCCGGATAGTGTGTGGTTTGAAGAGGATCTTGCTGGTGGTGATGCTCCCATCCATCCATCTCCTGCCCTTGACAACTTCGACAATAGAAATCGTGGGTTTCAAAGGTACTGACAAAAAGTCTTGGTGAGTTATTCAGTGAATCTTACAGATAGCACACACTGCTGTCACTGTCAGTGATGAAGGAAGGGACAGGAAGGTGATCGATAAGGTGGCAATCAATTTGGCTGCTTTATCCCAGTTTGACAAACAGACCTCGAGGATAACTGCAGGAACGTTGCTTAGGCCCATAGCCTTTGCAGTATCCAGGAACTTCAGCTGTTTCTTGATATCGTGCAGAATGAATTGAGTTGACTGGATGCTGGATACCTATGGAAGAGAACAGAAATGGATCATCCACTTGACACAGCTCATTGGTTTCAAATGTTTCAGTCCCATCTTTTGCACTGATGTGCTGGGCTCCCACAGGGTCAAATTGCTTGAAAATAGGCATCTGTGTGATGCCTGAGACTTCAGGAGGAAGCAACATTTGACAATACTTCTAGAATTAGAATTAAATTTTATTATCATGTATACACAAGTACAGGGATACAGGAGTACAGTGCTGCCATTCTTGCTGCCATCTTAGGTACAAAGGTTAAGTAGGTACAATACCTTGGGCACACAGTAGAAAAATAAGGAAACAAAGTTAAAAGTTCAATATTGCAGGCCGCCTTAAGGGTTTAGCCAAGCTGGGCTCTCAATCCCCACAAGGATTCCATATTTCCTCCATTGTAGGCTTGATCTCTTACCCTTCCCTACGCAGACTCACTGTCCCCCATGCTGGCTTGTTCTCCCCACAGAAGGTAGTAGATTAAAGTAAGGAAAAAAGCTGTGAAGGAAGAAAAATAAAGTCAAAGCAGGCAGAGCAGGAGCCTGCATTGATGCTGTGCTACTCTGCTGCTATCTTGGAGATCGAAACTGAACAGAGCCTTTCTGTTTAAACTCCTAAGGATTTTATGTTATGTTAAAAGTTCTAGACCGTTTTTGTTGGTGGTTGTTGACCTGTTGAACGACGCCTGTAAATCATTCTTCACTTGCACCAAAAAAGTTCTGAAGCAATATGTCAGTATTTCAGCTTCTATAATATGTGTATTATTTCCACAGCTACGCTTTAGCAGATGAAGCCTACAGATCTCTACGAGACCAGGACAAGGACCAGTGCATACTTATCACTGGAGAAAGTGGAGCCGGCAAAACAGGTATCAATGCAATTTGTCTCTGAGCATGACAGAAAGTTTTAGTAGGGTATTTTTTTTTTTAAAACAATGGGTTATTTTATTAAGACAAATTACAGTGCAGCAGCTCATTAATTGGTTCTGATTGATGGCATGGATCAGTTGCAACTGCTCTGATAAAACCCAATAGAGGCCTTTAAAGTGATGAATAGGTTTTGACAGGAGAAAGATAGATGTTTTCACATCTACAGGAGACCAATTTGAAGCAATAAATTCAACAGTGTCATTAATAAATCTAAAAAGATACAAGAGAAATGTATTTTCTTTCTGTGGTTAAAATATAGAACTTGCTACTGGTGAAGCAGTTGAGGGAATACAAAGATTATACTATTTAACAGACCAAGATCCAGATTTTGGATTAGGCAACAAAAGACTTGGAGATTTACACATGTTTTATTGTGAACTTATAGGTTAGCACAAACAATACATTCTCCATTTCCCTTCTGGACTCTTGCCATGCCCAGAGGAAGCCGCACACCGTGGAAGAACACAGCACTGAGTTTATCAAAGAAATAACTTTGAAAAATTGCCAAACGAACAAAAGAAAACAGAAATTGTCAATTATATATTTTATATGTTAAAAAAACCTACCAATTGTCTAATCATCCATTTAATATACAGTATCAGAAACAAAACCTCAGACATTTTTCAAATTATCCTGTTCACTGATGGCATTACATGCCTCTGGAGCAGGTTGGACCTGAACCCAAGCATCCTGGTTCAGAGGTGGGGACACTACAGCTATACCACAAAGGTCCAAGAGCCGAGATTTTTTTTCTTCTTTGCTTTTTTCCTTTTTTGTAGAACTTAGCTATTTTCATTCATTTATCATCTTTGTAATATAAGCTGTCTCAGTGCCAGGCACCCAGGTTTAATCCCAACTCGGGGTGACTGTCTGTGTGGAGTTTGCACGTTCTGCCTGTGTCTTATGTGGGTGTGATGTTCTTCGAGGGTCACTGCAGACTTGATGGACCAAATGGCCTCCATCTACACTGTAGGGATTCGATGAACTCGACTCTTAAATACAAAGTCCAGCAGGCATCACCTACTCTTAAAAAAAAAATACTCTGGTGCTGTTTGGTTTACCCTGAAGGGTGCCTGCGTTTCTGGCTTTGATAAGATGATGCAGTATGGGATGTGCATAGCATAAACATGAGCAGACATATGACCAAATGAACTAGGAGGAAGCCAGTCAGCAGCACCTTGAACCTATTCTGTCATTTGATGAAATAATAACTGACCTGATGGTGGCTTCTATTTTCCAGTCTACCCTTCGACTGATAATAACAAGGAAATCAAACCAACTCACCCTTTCTCAAAAAACAAAAAATAATTCACAGACCCTGCCTCCCCCATCCTCTCTTAAAATGGAGATGACTTAAATTGTGTCAGCTGTGTTAGATGGGCCATATTGCCGACATGCATGACACAAGACTTTCAAAATAAGCTCTCTACTCTGCTTTTTGTCATGGCAAGTGGTTGTCTTCTGAGATATCTATGCTGCTGCAAAACTGGCTTCTTGAGCATCTCCCCACTTTAATCGAATCAGAGATAGTAGAAGCTGCATATGCTGGAGAATCTGAGATAACAAGTGATGAACACAGCAGGCCAAGCAGCATCAGTGGAGCAAGAAAGCTGATGTTTCTGGTCTGGACCCTTCTTCAGAAATGAGGGAGGGGAAGGGGATTCTGAAATAATAAATAGAGAGCCGGGCAGGGGGGGGAGGCAAATGGAAGATGGATAAAGGAGCAGATAGGTGGAGAGGAGAAGGACGGGTCAAGGAGGCGGGGATGGAGCCTGCAACCTTCGGGTGGCATCGTGGCACTGCAGGAGGCCCAGGATGGACATGTCGTCCAAGGAGTGAGAGGGGGAGTTGAAGTGGTTCGCGACTGGTAGGTGTTGTCGTTTGTCGGGAACTGAGCGCAGGTGTTCCACAGAGCAGTCTCCAAACCTTTGCTTGGTTTCCCCAATGTAGAGGAGGCCATGTTGGGAGCAGCGGATACAGTATACCATTTTAGCAGATGTGCAGGGCCTGGGATGGGGATGAGGGGGGGAAGATGTAGGTGTAACACGTCCTGTGGTTGCAGGGAAAAGTGCCGGGTTGTGGGGCTGGTACAGAGGGTGGAGCAGACAAGGGAGCTTTGGAGAGAGTAGTCCCGCTGGAAAGCAGATAAGGCTGGGAAGGGAACAATGTCTTTGGTGGTTGGGTCGGATTGCAGATGGATGATGCGTTGGATCCAGAGGTTGCTGGGGTGGTACTTGAGGATGAGGGGGATTGTGTTTTGGTTGTTATTGCAGGGAGGGGGTATGAGGGATGAGTTGCTGGAAATGCAAGAGATGCGGTTGAGGGCGTTTTCAACCATAGTGGAGGGGAGGTTGCGGTCCTTGAAAAATGAGGACATCTGGGATGTCTGTCAGTGGAATGCCTCATCTCTGGGGTGGAGATGGAAGAATTGGGAATAGGAGATGGCATTTTTGCAGGACGTTGGGTAAGAGGAAGTATATTCTAGGTAGGTGTGGCCATGGGTACTTGCATGGGCTCAAGCTGTGTCTGCCTCATTGTCGGATATGTGGAACAATCCCTTTTCCAAAGCTACACTGGTCCTATCCCCCACCTCGTCTTCTTTTACATCGATGACTGTATTGGCACCGCCTCATGCTCCCACGAGGAGCTCGAACAGTTCATCCACTTCACTAATTACTTCCACCCCAACCTTAAATACACCTGGACCATCTCCAACACATCCCTCACCTTCCTGGACACACCTGTCCCTATCTCTGGCAACCAGCTGGAAACCGATATCTATTTTAAGCCTACCGACTCCCATAGCTACCCAGAATATGCCTCCACCCTCCCACTTCCCTGCAAAAATTCTGACCCTTTTCCCAACATCTTCACCTCTGCCACATCTGCTCCCAAGATGAGGCGTTCCATCCCGGACATCCCTGATGTCCTCTTTTTTCAAGGACCGCAACTTCCCCTCCCACAGTGGACAAAAACACCCTTGACCACATGTCCCACAACTCATCCCTCATGTCCCTTCCCCACAATAACAGTCAAAACAGAATCACACTCGTCCTCACGTACCATCCCACTAATTTGTGGATCTAATGCATCATCCTTCTGCACTCTGACCCCACTACCAAAGACATTTTTGCTTCCCCATGGACCCCCTCCCAGGCCCCAAGAAAACCTTCCACATCAAACAGATGTTCACCTGCACTCCTTGGATGACATGTCCATCCTGGGCCGCCTCCAGTGCCACAACGCTGCCTCCTGAAGGTTTCAGGAACAGCACCACATATTCCACTGGGGAACCCTGCAGCCCAATGGTATCAATGTGGACTTCACAAGCTTCAAAATCTCCCTTCCCCCAAAATGCATCCCAAAACCGGTCCAGCTCATTCCTTGCCACCTAACCTGTCCTTCCTCCCACCCCCATCTCCTATCGACCAGCGTTATTCTCGCCTCCTTGACCTATCCTCCTTCCCTGAACTGATCAACCCCCACCTAACTTCCCAAGTACACGCACCTTTTAGTGGCTCCCTCCCCTTTCTCTCCCCTCCCCACTCTCTTTTCCCCCCCAACTCTTCCCCCCCACCTACTCTTTCCCCCCCCTCTTCCCCCCCTTCCCCCCTTCCCCCCTTCCCCCCCCTCTCTGCCCCCCCTCTCTGACCCCCCCCCTCTCTGACCCCCCCCCTCTCTGACCCCCCCCCTCTCTGACCCCCCCCCTCTCTGACCCCCCCCTCTCTGACCCCCCCCCCTCTCTGACCCCCCCCCTCTCTGACCCCCCCCCTCTCTGACCCCCCCCTCTCTGACCCCCCCCCTCTCTGACCCCCCCCTCTCTGACCCCCCCCTCTCTGACCCCCCCCCTCTCTGACCCCCCCCTCTCTGACCCCCCCCTCTCTGACCCCCCCTCTCTGACCCCCCCCTCTCTGACCTCTCTGCCCCCCCCTCTCTGCCCCCCCCTCTCTGCCCCCCCCTCTCTGCCCCCCCCCCTCTGCCCCCCCCCCCTCTGCCCCCCCCCTCTCTGCCCCCCCCTCTCTGCCCCCCCCCTCTCTGCCCCCCCCCTCTCTGCCCCCCCCCTCTCTGCCCCCCCCCTCTCTGCCCCCCCCCTCTCTGCCCCCCCCCTCTCTGCCCCCCCCCCTCTGCCCCCCCCCCTCTGCCCCCCCCCTCTCTGCCCCCCCCCTCTCTGCCCCCCCCTCTCTGCCCCCCCCCTCTCTGCCCCCCCCCCTCTGCCCCCCCCCCTCTGCCCCCCCCCCTCTGCCCCCCCCCCTCTGCCCCCCCCCTCTGCCCCCCCCTCTCTGCCCCCCCCCTCTCTGCCCCCCCCTCTCTGCCCCCCCCTCTCTGCCCCCCCCTCTCTGCCCCCCCCTCCCTGCCCCCCCCTCTCTGCCCCCCCCTCGCTGCCCCCCCCCTCGCTGCCCCCCCCCTCTCTGCCCCCCCCCTCTCTGCCCCCCCCCTCTCTGCCCCCCCCCTCTCTGCCCCCCCCCTCTCTGCCCCCCCCCTCTCTGCCCCCCCCTCTCTGCCCCCCCTCTCTCTGCCCCCCCTCTCTCTCTCTCTCCCCCCCCCCCCCCCCGCCCGCGCGCTCGCTCTCCCCGCCCGCGTGCCCGCGCTCTCTCTCTCCAGCTCTCATCACTGGTCGTTGCTAGCTGTGCTTGTAATTGCATTGGCTCTGGGAGTCTCTCCTCAAAACCATTATGCCTCTCTCTCCTCCTCTTAAAATGAGCCTTAAAGTCTACCTCTGACCAATTTTTTGGTCATCTGCTCTGCTATTTCTTAATGGTATTCAGTGTAACATTTTGTTTGGTAATGTTCCTGTCAGAGAGTTAGCTTAAAGTTATTGCAATGTCTGTACTTTGAAAGTGTATAGAAAATAACTAATTAAATGTATGTCAAGTATTTTTCTGAGAGTTATTCATATTCTGTGCTCTAAGTGAATAAAATGTTTTATTTAATTTTTGAAAGTATTTGAAAAATAATCCTGTTTTTATGGCAGGATTAATTGGGTTACTGGTTTATGGTGATTAAGAAAGTTGAATTGAATTTTTAAACTATGGGGTTTCATTCATTTTACCGGGGTTTTGGAAATCATATTCTGAATTCCATTTGTTTTACAACAGACATCATAAAGCAGTGCTTCTGGAATTTATAAATATTAGAATCAGTGTGTTGGAAAGGCTTAATTCAGTCTTCCAATGAGAAAGACTTATTGGGAACAGATTTTTCAATCTTCAGGTTAAAACCTACACTTGAAACATGGTGTTAGAGGTCAACAATTGGAATTGTGCACATTTCCAGAGCTGGAAGAGAGCCAGATAGTGTAAGAAACAACAACGTATAGAATGGCAGTCTGTAACTTTGTACTAATGGGTGTGTCAGACTGGAATTGAATTGTCCCATCCACATGCATGTGGAGCTGAAAGGTGATGAGACAATTTTGCCATTGAGACTGGTAAGAATTCCAGTTTAATGACTAGCCAGAGTTGAAAGAAAATGTGAACAAATAAAAGTAGCAATTCTGTTATGGGGAATTTGATTTCATATAGAATATAAATTTAAATACCAAACTCGGAAATTTGCATCCTGTAAACTGCATCATGATAATATCTCTCTCTCTCTCTCACACTCTCTCGCACGCTCTCTCTCTCTCTTCCTTTTGAGATACTCTTTAAAGTATATCTTTATTACTGTATTTTTGGTTTCTAGTCCTAATGTTGCCCTTTGTGACTTCATGTTAGTTTCTGTTTGTGTTGTTGGAGAGAGCACACAAGCCTAAAACCCCATCAAGCTGTCCACTCAAGCAATACCTGGCCCACATGTGGCAGAGTCTATATGGCATGTTTCCAAACCTGCAGACTGTTAACTTGAGCTTTCTTAGCAGTTAGAATCCTTTAATGTGATTTGGAACATGTTGGAGGTGCTGTATAACTTCAGGTTTTTGATGGGATCCCATTGGTATTTTTATTCTAATAACTATGTTCATATGTGGCTACTGGTGAGTGTCAGTAGTGTGTTTTTAGGGGGTCAGTATAGCTGAATCCCATCTGGCCCTGTTTTATCAAGATAATCAAATCTTTGAGCCCCACAAGTGTCTCAGAATGGGAAGCTGGCTGACTTCACCCATTCTGAAGGCAATGATGTTCGATGTAATCACATTCTACTCTGAATCTGTCTGACTTGATATAACACAACAAAGACGGTGGCTGCAAACTGGATTATTTGAGTTTTGTCATGATTTCCCATGTCACTGAACCAGAAATTCAGGACGAAAGTTGGTGGCCAACTGGCAAACACGAGAAGCCTATGTCACAGCCATGGAATAATGTGAGCAAGTTCAGTTAGTGGATAGGTCTTCCACCCCTTAGTCCCAGGATAAAGGGCACGTAGATCCAGACACAGGTAGGAAAGGGGCATCGGGTATGAAGTGTTTGCCCCCTTGGGGAGATGGAGGGAGAAGTAATGGAAGGGTGGGTTTTAAAGTTCTAATGGGGTGAAATGGATGAAGGGGGTGTGCAATTTTGTTGGAGATGGTGGAAATCCCCTCATGTACAATATCCATCCTTTGAAGATAATACCCACCATTTTTTCCTGCACTGTTCAAGCTTTGTTTAAAAGAAAATGCCCCAGTTGTCCTCTGGTGTGGTCAGAATAGTATTAGGGTTAACTGAACTTTTAACAAACTCAGTAGATGCTTAACTACTTATCTGCGTATGGTAGACAGGTTGCCAGTTTCAGTGGCCTGCCCATCTCCATGTTCTGTGGGTGAATTTTGGCAACTCAATATCTGAATTAACTAAATCACCAGGTTAGTTGATCTTCCCTTAAACAAATTGAGCTATAGATTTTCTGATCAGAATAGAGCTGATGCAGCAAGTAATGAGTTGACGGGAAATAATTTTTATAAATTATTGCTCCCGAGTTGAATGGGGCTGCCTTTTTAAATCTCATTCAATATAAGACAGAGTTTAGTACTCACTCAAAGCATAAGGGACTCAATTCCCATTTGTTCATTATTTGGAAAGCAGGCTATACAATGTAAAGTAATGCTTAAGTATTCAGAGTTTGGCCAAGTTTATTGGATAGAAAAAGAAAGCTACGACACTGCAACAGAACTTTTTTTTAACGAAATGTCCATTTGCATTTAAGAAATACTAATTATTGGAAGACAGCTGTATGTTATCCACAGATTGACAAGAGATGACTGTCTGTTCATGTACAGAAATCTAGCAAAAAAGGAAGATTTTAAGAAGTGGAGTTGCAAGAATGGTTCCTAGGGTGCTAATTTTTACAACTAAAGTGTTGTAACCTTAGATTTTGGTCGAGTATCATCTACAATTTTCTTGGATTCTTGTAAGGATTTAAAATGATAAGTAACAATGTGCAGAGAATGAAAATGCTAATTTGTCAGCAACTTTGAAAAGAGCTTTAAACAAGGTTGTTGTTAAATTTCAAACTCTGGCTCTTCATTGCCCCAAAAGTATCACTTCTAATTAGCCAACCAAAATCTATTCATGTGTGAGTGAATATGTGTTCAATATTTATGCTTAATTGTTGCTGGTAACACTGATAGGCCAACTATAAATTTTTACTCTGCTACTACTTTAGAATTGGTAGGCTAGAGAAGGATTTTCCACCTGAGCTAAGTCATTTACATAGGTGTAAAGGCAATGGTCCCTGACAATATTGCACTGTTGGTAGTGCAGATTTGTGCTCCAGAACCAGCCTGACCTTTACCATTTGTTCCAACACTGACATCTATCTGGTGATGGGAAAATTTGCCCAGATGTGTCCTGTCCACAAAATGCAACCTGGCCTGTCACTGCTCCATCGGTCCATTCTCAATCATCGGCAATGTGATGGGAATTGAAGTTGACACTGCTATCAAATTACACTTGCCCAAGAATAATCTGCTCACTGGCACAGTTTGAATTCCGGAAGACTCTCATAGTTCTTGTCACCAAGCCATGGTTGTGCCCTCAAGGAGCCCTGACAAAACTGGAGTCACTGGGAATTAGGATAGGGCATGGTGGGATGGAATCAATGACTAATTGGAGCCACAAAGAAAGATGAATGTAGTTGCTGGTGGTTAGTCACCTCAACCACAGGATATGACTGCAGGAGTTCCTTCAAGGCTGACTATCTTTAGCTACTTCTTCAATGATCTTCTCTTCCTCAAGATGAGCAATAAATGTTGGCTTAGTTAGTGAATCCCATATCCCATGAGTTGATTTATTTAAAAACAAATGTTAGAATAGGGATGTGTAAGCAACAGCAAACAATGTTCGGTACCTTTTGTCATTCCTCAGATACTGAAATAGTCTGTGTCCAAATGCAGTAAGCCCTAGACATTATTCAGGTTGGGGCTGCTAAGAGACTGGTGATGTTTGTATAACACTGTTGCCAGACAACTTGTATTTACAAGAAGAGAGAATCCAGTTAGTTTCATATGGCATTCAATATCACTGTCATCATTGAAATCCCCAAGTGTCAGCAGGCTGGGGATTACCATGGACCAGAAGCTACATTGGACCAGCCATATTAGTACTTCAGCTTTAAACTTTGGCTAGAGCTTGGGAATTATGCACCACGTAACTCACCTCTTTTCATCCCCAAGCCTGATAACCATCTACAAGGCTGGAACACATTCCATTTGCACAGGTGGGTGCAGCTTCGATGCCTTCCAGGACCAAGCAGCTCGATTGGCATCCCATCACCGCTTTCAATATTCAGTCCATCATTAATGCATACAGGCAGCAACATGTACTATCAACAAGGTGCATTGCAACAATTCAACTAGGCTTCTATATACAGTGCCTTCCAAACTTGCAACCTCTACCATATTAGGACAATAAGGGTAGTAGGTACATGGGCTGTCCACCAGCTGTAAGTTCCACTCCAGACCCCATGCACTCATAATTTGGAATGTTATCACCATGCTTTTACTGGCATTGCATTGAAATCTTGCAAATCACTCCCTAATGGATTGGAGCTAATCCTCAAAGAATCTAGTTCAAAATGACAGTTCACCACATTCTTCATGGTAATTAAGGATGGGAAATAAATGCTGGCCAGCCTATGACACCTATATCCTGTGAATGTATAAAAGAAAATTACATTCTTACTATTCTTTAGGCTAATCAGCCTCGAATATTTTTAAATCCTGTGAAATTTTCCATGCTGTTAGTGAATTTATCCAGGAAACAATAGCTCAAAGTTATAAATTTGGACACTTCAGTTTTAGGATGGTAAACAGCTGACATGTGGAAATCTGTAACTTGAACGCAGGTTGTTCCCCTTGGCATATTGTGCCTGAACTTAAGAAGTGTAACAGTTAACACATATTTTTGCTACAAACGGGAACTCTATACAAGGCTAATTGTCTGGCACTAATACAGTTTTGCATGATTGAATATATACATTAATGGGTTACTCACAAATATACAATTAGTTACGAAGGGCTTCCTGCCCAGTGCAGGAAATGGTGAAAACAAACATCTTGGCCTCAGCTTGGTTGCCTTTCATCAGAATGCCATAGTGGAATGACCTAGTTGTCAAACCCCAGATGAATTCACAGCTTCCTGTCTGGTAACATTAGTCAACTCAGTAAAACTGAAACATCATAGTAACATTGTTGGCAAAACCACAATTATAAAAGGTTTCACTGCCATCAGGCTGCAATAGCAACTTTCCGCTCTGCACCAAAAGGAAACAGGCATTGATCGAGTTTGCCCTGAGCTGCTTCTAACAAAATGCCTTACTAATATTTTCATTTAAGTTATTATGAATTGTTGTTACAAATAATTACTTATTGCAAGATTGAAATCAATTAATTTGATTTTATGCTACGAATTCTATCAAGAAATTGAAGTTGTTTAAAACAAAACACACTTCCTCCATGATTCATGCTCCCAATGATAGACTAACTGGTAAAGTTAGATCATATGGGATTCAGGGTGAGCTTGCCAATTTGATACAAGACTGCTTTACAGTAGGAAACAGAGGGTGGTGCTGAAGGGTTGGCTTTCGGACTGGAGGCCTGTGATCAACGGTGTTCCATAGGGATTGGTGCTGGGTCCACATTTGTCATTTATACAAATGATTTGGAAGAGAATATCAGAGATATGGTTATTAAGTTTGCAGATGACTCCAAAATTGGTGGTATTGTGGACAATGAAGAAGGTTATCCAAAGTTACAAGAAATCCTGAACAATTGGGTCAGTGGGCTGTGGATTGGCATATGGAGTTTAATTTGGATAAGTGCGAGGTATTGCATTTTTGTAATACAAACAAGGACATCCCATGTAACTAATGGTAGGGCTCCGGGTAGTATTGTAGAACAGAGACCTAAAGGTTCAAGTACACAATTCTTTTGAAATTTATGTCATGTGGACAGTGTGATAAAGAAGGCAGTTAGCACGTATGCCACTTTTACTCAGACCTTTGAGTATAGGAGTTAGGTTGTTATGTTGAGCTTGTATCGGATGTTGGTGATACTTCTTCGGAAGTACTATGCGCAGTCTTGTCACCCTGTTATAAGCAAGTAATTTATTAAACTGGAGAGGGTTTGGAAAAGATTTACCAGGATGTTGCCAGTATGGAGGGTTTGAGATATAAAAATAGACTAGACATTTATTAATGACTGGGATGAGGGGATTGAAGGATGGGTCAGCAAGTTTGCCGACGACACGAAGGTTGGAGGTGTCGTTGACAGTATAGAGGGCTGTTGTAGGCTGCAGCGGGACATTGACAGGATGCAGAGATGGGCTGAGAGGTGGCACATGGAGTTCAACCTGTATAAATGTGAGGTGATGCATTTTGGAAGGTCGAATTTGAAAGCTGAGTACAGGATTAAGGATAGGATTCTTGGCAGTGTGGAGGAACAGAGGGATCTTGGTGTGCAGATACATAGATCCCTTAAAATGGCCACCCAAGTGGACAGGGTTGTTAAGAAAGCATATGGTGTTTTGGCTTTCATTAACAGGGGGATTGAGTTTAAGAGTCGTGAGATCTTGTTGCAGCTCTATAAAACTTTGGTTAGACTGCACTTGGAATACTGCGTCCAGTTCTGATCGCCCTATTATAGGAAAGATGTGGATGCTTCGGAGAGGGTTCAGAGGAGGTTTACTAGGATGCTGCCTGGACTGGAGGGCTTCTCTTATGAAGAGAGGTTGACTGAGCTCGGACTCTTTTCATTGGAGAAAAGGAGGAGGAGCGGGGACCTAATTGAGGTATACAAGATAATGAGAGGCATAGATAGAGTTGATAGCCAGAGACTATTTCCCAGGGCAGAAATGGCTAACACGAGGGGTCATAGTTTTAAGCTGGTTGGAGGAAAGTATAGAGGGGATGTCAGAGGCGGGTTCTTTACACAGAGTTGTGAGAGCATGGAATGTGTTGCTGGAAGCAGTTGTGGAAGCAAGGTCATTGGGGACATTTAAGAGACTGCTGGACATGCATATGGTCACAGAAATTTGAGGGTGCATACATGAGGATCAATGGTCGGCACAACATCGTGGGCTGAAGGGCCTGTTCTGTGCTGTACTGTTCTATGTTCTATGTTCTAGACAGGCCAGGACTTGACTCCCTGTAGTATAGGAGGTTGAGTTGTGGCCTTATTGAGGTTTATAACATGAGGGGCTAGATAAGGTGAATGACAAGGGTCTTTTCTCTAGGGTGGGGTAGTTCAAAACTAGGGGAGAGTATTTTTAAAGTGAGAGGAAAAGGGTTTAAAAAAGACATGAGGGGCAACTTTTTTGTTCATACAGTGTGGTTTGTGCATGGAAAGAACTACTGGAGAGAGTGGTGGATGCAGGTATAGTTGCAATGTTTAACAGACATTTTGGATAAGTACATAAACAAAAAATGTTTGGAGGGGTACAGGTCAAGCGCAGGCAAGTGGGACTGGTTTAGTTTAGGTGTGGAGATGCCAGTGTGTGACTGAGGTTGACAAGGTCAGAAGTCACACGTTAGGTTATAGTGCAATGGTTTATTTGAAATCGCAAGCTTTCAAAGCACTGCTCCTTCGCCAGGTGAAGTGAAGAAAAGTATACAAGCACAGAATTTATTGGCAGAGAGATCAAATACAAGTGGTACGAGTTGGGTGTTGAAATGCTGAATAAATCTATGCAAATGATCAAAAATGGCAGACGGGGGTAAAGCGGGATTACCTATGATTTAAATTAATTGAAGCAGAGAGATAATAATGAAAGATTAAGAATAAGGTGGTGGAATGACATGATAGGAATAAGAGTTGCATGCCAAGGGTGTAACCAAAGTAACAAATAATCCAAAACTGCACAAACTAATTAAGAATTAGTTTAGGCATGTGGTTGGCATGGACTGGTTGGACTGAAGGGGCTGTTTCCACACTGAGAGACTGCATGGCAATGACTTGATTTGAAGGTAGATGAAAATTGACTTAATGTCACGGGTGCTGAAAAGGATGAGTCAGTTAGAGATGCTTCCTGACCAAGCACAATACCATTATTACTGTTCAGATCATGAGGATTCTGTGTCTTTTTGCAGGTACTAAATCTTATTTTACAGAATGCTCCTGTCTTTCGATCATTTGATCCCCATCCCCTGCTACATCTCCCCTTTTGTTTTATATTTCCAGGGTGTCGATATGAGAAAGTACCTTAGCCTCCTCTTGTGCAAGTAAACTGATAGCCTGCTATTGGCCATGGGGAGGCAAAGGAGTACTGGGAGTGGAGCTGCAAATGACTAGATTTAATTGGTCTCAAATTTGTGCGTAACCACTCAATCCCATGTCGGTCCATCTGCATAGGCTGCCACTGTTCTCAAATGGTCTCTTATCTTTTTCCTAACACTTGATTAATTTCCAGGCACACAGCTTTTGAGAAGGAAGAGGAAGCACGGTCATTTATTGTGATGTGCAGTGAACTGAGAACAATGATCTTGAATGTCTGCACCAACAGCACATGCAGTTTAAAACAAAAGCATTGCCTTTGGAACATCAAAACATTTCTGTTTTGACCAGTTCTAATAGGACTTCAAGTTGTAGAAAGATCTTGAAGTACTAGAGATGGTGCAAAAATGAAAATTACAGGGATGCAGCCAGAACCACATCAGTGGGGACAAAACTGAACAGGCTGTGGCTCTTTGCACTTGAACTGGAAGGATGAGAGTGATCTGAAAGAGGCCTTTAAAATTATGCAGGCATTTGACGGTGTACATGGAAAAAGGACAAACCTACTTGTGTGGTTCAAAACTCAGGATCACAATTATAAATTGGCCTCTAATTAATCCAACAAGGAGCTCATGAGAAACTTGTTTACTTAAATGTTTTCCTGTTCATTCCCAGGGTATGGATCTTGTTGGCTGGGCCAGCAATTATTACCCATCCTAATTGCCTTTGAGACGGTGGTGGTAGAGAACTGCCTTTGTGAACTACTGCAGTCTATATTCAGTGGGTGTTTAGAATGTGTATTTGCAATGTGAAATACTTCATCAGAAGTAGCAATTGAGGCGAATGGCTGAGATATGCCTTTTAGCCAGTTTAGGAAATGCATAGGTAAGGACAGAATGAAGGGGATCCTGAGTTTCTTCTGAATGGAACTCCCAACACCACATCCATTGGAATATACAAGCCCTGCTACTTCTGCCCTTCTCTGAACTCATCTCCTGCTGAATTCCTCAATCTTAACTTTGTCACCTCTGGTGTCAGTTATCTCATTCACAACAAAAACAAAGTTGCTGGAAAAACCCAGCAGGTCTGGCAGACCCTTCTAACCCAAAACATTAACTCTGTTTTTTCCTTCACAGATGCTGCAAGACCTGCTGGTCTTTTCCAGCAACTTGTTTTTGTTCCTGATTTACAGCATCCGCAATTCTTGTGGTTTTTATCAATTATCCCATTGCTGTCCCTGGCTGCAACTAAGCTGATCCCAACAATTCACACCGTCATTGCACTTCTGAATCCCTGTTTTACATGGTGCTGTCCTCTTCTAAACATTCCCTTTGCACCATAAGTGAATTCACATGGACCAGTAGTCACACCATCCTACTGCAATGTGTCATTCTTCTCCTTTCTCATTTGCTGCTGCAGGAATGAGATGCTTCAGTGGATGTTAGTCCAGTGAGAAATTTTTGTTTTTGAGAATTCCCATTCACAATGACATTTTCTTCCAAAATCAGCAAAGTGAATGTGGGAAGCAAGTTCATTTGCAGTGCAGCAGGGAATTAGAAAGCACAGTGAGTGGTACAGCTATATGGTGTCAAAATATAAAATTACACATTCAGTTAACTGAGCGAATGAACTGGAACCTTCTGATCTGCCTTGCTTTGCACTGTGCAAAAGACATTGGAAGTTTTGGCTTCACTTTCAATATTTTACAGGCTTTTAATTTCACATTCACAGGAATGCAACTAGTGCTGATCGAACTTTGTATGGACCAAAGTTAACTGTTTTGTAGCTGAAGAAATCTGTGACCTTTGGTCTACACTGGAATGTGTCTCAACACTGATAAATTAGAGCAAACAGGATCTGCCCAGGGTATCTTCTAAGTTATCTAGAATTCTATTGTGAAACCCAGTGGGAGATGTTTACTTAATATTGGCTTAGGTTTTCAAAGAGCCTAGATGCCCAGTAAAAATGGTGGGGGATTCCAATTCAGGAATTCCTGTTTGTGTTGCTGTGCTTTCTGATTTTCAGGAGTCCCTTTAAGACTGGCTGGGTTTGTAAACATGAACCTGATCGGCATGATCTGATCAGTCCCTTAACAGAGGTAATTATGATCTATTTCTATTTGTGTGGAGTGGCGTCAGCTTTTTCCAGAGTTGTGGTCCACAGTACTTCAGAGTTAACCATAATCTGCATGAGGAAACCTTTTGAAAGATGAACTTGAAAGATCTCCCCACTGGCCACGATGCCTGTCGTGTCTCATGTTCCATATGCCATGCTATGGTACTTGCACAGACATCAACAATTCACTATACACTGTGTAGAATCAACAAACTCTGCAGTGAAGATAGTGTGAGATAAAAGAAATGGTTTTAAAAAAAAGAGTCATTCATTACTTTTCACTATCTTTTCTATAGAGTAATAAAGTATAAAAAGTAGAAACCGGAAGCACTTGAAACATCTTAACTTTGTGTAAATTCACATTGTCCAGTTGCAGAAAGAGCATGGTGCCAGTGCTGTTAAGCATGCAAAGTTTTTCCAGAGATGTTTGAACGGAGTAATGGATTTTTGAGCTCTTAGCCAACCCACATTAACCATTCCTGAATGACTGTAGCCCATTCAGCTGCTGAAACCCATTCCGCCATTCTGTAAGATCATGGATGATCTGTCCCAGGCCTCAACTGCTTGTTTGTGCCAACTCCTCATAATCCTAAACTCCACTACTTCCAAATTCAGTCTGTCTCCTCTTTAAATATCTTCTATGATTGAGCCTGCGCAACTCTGTGGGATAGCGAATCCCAGATATTCATAGGCATCTGAGAAAAGAAATTCCTTTGCATCTCAGTTTTAAATGTAACTGTGTTTTAGATTCGTCCATTAGTGGACAACATAATCTCAGCATTTATTTCTTTTATTATAACCATAATATAAGGCCATAATATAAAATGGGACTTTTGAAAAGTAGTTTTTGGCATCCTGAAGCCCCTGTGGTTTTCAATCACCTCTCTCATCCTCACTATAGTCTGCCACAATCTCCTCATAACAATGAAAATTTTCTTTTTGGGTGCTTCTGGACTCGTCCACCCTGCTACAAGGTGAAAGTCCAGATCCTTGTGTTCAAAGTTAAACATATCATTGGAAAATATTGAGAACAGTTCTTAAAATTACCCACAGTGGGATTCTTCACTGAGTTGCAACCTGTTAAAATTAAGCAACACACTGTTACCTATATGAATTCATGTTTATTGTTTGATTGAAGGATTAGATACGCTTTGTGATATTATTGCAAGAGTAAATCAGTTTACAATTAAAGAGAAAAAAGAGGAAAAAACAAGAAATTGCAATGATATCAAATTTCTCGTGTCTTGTCAGGCTGGTGAGTCTGGTTTTAGTAATATTTAATTTGATCTTAATCGTAGCTGCAGTGCACAACTCATTTTCACATATAGCCACTTGCTACATGGACGGGATAAGATGTGTTCAGTCCGGAACATATGACTGCACGAGGCATTTGTATTTCTCTGTTACTTGCTACTCTCATCTCTGTTAAAACAACACTTGAGTGTTTACAAAGTCTATTTCTGAAGCATTTTGTTTTGACTGAAGACAAAAAACAAAAGTTGATTTTTATGTACGAGCACTTTTCCAACATATGATTACTAGCAGAAATTCACATAGTATCACTTGTCTGCACATTATGGTCTTCACTTGCTGATTATAGCTATTAACTCCTGTGGAGAGTCCCTTACCGGCTCTGTGTCATTGGACACTCTTGAACAGCTGTACGGCTGTCAGAATCAAAATGGGAAAGTACAATTGCCAATGCCAGGGTTATTCAATTATGAGAGTTTCTAAAAAGCAGGCTTTTGCCAAGCACAAGAAACGTTTTGATTAATGATCATCCTACACTGAGAAGCAAACTTACAATAAAAGCTGTGCTAGTCAGTCTGATACAAATTTCACAGTGCTTCATTATATTAAAACTGTTCGTTCTTTCTTTCAGTATTTCAAGGTGTAAATCATATCCTCCATTAACATCTGACAGACATAGTTAAAATGAAATTTAATGAACAGAGATGCATGCAAATCCGGATGGAGGTTGTGGTAGATTATAGTGGGAAGTGGATGGATGCAGAGCGAAAATAAATATGGAGAAATCAGTGAGTGAAAAATGGGCAAGACATTTAAACAGTGTGATGGTGAGACTAGAAATATCAACATTGTGACTTGGTTTTATTAATTTGAAAATATTTCGATATACTTCTATTTAGTACAAACTTGAATTTGAAACAAGTTAAAAGAAGTGCCAGGAGTTGAAAATAAAATGTTCTGCTTTTGAGCTTGAATAAAATTTAAGCAAAATATTCAAATCTGAGATTCTACTCCCTGTCCTGATTTGGACAAAATTTTGAAGTATATGCCTGTCCATTAGGTTTAGGCTTTATCAGAACCAGGCACCTGGCAATAAGTTAATGGGTTGTTGGGGTTTGCATTTTGAAATTCCTGCATTTGAAGAGTGATGCAGCAGATTAATACAAGGAAGTGCCATATGATTTGTCAGCTCCAACAACTTTTAATATTAATTCTGCCCAGAGGTAATCTTTTAATTAACTTTTCAGTTGGCATCAATTGTGGGTGCAGGAGAACTTGGCTTCGAAACAAACCCGCGATTGTTCAGGTTACAGATATAATATGATCTGTGAAAGAGGAATGAATGAGACCAAGAGAAGCAAGGAAATAATTATTCCCTTTGGTCCAACTCTCACATGCTGACCAAATAGGGGATGGGGGTGGGGGGCGCAATTATGGTATAACACAATAGTTGTGTTCCTGTGAGGTAATGCATTATAGAAAAATCATGCTATAGAAATAACGGGGCCTATGGGAAAAGGGGCAGGGGATGTTGGGTCAGACCAACATAAAAAGAAATCATTTCACTCAAAAATGTGACACAAAGGTGGCACGGTTTGAACAAATGTTTAATTTCTATGTAATAATAAAATAACAGCAAATTTATCACCTTGTCTTGGAAAAAATATCAAGATAACTAGCTGGGAGAGGCAGCTCTGTTAGTGCAAGGTCTGAGGGTTATCCTCATCATCGTCATGACCTTCAGGTGCAGTTGTGGTTGCAGGGTTAGGGCGAAAAAATAGTTAATCCAGAAATGGACGGCTGTGGTTCATTGTTTCTTGAAGGTTGGCTTAAAAAAGACGTCCGGTTTTTGCTTTGACCTTTTTCTTTTTCGTGAAGAAGCAGTTCATAAGGTGCCAAAGAAGATCTTACTTCACTAACTGCTACCGTGCTGCGTTCTGCATTGTAATCAATGTCCTCCAATCTTTGCAGTAGCCTTTCAATCTTCCTCAGGAAAGAAGACCAAACAGAAGTGGAAAACTCTCATGGTGCTGCATCCTGAACTACTTCATCTTTGCCTCTAACTTCCACTTCCCCCTCAGCGATAAGTTGTAAATCAGCTATAGAGAGATCTGCACAGTGGGACTCAAGCAGCTCTTCAACTTCCTTACTGTCCAACTTGCTTTGTGAGATCAAGACCATGTTCTTTCATTCTTGGGAGATTCTCTGACCAATCAGAGGTTTAAAATCTTGAAAAATGTCTGGGAAAAGCTTCTGCCAAACAGCATGACATCACTCCAGGCCTCCATGATAATGTCTGTTACAGTCTTTGTGTTAAAGCTCTTCCAATGTTGAAGAACACTGTACTCATCCCTCTCGGTGCTTCTTTAATGTGTGCCTTAAATAATAAGCTTTAAAAGCTGCTTTTTGCACCCTGGTCCATGGGTTGAAGGAGAGAATTTGTGTTTGAGGGTAGAAATAGCAGATTGATGTTTTCAGAAAGCTCACCAATGGTGGGAGGAAGGCTCGGTGCATTATCCAGGATAAGGAAAATGTTGAAATCCACATTTCTTACCCCTGCAATACCTTCTAAAAACATCAATAAGGTTAGAAAACATTTGCCCAGTCATTCAACCTTTTTTGCTTGACCCAAAGTAGATGCCTAGAGTAAACTTAAGGTAACCTTTCAAAGTTCAGGGGTTGGCAGAGTGATACACCACCACAGGCTTAAGCTTTGTCTCCACTGGGACTGGTACCCAGCAACACAGTCATATGATCCTTTGCCACCTTAAAGCCTGGAGTGTATGCCTCATTCATAGCAATGTATGTTTCTTGATGGCATTCGCTTCCAGTATAAACCTGTCCCATCCAAATTGAAAATTTGATCAGAGTTGTACCCTTCTGCGTCAATTAATTTTTTTATGATGGGAGGAAATGCCATTGCATGCCCCTTGTGTGCACTGACAACTTTGCCATAAACTTTACGTTATGAGGCACTGCTGGCACTAAGGCAGTCACATCTGCAGGATCTTCAGCTTGTTATGTTAGATCATTGTAAATTAATAAGACTTTCTCTTTTATGGTGAGAAGGGTAATCCTAGATTACTTCTTAGTTTGCTCTGCTGTCCACACACTTAGCCATTCCATCTCCTCAAGTTCCTTTGTTTGTGACCTTACAGATTTGATAGCACTCAGACTTGTTCCAGCAATACAGCTTGCTTTAATCTTTTCTGCATTGTCTCTAGTAGTGCATAAGGTAGACTCCTTCATTCCTGTTGTACAAACAATATCATATTATGCTCAAAACACTTTATAGCGCGTGGCTTCTCTTCCAGCATTGTAGCCTTTCTTTTACATACACCACCTGCAATTTTATCACCAGGGCACTTCTTGTACTCGTTCTTGCCACTTTGTCCTCTGATTTGGTGGGTAACTCGGCAGAATTGTGCAGCACCTGTCACAGAGCACGGGGTCTCTATTGGCGCATGCGCAGGACAAAGCCCCAAAACCGACTGTGATGTCGATTTTGGAATCATGTTATAGCCAATCAAAGTTTGTGTTTTACAGATATAGTTCCCCTATTCTTCTCTCGTGTTATAGGCAATTCATGTTACCAGAGCATGTGTTATAGGAGATCCCCCTGTAACCTAAACTGATCTAGTCCCCTTTGCCAGCATTTGGCCATTATCCCTCTTACACCCTTTCTATTCATGTACGCATCCAGATACCTGTCGCTGCCACCTCCTCTGGCAACTCTGTGCTTAAATGCATCACCTGTGTGAAAAAGTTGCCCCTCAGGTCCATTTTTAAATCCTTACTCTCTCACCTTAAACCTGTGCCATCTGGTTTGGGCTCGCCTACCCTGGGGAGAAAGACTTTGGCTCTTCACCCTATCCATGCTCCTCATGATTTTATAAACTTTTTCTTTAAGGTCATCCCGCAACCTCCGACACTCCAGGGAAAATGTCCCAGTCCATTCAGCCTTTTCCCTGTAGCTCAAACCCTCCGACTCCAGCAACATCCTTGTAAATCTTCTCTGAACCTTTTCAAGTTTAACAACAACTTGCCATTGGCAGGGCAACTGGAATTGAACACTCTATTCTAAAAGTGGCCGCACCCATTTTCTGTACAGCCATAACATGATATCCCAGTAGATGCAGATCCTATGAAGTTAGCTGCATCAACCTTCCTTTCTCTCCTCTTTCTCTGAGTTGCTGTCTCCAATTTTGTCAAAGGAGCAGAAAAGTTACATTCAGAGATGCTGAACGAAATCATTCTAACATCCAAAGGAATAAGAAAAACCCAGGGTCCAACCAGTCTCTCGGTGAACGCTAGAATGATCATCACCATGCAGATGACATCCAGGCATCATCGAAGAATTGAGAATTTTGAACCCAACCGCCTAGTTTTGAGATTTTTGCCTGGTGATACGGAACTATTCCTAACTTTTTTCCTCCTTCATTCATGATATTTCTGTTGTTTTTGTGTAAGAGAGAAAGTTTTAAAAGGAATGAAGTCTAAGTTACACACATTAGAAATCCTTTTGTTTTTTCTGTCCGTATTACAGTCTTACTACAATAAATCTGACATTTTATGTTGCTGAAGAAACCTGGATGTAGCTTGCTTTAATCCTGGGTGGCAGTCAGTCACAAGCTGATTTTTGGCAGTTTCATTAAATCTTCACATTTATCGTGTGGAATAGTAGGGCTTAATTTCCAACACACTTACCCCATGAGCCACGACTATCTCTAATCAATGAGATTTTATTTGAACTAGGCACCTATCAGCTATTGACTAGAGGCTCTGGTTTGAATTTGACTTCAACAGAGGGCTTTGCCTAAAGTAGTAATGCTAATGTTATCTCATGTAATAGAAACTGGGCTTGGATGTTGTATTGAAGCTAACAGACATTTATTACAACTAATTATTATGTAGAAGCATTGCAATCATCAGGCCCATTAACATCTAGGCTATTATTAAGCAGTTAGTTTACAATAAAGGAGCACACTTCCAATACAGGGCCGAACTTCAAGATCTGATGAAAGATGGAATATAAGGTATTTATACTCTCTGGCCATGTGCTTTGATACACTAGAGATATATGATTAAGTCTTCTAACAGTATTATAATGGTGAGACACGAGGCAACAGGTTGTGGTTTAGATTTAGCACTGTTTGAAGAGGGATAGTGCATGTTGAAAACACCAAAGAGCCTGTAATTGATGCAATTCATCACAAGACTGAAACAGAGGAGTGGCAGTGCTTTTCATTGGCACAATGCAACCTTTTCACAAGTTCTTTTTTCAACTACACCTCCAGGCCAAATGTTCAGAGTAGCATCAACTTTGTCAAAATAATCTGATTTATGGTGTGACCTGTCTACTAGCCTGGGAGTATTCGATCTTTTCTTGATCACTGTTTGCTGCAGTCTGTCTTGATTTGAAAATTTTCTCCCCCCTACTTAAATCCAATATGAAGCCAGGTTGACAATTGAATTTTAAAAAAGTTTTGAATATCCAGTGCCTGGATGCTGTCATGTCTTGTGATGGTTATTTAGCAATCCTGAAGCTTGTGTTACTTATTCAGCATTCACCCATACAACTGTAGCCAAAATGGAAGTAATTAATCATGTGAGACTTATTGAATATTTGCTGCTGGCTTAAATAAATCCTCTCCATAGTCCAAAGATGTACGAGTTAGGTGGCTAGGCCAAGCTAAATTGCCCATAGTGTTCAGAGATGTGCAGGCTAAGTGGATTAGCCATGGGAAAAACAAGGTTACAGGAATGGGGAGTAACACAGTGTGGAGCTGGATGAACACAGCAGGCCAAGCAGCATCTTACGAGCGCAAAAGCTGATGTTTCGGGCCTAGATCCTTCATCAGAAAAGGATCAGGTCTGGGTGGGATGCTCTTTGGAGAGTCAATGTAACCGAATGGCCTGCATCCACACTTAGGAATTCCATGATTTTATCTACTGAAATTGGAGTGTGGTTTAATGAGTTATTAGGATGTAAAATCACACATTGTCTTTAAAATTTAGGCAATGTTTTAAATTATCCTCTCTGTCAGAGAGTATTCTTCATGTTTAAAGGGAAATAGTGAAGTGGGCAGCATGGAATACTTTCTGTCAAAAGCAAAGATTTTGCTTAAGGAACCATTGGGAGAAAGTAGTCAAAGGCTCATTTCTTAAAAAAAATGCACAGTTCGTTTTGGATCCTGTACTCTATGTATAAATTCATGTAAATTATTTGTGTTTTTGTGTGCTCCTATTCGGAAAAGCACACATTGATTTGATCTCATGTCAAGTCATTTTGCTTTTAGTGTGAACCAATACAAAATTCTGCTTTGGAGCCTAAAAAATGCTTGATCCACTTGAACTTAATCTGATACATAAAGTAGTTCTGAATTGCTGGGGCAAACAATGGCATGCACAATGCAAACGGAATGAATCAACTGAATAACTCCTAACTTCACCTCTGAAATTAATTGAAAATTGTTGCAGGGAAGAAGTAAGGGTCTGAAAGAGTTACTGCTAAAAATCGTGCTTATGACACTCCCCAATTGATGCCAGCTGAACCTGTTGGGAGAGTTTAGGATCTTGAAAACCTACCAATTGGTCTCCCTCATAATCTTCACAACAATCCAAGATCAAGGAATTGTTACAGTGCATAAAGGCACTGCCTGAGCCATTGTGCCTGCACCTGGTCTGTTACCTACAGTTAATTTCCTGCCTTTTCTTCATATTCACGCATGCCATTACTATCCAAATAACCATCCAACGCCCTCTTGAATGCCCCAGTTGAACCTGCCCTAGCCACATTTTCAGGCATTTCAAATGTCTGTCACATCAGTGTAGCCTCTTCATATTTGCTCGTATGCAATAAGGTTGTTTATTCAATCTTATTTAACACAAGACTATCCTCTTGTTTCAAACTACCACACTAGCCCAAGCAGGCCCTGTTCATCCTAAATGGGTAAAGAGTAAGATGCTGGCAAATCTATGAAATAGCTCATACGATATGATAAGCAGTGGTTAGGATTTATCTTGCAATTTGGGCTGAAAATTACAAATGAATCCTCGTTAAGAAACAGATATAAGACAGAAATAGAACTGATTAATCAACAGAATGAGTAACGTACTTTAAATCTGGTTTAAAGTCCTGATTATATAGTTATTCTCAGCTTTCATCCAAATGGACATTATCAAAAACTCTTGAAAAGAGAAAAATGGATTTGTTTGTCTCCATGTTAGCAAGTAGATAAGGGACCAGACTTTCTTAAGCTGCAGGAGATTGTCATTTTGTCCTTTTTGTGAAAGAAGCGAGCTCTGCATTTCTGACAGGAGCTTCTGAATAGGGCTCCTTCAGACATGTGGAGCCATACTTCCATTTTAACAGTATTGTCATAATGCAGAACTGTCACGGGAAGGAAAACCACATACCCTTCTCACAGCAGTCACCTGTTGCATTTGCAAATGCCAAAGCCCTGACAGCGACTTTGACATCTGTTATCAAATGGTATATATGTAAAGTAAGTGTGTGATGTTAGGGTGCTGGACAGGGGTGTGGAATGCCAGATGGGAAGTTCAGTTGAGAGCTAGCTGGATAGGGTGTAGTGTTCCAGATGAGTAGAGGCCAGGATGTCAGGTGGCAAGGGAACCAGGTAAGTGATGTCATGTTTAGAGTCGGTTGGAATGGGTGGGAGACATCTCCAGTGAGGAGGGTGGGTGTCAAATCTGGCTGAGAAATTGGATCTGATCAGGTGTTGGGCCCGGCAGCAATGGGGGATGGGGAGAGAGGAGTCAGATCTGGTCTGTTGGATAGAAGGTGGTCAGGTCAGGCCTCGCAGTTGGCTGTGGTGGTGGAAAAGGGGAAGGTTGGGCCACGGTCTAGAGTGTAAGGGGTCTGGAGGTGGTATAGCTGTGATTTGACAGTAAATGTGGGAACTGTTAGGAGTTAGACTATGCATTCCCACGAGTAACTATTTAACTTCTTCTCATCAGAACATTCCAGATTCTCTGATTTGAATTGAGATTTTCAGTGGTTATAGGTGTGAAGGAATTGTTCGGTGGAACCTTCATGGTCCAAGGCAAATGCTTCAGAGTCTGCTCTGATTGGTATTTCTTGGGGTCCCCAGATGCAACTCCTATCTGTGTTGGAACACTGACTTGGGCTATTGAAAACTTTGGTCAATGTTGTGTGAGAAATTCTCACTGACCACCTTGAGGTCTGAGGCTGCCTGCAGTGTTCTCACCTTGGAGTAGTATTTCTGCCATTATTCTCTTTTAGGTTGGGGATCTACAAGGTCCACTTTGTCTGCTGTGCTAGAGGAAAGCAACTTGCTCATTTACTAAGAAGAGGCTCTTGAGTTAAAGAAAATATAGTTTATAGCATTTCAGAAAATAGGTACAACTTATATTGATGTGATAGACATTGCTACAGAGACTGAGGAGGACCACGATTCACAGCCTTACTCCTTCAAGATCTGAAAGTGGGATCTTGGTGTGATCGCGCATCAACTGTAAGTGGCACCATCATAGTTGGTGCTATGGCAGTCCTCAATATTAACTCTTTTAGATCTTTATATTTATATAGAAAAGATAATTGAAGGATAAAACTACTGACACAATACAAAATATTGTGTTTTGTTAAATAATGAGCTCAACATTCAGCCAACAATCTAAAGATGTGCAGGTTAGGTGGATTGGCCATACTAAGTTGCAGGAATGTGTAGGCTAGGTGGGCTATAAGAAGATGGGTTTGGACAGGGTGCACTAGGGCCGGTATGGACTTGTTGGGCTGATGGGCTTGTTTCCAAACTGTAGGGAGGGATTCTATGACTCTAACGTCAGTGAAGAGTGAAAAACAATGTTTGAAGCTGATGGCCTTAAATCTATGACCTGAGTAGAAACTTAGTTTACTTGCGTGCTGTGTTGGTGTTCACCGCTCAGATAATCAAAGCTAACCTGCTGTGCAACACTTGTTGCAGTGAAAGCCAGATGTTTCAGCAGGAACAAGGATCTGGCTTTAACACCTGATAGAGACAATGGGACAGATGGCTGTGGACTCAGGGTGACTCTAGAGACATCTGAAAATGGCAGATGGGAATATGTGGAAAAGCTGAACTCTGAAAGATCATTTGAACTCTTTGCTGAGTACAAACAGACGCAATTTTCACTAAACAATGTCCTTATCCCACACTGAGAGTTATGATTCCTTGGAGTCATAAATGGGATAAAGTATGTAGAACACCAAGTTACTTGAAGGTTCAGCCATTCGAAAATGGGAAAAAAACTTCCTGTCTGTGTCTGTGAGTTGGAGAAACAACGGTTCCATATTTTTAATAATTAATACCCTTTGACATAACCACTAGTACTATCATTATTGCTTTATTAATATTTAGCTGTTTTCCACAACCTTACTGTCATAGTTGAGGTGGTTGAGTCACAGTGTGATTGATCGCTTATAGTTATATAAAAATGACAAGATATTTTTGATATCAGGTCACATATGCTCATGTTTGTTTAAATACAGGACTTGAAAAGATTTAAACAGATTGATTAGGCTTACGTTAGTGTCACTGTTGTTTTATATGGTGGAGTAAGTCACCAATATGTAAGTCTTTTTATTTTATTGAATCTCAGCGTGGTGCTGAGGTCAGCCCATGGTGGATACTGAATTAGTTGGCATTAATGGCGTAAGGGCAAAGGGTGGTGGTGTGTGGTATGAATTGGTTATAGGTGGTATAGGACAATGATGATGGGGGAGGGTAATGGGCTGTGTAGATTAAGAGGCACTATTAGGGGTGGATGGGTTGGCATGAGTTGCCACTGATGTGCATGTGGAATGGTGAGAGTGGGTGGTGAGCCAGGAGTAAGTGTGTCTCATGTTTAACAAAATAATTGAAATGGCAGAATATTGAGGCAGGTGTTTTTAAACAACTGGCCTCGGCAGTCCTCAGTCATTTGGTGTCCAATCAGCTTCCAGGGTCGAATTGCCCCCTCCGGTCCATTTTTGCTGCAGGAAAACCAGGCTCTCTTATTTTCA
This sequence comes from Stegostoma tigrinum, assembly GCF_030684315.1. Classification (NCBI taxonomy): domain Eukaryota; kingdom Metazoa; phylum Chordata; class Chondrichthyes; order Orectolobiformes; family Stegostomatidae; genus Stegostoma; species Stegostoma tigrinum. The sequence goes on along the minus strand of NC_081360.1, from coordinate 35,351,273 downwards.
GAATTGAGTGTGCTGAATTGGGAGACTTCCTGCCTTGGACTACCGGCAAAACTCTGGCCCAATGTGCCTATCTCCAGACCATGCTGGACTGCAGGTCTCATAAACAAGACCAAGAGGAAATCCAATTAACATGAGCAATGTGTCTACATGTGATTCAGCCAGGTGAACAATATTAGAAATTTATATCACTGCGGAGAGCTTGACATTGACTATAATTTCTTAGGCAGTGAGGTTAGCACAATAGGTCTGCTTAAATAATCACATTATTTTTGTCTACAAGCATTCAGCATCAAGACAGATGAGTCATTTCCTTGTGGGAACTACAGCTGGCTTTTGTGAAGCGTTCCCAGAAGTATTTTCCCACCAGGCAGGCATAGACAACACTTTTAACCTTCTTATAACACTAACAAGCTGTAAATTCTGAAATAATTTATCTACCTTTGTAGAGGTCTATAATTTTGCATTAAAGTGGATGATTTGTGTCTGGCATACAATTACAAAAGATATAGGGACTCAGCTAATGGAAGAAATTCTATCCGATAATGTACCTGGGCAGTGAAATATGAACTTGTGCCCACGGCAGATCTTTCAGTAAAATTATTGCTGGAAGGTTGTTGCCCAACCAGTTCTCAATTGTTCTTGCCACTTCTGGGTCAAAATCGAAACTAAATCTGTTCAATGATCCTGCAGGTTTGTAGAGAAAAACAGAAGTTCAGTTGTTGCGATTTAAACTTGTTCCCAACACTTGTGTTCCTGGAAAACAAGCATTTTTCCATTAAGAGTCCTGTATTTTCCAAAGACTGAAATTAACTCTTTGTATGTGACATAAAAGTGCCAATAGACTATTGATTACTTTTAATGTGTTAAGCTCCAGAGTCCAAGTGATCTCTCTCTGCCTTTTTGGTATAGTTCAAAGGGTGGCAAACAACACTTGATTAGATTGAAACAATTACATAGAACCACAAACAAATGTGTATTAGAATATTTGACTTGACATAAACTTTCTGCACAATAAATAATCTTATATCTGAAGGAGATTTTCTCAGCTTTGAACTGAGATCTCAAGATGTTTTATTTTTTCTGAAATATACTTTGCTCATAAATATAATTTTAATATATACATTGTCACAAATGCAGTTCAGTTTCAAATATAGCATAGCAAGGAAACAGCAAACATTGGCATTTGACTCTATCCGAACAAACTAGACATCTCTTGCAATTTGCAATAGCAAAACATTCCTCTCAGTCCCTATCTGATTATCTACATATCAGTCGATCAAAATGGGGGCCAAAACTCTTCAGATGGATCTTCAGACATCATCTTTGATTCAGAGTGCAACTGCTCCGACTAGCAAATTCTTTGATTAGTTAAGATTGTTGGGAATGTTATGTGTTCAATGTGAAAAGCCTGTCTTTTTCCACTGGGTAATATGTTAAAATCTGTCATACATATCCTACACACTAATGAAATAACAACAAAGTGATGTTAATAGGGGGAGTTGAGGGCCACTGGCATCATTAATGGAAGTTAAATTTTCCTTAAGATTGACCCTTTTGTCTGCCATTATAAGAACTTTATCATTGTGGACTAATTTGATGGCATAGTGCAATGATCTACATGAACTGTTTGGTTTACTGGTGACTGAATTCTACTACAGTTGCAATTAATTCAGTATTGATGTCTTGGTTCTTTTTGTAAGCTTATACTCTTACCATATATGCTCACATGGTTGCTCCGCCATGGTTGGAACAAATGATTAGAAACATGATGTACACAACAAGCCAATTGGTTATGGGTAGAAGTGCAGCCTCCCATGAGAATGCTGATGAAGGGTCACACCCAAAATGCTAACCTTTTTCAAGTGCTGAATGTGCATTGCTAATAGATTGTGCTTCAATTTTTCATGTTGAATGACTTTATTACCTGAATTTGAGGGGATACTGAAAAGAAATAGATCCTTTAATCTCATGTATTTCAATTATTGTACAGTTATCATTCTGAAATATATCAATTTTCCTTTATCTGTAACTGTTTCAAGTGATCTGAACACACATGCTTAGCAAGGCACTTAGTCATATCAATTGCTACAAAATCTCAACAAAGAAATAAAACCAGATGGATCATCTGGCATTGACCTTTGCAACGGAAAAGACAATGGCAGAGGCAGGCTGTCAATCCAGCAGATTTTTCCTTGCCTACACCTGGGTGCTAGTGCTAAAACTGGGAGAGCTGTCTTACAGACTGGCCAAGAATCAGCCTGATATTTTCTGTAACATATGATTCCATGAGCATGCCCATGTCTAGATGTCGCCATCACCAACCCTGCATTTGTCCTGTTCCCCCTGCCAGGACAGACCCAGCAGAGTTGGTTGCACAGTGGTATATAATTGGGAGGGAGTTGTTCTGGGCATCCTTAATATCAACTTCAGATCCCGTGAGGTCTCATTGCTTCAGGTTAAACATGGACAAGCAAACCTCTTGCTGATTACCACATGCCTTTCTCCCTCTACTGATGAATCTGTACTCCTATACACTCAATAACACAGAAGCACTGAGGGTGGCAAGGGGAAAAAAATGAACTCTTATGTGGGGGATTTCGATGTCTGCTGATCGACCCGGTCTGGCCCTAAAGTAAATAACTGGACCTGCAGCAGGTGTTGAGGGAACCAACATGAGAGAAGAACATACTTGACCTTGCCTTATTAATCTGACTGCAGATGTGTCTGTCTGCAACAGTGTTTGTGGGTGGCACAGTGGCTCAGTGGTTGGCGCTGCTGCCTCATGGCACCAGGGACCCAGGTTCAATTCCTTAGGCAACTGTCCATGCGGATTTTTGTACAAATGTCCCTGTGTCTGCATAGGCTTTCCACTGGCGCTCTTGTTTCCTTCCACAGTTCAGAGATGTGCAGGTTAGGTTGAAAGGGTAATTTAGCATGGCCATAGTGTCCAGGGGTGTAGAGTTACCTGAATAGGGTAGTGAGGTGGGTCTTTGAACAATGGACTTGATGGGTTGTAGGGCCTGCTTCCATGCTGTAGGGATTCAGTGATTAGTGTTAGTAAGAGTGACCTCTGCACAATCCTTGTGGAAGCAAAGTCCCATCTTCACATTGACAATAACCTCCATCATCGTTTATCATCATGCAAAATAGAACCGATTTCTAACAGATCTAGCAAGTCAAGACTGAGCATTTGTGAGGTTCTTGGGCCATCTATAGCAGCTGAATGTACTCCAGCACAGTCTGCAACTTTATGGTCTGGCATCTTTCCCCACTAGACCGTTACCATCAAGTCAGGGAATCAATCCTGGTTGGATGGAGAGTACAGGGTGGCATGCCAGGAGTAGCACTAGGCATGCCTGAAGACGAGGCCTCAACCTGGTGAAGCTACCAAATGACTACTTGCATGCCAAACAGCAAATGCAGCAAGTGATAGACAGAGCTAAGCAATCCCACAGCCAACAGATCAGATCTAAGCTCTGCAGTCTTGCCACATCCAGCCATGAATGATGGTGGACAATTAAACAATTCTCTGGAGGAAGAGGCTCCATGAGTATCCTCATCCTCAATCACAGGAGACCAACACATCAGTGCAAAAATTAAGGCTGAAGTATTCCTAGCAGTCTTCAGCTAGAAGTGCCAATTGGATGATCCATCTTGGCTGCCTGTAGTGGTCCCCAGCATCACAGATACCAGTTTTTTGGCCTATTTGCTTCACTGTACATGATATCAAGAAACAGTGGAGGTGCCTGTACTGTGAAGGCTTTGAGCCCCAACAACATTTCGGCCAGAGCACTGAAGACTTGTTTTCCAGAGTATGTTACTGTACTGTCAAGCTCTTCCAGTACAGTTACAACACTGGCATTTATCCGATAATACAGAAAATTGCCCATGTACATTCTGTACACACAGGACAAATACAACCCAGACAATTACTGCCACATCAGTGTACTCTCGATCACCAGTGAAGTGATAGAAGGTGCCATCAATAGTGCTATCAAGCAGCGCTTGCTCAGCAATAACCTGTCCAGTGATGCCCAGTGTGGGTTTGATCAGGGCCTGTCAGCTTCTGATCTCATTGCAGCCTTGGCTCAAACTTCAAAATTGCTTTTGTCAGAGTTCCTGTCATTCTTTAAGTAGGACACTGATGTATGTCAGGAGCATCTGCTGATGCACCTTTCATAATTTCAAAAGGGGATTAGGTAGCTCAGCTGGCTGGATGTCAAGTTTAATCATGCAGGGTGATGCCAGTTGTGTGTAGGTTCCATTCCTGCACTGGCTGAAGTTACCATGAAGGATTTTCCTCCTCAACCTATACCCTCACTTAAGGTATGGCAACTCTCAGGTTAAACCACCACAAGTCATCTCTTTCTAATGAGACAGCAGCTGTATGGTCTGGCTAGACAGTGGTAACATCATGATTACAAATATAACTGAGACATGTAACTCCAGGTAACTTTGCAATGGAACTAAAAGCAGATTAAAGATATAGAAAAATAATATAAAGAAATTATGGAGTTATTAGGTAACTAACAGAAAAATCTCTTTCCCTCTGCCACCAACTTTATCAGATGCCAGGCACGAGAAGGTGGCTGAGATGACCCGACAAACTTCACCATATAAACATCTGGTGGCTAGTCCCAAACTGGGAGAGCTGTCACACACTCGTCAAAATAACAGCCTGTCTCAGTCACACTCGTGGAATCATACCGTACAAACAGCATTCCAGGCGCATCCACCTGTCAATGTCCTGTCCCACTGCCAGGACAGACCCAGTAGAGGTGGTGGCACAATGGTCCACAGTCACGAAAACGTTGCCCTGGGACTCCTCAAAATTGATTCTCGATCTAGTGAAGCCTCATGGCATCAGGTCAAACATGGGCAAGGAAACCACCTGATTACCTCCTACCACCCACCCCCCTACTGATGAATCAGTATTCTTCCATGTTCAACAACACATGGAGAAAGCATTAAGGAGGATAAGGGCGCAGAATGTATGCTGGTGGGGCACTTCAAAGTCCATCACCAAGCATGGTTCAACAGATCCACTTTGGACAGAGCTGGTGGAGTCTGAAAAGCGCGTTGCTTCTTGACCTGGGAAATATATAACCCGCCTGCCACAGATGGAGTTGTCCATAAGTATATTGGTAAAAGTGATCACCGCACTGACCTTGAAGCCCTAACTTCACACTTATCCTCCATTGTGTTGTGTGACATTATCCCCATGCTGAATGGGAAAGATTTCAAATAGATCTAGCAACTCTAGACACTGTATCCATGAGGGCAATAAGCAGTCGCAGAATTTAACAACTTACTGGAGGAGTAGGCTCCACTGCTATTCCTATTCTAAATAAGGGGTGAGCTCAGTGCATCAGTACAAAAGATAAAGCTGAACTATTTGCAACAATCATCAGCCAGAACTGTAGAATGGATGATCCACTTTTGTCTTCTCTAGGGGACTCCAGAATCACTGTTGCCAAGCTTCAGTCAATTTGACTTGCACCATGTGATTTCATGAAAGTAACATTTGTGCCACACAAATACCAGGCAATGACAATCTCCAATAAGAGACAATCTAACCGTGACCCCTGGTAATTCAATGGCATTATCATCACTGAATCCTCCACTAGCGACATCCTGAGTTTGTCATTGACCAGAAACTGAAAAGGACTTGCCATATAAATACCCTGTGGTTACAAGAACAGGTTGGAGACTAGAAATACCATTGTGATTTACTTACCACCTAATTTCCCAAAGCCTGTCTACCATCTACAAGGTACAAGTCAGGAATGTAATGCAATACTCCCCACTTGCATGTGGATGTAGTTCCAACAACACTCAAAGCTTGATTCTATCCAGGACAAGGTAGCCCCTCTTGATTGGCACCATATCCACTGACATCCACTCCCTCCACAACCAATGCTCAGTAGCAGCAGTGTGTATCTACAAGAAACATTGCAGAAATTCACCAAGATTCATTTGACATCAAACCCATCAACCTACAAGTTCCTGACATGGGAATTTATCCCTATTCCTTCACTATCGTTGGATGAAAATCCTACCACTCCCTCTTGAATAGCGTTGTGGGTATCAAATTGACTGCAGTAGTTCTAGTCGGCAGGTCACCGTCACGTTCTCAAGGGAAACTAGGGATCGGCAAAAATGCTGACAAGACCAACAATGTCCAGATCCTCAGAATGAATTTTTAAGAAGCACAGAAGCTAACCACCTTCATGCATTTCAACCAAGTGGCTATACTTTCTGTTTGAGCTCAAAATGTAGCTGATGTTAAATTGAGGTATGTAGGGAGTTTGAAATTGGACCTCACTGCATTCATTTTACAATCAGACCACTTTGAAAGACCAATGTCCTGTGTCCCAAGAAGCTTATAAAATGTCTTGTCTGAAATTGGGTTAGGTTCCCCGTTGGCTGCCTCAGACTGATATTATGGCCATGACAAATATAAATATGGGCTCTTGCCCTTGTTTTATTTCCCTTTTTGTTCATTTAACCTATTTTTCTAATCAGACTGTTCACAGATGTTGTTACACATCTGGAGCAGATAGGACTTGACACTGGCCTTCCAGTCCAGAGACTGGGACATGGCCACTGTGCCACAAGGGGACCCAATTTCAGCTCAAAGCTGGCTATGGTGCAATTCAAAGTTACATCTCTGTAGAAACTGGAACTTGAGCCCAGCAGTTTAGACCTCTTGGCCAGGCTACCAATTCACTTCCCTTTGAAGGGGTCTGGATAATGTGGATCAGGTGCTGGATTTGCTGCACTCGCTATTTCATACGAGGCATATATAGGATGCTCACTTTGGATGAGGGTAAGATTTACTTGCATGCTGTGTCCAGTGTTTTACGCAAAAATAGCTGAGTGTGCTTTTGGTATGATCAGGCTTTCGTTGACCACGAGATTCGTGGTGCTTTGGATATGATGTACATTCAGGATTTCATTGCATTTACCAATGAACCCGAACGTCAGGTGTATTGGGTCAATTGAATGTAGTGCAAAAGAGATTGTAATCTTGCTAACAAATCTCTTGTGTCTAATCCTTGCAGAGGCCAGTAAATTGGTTATGTCCTATGTTGCTGCTGTTTGTGGCAAGGGAGCGGAGGTCAATCAAGTGAAGGAGCAGCTGCTGCAATCAAACCCTGTGCTTGAGGGTAAGTTTAGGGTGTGTGTGTGTGTGTGTGTGTGTGTGTGTGTGTGTGTGTGTGTGTGTGTGTGTCCCTTACCTTTTTTAAATGTGGATAATACAGTTCCTGGGCTAAAGCAATTTGAATGAAATGGTAACCCAAGTTTGCTTGATGTTCATTTTCATTCTTTTAAAGTGCTGTGTGCTGCGTGTAGCCTGTGGCTTGCATTAGATATGGCAGGTGGTCAGAAATGTTGGGTTAAAGCTGAATTCCATTCATGGGTTATCTGCGACTACCATCTTTCATCTGAGATATTTTCCCTGAGTTTGCAGACCCTGAATGACCCAGCGTAGTATTTTTCAGGTGTCCAGTGTATCACTTAGGTTTAACCTGTGGTCTGAAGGTAGCTAGCCTTCATAGGCGCCTAGTGGTTAGCACTGCAGCCTCGCACAGCGCCAGGGACCCAGGCTCGAATCCAGCCTCGGGTGACTGTCTGTGTGGAGTTTACACATTCTCCTTGTGTCTGTGTGGGTTTCCTCTGGGTGCTCTGGTTTCCTCCCATAGTCCAAAGATGTGCAGGTGAGGTGAATTGGCCATGCTAAAATTGCCCGTAGTGTATAGGGAGGTGTAGATTAGGTGGGTTATAGGGGGATGGGTCAGGGTGGGATGCTCTGAGGTTCAGTGTGGACTTGTTGGGCTGAAGGGTCCATTTCCACACTGTAGGGGTTCTATTCTATTCTCACCCCATTAGAACCACAAGCAATAGGAAGCGAACATTTGGGAAGCAAGGTTAATTGGAAAAATAGTTTGGAAGACCTTAACCATAAATTTAAAAATATCCCCACTGAGTCAAATTGTAGTTGGCACCAGCTGTCGCCCTGACTGTGATCAATTGAAACTCCAAACTGTACCCACAGGTTTTAAAATATATTCAAAAGTGCCTATTTATATCTACGTATGTTTGTACATTTCTATTTGTGTATGATATTGTTTCTTCCGACTGCAGAGACTGGAAACACATTTTAAAAATCAGACAAAATTTGAAAACTGTTAGTTTCTGAATGAAAATTACACAATTCCTTTGTTTAAAATGGAAGAGTTTTTAACTGCACAAGGGCCAATAAAGTAAACACTAATTATTATGTATCCTATATGCCAACATTCAGGAATAATATAAGTCAGGTATGCATTTAAAACTGACAAAATGTGATGGAATCTAAGCTGCAAATTATGTATTAAATAGCAAATACAATTTCACAAAATGACTCAGCAATTCACTCAGATTTTGGTGATCACACTGCCAAAAATTCCTCAAGCTGAGTCTTCGTTGTGAAGAATCTCAGCTTCTTTCCTCCTTGCAGCTGGTCTGATCCCCACCTGACGACAGGGCACGAGGAACCCAAGTTCCACCGGCATAGTCTTTAGCATATGCCTGCAGAACGTGTTCAGCTCTGTTTGGATGCTGTTGATCCACCAATGTCACCTTCCAGCAGCATATTCTCAGCTTCTGGATCTTGCCATTGGCTTGTAGTTCATCATTATTGTCAGCTATTACTCTTCTTGGATTGGTCTGTGTCCATTTATACCTTTCAATGGTTATATTTGCTGGGACTTTAGGTTTATAAACTTCAGTTTATGTTTCTTGTTGTGTTAACTGTATTCTGTTGCTTTTTTCCGTTTCTTTCTCCGTTCACTTACTGTTTCAGTTAGTATTAACCTCAAACTACAAAACAGATTTAAGAAGTGATTTCCTCACCACGTAGTGATCAGTGACAGTATTCGTTGTAGCATAAGGTTTAGAATGACCAGGAAAGTATATGGGAAAGGACTAAAATTAGCCTTGAACAGGAATGAGAAACTGGCCTGCTGGGAAGGAGAACTGACTTCGAGGCAAGAGCAAGACTGGGCTGAATAGACTGGCACCGAATGTTGTCAGGAGAAACTGTAGCTGATCATTGGAAGAACTTCACAGAGGAGTTGGTTCAGGCTGATTGAGGTGTATTCCCTCAAAAGAGAATGGGAGGCCAAACGACCCCCTAGCTGGATGAAAATGGAGATGAACAATCAGGAATGAAAAGTGTGCTTATGACAAATGTCAAATAAAAAATACAATTGAGGATCAAACTGAATACAATAGCTTGATAAGGAGGTGAACAAGGAAATAAGAGAAGCAAAGAGGGATTATGGGAAAAGGCTATCTGCTGACAAAAGAAAATCCCAAAGTCTTGTAATAGCCCCATACACAGTAAAAATTTGATTTAAAAAATAAACCTGTAACTCTTCCTAATTTATTCACACATTTTCATATGACTTGATTCGATTCTAAATTATTATTTCAAGAGGTTTCCCCACTACTGAAGTGAAACTAACTAGTTTCTAATTGATGGGCTTATAGAATCTTAGGAAACCTACAGTATGGAAGCAGGCCATTTGGCCCATTGAGTGCTTGCCTCTGATGAGCATCCCACCCAGACCTGACGACCTTGCCTATCCCTGTAACCCTGCATTTCCCATGGCTAATCTACCTAACCTGCACATTTTTAGACTGAGCGAGGAAAGCAGAGCACCTGGAGCAGGCCCACGCAGAATCAGGGAGAATGTGCAAACTCCACACAGACAGTTGCCCAAAGGGTGCAATCGAATCTGGGTCTCCAGTGCTATGAGGCAGCAGTGGTAATCACTGAGCCTCTGTGCCACCCTCCTTGCAATTTTTTTTGAACAAGCCCATCATATTTGCATTTTCCATTCCTCTGACACCACCCATGAGTTCCAGGGAAGGTCGAAAGATAATTGCCAGTGTCTGTGCAATTTCCACACACATTTCTTTCACTATTCTTGAATGTACCTTGCCTGTACTGGGGCCATGCCAGCTTTCTGTACTGGTGGTGTATTCAGCAGTAGGGATTCTTAGGGAACAAATTGAACGTGTAATATCTCAACAATGCCTCTGAGATCTAAGTGATGAGTATTTCACATTTCTTTACAAAGGAAAGAGATGCTGTTTGTGTCATGATGAAAAAAAATACAATAACTTGTAAGAGTTTATAATCGTTATGGAGAAGCTATTAAATAGACCGTGCAGAGCATTTCCTGCTGATAGAATGGATGAGGATTAAATTTATTATTTTTAGATCTGTGGTGGGAGAAGCAAAGACTTCGGGTTAACATATAGTTCTTCCTTGTTTCTTTCCACCAGCCTTTGGGAATGCCAAAACTATGAGGAATGACAATTCTTCAAGATTTGTGAGTAACTATTATGTCTGACAATATAGAATTGTCCCTGCTGGCTGTTACAGTAGTAAGCCAAAACTTGAACATTTTATAATTTGAAAAATATCTGCTACTCATTAGAAGATTGAGTGCAATTTGTACCCCTAAAACTAAGTTTAATCTGAGAGTTAAGTTGAGTCTGCTGTACGAGAGGTGTTGTTGACAAAAAAAGTCTGTTTTACATCATATCAGATTATCCACTTCACCTTTTGGAAGTTTTGACTTGTGACCTATGAAACGTTTGACAGTGTCTCTTTGATATGGAACTGCTGTATGCAGAAGGCATGTGTTCAGAAACCACCTTTTGTTATCTGTTGCCTCCTGGGGTTGTGTTATAAGCTTCTCCCAGTGATAAGGGGCTGGGTCAAAGGTTAACAGGCAGACATTACAAGGCAGCAATATAAATGCCCTGCTGTAGCATCTCTAAGACACCATGGAGTGAAATGTGAACCTTGTCCAAATTAGGTGAAAACTTTCAAGTAAAGGTTAAAGTCAAGCTTTCTTTTGTGTACTTTTTTTTCAAATCAACAGTAAATGGCTTAATTCTGGAATGATAGGTTACGATAGTGAAAGCTATATTTGGTTGAAAACCGTAAACAGTGGCACGCTTATTTTTCCTTTATTGACATCTTTTGTTCACACTATTGTGTCTTGTACATCATCTCATATGCATTTGTAACACATTTCAATGGAATGTTTCCATTTCACAGGGCAAGTACATGGATATTGAGTTTGACTTCAAAGGTGATCCTCTCGGTGGTGTTATCAGCAACTGTAAGTATTGCACAGTGGTAACTAGAATAGATAATTTGCAAATAGAAGGGGACGGAAATGTATGTGCTACACAAACTGTATTGATTCTTCAGAATAGATAGTGCCGAAGGGCATTACCCACCTGCCCTGTGTCTTTCTTCCTTAATTATGTTTATATGCAATACCACACAGGAAATGGCCAGGGCCCTGTGTACCTGGGGCATCGTTCTAAGTCTGTGTAGCTATAAAGCAATTCTATGTGACTTAATGTCTCCCCTAATATTCTGTTAAGCATCTGAGGTGGTTGAAACATACGGAATTCAGTTGAAGAGGTGAAGAGTTAAGATTTACAATTAGGAGTGACAGAAAGTGCTGACCATTTTAAAAAGTCTCTTACAAGTGTTTTCAGCTGTGGGTACCTCTTGATGAACAATCTGTTATGAAGTCTAGGATCACTTTTCTGTATTAGGATCATATTTCGTATTCACAGATATCACAAACAATGAAGGAGGGTTTTTAATTCCTCCCAGTTCTTTGACTACCTCTTGTGTGGCACAACACCTGCTCTAAAACCTGAAGAGATGTGGGTGGATGTATTTTACTTAATGTTTGATTGTTAATTTGAGTGTGCAAATGTTGGTGCAGTTTGCTGTGTGATGGCATATATTATTGTTGGTGCCACAGTGCCAAAATGTGTTGTCCAAACACACTGCCACAAGCCCACCATATACTTCTAGCCTGAGGACACCTACTTGCCACTGCCTTCCTAGTCTGCTTAGCATCCCATGATCATGAAGCAGAGATTTAACAAGAAGTTAGTTAAAGATTGTCCATTTGTTTCATGAAGCCTTGCTTGCAGTTAGAGTTGCCAGTAGCTGTAAATCTGAACACAGCTCTTAATTTTGATGCTTTTGGCTTCTTCTCTCACTCTCATAAAGAGTATCAACAGCAACAGCTGTTCATAAAATTAAAAATGATTTCACCCAGGCAGCTGACCATTGATTATATTTTTACTGAAATGGCAGCGTGGAAGGACTGCTCTTCCAAGTAACAGGCATATAAATGTCTCAAATGCACTGGCGCATTTAAACAGAGAAAGTTTCTCTTGCGTGATTGCACATTGAGGTCTAAAACTGATAGCACCACATTAAGTTGGCCATGCTTGTTTCCCTCACTTCAGTTCTCTGCCTATCGTCCATGGGAGCACTTATGTAGAAGTACAAACATATGAAAATGGCAGGAAGGAAAAGATCTGATGGTCAGTCAAGGTTGCAGACTTATTCATGGTGTTTGGAGGATTGCGAGACACTTGTTAGATTCCTGCTCGCTCTTCTGAATAGCCACATGATCTCTTGAACAGGCAAATATCCAGCAGCTAAGAACTTCATTGCCAATAAAGGAGACCTCTGCAAAATTTCCCGTCTCAAAACCAGTCTGGGGATCATGTCAGCTCGTCTAAAATTGCTGTTAATCCATTTTCCTTTTGTGTAACGTGATCTCTGCTCCAGTCAAAGCCCTCTTGAAAGAGTGCAGAATGTTATTACACACTCTGAAATTTGGAAACGCATTCCGGAGATTCTCTGTGCTTTGAGGAAGAAAAATCGCCCAACCTAAAGCCAGTTCGACTGAACTCTTCACTGGATGTGCAACAGCAGATCCATGTCTATGTTCCCTGTGATAGTTAAGTTTAAAGGATTTTTATTTTATCTTGGGCAAGCAGACGTGTGGTTGGAAAGGGGCTGGGCAATAAATGTTGGCCCAGTTAGTGATGTCCACATTCCCATTAATGAATTAAAAAAAATACTTTGAATTGAATAGACTGCATGGCATAAGCGTGCCTCAGATAAGGACCTCCAGGTAGTTGTGACATTGCAACATAACAAAAAACCTGTATTTATTTATTTTCCATCTTTAACAAAGTAAAATGCCTCAAAACACTGTTGATGTTCAGAGTTTGCCTATTTGCCAATATCTCAGTCGGGACACGCATATAACTTGCATTGTAATGCAACTCTTCCACTTTTGGTAAAAACAGTGATCCTGTACTTTTTAAAAAAAAATTATTACCTAAACCAGTGCCAGACCCTACTCTTCTGCCGCTGTCTTTTGTTTTCATCTTGGGGCAGGAAACTAGGAATTTTTGTCTCACTAGAGTTTTGATAACTACATACCTCTTTGGTTTTTTTAATATGCCAATATAGGTTCTTTTAATGGTTAAATACATGTTATATTTTGAAATTTTGATGAATAGGACATGTTATTTTGTGTGGACAAAACCCAAATGTTTTCACGTCACTAAGAACTCTGGTTCCCCAGTGTCCAGTTTTAACCAGCAGAAAACCCTCTCCCAGAACACATTGTGCTGACAGGACATGCTTAGTTCAGTAAAGTGAAAGGATGCTATTAGCAGGTATAATGCACAATTGGAGGAATTCACAAACAAGATCAGCTGAAAAACTTAGTACAGTACATGTGGTTTTCTTTGGGGTAACATTGCAGTGACCTTGCAATATCTATTTTTGATTTTACCATTGTGCCTACTCCAGTATGTTCTCACAATGCATGCATTGCGAATGGTTTTTAACTCTGTAGAAACAGTAAAGCCATTTAAACAACCTCTGAAATACTCTAATTGTAGCATATGTTTAAGAACACTCATCTGATTGTTACCTGCTGAGAACAGTCTAGACCAGCATAGCCTGTAATCATGCCATTCATAACAGGTAAATATCCTTTAATTAGTGGGTCTGTGTTATATTGAAGTCTTGTTTGAATTGTTTTTTTGCTCAATGGCCCAGTCGCTATGTGGGTTGAGGTGAGATGAATTTTGGGGAACTTGTATCAGTGTCAATGGAAATCCAACGTATGATATGTCTGTTTTAAAAGCAAGTTTCTTTCGTTATCATGTAACGCTGACAACCGCGTAGGATGGTACAACATAAAAGAGGCTATTCACCCATTATGCTTATACATGCTTTTTGTTCAAACTATTTAAATATAGTCCCACTCCCTTGCAATGGTCCCTTTTGAAGTGTTGTTGTGTTCAGCTAGTCTTCTCAGGGTGTTGATCCTGTTAAATTTGTATTTTTTTGAATGCTTGGCCACATAGGAGCTTTAGTTAGCATGGAACTTGCATAGTATCTTGCAATTTAGTGGGAACTTTGGCATTTTACTTTTTGGTTTAATTCTCCAAACATTTATCAAATTCCATAGTTAAAAGTTGTTACTCCATCTGTCTCTCCAGTCATTTAGACATTGCAGTCTGGATCATCATAAATTGCCACTCTTCTTTTTTCCCTCATTACCTATGGCTTTTTTACTGACTGCATTAAATCAGTGTCCTCTGTTTAGTGACTCTTCTGGACTATCAAAAGCTTTTTAATAATTTTGAACATCTCTATCCAATGTCCCTTTAATCTCTGCTCCGAGGAGAACAATCTCAGCTTCTCCAGTGTTTCCACATTACTGAAGTTCCTCATTTCTAGTACTGTATTATTACATGTCCTCTGCACTCCTAACAGCTTGACATTACTCTCAAAGTGTGATAACCTGTATATCAAACAGTGCTCCAGTTGGAGCTTAACCAGCGTTACAGAAAGGGTCAAAATAAAATCAAGCACGTTTCTTTAACTGAAGGCTGATTTATCATAGTGTGCCCATCAATCTGCCTGAGCTTGACTCGTACCCGCAGTTATGAACTCCCCTAATCTTTCCCCATGCACTGATTCCAAGCCAAGTACAAAGTCAGAAGCAATATATTTGAAAGAAGGTGTTAACTAGACAGCATTTTGATTCCTACTTCCCCACACCCCTCCCTGCAACCACACACACCACCCAGGAAGCAGGGTGGGAATTACCAGGGGAAGAAGGAGAATGAATGTAAGATCAGATGGTTTAGCTGGGTGCACCATGCTAAATCCTGTTTATCATGTCCTGTTTTGCCATGCTAAATCCCTGTTGGCATTTAAGAGTTGATACTGCATGCTTGTGTTTTCACAGCAGAAGTAAGATTTGAAAACCGCTTGGAGTGTTGAAATGGCAGTTGGGTAAAACAGATAAAGTTGGATGTGTATTTGTGAGATATGAATGAATGGCCACACAGATAACCCAGGTATGCTTGTGTTAAGCCAGGTGATTCATCTGTTAAACATTTTCCACACCCAACTCTGAAATGTGGAGTTTTATACTGGCAGTTTAAATTATTTGGAGAGCTTTCTGTGGTAGATGGTCAATTCTAATCCTGCAGATAGGTTAATATTAAGTAGAAAGCAGAACGTTAATTTGGCTTGTGGTCAGCATTCTTTAATATGGTGCTAACTTCTCTGCAGTGAAGATTGTTCTTTCCAGAGGGTATTGGCTGTGTTTTTTTTAAGGCAGTCATGACATTTGGATGACCTGATGGACAATTTGAGAATTTTTAAAAAATTGAGCTTTTTTTTGTGTAAGATGTGAGTTTTGTTTCATTTAGCATTGAGCTACGTTTATATTTTGTGTTGACCAGTTGCTACAGCTGTCAGGCAAAAGTTGACATGGAGCAGATCTAACTTTGGTTGTTACAGGGTTTTTGCGGGGGAGGGGGGCGCGCGGGGAGGAGGAGGTGGGGTGGTGGGTGATGCTGTGAGGCGACAGATTTTAAGTTTATTTCTGAGTCCGAATTCACAGTTTGCGTTCCATTTAACGGACTTGGGTTTTTCAAAAAAAAAGTTCTGTTTCCATACATCCTCTCTCTCACACAAAAATTGTCTCTTTCTACCTCTACATTTATATTTATCATCCAACTCCAACTACTTCAGCATGTCCCCTGAAAGCCCCGTCGTCATTCTGGTTACTGGAAGACTTGACTACTTTTGTGCTTCCCTGGCCACGCTCCATAAACTTTTACGACCGTTGCAAACTCTCTTCGAATTGTGCAGGAAACCTGCACCAAATCCTTCTCACTTCTGAGCTATGTGCTTGGTGACCTCTTGGTTCCTGGTCTGGCAAGGCCTTAGGAGTGTAAACAAACTCGCCCTTATTTTTAAATTCCTCCTCCTTATCTCTGTAAACATCTCTGGTCCTGCAGCCACCCCACCATCGCCACTCCTGCCCCAAAAGAAACAAACTGCCCGCCTCTGATCTCTTGTGTGCGCCTAATCTTTGGTCCACCACTAGAAACAGTCTGTGCCCTAAACTATGAACAAAGGGCATTCTGTTACAGTTGAATTGTCAAGTGTTTTGGACTTGCTTTTGTACCTCTGGAAATTCGAAAAAAAATTGGTAGAAACTTTAAAAGTAGAATTGATGAGACATAATTAATTACAAGTCAGAGCTTCATTCAAAGTTGAACTTGTTATTTGACCATTTATGCAGAGCTGAACATTCTTTCCACTACGTTTTTGAGAAAATTACAATAAAGTGCTCCTGGTCTTTGCCATTGCTGTGCCGCCAGCAGCCTCCGCCTTTAAGTGGCACTCTTACTCATCACAGCTGTCAACCGCTGACTGGTTGGCAGTGTCAGGTGGACAGGACATCCTCGGAAATGATCCACCAAAATGCCTGTTGGGTGACTGGTTAAATGACCACTTGATCCAGTGGGCTATCTTGATGGTGGCGAAGAGTCTAACTTGCCATAATACGCAGCCTCCCGTTTTGACAGGGGAATGTAAATTTGCAGCCACGCTGTGGGCTGTGATTTAACACTTTGCAGACTAGGTTTGTGCCCGGGTGAGCTTACTGACCACTGATGCACAGTCCCACCAACAAGAAAATCAATCAAATCCAGTTCAGTTAGGTGCTGACTGCTGAGCTTCTCAGTGAATTGAAGGCCTCACTGTTGAAGTCTCGAGTTGTCAGCCAATTGCCCGTAGTGTTCAGGGATGTGTAGATTAGGGGGATGGGCCTGGATGGGATGCTCTGTGTGTTGCTGTGGGCTTGTTGGGCCGAAGGGTCTGTTTCCACACCGTAGGGATTCTATTCTATGAAATCCTTGTTGCTTGTATCAGAATCTGTTGCATTTTAAACAAAATGAAGCTTTCGTAATTCTATCTGCTTTATTATAAAGTACTTAATGGACTTAATTGGCAGTTTGATGGCTTCAAACTTTCATTTTCAAAACAAATGAAGAGGAACTTGAAGAATGGCAGATGTTCCCTGTGTTTCTTGAGCTTCAATTATCTATCCTCATTTCCACTTGTTACATTGCAGTATTGCATTCAAGGGAAATTTCTGTAAAGAATCCATTTGCAAGATTCACAAAACAAACAGTGCAGATTTTGGCATAACTTCCATGAAACTAAGATAAACCAGTCCATTTCTCTCAATTTTTGCAGTTAACCAACAGATCACTGTGTGCAAAAGAGAAGACTAGCTTGATATCTCACTACTTACCACTGTATTCATGGAATCTACTGTGTAGATACCAGCAACAAGATTCAAGGAAATCTGGTTGTGATTTCAGGATCTCTGATTCCCAATCCCTACCTTAACAATTTGCAGAAGAAAAGAGGTCCAACTCAAGCTGGCCATGTTTATGGTAATGCTACCTCTTATTAATAATCTACTTTAAAGTGGCAAGAACAGGCATGAGTTAATGTAGTTTAAGAGATTGATTTGCAATCTTCCTGAGTTTGTTGAGGATTATATATAAGCAAGTTTTTTTTTGTCACCAGTTTTGTGTCTGGTATGCTCAGCCAGCTGTGGAACTTAAAGCAGAGTTGCACTTTATGAAGAAAATGCGGCTTGAGAGCACCATTCTCCAGCAATGAAACTGCTTTACCATTTAAGGAATTGTTAAGTACTTCACAGCTTCAAACAAATAGAATAATGGGGACCAACGGCTATATGGAAAAAAAAAGTCTTTGCATATGAGGCACATATGGTGAGGAAGTGATTCATGTCAAAACCCCCAGGGTCAGAAGTAATCAGAATGGAATGGCAACAGAAGGCTGAGGCCTATTGGAACACAGTGTTTTTAGAGTCCTTAAAATATGGTTGAACCTGAGACCTGTGTAGTTGAAACAGAAGCAGAAATTGCTAGAGAAACTCGATAGACCTGGTAGCCTCTGTGGAGAGGAAACAGAGTTAATGTTTCAAAACCACTGATGCTTCTTTAGAATTGTTCTGGAATCTTCAACAGACATGTTGCTGACATGTAAGATTGTCTTCCCACGAAAGGGATGATTAAAAAAAATCATCACAGGACTAATCACATCAGGGCTTACTGTCAGACAGCCTTAACAAAATTACACGCAAAGCTTTGACAGGACATTGGACTTCACATTTAGAAACCTAAATGTGCTGTGATTTCTTTTTAGTATAAATTTAGATGAACTGGGCATGTGATAATGAATTCATTTGATATGGGGCCTATTGATCAGAAAAGCTTGAGATCCACTGAATTATATGGTTATGTTCAAAAAAAACTTTGGCTTCCTTCATTTATCATAGAGAAATAACAATAATGTGAATCATCACATTGTAATCAATTTATTGCAATCTCGTTGTTAGATCTATCCATCTGAATTTTCGCTAATCTATTTTCTAGTATGGGAAAACTCATGTTAATATTGAGTACCCGAGGTGGAAAATCCACTTATTGACATTATATTCTCTGAAGGGGGCTTACCCAGCCTCTCTGCAGTAAGCCAGGTTTAAGAAGTTGCTAACCATGCTCCAGTCATAGTAACTTTGCTGCTCAGGAAGAAAATTGTGGTTTTAAGTCTCCTTCAAGGTATTTGAGCACAAAATCTAAACGGATGTTCGGGTACAATACGGAGGGAGTGCTGTACTTTCAGACGCTGAGTTTTTCAGACAAGATGTTAAACTGGGGATAGGTCTGCGCTATCTGGTTCGATCGATCTTGGGCCACTATTTTGAAGTAATGCATGCTTTGATAAATATTTATCTAATGCAGTCAGATTGAATGTATATAGTAAACAGCTGCTGAAACAGTTTTCATTCACCAAGCCATTTATTTGTGGCACTGTGCATAATTGAGACCAATTGCAGCTCTTTTGGTCAAGCAGGAATTAGAATTGAGGAATGAATGAATCGGGGAATGGAGATGTGCCGAAGCAGACATGGTTTGAAGTGGTCTTGTGTATTTGCACATTTTTGGCGGGGGGAGAGTTCAGAACTACCTTGTCCTTTTGGCAGGTCAGAAATGTTTGTTTACTATCGAGCAAAAACAGAAGTTCAGCGGAGTTGAATGGTTTACATTTTCTCCTGTTTCAGTGCACTTGAAATGTGAACTGAGTAGTGAAAATCAGCAGATAAGTATCAAGGCACTGAGGAATGCTGGAAACTTTGTGTAAAGGCCACAGTTACACAAAAGGACACCACAGTGCTTCCCCCTTGTCATGTTGTGGAGTTGGGTCAGCTTTCACTTTCTCAGAAGTGTTGTCAGTATTCTGAGGTTGGTCCTCACCATTCACCTTTGGTCATGGGTAGCTGGAAGCATAGGCTGTTGCAGAGCCATCGGGTGGCCAATGTAGGGGAATGCAACACAGTTCACAATTATTCATTTTCCTGGTGTGGAGGTGCCAGTGTTGCACTGGGGTAGACAAGGTCAGAAATCACACCCACCAGGTTATAGCCCAACAGGTTTACTTGAAATCACAAGCTGTTGGAGCCTCACTGCTTCTTGAGGTGTTGGTGAGAGAGGTAGCATCAGACACAGAATTTATAAGTAAAAGATCAAAGGGTCACACAACTGATGAGGATGGACAGACACTGCACAACTATCGCCAAGGAGGGACGTTCTGTCCCAGTGGGGATACACTTCAGCGGGTCAAAGTTATTTGGCCTCATCTTTGGGTAAACGTCCTCCAAGGTGGCCTTCAAAATACACAACAATGCAGAGTTGCTGAGCAGAGGCTGATAGCCAAATTCGGTGCACATGAGGATGGCCTCAACCAGGATCTTGGGTTCATGTTACACTACAGGTGACCTCACCACACTATACATTCTTTCTTCCTCTGTGTCTTTCTCTCTCTCACGCAAACACATATTCCCCCTCTCTGTCTCTCTCTCTCTCTCTCTCTCTCCACCTCTCTCTCTGTCTCTCCCTCTCTCTCTCACACACTCACACTCACACTCACACTCCCGGTCTCTCTCTCACGCCCCATCTCTCCCTGTCTTTGGACACATTCTATTTTGTTCAAATAGCACACAATTTATAGACAGTCAGACAATGTGATGTTTTGTAAATTCCTACTTCAGAAATAAAATCAGCCTGACTCCAAGCCAAAAGATGACCAGATTCTAAACAAGGCCTTGCACCTAACATTCATTGTTTGACCTAAAATGGCACCTTCTCTTTACGCTGATAAAACCTTTAGTTCTCTCATGGCAGTGACTCAAAAGGAATTCGGGCATTTACATCTGCATGTCAATCAATTAAAACCTTCTAACTGATAAAAGATTTAACAGCATCTTAGGTTTGTTTAATACATCCACATCAGTTGTGTGACCCTTTGACCTTTTACTTATAAACTCTGTCTGATGCCACCTCTCTCACTAACACCTGAAGAAGGACTGAGGCTCCGAAAGCTTTTGTTTTCAAATAAACCTGTTGGACTATAACCTGGTGTTGTGTGATTTCTGACGTTATTCATTATCAATATTAATTACTGAGATGCTTTGCCATTCTGATGTGATTGTGTCAAGGAATTCAAAGGATTTATTGTGCCCACTGCAGGCTAATTTATACACTGGTACATGTTGAGAGTTATACAAGGCTTGTTTTTCCAGAGATCTTGCCGGACCAAAAAGGAATTTTCAATGCATTTTGAGGTCAATGTTTTCAAAATATAATAGGTATTGCCAGTACTTCAAAAGACATTTTTGAAACCTATCCAAATATTTGAACAGTGGAGTTGATTTTGACTTTGAAAATCTTATCTTCCTTTCCTTGTTGTTTTACTCTTAAAGATACTGGCTTAAACTGGATAATTTTCCAGGATTGCTGATTTGTCAGTCAAAAGAAATTAATTCAAGTATGAGTCCAGATCGTGACAGCTTCTGGAAATGGTGCACGAACGGATACTCAGCAAGGACGTTTAGGGTTGGCAATGATATGATGCCCTAACAAGCTTGCCCAAATCTGTCTCGCCGCAGAGGTGAATAAGCGGTTGCTTGGGTGAGATATTGCTTGCTGTTGCCACCTGCACCATCGTGCCTCAGCAGAAATGACTATTTATTGGCAATTGGCATTCAAAATAAAATTCCTTGTTCTCCGTGCCGAATGTTATCCGTCAAAGTATTCTGCCAAACAAGTTGAAACTTGCCGAGATTACATTTTTCTGAGATATTTGATTCTTGGGCTCATGAGTTGGAGGATAAAAGCATTTTTGTGTTTCCTATGTAAATGAAGCAGATGTGTCCATTTTAATCTGTTAATCGGCACAGGCCTACATTGTGTTGGTATGGATCCAAGTAGATTTTTACCACTAAAGGTTAAAATAAAACACCTTGGTCTTTTGGACCATTCATTTGTTTGTGTGTGTTTGGGCAATTTACTGAGATGTTTACTGTGCTCAGAACCCCATTAACATGCTTCAGTCTGCAAACCAAACAACTGAAAAATCACATTGTGAGCTTTTTGCCTGATGTCACGTGCACTTTTCCTCTCCCTTCATGTCACACCTCTCAAATGGCAGCCATAACGTTGATATTGGTGGCAAACATCAAAGCGAATGGAACCCAGAAATATATACTTTTAAACACATTAGCCCAGAGCATTTTCAAATGGAGCTTCTTTAACTAGGATCATTCTGCCCTGAAAAATAGTAGTTTGTGGGTTTTCTGTTACTAAATGAAATATTTCTAGCCTTCTCCTTTTTACTGTCTCAATAGATCGAGCGATCATTAACACTCCTGGAGGACACCAGACATATTCTGCAAGCGGAGGCTTGGGGACCGCTTTGCAGAACACCTCCACTTGGTTCGCAATAAACAACTGCACCTCCCAGTCGCGAACCATTTCAACTCTCCCTCCCATTCCTTAGACGACATGTCCATCCTGCGCCTCCTGCAGTCCACAACGATGCCGCCCGAAGGTTGCAGGAACAGCAACTCATATTCCCCTTGGGAACCCTGCAGCCCAATGGTATCAGTGTGGACTTCACAAGCTTCAAAATCTCCCCTTCCCCCACTGCATCCCAAAACCAGCCCAGTTCGTCCCCTCCCCCCACTGCATCCCAAAACCAGCCCAGCTTGTCCCCGCCTCCCTAACCTATTCTTCCTCTCACCCATCCCCTTGTCCCACCTCAAGCCGCACCTCCATTTTCTACCTACTAACCTCATCCCACCCCCTTGACCTGCCCGTCCTCCCCGGACTGACCTATCCCCTTCCTACCTTCCACCTATACTCACCTCTCCACCTATCTTCTCCTCCATCCATCTTCGATCCGCCGCCTCCTCTTTCCCTATTTATTTCCGAACCCTCTCCCCATCCCCCTTTTCTAATGAAGCGTCTAGGCTTGAAACATTAGCTTTTGTGCTCCTGAGATGCTGCTTGGCCTGCTGTGTTCATCCAGCCCCACACTTTGTTGTCTCGTGTTCTGCTGTGGCATTGGATTGATGTCTGATATC
Organism: Stegostoma tigrinum; assembly: GCF_030684315.1. Classification (NCBI taxonomy): domain Eukaryota; kingdom Metazoa; phylum Chordata; class Chondrichthyes; order Orectolobiformes; family Stegostomatidae; genus Stegostoma; species Stegostoma tigrinum. The sequence goes on along the minus strand of NC_081360.1, from coordinate 35,328,537 downwards.
TTGGCAGCCATTAAGTCACAAAAAAATTACATTTCGCTTTTGAATTCTCTCTTCAGATGACTGACACAACATGGATTTGAATCCTCAATTGATAGTAAGACTGCTAAGGCCCCTCATGAACAGCACATTTCATTATTAAAAAGTTCAAATGTCTCCTCCTGACCACAGGATGGATACAATACATCTGGTAGTCAGCAGGATAGCACTGATGCAACTTGATCCTTTTCTGCAATCTGTTCTGAATACGTAGTACTTTTGAGCTTATTTATTTATAAAATATTGGAGGAAGTGGGACACCTTTTCATTCTGACCAGGAACTGGATGCCCAGAACATTTCCAGCTGATGACCCTGTCAGTGCCATGACATGATTTCTAGAAGCACAGCCACTGAAGCGCCAGGTGTGGTACCCAGTAGGATGTGTTGGATGTGGATGAGGGATTGCGTGTATACAGTGAGGTAATTTAAATGCCAACGGCAGCCATGAAGGGGTTTGCATTAAAAAATGCATGGGCAGAGAGAGCAAAGGACCCCTGGTAGTTTCGGCAGCCATCCCTGGGTGGCCTTGATTAAGGTTGCGGACAGGAGAGCTGCACGCTTTCCTGTATCTTGAAGATGACTTCTGGTGAGGTTTACCAGGCAGACATGGATAAAGGTAGCCACCTATACTAGTGAGGTCGGTTTTGTCTGCAGTAGGGCATATCACCTCATGAAGCAATGCTTATAACCATTCTTCTTTGCATAAGACACTAAATGTGTAAATTATACCCTCGAGGAATCAAACATACAATTATTAAAGCTCGCTGATATGTACAGATAAACACCTTAGTGTAAAGTGTTAAGTTGTCCATGTATGCTGCTGCTAGTTAACTGTTTAATCCAGCCACTTGTACAAGGAGCTTTGACCAATGTGATGTGTCTACAATGCAGCTTGCGATTCCATCAGGATGGTGCAGAATTAATCATTAAGGGATTAATTGTTGTAAACAAGAACCCCTATCCCCTTCAATTGCAAATTCTCAATATGGTTGTGTCTTGGTAGTTTCCCAGAGTTTTCAAGTAATTGTCTTTTTACGCACAAGTATAGAAGATGAGACTGTGTATTTCGCTCAGTCTCTTTGTGCTGTGGAATGATGCATTGTTGCATTGGTAGCGGATGATAGAGTGATGTCTAATCAAAATTGTACATTATAACTACACATTACTATATAGTCCCTCAATCATTTTGGAGTATCACAACAATATGCTGTGATCATGTGCATTGAATAACTAACGACTCCCATTGCCTCTGATGTTTGCACACTGTGACTAAATTGTGAAAATGTGATAAAGTGCCATTTATTTTAATGCATGTGACTGATCCCATCTAGTGTTTTAAATTCTAATTGCTATCCATATTAATTGTGAAATTCACGTTGCAAGTCAAATTAGGTTGCAGCAGATAATAGAAGTGATTTGGATGGTAATGGTAGTTATGACTGTTTGGAACTGGAAGTCTCCAAATTAAGTAGCCTGAAATAACATCACTATACTGGGAGGCATCTTGGCAACTGTAATATTTATTATTACTAAAATATACATTTAACTCAAAAGTAGCTGGGTACCTGTACAATGAACAACTCCATTGGCAAGATAACAAAAGTGTACAGCTGGATGAACTCAGCAGGCCAAGCAGCATCTTAGGAGCAGAAAAGCAGATGTTTCGGGCCTAGACCCTTCTTCAGAAAAGATTTTCTAAAGAAGGGTCTAAGCCCGAAATGTCAGCTTTTCTGCTCCTAAGATGCTGCTTGGCCTGCTGTGTTCATCCAGCTCTACACCTGGTTATCATGAATTCTCCAGCATCTTCAGTTCCTTTTAAGTCCATTGCCAGTATTTGAATTGTGATTAGTAAGATAATGAGTTAAAAATTACACTGGTGGCACTATTTTTCTAAATACATGTTGCTTCTTGTATGATTCTGGTGCACATTCTGTGGATATTTCTGCAGGTGGAGGCAATGACACTGTTGCCTGAGGCTTTTGAATCTGATAACCCATCGCAGGTGCGATGAGACAAGATTGCTTTTTCCTACAGCAATTTACTTGTCCAAAACTACATGATTACAGACAGATTGCCTGTTGTAAGCAAGTTAGAATAAAGTGCTAATTTAAAGCTCCCTGTTACAAAATTTGACACTCTTTTTGCAGCCCAGCCTTTCTACAGACCACTTAGAATTTACTCAGGCCTCTAATGATTGAAGAAAATGCTTTATAATCTCAGTTTAACCAGTTAGAACCAGGTTAACATGGACTGTACATCCAAATATGCGTAGTTTTTAATGGAGGAACAAAATTTCTGTGACAGCAGTCTGTTCAGTTTCTCATAAAATATTTCTTCCACTTGGTTACTGAGGTTATAAACCTGGCGTTTTGTGATTTTTTAAGAAAAAATGTCATGATCATCAAATTCTCCAACTGGTCAACCACTGGCATGGAAATTATGCACCCATGGCTATAATAAAGTTTAGATAAACAGAAGTGGCTGTTGCTGGGGCATATCAGCATTTATCCTAAGTGGAAATTGTGACTGTATTTCAAATAATTTAACAGCTGCATTTTGTTCTCTGGTGGTATTGTCTCCTTTTGCATACTGCCTATAATGCTAATATTTGGGTTTGGACTGACTGAGCAGCCAATATATTGGTTACTTTGTGAAGCGTCAGAAGGTTGTGGCTATGTGCTGATCTTGTGTCATTTTCACAAAAGCAGCATTTAGATGGCTGAAGTACAGGCACCCTTTCTTTCCTCTTTGGATGATAATTGAATCGTGAATTGAATTACAAAAGCCATGGGGAAACCAATCCCAGATATCCGAGTGATGGACATTTGAATAAAATTTTACTGAAGCAAATTAGACCTATCCACAAAGGTTGACATAACTGTAAATAGCGTACAGACACTATCGTTTTTTTTCCAGTGCTAGCATTACCAATTGGAGGAAAATACTCCACATTGTTTAAATGTGTTGGCAGCATGATATGCTTGTTGTGGAGAGGGTCAAAGCAGTTTTATCCTTGACAGCATGAACCTTCTGCTTGTTCAGCTGGGTATTACAAGAACACAGCGCATTAAATAGGATCAACAATAGACCATACAGCTTCTTGAACCTGCACCATTAATCATTACATTCATCTACCTCAGCTCTGCTTTCATGTTTTTATCTCCAAATTCTTTGATACCCTTCATAAAACATTGAACTCATTGGTAAAGTTCTGCTTGTTAACTTTTTTTGTTTTTAGAACTTCCCCTTCCTTGATTTATTCCTATTGTAGAGTTCCCTGGAGGCCATTTTCCTTCCTGCTGTTTTTTAATTGGTCATTCTATATGACTGAATTAGGATGCAGTGTTAGTTAGTAACTACTTATAGACAATGAAGTCCTGTTTCTGCTCTTCCCAGCTTTGACAGATGTCCTTTTAGACCAAAGACCGTAAAAAGCCAGTTGATCCTTTGGTCTTTCCTAACTCAGGCTGTAAAATACTGCAGCTAACCCAGATCCATTGCCTTAGCTAATATCAGTTAACTTATCAGGAAGTGGGAATTTAAACTCAAGAAAATAAATGACAGGAAAATGGGCGAAGAGAACATGCAAAAGGCTAATTAGATAATTCTCTCTCTTTTGAAGAGCTAGCACAGACAAGGTGGTTTGAATGCTCTCTTCCTGTGTGGTAAGATTCATTATTCTCTGTTACCGGTCTGTTTGACTCAATACCACACTACACACTGAATTAGCAATGAATCAGTGGAAAACTTAGGAAAGACCTTTTTTTTGTGAGACATTTATAGGACTTCACTTGCAGCTTCATGCAGACTTTTATGCTCCAAAATTACTTTTAACTAATTACTGCCTGAAATAGATTTAAAGCCAACCTCTCTACAATATTATGTGGCTATTTTGTAACCTACTACAGAACTCAAAGGGTTAGAGATAATTTTAGACACAATCCCTTGACAAGTCCAAGTCATTTATTTCTAATTACAAAACTCCTTTGAAATATCGACTTGACTCTTGTTCATGTCAGGAGAGTTAAACATTGTGAGCTCTTAAGACTTGCACAATTCTATAAGGCACCAGAAGTAAATTCTGAAAATGTTACTCAGCATCTGGATAGACTAGAGCACTCTAAATTCTAGACTTGGACTTGTTTGGAACCACGGAGAAATTTGAATAAATTTCATTTTCACATCTGAAAGTCATTCTTACAGAGAGCACGTACTGGAAGATCAGTGTTAGACTCCCATCTCTAACTTTATACAAATTTCACATTGGAAAAGTTGAATAAGTGTTTGACCTTTTCAAAAGCTGAGGAAATGCTGTCTTATTTCAGCTTTTGTAACTACCAAAGTACTTGTGTTAGCATTTAGTGCACAAACCTGTACTTTCCTTCTTTAATCTTTTATAGGATATGGGTGTGGCTGACAAAGACATCACTTGTCTCACATTCCCAATTGCCCTTGAATTGTTTAGCTTTCTGAGCCACTTAAGAGGAGAGAGAATCTGAGATTGCTGAGAGCAAGAATGGAAAATTTCCTTCCTTAAAGGATATTAAGAAACAAATTGGGCTTATTATATGTAGTTTCATGGTCACTGTCATTGAAACTAGCTTTCAATTCCAGGTTATTAATTTAAAGTCCACCAAATGTCTTGGTGGGATTTTTAAATTCCTGATCCCAGGCCGTTAGCCTGGGCCCCTTGATTATTGGTCTAGTGATAATACCTCAAACTCCCTGAAACATGTAAACTAGCTTTGTAGTAAGCATTGTTTTTAATTCGCCAATGTTGTTGGCAGATGTTAGTCACAAATTCATGCTGCAGGTTATTGTTGCAGTATAAGTGAACAGAATGCCTGATTAAAAATGAATGATGATTACATTCAGAAAGGCCTTCTTCATTCCTATTTTGGAGTTTGGCATTCTTCAAACATAAAGGGACACCATGTAAACAAAGAGCTTTGGAAACAAGCATGGTTAAAAATGGGTAATTGCATTTCTGCCTATTCTATATTAGTGTTTATATTCACCCTGCAGCAATGTTTATTATAAATGTTAGCAACTTTATGAAAATATCATATTAAACAGTTGATAATACAGAAATGACAGGCATATTAAAGCAGATGTGCATTGTAAACCTGTTCAGAACAGTTTGATTTTGCATTTTATTGTTCTGTGAAAGATGTTAGCAGTATTTTATATGCATTGTACACTACAGCATACAGCTGGCTGTATTCAAAGAACTGCTTGCTTTGCTACATCTTTGGTTTCCATCCAAGAAACATTTAAGCAATTTGTTTTCAGGTGGTATTGTGTTTCAACAGTACATAGTACCTCAAAGAAGTTGACTTTAATAGCTTGATGATTATAACCAATGAACATACAGGCCAGAGCTGTCCAGCCCAAAAGAAAGAACATGCCTCTCTGCATCATGTCAAGTCAATGTGAACAGCTTGTTCTTTATGCAATACAATAACAGGGAATAGAAATGTTAGACCGAGGGTCCCTTTTGAAGGTTAAAGTTAACGTACACTGATTATTGGGGATGACTAACAGTAGAGATTTATATGTCTCATTTAGGAGTATATTGTGATAAATATGCAATAATAGTCCCCATTTCCTAGCAATTCAACATCTTTCCTTAGTAGGAACATTGAAAAAAGTTCCATTATTTGCCCAGAATTTAGTTTGAATTTTAAAAACATTGCACAAAATGTGAATGAAAAAACAAAAAATGTCCCAGCTTGGGGCTGTGTTTTCATAATCGTACAATAAAAATACATCAAGTTTAGAATGGAAGAGCAGGAAGCAGAGAAGACAGAAATTATTATGCTTAAAATAGACTGTCGAAATGAAAGCGCTATCAGGCACTGATATTGTATGACTGTCTATTCCTGGCGTATCCATTGTCATGCTGATGTAAAACCAACCTTTTTCCTTTGCCAAGCCGACAGTGATGATAATGCACTTGTAATTTTCATTTACATATCATCTTTCATAAGGGAAAAAGCTCCTTCATCAAGTCAGAAAGTGAAAGCTGAGTGAAGGAGGGCAGAGGCTTATGAAAGTTGACCGGAAGCTTTGTCTCCAAAAGGAATGCATCATCTTAGATGAGACTTGAGGTGAACAGGCAGAGACGTTCCGAGCACATGCAGCTGGGAAAACTGTGCTAATGATTGGGTGATGGAAAGGAGGAGGTGCACAATTGACCAGACTCTAGCAAGGCTTCCCACTGCAGTGAGCTTTTGGAACATTTCCCATTCTTTATTGTCTTTGGTCACTGGCAACTGTCCAAACTGTGCACCGAGTTCTGTCCTGTCAGGGAATAGAGAGAGAGAGAATTCCAACATTACCCATCCTAAGTGGCCCAAGAGAATTTGATGCAATTGACTGGTTTCAGAGCTCAGTTAAGAGCCAACCATGTTGATATGGGTCAAGAATCCAAACTAAGCTCTAACTGAATGGAAACAGCAGCCTTTCTTCCCTAATGAGCATTATATAAGTTTGAGTTTTATGACCATTGGATAGCTACCTGCTTACAACACAAGCTTGTTAACCTGCATTTTAAAAGTAAAGTTAAATTCAAACTCGGAAACTGCCATGGTAACCATTCTGTGGCTTATTAGATTTATGCGCAGTTAGATCATACACACGATCGTAATGTGTTGTGTAAAATTATTTCTTTCTCTGTATAATTCTGTGTAGATCGCGGGATTATTTTACAGTACGTTGCGTCCTTAACACCTTGTACATGTTTCACATTGTCCGCCTTTCATACAGATCTATTCCTGGAAGCCCACCCTATAAATTGTGGTAACATCCCAGCATTCAGCTATATTGTGCATAGGAGAGTGGTGTAACAGTTTGTAAATATCACAAACTGTCCTAACTCTTGCATTTATCTGACTGTGCTAGTCTACACGAGCATGGAAGAGAGAAAGGTGACCAATAAGAACATTTGCTGCCCACCCAATAAGCAATGCTCCTCATTCTTTGAACTGACTAAACCAGAAACAACAAAACTTGTTCAATCCTCCAACCTGGTTAAGTCAAGCAACCTGAACCAAAAAACCTGTTTTCAAGCCAATGTAACTTTTTAAAACTAAGCTCAAATTTATTTAAAAAGTTCAATTACTGGAAAATGAGTATTGCTGGCAAGACCAATATTTATAGCCAACCTTAATTTCCCTTGAGAACGGCTTTCTTTAATTGCTGTAGGGTGTAGGTACAGTCCATTGTTGTTAGGGAAGGAGTTCAAGAATATTGATGCAGCAACAATGATGGAACTATGGTAATTCCAATTAAAGACATTGTGTGACTTGGAGGATCTCTTTGATGTGATGGTGTTGTCGAGCATTTGCTACCATTGTCCACTTATCTGCTGGATGTTGCACCTTTTAGAAGCTGCAGTTAAGAGTGCTTTGGTGCGTTGCCACAGTGCATCTTCAGTTTAAAGGTGACGCATGCTGCTGCCACAAAGCATCAGTGGCAAATGAGATGGCAATGAAGGAAATTACTTTTCCTGGATGATGCCAAGCTTCTTGAATGTTGTTAGAGCTGCACTCGTCAAGCAAAGTGGAAAGTATTCCATCACACTGTGCCTTCTCATTAGTGAATCTCAAACCCCAGTCACCAAAAGCTGAGTAAGTTCTACCTTGTACTTGTTTGACACATGTATGCTCATGTTCCATACCATTCATTGGCTGAAACCTGAATGTTGCCCAAATCTTTACTGCATGGACTAATACAGTGTCTGAGGAGTTGAGTAGTGCTAAACACTGTGTTTTCAGCAAATATACCCACTTCTGGTCTGATAATGAAAGGAAGGTCGTTAATGAAGTAGCTGCAATGATATCTTGGTGACCCCAACATGTAGCTTCACAACTATAAACCCTTGAAAGTGTAAACATTGTTTAAAAATTACTTTAAACCTGCAGGTATTGAATGATTTCACCTGTCAGTGAATATTGTGGACCCTGGTCAGCCAGTCATGAGATGTCTAGATCCATTTACAGTGCAATGCAAAATATGTAAGGTGCTCGTCTGTTCCAGAGGTCCAACTTGTCCCGTAACAGTTTCACTTCAGTTACAGAGGTACAATGAGGCAACCTAGACTTGGATGGGCCTGTTAATATGCTATTTTTGAAATTTATGATCACTGGTTTGCATCTTATTTTTCTTCTCTTGACTTGCGCACCACAGCACTGGAGTATGCCACTTGAAACTTGAACAGAGAAATCGTTCAGTCTGTTTGGAGTCCTTGGACTGTGGAACTTCCATCTGTTCATCATTTTGATTTTTTTTCCCTGGCAAACTCACTTTTGTCAGAAGCCATAAAGTTGTAGTTTGAGATGCTGTAACAATAGGGAATCAGTGACTTTGCTTTAAATGGAGAGTGAACATGTTCCTGGGAACATCCTGAGCAACCAGAATTTGCTGTTTTTTTCTTAGGCCTGTTTCAAAATGGGTTTTGCAGTGCTATTTTTGAAAGCTACAAATCCTAGTAATTTTAACTGCCGTTAGTAACTATTTCAACTGTATACCACAATAGAGATGTCCTTTAAGCTTCACCAGATGGCACTACTTGTAACTGTTCCTGGATGCAGACCTGTAGAACACAAACTTGGTCCAGTAGAGCCTTGATAGTGACCTTTGTTGTTTGAAGTAGCCAGGTAATGGAGGAGATGTTTTAATTAACGTTAACTAGACGGTATTGGGTGGAGTTGCTCCCTCACTTTCCAGTGGTCTCTGCTGGAAAATGTATTTGTGTTTGAACATTGAGCTGTACAAACGCTTCTTGCAGGCATCCAGAGAGATCAGGAGCAATGTTTTGCCTCGTTCATCAGCAGTGGGCACCTGAGCCAGAAATGAGGGGGAAACCAGTTCCTATCAAATTGGGAGATGGGAGCTGGGGGAGAATGTCCAAAAGTGCCTAGGCTTATAGAGAAATACCTCTTGAAAGCAAAAGAAAACTGTCTTTTCCGATGATGTAAACAATACTTCTTACATGGAGAGGAATTATGAAATGATCTTGGACCTGCAAAGGTGAAAAAAACTCTGATCCCTTGAATGATCCAACATATCCGAGCATTCGGCAAATCTGAAGCTTAGGGATAATTTATCCCTCAGGGAATAAGGGGATATGGAGGCCAAGTAGGAAAGTGAAATGGAGGCAGAGGATCAGCCATTCTAATAAATGGCAGAGCAGGCCCAAGAGGCTATTTTATTTTCTTAAGTACTTTTAACCATGAAAGATTGCAATTTAGTGCCTGAGACTGTGTTTGTTTTTAAATGTCTTTTGAGACAGAAATTCCATTACAACCAAAATATTAAGTTGCTTGGGTTTTGAGAAACAAGTTATTGTGACTACCAATTTTCTGAAGAATTATACACAATGTGCTCTAAGATTCTAGACAGATTGTCATACACCTGACTCAAAACAGTGTAACCATAAATATGCCGAGATAACAAAACAATAAAATCCTCACTTGCACACTCAAATGCATGCAGGCCAGCAATGCCATCTATTTACAGTATATTTCCATGACCAAGGTCAGATTAGACTCTATCGGAAATGCAAATGGCAATGCAAAGTTCAGTGTGCAGATAATTGATAGCTGTGAAAATGAGCTACTCAAATTGCAACAATTACATTTATTCTTGCAGTCATCCATTTCTGTCCTTTTCAGGAGGCCCACTCCTCCCGAGCTATGCAATATTCAAGAGGCATTTAAGCTGTGGGAGTGATTGTCAGCAGCTTAATGCTAATCAAAAGGATATGACAACCAAGTCCAAGCCTCTCCTCCCCTTCATACCAGTTCACAATACGTTTTCCAGCCTGATTCAAATGAGCTGTCCGCCACTAATTTATGGTTTTCATGGAACTATGGATGGAATTACAAAATTTAGTCATACAGGCTTTTTAAACTGGTGCCTTTATGTGCATGTAATAAAGAGAGAATCTGGCACATTCACCCACTGGAAGTCATTGACATTGGCAATATGAATCAGAATGTTGGCTTTCTTCTTTTCGCTTCAGTCCCCAGACATGAAGCAAAAAAGCCTTACCCATATTTAAAATGGATGCTCCTTCCAACACACATTTACTAGATTGTGGCCAACAGCAGGAAACTGCATACAAGTAATCAACCTTCAAAAGAGAATTAATGAGGGCAGAGTGGTGGATGTGATCTATATGGACTTCCGTCTGATGTTTGACAAAGTTCCCCATGGTAGACTGGGAAGCAAGGTTAGATCACATGGAATACAAGGAGCACTAGCCATTTGGATACTGGAACTGATAGGAGCCTCTCTGAGTGCTGCAGTGAAGAATCATTGATTTTTATACATCGGTTCTGGAAAAAAATGTTAACAAATAATCTCTGACTCACTTTGGAGTGCTACCAACGGTGTCAATTGGCTGACAACCTAAATATTCACGTGCACGAAGTGAGGTGGTTAAAAACACTCAAAAGTTCTTAAACTTTCTTTAAAGTTTTCAATTAGTGACAACATACTCATGATTGAATTAAACTGGAGGCTACAATAAAGTGAAAAGTTTGCATTGATCATTTTAAAAACCTGTGGCATTTAATCCCTGTACAGAAACTTGACAAGTGTAAAATTAACTTCTCAGTATTTGTGGCATTGATGAGGACTAATAATTAATTGTATTGTTGAATTATAATTAAAAATCTTTGCAGTGATAATAGCAATGTATGAATAGATGTTCCCATCAGTCTTATGAGTGCAGATGCAGGATGTAGATGACAATAATTCCATTGGAAAACAACGTCTAGATTCCCACTTTATTCTGTGCATGTGTAGATTCCACACATTGTTGTCAATCTCAGTTAAATATTGATGGCAAAATCTGACTAATTTGTAACTTGCATTAAAAATTTCTGGTTTATTGTTTCTTTCAAGAGACAGTTGAGTCTTGAGGTGGGTGAATTTTGGCCAACTCAGTCATTACAAGATTTTCACCTTTGAGGTTTGGTCAAGGTCAGCACTCATTGACTTGAACAGTGTCTATTCTCAGTTACTTTCAGGTTTGCATACGTGAGATAGCACAGGCAGAAAAGCCCGAATGGACTCATTCACTGATGTGCTGTAACTGTCCTATGATGCCATGCATTAGGTATCATAGCAGTCACTTGTTATATATCCCTTTAAAGGTTTGAAAAAAAGAAACATTGTGTAGTGTGTGGCCAGTATGTTCCCATATGACAGTGCTTCACCTGGTAGAGGAAGTTAAAATCGACTCTATTGTCAGATCTAGTTTTTGCAATATATCTGACCTAACACTTGTATGAGTGGGCCAATGCTCCTGTTCAGTTCCCCAGCATTCTGAGATTAAAAGGTGCTCTTTTGCATGAGTAGATGTGCATAATGAACATCTTTGGTTTGACATCTTTCATGCTTTGTCATCTCTTCTCCACAAACTGTTGGGAAAGCACCCGGTCCTACTCAGCTTCTCCCCTGACATTACAAAGAACTTTAGTAGTTGGTATTCAGAAGGTTCACTGACACAAGACATTCTTTTTCTCTGAAGCCTGTGGAATTGGCGAATCTGTGCTCGGTGCCGCTAGGTATTGTTTGTTTTGAGTGTTCAGCTGTTAACCATGCTTTGCCTAAGAAGATAAAATGTTGTAATTATGAGCATTTGAGTTGTATGTGTATACATTTTTCCTCAGTAGTTGCTGGAGTGAGGGATTTGAGATTGGGGGTTGCTGACGAGAGGCATTCTGGACCGGAAACGTGGAGATTTTCTGACATTCTGCTGATATTAATGACAGGCTGTTTTATAAATACTGTATGGTAGGCAAGAAAGCCTGCAGTACAAGTCTAAAACCTAAAAGCAAAGAATAGGTACAGAAGATGCAGTCGTCAGGGTGGCGGGTGTTATGTGAGGGGAAGATTGCTTCTGGAATGTTTTTGGATTTGGTGGGAAAAGATAGTGGTTGATGGGGAAACATGGTGGGAGACCAAGATTATTTGAAGGAAGATAGTACTGGGAGGCGATGCAGGCAATCAGTGTTTCTCGAGCCTTTGGTTGGTACACTGGCTGTGTGTCCCACATCCTCCCCCTGTTAATATTGAAAATATTTGTCTGGTTTAAAGTGTCAAGAACCCTCCACCTCCATTCTGTCAGAATAATAGTTAAAAGAATTTTATGCAATCACTACGTCAAGAAACAATAGAACAGTTACTTCAAATTTTGCTTTCAAAGAATTGTAAGCTGCAATTTACTTTTTCATCAGTTTGTTGAAGGGCAGTAGGCAGTCTTACACAGTAAAAGAAACAAGGCAGCCGTGCTTGTGTCATCCATTCAGTCAGCTGAATTGCAAGAAATTGTGCTGACAACACCTGCTGGTAACAATTAACATTTCATGAAGTCTATTGTGAAATTTCTTGTTCTACCTTCAGTGTTCAATAGACAGTTCAGTGGCTTTCAGTAATTGAGCATTAAGTAATGGGAGAGAGATGCATGTTATTTCTGCCCAGCCTGAAGATTAGTTCCCAGTTAGATTTAAATCTTGGCAGTTTAGCTGCACTCCAGATTTGATCCTTTTATTGCTGTCAATCATGTAATTTAGGATCTAAAAGTCATACATTATATTAAAAGCTAAAACTGAAATAGGAAACTTTAAATATAGTTGCAGTATTATTTGGTACGCTTGTTAAAAATGTTTGTGGTTCTAATGAAATGAAAGTATAGTTTGCTGTTTATAGGCACCTTGCTTTGCACATTTTGATCTGCCACGCATACTAATACCATATTATGACTTTTTAAGTCACTGAAATATTTTTACTATGTATAGCACATGTATCTTAGGGAGAAAATGAAAGGCTACTCATAATATACCGCTTCATTTGATTGTCTATAGCAGCCACATTCACCTTTGGTAATATACATGCTGGTTAATGATCACGTTTTTGATTTAAAAAAGGAACGCTGGCGTAGATTAAAATTCATCCCTACATTATTTGTATTGTATGATCAGTAAGATAGGTTGGATGCAAAATGTTTTGCCTATGATCAGGAAGTTCTAATTAAGAGCCTACAGCTGTATGCACCAAACATATCAGACATGAATGCCTGCCAACAGGGCATCTCCTTTTGAAAACAGCTTTTCAGTTAAAGAAGCCTTCTACTGAATCTGAGCCTGTGCATACTAGAATAATTAATAATGTTATACAAGTTCATCTTTGTGCGTTCAAAGAGAAACATCCAGTACTATTTGGGATGGAACAAAAGCGGAATGGAGGAACAGCCTTGCATCAAAAGTCAGAACTGTAGGCTTTTGTATAATTTTGATGCCGTGAACTGTAGCAGCATATTCCTTTCTCTCTGGTAACTTCCCTATTTTATTCAATAATCTGCCTATTTGGATTGCCATTGTATCCAAATACAATGAGGACCAAGTTGCGGGAACAAGCTGAACTTAGGCTTATTTCCTTCCTATATGTTTACACCTTGCTTTCAGGTGGTGCCCAAGCTAGACCAATAAGACGCAATACCTCACTGATGCTTTGTTTCTGTGGAGCAGATGAGTTAGCCAGCCCACTCCTGTAGACAAACTGACTCGAGCGGTGACTGAGCACCTCAAGTCACTATGATGCCCAGACCAGTGGCTGTGTAATTGTTCTCATTTTTAGGAAGAGAATTATTTTTATTTGTCCATAAACCGAAAATGGTGGAAATGTTCAGCAGTTCGGGTAGCTTCTATGGAAAGCGGAACAGAGTTAATTGTTCAGACTTTGCCATTCTTCGGACTGGGGAGAAAATGTAACAGATTTTTAAGCAAATATGAAATTGGGGAAAATGGGGAAAGATCCAAAGGGAAGGTCTGTAATAGGTTGGAAGGGAAGCGAGATTAAAGTAGAAAAGGGATGCTGGCACAAGGCAAAAGTAAATGGTAACGGAGCAAGAACTAAAGGATTCTGCAAAGGCAGAAACACAACAACAGCTTTTGTCTGAATAAAGGGAGTGGTGGTTATGATCTGAAGTTGAAGTCAAGTGTTTAGTCTGGGTAGCTGTGAAGTTCTAAGCATTTTTGCTCAATTTACTTCATATGTGACTGCAATTTAATTTATTCCTCTTGCTTTACAATTGTAACTTTTGCATGTTACATTTCACTCTTGGGTAATTTTCTTGATTAATCACTTTCTGGGACTGCAGTCTATTTGCATGTGTGAGATTTTCCTTTTTGCTGTTAGCATGCATTGTAGTCTCAGAATTGTTGACTCCAGATGTGTAAGGGGCTGTACCATGGGGAGATGCTTAGTAATGGATGAACCAGGGGTGGTAAAGTAAAATGGACCCAAACTTTCTCAACCTGTAGATGAAAGAAGATGGAAAGTCTATAGGAGTGGGTGAGAACGAGGTCAGAACAATGAGGTGGACACTTAGAATATAGCACTGTGCTGATCTCCCCACGAACCCCCCCCTATCCCAATCAGCCTGCCCTAGCTCATCCCCCACCCCTATTATTCTGCACTCCAGTACCAAGATGAAATTTAATTCCTGCTTGTTTGATTTCAGTACTACTCTGCTTTTAACCCAGCATTAGTTCGTCATTCCATTCCTGCTTCATTCCATTTCATCTGGGCTCTGGTTTGAGACTGATTCATCAGGTATTTGTACTTGCAAACTTCAATGATGGCAAGTCAGCACCTTGGCCCTGTGTGAACAACATCAGCCTTTATGCAACGGAGCTGAATGGGTTGTAATTCTCAGGTAGCTGTGCTAAGAGCCTACCCTGTCACCTACATTCTTACAGAATTCACCTACTGCCATGAAAAACGTTACTGCCATGAGTTTGCGAGAAGGAAGAATGAGTGCACTGCAAAAAGAGATAAGATTTAATATGAGATGCACCATAGCGTAATGCACCACAAATTGAACATAGCTGTACAATTGGCAAAAGGTGGATTTAAAAAAAAAACCCTTTTAAAGTACTCTATCATTATGGATCCTGAACTTTCCAATTGAGGAAGATTGTCACATGGTTCCCTCAACACTTGCTACATCCTGATACTCCACTGGAACAGTGGGTCATGAATGGCTAACCTCCGAAGGAATTGTTTAATTTTAGGTGTCATGGCAACTTGTTTTTTAAAAAAATGTTTCAGTATTTATGGAACTCTCTTACTTTTCCATTTAGAATCAAAAACCTGAATATATTTTAAATATATTGTACGATTTGAACAAATTTTTCAAAAAGTTTCTCTCCCCCCCCCCCCCCCCCCCACCCTTCTGTAAAAGATCTGCTGGAGAAGTCACGTGTTGTCAAGCAACCGAGAGGTGAACGGAATTTCCACATCTTTTATCAGCTGTTGTCAGGAGGCTCTGAGGATCTACTGAGTAAGTGCAATTTTTGAAAGTGGATATTCATGATATGTAATGTCTGTGCGCTTGGATCTATACAGTGTGTATAATAACATTAAGAGAATACCTAGTAGTTGTTCCACTGACAACAGCTTTCTTTTGTATAATGTCTTTAATATAACAAAATTGTCCCAAGCACTTCACAAGGATTTTGTGAATAAGAGGTATATGGAAGGAATTCCAGAAGTTAAGGTCTGACCAGCTGAAAACTTGGCTCCCAGTGGTGGATTGAAGATGATTGTGTGAGCTGGAGGCTGGCACTGGAAGAGGGGAGCAGTCTCAGCTGTTTAGTGAAGATCACAGAGATAAGGAGACCTTAAATCCTGTTTGAACATAAAAGATGAGTGTTTTTACAATTAAGGCATTGTCAGTCTGGGAGCCAATGCTGATAAGTGAACAAGGATGATGGGTGAAAGGAACCTAATGATTTAGGACATAGCATCAAACTGGAAGATTATCTAGTTCAGATAATGAGCTACACTTATTTTCAGGCCATTGGAACCGTTTTTCTTGACAGTCATGCAACAAGTATTTTTGTAAAGTCAGATTATATGAGTCAATACGCTTGTCCAGAAAGAGAGGATTTTTATGACCATCAGACATTACCTTCCTATTTTGTTTTCTTCATTGATTTGTGTTTTAGTGAATTACATGAGCAGTTTTCTTTCATCAAGTTCAAGTTTTTGTTTATATGTGAGCCTTGAATGTTCGAAGTCATTTCTGTCCTTCCAACACTCACCAGCAAGAATGTGGAGAGTTTAGAAATAAAAGGGCAGTTCCCATTTGAATCCAAGGCCATAAGCTGGTTCTTTTTTTCTTTGCAGCTCCTCCTAGGGCACTTAGCACCAGGTCAGGTTCCTCCAACTCTGCCTTTGACCCGGGCAGCATGTAACACACACAGTAGCTTGCCTCTTGTACCTGGAGAGCCCAGGAAGAAATTTATTCTCTACAGGCGGCAAAGGCAGTGAAAGAAAAGGAGGTAGCAATATGTCAGGGATGGTTTAAATTGACCATGTAGGACGATAAATGGCACAGAATGAAATACTTCGTTTAGAGCTGACTCATGTATGAGTGATCCAAATTCATGAGAGGGATGGTGTAGTTCACAGCTCAACTCCATATAGGGGCCAATCTGCTCTGGAGAGGGAATGCGAGACTGAAATAACCCTGCTGAGGTTGGGATCGCATCACCAAGTTACCATTTGTTTGCACTTGGAGAATCTTTGACAGTGGTCCGGCTTCCTCAGTTAGCTGTCAGAGCGAACAGAACCTCTGACACTCCTGTTTATAACTGTCAGAGCAGGTTAATGGCCCCAATCAGGGAACTCATATGCTACGAGGTTCATCTGGCTGACCTTGTTACAATCACTACAGAGACAAAGAAAGTTTCTTAAAATAGGGCACTTGAATCTGATGTGTATAAACTGATTAGTCCTTATACACTCTACAACAAAAATAAAAACAGAAAATGCTGGAAATATTCAGCAAAGATGGCTCATCTGTGCTGAAAGAATCAGGTTTGCAGGGTGAAATCTGCTGCCTTGAACAGTTATGCTGAGAAAACAAGGTGAAAAATAATTCTGATTTCACCTCAGTGTTTAACTGATGAGTTCAAAACCTTGCCAGTAAGTGGCAATTACCTTTTCGTGTATTTACATCTCATTATTAGATAAAAGTTTATGCAATTTCCAATTGTCGTTGCTTTTGCAGAGAAACTAAGTAATGGAAGCTCCTGACCTGAAAGTCAGAGCAGGTACCTAGAGGCAGCAACTAACCACTTTCTTCTCTGGGCCTGAATTCACTACATCATTCCTGCATGTAGCTTTGACAATGGCCTCTTCCAGTCTTCATCCATGTGAGCTGATCTTGCTAAACTACCAGCCTCAATGGACCACCATGGCTGCTTTTAGATCAATGCACATATCACTTCAATCCTGGAGCACTTCACTTGAGAGCTCAGCGACACCTATGGGTTCTATGCTCTGCAAGGTTGCTGTGCCGACAGAGGGCCACATTTATGTTATGTATCTACACATGGTGTATCATGTGGCACTTATGCTTCTTTTCTTAGCACTGACTCACTTTCTGCTGACTTGGAAGCAGCAGATCTCTGAGGCTTGCACTGCTTCTTTGCACATAGGCAGCAGTTTGTCAGGGTTTGGAGCACTGAATGGGCAAGGGGTAGACATTTTGCTATGCATCACTGTGTTGCATCAATGCCACATCTACTGCATGCAACAGTGGCTTGCACAACAGACACATTGTGCTTCTTCAAGCAAACATTTGTCATTGTCAAATGGGATCACTCCTTAGTGGTGTCAGGAGGGACTAGGGTCAGCCAACAATGCTGCTACAGTAAGGCAAGGGTCATCCAATTCCAGTTCAGGAGTTTAGTCACAGTGCGACCTGTCCAGTGATTTCTGGTACGTCCGTCAGAGTGCTGTGGCGACATAAGGATGGTGGTGGGCCAATTAAACAAATGGAGGAATGGAGTATACTGGAAGTGAATGAGAGCACCGTTAGAAGTGATACAGGAGCAGGAGAGATGCTGGTGTTTCAACAGTCAGTGAGCAGGACATACAGAGGGCAAACCTGGTTAGTAGTTTAGCAGAATGAGGAAGGTGAGAGCCCTTGAGTGAATGCAATGTGTGCAATAGTAAGAGTTGTGGTCTGTGACCATTAGAGAGAGGCTTGTGTCAGTGGCAGAATTAGTGAGAGT
This sequence comes from Stegostoma tigrinum, assembly GCF_030684315.1. Taxonomy (NCBI): domain Eukaryota; kingdom Metazoa; phylum Chordata; class Chondrichthyes; order Orectolobiformes; family Stegostomatidae; genus Stegostoma; species Stegostoma tigrinum. Next base: position 35,310,399 of record NC_081360.1, on the reverse strand, counting down.
GGTGGCCCTGTGTGTGTAGGCAGAGAGAAATTGCAAAATGCAAAAGATCATTAACCTGTGCATTGAACTTCACCCAAGATGTTGCACTGACCCAGTTCACTACTTTTGTACATGCTGGCAATGTCTGGACGCCTTGTCTCTTTTGTGATCAGCAGGGAAATGGAAGACCCTTTTCTCCATTGCTTTTGTCATTGAACTGAGGAATGGCCATGCCTTTCTGTGTGTACTCTGTAGTAATGGTGGGGCACCAGCTTATGAAGGATAGTTCATAGCGTACAGGGTCTGATGTGCTGTAGAGCTGGCTTTAATTATGATGCTGGCAATGTGAACAATACAAAGCCCCAGCAGTGGTGAGTACTTCTGCTTCTCCTGCAGCATCATTCCATACGATGGGTGCTGAAGATGCTGGTTGCCTAGTCAATGAGATGAAAAGCAGGCAGTTGTGTGAGGAAAGATGACATTGGCAATGTCAACCTGCTCCCCACTCCCCATCACTGCACCATCCACCCACAACCTGATTAAAACATTGCTTTAAAAATGCGAAAATTCAGCCCAATGATCTTTCATCAGAATTGGATGAGTTGGAAATGTAGTGGGGTTTTCGTAAAGTCTGGAGGCAGGAGAGGGGAGAATGATAAAAAGCCGGTCTTCTGGTAGCACAGAAGACATTAGAGTTTAAGTGGTAAATACGATGATGGAGGAAGGTAATGGTAACAATTAACATAACTGGAAGGAAACGGATCTCGAGGAAGTGTAAATGGGAAAATGCAGAGGGATCAGGAGTACAGAAGGAGACAATGGGAGACACTTGTGCTCTTATGGCCAGGTCAGTATCAGTTGGGATATATCAGAAGAAGATCATTAATCTTGGATTGCATTGAAGTTGGTAAATATAATGTTGAGTTGCTCCAACACTCAGTATGTAACGCAAGCCATAAGAAGCGGTGCTCTGCTTGACTCCTGAGGGCTATTTTCCAGGTGGTGCTTCAAATGAGCAGGAAGTTAGGGGAATGATTGCTCCTTTTCGCTGTCAGTACCTGCATCTCTCAGGTAAATTACATGACCTTAGTAGAAAGATAGATGCCCTAGAAACGCTGAGAAAGCCTCAATGTTATTTATCTGACTGCGCAGTGAGAGCCTGTGGAATAGATTTATGAGGTTTTGATGGGTGCTTGTGGGGCAGTTGTTGATGGTGGACAGGAAGTGATAAATTGCAAAACAGAAACTAATATGGGGTCAATATTTGGAGTTCATGACTAAGTAAACAAACTGGGCCACTGACTCTTAGTTGCATCCCAGACTTAGTTAAATCCTGTAGGCTTTGACCAGTTGGGCTGAATTACTTGTTTCAGTACTGTAAATAGTGTGTGATGCTTCAGTAAGCAATGGAATTAATTGGCAGAGTTTAGTACTCTTGGGATTATTTGTACAATGCCCTAGTTGACAGCAGTAATATATGGATGCAGATGGAGGAGTATCATTTCACATCCAAGTGGATGCTAGTATCTGATGTGGGGCAGTTAAACATCTAAGAAACTGCAGAGATTGACAGTAAAACTTCAGAAAAGCTAAGACATTGCCAATCAGGCAGGAAACAACAGATATCGCTTGGAAGGGTATTTCTAAACCGAAGGGACGTTATGGATACCCCAGAACTCAACAAGCCATTGTGACTGTTTCTAATCTGCATGTCTAACTTATTAACAGCATTCAAATTGACTAAATTTGCATGTCACACTAGGAAAGGCAGTCAAATTGAAATGATAAAAACATTGTTGGTGCTCATGGACTGAACTATTTCATTTAGAATATCCTTTATTGTCCCTTGCACTATAATACAGAAGTACAGGAGTACAGTGAAAAGTTTTTCCAATGACTGCTTTTTAGTGACACCGTCTTGGGTACAAGTACCTAGGTACAGATATTATGGAAGGAAAAAATACAAGTGGTCTTACCCAAAGAGGATTAAAGGAAAACTGTTCCTCACCAGCACTCTGCAGCAGCCAGTTGCACTGTACTGTGATTTCGGACACAACCCCTCTGACTCACCATCAATCACCTCTGGCTGCTTGGTCCCACTCTCGCTGCTGGCTCACTGCCATTGCCTGTGCAATGCCCTGGGGCTGCTTCCTGTTGCGCTGCTGCAGGGCTCTTCCCCGCGCTGCTGTGGGACTTGCGGCTCACGGTGTTCCAGGGCACAAGGTCTCGCCGCTCCGGTCTTGGTGCCGGCTCTGGTGCAGGGGGGAAGAGAAGAAGAAGGAAAAAGAACAGGTGCAGCAGAGGAGCTCAGACAGGAGCATCCTACGCTGCTGCCACAAATGCCAAGTACTGTATTATAAAAGTGTAATATGTATTCCAGTATACTGGAAAATCATTCAGACTTTGACCCTGATGTTCTTCTGAAATGGTGGTATTTCTTCTGATAATATTCTTCATGGGTTGTGCTTTCAGGAACATGCATTCAGACAAAGAAACAAATACATAGACAGATAGATAGGTAGATGCATACATTCATAAATAAACAGGCTGCGAACCTGTGATTACACCCTCTGCAAATCTCGACATTTCCCTATTCACTCAACATCTAGATTTGAAACTATATCACTGCTCCTTCACTGTTGCTGTCAAGGTCAAAATTCTGCTACTCCCTACTTAACACTTTTGGGTGAAGAAACAGCAAACGACTGTGACAATTCATGAAAGTGGCTTACCACCACTTTCTCAAAATGTAATCAAGGATCAGCACTAAATCTTGGCCTCATTAGTGACATCCATATCCTATGGCTGAATTAAAGAAAAAGGGGAAGGTAGCAGACTTTTATTTGAGAGATTTTAAAAGGGGTATAGCAACAAAAAGACTTTAGTGGTACAGATGTGCACTAAAATGTAGCAGGGTAAGCAATTTAGGCATTAAAAATGGCAACAACAATCTGGAATTTCTGATTAGCAGTTTTATTTATTGAAGCTCCATATAGAGGGGTGACCATGAATACAATGGACTGTTTATCAGAACATCACTGGGGCACTGATCACAATGCTTCATCCATTTCAGAAGAACATCAGGGTCAAAGTCTGAATGATTTTCCAGTATACTGGAATACATATTACACTTTTATAATATAGTACTTTGCATTTGTGGCGGCAGAGTAGGATGCTCCTGTCTGAGCTCGTCTGCTGCGCTTGTTCTTTTTCCTCCTTCTGTGACAATAAATGAACAATGTAAAAATACAGTGAAAAGTGTGTACCTTTGCCGTACACACAACACCCTTCACATTAATTTAGACTGACGTGAGAGAAAAAAAATCACTTAACGGAGTTCAACTTTGCTTTCCACTGCCACAGTCCCAGTCAGGGCTTTCCAGCCCCCTCCCTGCCTCCACTCGAGTCCCCGTCTGGGCTGCCTCAACGGCTTGTTCTTGTAACTGCAGCTTCACCAGCCTGATCTTTTCACCGCTGCCTCACTGGCCCATTCTTGATCGATCACCATCGCTCTGGCCCACGCTCGATCTATCCCTGAAGGCACAACCCATGAAGAATATTATCAGAAGAAATACCATCAACAATGACTAGTTTTATATTCTTCTTGTCATTTAAGAACAGGATCTTGCGTGTGCATTCTCTGGGTTTTCAGATTTTTTTTTAATCATCTACTTGTCCTTCAGACAATCTCTGTTTTCAAGTACTTCCTAATTGTAATTAAGTCCAACATACGGTATTCAGCATCTGATTTTTTTTCAGTGTCCATGTAGTTCAACAGGCTATTTAAGCTTTCTCCTCTTTACATACCGCATCTTCCTCTGGTGACTTGGTACAATTAACAAAGATTCGAATTATGCTGCATAGTAATATTGATTTCAAATTCTTCTAGACAGGAATCCATTAACCATTTATTTAAAAGCCCCACAAGCCTCACGTGCAATTTCAAATTCACTCTAATCTGTTAGAGCAAACCACTGGGAGAGGTTTCCAATTTATTGCTGGTCAGATAGTGGCATAGTGGTAATGTTGCTGGACTAGCAATCCTGAACCCCAGGTCCAAGTCTGAATCACAACTTGGCTGGTGTTGAAATTGGAATTCAAGAAAATCTGGAATGGCGAGCTGCTGTAATGCCTGCTCTTACTGTAACTGCTGTTGATTGTCAGGAAAAACCTATCTGGTTCACTCCTGTCCTTTAGGGAAGGAAATCTGCCATTCTTATCTGGTTTTGCCTACATGTGACTCCAGACACCCACAGCAATGTGGTTGTCTCTGTACTGCCCTTTGGGCGATAAATACTGGCCTGCCCAGTGACATCCCATGAATGAATTTTTTAAAAATGTACAATGAATCTCATACCTTTTGAATCAATAGTAACTATCACCATAGTCATATTCCCACGGAAGGCTTACATTAGGACATTATGGAGTCCTTGATCCTTCATTTTACTTTCCAAGTCTCATGAATCTCCTCCATGAAACCATTTAAGAGTCATCAACCACATCTACATCTTTAAAGCTTTAACAAAGATCTGTAATTCGGGGTGTCAGTGAGTATTTTGACTTGCTGGCCGAGCAGCTTGTTCTCGTTCAGACATTTTGTCACCATGCTAGGTGACATCATCAGTGGAGTCTCTGATGAAGTAATGTTGTTCTACTCTGCATGGAATTTGTACAGTATAAAATACAATATAGTATATATAGTATAAATTCCAACCAGGGTAGAACAACATCTCTTCATCGGAGGCCTTGCTGACGATGTTACCTAGTATGGTGTCTGAACAAAAACAAGGCAGCTTGGTGAGCAAGCCAACACCCTTCCATCTAAATCTACCAGCAGGGTTTTTTAGACTGTGAGCAGTAGGGTTAGCAAGCCTCCTGCGTAACTCTAAGACAGGCTGGGCTGGTTTTGGGATGCAGTGGGGGGAGCGGAAACCAAGTGGAGGCTTGGGGACCGCTTTGCAGAACACCTCTGCTAGGTTCACAATAAACAACTGCACCTCCCAGTCGTGAACCGTTTTAACTCCCCCTCCCATTCTTTAGACGACATGTCCATCATGGGCCTCTTGCAGTGCCACAATGATGCCACCCGAAGGTTGCAGGATCAGCAGCTCATATTCCACTTGGGAATCCTGCAGCCCAATGGTATCAATGTGGACTTCACCAGCTTCAAAATCTCCCCTTCCCCCACCGCATCCTAAAACCCGCCCAGTTCTTCCCCTCCCCCCACCGCATCACAAAACCCGCCCAGCTCGTCCCCTCCCCCCACTACATCCCAAAACCAGCCCAGCCTGTCTCTGCCTCCCTAACCTGTTATTCCTCTCACCTATCCCTTCCTCCCACCTCAAGCCGCACCTCCATTTCCTACCTACTAACCCCTCATCCCACCTCCTTGACCTGTCGGTCTTCCCTCAACTGACCTATCCCCTCCCTACCTCCCCACCTATACGCTCCTCTCCACCTATCTTCTTTTCTCTCCATCTTCGGTCCGCCTCCCCCTATCTCCCTATTTATTCCAGTTCCCACTCTCCATCCCCCTCTCTGATGAACCGTCTAGGCCCGAAACATCAGCTTTTGCGCTCCTGAGATGATGCTTGGCCTGCTGTGTTCATCCAGCTCCACACTTTGTTATCTTGGATTCTCCAGCATATGTTGTTCCCATTATCTCTGTCTCCATATTGATGACGAAAACACACCCTTAACAAAGCACAATTTAAAGAGACTAGGACTGATACATTTGTCACCAGACTAAACCTCCTGTGACCAACATGATTGTGGATTCAAAGTTATCTTCGTCCATATCCTTAGAATCCTTCAGATCGAGGCATTTGGAAAACCCTATTACTTTCTTTTGTTTGCTTCAGTGCCTAATGTATCAAATCACATCTGGAGAACTATGTTAAGCATTACTGAGATTCATTCATTTCTTATTGTTGAAATTCCATAAAAGCCAGACCTTTCCAGAAGTGTGCTTGCCTTCAACCTGCCTGTCTTTAATCCTTTCATTGTGTTGACACTTGTGCTTATAGCTGGACTATTTCACAATCAAGCAATCATTGAATTTTCTATTCTTTTTGACACTGCAGAATGTCTTGAAAGGCAAAAGGAAATTATTGTTTCCCTCCAAATTTTTTTCCAGGCAGCAGACATTTAATCCAAAAGGGTGTCCCTTTCTCTGAACCAAACAGCAGTTTGAACTAGAAATCTGTCCATGTGAGACACCTTAGCACAGTCCACTAACTTGGAAGTTCACATCGTAAGCAGTCTTGTAGAAACATACAAGATTCTCAGAGGACTTGACAGTGTACATGTGGAAAGGTTGCTCTGCTTTGCTTTTGGGAGAGTCTAGGATAAGGGTCCATAATCTCTCAATAAAGGATCGCATGTTTAAGTCAGGTGAGGAAGAATTTCTTCTTTGAGTAGTGAATCTGTGGAATTCTTTACTGCAGGAGGCAGTCCAAGTTGAATTGTTAAGTTTTTTTTTTCCAGGCTGTGAGAGACTTTTTTTTAAATCAGTATGGGAATTGAAGCTTATAGGGAAGAGGCAGGAAAGTGGTATTGAGGAATATCAGATTAGCCATGATCTCTTTAAGTGACAGCAGGCTTGAAGGGCTGAATAGCCTACTTCTATATCTTAAGGTCTTAACCATGTGCCCAAGTTGCCAATCTTTGATTTGATCTGTTAAAGTTAATGTTCTATTCCTCAAAGGAATGTGATCATCTATGCTGCAGAATCTGCCAAATTTCACAGTCATTTTTGAGAAAATAATACTTGTAAGTTTCTTCGAGAAATCTAAACCTTTATCATTATCCAGCAGGTCACCCAGCTCTCAAAATAGTTTTACTTTGTTGCTTTTAATAAGAGATAAAGTAATTGAGACATTTATATGTTGCTTTCTCTTTAGTAAGTTGTAACTCACAATCAAATATCCAATTTATTTAGTCACTAGCCATGAAAAATCAGAATATTGGAGAGTAATTATATCCACAAAATTATACTTCATTTCTCCCATTTCCCGTGATGGCTTTTAGAATTTTAGAATATATAAAATAGGAACGGGTATGGGCCCAACCCTCCCTCCACTGACCCCTTCACCCGCTTCCAACACAAGTCCTCCTCCTGGACACCACCCCCAGGCCTCCTACCCTCCCTCGACCTCTTCATCTCCAACTGCCGTCGAGACATTAACCGCCTCAACCTCTCCACCTCTCTCATCCACTCCAACCTCTCACCTGCAGAACGGGCAGCCCTCCGCACCAACCCCAACCTCACCATCAAACCCGCAGACAAGGGTGGCGCAGTGGTAGTATGGCGCACTGACCTCTACATCGCCGAGGCCAGACGCCAACTCTCTGACACCACCTCCTACTGCCCCCTCGATCATGACCCCACACCCGAGCACCAAACCATCATCTCCAACACCATTCATGACCTCATCACCTCAGGGGACCTTCCACCCACAGCCTCCAACCTCATTGTTCCCCAACCCCGCACGGCCCGTTTCTATCTCCTTCCCAAAATCGACAAACCTGCCTGCCCTGGCCGACCTGTCGTCTCAGCCTGCTCCTGCCCCACCGAACTCATCTCCACCTATCTGGACTCCATTTTCTCCCCTTTGGCCCAGGAACTCCCTACCTACGTCCGTTACACCACCCACGTCCTCCACCTCCTCCAGGGCTTCGGATTCCCTGGCCCCCAACACCTCATTTTCACCATGGACGTCCAGTCCCTATACACCTGCATTCCCCATGCAGATGGCCTCAAGGCCCTCCGCTTCTTCCTGTCCCGCAGGCCCGACCAGTCCCCCTCCACCGACACCCTCATCCGCCTAGCCAAACTCGACCTCACCCTCAACAACTTCTCTTTCGACTCCTCCCACTTCCTACAGACTAAGGGGGTGGCCATGGGCACCCGCATGGGCCCCAGCTATGCCTGCCTCTTTGTAGGTTACGTGGAACAGTCCCTCTTCCGCACCTACACAGGCCCCAAACCCCACCTCTTCCTCCGTTACATTGATGACTGTATCGGCGCCGCCTGTTGCTCCCCAGAGGAGCTCGAACAGTTCATCCACTTCACTAACACCTTCCACCCCAACCTTCAATTCACCTGGGCCATCTCCAGCACATCTCTCACCTTCCTGGATCTCTCAGTCTCCATCTCAGGCAACCAACTTGTAACTGATGTTCATTTCAAGCCCACCGACTCCCACAGCTACCTAGAATACACCTCCTCCCACCCACCCTCCTGCAAAAATTCCATCCCCTATTCCCAATTCCTCCGCCTCCGCCGCATCTGCTCCCACGATAAGACATTCCACTCCCGCACATCCCAGATGTCCAAGTTCTTCAACAACCGCAACTTTCCCCCCACAGTGATCGAGAACGCCCTTGACCGCATCTCCCGCATTTCCCGCAACACATCCCTCACACCCCGCCCCCGCCACAACCGCCCCAAGAGGATCCCCCTCATTCTCTCACACCACCCCACCAACCTCCGGATACAACGCATCATCCTCCGACACTTCCGCCATCTACAATCCGACCCCACCACCCAAGACATTTTTCCATCCCCACCCCTGTCTGCTCTCCGGAGAGACCACTCTCTCCGTGACTCCTTTGTTCGCTCCACACTGCCCTCCAACCCCACCACACCCGGCACCTTCCCCTGCCCCCGCAGGAAATGCTACACTTGCCCCCACACCTCCTCCCTCACTCCTATCCCAGGCCCCAAGATGACATTCCACATTAAGCAAAGGTTCACCTGCACATCTGCCAATGTGGTATACTGCATCCACTGTACCCGGTGTGGCTACCTCTACATTGGGGAAACCAAGCGGAGGCTTGGGGACCGCTTTGCAGAACACCTCCGCTCAGTTCGCAACAAACAACTGCACCTCCCAGTCGCAAACCATTTCCACTCCCCCTCCCATTCTTTAGATGACATGTCCATCATGGGCCTCCTGCAGTGCCACAATGATGCCACCCGAAGGTTGCAGGAACAGCAACTCATGTTCCGCTTGGGAACCCTGCAGCCTAATGGTATCAATGTGGACTTCTCGAGCTTCAAAATCTCCCCTTACCCCACCGCATCCCTAAACCAGCCCAGTTCGTCCCCTCCCCCCACTGCACCACACAACCAGCCCAGCTCTTCCCCTCCACCCACTGCATCCCCAAACCAGTCCAACCTGTCTCTGCCTCCCTAACCTGTTCTTCCTCCCACCCATCCCTTCCTCCCACCCATCCCTTCCGCGCACCCCATCTCCTACCTACTAACCTCATCCCACCTCCTTGACCTGTCCGTCTTCCCTGGACTGACCTATCCCCTCCCTACCTCCCCACCTATGTTCTCTCCACCTATCTTCTTTTCTCTCCATCTTCGGTCCGCCTCCCCCTCTCTCCCTATTTATTCCAGAACCCTCACCCCATCCCCCTCTCTGATGAAGGGTCTAGGCCCGAAACGTCAGCTTTTGTGCTCCTGAGATGCTGCAGGGCCTGCTGTGTTCATGCAGCCTCACATTTTATTATAACGGGTATGGGCCACCTGGTCCTTCGAGCCTACTCTGCCATTCAAAATGATCATGACTGATCATCCAATTCAGTACACTGTTCCCAATTTCTCCCCATGTTCTTTGACCCCTTTAGTCCGAAGAAACATAACTACATCTTTGTGGAAAGTCTTCCACAGGCGCAAAGCACTTTGGGTGAAGAAATTTCTCCTCATCTCCATCCTCTTATTCTTAGACTGGGACCCCTGGTTTTTGACTCCAAGTCATCAAAAACATCCTGCATCTACCCTATGTAACCCTATTAGCATTTTATAGGTTTCTATGAAATTCCACCAGGCTCCCCCACCCCACAATTCTTCTAAACGCTAGTAAATATATTAATAACAATCCGTAATTTCCCAGTATGGCAGTCTCACCATCGCAGGAATCAGTCTAGTAAACCTCCTTTATGCTCTCTCAGTGCCAGAACATCCTTCCTCAGATAAGGAAACCAAAACTGCACACCATACACCAAGTGTGATCTTACCAATGCCCTGTAAAGTTGCAGCGAGACATCCCTATCCTTTACTCAAATCCTCATGTTTAGTTTCATTTCTGAAAAATGTTTCTGCTTTCAACACTTATGAACCAACCTTTGCTGCCTTGCTGAATACTTGAAACCAACTCATGAGGGATAAAATTGGAACTTAATGCTTGCACGTATTTATAGGCATTTATTTACAGTGATGCACATTACAAGCCTGAACTACCTAGCTTAACCATCAGAATTTCAATCTTTTCTTACTTAGAAGAACACGTGTGAATCCCTAGTTAATATCCACTGGCTGAATACAATTAAACATAAATGTACAATTAGCAGCACTGACTTTACAACATATCCCACCACTATGTTCCTGGCTTCCAAACTGAGGATACGATGCAGTTGGAAAAGTATAAATGATAAACTTTGTCGTGACTAGGAGAGCCAGATTGTTGCAATTAACAAAAAAAACTTTAGAAAATCCGAAAATTTGTTAGATGGCACCACTGGTCCCCATTTGTTTTGAAAAGTGCTGCTCCAATTTCTAAATAATTGAGTTACTCCATCCCTAGGTAATGGCCTGTGGATCAGGAGATCAGGAAGGAAGCTGGCTGAAGCCTTGTCCAACAGAAGATTATCTGGCGGCACGGTGGCTCAGTGGTTAGCACTGCAGCTTCACAGCGCCAGGGGCCCGGGTTCGATTCCAGCCTCGGGCAACTGTCTGTGTGGAGTTTGCACATTCTCCCCATGTTTCTTTGGGTTTCCTCCCACAGTCCAAAGATGTGCAGGTTAGGTGGATTGACCATGCTAAATTGCCCATAGGGTTCAGGGGTGAGTGGGTTATAGGGGGATGGGTCTGGGTGGGATGCTTCAAGGGGTGGTGTGGACTTGTTGGGCCAAAGGGCCTGTTTCCACACTGTAGGGAATCTAATCAGTAGCTGGCAGTTGGAATGGCAATTATTTAAAGGGGCAAGCAGATTGAGAAGTTCCTTGCTAATTACGATAAAGACCTGATTTTTCATCCAAACTGATACAGCATTTATCCAAGGAACTTCAAATGTGCACTCATTTGGCTTCCACGCACACTTAGTTCCAAGTAATTACCTCCAAGCTAAATCCCCTGAAATGTAATAAAAGCATAAAATGCAGTGAGTATTTATGAGTTTCCGCAGCATCTATGAAAGCAAGATGGTGAGTGAGACTGATCAGTTACCAATCATCAGACCCGGGAACAGGTCAATGATATAAAAGGTTTGTAAGAAAATACAGAAGCAGGTCAATGAGGTGTAGAACAGAAGTGAACATCCATGATGCAGTGAAAAGCTACGGAGATTAAATGATAATAATGTTGAGGGGATAGTAATGGGATGAGTGAAAAAGCAAGAAGGAGGTAATTGCAGATCATCAACGCTAACTGTTGCCTGGGGAAAAAATGGTGCTGTGGTGGTGATCTGAATTTGGTGTGGGTCCAGTTGACTGTGAAGTGTCCCCGATTGGTCATGGCAGCCTTTGGTTAAGTACAAAGATTTGTAAGAGTTGGATTCCATCACACTCTAACCCAAAAATTGTTAAAGTAGCCAGTTCACACAACAAAGGAATTTTATCACTGAAACTGCCAGGTTACTCTGCTGCCTTAGTAGATATTTGAAAGTAACAATAAAGTCCTTAATTATAAGGCATTCCAGGTCTCTCTTTAAAGTAGAGATCAGGGCTCCTAAATCCAAATGATCCAAATTTCTGAAGAAATACAGTATTTTTGATGCTGTTGGTGTTGATTATATGATCTCCAAATCCGATGTTTGTTCTCAACATTGCTGTCAAGGGCAGCATTCCCTAATTGCCCTGGAGAAGGGTGTAGTGATCTGCTGATTGACCTGCTGCAGTCTGTGGTGTAGATACATCAAATAGTGCTGTTAATGACAGACTTCCAAGATTTTGACCCAGCAACAGTGAAGAGATGCTGATATAATTCCAACTCAGGATGGTATATTAGAAATAATAAATTAAAAGTCTTTGCAGTAATGTAAATGCTTTGAAACATGGGAATTTTACTGATCTCATCTTAACTTTGCTCTTTCAGAACAATTGAAGCTTGAACGGGAATTCAATCAATACAACTATTTGGGCCTGGATTCAGCGAAAGTGAATGGTGTTGATGATGCTGCCAATTTCAGAACAGTCAAAGTAAGATCCTTGGGACTGTGTGTAAATTCTAGAATTCTGTTGGTTGACGTTATCCAAACGTTATTATATACTGCTTTCACTGGAATAATTCATTCTATGTGGCAGCAATCCTACTGAATGATTTCAACTAAACTGTGAGAGCAATACAATCATGTATATTTAAGTGGTCTGATCTGTCAGAATGTTGTAGTAAGTGGTTGAGTGATGATGGTATGTTATAGTTAACCCTGGATGCTGTGCACTTCGCACTTTTTACATCAAAGCAGAAAGTGCTAGAGATGCTCAGCAGGGGAGCAGACAACCAGAGTCAAAGCTTTGGGCAGTTTAATGCTTATTTCTCCAGCATCTATTCTACTTATTTTTTTATTGAACTTTATGCGCATGTTGCAGTTTGGAGCTATGTAAGGTGACAATGGAGACTTTGTCTTTCTTTCCATCATTTAGCTGACCACGCTCATTGCCTGCCATTGGTATGTGTTAATTTCCTGTTTCTCTTTCTCCCTGTGCCTTTGCTTTTTTAGAAAACAAACCTGCACACCTCTATCTCTCTATTTCCTCTTGTTTCTCACAATTTTTTATTTTCTCTCTCTTCAGATGACAGGTGGGATATGTTCCAGGGTTACACATCAGGGAAAGGAACCATCAATATCTTCAGACATTGTATGAGAATAGTGGTTGTGTGACTTCCATCCCATCACTACCCCAAACACTTGATGAAATCCTATGCCACCACCGTTCCACTACCCTTTTTCTTGCCACCTCCCACATTACTGATGTTATCCCAATCTCTTCCCTTATGAAAAACTTGGCCCAGTTGTCCCCCCAGCCTCTTGCACTCCACTGTTACTCCCCTCACTTTTAACCTCCATTCACCACCCATACCTCTCATTCCTACTTGCCTACACAAAGGATATATAGGGGCTTCCCTCGCTGAAAATAATTTCCCCTTCATGATTACTTTATTCACATCACTTTACAAAACCCTGGTGAGACCATACTTGGAATATTGTGTCCAGTTCTGGTCGCCCTATTATAGGAAAGATGTGGAGGCTTTGGAGAGGGTGCAAAGGAGGTTTACCAGGATGCTGCCTGGACTGGAGGGCTTGTCTTACAAGGAGAGGTTGACTGAGCTCAGACTTTTCTCTCTGGAGAGAAGGAGGAAGAGAGGTGACCTGATCGAGGTGTACAAGGTAATGAGAGGCATGGATAGAGTCGCTAGCCAGAGACTTTTCCCCAGGGCAGGATTGACTGCCACGAGGGGCCATAGTTTTAAGGTGTTAGGAGGCAGGTATAGAGGAGACGTCAGAGGGAGGTTCTTCACCCAGAGAGTTGTGAGCGCACGGAATAGTTTACCAGTGGTAGATGTGGAAGCAGAGTCATTAGTGACATTTAAGTGACTGCTGGACATGCACATGGACAGCAGTGAATTGAGGGGAATGTAGGTTAGGTTATTTTATTTTTGGATTACGATTATTCCGCAGCACAGCATCGTGGGCCGAAGGGCCTGTACTGTGCTGTACTTTTCTATGTTCTGTGTTTTAATCTGCAGTTCTCGGAGTCTTTATATGTTTTTTACGTTCAACTTGTTATCTTTATAACACGCTCCTAACTGGAGGTTTTTGTCATACCAGCAGTGGCCTAATCTTCTACTCTAAGTGGGCTCAAGTAAAGAAAACTGACTCCATAGAAAGAGATGGATCTAACCTTTCAGGTCTTGGGCTGAGGCATTGGATGCAGTACATCTAATCCCCTGTGCAATTCCTCTAAATGTGTGGATATTCGTGCATGTACATCGGTGTGTCTTTCTCATTTTAATTTTGTTAGACATTAAAGCCTTACTCTCATAGATGGGAGAAATTGGCATTGGCATTTTTTCTACAATTGTCAATGAATTACAGGATGGGTAGTTAGTTGACCTTCAAGATAGAACCTTCTCTAAAAATCAAAAAAATTAAACGGAAAGCATAATCCTTTTGTTCCCCTCTGTCCCTTTATGGCCTCAACACCCACACTGGTTTGAGTGTGTGTGTGTGTGTGTGTGTGTGTGTGTGTGTGTGTGTGTGTGTGTGTGTGTGTGTGTGTGTGTGTGTGTGTATACACACATGTCTCTTCCCTTTGGTTTGAATACATTTTCTTGAGTTTGTGGAGCATGAACTGGCCTATTCAGAAGATTGTTGGATGAGCAATGGATAGCATTCCCACTCTTTCTACCTCAGGATATTGCGTTGATGGGTGGTGGACAGAAGCTGATTCCATATTTGTGGTAAAGCGTCTCTCACGTGCGGAGAATGCTGCGGCCACTGAACATGTGGTTGGTTGGTGTTGGGGTGAGTGGGGGCCACAATTGGTTCCTACCCATAACAAAGCATAACCTTTCTGTTTTAAGGAAGTGAGTTGATCTGAATGATGTGGTGTCACGGGGCTGTGGCAGTGAATGGGGGAAAAGATGTTGAGTTAATGGTGCTGCTATAATAAAAGTGAGTCTACTTCTTATCCACCTCCACACCCTCCTGCCTTTCTGAAGTTACTTGGTGAATTTCCACAGCTGTTTTAAAAGCATGCATTTAGATCATCTTTTGAATATGTCAGTGGAAACAAAAATAATTAACTGACTCAGGCATAGCGACAGGGTGTTTACGGTGAACTTGCATTCACTTTAAATGTACTAATTTGCAGATGCTAAATTGTTTTTCACTCAGCAGTGAGTAACCTAGCCTGACTGAACTAGGTTAGACTCGCACTGCTTTTGCTCCTGAAATTAACACGTGCAACTTGATAGTTCAAGGGAAATATGTCATAATGCAAATACTGCAGATCTCAGGTGATCATATGCTAGGAGTTCTATTTTGTTGGTTTTTTGTTTAGTTAATTTAACTTTTAAACTCCTGGAGCTGAGAAGCAACAAGTGTATGTTTTTTAAAAGAAATGTTTGTGTAGCCTTTCCCCTCTGTACTTATTGAAGCTGACAAAGCACCTTGTAATTTTAATGGCATTAAGCTGCTCAAACCTTTGAACAATAATTGTACGACATGTTAGATGAAAATCACTGCTGTTAAATCCAGTGCAGCAACAGTAATGAAATCAGAAAATGCTGGAAATATGCAGCAGATCTCAGGAGCATCTGTGGAAGGAGAAACAATTCTATTATTGATATTTTCTCAATTTCAGCGGGGGTTGCTTTGTGTTGCGTTCTGTTCAATTGCCTGTGCAACTGTTTGTGATCAAAATAACAGATTTTAAAGCAGCATCCACTCCAAAAAGAAATAAAGTGATGTCATATTTCTATAGTAAAATTAAAAACTGCACAGATTAGTTTGAAATTCGAGGCCATAAAAGACTGCTTGTAAAATAAACATGTATGTCGAAGTGCCAGGAAGTCATTGTGAGAAAATGGATTTCTATCCCTTGCACCCAAATGACTTTTGAGGGTCTAGATCATCATCAGATTGCCTCAAAAGCATTGCCCACCTCAAATTCAGCTGACCTTTTACAAATGGATAGCAGCAGCTCTTTTCCATATTCTGTTTGTGATTTCTTCAATAAATCTTCCCCACTTTACCCTCTCATGAAAGCCTCAATTACTTGCTGCACACTGATAGCATAGTAGTGCTGATCATAGCAGTAATAATGGCCAATTTACTACTCGCTAACTTTAGGGCCCTTGTGGCACAGTGGTAGTATTCCCTCCTCCTGAGTCAGTGGGTGCTGCGTTCAAGTCCCACCTGCTCCAGAAGTGTTTACTGCCATGTCAGAGCACATGCGTTAAGAAATAATAACCACTCACTAACTGGACTGCAGCTGTTTAAGGAAGAGACACATCCGCACTTTCCCAAATGCAAGTAATGAAGGATAATAAATGCCACCCTTGACAGTGATACCCATACCTGGAATAAGAATAATAAAAGAAGAAAAATCAGACATTCTCAGAACAATTATCACTAACTAAGATCAGCACAGAATAGAGACCACACGTAGGAATCCTTTCATTGTAGGAGGTGCTGATAGTGGTGAGTGGTGGGGGGATGCATGGCGAAGGGAAAGAGGCAGGCATGCAAGATAGTGGAGGAAGATGACTCCTAACTCTTAACTCTTCAGCTAATTTATCAGTGCTCCATGTGACTGATTCAAATTGGGAGCTTTAAAATTATTTCTACAAGGATAGTCCTTTATTTCAACAAAATGTTTTTGGATTTAGAGTATCATTAGCACAAGAGGAGACCATTATGCCCATCATACCTGTGCTGATTCTTTGAGTAACTATCTAATTAGTCAGACTGACCTTCATGTTCTTTCTTCATAATCCTGCAGATTTAGTGATTTCAGAATTTAGCAAATTATGAAAATATAATCCCTCTTGTCACTGCCTGCTCACTCGAAAATATCCTGTGCAGAATATGAGAGTTTGTTATAATTTGACAGGGTTTCAGTACATAAAGGTATAACTGTTGTCTAACAAGAAATGAGTTTCATGTGAAGTTCAACTGCTTTATAAAATGTGCTCTAGGAATTTGTCTGTTGATTTTAATTTGATTTTTTTCTCACACTTGTTTGTTCTCGGCTTTAGCATGTAGTACCGTAAGCTGTGAATGTGAATAATGCTGTGCTGAAACTTCCCCATCAGCCTCTGTTCAGTGCGATTTCATTACTTGCATTTGCACATTCTCCGTGTTCCTCCTTTCTTATGAGACTTCTGCTTAATAAAAATCATTGCAATCATTTTATGAGCAGTCTCCTATGAGATATGGTAAATTACTTTTTCTGGTATGTAATGATGTTTTTACCAGCAGTAATGGAGATTACTGGTTTATGCGGTATTGATTACGAGACCAGTCGGATTTAAGATGGGGGAAGTTGCAGTGATTATGTCTCAGGTACAATGTTGGGAGTTACAGAGGAAGACAGCAACAACAAATTGGTGACAGTCCATTAATCTTTTAGACAAAGCATTAACACTAACTTTTCATGCTGTTCTGCAAAATGTAGTAAGCTATCCGCTGTACTTTACCTCTAGTGTCTACTGTGATGTGTCAGGGAGGGGGCATTGTTGCTTAAGTTGGGGTGGGAGCAGTGAGGGCAGTAGGGCCTCTTTTTTTTTTAAAAGACATGTTGCAGTCTTGTGTCTGCAGCTGCACGTTGGCTAGCCTAATGTCAATGTTAAACAGCATTGGCCACGCAACCCAGCAATGAGACCATCCTTTCAGAGCAGGCGGTCCAGGAAGTGGATGTGTGAAGCCTGGAAACATTACCAACTGCTGCTGGTCAACTAGAGGATGAAAATCTTTCAAAAAGTCATTAATTGCATCTCACATTAATATTGTAACATGTTATATTGTGATTCTTTAAAGCAGCCTATCTCCTGTTCAAGTTCAAACATTATCAGCACGGGTTTAAATACAGACTGCAATGAGTATATCCAGCTGAACCAGGCATGTGTAGTGAACAGATAATGGATTGCCCAGATAGTTTAATGATATGCTGCTGCGTTTATTTGCGAATTGATAAAACGGCAGTTCTACTTGATGTTTTTTAATATCACAAAATGTTGCAAGATAGCTCGTATAATGTTTCTGACATGCAGTAATGGGATATGGGATAGGAAGTGCTGCCTGAGATCTGTGTCTTTCTTTCCTTCTCTGTTGGCTGCATATGACCTTTAGACGTCCAAAAATATATTTATATAATCTTTGCCTGGCGAGCAGCAGGAAGCATTGTTACTAGGTGCACAGAAAATTTGTTCTCACCAGGCATTTTTGGATAACTTTAAATGGGCAATGAAGTCAACATCTGGAAGTTAAATACAAAGATCATATTAGTCCCAAGAGACCAGCTAATTTTTACATCTGTTCTGGTACAGTAAATTGCAGGGAATTACAAGCATTGTGACTAACTCCAATAATGCCTGCTGCAATGAACCATTTCCTGTGTAATTACAGGTGTGAGAAAATGCTTTCTAATGTTCATCATAAGGCTGAAAAATGGCAGTTGAAGCCCTCCTGACACATTCCTTTGAGTCTGCATTTTCTCCCCTCCTGCAGAATGCCATGCAGATTGTTGGCTTCTTGGACGATGAAGTTGTGTTGGTGCTGGAGGTGGTGGCTGCAGTGTTAAAACTGGGAAACATTGAATTCAAGCCAGAGTCTCGTGTGAACGGCTTAGACGAGAGCCGAATCCAAGACAAAAATGGTAGGAGAAGTTGAACCCAGCTCCCAAACTTTGAAATGCATTGTTTTATGCAAGCTTTTATGTCTTTTTTTCTCATTATCATGCCAGTTGTGAAAATGAAAGCAGCTTCTCAACACTGAATGGAAGGGTGAAGGTAGCAGAGTCCTTGTGGGAGCTCTTTTCAGGATGGGCGCAACATCATCTGTCATTCAATGGTGGCAGGTTGAGGTCCTTAAAATGTTTATTAATTGACCTCTGAAGAGCTTCAGTTGGCAGCAGGGAATCTCCACCAGCCTCACTGCCACAGATATAATTATAATAGAGGTGGCAATTTGATGGGATCCCCATTTGGCTCCCTACAACCTGGTTAGATGCACTGCCCACCATCAAATCGGCCACGTGGAGGAGCATAAATTCCAGTTCTAGAAAGTTTTCAGTTAATTGAATTTAATCCTGGCTGCCTTTTAAATTTGCCTATTCTTCCTGCCCAAGTTTTGTCAGTTTGGTGTTCAGCAGTGAGAACGAGGACCACATTGCAGTGAAGAGGAAACAATATCTAGCAAAGTTCTTTGGACAGAGACATTTTGATGACTAATTGGGCCATCACAGGCTAGCATTGAGAAAAGCTATGGAGAACTGTACATAACAGAACAGTCCCTCCTCAGCAAAAGGGACAGATTCAGCCTGTGGTGGTGATTAATGGAATCATTGTCACAAGGCAAACTAAACAAAATAACCAAGAATTGACCCGAAGTTTGGTTGTGGAACAAGGATCCATTTCAACAATGTAGGAACTAAAAAACGAAAACATTAAGAAATTAAAGATTAGGAAATCTTTTCTTTATAGGGAATTTTTGAGCCCTTAGTAGGGGTTGCTGATTAAAGTTAGGTAGTTAACATTTGGCTTTTAAATTCCTTGTCCCAGCAATTCTTCTGTTTCTGTTACATGTTGTATTTGCAGAACTGAAGGAGATCTGTGAGTTACTGGGCCAAGATCAGGCTGTGCTGGAAAGAGCCTTTAGTTTCCGAACTGTAGAAGCAAAACAGGAGAAAGTTTCAACAACCTTAAATGTGGCCCAGGTAAGTGTGCCAAAAGTTGTCGATATGTACCATGATAGGAGCATAGCTACAGTTGTTTCTGTTTTTGGTTTTCCATAGCTTGCATATGCAAGGCATCTTTTTAAAGTTTTAAAAAAAAGAGGCGCAATCAGAAACATATGGGAGCAAGGCAAACAAAGAGTTAGCAAGAAATCATATTCAGAAAGGAAGTTGTAAAGAGGTTACAGAAGTTGTAGAACACAGACCCTAGTTGGATAAGAGCACTGCTCCCAATTGTGTTGTGAAGGGAGCCAAATGTGCTTCAAGCTAGAGGCAGATGATGGAGAATTCTAGCTGTGTTGTAGGATTAAAGGAAGTTTCAGAAGTAAGCAGAGGCTGAAAGATGCGAGTTTTGACTTGAGACTTTTGGGTGAACAGGTGCCATTGTAGGTTAGTAAGGATGCCAGTGATGATTAAAGTGAGATTTGGTGCAGATAGAACACAAGTAACAAAGGTTTGGATAGTTGGTTGATTAGAGTATAGAAGATTGAAGTCATCCAGGAAAGTATTGAAATAGTAAAAAAAAAAACTGATTATGCACCATATTCATAGTAGCAGAGGTTGAAGAACACTTTCAGTTCTGATGGAGCAGAGCTGATCAGAAAGATTCAAACAAGTGTCCATCTCTGTTATTAAATATTGCTTATCTCATTTTTAAATTTCCTCTTTTTCAGGCTTATTATGCACGTGATGCCTTGGCAAAAAACCTTTATAATCGCTTGTTCACTTGGCTAGTGAACAGAATCAATGAGAGCATTAAGGTACTGTATAGAGCTCATTGATGCCTATGTGTTGGTGCCCAAGAACATGATCAACCAAATGGTTCTCAGTATCATGTGAATAGCTTTTATGAGATTATATTGACATTGAGTACTCTCATGGAAGGAACATACGTGATGGAAAGGTCCTACGGCCTCTGTAACTTTCCATTTATAGATATCTTTCTGCCGTAATGTAATCAACTGAAATGCCTCAAATGTCTGTTTTGTTCGAGCAGCTCAGAACTTGTGGCCTCTGAAATCAGCCTTTTGTAATAAGCTGAGAGTTGGGTTGTTGCAAGAACAATTTCTTTACTGAATGTGATTGTTACGCGCCATGTGAAAATGTTTTGCCTTCTCAAGTGAGATGCAATGACTGTTATTTAGTGTACAATCTCTTGTTAAGTTGGAAAACCAAAAAATGTTTAATTACGTGGGGGGAAAAAAAAACATTTTCATGGAAGTTAATGACTGAAAATGTTTTCAATATTAATTTTACACACTCATCTTTTTGGGATTAAGAGTTAAAGTTATTCTGTTGTACAAAATAGTTTTTGCTTTTACCATTTCTCTATTGCAGTGGCTGTTGGACAGTTATGATTCAATGATTTTTTTTTCCAAATGGATTCTGAATAATGGATCACTCCCATCTAAATTTTTAAAAATTTATTCATTTGTGCGATGTGGGTATCACTGGATGGCCAGCATTTATTGCCCATTCCTAGTTGCCCTTGAGAAGGTGGTGGTGAGCTGTCTTCTTGAACCACTGCTGTGCGCTTGCTGTGGGTTGACTCTCAATGCCATGAGGGAGGGAATTCCAGGATTTTGACCCAAATTAGTTACAATAATCATAATACCTGGCAAAAATTATATTTTGGGCTGCATTCTTGGGTTAAAGTGTAATTAAATGTGTTTAATAAGTACTGTCTCTGGAACAAGGCTGGACATACGGGGATCTGATGCAAATTGGGAGGCAATGGCCTAGTGGTGTTATTGCTGGACTGTTAATCCAGAGACCTGGATAATGTTCTTTGAATCCTGCCACAGCAGATGGTTGAATTTGAATTAAATATATTAAAAAAATCTGGAATTAAGAATCTAATGATGACCACAAATCCATTGCTGATTGTTGGAAAAACCCATCTGGTTCACTAATGCCCTATAGGAAAGGAAATTTCCATCCTTACCTGGCCTCGCCCACACGTGATTCCAGACCCACAGCAATGTGGTTGACATTTAAATCCCTTCAACCGCTGCACAGTCAACTTTCTCTGTACCACATACCAAGTGGTCAACAGTGACTTGCACTAAGCCCCACTAAAGTCCATTTACTGCTCATGCGCATGCTGCTTTTTTTTTGCCTGCTGCCTAACAATTTCGGGAACCTCAATCAGTCTCTGTGGGCCACAATTTGAGATCTGTCATTGCCAGGTCAGAAGTCAAACGGCATTAGGTTGCAGTCCAACAAGTTTATTTGAAAATTCACAAGCTTTCGGTGCACAGCCACGTTGTCGGGTGCAGTAAGAGAGTGAAGCACACAGTCCCAGAATTTATTGGCAGAGAGATCAAGGGCTGAGAGACCAAAAGATCATACAACTGGTTTGAGCGGAGTGCAAGAAGGTAAATCTCTGCAGGTAACCAGGAGTGTTAGATGGTGAGTAACTTGTCTGACTTCAGATGCACTTGTTCAGCTATAATCTGGTGCTGTGTGACTTCAGACTTTGTCAGAAACCCCCATGTCATGTCATTGCCAGGTGTTAAGCTCAAGGGAGTGACTTGTAAGCATTAAAAAGGTAACACTATCTGTGACTGCAGGGAACAGTGGAGAGTGGGAAAATGCAGACAGTTAAAATGAAGATCTATCCAACAAGAACTTCAAGTTATATCTGTTCCCATCCACTCACTCAAAACATTGTTTCAAGTCAATGCAGATCATTTCAGCTGTAACAAAACTCGTTTAACATTTTAAGAACTGGACAGGAGAATTGTTACAGCCAGTGAATGACGTGAGTTTAGCAAAGTTTCTTTGCATGATTAGAAAAAGGAAACAATAGCTGTTCAGCTGTATGTGCATGGAGAACATTAACAAGCTCGCTCAGCAGGTTATTTTGATACGTTATCTTAGTTTTCTAACTTGTCTTTTTGGTCTTTTCAACAGGCACAAACCAAAGTGAGGAAGAAGGTGATGGGAGTGTTAGATATCTATGGTTTTGAAATTTTTGAAGTAAGTATTAAAATTTCTGACTTTTAACTTGAAACGTTCCTTTAATTCTACAGAAAATGCTTTTCTTGGTGAAAAGGAATTGACTGTTAAAGATCTCAGCTCAGTGTGCTATTTTGTGGCGCTCGATATTAACACTGACTGTGTATGTTGAGAATGACCACTCATTTTACGGCCAATTTACTTGTTTATGGGTTAGGGCCCACTGGAAGTATTTGGTAGTAGTTTGACCTGTGAGTGGTCGCCTGCAAGTTTATAGTGTAGAGGCCTGAGACTAAGTGATTTGTTCATCCTGGCTGGTGCACAGGGTGCCAATAAAGTCAGCAGCCTTAAACTTCGAAGTTTGATGCACACCTGACAAAAGGAAATGGCAAGTGGGATTTTAAAGATAATTCATAACATTTGATATGGTACATGTCAGATATTTTAAACTTCAATGTAGTTGCCACAATTTTCGATTCAATGACTTTTCCAACAATTCATCTTCTACTGTCACTTTTCTCATTCAGCTTCAGCATCATTTGCATAGAATTAGCTGCAATGCTAATATTTTCCTTAATTTTGGATTACTTTTTCATGTTCCATTAACAGTTTGTATTCAAAATTATTAAAATCTAAAGTTACACAATGACTTTGAGTGAGGAAGTCCAGCTTGAAGGAAGAAGGAAAATTATGTTGAAGTATTTAATTTGTGATTTCACTTTTTTTTAAGCTTTGAAGGTATAGTGTAGGTACTGCTGTGATGCAATACATCAAGCAATGAATAACATTTAGGATGTGCTCCATATGGTTTGCCGGATCAATGAATCACCCCTCAGAACTTGTTTATTAATAAACACTGGTGGAGAGAACGCTAGATTATTGGCTTCAGAAAAGATACAATGCAGATTCACCAGAGTGATCCTAGATCTAAAAGATATGAATTGAGGATGGGATGCTGATCCTTGATTTGTATCTCCACATACAGCAGATTAGGGGCTGAGGCGTTTAAGATGATCAAAGGAATGAATGGGGTAGACTGAGAAATTATATCCTATGGCTGTGAGCCTAAAGCAAGGGAGTTGAAATTAAAATTAGCAGTAGGTCATGACAGGTGATTTCAGAAGACACGACTGCACATAAAAATGTAGTTGAAATCTGCAACTCTTTTCCCACAAAAGGCTACTGGGGTGAGAGGAATTGAAAAGTTCAGAACTCCAATCGATACGTTTTGGTTGGTAAAGTTAATGATGGATAAGAAGTCAGTGCAAATAGAATTAAGGTCAGGTCCGTCATAATGTGATAAAATGATGGAACAGGCTTGAGGTGCAGGTTGGTCTCCTTGTTTCTGTAAGAAAGTACGCAAAAGTTTTAAGGATAATTGAACTGGAATGCAATATTTGATAAACATTATCTAGCATGCATAACTTCCTGCCTCCAGTCTTTACAATTGCAGGTTTGAATTATGGCTTATGAGAATTTTTTTCATATTGTAACAATGATCATTAGCAGGATTGGGGAAGTACTGGTAAAAGGGGAATATATGGGAGTGGTGAAGAGGTACCACCAGAACCAGAGAATCCCTACAGTGCAGAAACAGGCTATTCAGCCCATTGAGCCTGCACCGATCCTCCAAAGAGCATCCCACCCAAACCCAACTTCCTACCCTGTTCCTGTAACGCTGCATTTACCATGGCTAATCCATTTAGTCTGCACACCCCTGAACACTACGGGGCAAGTTAGAATGGCGAATCCATCTACCCTGCACATTTTTGGACTGCGGGAGAAAACCGGAGCACCCAGAGGAAGCTCTCTCGGACAAAAGGAGAACGTGCAAACTCAACACGGGTGGTTACCACTGAACTACAGTTCCACAGTGTTAGTGGGGCAGTGTTAGGCTTGATATTCCTGCATCCAACCTGCTCTTGACCAACAGTTTTAAAAGAAAAAGAACAAGGTACAGTATTAGAGATGGCTGTGAAAATTGTTGAAGAATGGACATAGCAATGTTCCACTCTTAAAATCAGATTTTAAGTGAATGTTGAAAATTGATGAACTGACATTGTCATTTGGCATATGATCTGGACACCTGTATTGACGCAGGATATGTTGTGTTTGGTGGTAAGATAAAAGAAAAAGAGTGGAACATAAGATTACTTTTTGACTGGTGTGGCTGCTTTACCGTCTTAGTTGCCGAGTGATGGTGGATGTGAAGTAAATCCGTGAATGCAAACCACATTTACCTTTAGATATGTATGGTATTTTTCACTAAACCTAGTGCATGTAGCTGTTATCGTGGTGTCATAGCCATGCCAGTCGTTTGTCAGCAATTTTATTCAACAACAGTTGAAATCATTTGGCAATTCAGTAAGTTATCTTTGATCTCTAAATTACTGAAGCTACTGCATGATTTATATGGAAGTGTTACTGCTGGTTTGCATATTTCAAGTGGCATTTTTGTAAAACATACCTTACGTCCAAGGTGTTCACCTTGTCTTGCTGACATTTTACATTCCAGCTAAAACTGTGAATTTTAGTATTTGGTTTGATTTTTCAAAAACTATGCAGTCTTTGCTGAAAGCTTAGGTAATTCTTCAGGCACATCAATTTGCATATATTCCTGTTTCTCAAATGTTGTGTAGCATTATTTTTAAGAATGAATTGGTTTCTTCTTTGAGTCAATGGAATGTCTTAATATGTAAGAGTAGACTTGCAGTAGGTTGTGGTTGGATTTTAATATAACAGGTATTTGGACTCCTGATCAATTCCAAGCTTTAATTTCTTCTTTCCCACATAAAGAATATTAAGTGAATTTTTCTGAATGTGTGTGGCCTGATGTTGTGTATTAAGTGAACACTATATAATAGGGCAAAGTGGAGGCAGAGAGCTGTATCGGCACAAATGAACTCGAGTACTGTCAGCAGTGGAAAATATCAGTCCACAAATTGCTGCTATTTATCACAGTGGGGTTTTTAGCCAATTTTTTTTGGATATGTTGAAATCTTTAAGAAAAAAGAGTGCAAAAGAATATGCTTATTGACGAATGTCATCAAAAATTCAATTGCCTGTGCTAATGGCACTTGTTCCTCGTCATTGGATTTTAGATCAATTGCTTGTGACTCAAAGTTAAGCTGCTTCAATGAACTGAGGCAGTGTCTATGAATCCTCATTTTGACCATCAACCTTAATGAATTTTGGCAAGTTTGCTTCCATTTTGTAGACACCTGCTGAAAAGTTGCGATTCAGAAGCCAAGAGAACTGATGTGGCTGCTGCTCGACACAGTGGTTTGAAAAATAAGAATTAGGTAATACTTTCCTTTTGAAGGAAAGGGGCCAGGAAGATCCCAGAATACTTTAAACCTATTCCTGTGCAAGACTGAATTGTCTCCTCAGTGTATAAGTTTAATTCCTAATTTCACATCA
This sequence comes from Stegostoma tigrinum, assembly GCF_030684315.1. Lineage (NCBI taxonomy): Eukaryota > Metazoa > Chordata > Chondrichthyes > Orectolobiformes > Stegostomatidae > Stegostoma > Stegostoma tigrinum. The sequence goes on along the minus strand of NC_081360.1, from coordinate 35,284,572 downwards.
GTGAAAGCTTTCTAAATTCATCAACTATTAACAACAAAAATTGTATGTATTACCTTTGAACAAATCAATGCAAAAATAGTTATGGTTGGACAATGTGATGTTGAATTTTTAAACATTGGAGTTGGTGAAGAAATATGCAAACATGTACAGTGCTGTGAAATACATACTCTGTTTCTTTGAATAGAAAATAATTTTTCAATCCTGCCCTTAGCTATAGCAGTAAGTTTAAACTTAAAGCAGCTGCCACATTCAATCATGTCCCAAGTGTTTGAAGCTGGAGTACTGAATTTCTTTTAACTGTGAACAATTGTCATTGAAGAAATATCTCCTGATGAGAAAATCTTGCACAAAAACACACATTTTATCCTGAAGACATTTACGAACCTTGGAAGCCTTTGTGGTGCACAGAAGACAGTATACAGCAGGAAACTCAATGATAGGTTAACCTGCAATTTAGGCTGTAATTTGATATTATGATGTATATGATACCATATTCAGCAATTGAATATGTTGTGGGTTCAAAGCGATAGTGAGTCTGCTTTTTGGAGGGAGTTTACAATTCCTTTGCTGCCTGTGGTTAACAATTAGCAATACTAGAACCAAATTTTTAAAATGTGGTTGCAATCTGGAATAAAAACAGCAAATTTCTGAAACCATTGGGAAACCAAAGAGTACATAACTGGAAAAGAAAGGTTAAGACTTTAGATTTTGATTAAGTCGATAGCTGAAATTTTAAGCTTTCTTTTTCAGATATTACTTGAAAGTGTTTCAGCTGTTCAGTTTAATTATTAATAGAAAAGTCATCATTGTGGCCCCTAGAGCTCTTACTTTTGAGTGTCCCTTACAGCTTTTGCAATCTGGAGGCACTGATTTGGCAGTTTCCATTACATTTTGCTTTTATTGCATTTTATGATGTATCATAAATAGTTTTTAACTGTGTTAATGTGAGAAATAGAACAGTATTCCATTTCAGTGTCAGTGACATGATACCTAGGAAACATTTACAATGATTATGAAATCAACTTGTGTTAGTGATGCATGTTGGACCCATGACGAAGTTTCGATGTTGGCATTCACATGGTGATTCTACAGGCAGTTTCAATTACCAAAAGCTAGTTTTACTTTCCTGGACTCTTTTTTTGTAATCCCTATTACAGTGGGATCAGACAGCCAAAACCATGATAATAGGTTAAGTATGATGCATATAGCCTAATTTTTAAAAACATTCTTAGTTGGAATATTCCACTGTGTGTATCAAGCCTAGAAACCTGGCAATGTTCATTCCAATGCTATTGAGTAAGAGAGAAATGATAGAGCAGGCTGTGGGAAGGAAAGTACAGCCTGATTGATGAGGGAATAGTCATCAGTGTTGAGGACTGCAGTGGTGAGACGGGGAGGGGGTGATGGGAGCAGTTGAACATTTTCTTGGGTGACGAAGGAAACTGAATGTTGTCGTGGAGGTGTGGGAGTGGTGTGAGCACAGTTAGTGGGTTTAGAGCACTGTCAGAAGGGTGAGGGAGGTGGTAATCATTGTCTTGGTGGAGTGTGCCATAACCATTTAAAATCAGTGCAAGTCAATGAACTGAAGACTGGCCTTAAGGAGTGTCATAAGCAAGATGAGTACACCTGCCAAATTACTGCCCAACAGTGCTTTCCTGTGTATCGTCGTTAATGCCAACACCAAAGTGCAAAGCCTCTAGTATAAATAGTAACTGGAATGGACAGATGAAATTGCAGTCAATGTGGGGTGCACCTTCTCTGAGAAATAGATGGCCAGCAAACAATACAGAAACCCATAACAGAAAGATTGAAAGACTGTTAGCAGCTTTTGCCCGGAAGTAGATTTGGAAATCTAAACCCCCTTCCCCTCCCCCACACCCTTCTCTAACAAAATGTGAAGGATTATGGGACCCTAGAACAATACAGCGCAGAGCAGGCCCTTCGGCCCTCGATGTTGCGCCGACCTATGAACTAATCTAAGCCCCTCCCCCTATACTATCCCAAGGTAGGCATATGGAATGAAGACATTAGCCAAACATGGCAGTTAAGACTCAAGGAGTTGAATGGCCTTCTCCTGTTACTATGTGCTTTTTAAAATAATTTTGGAACAGAGTTGCAAATGGTGAAAGGTGCTGGAATTTAGGAAGAAAGAGTCCAGCAATAATACCAGGATTGTTGAATGCAAATTCTGAATACATGGCAGGAAAGGATCCAGAATTATTGTAGCAGTGAGGTGAATGTTGTCAATGGGCTTGTTTTAACCATCGATTGCCTTGTCAATCAGACAGGCGGCTGTTTTTCTGATTGGCATATTTCGTGGTGAATCATTACTAATAAATTCTTCCATTGACAAAAATTTCCATCTCAGCAAAATCTTGGATGCAACGGAGATGAGACATGGTTGAGAGGGGAGATAAGAGGAGAGTGGGGTTGATGGAAAATGGACTCCTGTTTAAACCTTTCAACGAGCAATGGTGGAATGGGTTACTTAAGAGAATGTAATTTGAGAGTCTGCATTTGAACAGAATGCTGAAACAACAGGGATGAGAGAAGTGAGTGTGTTGGTGAATGACAGACTGCATCACCTCGGGATTAGTACCAAATAATGATATTATGCCGTGGCCACAACATTCATTTCAACATTTCTACTGCATTTACACCACGTTTCCAATTTAATGCAAACAATTCCCTTCTAATTCAAACTGGAAGTCTGTCTTCCATCTTCCCTACCCATGTACTTTGCTCTTGGGTTTTTGCCACTGATGTAAATTGTTAACATAGCTACAAGTCGCTGAAATTGTGCAAGCTCCTGCCTATGGACTGCAAGGTCACTCAATCATCTGCAGTATCTAAACACAGGCAGCAAGAATGGAATCAAGACTGTCTACAGTGCCTGTGAAGGGCTGACTGTCTGTCTTAAACACAATGATTGGCTTGGAAGAAAGTAAAAAGGAAGTTCAGTTCTCAGTTTGTAAATAAGCTCTAATTGATGAATTTTTGGGTGGGCAATGGGCAATTATCTCTTTGCCAATGGCAACTGGCCATTGCTAATGTTACCAGTCAACATTGTGCTAGAGAGCATATTGCTATTGACAATATACCTGTGCCACTGTGATGGTAATGCTGAAGACTGTGTTAAGCAGTAAGTAATCATTACCTACTGACTATATCCACGAGTTCTTGATATAACAGTTGGATAAATGACATATTCTGCATTTAGCCGTTTTGAGAGGAAATACATTTGATTTGTTTTTCAAGGTGAATTATTATTTCAAATTTAACAATTTTGATATTGTGAGCAATTTCTGATTCTTTAATTTTCTTTTTTTTTACACAACAGAACTCTGTAAGTATGACCTATTTGCAGTGGCAGCTTTGCTGAAGTGGCATTCATGTACTTAATTAATAATTTTAATCCCTTGAACTGCTACAATGAAGCTTGGAGATCAAAAGCTCTTTTGAGCTATCCTTTGTGTTTAATTCTGCTTCGTGGCATTTGCAGTTTGCTTTATTTGTGAGACTCTACATCTTTAATGAAATGATGTGGCAAGAATGTTCCAAGATATGTGCAGCTTGTGTGTTGGATCAATCTATGTATGACTGTTGAATTATTGAGAATGAGTGTTGGATGTGTAGCACATGCAAACCTCAAATAAACAAAACTGGTCTTTCCCATTTCTCAGAATAACAGTTTTGAACAATTCATCATTAACTATTGCAATGAGAAACTGCAGCAAATCTTCATCGAGTTAACTCTGAAGGAAGAACAGGAGGAGTACATAAAAGAGGTAATGACCCAACTTTTCTATATCATTGACACTTACTTCGTCAGTACTGGTAGGAAGTGAGGTTAGGCAATATCATAGCTGATCTCAGCTGAGGCAGTACTTAGGGTGCTATAAATGTGGAGCTGGAAAAGCACAGCTGGACAGACAACATCCAAGGAGCAGGAAAGTCATTGTTTCAGGCCGAAACCTTTCACCAATGTTGACTTGCCTGCTCTTCGAATGCTCTGTGACCTGTCGTGCTTTTCCAGTTCCACATTTATTGAGTCTATCTTCCAGCATTTGCGATCCGTCCTGTCTCCACTTAGGGTGCTAAAATTGATCTCAGTACTTCTGGGCTAGGAAAGTCAGTAATGCTTTCAATTTGATTTGGTATGCAGTGTTCAGCAGTAGACCATGAATAGCCTATAAGATAATCATTTAGCTCTTAGTTAAATTCTGGTCAACAATCTGTGACGTATTAGTTTCACAATGGAGTAGATGACTTTGCTCCTTTATTTCAACTTGTATGTAACTTTTGTCATCTTACATTTATTTGAAAGGTTTTAACTGCATTATGTGTTTGAAATTAAGTTAATTGGAAATCTATGAGGACTAATAGTATCTCCTAAAGCAGCTTTAGTTCTTTTTCTCCTGAGTATGTACATAGGTTTATATCAAACAGTGGTCTGAATTGCTATGATCTTATGTAGATGTTCCCAAGGATAATCTATCAGATTGGTGAGATGCATTTAGAAATCTGTAATTAAGCAAATGAATCTTCAGTGCTGAGTAGCTTCTGCATTGCCAGGTTTAACAGAAATATTTTAACAATGCTGTGTTGAGTATATTCATTTTAGTAGAATCTTTGGTTTGGAACATTTGCATGTTCCCGCAACCGTCCCCAGCCTTTTTGGACAGTTGATTGCCTTGTCATATCATTGGCATTCCTAATTTTACACAGCAGTTCTGATTTTTCTCAATAGTGTCATTGTAAATGTGTGTTTCCCTTTCTTGAACTGTGTTGCATTCTGGTTTAATATATTACAGGACCAAATACTTATTTTGTCACCATGGGTTTTGGATTTCTCCCTTCCCACTTAGTGCACTGCCCAATAATTAAATGCTAGCTTTGTCACCTAACATTATTGGTGCTGGTGGAAAGCACATTTTTGCTGATTCATTTACATTCAAGCTTTCATTAGGGTTTTCGACCTTTGCGAGTTGTGTTCAAGAAGGAAAGCAGCTCCATTAATGAAGAATGACATGAAAGATGTTAGTTGCATGCAAGCCTTTCACGTGTGACTGAAGGAAGAATTAAAGAGAGAAAGAAACAGAAGATAAATAATAAAGAAGATGATAAAATATAAATAAGAAGAAGGATGAGAAATTTAAAGAGGACAGAGAACTAAAAACCGGAGGAACAAGGAAAAAGTAGCATGGGAGAAAGAAAAGCAAATGAAAGCGATAAAAGGAGAGACGAAACTGTAATTGAGGCACAAAGGGAAGCTTCATGGCACATGTGATCACATTTGAAGCTATTTGATCTCCATTGGATCTAGCCTATTAAAGCCATTTTCCTTTTATCTTGTAATATTTCTTTCTTTTTAAAACATTCATTTCCCTCTTCCACATGATTTTCAACACACTGACCACTTTTTTCCACGTACTGATGTTCTGATATTATGATCCCTTATTACTAATTCAACAATTCCTGGAAAAAACTCTATTCATTGTCTTAAATCTTTTCTGAACTTCTAGTATTGATAAGTAACCAACTTTGCTGCAGTCACAGCTCTGGGTTCTGAAATTTTTCATTATAACGTCATTCTCTAATCATTTTATATCTGCTTTACTATTTTCTCAGCTCCACTGTTCTTTCTATGATGGCATGCTCAGAACTGCAGTAGTTCTCCAACTATAATAAATCCATATTCAGCGCAGAAAGACCAATTCCCTCCTTTTGAATTCAGTGCCGAATTACATAAGTTAAGAAACAGGTTTTCATTTTTATGGCTTTCTGACACTTGCAGCTGCTTTTACAGATTCATCTACTTGCATAGAAGGAAGCCTATCAACCTGTCATTCATGTCCACTCTCTCTGCAAGAACAACTCATTTAGATCCACTCTCCCTCCTTTCTCCATTCAGGTACCTGAGTAAAGTTGTTACAGAATGCATTTCCATTCTCTTTTCAAAGTCTATGACCTTGACTTTTACTAACATTGTACTACCATGTGTGCCTGCTGTCCTAACATGTCTCCCACAAGCTTCGTTCATCATTCTTATTTATTGATGAGAAGCTTTCGACGTTGTGCTGTCCAAATCCTTCATGAGACCACGAGATCACATGGATAAGGAAGGCCATTTAGTCCGTGTTATGTCATCCATCCAGAATGACCCTGAAGCTCTTTAATGTGGCATCCAACTGATTCTTAAATGATTTCAGAGGCTTTTCCTCCACTGTGTATCCAGTTAGCCATTCCATGAATTGAAAATTTATGAAGTCAAGATTAGTTAAGACAGTTTGGTTTTAGTTTTTATGTACAGTTTACAATCATCTGTAAGATGTTCTGTCTAGACACCTCCATTCAGGTTGACAAATGTTTCCCCACAATGCAGAACTTCAAGGGGCAGTTTCTTGTCTCTTCATTCACTGCCTCTAATGGTTATATATTACCCTTGTGTATTAGTGTTCACAATATGACATGGAGAACAAGATTTGATCTGGTCAGAATGCACTAAAGTTTAACCATAATTTCTTCTGATTTATTTTCTATTGTTTGGTTTCTATAGTTCAATTAACATGTTGTTTGCTCTGTAATCGTTGCACATATTCAACCAAGTCAACCTCTGCAGGGTATTTCTTTGCTCATGTTCTGTTTGTTTGACTTTCCCTCTTCTGAAGCTGAGGGACAATGATGCTAGGATACTGCAGAAAGTTTAGTACATTCAACAATTGCATTTCTTCTCAAGTCCAACCAAGAATGAGTGTCTATAGGTTAGTGCATTGGTTGGAGACGTTACGACCTAGTGTAGTTCTGTTCTTCTATATAGCACATCACCGTAGGAATCTCTGGTTAGTAACCAACATTCAGAAGATCCATTGCATCTCTTCCTAATCCCAAACTCTGAGATCACTTTTTGAACCGTAGTGATGCCATAATTGAGATGAGCCAATTCAGCGTAGATCAGGGTTTGAATTGGGACCTTTCTGGTAACTCGGCATTGGCAGCTTTTATTTTTATTACAGCTCAATGACTGCAGCTTTTCCTGGCATGAGATGTTTCACATTGTGGAATTTAGTTACAGTAATTGGTTGCTTCAAAATGTGGTGGGGATTATATGGTACATGCAATTATGGTGTTCCAAAGTAAATTTGGTTCTGTTGCTGAATTTCTTTTTGAAAACCTAATGCTTTCTAAGTTTCCACCCTGGAAGATCATATCAAACTAGTAAGTAGAACACGCTTTTGGCTTTCTCTTGGCTGACGTTGGTGTAGAGTTTAGTCATAAAATATTCAAGGGAAAATAAGCCCATAATTAGGTTTGTCTTATGATTTGATTAAAATATTTTTAACCGCATTCGTCTTTTCCTGGTACTGATTGAGAGCCTCTGGTCTCCTCCTTGGCCATTCTCTTGAACTTATCGGAGAATGCTACAGGTCAAAATCCTGTAGCCCTTCCTTACTCTATAAGTATTCCTTCCCTTTTTATCAGGAGAGAAGCATCTGGTTTTTCCTTGATGGCTCTTCCAGAGCAGTGTTTTTTTTTAAAAGTCTGAGGAACCTAACATAGACAGAAATCACAGCACGCTTCACAACTGAGTTTAAAATGGCATTGGACATAAATGAAGAAGCGAAGGCTTGCATAACATCAAACATGGGTTGTAAATGTCTGGAAGAATGGACAAACTGAGAGAAGCGAGAGGTGCCGGAAGACTGGAGAGTGGCTAATGTGGTTCCATTATGTAAGAAAGGTGGTAAGGAACAGCCAGGGATCTATAGACTACTGAGCCTGACGTGGGTAGGTTGTTAGAGGGATTCTGAGGGATGGCATTTACGTGCATTTAGAAAGGCAAGGGCTGATTAGGCATAGTCATTATGGCTTCATGCGTAGAAAATATTGTTTAACTGAGTAGATTGAGTTCTGTGAAGAGTTGACAAAGAAGATTGATGAAGGCAGAACAGTAGATGTTGTCTATATTGGTTTGACAAGGTTCCTCATGGTAGACTGGTTAACAAGGTTAGATCACATAGAATCCAGGGAGTACTGGCCAATTGGGTACAAAATTGGCTTGAAGGTAAGAGACCGAGGGCGATGGTAGAGGGTTGTTTCCAGCAGCCTGTGACCGGAATTGGTGCTGGGACCGTTGCCTTCCGTCATTTATGTAGCTGATTTGGATGTGTATGTAAGATGTAGGGTTAGTGATCTTGTAGATGATACCAAAAGTGGAGAATGAGGAAGGTTATCTCAGATTTCAACGGCACCTTGATCAGATTGGTCAACGAGCCAAGGAGTGGCAGATGAATATGAGGTGTTGTATTTTGGTAAGGCAAACCAGGACAGGGCATGTGCAGTTAATGATAGGCCCTGGGGAGAGTTGTTGAATGAAGACACCTAGAGCGTAGGTGCATAGTTCCTTGAAAGTAAAGTCGCAGGTCAGGAGAGTTAGTGGAGAAGGCATTTGGCACATTTGCCTTCATTGATCAGTACATTGAGTGAGTGTAGAAGTTGGGATGTCATGTTGTGTCTGTAGAGAACATTGGTAAGGCCACTTTTAGAATACTGCATTCAATTTAGGTCTCCCTGCTACAGGAAGGATATTGTTAAACTTAAATCTTTTCTGAACCCTTTCAAGGGATGTCGGGGTTGGAAGGTTTGCCGTAGAGAAGGTGGCAATGATCATTAAGCAGTCTCATTGTTCATGAAGTGTCTCTTTAAAAATAAAAGAGGGTGCTGCTGCTGTTAGCTTGTTGTTCAAATTAATATTCTCTGCACGTAAGAGGAAACAGATTTTGGGGAAATTGTTTCTCACCTGGCAGGTGCAGTGTTTAGTTGATCAAGTGCTGGACACGCTTGCACTGAAGAAATTCACTCTCACAGGTGGAACTGAAAACCGAGAACACGTGAATCCACCTAACAACTTTTAGTTTTTTTTTAAAGGGAAAGTGTAATTGGAAAAGAAAAGAAAGGAAACCTTTGACAAAACACACAGCTTCTGACAATTTTTAGTTTTATATTGTGGAAAGCAATGTGCAGAGAAATACTGCAACATTTTCACGCTTAGGCTTATCATCCCTAAAATGTGCTAGTGATTGTAAACCAATACTTCCTTTAAAAAAAACCGATTAAATTATCCTCGTGGATAGGAAATAATCTCCGTTAAACCACCTTAATGGATTTTCCTGTCTCAAGCTATCTTTAAAGGAAAATGAGTGGTCAAATAGGATGGAGTATCAATAAGAGGGAGGAATGGACTAAAGAGAGCCTCCACTTCCCAAAGCTTTATTTACATGCACAACACCAACAACATCCGCTTGTATAACATTTTTAACATAAGAATTTCCCACCATGACTTATTTGAAGGAAAATTTAATTTGATTTATTATTGTTGAGTACCAAAATACAGTGAAAAGTATTAGTTTGCTAACCAGACAAATTACACTGATGTACTAGCGTAAAGTATAATAGAACACACTGCAGAATATAGTGCTACAGCCACGGAGAAGGTGCAGAGAGAGATCAACTGTAATAGGACAGGTGCATTCATAAGTCTCATAACAGAGGGAAGAAGCTGTTCTTGAAATTGTTGGTATGTGTTTTCAAACTTCTGTGCCATTTGAGCCCATAAAGGAAAAAAGTGAGTAAAACACAGATGGGTTTTGAGGAGGCTTTTTAAAGTGAGTACAAACAAGGTAGAAGTAGAAGGATTTTAGTAAGGCAATCCCAAAGAGGAGGTCATAGTGGCTAGAGACATAAGTACGTAAGAGACATTAATCAGAAAAAAGAGAGTATTCAGGGAGGGAAATATGGGATCCAAAATGGGAGTGGAGAGAATGTGGTGAGCAATGGTAAAACTTAAAGAACAATTTAAGCATTTTAGCTTTGAGATATGGGAGCAACGAATCAATGAATATCACATGGAGATGAATAATAGGTGAGAATGACTATGCTGCAATTACCTGCAACATTGAGTTTCCACATGTTAGAGTTTATGGAGAGTAGGGGATGGTATCCCAGCAAGGGGTGTGTTGGTGTAGTTGAGCCTGGATGTGATACGGAGCAATTTAGTGAAGTTGGAGCAAACTGTAGCACAAGAGCGAAAAGTACAAGGGAACATGTTAATGGAATGCAAGGAAACAAATAGACAAAAGGCAGTGAAATAAAACCAGGAACTGTGGATGCTTGAAATCTGAAACAAAAACAAAAATTTCTGGAGAAACTCCGGTCCAGTGATCCTTCCTTAGATCTGATGAAGAGCCACTGGGCCTTAAACGTGGACTCTGATTTCTTTGCAGCCAAAAGTGCTGAGTTTCTTCAGTTTTTGCTTTTGTGAAAAGGTCAGGTTTACTTTTGAATCGCCATGTACCTCCAATGTGCAGCTTCTTATGTACTTTACCTCTTGTCGTGAGCTTTGTGACCAGATTTGAGCAGGTTTGAATTGTTGCTCTAAGGTGTGAACGTTGCAGTAGGAGCCTACAGTTATCATTTTTGTTTACTTACTGTTCATCCATTGTGAAGAATAATTGGTCAAAGCAGAGGAATTAGAAGAGACTTAACTGGTGGTATGGGGAAAAAGCGATTTTGTTTTGGCTGCGCTTGTCCATATTGATAAGACAATGATTTCTGTTGTAAGGCTGTTACTCAGGATGATCTGAAGAATAGAAATAGGGACAGGGAACAGTATATTTTCTAAATTGTAGAAACCAAAATTGGAAGTATCAAAGAAACTCCTCTTTTCTCCCTTCCATTTGTTTCATGTACCTGGGTTCATTCCATGTCTCCCTGACTATACCTGGTCACAACTGTTTGCTTCTTCATGGGGGACTTGGTCAGACAGTGAGCATATAGATCAGAGGCTGGAACTTCCTGATTATTGAAAGTGGGAAAATTCCATCTCTGTTTTATGTTGTGGTGGGTAAGCATTTCAGAAACTGAGAAGTAAAGAAAGGATGAGTGGAATAAACTACTCAAAATGGGGCAATTCAGAAATCCAAGAGCTGAGTTAAAATAAGAGAGAAACTATAAACCCTAGGAAGTACTGTGATAAATTGTCTATGTGAAAATGGCAAAAAAAAATTGTTTGCCTGGGTCACCAATAATCTGTAATACAAGATAATAACTTTTTAAGTATATATTTAATGAAAAGTTGAGCAATTTAAATGCATGCTTCTATAAACAACCTCGTCACTATCACAGTAAAAACTCCAAGCTTTCCACTGGCTTAATCACTTTAGGAATTGAAGGTTATGTTGCTTTTCTAGGATCTACAAAAATGTTTTGTATAATTAAGTTCATAGGTATTGTACTTTTAGATATAAAACTGTTTTATTGAGATCAAAAGAATCTTGATATGAAGCGTATTAAAGAACACTTGATGTTTCCCACATAACTGTTGACTGCATGTCTTTGTCTTTTAAAACTCTGTTCTTTTTCTGTGCTGTAGCCCCTTTGAATCCTTTTCTTGCTTGCTGCTATTGATGCCTTGCTAATGGCTGTGCAAAGACTCCTTCCAGGTACTTGTACTCTGTTCTTGTTCCTAAATCAAGATCTTGTCTTGTCTGCTGGTCTTTCTGGAATCCTTCCAATGTCCTGTATTTTTCTTCCTGTCCAAAAATATTCCTTCAGTGTGTAGCTTTTATTTAAACAAATTTGCAATTAGGATGCACTATCTCCAGAGTTAAGGTGCAAAAATTGCAGCCTTGTTTCTTGCAATGATAAAGCTATTGTTAATAATTCAATGGAAATGATTTACAAATGAACTAAAACATTTTTTCACTAAAAGTAGCAACTACCAGTTGCTTGTTGTTTAGGAAATTTGCAGATTTGTTTAGGAAGGCATCTGATCAAAAAATGGCTTTCCTTGGAAAATGGACTGCGTGCATTAAAGTGACTGAAGTGACCTTGTGCCATGACGTATGTTCCTGGACTGTTTCCCATGAAGTGCATGGGAAATTGACTTGGATTGGGGAATGGAATGGAAGCATAATTGGAAGCTTTTCAAATGATATGTTTGTAAGTGAATAGAACACTGGCTGAGAGAAACAGTGCAATGTTTTCAATTTAGACTGTCACTGTGCATTGGAAAAAATCCTCAACCGGAACGAAGATATAAACGAACAAGGCTGGCTTAAGCCAAATGTTGAAAGATTATCAGAAGAAGCCATATTTTGCTGCAGTAATCATGTTCTGAACATTAATATTTCTCACAGGGAATTGAATGGACTCACATTGAGTACTTCAACAATGCCATCATCTGTGAGCTGATTGAAAACGTAAGTTGGACCTTTAGCAAGTTGATTAGGAATTGTGCAAAGAATTGACACGTCTCTTTTTTGGAATAAAAAAAAATTAATTAAACTTTTAATCTGAAATCCTCTTTTAAAATGTACCAATAGAAATATCAAAAGTGATTACAAGGACATGGAACCCGCTGGCACATAGTGGCTGAAGCAGATTTTTGTTGATGCAGTTGAAGGAAAAGTCTGCGCATAAGGCTGAATGGAATAGTGGGACAGGATGAATGGGGCAATAAGTGTAAACCCAGGTCAGTGGTAGGAGTGGAGATGGAGGGCTGCAGGTCAGGTCCCTGTCCCTAAATTGAAAGATGACAGCAAACCTGACTGTGCATGGCTGATACCACACCTGCCCCACACTGCAGGCAGAAATTCTTGCCCCTGCCCTAACAGGAATCTGTACTTCTCTTGCCCCAAAAACACCACTGGAAGAAGTGCCCATTGCTGGTATTACAGTAGATCTCCTGAAGTATAGGAATGATGGAACCTGGATCCAGTTAAATCTGGAGTCTGGGGCACCATAAAGTGGAGTGTATTGGAGGGAGGCTCATGTGCAAAGAAGTACTGGCATACGGACCAGTTGCACCAATTGGTCCACTTTTAGTGTTGCGGGGTCTATGTAATTCTAGGTTAAGGAGTCAAACTTAACTAAAGGGACAGCACGGTGGCTCAGCGGTCAACACTGCTGCCTCATAGTACTGGGGACCTGGGTTCAATTCTACCCACTGGTGACTGTCTGTGTGGTTTGCATATTCTCCCCTGTCTGAGCGGGTTTTCTCAGAGTGCTCCAGTTTCCTCTCACAGATGTGCATGTTAGGTGGACTGGCCATGGGAAATGCAGGGTTACAAGGATGGCGTAGGGGGTGGGTCGGGGTGGAATATTCTTCAGAGGGTCAGTGTGGACTCAATAGGCTGAATGGCCTGCTTCCACACTGTCCAGATTCTATGATTCTAAAGCAGTAGTTGAAGAGGTTTGACTCAGAACTAAATGTAATGTGTGTGCTGTATCAGCAAATATAAACTACTAACTGCTGTGTTTGATACTTTGGATTTAATGAAATGCATGGAGCCACAGAAAGCAATGTTAACATGATCTGCCATTGCAAAGGCCAGATAGAAGCTGATGTCATTCACATCTTTGCCAATAATCTATTACAGCTTGATACCTTGCAATCAACACCTTGTTTGAAGTTGAAAATAAAAATCCAACACTTCCATTTCTGAGATAACAAGGTCTAAAGCTGGATGAATACAGCAGGCCAAGCAGCATCAGAGGAGCAGGAAGGCTGATGTTTTGAGCCTAGACCCTTCTTCCATTTCTTTCTGTCTCATTTTGGCTTCCCCAGTAGTCAATAGTTTTCAATAACTGATTAGGTGACCCACTTAGTTGTGTCAGTGCAGCTTTAGAATCACCTAATGGGAGGACCAGTCAACCCCCAAAAACACCACTGGAAGAAGTGCCCATTGCTGGTATTACAATAGATCTCCTGAAGTATAGGAATGATGGAACCTGGATCCAGTTAAATCTGGAGTCTGGGGCACCATAAAGTAGAGTGTAGAGTGGCTCAGGACCAGTCAACCATTAGTTCTCCTGCTAGTCAAACATCTAACAATCTTATCTAGATCACCATTTATACAATGAGTTCAGAAACGCCTCTGGTGCAGTTACAGGTATAGATCATGTAGAACCATGTTTGAATCATTTGTTTCTAGAAATGAGCAAAATCATGTGGCAGTATCATTGTTTAAGAAATAGCCAGCATCTTTATTATTTGTGGAATGAAATTATTATGCTAAGTCACCAGCAACATTTTGAAATGTTGCATCTTAACAAATTGTGCAACCTTATAGAAATATACCAATTGCGTATGATAAAGGAAATGATAGTGGTTATTTAGCAGCAATTAAATGCACATTGCAGAAGTCCCAACAAATAGGATAAAAAAAAGAGGGTTTTTTTGCTTTTGGGAGGGATGTGACCTTTAATTGGTATATTACTTGATAATAGTTATATTTGGAAAACCAATTTGTTATTTTAGTTTGTTTTATGTTGTTCTGGACTTTTGAACAGCAGTCCAAAAATCTTGGGGAAATTGATGTCCTGCATCAAAGCTGGAATTGTTTAGTGCTGTCTAATCGTTCATTACTATGAACTAATCAAAAATATGTGCGCGTGTATATATATGTGCATGTATCAAAATATCATAGAACTATAACTGATAGTTCATAGTTTGAGAAATCTCAAAGTTTGTGTCATTTTTTAGAATACAAATGGAATCTTGGCAATGCTTGATGAAGAATGCTTGCGGCCTGGGACAGTGACAGATGAGACCTTCCTAGAGAAACTTAATCAAGTCTGTGCTGTACATGAACGCTTTGAAAGCAGAATGAGCAAAAGTTCTCGTTTCCTTAATGATACTACTTTGCCTCACAACTGCTTCAGGATCCAGCATTATGCTGGCAAGGTACAGAAAATGACACAAAAATATTGGGGATTAAAACTGTATCAGAGATAATGGGAACTGCAGATACTGGAGAATCTGAGATAACAAAGTGTGGAGCTGGATGAACACAGCAGGCCAAGCAGCATCTGTGCTCCTAAGATGCTGCTTGGCCTGTTATGTTCATCCAGCTTCACACTTTGTTATCACAAAAAATATTGGGCATTCTTTTATCTGAAGATTGTATGTGGTTCTTTTCTCGGCTTTCTTATCATTGCCAAACACATACAGGAGATAATATTTTCCCACCTCTCATTGCTGTAAATGGAACCCTGCCAGTTGTTTCATTAGAATTATAAAGCACAATCGATTTCCTGGTCATTGCTGTTTATTTTGCTATCTCTAAATTTCTTTAGCTAAACTTGATACTGTTCTAATTTTAAAACACTTTCTTTATCAAAATACACCACTTGCATGTTGTGATGAAAATGATTATGATGTTTCCCTGATCATGCCAACTTCTCAAACAAGTAGGGTCTGTTAAGAGAATAGTGCTTGTCATGATTGAGTGGATTATGCTTGATGGGTATCCTGCCATTGGAGATCCAGCTATCAATATCTGTTTTGTCAACAAGGTGATGTACCACGTGGAAGGATTTGTGGATAAAAACAATGATCTGCTGTATCGTGACCTGTCCCAGGCCATGTGGAAAACTAACCATGTGTTAGTCAAATCTCTCTTCCCCGAAGGAAATCCGGCAAAGATGTCCTTGAAGAGGCCACCTACGGCTGGTTCACAATTCAAAGCTTCTGTTGCAACTTTGATGAAAAATTTACAGACCAAAAATCCCAACTATATCAGGTGGGAGCATTTTTGATTTATAATTTTAACTTAACAACTCAAGTATGATAAAAAGAAAATTTAAACACTAGATGATACACGGAAGCACAGAAATAGGTGGTGAGTTATTTGCTGCAGGATTCCTAGCCTCTGACCTGCTCTTGTAGTCATTGTATTCATATCCCTGGGCCAGTTCTGTTTCTGGTAAACGGTAGCTCCCAAGATGTTGTTAGTAGGGGATCGGTGATGGTATTGATATTGAATGAGGTAATGAGGTTAGTACATTTGGACTTTAGCGAGGTTTCTCATCACAGACTGGAAAAAAAAACTGAGTTCATGGCATCCAAGATAAAGTGGCACACTGAAGCCAAAATCGGCTAAAAGGCAGAAAGTTATGGTAAAGAGAGGTTTCTGTGACTAGAAGTCTGTTTCCAGTGAGATGCCACAGGCCTCAGTGCTAGTTAGTTTAGAAAATAATGTTGAGTTTTTTTTCCTTGGATGGTATTGCATGCAAAGGAAAGCTAGAAGAATGACTGGTGCAAACATGATGGGCTGAATAGCTTTCTTCTCTACTATAATGATTCTATGATTAAGAGGTACTTTAGAGACTCTAACTCCTTTCCCTCAAAACTAGAACTGCCTCGCTCAATTCATTGAACCTTAGTAGTGTCAAGTGAGAAGACAGAGTATTTGACTGTTTCACTGTCTAAAAGAGAGTATATTTGTTTGAGAGGAAGTTTGATGTTTATATGAAGTTGGTAAATAGTTGTATCCTGGCTACATTACAGATGCATCAAGCCAAATGATCAGAAAGCTCCACATGTCTTTGCTGAGGGTTTAGTGTGTCACCAGGTCAGGTACCTGGGGCTGATGGAGAATGTGCGTGTGCGACGAGCAGGATATGCTTTCAAGCAGCCTTATGAGTCCTGCCTGGAGAGATACAAGATGCTCTGCTCACAAACGTGGCCCCACTGGAGGCAAGGCTCAAGGTACGGAAACCCTGTCTGGTTTTAATGATGCTCATGATGGTCTGGAAACAGTGGAGAAAATATCTTTTATTCTTAATTTTATGCTTAAAATGCTGAAAGCTTAATTTTCAAAAATGAATGTGCTTCATCTTCCCCAGTGACTCAATGAAGGTAGCCACTGAGACACATAGAGAGGTCAGGGGATATATTTTTCTATTCGTGGACTGGGCCGAGGGTGGGAATTATAGAATCCCTACAGTGCAGGAAGCGGCCATTTGGCCCATCAAGTCTGCACCGACCCTCCAAAGATCATCCCACTCTATCCCTGTAACCCCGTATTTACCGCCTATCCCGTCTAACTTACACATCCTTGGACATTCTGGGAAATTTAACATGGCCAGTCTACCCAACCTGCATGTTCCAATCTTTGGACTGTGGGAGCAAACAGGAGCACCTGGCTGAAGCCCACACTGACACACAGGGAGGGCATGCAAACTCTACATAGAAAGTCACCAAAGGCTGGAATCAAACCCGGGTCCATAGTGCTGTGAGGCAGCAATGTTAACCACTGAGTCACCAGACCACCCAGCATATGGTTGGTGTGGTCTGTATGGGATTGAGCAGGGAGAACGTTGGGCCGGTGGATTTTTCAGGAGGTTAAACAGAAAGTGGAGCATCTGAGCACAAAAATCTGGTGGTCTCTCCTTCAATAGCCACTCTTCATAGGTTTAAAATTTGCAGTCACAACTGGGGGGAGAAAATATGTGTTTATCGGGCACCTTTCATGACCTCAAAGTCCCCAGTCAGCTTTACAAACGATGAATTTTTTCTTCTAGTGTAGTCAATTTTGGAAGGTAGAAGATGCAGCAAGAGTTTTGTCCACTGCAAACAAAAGTGATACTCAGCTAATGGGTTTCTTTATTGCTAGTTCGTGGAGAAATATTAGCCAAAACATGGGGCAGAACTCACCTGCTGTCATTTGGTGCTTTTCCCTATCGCATTCACTTTGTGTTAGTTATGTTAGTTTGCACTAGTAAATGGAAAAGTGAAAACCTGGTGGCGATGCAGCAAATATGTAATTAGTGGTTGCAGGTAACAATTGTTTATTTTTAGCTGCAGCGGTTTAATGGCTTCTGAATTGAGTTGAGGCCTAAAACACCTCGCAGTAGCTCTCTAGCACAGTACCCAACTTCTTCACATTTGCCCGGGGATCAAATGACTCCAGACTGCTGTACAGGGCCAACCATTATTGAAATGAATGAAGATATTTCAGGGAGCAGTTCCCCTCACAGTTTGTGGTATCCCTAAGGAGATAAGTTGTTCATTCATAATGGATGTCTTTGAGACAACAAATAATAACAATAATTTGGTAGGGTTAATCTAAAGACAAAAGTGTGTGAAGGACTTGGGCTACTGAGAACAATGTGTTGCCTTGACCATCAACACTTGTAAATATATACATAACATATTGTACTCTCTCACATTCATCAGAGGAAAGCATACAGTGGTATACAAGTTCCAAAAAAAAGTCATATTTGGCTCATATTATTAACTCATAATGCTCTGTCTTCTTAGGTGCTGCCAGACCAGTTTCTCCAGCACTGGGGTATTTTGTTCTTCAATAGCAACAGATTTAACAGGAGAAGGTTTAATCCTTCTTTCATGCCAGTATTTTGTCTCAATAATTTTTCTCCTGCTCCTGCTCTGTCATTTATCCTGAACAAGGGTATGTAGCTACCAGTCTTTCGAGTTGCCATTATAACCATTTCAGAAAGTTAGTCAACTCTGTGGACAGGATAGTGGAGCCCAAAACATGCTCAGCTGATATCCTGAAGAGGGAGCGGGAGAATGATCTCAAACTTGTGATTGTACACCTACCGCTGTACAGGTTCAGATAAATGAGGGCAACACCAACCAGGAAACAAACCTGGGGATCTTCCTACAATAAGCACAAAGGGCTAGGGGTTCAGGTATATTACTCTTTGATTTTTGCATCACATATGGACAGGGTGGTTAAAAGGGCATTTGACATGCTTGCCTTCATTGCTCAATCCTTTGAGTAGAGGAGCTGGGCAGTCATGTTGAGGTTGTGCGGGACATTGGTAAGGCCTCTTCTGGAACATTCTGTCCAGTTCTGGTTGCCCAGTTATAAGAAGGATATTATTAAGCTGGACAGAGTTCAGAAGAGATTTACCAGGATGTTGTTGGTAGGGAAGGTTTAAGTTATTGAAGATAGGCTGGAGTGTCGGAGGTTGAGAGCTGACCTTGTAGAAGTTTATAAAATAATGAGAGGTATAAATAGGGCTAATGGTAGTTGTCTTTTTGCTAAGATGGGGATTTCAAGACTAGGGGACACGCTTTTAAGGTGAGAAGTGAGAGATTTGAAAAGGACGTGGAGGCAAATTATTTACACAGGATGGTTCATGTGTGGAATGAACTTCCTGAGGAAGTAGTGGATGTGGGTACAGTTGCAATGTTTAAAAGACGTTTGGATAAATGCTTGAATAGAAAAGGTTTGGAGGGATATGGGCCAGGAGCAGGCCAGTGAGATCGCTTCAGTTTGCAATCATGTTCGAAATGAACTGATTGGACCAAAGGATTGTCTCTGTGCTGTATGACTCTATAATTGTGGATGCTGAAAATCTGAAGCAAGAACAGAGTGCTGGAAAAATGCGGCAGATCTGGCAATATCTGTAGAGTAAAATACAGTGTTAATGTTTTGAGTCCAGTGACCCTTCGTAAGAATTGGAGTCAGTTCTGACAAAGGGTTTCTGAACTCAAAACATTAACACTGTTTTTCTCCCGTTAGATGCTGCCAGATTTGTGTTCCTGGAATCTTCCTATTCAGTGTGGGTCAGCTGCTCAGTCAATAGAGTTGCTATGATGAAATTGGAGTGTCATGAAGTATTAACTTGACAAAATATTTACTTCATGGCCAAAATCAAAAGTGTATGAAGCAACATTTTGCTGTTTGTGACCTAATTGGATGATTACAATGCATTCAGGCATCGTACTCCACTTGAAAAACCCAGAGTATATTAGTAGCACCGAACTCTGAACATAAATTTTAACACATTCTCAAAATGCCCACCTCAATAATTAGTGATCTTCTGCAACAATTGTTGTGTAAAATTATTTATTTGAATGTAAAAAAGTTTGATACTCAAAGGATGAAGCTTCATGTCATTTTTGGCACTAACTAAGACTTCTTGTATTGAATTAACTTAAGGGATGGTGTTAAAGTGCTGCTGACAGAACTTCAGATCCCTCCTGAAGAGTTTTCATATGGTAGATCAAAGATATTTATTCGAAATCCCAGAACGGTAGGTAATCCTCTGCTTTAACCTTTGGAGTTGTCTCAAGTTTCAGTGGATTTGCATTTAAGCAACAGTTAAGAACATTAATCCAGCATTAAAATTAATTACGGGGTTGTCGCAATCCTATCAAATGATTAATTTGATAGCTGTATTGGTTTGTGTTTATATTTTCAGAAGCGTTCCTACAAGTATCAATCGAGTAGAACTAGCTGGGTAATTTGAAATTAACCAGAAATACTTTGCTGCTAATAACTTATCTAAATCATGACTGTATATCTGATTAATAAACCAGCATATAATCATGAGGTAGCACACGTGACCATTGAGTCTTAGAATTTTAACAACACTAAAGGAGACCACAGGGCATGTTGGACATTAACCTTTCGAAAGTGTTAACTACTTTACTCACTGTACTCTTTATTTAGGTTTCTCTCTTTTTCAAAACGGTAACCGTTTTCTACTTGAAAAGATCTTCAGTATGCAACTACTGTTTCTGGTAGAGTTCATATCCTCTCACCCCTCTATTTACAAAGGAAAAGCCACTAACTTCTCCACTTGGTGTGGCCTAATATGAGCTCAGTGTAATTGCCGATACAGTGGGAAATTCTTGGATATGATCTCGTACAGCCAGAAAGTAAAATTCACCTTGACCTTCACATTAGCCTTAATTATTATGTTACTACATTTGTTTCTGCAGCTGTTTGAGCTGGAAGATCTGAGAAAGCGTCGTCTGGAAGATTTGGCAACGCTTATTCAGAAGATCTATCGTGGCTGGAAATGCCGCACTAACTTCCTGTTGATGAAGAAGAGCCAGATCATTATTTCAGCTTGGACTAAGAGGCATTTTGTAAGTGGGTTTCTCAAGAGTTTTCTGTCGAGCATCATTTTTAAAATAAACTGGCCGTGTCCCTGCAGACATGGGGAGAGTGTACAAACTCCACACAGACAGTCACCCGAGGGTGGCATCAAACCCGGGTCCCTGATACTGTGAGGCAGCAGTGCTAACCATTGAACCACCGTGCCACCCTTAGGTGTTTTTCTCCAAAATCCACCTCATTGAGCTGAGCATTAGGTTAGATGTTTAGGGATGGAATTCCAGAGCTGAAGAGCTGAAAATCTGCTGCCACTGAGGAAACAATTTAAGCCAAGATAAGAAAGAATCAGAGGAGTGCAGACCTTGAATGGATTTGGAAGGCTGGAGGTGATTGCAGACGTGGGAAGCAGCTCCCTACTCATTGTTTTAATCACCTGGTTGGGGGTGGGATCAGCCCCTGGGCTACCATTATGACTTAAATCTCACTCCATCATTTGCCATTTTCACAATGTAGCCATGTTTCTTTTGACACAGCTCACATCATTAGACCCTTCATTAGATTGCTTTCCTTTCCCTTCAGCTCAGAGGTTTCTCCCCCCCACCCCCATGGGACATCTAACATAAAAATAGAAACTACTCATCAGGTCTGGAATCATCTGTGGAGAGCAATTCTTTTTAGAGCTGAAACATTAACTCTGTTTTTCTCCCCACAGGTGCTGCCATACCAGTTGAATCTTTTCACAATTTGCTGTTTTTGTTTGATTTCCAGTGGCAACAATATTTTCCTTTTTTGTTATTGGATAAATCTGAAGTCAGTCACCACAAAACTGATTAGTTATTTCCTTAACCAGCACAGCAGAGAAGGTAATGAGGGTGAATTACAATCAAATTCAGCGTAGAAAGAAAAATGAAGAGGCATTAAAGAAACATTGGATTAAGAAACAAAGAAAAGTATGAAAAAGTTTAATTAAAGCACAATTCTGAGTGATTTCGCTACTTGCCAGAATAGGATTCCACAGTTCAGTTGTTCATTTTAGGGCTGGAAAGGTTGCCTTGTTTTTCAAGAATGAAAACCTGCTTATAAAGGGGTACTTCCATTGTTAAATACCAGACCAAATTTCCTGCAGCTAGTTATAATTTGTTTTAACAGCACAAATCCAGCAATATCTTCACAATCGCAGGGAGATTGACAACAAGCTCCTATTTCTGTGTGGCAGATGGTGGGAGCAACATGACCCATTCAGCAATTCACATCTCATGGTCTATTACTTCTCACTACAGTTTGTAGGCTTATTTACATGCTAATAACACTGCCTCTATTCAGCATTTATTTCCTAGCATTTTTTGAACAGTGTTTCATAGGACACTGCCCATATCAAGAAAATGGTTCCCAAAAACCACTACAGTTTTTATAAATAATATCTTAGTAAGAAATTCTTATAGCCTGTAATTTATCAGCCAGGAGTATTTGATGGAATGTTCCATATTTTCATAGAATTTCTACTGTGTGGAAACAGGCTGTTCGGCCCAAAAGGTTCACACTACCGCTTTGAAGAGCATCCCACCCCGACCCATCCCCTATATTTCCCACGTCTAACCCAGACATCCCTGAGCACAATGGGCAATTTAGCATGGCCAGTCCATTTAGCCTGCACATCTTTGGACTGTGGGAGGAAACCTGAGCACCCGGAGGTAACTCTTACAGACACAGAATGTGCAAACTCCACACAGGCAGTTACCCGAGGGTGGAATCGAACCTGGGTCCCTGGCGCTGTGAGGCAGCAGTGCTAACCACTGAGCCACCAATTTTAGTTCGATTTGACAGTGACAAATAATGTAACCCATTCTTTATTGAGCTAATAACCTGGCAATTTAGTCATAAAGTAGCGAAACTTTGCTTTACAGTTCCATATAGTATATGATACTGCTGGATTTTGCTAACGTCCGTCTTGAGAGAGTGTAATGATTTTACCTGTGATCTCACCATAAAGCAATCAAAAACCAACTTAGAAAATTTAAGTTACAACACGTAGCCCCGTGGTGGAAACTATTCCCTGTGGTTTCTATCAGGACTGAACCTGTCTGATGTAATGTGTTCGTGGCAAGAATACGTATTAGAATGTTGTAAACTGAAGGTCATGACAACAGAAGCATGTGTGTTTGTGTCTTGGGACTCTGTCGCTGCACTGTGGTTTACAGCCCAGTAATACCTTGCTTTGTACAGTACTAGTACATTAAAAAGTTAAGAAGTGCTGCAGCTTTCCCCTGTGGAATTATGGAACTTTAAGAGGCAGACACTACTTGAATTTGATCTTGTAGGAATTGAGATCAGGCAGCTTTTAAATTAGTCCAGACATGCAATCCTTTCAGGAGCTTACTGCCCACTGGATTTCATGCCTGAATTCTGAGAGAATCCAAAGCCAGCTGACATTGTTCTGTCTGTCTTCTGGGGGGAGTGAGTGACCTGTGCCACTTTGATATTTCCTATTGTCATTGCAGTAATAAATTGCATTTACTGCACGGTGTTGCAAGTCCAAGAGTTTTGTAGAGAGATAGAAGGTGAAATTTTGATTAAGTGCAGTCTAGCACGTCACACGACTGAAACTTTAAATACATGTCTCTGCCTACTGTACTAACATGTTTCAGTGGTTCACAGTGTTTTAAGGGATGTACCTCTTCCAGTCTCTATATATCTCACAGAGTAGTGAGTTTTTTCCATGTGTTGAGTTTTTGGTGATGTGTATTATAGCCAAAATCCCATTATGTTATTGGACCTTAGTTCTACGTTCTGTTATTTGATTGTATGTTGCAAATAGCTGTGCCAGCACTAACGGAGGCCTTTTAAGGTATAAAGTTCTTGGACTGCTGAATACTATTAAATCATCATGGGTCAAATCTGTCATGGTACTCAGTAATTGTTAGAGTATCATTTAAAGCTACTGACTTGGCACTGTTGCCCTGTCTGACTGATGCAGTCAGAAAAACACTGAATCCAAAATATAGCCATTGATGTTTCATTACTGTGTAAGAGTTTTGTGTTGCTTGGAGAAGTGTCAAATATTAGTAATAAAATAGCTTTCATCCCCTACTCTTACGAATCACTTCATCTGTTAGTGCATTAAGCAAAGAAGTCAAAGTATATAAATTTCTTCCCCTCCTATGCAAACTTGTTACATTTCTATGATTGGTCCTATTTGTCCCTCCCTCTTTCCCATATGGATGCTGAGTCTTGGTTTTATAGGTGTGACTTGTTCTCCTCCCCCAACTATTTATGTCTTGAGCCTAGAGATTGAGCGTTGATGGGTGATCACAGATGAGCCAACTCCAGACCTCATATGAAATCAGTTTCTAGAAGTGATCACAGTCTTTGCATTGAACTTGACTGGTCATTATTTCCCCTCTGTCTCCATCCTAGAGACAGAGTCCAGTTGTAGTTTCTACACTGCATCTTGACTCAGGACAGACTGCGATTCAAACGCAGGGTCATTCTGGGCTGTCTGGTTTAGCCCCTGATTAAGCAGTGATTGCCACCTCTTATTGGAGTGACATTAAACACAAATTATTATCTATGCATGGTCAGTCTAAATTGAGGAATTGAATTAATCTACCTCTAGTACATATTGTTTGAAGGAAATCATTAAATTTTTCTTCCCTTGATCTCTTCATGTAGCAACGGAAGAAATATCTACAACTCAAGAGAGTGACATTAATTATCCAGTCATACATCAGAGGCTGGAAGGTGAGTTGTCACGAACAGAAGAAAAGTACTCTTCTTCAAATTTGGTTTTCATTATATATTTTCCTAAGAAAAAATCTTTCAGGCAATAAAATGAATCTAAATTTAAGAATAGGTAATCGATCCATTTGATTGCTGTCCTGGTTTAGATCCTGACAATAAAGATTCAACCAAAGTCAAGAGTGTTAGAACAATCATCCGAAGTCGAATTAGTTTCGCCACATTTATGCCAATCTGATGGAATTTCTATTTGCGCTTTTTCCATATATTGTAAGGAAATTTAAATTATTTTTCTTTATTCATTCACGGGCTGAGGGCACCGCTGGCCAGGCAGCATTTATTGCCCATCCCTAATTGCCCAGATGGCAGTTAAGAGTCAACCACATTGCTGTGGGTCTGGAGTCATATGTAGGCCAAACCAGGTAAGGATGGCAGTTTCCTTCCCTGAAAGACGTTAATGAATCAGATGGGGTTTTCCAACAATTGACAGTGGATTCATGGTCATCATTAGATTCTTAATTCCAGATATTTATTGAAGTCAAATTCCACTATCTGCCGTGGCGGGATTCGAACCCAGGTCCCCGGAATGTTATCTGGGACTCTGAATTAACAGTCCAGCAATAGAACCACTAGGCCATCGTCTCCCCATCAGTTTGCTGTTGCTGTTTTGATGTAACCATAAAGATTTTTTTTTTGGCTTGTTGTTGGCCTCAGCATGTTCTTTGCGTCCACACATAAAGTTTTACAAGATTAGGTGGGGAAAACAGATTGCATTGACAGACAGTTCAGTGATCAGAAGACACGGATTTAAAATGATTGACCAAGAATGAGAAGGAAATGAGGGTAAAATAATTTTGCCTGTTGAATTCTGGAGGATCCTGCCTGAAAGCAAATTCAATAATAACTTTTCCAAAGGAAATTGGATCTATAACTTGAAGGGACAAGTGCAGAGCCATGATTAAAGGGTAGGGGAGTGGAAGTGCTTGAGTGGCTGAGATTTAAGGGATCCCACTATAGGGTACTAGGTGGCAGTTGAGGCCTTCATAATTGTGTGGGAGTCTTATTTTATCCATTCCCACTGACGGAAAATCTGACTCCCGTTTGGAATGGGCTTGCACAAGGAACTTGCATAGTTAGATTGATTATTGAGCCTCTTAAATGTCCCTACCCCTGAGCCAGCCAGAATTTAGCAGTGGATGAGGGATTCTCCCAAGATCACTACAGTCTCCTGTGCTCAGTAGCCCTTTTTGAGTAGACCCTGTGGCCTCCTGGGGATTCCTTGCTCCAAAAGCCGTTACCTATACTATATTGTTCCATATGTGTAAATTATATGGTGCTTTAAGGGGCTGCAGTTTTGTGTGGTGATTCACACCAGTATATATTGTCTGATATAAGTGTGTTAGACCATTTAGCCCTGATCTTTTCACACCTTTCAATCTCTAGCAGTACAGCAGTGAGGAGTTTGCACTGGCAAACCATTACACCCTTTGCCCAATGAAGTATTATCTAGAAACTAGCATCAGATAAAGATAATCCACTTCTTTCTTGTTCTGATAAATTCATCTTTCTCTTCCATGTGCTAAGAATATTGTCTGAGTATATGTTCCATATTTTGTAAAATGAGCTTCTCAATGTTGCTATTTCAAGATGTGATGTTGTAATGTTCAGATATTCTGTATTGTTTATAATTGTGACTGTTGATTTGTCTGTATGATGTATGGAACGCAGTGCTCTGTGCCATGAATTACCAAAATGCAGTCCTGATGCATAAGTTTCTGTTCCAGTTATACTAAAGATGAAAGTACCCCTGTTGTTTAAGAACATCATATTCAACTTGGTTATTTCCATTAAGACACACATCTTGTCCAAGCTGACAAGTAAATGAGAAAGCCTTTATTTGTTTCTTTTGGAGTCGGCTGTGCATTAGATTTTCATTTGTGCGGAACCAGTTTTGAATCCAACTCTATACAGAGTTTACTTCTGTCAAAATAATCTGCAACTGAGAGAACAGAGCTTGCTATTGAAGTATGAGCTGCTTGTAGCTACACACAGGCACATGACATAGACACGACTGCAGGAAAGCTGCTAATCTTGCTATCGAGGCCTAATGGGACACTAGATTAGACTTGTAGCAATGATGTGCATCCAAACGAAGGGAAGGGTCTTTTCGAAGAGAAACAATTTTACTTTATTCTTTCTATTTCCCCCACCAACAACCTCGCAGGCACGGAAGCTGTTGCGAGAACTGAAACATCAGAAACGTTGCGAGGAGTCGGCTACAACAATAGCTGCTTATTGGCGAGGTTTTCAGGTATGAAGAGTTACTGCTTTCAACTCTGAAGGGTTTTTGACTTCACTGCTGGTTTATATTTGTATCAAAACCCATTTTATTTTACAATCACTTAAAACTGAAGCAACTTTAGTTTTATCTCTCACTGGAGGAAATTCTGTCTCTACCACACATTGCTCGATTCTGTTATTTAAAAACAAAATGTTATCTCCTGGCTTCTGCTAATTTCTCTTATACTGCTTCTATTTTTTCCCCTGCGACCGCCTTTTCCCGTAATAACTATTCTACGGGGATAAACGGAAAACACAAACACAGGCCAGAATGGAAGTGAGGCAACTGAAGGAGGCGGCTATGCATAAACATGCTATTGCTGTTATTTGGGCTTACTGGCTTGGATACGAGGTATTTCATAATCCCAATCCTCATCTCAGCAACTCGCATAGTTCCCACCTCTTTCTCCCAAATTCGTAACAACTAGCACATTCAAAGTCCACTGTAGAGGCATGATGAAAGCAGCAGTACTTGTTCTCAGAATATTTAGTTTGCTGCATGCAATTGAATAGAGCAGCATGTAGCATGTTAACCTGGAAACTGCATCTTTTCGAATGAAGTTGAACTACTACTTACTAACTACCGGCATTCTGGCAAACTGTGATGTCTTGCTGATTGTAAGACTGCAATGATGATTTGCTTTATGGTTCATACAGTTATTTACATTACATAGCCAGGTCATACTTTGGTTGACAAATGATTGCTGAACTGGTTGTGAAAGAAGCTGAGGAATTGCACTTGTTTACTGCGATTATATAAACATTCATGATGTTGACTTGTTACAAAGGCCAGTCTTGGTGGTGAAGCAAATTGGCATGTCAATGCATTCTGCCACAGAGACTACACTAGTTAGAGCAAAAGCAAAAATGTGATGGAGTTCTTCCTCCATAACAAGAAAGGAGTGGACAGTGAGACCTTGCCTCACTCGGAGGTCACAGTGCATCTGCATTGTGGGTGATAGGTGGGTGGGTGGGCATTGCAACTTCAGTGTTGCCTTCTAGCTCCTTCTCCAAAGATTGGCATCATAGAACAATATTATGTACAAATAAACATGAAGAGAGCTCTACTGCTGCTTGAAGATATGGACATTACTGGGAAGTTCCCTTTTTTTAAAATATTGCATTATATGAAAAATCTGTCCCTTCTTTTGATACTGACATTCAGAGATGATGTCAGGATGCACTGTTCTGTTTGTTTTTCATGGCATATGGGCATCCCATGGCAATGCCAGTGTTTGTTGCCATCCTTAATTGCACTTGAACCGAATAGCTTGCCAAGCCATTTCAGAAAGCAAGCTAATAGCCAGCCATGTTGCTGTGGGTCTGATGACACAGGTAGGCCAAACGAGACTTGAAAGTAGTTGTCATTGTCATCACTACTGAGGATCACGTTTATATTTCAGGTTGATTTAATTGAATTTAGATTCCACTAGGTGACCTCTTGGGATTTCAACTTGTGTCTCTAGTGCATTAGCCTGAACCTTTCAATTACTAGGCCACTAGCATTACCACTCTGCAACCATCTATTTGAAAGAGTAGCCTTTCTATGCAATTTGCATAAAACATTGACTAGCATAATAAAAGTGATTAATGATACCATCTTCAATAGTTTGAAATATGCTTTCATATGTTGAGGTTATATGAAACTGAGGCATTTCTGGTAAATTAGGATGGAAATGTCAAGTTATTAAGATATTGTTATTTTAAATATACGTACCTTTCAATTTTACAACCAACTCCCCGTTAAATGCTGCATCCTTTTTGCCCTTCAAATCCCAGAATGAGAGAGCTTATTCACAGTAGAAAAACCAAATTGTTAAACCTACATCCCAAAATTAAGTGGAACAGGTATGCTGACTCCAGTCAGAATTCGCATATTTGTCTACTTTGAGACGCTTCAGGAATCCCAGGAATTATTGTCAATGATATGTAGTGACTGAATTAATGGTAAACATATTTCTTCTGGATTTTGATAGGTGGATTGAGGAGGAAGATGTGCAAGTTTTCAGGCTGTTTTACTGCTGTGTACATAATTATGAGTAGTGATTGTACTAGCCAGTAACAATTCGTACAGCTGTTTAATAAAATGTAACCAACATTTATGGTAAAAAAAATTCTTATTGCAAAACTTATTGTAGATGTTAATTCCACTTTTACACTCTTTGTTTGCGATATCTACAAGTTAATTGCTGCCTGAAACATCACCATGGCTGATTCACATACATTACATATAAGTGAATTGCTTCCAAATATAACAATGTCTGGAGCTGGATGAACACAGCAGGCCAAGCAGCATCTTAGGAGCACAAAAGCTGATGTTTTGGGCCTAGACCCTTCATCAGAAAAGGGGGATGGGGAGAGGATTCTGGAATAAATAGGGAGAGAGGTGGAGGCAAACCGAGGATGGATAGAGGAGAAGATAGGTGGAGAGGAGAGTATGAGTGGGGAGGGGACGGAGGCACCTGCCCCCACACCTCCTCCCTCACCCCCATCCCAGGCCCCAAGATGACTTTCCACATCAAGCAGATGTTCACCTGCATATCCGTCAATGTGGTATACTGCATCCGCTGTACCCAGTGTGGCTCCCCCCTACATTGGGGAAACCAAGCGGAGGCTTGGGGACCGCTTTGCAGAACGCCTCTGCTCGGTTTGCAATAAACAACTGCACCTCCCAGTCGCGAACTATTTCAACTCTCCCTCCCATTCCCTACATGACATGTCCATCCTGGGCCTCCTGCAGTGCCATTATGATGCCACCCGTAGGTTGCAGGAACAGCAACTCATATTCCACTTGGGAACCCTGCAGCCCAATGATATTAATGTGGATTTCACCAGCTTCAAAATCTCCCCTCCCCCCACTGCATCCCAAAACCAGCCCAGCTTGTCCCCACCTGCCTAACCTGTTCTTCCTCTCACCTATCCCCTCCTCCCACCTCAAGCCGCACCTCCGTTTCCTACCTATTAACCTCATCCCATCCCCTTGATCTGTCCGTCCTCCCCGGACTGACCTACCCCCTCCCTACCTCCCCACCCATACTCTCCTCTCCACTTATCTTCCCCTCTAGCCATCTTCAGTCCACCTCCCCCTCTCTCCCTATTTATTTCAGAATCCTCTCCCCATCCCCCTTTTCTGATGAAGGGTCTAGGCCCGAAACGTCAGCTTTTGTGCTCCTAAGATGCTGCTT
Organism: Stegostoma tigrinum; assembly: GCF_030684315.1. NCBI lineage: Eukaryota > Metazoa > Chordata > Chondrichthyes > Orectolobiformes > Stegostomatidae > Stegostoma > Stegostoma tigrinum. The sequence goes on along the minus strand of NC_081360.1, from coordinate 35,254,649 downwards.
AGCCTGCTGTGTTCATCCAGCTTGACACTTTGTTATCTCGGATTCTCCAGCGTCTGCAGTTCCCTTTATCTCTGCTTCCAAATATAACACTATATTATCCTCTTTCAGCTATTTGACAAGAATAATAAATATGGTCAAGTCTACTGTTTTTATTTAAATATTAGCTGGAAGACAGGATTATATTCTTGCCCGTGAGACTCCCAAAATACAATATGTATTCATGCACAAGTTTGTATTTAATATATTTTGGAGATATTTTAACATGTTTATTTTTAAATTTGCATGCATCTGTATTCAGAAAAAAATTACTACGTGTAGCTCAAGATTACTATCTGTTGTACACTGGAAAAATGAAGCTGGCTTTTTCCTACTTTTGCCTGAGATCACTGCACATTGTTCTTTTGAGAGAAGCACTGATCTCCCATCACGTACATGGTTTGAATGGAATGTAAAATATTGATATTTCTAAGATGTTATTCATGTCCCATACTTTTTTCACTATTTGGTATTGTTTTATCAACCTGTTATGTATCAAAAGTGGTGTTTGGCTTCAGAGTTTCAAAATGTACTGTTAGTGATAGTGTGAAGTAACGTGATGTAGCTAATGGATTCCAATGTGGCAACACCTCACATCACATGACAGCTCCTCACATCCATCTGGAAATACCCAAGCTATGTTCTGTTGAGTTGCAACCTGTATCCTCTAGGATGTACTCAACTAGAGTCAGAGTTGTATACCATGGAAACACACTCTTTGATCCAACTTGTCCATGCCACATGATATCCTAAATTAATCTAGTCCCATTTGCTGCCATTTGGCCCATACCCCTCTAAACCCTTCAGTCATTCATCCAGATGTCTTTTTAAACGTTGTGACTGTACAAACCTCCACCACTTGCTCTGGCAGCTCGTTCCATTTAGGCACCACCCTCTGTGTGAAATTGTTGCCCCTTGGGTTCCTTCTTCCTCTTACTTCTCTCATCTTAAACCTATGCCGTCTAGTTTTGGTTTCCCCTACCCTGGGGGAAAAGACTTAGGGTGTAAAGCCAATCCATGTTCCTCATAGTTTTATAAATCTTGACAAAGTCACTCCTCAACCTCCGATGGTCCAGGGAAAATAGCCCCCACCTATCCAGCCTTTGCCTATAGTCCAAACTCTCCAATTCCAGCAACCTCCTTGTAAATCTTTTGTGCACCCTTTTCAAGTTTAACGATAACTTTCCGAGAGCGGAGTGACCAGAATTGAATGCAGTACTACAAAGGTGGCCTCACCAATGCCTTGTACAATAGCAACATAACATCCCAACTCTTATACTCAGTGCCTTAACCAATAAAGGCAAGTGCACCAAACGCTGCCTTCACTATCCTGTCCACCCGTGACTCCACCTTGAAGGAACTATGATCCTACACCCAGATTTGTTTGTTCAGCAATACTCCCCAGGACGTTACTCTTAAGTTTATAACTGCTGTCCTGATTTGCCTTACCAAAATGCACCTCATTAATCTAAATTAAATTAAAATACACCACCAGAAATTATTTCATGATGTGAGAGTCCAGAATAATAGGAATGTAACCTTAGAATTAGATGAGGCTGTCCAGTGGTGATATCAAAAACATTTTTTTTTACATGAAGGATATTCAAAACCTGTGACTGATTCATGACTCCCTCAACCACCCCAAATGGCTGATGAGATTAGATTAAATGGTTTGGCAGTTTGCTTAAGAGCTATTGATTTGCACTTTGTTAAAGCATTAAGATTAGCCATGAGAGAATTTAATAGTGAATTAAATTGAGGAACTGAATGATCTGTTACTGCCATTCTGTTCCTCGAAGGCATTTGTTATTCCAACTTGTGGAAATATGGTAAAGTTACAAAAATCAACCCAAATGAAAAATGTTAAGTAATGAATAAGATGTCCCACCTCAAGACGATGAAACAATGACTTGAATCTTTCAGGGAAAGTATTTCATCTGTAAAACGGATTGCAAAGCCAAGCATCCATAAGAAATAAAAGCCCGAACAATTAGCCTCTCAGTTGAGTTACCGTTGTTTTAACGTTGAATCTTTCTCGTAGCCTTAATGAGTAGACCTCCTATTTATCCCCAACCCTTGGAGCTTAGCCCATAACATGTCCCCTTGTCAACTGAGCAGAGATTATGACTTAATTTTCTCAGTTCTACAACAAACAATCCCAGATTTTTTTAGACTGAGAGAAAGCTTGCTAACAACTGAAGTCTCTCATCCCTTATACCATTTGAGTAAATCACTTTTGCTGCCTTGCTAAGGCCTTGAAATTCTTCTGAAATCTATTAATGATGTTACAGAATGAAGCCAAACCTCTGTTCAGCATGCGATTATCCAAACCCAAACCAAGCTGGTCCCCAATATGTTGAAGTACTGGTGATCATAGACCAATCAGTCTTGCTCATTAATGAACCTAGGAAAGACTTGTCACTGAAAATTGCAGTTATCCTTACATGGCTCAAGGTGCCCTTGCATGGACATACTTCAACTAACAGGCTGGTTCCCCAGAGGAAACTAAACCGTGATCATCTCCGCTGTGTTCTTGAATATGTTAAACCTCCAGCAGTATGACAGCAGATATGGAGAACTCTAAGCTTTACTTTTAAAGATGTTTTTAAAAAGCGCGCTGAATTTTTAGTGTAGCCATACACAGGGACAGTTTGAAATATATTTTGAGCAAGAAGAGTGGAAATGTGCTTGAACTCCACCTGCCCAGTCTGCCTGTCCATGACAGCACTGATAGTGACTATTGCATAGCCTTTGTGAAGCAGAAGCCCTATCTTCACACTGAGGACACCCTCGATCGTCTTGTGTGGCAGTATCATCTTACCATCTCCCTTTGACATACAATGGCATTACCATTGCTGAACCACATACTTTCAATATCCTTGAGTTTATCATTGACCAAAAACTGAACTGGACAAGTCTCGTAAATGCCGTAGTCACAATAGTAGGTCAGAGACTGGGAATCCTGATTCCCCAAAGTTTGTCTACAGCCTATAAGGTGCAATTGAGGGATATGATTGAATATTCTCCAGTTGCATGGATGAGTGCAGGTCCAACAAAGCTTAAGATGTTCTGATCCAGAATAACACATCCTACTTGCCACCTTTATAATGCACTTCCTCTAGAACCAATACACTGTGGCAGCAACGTGTACTATCTACAAGATGCACTGCCGCAGCTCACCTAGGCTCCTTCGATAGCACCATTCAATCATATGACCACTACCACCCAGGGGAACAAGAGTAGCAGATTTACCTAAGAGTTTCCCGCAAGTCATTCACTATCCTGACTTGGAAAAATTTCAGCATTCCTTCATGGTCTCTGGATAAAAATTTTGGAACTCTTTTCAGAATGGCATTTTTGAGTGTACGGTACTCAACTTGGATTGCACTGGTTCAAGGCAATTTACCACCATTGTCTCAAGGGCATTTAAGGATGACCAATAAATGCTGGCACAACTAATGATTCCCACAACATGTGAAAAAAAGAGATGAAACAATCATTTCAAGGTTATTCTTGCCCCAGATATCTACCATATTAAATATGGTCGCATCTTGCTACATGTTTTGGATTTCCAGCTGACCACAATTAAAATATGCTCATAAACATATGTAAGTCTAGTTACTGACGTGTAATTGATTTCAAAAATAAGGTTCCCTTGTTGGTTAAGAAATATTTTCTGCAGAGTGTGTGAGCTCTTCTAATGTTGTGGATACTTGTGATGAAATAAGAATATTGTGCACCTTCAGTTGAAAGCAAATCATTGGACCTATTGAAAGGACTTGCCAAGCCTGAAGCAAGAAATGGGTGCGTCTGTGAACAAGACTGAAAAATGCAGCCAGAAAATATAAAATCAAGCGTACAGATGAAAGACAGTCGGATTAGTTCATTTGGGGCTCTACAAACTCTGCAGAACAAAGAGTTGATTGGAAGGACAATAAAGCATCTATGAAAGAATAAGTAGACAAATGAAGATACTGACTAACCAAATGACTAGACTTCAGTTAAGTCAAATGGGAAACAACAGGGCAATGCAGTAAATGTGCACTAGACAGAGAAAGATGTGCAAAGGATAAGGATGACCACCAGTTCGTGGGACAGAAGGAAATGTCCCATGTGTGAATCAACCTGCAGAGTGAATAATCTAATCATTTGATGGGAGAGAAAAAATGGTGCAGGAAACAGAAGATAAGAAACAAGTTATCAGAGACAGATTAAACAAGGAAAATGCCAAATAAAAGAAGTCAAACTTTCTAACCTGTAAAATGAGACAGGATTGGAATTGAGTGTACGCCCAATAGAGCTGAGGTACATCCTAACATTAGACATAGGAACTGTGCAACTGAATACAACTGTTCACAAAGAAAATAAATTCACATCGTGATCAAGGTCAGGAAGAAGGTAAGGCGTTAAGCACCTATCATAACGAAGAGCCTAAAGCTTGATGTTAGGGCATTGAGTAAAATTATCCTGTTCAGGTGATATTCCCTGAAAATTTGAAGGAAATTGGTTACCTAAGAAAAATGTTCTGAGACTGAGCAGTGTCATGATATTGATATAGCTGGGAACTGATACTTAGCAGTAAAACCAATCATCCTGGGGTTGAGCACTCCGAGTCTGAAGGTAGTACACTCCTTGAAAAGTGTGTTCTAATCAGAAGCAATGAATATTTGGTACAAATGTACCTGTAGAATTTTGATGTGATGGTTGGATACAGGGGCAGGGACAGAAATCTCAGCTCTTTGTGCTGTCGCTTGTCTGGGCTCCCAGCCCCTGGCCTAGGGACAGTGGCTGCACCCCTGACCAAAGTGCAGCAAACTCTCCCCTTCACCCCCACCCCAAGTGTACTAGGTTCTCGTATTTGGCCCTGAATAGATTCTTTGAAAATGCTGACTATCACATCAACCTTGATTCAGTGATGAAACTAATGATTCATCCATCACGTGAAGAACCAACAAAAGAGAGCTGCAGAGATGGCAAAAATACAGAAAAAGGATCATCAGAATAACAGATGACAGATTATGTCAATTCCCTTCTGCTGAGAGAAAGTAAATGGCTAGGAATTTGCCAGGATCCCAAATATCTTAGCAGATCAAAGAAGGGACACTTACCCTGATGCCAATACTGAAAGAGGCAACAAAAGCACCAGCTGGGGCAAAATAGTCCAGCAGATTTGATGCCAGGAATGACTCCTGCAATGTTGAAACTTGAGAAGGAATCTTTGCTGTTGGCATTCCTCTGCCTAACTCTTGGCCTTCAAGTGAACTAGGAAGTAGTCCATTAGGAATTACTTGAGATACACTAAAGGCAGAAAGAAGCAGGTGGCATAGCCATTGATTTCTACCTTAAATCTAGATGTAGACAAGATCGTGACTACCATGCAGAAAACAAGGAAGGCTGGGATCAGGCAATATGCAGACAATATCATTGTGAAGATGGCACAATGTTAGTTTTTTGGAATTGAGTGTATGCCCAATAGAGCTGAGGTACATCCTGAACAAATTTACAGCCATGTCTGAAATAGAAACTGCAAAGAGAGGAAAAGGTTGAGAGGTTTTGTTGACTTGATCCAGGACATGAGTATTCATATCTCGCATGTCAGACTACACAACAATCCTAAGGAAGCTGACAAAAGATGACATTGACAACCAGGGATCAGAATCACTCTAGTTGAATTTCAGCAAACTTTAAAGGTATTATACAAGGACACAACTCTGTTATGCTACAACAGAAAGAAAACTGTCACTCTGCAAATTGATCAGATATACCAACATACTTATGAAGTTACGTGAGAAATTCCAGTGGAGAGTGGTGATAACCCACTGGAACAGATGTACAGGGAATAGTTGTAAAGCATCCGTTACCATTGCACTTTGAAATGCAAGTCAGGAAGGGAAATGGTACTTGTAGATGCCCTATTTTGATTGTTGCCATTGTCGGAACAGGAGATAAAATTTCTACAGAGATAGTAGGAACTGCTGATGCTGGAGAATCTGAGATAACAAGGTGTAGAGCTGGATGAACACAGTAGGCCAAGCAGCATCAGGGGAGCGGGAAAGCTGACATTTTGGGTCTGGATCCTGCTTCAGAAAAATTTCAGAAAAAGCTTTCCTGCTGCTCTGATGTAGCTTGGCCTGCTGTGTTCATCCAGCTGTACACCTTGTTATCTCATGACTGTCAACTCTACAAGATGTCAGTACAACATCCAACTACCTTAGAGATATTGTGAATAATATTTTCAGATGAGAAATCAAACTCTAAAGAACTCTTCTTGAATAGTTCAGTTTATTAATATAATTTTTGTTTAGGCAACTCTAGAAAATACACTTGATGATTGGAAGAGATAGCAGGAACAGCAGATGCTGGAATCAGAGACAACGATGTGGAGCTGGATGAATACAGCAGGCTGGGCAACATCAGAGGAGTAGGAAAGTTGATGTTTTGGGTCAGGACAGTTTCTGAAGAAGGGTCCCAACGTGAAATGTCAACTTTCTTGATCCTCTGCTGCCTGGCCTGCTGTGTTCCTCCAGCTCTACGTTGTGTTGTCTCTGATGATTGGCAGAGTTGTCTTGATAATTTTTTTTATGGAAAGGAGAATGTCAAACTGTTGTTTATAAACTGTTAGAAACTAGTTATTATGCACATGTACATCTGAAGTAAGGTATTGGTTCACCAGCCACATGGAGGGCTGCTTAAACTATAGCTCCAGCATTTGAAGTCCAACAGTGTAATTATTTCTAACGAGAAGACAGACACTTTGATTATTCTACAGCAAGATACTGTAGAAGTTTAGGTGACATATTTTAGGTTTCCTGAAATATCTTAATGGTTAATTTGCTGTTTAGAAAGAAGTGATGTGATTTAAATATTAACATTCATATCTGATTGTGTGGACTGCTTTCCAAATCTTGATACACATTCTTTCAACACATTTGGGGATTTGCTTCTCTGTTTACCTGTCTCTTTCTCATATCTACTGATCTGTCTCTTCACTCACTATGTGCGACCTTCTAGGCGCGGAGAGAATTGAAACGCCTGAAGGAAGAAGCCAGGCGTAAACATGCGGTTGCTGTCATTTGGGCTTACTGGCTTGGACTCAAGGTATTTCTCCATTCAACCCCTCTCTAAAATTCAGCCAAATGGAAACTACAATGACTACTAACCCTGATTGCTCCATAATTGTACTAACCTGTAGTTTCCACTTGGTCCTGGAACTGGATATCTATTAACAAAAAGAATTAATGAGTAAAAATATTGATGTTGTTTTGTCCGCATTTGTAACAAACGTTTTATTGAAAAACTTTTGCTACATTTGAGAAGCGTTCACCAATGATTTATGATTGTCTTGTCACGTATAGAGATCAGAAACTTAACTATTTGAATGGTGGCTCTTTCAATCATTAATAAAACTAATCACTGTCCATGTACCTATCATCTAGGAAGCATGAGAGAATTTGGTGTGTAGTTATAAGTTATGACATTGGTTCGAGATGCTTTTGTGCTCAAAAGAATACAGCCACTTTAGCAAAACCTCTGCCACTTTGGTCTTTGTGACTTTTGGAATATCAGAGCTGCAAGTAATATCCTTTATAAATATTTACAACACAGTTGTCTGTGCTGCTGATTTGAAAGGCTCTGTGGCAAACTTTTAAATATTGCGTGAGAATTAACGTAATGTGCACATGTTCAGGCTTTCCTCGTAAGGTTAATTTTTAAAATCTGTGGCATTAGTACATAATATGACCCAGAGATTTCAGTGGCTTGTTCTCCCTTCACCGATGGCTTTTGGCACGCATGCTGTTCCGCGTGCCCCTTCGGCCTCCATTAATGGTCTTGGCTAGATATAGATACCGACCATGCCGATTTAGTGCTAGCTGCCTGATATTTTGCTCTCCAGCAAAATCAAAGTGCAAGCCAGGGCATTTGGAAGTAACTTCAGCCTCTCTTAAACAAGCAAAGTTAAAATTCAGTGAGTGGAATCATACTTAATTGTTTCCTTGCTGTTCCTGTTGTGTAACTAATCACAATGACGTCCTTCAAAAGTGGGGCTCAGAGTGTGAGTGTCGTGGCTCCGATCCAAGTCCCTTCACATTGTTCTTCAGTGTGTTGCAAAATTCCTGAGTGATCCTTCAGTGAGGCATTGGGTGGGCGTTGTGGGGAGCAATTAGATCCATCATTGGGAAGCGGTACAATTCACAGGAAGGTTGGACAACAGATTGATTGTGTTGTTTTTTTTCAAACTCTTTTTGGAATTTGAGCTTCATTTATTTAAGGCATCCTTACGAGTAACGGTTGAGGGCACTGTGCATGTAGTTTCAATCTATCTGCTGTTTTGTGTGTATAACAGATGATAAATGATAAAATGCTAGTTTGTAGGGAATTGATAATATTTCACAATCACAGAATCCACAGGAACATAATGGAACATGCTTCTCAAGGAAACTTATTGTGAAGCAACATAATTTTAACAATGTGACTATAACTGAAGGAACAATAGGCTTGTAACATTTAATTGTAAAACAAGAGTGCAGCACAAGGTTTGGTTTATATTTGCATTTAATTGCACAAAGTCATTTTTGAAGTTTGCATGGCTGTGCATATATTGAAGGCTTCCTGGCTAACCCTAAGCAAAGTCTATCCTTCACAGCCCTCAGGAGAATGTTGACAGCGAAGGAGGAATCAATCCCACCCCATTCCAACCAATAATAACAGACCCGAACAGATGTCTGCATCTCCCTGAAAATCCCTCCAAACCCGTGTAAGGCTTTCCTCAGTCTGATAGAATAGGAATTTCCCAGAGCCCTTTTTTATAAGAAAACATGAGAAAGACCGTGCCACACGAAGTAATCTCCTTGATTTTTATTTCAACAACTGAGAGACCGATGCCCTGTCATACGATGTGCCTACGCTATTAGATCACTCTTTAAGCAGACACTTCTATTTGAAGAACTTCAGTGGGAAAAGCAGAATACTGTGGACACAAAAATCTGACTTGAAAACACAAATACTGAGAAACAGTTAACATTTTCTGCGATCTTTATCTCTGACTGACTGGATCATTCTCAAATGATCCTGATTTTAAGCAAATGTTGCTTAAAAACTCTTAAATTGATGTTACCAACGACAGAATAACAATCCCTTCAACAGCTTTGAGAAAAGCTATTTGATTGGGAACTCATTGTTTATCAAATGATTTTGAAATCTAGTATCTCTAACCTACTGTTAATTCCTAATCCATTGCTAACATTTCCATTTGCAGATTCTGTGCATGCTTTTGTTCATCAAAGGTTTTGTTTACTAGTTTCATTGATTTACACTGTTTCTTTGTGTCTTCGTTGTATTCTCTGTGTTAAATTAATTTGAATTTGAAGTTTCTGAATGTATGTTCTTAACTGTTTCTGACAATTGTAGATTCTATTTAGAAACTGTTTTCTATGACACAACTGTGATGGTAATTATCAGAAAAGATTTTTGAAGAATTCCATGTTGAACTCCTGTCTGCTTATATGCTGTTTTTCTTCAGGTTCGCAGAGAATACAGAAAATTCTTCCGTGCAAATGCAGGCAAGAAGATCTATGAATTTACCATTCAAAGAATTGTAAGTTGATTGAAATTCACTTCTCTAGTAATTATACAATTTGGAATTAAAATAAATCATACTTCCAGTATGTGGTAAATATCTTACAAACACGTGAGATGATCTATGCCTTTTATAGACAATGAACAATTGCGGAGTGAAATGTTGCTGATATTTTCACTTGGAGGTTAAATCTAATCTAACAATTGGATTAAAAACAATTGGATTAAGTAATGGTAAAAATACAGACCTAACAGATAAGCTCGCATGAGCTCAGGGATATCTACAGGCACAAACATACCACAAAAAGCTGTTGTTAATGTATTTAAACAGAATTCCAGGTGAGAAGATTACTACTTTTGAAAGCAGACAGGTATTCATTATCTATGTATACCACTATGTCTGCCTGGTTAGACTGATGACTTCAAAGAGAGAGTGTTATGATTGAACTCTAAACTAGTTCTTCAGTTTAAAATGTCAGCTGAGACTTCTGTACTGTCACTGACAAACACACACGATGCTGGAGAACCTCAGCCTGTCTGGCAGTATTTTTGGAAAGCAGAGTTAACATTTCAAGTCCTGTGTGACTTATGAACTGAAGCTGTTGGAAATAGTTTTTATTTTCATATACTTTTGACATAGGCAGAGGCCCAGCGCAAAAGACAAAGGAACAAAAACAGAAATTGCTGGAGAAACTTAGCAGGCCTGGCAGCAGAGAGAGAGAGAAAGAAATTAGAGTTAATGTTTTGGGTCCTGTGACCCTCCTTCAGAACTGATTGTAGCTAGGAACAAGTTGGTGTGTATATGCTGAAGGTGGAGTTGGGGAGAAAATGAGGAGTAAATGATAGGTAGAGATGAAGCACAGAGAGAGAGAGAGAGAGAGAGAGAGAACAGCAGTCGGACAGGCAAAGGAATGGGTAATGGTCAGCTTTGGAGAACCAATAGTCGCTATTGGGAACCATTAGTATCTGACAATGGGTTGGTTGTGGTAGCAGCCCTTGTGATGGGGTTTGGGATAAGGACATGGAAGAAGCTGATCAGGCCCTGAAATTATTCAACTTAATATTGAGTCCTGAAGATTTGGGATGGCACAGTGGCTCAGTGGTTAGCACTGCTGCCTCACAGCACCAGGGACCAAGGTTTGATTCCACCCTCGGGTGACTGTCTGTTTGGAGTTTGCACATTCTCCCTGCGTCTGTGTGGGACCCCTCCGGGTGCTCCGGTTTCCTCCCCCAGTCCAAAGATATACAGGTTAGGTGGATTGGCCATGTTGAATTGTTCAGTGTTCAGGGTGGGTTACAGGGGAATGGGTCTGCGTGGGATGCTCTGAGTGTCAGTGGACTTGTTGGGCCAAAGGGCCTGTTTCCACGCTGTAGGGATTCTACGATCATTGCAGGAAAATGAGATTCTGTTCTTCCACCTTAGGCTGAATTTCAGTGAAGCACTGCAGCAAGCCCATGACAGATGTTGGCTAGTGAACACGGTGATATGTTATGAGAGGAGAAGAAGCGCAAAATAACTGAAGTGCTGAAGGATAAAGCATAAACATTTTGTGACTGAGATGAAGAGAAGTTTCTTCACCCAGAAGGTGCTGAACCTCCTCGAATTCACTACCACAGAAAGTAGTTGAGACCAAAACATTGTGTTTTCAAGAAGGAGGTAGGGATAAGCTCTAAATAAAAACTGAAAGCTCATAGAGTCCTACAGCACAGAGACAGGCCCTTCGCCCCAAACCAGTTCATGCCGACAAAGTGTCCATCCACGCTAACCCCGTTTCCCTGAACTTGGCCCATAGCCCTCTAAACCTTGCCTATCCATATATTTGTCCAAATGCCTTTTAAATGTTGTCAATGTACCCTCCTCAACCACTACCACTGGCAGCTCATTCCATGTGCACACCACCCTCTGTAAAACCAATTGTCTCTCATCTTCCCCTCACATTCTCATGGATTCTCTCCCCTCTCGCCTTAAACTGATGCCCTAAAGTGGTTGATGTCCCAACCTCAGAGAAAAGACCAAGTACATTCACCCTATCCGTTGCCTCTTATGATCTTACACATTCGTATAAGGTCCCCCATCAGCCTCCTACAGTCGAAAGAAAACAAAACTCCTAGCTTGTCCAACCCCTCCCTATAACTCAGACCGTTCAGTCCTGACAACATCCTTTTTAAATGTCATCTGCACTCTTTTTTCCAGTTTAACAACATCCCTCATGTAGCAAGATGACTAAAACTAAACGCGATACTCCAAATGCAGCCCTACCAATAAGCTATACAACTGCAACATAACTTCCCAACTTCTACACTCAATGCACTGATTGAAGGCCAGTATGCCAAAAGCCTCCTTCATTGCCCTGTCTACCTGTGACTCCACTTTCAGAGAACCGTACCTGAACACCAAGGTCCCTCTGTTCCACTACACCTCTTAAGGCCCTACCATTCACCATAAAACTCCTACCTTGCTTTGACTTTCCAAAATGCAACACCTCAGGCTTATCTACATTAAACTCCACTTGCCCTTTCTCGGCCCACTTCCCCAGCTGATCAAGATCCTGCAACAATTTCTGATAACCTTCCTCAATGTCCGTGATACTGCCCATTTTAATGTCATCTGCAAACTTGCCAATCATGCCTTGTGTATTCTCATCCAAATTGTTGCTATAGATAACAAACAGCAATGGACCCAGCACTGATCCCTGCAGCACACCACTAGCCACAGCGTTCAGAAGGGTTCAGGCCTGAAATGTCAGCTTTTGTGCTCCTAGGATGCTGCTTGGCCTGCTGTGTTCATCCAGCTCCACATTTTGTTGTCTCTTTCCACTGTTACTCTACTCTTACTACGATCAAGCCAATTGTGTATCCAATTTTTGAGCTCTTCCTGGATTCCATGCAATCTAACCTTCCAAAGCAACCTTCCAGATGGAACCTTATCAAAGGCCTTACTGATATCCATATAGACTATGTCTACTGCCCTGCCCTCATCAGCCTTCCTGGTCACTTCATCAAAGAAATCTAACAAATTTGTGAGGCATGATCTCCCACGCACAAAGCCATGACTACTCCTAATCAAACTCTGTCTTTCCAAATGCATGTGTATCTTATCCCTCAGAATTGTCTCAAGAAACTTACCTACCACAGCTGTTGGGCTTACTGGTCTATTGTTCCCAGGTTTTTCTTTGCAGCCCTTCTTGAATCAAGAGCACAACATACGCTACCCTCCAATCTTCCATGACATTGCCTGTGATTAATGATATAAACATTCAACCAAGGCCTCCACAATTTCTTCTCTAGACTTTTTCAGGATTTTGTCTGGTCAGGACCAGGAGATTTATCCACCTTCATACATTCTAATGCGCCCAACACTCCCTCTGCTGTGATATGGACTGTCCCCAAGATATCATCACTAACTCCCTTGAATTTCCAAGTCTTCACATCTTTCTCTGCAGTAAACAGAGAGGAGAAATATTCATTGAGGATTTTGCCCCCTTCTGCTGTTCCACAGATACATGTCCACTTTGGTCCTCGAGGCGTCCTACTCTTTCTCTAGTTATTCTTTTTCCTTTAATATACTTAAAACATCTCTTTGGATTCACCCCAATCTTCTCAGCCCAAGCTATCTTGTGTCTTCTTTTTGCCCTCCTGACTTCTTTCTTCAGTAAACTCTGGTATCCCCTAATATACCTCAACGGATTCCCTTGATCCCAGCTGCCTGTTTCTGAGCCATGCCTCCTTTTTTTTTCTGGTCAAAGCCTCAGTATCTCTTGTTCCCTACTCCTGATAATCTTGTCCTTCACCCTCACAGGAACTCTAGCTATCACACTTTTAAAGGCTTCCCACTTGCCAGAGGTCCCTTTACCTACAAGCAAACTGCTCTAATCAATCTCTACAAGCTCCCACCTAACCCCATCTGAATTTACCTTGCCCTAATTTAGAACTTGAACCTGTGGACCAGTTTTGTCTTTCTACATAATTATATTATAATTAATAGAATTAAGGTCACTTGTCCAAAAATGCTCCTCCACAGTCACCTGTGCTGCCCTTTTTCCCAACTGTAGGTTGAGTTTACCCATTTCCAAGCAGAACCTGCTGCATTCTGCTTGACAAAGCTTGCCTGAAAATATTTAACAAATTCCATCCCTTCTAAACTCTTAACACTAGGGCATTGTTAGTCTAAGTTAGCAAAATTAAACTCCACACTATGACAACAATATTGCTCCTGCAAGCGCCACCCCCCCCCCCCACCATTCCCGAACTGCTTGATACAAGGACGATGACAATCCACTCTTCAGTGCAGGTGACTGTTTCCAGGCTCTACTTTGTGCGCCACCAAAGTGATGCCTCTCCCTCTCAATCACCCTCTGCTGGACGCACTTCCTCTTACTGATCACGGGGGCAGTTGCCAGACAACCTGCTCTTATGGCTAAAAGGGATCGAGGGATGTGAGGGGAGGGTGGTATTAGGCTTCAACTATGATCGTACTGAATGGTGCAGCAGCTTTGAGGGGTCGAATGGTCAGCTTTGCCTTCTGTGTTAAGTGCTCTTCACATCACAAGGTTGTGAAAGATTTGAATTATTCAATTTCACCTGGATCTTTGTCTGATGAAATGTATTATGTCCTGAAACACTAGTGTATCTCCTTTGTAGCCTATTAAATATATCTACCATTTCTCTTTCCAGTGCTGTTGTGTGGGACAAGGTATTGTAGTGGTGGTAACAAACCTGAAATTTCTAACTCCTTTCTAGGACTTGAAGTCTAGCCACCATTCGGTCTGGTCATTTCTTAGATAGATACTACACAGATATTTGTTCGCTACCACCTAGACATTGGATATCTTGCATCTTTTCCCTGATAAAACAACTTTCTTTTCCCTGCCCCCGCTTTTTACTTTCTTCTCCCTGCCCCCGCTTTTTAACCTTTAACAGCTAAGCCACTCAGCTGCCTTGTCAACAGATTCAAAAGACATCATTACTCCTTTCATTCAACATTTTATCCTAAATTAAAGGCAATCAGCCATCTGATTGACCTCATGTTTTGATACAGCATTATTGGTAATGCGCTGCTTTACTTTAACGCAGATGCAGAAGTATTTCTTGGAACTGAAGAAGAAGCTGCCGTCAATGTCCCCAACAGAGAAGACCTGGCCTCCGCGACCATATCTTTTCTTGGATGATACTCACACCGAGTTGAAGAGGATCTTCCACCTGTGGAGGGTAAAAAAAACATTTTGTCAGATATAAAAAATGAAATGTGTGTGCATTGGTCAACATTTTCTCTTCGCATTCACCATACCCACACATGCTGTGATCTCTATTCCTAGCTTTGCATTATGGTGAAACCCTGATCTGAGATGTCTTCTCAAATGAATTCTCAAGATAGGCAGTTCTCTCAAGTGGTAGGTCAAACATTTGGGTGCAGTTTACTCACTCCACCAGCCAGAGAATGGTAAAGATGAGACACCATATTAACCTTGAGCAGCCTTTAATCAGGGGACAGGGGAACTGAGTCAAGTAGCATGCAGAGCTCCTGATTGCTTGTTTGTGGCTTCTGGTAAATTTTTATTTGGATGTTTATTCAGCACAGGTTGAGAATTGCCTTTGATGCTCATTATCATTTTTTTGACTCTCTGGAAGCACTTTTCCCAGAACCTTGGAGACAGGTTTGGAGAGGGTGACATGTGGAAGGAAGAAAATTTAGGAAAACTTGTACACCACTTGTACGGCCAATTCACCGTTGAGCATCAGACTGTCTTCCCACGTGCAGGATGGATCTAATGTTGGCAGGAAACCAACTTGCATAACTCCGGGGTTAATTTTCATCTTTTCTTTCCCCCAACACTGGAGAGTTTTGCTTGTGGCACATAGAACCCCAGCCGTCTTGCATCCCAACAACTCTCAGCTGGTCAGACCTATGTGTGATTTCAAGGATTTTTAGTGCTGACCACAGTGAATGGCAAGGCTGAAACATTCCCATCTCAAAGGTTTGCTATAGCTTGATAATCCCCTGGAGACTTATATCTCCGTTGTGCTGGGGCTGGTAAGGAGTCAGCTGCTCTGCTGATAATGACTCTCCACATTGTTACTCACATTCCTGCTGCTTGCTCTTGGGCAGTACTGCCATTGCTGACGCTATGACGGCTGCAAACCATGCTCTGCCTGCCTCCAATCTGCAGTATCTGCCTGCTATTCTGAATTAGATAGTGTTCTCAAAAATATGTCCTTCGTTGATCAGCTCAAGTAGGCTGTTCGGGAAGTCCTGCTGCTGCTGTGAATGGGGCCTGAATTCGTTGGTGATCTGAAAAGTGAAGATGTTCAAAGTCCAGAAAGTTCAGCTCTTCTTTCAGACGATTATTCGAAAGATGTCCGTCATTCTGGCACTGGGTGCATTTGCCTATCGCTCTAGAAAGTTCCAAGTAATGATTTTCGTGTAAGAGGTTTAGCAAAAAGCCATCAGAAATTATGAAAAAATGGCAAAAAAAGTCAAATATTTGAAATAGACAACTTTGACTTAGTCACTTTTGAGCAGTTGAAAAAACATTGAAAGATCACGTCTATTTCAGGTTATGAAAGTTACTTTTATTTATGATAACAAGTGTTCCAATAAGACCCATTAGCCAAGGTTGAAATAACACACGTTCACATGAGTTATTGGGCAATCTACAGTCTAACCCTAAAGTGTGACGCTTCCTCTTGGCTTAATGTTGCTAAAAAAAAGATGATTTTATGAAAAGTCACAAAATGTCATGCTCTGCTTTCAGTGCAAGAAATACAGGGATCAGTTCACAGAACAAAAGAAAGCTATTTTTGAAGAGAAGCTTGAGGCGAGTGAACTTTTCAAGGATAAAAAGGCATTGTATACTAACAGGTAATTAGCAGTAACAGACATAGTGATAAATACATTGTGAAGTGTCCTTCATACACGTAGTGCTTTAAAATTTGAAAAAATCATTTCTTTTGGGGCATCAGTGAACAATCAAGTGAAACATTTCAACACCACATGCTACTGAAATCATTATTTCTGTTGTGTGACTAACATAATCCATTAAATCTCTTTTGCAAATATGTGTGTGCACTTTTAAAAATGTAATGATGAGTTTTCTGTAATGATCATGCATAGAGCATCCTATACACTTTTTAGCCTTTCTGCTTCGGTATATCTTCTGTACAGTCCTAAAAATGAGTTGACAATGATTGCACAGAAGTAGGAACCATATATGAAATGCAACATAAGGCAATTTTTTTTGAGAGAGAGAGCATCAGCTCTGGCACATTGTTCACGATTTGATGATTTGGCAACGATTGTTCAATCACATTCACAACAAAAAGCAACAGGGATGATTTCCAAAGTATTTGGACTTTGCAAGGTTAAATATGACCTCTGGGCTGTAACATTTCTCTTGAGACCTGTCCCACATCTAGCCTGGTGTTAATCCCATTTATGTATAGGGGTTATTTACAACACTTCCTGGCCATCTGTTCACAGGAGTCAGGAATTTTGGAGTAGCACTTTCCTCCCCATCGGAGGGCTTGACTGTTTTGGCTGAAGAATTATTATTTCCTTCAAGAAGAAAACAGAACTTGTTTAAGTCTTTATGTCTGGAGTATCAGGGAATGGCTCGTTACAGTCAAGTTTGTCCTGCTATTATAAATTGGAAAACAGAAGTGAGCATAAAGACTTCCTGGGGAGAAGGAGGAAGCAAATGCTATTGATTCATTCAAATCCAAATGGGATGAATTTCTTTAAGAAAACTATCTTTTGCATACAGTATGAGTAATTTGTGGTTAGTCGTAGAACCGTTCAATGATCATAGCATGTAAGGGCGGCCACTCAGCATACAATGTCTGTGCTGTCTCTTTAATTTAGCCAGTCTTATTTCCCTGTAGGCCTGCAAATGTTTTCTCTTCGGATAAGGATCTAATTTGCTGTTGAGAGACAGTTGGCTCCATGTCCACCAAATGTTCAGTCAGTGCATTTCGGATTTTTGTCCTGTGTGAAAAAAGATTTTCCTCATGTTCCCTTTGTTTCTTTTGCCTTTCAATTTATGTTGATTGTTCTATGGTACTTAATCCTTCCACCAATGCTAAAACTTCCTCCCTATCAACTCCGTCCCGATGCTTCATGATTTTGAGCCTCTAACAGATCTTGTAATTATCTCCTTGCTCTGAAGGTAGCCTTCTGTCCTGCCTGTCCATTTAACTAAGATGCTCATGCCTGAACCGTTCTCAGATAACTTTGCTATGATCTCTCCAAACCCTTCAGACTCGTCTGAGAATGTAGGGCTGAAAATTGACCAGTGCTCTAGTTGATGCTGAACCAGTGTTTTACGCTCACCATAACTTGCTGGATTTTGCGCTGTCCATAGAATTCCTACAGTGTGGGATCAGGCCATTCGGCACAACATGACCACACTGACTCTCTGAAGAGCATCCCATCCAGTCTCAATCCCTGTAACCCCACATTTCCCGTGGTCTATTGACCTAACTTATACATTCCTGAACACTGGGAAATTTAGCATGGCCAATACACCTAACCTTGTACACCTTTCGATTGTGGGAGGAAACCCATGCAGACACGGGGCAAATGTGCAAACTCCACGCAGACAGTTGGCAAAGGCTAGAATTGAGCCCAGGTCCCTGCTCTGTACTTCATTTATAAAGCCTGAGATCTCCAATTTTATTACCCCAAATTTGCCATGCAATCTTTGAAATCTTTGCACAGGCCACTCTGTTGCTGCACCTGCTTTAGAAATGATCTTTTATTTTGTATTGCTTCTCCTTGTTCTGCTTATCAAAGTATATCATTGCACACTTCCTTTCATTAAATTCCAGTGGCCTATCTTGTCCACTTGAAATTCATCTTGGAAGTCATAGAGGAAGAGAAGATATTCACCTATGGCCCTATAGCTGGTGCTAGTTTTATAAAGGAGCTGACTACTTGAATCCAATTTCACTGTTCTTTTCTCATCTTTGAAATTTCTTCCTTTCAAATATTTATCTAAATCTCTCTCTAATGCTGTTACATTTTAGGCTTCATTAACTGGATGATCCATTCTTCATCTAAAAGACCTTGATGTGAAAAATAACTTATTTGTTACTTTGATGATGGTCCTGATTCTTTGGCCCCTTGCTAGTGCTCCACAAATCCTTGAAACAGGCTTGTATTGCTTCATGTCAAAATGAAACCTTTATTACATCTCCAGTTACTCTCTGCTTCAGTTAAAAGTAAGCCTTTTTTAAGACCTTTCTGCAAAATTATAGCTCCTAATTCCTTGTATCAATTCTGAAAGTTCCCACACCTCCATGTAAGATTTGAACTTTAGCCTAATTAATAATAATAAGTTTTATTTGATTGTGGGATGTGGACGTCGCTGGCTGCACTGGCATTTATTTCCCATCACTTCCTTCTATGCCAATTCCCATGTGGACTAAACCAAGAATTCCCCTTGGCTTGTGAATGGCATTTTCTGCCAGGACACTCCCCTTCCTAAAGATAGGTTTTTCTGTACTGAGACAGAATAGCTGCTAATCCCTACAGTGCTGTATTGACTGACACATGGCCTGATCAGGGACAGTTCCGGGTTCAACTCAATCTGTTCCGAGTGAGCTGACCTCAGATGCGCCAGCCAAAGTTCCTGTCAGTGACCTTGATTTGAAAGTGCAAAAAGTGTGGCTGCAGAAAGAGCTGTTATGGGACAGGATGGGTGACTAAATGGAGCATCAGACTTGATGCTTTCACTCATATGTCACCAAATAGCAATTTGGCAGAGGGAGTACAAGTACCTGGCAGTCAAAACATGGAACCTTCTTTTTAAATGAAGACAGCCAGATGATTGTAAAAGAATACAAGTTTTGCTTAATTTGTTCATAGTAGAGTTGGATGATCAGATCTACTCCCTTACCTTATGTTTCAGAAGACAAGTAAAAATAATTTAAATATCATTAATGTAAAAATGTTTCCATTTCATGACTTTTCTCGCAGTTGGTTGTGATCAATGCCTCTACTTAAATTCAGTCACCAGGCTCTGAAATGTGAATCAGGTATTTGGATTTCTCTTAAATGAAACATGCGATGACATCCATACAAAAAATGACCAGTGAGTCATTTATTTATAATTTCTTTGCTGTAACTTTCTCTCCAGTGTTCAGCAGCCTTTCCAAGGTGATTATCTGGAAATCAGTAAGAATCCCAAATACCAGAAGCTGAATGGTGCTGTGGAAGAGAACATTGTGCTGGCGGATGTTGTGAACAAAATTAATCGAGCTAATGGCAAGGTCAGAGGAAACTTGGTTCATGGTCTTATTAAGGTTTTATTCTCAGATGCTTCTGCTGTACCACATAAGCTTACCTAAAGAGTCATACAAGTACATGTAAACCCTGCAGCTCTGAGGCAACCCTGCAATATGGTCTTTTCACTTTATTAAACTTAAAGCCGGAAAATGGGCTGTCTGCTGATGTAATAGGTAAATGCTGCTTGAGGTTCAAACTTGAATTGATATGGAGTAGTGGAGTCCCACATTCAACCTTATAATGAGTGAGTTAACGCATTTCACTTGGGCCTTTGCTGAGGTTAACGCAATTGGTTTCAGTAACCGCTTACAAAAGAGGAAAAAGTTCAGGAAGTGAACATTGATCCGTGGTTGTAGTGAAAACTGAGAGGGGCTTGGATGTAATGTAATCCCAGTGGTTGAAAAACAGTGATATGTATTATTCACATTTGGCTGTTAAAATTGGTCACCTGGTGTGACACACAAAGGGTGTCATGACCCATAAAACTATCACCTCTTTCCAATGAAGTGAATGAAGAGGGGAACAAATAATGAAAAGATGTTTTATGACCCAGTCAATCATTGTATATTTTGAACAACTAGTTTGTTGTTTGTTGCTGTCAACTGTAGACAATAGATATTAATTGGCAGGAAAGGATGTACCTTCCAGTTGGAGCCTCAAGTTGAGATAATTGGCTATTATTCTATCTTCAATTTATAATTGTGAAGCTAAGCTGCTTGCTGACCATGCACTGACTGAAAGAGCTTTAATGTAACAGATATGTTGCTGAGTGGGCAAGATTGTTAGAAATGTGCAAATCAGAGTACTGGAAAATAATATCTGTATTAAAAACTGAAGAGCACACATGCCTGAAAGAAATTAGAACTTCAGCAAGAACAGCTAATATAGTTGGTTGTAAGTGGCTGTAAAGTTTGCAGTAAACTTAACTTAAAAACCATGATTAGCTTGAAAAGAGGCTCAAATAAAATAGACCATAAGACATCAGAGCAGAATTGAGCCAGTCGGCCCATTGCATCTGCTCCACCATTCGATCATGGCTGCTATGTTTCTCAACCCCATTCTCCTGCCGTCTCCCCATGACCTTTGATCCCTTTACTAATAAAGAACCTATCAAACTCTGACTTAAGTGCTCTGTGATTTTGCCTGTGCAGCTTTCTGTGGCAATGAGTTCCACAGATTCAGCACCCTCTGGCTGAAGAAATAATGACTCGTTCCAGCTAATGATTGTTGATCTTATTTGATGTAGGGAGCTCCAAGAATCTTCCTATTAACCCAGAGTAACTTCATCTTGGCTGATCAAAAATCAGGCCAGATCAAATCCACCATTCCAGTGAATGACATCACCAGTGTGTCTGTTAGCAAACAGACAGATGGACTCTTTGCTGTGCACCTCAAAGAGGTAAGTGTACTATAGACCTTTTAATAAATGCCCTTTTGTGTAAAATAGAAATGGTCAAATAACAGCAGTTCTTGAATTAGTATGTTTTGCTTTACAAGTTTGTGAGGCTAACAAATAATTAACAAGTGAAAGAATAGATTCTCATAAAGTTGATTTTCTCCTTTTCTACATGTACGTAATTGTTCTCTATTGGTTCATTGGTGATTACTGTGAGACCTTATTTAAACTAACTTTATAACTTTTAGCAATTCATTTAAATTCAGTATAAACTTCAGTAAGGTACAATGGGATTAAACTGTTTTAGAGTAAGCCATCTTGCTACAACACCTAGTGGAATTCTAACTCTTCAGATACAAAGTCATTTTTTGGAAGTGGTATAACTTCCTAGACTACACACCTTAGGAAGAATATTTTGCCTTGGAGGGAGTGCAATAAAGGTTTACAAGGATGATTCATGGACTTCATGTGCCTAGTCATAAGGTGATATTATACCAATGAGGCCTATATCTCACTGGGGATTCTAGAAAAAGGGGACATAGTCTGAGAATTAGGGCCAGACCATTCAGGAGAGATGTAGGAAGCACTTCTACACACAATGGATGGTTGACTTTTAGAGCTCTCTTCTGCAAATCGCAATGGATGCTGGATCGGAAATTGATACATTTTTATTAAAAGTATTAAGAGTGTTAAGAGATATGGGGCAAAGGTGGCCACACATCAGCTATTATCTCATTGAAAGGTGGAACATGCTCACAGGGCTGAATGGCCTACTCCTGTTCCTATGTTCCAACAGTTGCTCTTGGGAGCACTACAATTGCCTGGTCATTATGCAGTAACACCTGTTATAAATGCAGATGTTGAACCTTTATTTTATATAATGCTTTTCGAGGTGTCTCTAGGTCCCAAAGCATTTTGCAGCAATTTAAGTAACTTTGAAGCATATTCATCTTGTGACATGTGGTATCTCATTTGCACACAGCAACCTCCGCCATACAGCAATTAAACAAGTGGCTTGGTTAGCAGTTTTCTTGTTGACTAAAGGATAAATATCAGCATGGCGGCTCAGTGGTTAGCACTGTTGTCTCACAGCGCCAGGGACCCTGGTTTGATTCCAGGCTTGGGTGTTGCCTGTGTGAAGTTTGCACATTTTGCCCATGTCTTGTGGGTTTCTTTCCCCAGCCCAAAGTTGTGCAGGTTAGGTGGATTGGCCATTTTAAATTGCCCTGTGAAGTCGAGGGGTGTGCAGGTTAGGTGGGTTAGCTATGATGAATGGGAAATTACAGGGATATGATTTGGCGTGTGGGGAGGAAATGCTCTTCAGAAGGTCAGTGCAGACCCGATGGATCAAATTGTCTCTGTCTGTACTTACAGGGATTCTGTATTGGCAGGGAAGCAGGTTTACCTGCTAAAATATGTTAACAGGGCACTTAGAAAATCTCAATATGAATTGGCAGAGTCAACATAGATTTATGAATGGGCAATCATGTTTGATAAATCTGTTAAGGGTTTATTTTAGAGTATAATGAGTAGAATTAGTAAGGATGCAGAATGTAGTTCATTTTATTTTCAAAGAACATACAACAAGATGCCACAGAAGAGAGTGCTACTCAAAGTCAGGAGCGGTAGGATTGAAGATAATGTAATTGAATGGATTAAGCCTTAATTAATGGACGGAAAACAGCAAGAATAAATTGAACATCTTTGGGTTTGGCAAGCTTTGACTGGCAGGGTATCTCAGGGACTTGAACCACATCTATTTATAATCCATTTTAATTACATAACAGAAGAAACTGAACGTTTTGAATCCAAGTTTGCTACATAGTTAGGTTGGGGAGTAAGTAATAAGGAGAGCATACGGATTATGCAAGGGCATGGAGATGAATTGGATACGTAAGCAAGTAAACGAGAAAAAAAAAGAATATTTTGCAAGTTGAGAGACTGGGTAATGTTTGCATTCAAAGGAACCTTGGGAGTCTCTCACTGGACATGAATTACAGGATGTTTAATTGTCGCTACAGTCGAAATTTGGAAGCAAGCAGTATGCTAAATTTTATTCTAACGGGATTGGAGTTTAACTCAAGAATTGGTGAGGTCACAGTTGTGGTCTCGTGTGTAATATTGGCCCTTTTAATGAAAGGATATCATTCCCTAGAGTGCCATCAAGACTTGCTCATGGAATTGAGAGCAGTCCCATCAGGAGAGATTAGATAGAGTGAGCCTATATTTCCAAGAGTTTAGAAGAATGACAGATGATCTGAGATAAATATATTAGTTTTTTTAAAGGCGTTAACAGGATAGAAGCTGACAAAATGTTTCCCCAGCTGGAGAATGTTGAATCTCGAGTTGCAGGCTGAGATTTTGGCTACTGAGTTGGATGGCTCATGTTGAGAGCCTCGTCCCTGTGCATCAGTAACAAAAACAAAGTTGCTGGAAAAGCTCAGCAGGTCTGGCAGCATCTGTGGAGGAGAAAACAGAGTTAACGTTTTGGGTCTAGTGACCCTTCCTCAGAACTTGTGCACCAGGTCTGCCTTGGTAAAGGAATTACAAATTATAAATTGCAAGATTCTCACTCAGGTTGGAGGCAGGTGCAAGATACAGTCAGACTCACTGACCCCCTAAGATACTAGAAGGACAAAGGAGAAAGCAAATGCTGAGCTGGGCTGACTTAGAAAGCCTGTGTTGGTTGACTGGGGCTTCATCCCATTGTTTTAGAAGATTTTAGGCCCCCTACACCCTTCATAAACCCTCCCATTATACCTCATTGCATGGCCTCTCCTATATCCATGTCAACTCAAAGATAACTCACCCAGTAACCACCATGGGCAGTCCTGGCAAGACATACAGAAATGAAACAAAATCAAGTTTGAAAAATCTAAATGAGATCTCACTGCATACAGTGGTAGTGAAAAATCTCACATTCATGAAGCCAGTGAATGCTTTTAAATCTGAAATGGTCAATCGTCTATTTTAAAAAAAAACTTCTATTCATATCTGACATCAAAAACTGCTGATCCTTGAATAGGCTCTTTATGCAGTCAATCAAAGTGTGAATTCAGAACTTCCTGCTGAGAGTACAGTAGCGTTTGAAATTTAGCCAAGTTTTCATAATGATATAATATTAACTATTTGCTAAATGTTAATATGCAACAATGTTATTTTGACAAACACTATAGTTGTAGCCTGTTTTTCTTTTTAAACAGTTTAACTTTATAGCATGGCATTTAAGCAGAATCCGCTATTCAAGAATATTTATATCTTCCCTATAAATTCATGACTCCCGCATTATGGGTTAAGGTCCTTGCAACAGCTAAAATGGAACCTGTTTATATATGGCAACAAATTCAAACTGTTTGTCTCGGTGCTTTTCTTTGAATTGTACTGCGCTAACTTTCCCCTATTGCTTCAAGTAGTATTGTTAGAAATAGAATTTGAACTTCCTTCTCCTGAGACCTTCTCATTATATTTTAAAGGTTCACTGAGTCTTCCAACTCTTCAAAAATCTGGCACACACGTTTCAGCATACAGGGTTTGCCATTTGGGACTGAGCTGTTGAGAAATGCCTTAACTCAAAGGAGTATTCATATTTGGAATTCTCTGCCCAGGAACCTGTGGATCCTTGCTCATTGAATATATTCAAGACCAAAGTTAACAGATTATTGGCAACGAAGAGATGGTATTAGAAGGTTGGAGTTGAGGTAGATGATCAGCCATGCTCTTGTTGTATGGAGAATCAGGCTTGAAACTGGTGTATTCCAATTCCAATGTTTTATGTTTTCTGAATAGTGCTGTACTTTTAGGTAATGTTAGCGGGAGGCCATTTGAAGATAAGAATGAGGAAGGTAGCAGGGAGAACAGTGCAAGATCATGAAGAGCAGCAATTTTTAATGATTCTTTGACAATAAATAGCGAGATAGGAATGAAACTAAATGAGAGCAATCCCACACAGAAGAATAGGAGGAGGATAGAGTCGTTAACCATGTCAAAGACTGCAGAGATATGAAGGAGAATGAGCCAGAAAGTCTCCGTTTGTCACAGTCAAGTAGTAGATTGTGCAAGTTTGATAGGAGCTATTTCAAGACTTTGGAACAAACAACTTCAAAAATGCAACATTCCCTCAATCGTGAGTTGAAATGTCAGCGTAGATTTTTTGTACAGTTTCTGGCATGGGATTTAAACTCTCAAATTTAAGAAAAGGTGCTGCTATCCAGACAGAAATGATGTGCATAGGCAGGTCTGCATCAGGCTCAGCTCAAATGCTCTTCACAGTTTGATAAGGTACCATTACTGGTCACCTCGGTTGTGCCATGGGAATTAACTATACGGATGAGGAGCTATATGCCAGAAGTGTGAAGCGTGTGGAAAATCAATGATAAAAGCTACATGAGAAATGTTCAGGGTTCTCTCTCCGTCCTCAAAGCTAATGAAACAAAGATACCCTGTTGCCCAGTTAAAAAGTTACAGGATTTAATCTCAAATTGTCTTTAAGGATGTGTTCTTTCTGCCATCCCCTCAGGGAGTGTTTTAAAAGTATCTAAAACTTGGCTATTGGGGATAGTTCAAGACCCCTACTATGATGTAATTCTGGAGCAGTCAATGACAACAGGAGCCACAGGCTAAATGTGAACATTAGTATACCATTAACTTTCATTATTGTGCTCTGGTGATGGGTGTGAAGTTATTGCTGAATACAGCGTTTGTCTGACATTTTAACTTAATGCAATTCAAGAAGAGTTATAACTAATTTAGTTTGCAAAGTGCTGCATGATTATGAAATGTTACTGAGACAAATAAATGCAAACAGAAGTGCAGGTCAGTACTAACCAGAGTGAAGCTTGTTTGATCTAGGGTTGCATCAGTTAAAGTAAAAAATGCAGCAAATTAATTAGTTTTTTTAAAAAATAAATTGATAGTATCGTTTTGATTTGTGCATTTGTGTTAAATGGAGATCCAACAGATCTAATAAACCCTGTTTAATTTACTGTGGCCTTGTGTCAAGTAATACGTGTATGTCTTCACCTAACAGCATTATGTAACAACACATGATTTCAAGCATTGTTTCAAATTTGTCTGCTTCATAGGCTCAGTTAGGAGCTACTTTACAGTTGTACTCATCCAGAAATAGTAATCAAAATACCCACATCTATGGATTTGTGGAGATTTTCCACTTTCCGTAAAATTGACAAGTTTTGCTTTGATCTTCTCACATCTTTGGGGCTAGCTATGTTTTTATAATTTTGAATAAATTCCAGTACATGTTGGGGAGCCCTTTTCAAGGGACAAATGGAGGAAAGTCACGACTCCTGCCTACGGGAGAGTGAACAACATAGTTTGTTTTCAATTTTAAATAGCCTAATTATACCAGAGTTTAAATTTGTTTGCCTCCACCACTTGTCATAGCTAATCACAGCCAGTTCTACTGTGAAACTAAAGCTGGAAAACATATTACGTGATTTCCCTGTTGTCGTATATATTGTTTGAATGTACCTGCCTATATTAGGGCAGACATAGTCACCATTCCATTACTCTGGCTGAGAAATGAAAGCATGTATTCAGCTAAAAGTGAAATATTGCTTCATTTGCTGGAGTTGGATCAGGAAACCTGTCTAATTTCAAAAGAATGGGTCTTCCAGTTGGTTGAGAGCTCTGAGTAATGCAGTGAATGGGTTAAAATTAGAAAAGTATCCAACTTCCGCATTCAAGCTGCAGTGTTGAGGCCAGAACTTTACTTATTGGTGGGATGTAAAACCTTTGTCACAGGCAGACAAGGACCTCACTAATGTTCAAAGATTAAGGAAAAATAAATGGCATAGTTGGGGCCTGACCCCGTTTTAACCCTGTGGTGCTTGGATTACACGTGGTACTGTGAAGAACTTCTGTCCGTTTGTTTCAGAGTGTGAAGTCATCCCAGTTAGTGAACAATTGAATAATTTTTAAATGTTTCCTTCTGGACCAGGAGTCGTCATTATACTTCTCAAGGCAGAATTTTTTAGCCTCCCGTCTCCGGCAATTTCTCCTAACCTGTGCTTGACCTTCCCCACTTTGGCACAGCAGTCTGTATGTTGATTCAATTGTTTTCGATTGGGGCATCTTTTCTGAGGAAGGAAAATAAAGTTCAGATGTTAAAAAGGCTCAAACGTCTTACTGTGTTGGCTGCCAAGTATTTAAATCATGCCACACCACCATCAACCACCCCCCCCAAAAAAAAATCCACGTCACGCTTGCAACCCCTGTTAAATGTATGTAATGTTAGGAGTCCCATATTTGAGATTGGGATAAGGTTATATGTGAGCTCCTTCTAGTGACAGAAAAATATATTGCAGTACTAAACATTGCTACTTTTCCACAGGAATGAGATATGTAACATTCATGTTCTACGTATCATGGCGAGGGTTTTTAGGCAAAGCTCAATAAAGAAGGGAAGACTTTCTTTTCCCGTTTTTGGTATCTGACATTCCAGGGGCACATGATTGTCAAAACACAATACTTTGATTCCAGCCTGAGAAGATTATCCTCTCCATTATGCCATTTTAGGAACTTAGAAACAGCCTGTTCCACCTCTCGGTAAGATCATAGCTGATTTGTGGCCTAACTCGGTATATCTGCCTTTGACCCATGTCCCTTATTATCTTTGCTTAACTCATTTAACATTAATAGATCCAACATCCACTGCCATTTGTGGACAAAGTGTTCAGTTGTCTATCACCTATTGTGTGTAGAAGTGGTTTCTACATCTCTCCTGAATGGACTGGCCCTAATTCTCAGACTTTATCTTTACCTGCCCTTTTTTATCCTGTTACTATCTTGAAGACTTTGATTAGATCATCCCATAACCTTCTGAGTTATAAAGGTCTGATTTGTGTAATCTCTCCTCATAACTTAGCACCTAAAGTCCATGCATCGTCCTTGTGAACCTACATTGTACAATATATCCTGCCTCGGGTCTGGTACCCAGCTCTGCTCACAATACTCCTAGTGGGATATAATAAGATTTTTCATAACAGTATCCTCATACTCCAGTCCTCTAGATTATACAAGCCAATGTTTCATCACACCTTGGCTCTTTCTTGCACCTGAACCCTAAGTCCCTTTGGACATCCACGAGCGTCCGATGGCTTATTCCTGTATTCCTAAAGTGGCATTATAGGGTGTGTGATCTTCTCAGCCACTGTATTTGACATCGTACCACCTTGAAATTACCCTGATTAATCCTTTCCGACCCAAGTGGATAACCTAAAACTTGCTTACGTTGAACTCCATCTGCTACAGTTCTTCCCACTCTCAGCACAAAATTACAAAAGGATATTTATAGACCATCATCTGCACTTTCTACAATGCTGCCTAACTTTTGTCATCAACAAATTTGGATATATGACTTTCTAGCTATTATCTAAGTCGTGAATAAATACTGTGAATAATTGAGGCCCTACTTGTTTCATCTGTGGAGGCCTCTTGCTGCCAGCTTTCATCCTAATAACTAGAGATGGGTTTGAGCAGTTAAGTGCACTGGTTTATCTCTGGTATTCAAGGCCTTGTTGATAGTGGATTACTGTACGACATACTCCAGACAGGAACACTAATTCTGCCATTTTTCTTTTTAACCAGGGATCCACAGCTGCTGCAAAGGGTGATTTCCTGTTCACAAGTGATCGATTAATTGAGATCATCACAAAGCTTTATCGCACAATATTTTTCAAAACCAACCAGAAGATAAATGTTGAGATAAATAATGAGTAAGTTCTGATTTTTTTTGGCGCGAGGTGCTGGGAAACATGGATGTTCTAAATCTGTTTAGAACACTGGAAATGCACCCAAAGTAGCTGAGGATCTGCAGATAGAAGATGAAGTCATTTGTTATGACTGGTGGTCAGAATGTATATTCAGTCCTGGGCACTGTGTCACAGGAAACAGGTTCTTGATCTGTTTAGTCAACAGCACTAATTCTCCCCATCCTAAAGCTGGATGGCCTGCTGTTCCATTGCACCTTTAGCTTCATCCGGCATTTTATCAACAAAACATTTATTCCTTCCTCAACAAATCATTGATAAGAACACCACCCCACCCATACCTAAACTTTTCTCTGATCTTGAGCAATCAATCTTCAACAAAGATTTCAGCTCAGTCCTTTTACATCCCACCAGAAAGAGTTTTCACTTACTGTGTCACTGAGCTCTCTTGTCACCTTCATTTTCACAAGGGTCTTTCTCCATCAGATGCTCACTCTTGTCTTCAAAATTCTTAGTTTACCCTGTACTCTTCCTTGTTACCCTCTCTAAAACATGTTCAATGTGAACTGTTTATAACAATCATCTCATTCTGTAGAGTCAGACTTGAAATGTTAACTTCTGTTACTCTTTCCACAAGTGCTGCCAGACCTGTTGGGTTTCTCCAGCATTCTGTGTTTGTTTCAGATTTTCTGCACCTGCAGTATTTTGCTGTTATATCTCTCTTTCTCTGCTTCCCTCACTTATTCTGATTGTCTCTGTCTCTGAACTTGCAGCTGTCTTGTCTTTGGTTCAACATTAATATTAACGTTGAATCTGCTGACAATGGTAGCATTGTTGTTTTTTTTGTGAACTAACCTCAACTTAGTAAAGGCTAAAATCTAACTCTTTAACACCACCTCTGGCCTTCTCCAGAATGTTGCTTCCACCTACCGAACATCAAAGTCATAATTTCCAAAGGTATCATTGACCTTTCTCCTGTGCAAAACTTCCCTCCAAATTCCAACCTCGGAGTGTTAGATTTTCTTCATAGAGGCGAGTGGTGGAAATCTGGAAAGTTTTTGGCTTTGCACACCCACCTCAGGAGCAGTATCTCAAATGGCTGAATTTTCAACCATGGAAGATTGGTATTTGTTTGAATCGGTGTCACCACGGTCATAGATCAGAGGTGACCCTAGGGGCTGCAAATTGCTTAGGTGGGCTTAGTAAAAGATCAGCTCTGATGAAGGGTCTAGGCCCAAAACGTCAGCTTTTGTGCTCCTGAGATGCTGCTTGGCCTGCTGTGTTCATCCAGCCTCACATTTTATTATCTTGGAATTCTCCAGCATCTGCAGTTCCCATTATCTCAGTCTCTCTTTTGTCAGAATTTGTCTAATTTGCTTTGTTAAATAGTAGGCCATCTACACTTCACATTCACTCACTCCCCAGGCTCCTCATCAGATACCGGTAAGTTTGGGGACAGAGCAAGGCACTGTCAGAGAATCACAGAATCCCTACAGTACAGAAAAAAGCCATTCAGTCGAATGGGTCTGCACTGACCATTTGAAGAACACAACACCCAGACCCATCCCCTCAACCTACCCTTAACTCTTGCATTTACTCTGGCTAATCTACCTAGCTTGCACTTCCCTGGACACTACTGGGCAATCTAAGATGGCCAAATCACTTAACCTGCAAACTTTAGACTGTGAGAGGAAACCCATACTGATATGGGAAGAATGTGCAAACTCCATACAGACAGTCAACCCGAGGGTGGGCTCAAAACTTGGGTCCCTGATGCTGTCAGGCAGCTGTGGTAACCACTTTACTTCTGTGCCGAAGAGCAGCAGGCATGAGAAAGGGCTGAGAGTTAGAGGGTTGAAGAGTGTGAGAGAGCACACCAAAGTGACACCAATTGGGTCACACAAGCAACACTGCTAAAATGATTCTAGTGACACCCGATGAGATTGCAGGCCTCATTGTCTTGTTTTAAAGCTAGTAAGTCAACATTAATACAGTGAAATTGTACATTGAGTCCCCACTTAATGTTACAACATACATGTAGAAAGTTCATTAGTTATATTCAATACATTTAAATCATTGAAGGTCTTTTCGTCCCTTCGAAAAACAAACATTTGTTTTGATAACTCCAAAAGAAAGTTAGCTAATCGCTTACTTACTGCTTTCAGCTGCCTGTCAAACTGTGAACTTATTTACAATCCCCAATCATGGTGCTGTCAAAATAGTCAAATAGCAATAATAATAATATTATACCACTTAACGTCGACAAACATGTTAAAACTGCAAAGACAATTCTATCTTTATTCTCACACATATTTATGGTATTTATTTCTTCAAAATTTAAAAGGACAATGATTGAAATAACCTGGCAGTTCTACATACTGTCTACGTCTGCTACTTTAGAACATTTATGTCACCATTAAAGTTGTGGAACATTCACACTGGAGTGAAAATCAGGTTCTGTTTCCGTGCACTGTATTAAATGGCCCCCTCTGCTTCTTTTTTAATTTTGCTTCTTTACTTGTTACATTGCTATCACTTATTACCACCAAAGCCCTTTTGTTTCTTGATTGTTTGCTGCTGCTCTATGACAGGCATTAGTTTTGTTCTTTGACTTTGTTCTTTCTTTCCCTGGCTCTGAGCTTGCTCAAAATCTGTTACATGTCAACTTTTTTTTCCACTTGTTCTGACAAGTGATCACAGACTTAAAACATTAACTCTTTCTCTGGCCTGCTGGGTATGTCTAGTATTTTCTGTTTTTTATTTCAGGAAATATAGATAGCCAACAGCTTTTCCCCATGGTACAGGAGTCTTAAACTAGAGGGCGTAGATTTAACATGAGAGGGAAGAGATACAGAAGGGTCTAGAGGAGCAATTTTTTTCACACTGAGGGTGATGAGTGTCTGGCACAGGTTGCCAGATGTAGTGGTAGAAGTGAGTACAGTTTCATCATGTATGAAACACTTGGACAGATACATGGATGGGAGAAGTATGGAAGGAAAGGACCAAACGCAGGCAAATAGGACTAGTTTAATTGTGAAAACTGGGTGGCATGGACAGGCTGGGCTGAAGGGCCTGTAAACTTCTATGAAAGCTGTATTGGTCTTAGACAGCTTGCAGTGCAAATGATACCAGGATTCAAGTAGTTGTTATCAGAGTGTAGATGAAATTTCTGTCTTCTAGAATATAGAAGACTGAAGGATTAATCTAATTAAGGAATTTAAAGCGGCTAATGGATTTTGTTGTGTAGACAGCGAAGCTAATTCTTCTGACAAGGAAGTCCAGAATGAAGGGAGAAAATTAGAGCTGGCTGTTCAGGGGTGACATCAGGAAACATAATATTTTTGAAATGTTGAAAATTGAAATTTGGAATTCTCTTCCCAAGTTGCCTTCCTTAAAGATAGATTATTTGAAACTGAGTTTCATATGTTTTTGCTAGACACTTTGTATTGCAGGATTGAAGTGGGTAAATGGAGTTGAGATACGTATGAGCTATTTTCAAAGTGAGTGGTGGAGGCTGAATGCTTTTCCAAACTGAAGGACATTCCTGCTTAAGTATGTGAGTTCTGCAGGCTCAAAAAGTAAACAAGTGCCAATGGTCAATGATCTAAAGTGAAAAGAGCCGTCATGCTGAAGTGGTAGTACCCCTACCTATGAATCGGGTGGCCCAGGGTTAAGTCCCACCTGCTGCAGAAGTGTGTAATAATGTCACTGAACAGGTCAATCAGAAAGTACATCTAAATTTAAGCTGCAGATTACAACTGTTTGACTTTTCATCAAGTAACAATCGAGGTTCCCACTGCTACATCTGTCATTTTCTTCTTTCATTTTCAAATAGTTTGTATGTTTTAAAAAATAATTGAAACCGTTAGGTAAGAGTAGAGAGTTTGAGTCAGATTTTGAATCTTTGCGCAATGCAAATATCCAGCCTACTGCAGGCAGGGCAAGGGTTTGAAACTGAGATACCAGGTTCGCAGAGATAATGGGAACTGCAGATGCTGGAGAATTCCAGGGTCTAGGCCCGAAACGTCAGCTTTTGTGCTCCTGAGATGCTGCTGGGCCTGCTGTGTTCATCCAGCCTCACATTTTATTACCAGGTTCACAGTTGTCTTTGTGTTCCAACAATGGTCTGAAGAACATAATAGTCACAGGATTATGAAGTTCTCAAGGATATTCTAATACTTTAATGTTATCAGTGGTGTCTGCAAGTGGACAAATTTCGTTTGGTTGTGGGCAGCATGCTTAATGTCCATTGACATAGTTAATAATTCCTTCAATGTAGCAGGACTCTTGTGAGTTTCAAATTATTATATCTAAGATGACAGGAATGCAGTTATCTTCTTTTAAAAAGTGTGCAATAGGACCTAGGTTGTGTTTGTGTATACAAAATATCTGATCCAAATGAAAACTAAGTGCATGATGGATCCAACAAATGTTTTTTTCAATACAAGTCTGCAACGTTACATTTTTGTTGGATTGTATTAACATTTACCTCTGTTTTGTTTTAGATTCCTGGTTCAATTCAATCAGGATAAAGTCTGTGTGAAGTTCATTCAGGGAGCACAGAAAAATGGCAATCTCCCTACATGCAAAAGGAAAAATAATCGCCTCCTGGAAGTCACGGTTCCTTAATTGTTGCAATTCTGCGACAATTACTTACTGCACATATGGTTATATATTCTTTCTGTTAAGTTTTTCTTTTCTCCTGAAGCTGTGACTGGTTGATAGCAATTGTGTAAATTAGTGGTTCTTTCAATTTATTTTCTAATATCAAAACTTGGTTTTTAAAATGGTCAAGGGGGAGAAAGAAACACCAATGAGTTCCTTTTGCAAATGTCAGGGTGATAGTTTCCTGTCATTGAGTGTTCAAGATGATCAATTATGCCATTGATTTAACCACTCAGCTAGTGGTTTAGCCTGGACCAGTTGCACAGCACTATAGTTGGGCACATGGAATGGCTGGATGAACTCACTGCCAATAACCGCAGACCAAATAGCCACTTGCATGAGGCATCACAAACCGGTGAAATTCCCCACGCATGAGTCGCACCTTCAGGAGAAATGGGGTTGGGGTGATTATTGGAGCAATCTCTGGGCGAGAAAGAATTATGGGATCTGAAATCGGATTCGTGAACTTGGACCTGAGCTGGATGTCTCAGTGTGTGAAACATTGTAGTCTCGGCTTTCTGCAAGGCAGAATCTAACACTAGATGGAGGAGCAAACAGCTTTTAAAAACCAAATTGAGCAAAGTGTGATGCTGTGGGTGATTGTATTAATATGTTGTGCCTTCGTATTTTAGAATCTGTCACTTGGTTATGGGGATCAACTTTTGAGGTTAAACAATTGCTGAACTATGTACAGGAATACTGCTAATTTAGAAAAGAAATTATGCATTGTATGTATTGTACAACCAAAACAAAAAATCAATTCTAAAGCATTTTGTAAAGGCTATTTATGTTGAAGTTCTGGGAGAAGTCCTTGGTACACACGGCCTGTGTTGAAAGCTGTAATACAGCTGCCAAGCCAGTATAACACTTGCTACATCACTTACAGTTTGTGGAATCTATGCTACACGTTTCTAAAAACAGTAACAGAATGAATTGCAGTTCAATGGTTTTTCACTAAGAAATGTTTGCGATAATGAGATGTAAATAGATTGAAGTTGGTATTGTGATCATAGATTGATGTTTCATAGTGATGTAATGTTGCAATCATGTTTTTATATTTAATACCTCTTTCAAGCTCCTTCTACCTGGAGAATTTGCATATTAGACAGCAATCAAAATCAGAGTTAACATAACTGATTTCTTAATCTTTTATAAATCTGTTAAATTTATTTGTCTGTGGTGTTTTCTGTTACATGAAAGAGAATGTGAGTATCACAAACCACTGAATTAGGTTCAGTTAGTGACCTGATCTCTCAGCTCGTGTATACTTAGATGAAGGATAACTGATGCATTACCATTTATTGAATTTACATTATGAATAATTCCACATATGTAAAGCTAAAATGAATGATGAGGGTTTGATACATGTTTACATATACAGAACACATTATGAAAATATTCAATGCTAGTAATTCCTATTTTAAAAATGGACTTCCCTGTCACACTCCCCTGCAAAAGGAGCTGATAACAACTTGTGTATGTTTGCATTTCCGTCTGATTGTCTGTCTTTTTTTTGCACACCTTTACCTATTCATTCCTACTGTTTGTTTAGCAAGCTTGGTACTAATGTCATTGGAAGACAATTCAGAATATTGGTAATGTTAAATTCTCGACATTTTTCAATCTCTACGTCAACTCCGCTGCAAGGTTTTCTTTTCTTGCTATAATAGTCATGTCATTTCAAAGAAAATCCAATTTGGGTACCTCTAACTTTTCCTTTACTGCAGGTTCAGGAGAGCCATATTTAGAGCTTCAATGCAGTGTCAATGAAGTTCTTACTAATGACAATTCCACATAGCTGACACAAAAACTCACTGCAGCTATATTAGAGAGCCATAAAGTGTACATAAATTATAGTACCTTATACTAAAATAAACAGGTTTAGAACTGATATACATTCATTCCAAATAATTTTTGAGTCATTGCTAATGTATCACTGTCCATGGATGAGATTTACTAGCATGGAACTGATATACATTCATTCCAAATAATTTTTGAGTCATTGCTAATGTATCACTGTCCATGGATGAGATTTACTAGCATGGAATGTGCATGTGCTGCAAAACCAAAAGCAACTCCAACATAAGTTTCCATTGTGTCTTCCAAAGTTCAGCTATTAATTGCTATAAATTCCTCTCTGTTAACCATAGCAAAAATATTTAGGTCAATCCTGCGGGACTTAGTGTAGAAATATTGTGCCATCCCTTACATGGAGTGACTATGAAACACTGTCTAAAATGCTGTTGTGAGAACAGATTTTTATCCCAGAGTCAGGAAAACTTGCTTTGCTCTTCAGCGTCATGTGTCATGCTCATGAGGAAGTTACAACCTATGGGAATGTTTGGCCAAATCTTGGGTTTTATCAGATGTGTATTCTAACTCCAACATCCCCGTAAGGGTGGATCAGAGATAGTTTTAGTGAGTCTTACAATACACGAGTAAATTGAGATGACTACTGTGACCCTTTTTTTCAAAAATGTCTTCGGATTGATTAGTGAGAATTGGTGATAAATGGTGAACCGAAAGATGTGACATTTTTGAAAGTAGCTTTTCAAAATATTAACCAAGAAATTAGTTTGCAGAGCTCCTGATTTGGTGCACTGTGTGGTCTCCAAGCCTTCCAATGTGCTAGGCAGA
Organism: Stegostoma tigrinum; assembly: GCF_030684315.1. NCBI lineage: Eukaryota > Metazoa > Chordata > Chondrichthyes > Orectolobiformes > Stegostomatidae > Stegostoma > Stegostoma tigrinum. Next base: position 35,218,330 of record NC_081360.1, on the reverse strand, counting down.
AAGCACATACCCACTGCTAGCTGGATGCAAAGCATTTTGGCAAAGTCCAAAAAAACTTGTTGTAGTTTGGGGTTGCAACATATGAAATATGTATATTAAGCTTTATTTGCAGTTAAGCACTCCTGGAAATGCAACAGGAATATGCTGTTAAGCCTAAGGTCCTGGACCAAGTTCTGACTGGATTTATGGCAAGAGATAGAGAAGTTGCAAAAAGGAGACCTGTATATCTAATGACAATCTACCATTGAAAATTGTAAAGGACATAGTCAATGTCATCATGAGTATTCCTTTCTAGCAGAGTCCTTTGCATGGGAACCTGAATTAATTAGCTGCCAATGTGTAAGTTTGATAAATAGCACTGAATTTTGACTTGCAGAACATCAGGGTGGCTAGCATAATGCAAATAGCCAAAGTAGGTTTTTCACTACATTGAAGTGAAATTCCTTGTGTATATCCAGTGAGCTAGCAGCAGAAGATTAAAAAAAGTCAAGAAAGTTGCTGCATAATTATAAAAACTTACTTAGTTCACTAATGTGCTTCAGAGAGGTGAACTGGCCACCAATCTTCAGTCTACTCAATATTCGATTCTAGTTTATGCTATATGTTTGACTTTTTGAAATGAAAGGCACTGAACATTATGCGGTTGTAAAATCAATGGCTGGGGCAAGGCAATCCAAGATTATCTTGTACCTAGAAACGTATCTGATAACTGCCACATCCCGGAACAAACAAACAAAAATGTTGAGAATACTAAATTTTGAGATCGGTTGCAGGAAGATTTAACTGAAAGACTGACGAATTGTGGTCAAGAAGATAGTGGTAAAGCACAAGCAGATTTTTTACCAATGCATTTTTCTATTTATTATGCATTCCTGAAGAATGTCTGTGACCTGCTATCCATCACATGAGAGTGACACTTGAACTATTTGACATCTGTGGTACGGAAGCAAGAGTGATTACATCATATTATTTCACATTAAATTTGAGGGTGAGAAATTTAGGTTTGAAATTCTTGTGTCTTAAATATCTTAAGCTTCAACAATGTCAATTACAAGAATATGCAAACAGAGTTAGCTAAAATTGCCCTGGAAAGTCAGTTTAAAATGTAAGGTAGAGAAGCAGGGCGGACATGTTTTAAAAAAAAATTACCTCTCAACAAAAGTACATCCATTGAGGAAGACAGATTTCTTAAAGAATAATGGATAATTTGTGGCCAGCTAAAGTATTTACGGATGCTATCTAGAACATAGAACAGTACAGCACAGAACAGGCCCTTCAGCCCACAATGTTGTGCTGACCATTGATCCTCATGTATGCACCCTCAAATTTCTGTGACCATATACATGTCCAGCAGTCTCTTAAATGACCCCAATGACCTTGCTTCCACAACTGCTGTTCTATTCTTAAAAAGGTGTCCAATGTTGCAAAAATTGCGATATGGCCAGAAGACTGCAAAAATTTTAGAAATCAGCTAAGGATGACTAAGTACAAATAGGGAGAAACTGGTGTATGAGTGTAAACCAACAGGTAGTATGAAAACAAATCGTTTAAGCTTCTGCAAATATGTAACAGGAAAGATAGTAGCAACTGTAAACATTGATCCTGTAGAAAGTAAAACTGATGAATTAATAATGGAAAATAATAAAATGGTAGAGACTTTGAACTAGTATGTTGTGTATGCCTTCACAGGAAAAGATACAAAAAAGTCTCAAACATGGTAGAAAAGCCAGGAGAAAAAATGGGAGGGAGGAACTTAAAACGTTGTTGATCACAAGGTACTTGCAATACGATAATATGCAACATGAAAGGTTAGGGCACAAGTTTAAGCTATTAATATGGATAGAGGATTAGATAAGGGATTGGAAGCAGAGTTTGGCGAAGTTTATGGTTTAAAGGTTGGCAAACTGTAACATGTGGAGTGCTGTAGTGATCAATGCTGGCGCCTCAACTATTTATGAGTTAATTGGATGAAGGGACCAAGTGTAGTGTACTCAAATTTGCTGATGGTACAAAGATATGTTGAAAAATAAGCTGTGAATACATAAGGAATTTGCATAGGGATACAGACAAGTCAAAAAATTGGCAGAGGGAAAATATGGGAAAATGTGATTTTGACCACACTGGCATGAAGGATTAAAAAAAATTAAAGTGGAGTGAGATGAAAGTGACTTGTTGAGGTATTTGAGTATTATTGTTTGTACATGAATCATAAATGTCATCATGCAGGTTCAGGGAGAAATTAAGACAGCAAGTGGAATGCAGGCCTTTATTCCAGGGAGGATAGAGTAAAGGTTGCTACAAGAGCACATAGGACCACATTTGGAATATGCTGTACATTTTGGTCTTCCCAGAAAGGTCAAACATTTTGCATTAGAAGCATTTCCAAGAATGCTGACAAGGTTGATTCCTGGGATGAGGGGACTGCCTTATGAGGAAACAAAGTGTGGAGCTGGATGAACACAGCAGGCCAAGCAGCATCTCAGGACCACAAAAGCTGACGTTTCGGGCCGAGACCCTTCATCAGAGAGGGGGTTGGGGAGAGGGTTCTGGAATAAATAGGGAGAGGGGGGGAGGCGGACCGAAGATGGAGAGAAAAGAAGATAGGCGGAGAGGAGAGTATAGGTGGGGAGGTAGGGAGGGGATAGGTCAGTCCAGGGAAGGTGGACAGGTCAAGGAGGTGGGATGAGGTGGTAGGTAGGAAATGGAGGTGCGGCTTGAGGTGGGAGGAAGGGATGGGTGAGAGGAAGAACAGGTTAGGGAAGTAGAGACAGGCTGGGCTGGTTTTGGGATGCAGTGGGGGGAGGGGTCGAACTGGGATGGTTTTGTGATGCAGTGGGGGGAGGGGAAGAACTGGGCTGGTTTTGGGATGCAGTGGGGGAAGGGGAGATTTTCTGGGTTATGTGAAACAGTCCCTCTTCCACACCTACACAGGCCCCAAACCCCACCTCTTCCTCTGTTACATTGATGACTGTATCGGCGCCGCCTCTTGCTCCCCAGAGGAGTTCGAACAGTTCATCCTCTTCATCAACACCTTCCACCCCAACCTCAAGTTCACCTGGGCCATCTCCAACACATCTCTCACCTTCCTGGACCTCTCGGTCTCCATCTCAGGTAACCAGTTAGAAAGTGATGTCCATTTCAAGCCCACCGACTCCCATACCTACCTAGAATACACCTCCTCCCACCCACCCTCCTGCAAAAATTCCATCCCCTATTCCCAATTCCTCTGCCTCCGCAGCATCTGCTCCCAGGATGAGACATTCCACTCCCGCACATCCCAGATGTCCACGTTCTTCTAGGACCGCACCTTTCCCCCTGCAGTGTTCGAGAACACCCTTGACCGCGTTTCCCGCAACACGTCCCTCACACCCCGCCCCTGCCACAACCGCTCCCAGAGGATCCCCCTCGTTCTCACATACCACCCCACCAACCTCTGGATACAACACATCATCCTCCGACGCTTCCGCCATCTACAATCCAACCCCACCACCCAAGCCATTTTTCCATCCCCACCCTTGTCTGCCTTCCGGAGAGACCACTCTCTCTGTGACTCCCTTGTCCGCTCCACACTCCCCTCCAACCCCACCACACCCGGCACCTTCCCCTGCAACCGGAGGAAGTGATACACTTGCCCCCACACCACCTCCTTCACCCCCATCCCAGGCCCCAAGTTGATTTTCCATATCAAGCAGATGTTCACCTGCACATCTGCCAATGTGGTATACTGCATCCACTGTACCTGGTGTGGCTTCCTCTACATTGGGGAAACCAAGCGGAGACTTGGGGACCGCTTTGCAGAACACCTCCGCTCGGTTCGCAATAAACAACTGCATCTCCCAGTCGTGAACCATTTCAACTCCCCGTCCCATTCTTTAGAATGACATGCCCATCCTGGGCCTCCTGCAGTGCCACAATGATGCCACCCGAAGGTTGCAAGAACAGCAACTCATATTCTGCTTGGGAACCCTGCAGCCCAATGGTATCAATGTGGACTTCACAAGCTTCAAAATCTCCCCTTCCCAAACTGCATCCCAAAACCAGCCCAGTTCTTGCCCTCCCCCCACTGCATCCCAAAACCAGCCCAGCCTGTCTCTGCTTCCCTAACCTGTTTGTCCTCTCACCCATCCCTTCCTCCCACCCCAAGCCGCACCTCCATTTCCTACCTACCACCTCACCCCGCCTCCTTGACCTGTCCCCTACCTTCTCACCTATACTCTCCTCTCTACCTATCTTCTTTTCTCTCCATCTTCGGTCCGCCTCCCCCTCTCTCCCTATTTATTCCAGTTCCCTCTCCCCATCCCCCTCTCTGATGAAGGGTCTAGGCCCGAAACGTCAGCTTTTGTGCTCCTGAGATGCTGCTTGGCCTGTTGTGTTCATCCAGCTCCACATTTTGTTATCTTGGATTCTTCAGCATCTGCAGTTCCCCTTATCACTGCCTTATGAGGAAAGCTTAATCATGTTAAGCATATACTCCATTGAAGTTTAGAGTGAAAAGTGATCTTATTGAAATATATAAGATTCTAACAGGATACTGGTAAATGAAATTCAATTCAGATAAGTGTGAGGTGGTGCATCTGGACAGAACAAACAGAGCAGGGCCCGGGGAAGCACCAAGGATCAGAGGGACATTGGTGTGCATGTCCACTGGTCCCTCATGGTAGTGGCACAGGTGAATATAATGGTGAAGAAGGCATGTGATAAACTCTATGCATCAGCTGATCAAGTACAACAGTGGGAAAGTTACACTGGAATTATATAAAAGGTTGGCTGGGCTACAATTATAGTATTGTTTGCAGACCTGGACTCTGCATTATAGGAAGGATGTGATTGCACTGGAGATGGTGCAGAGAGTCTTTTTCGGGATATTACCTGCTCTGGATCATTTTAGTTATGGAGAGATTGGGTAGATCGGGGTTATGTTCCCTGAGCCTTAAGACTGAGGGTGAACGTGATTGAGATGTATAAAACTTGGAGGGACAGAAAAAATTCCTTTACTTTGACTGGGGAATAGGTTTAAGGGAAGGGCAGATGTTAAATGACAGGAAGAGTTTTTTACTGAGGGTGGAGAGAGTTTGGAATTCACTTCCTGCGAAACCTACATCATGTTTAAGAAGTATTTAGATATACACTTGTATTGCCAACAGATACAAGGCTCTGACCAAGTGCTGGAAAATGGAATTAGAATAGTTAGCTGGCTGTTTTTGATTAGTGCAGATCCAAGCGGCCAAAGGGCCTTTGCCATGGTGTGTTCTCTATGACTGTAGGATAAATGTCGAGAATTTCAAATACAGCCATTCCAACTTTCCACACATGGGAAATCAGTGTGCTAACAGAGACTGTAGCACTGACTCCCAACCATGGGAGTCACTGCTGCATATGGACCTCAGATTTGCACAGAAGGAAAACAAAACTGGAGGGATTACTACTCTCAAGTTGTCATTAGCCTCCACTTCATTCTGGGATTGAGAGTTTCCAGGACTTTGTTATTGAATTTATTAAAGGCTGATTTGAATAATTTTTGATCTACAAGAGAGTTAATAACTGGGGAAATAGAAGAGTGGAGTTAAAACTACAACTAGATTTGTCATCTTACAGAATGTAGGAGGAAGATCAAAGGCCAACCATTGCTATGATATCTACTGTTTGGTGAGCAACCAATAATAACACACTGCACCAGGATATTAGGAGGGGCATGAGTGAGGTCGGGCAATTTGTCCTCTGTCTCAGATTAAGCATTTTATCAGATGTAATTAAGTTTGGGGGTATGCTAACTGAGAACCACAGAATAAAACCCACCACATTCTGTTCTCAGAGAGCATTCACACCAAATCTCAAGTTAGAATTGAGTATGCAGTGATTTTGAACTTGGGACCATTAGGGAAAAGACACTGTAAACATGCTACTTGTTTCAAAATGATGGAAATATGCAGTGTACCAGCACAAGTATAATGTTAGTGAACAAAGGTCAAATGTCTGAAACATTGTTGGCAGATTATTAAAATTTCCCATCACTCCCAGATGTTTGATATCATAGTTGCTCAACTGCTGCTTGTAAAAAAAAAATCTGCCTGACTATAGATCTGATTGTTAAGCTGTCTCAGGGGACATTTAAGATAAATTGCTGATTTAAAAATTAAAAATAACTGCAGCATTTGTTAGTCCTGATTTGCTGCATTCCCACAATCCAATTTGCTGGGAAAATCATTCCCTCTCAAAAGGTCCTTGTACAGTGTTAGTTTACTATTGCAATTCAGCCATGACTGCCAGTGTCATTAGTTTAGCATTTTAAAAATGTTTATTTTAAAGAGAGATGCCTTTATAAATGGGGGCCGGACACTAAAATACATTGATGCCATTTTATATACAAAGTTGTCAGTTGAGTGTAGAATATCCTTGTGACAATTGCTACATTCATGGTAAATTGTAAATATAAATAACCTTCTATTGCGGTGATCTGGTTTATCAGCTTATAATACAATACAAACATACTGAATGTTTGTCAGCCATTCCATCAGTTTTCATTTAACTCAGACAAAAACTGTAAGGTGATTATAGAAAGTTATTCAAGATTGTGAGGGGCACAATGCTTAAAAAAATGTTTAGAAATTGGAATCCTGTCTTTTAAATGGATCATGGAGGATCATTGCAAGAGGGTGTTATTCAGAAGTCAATAATTCCCTGTGCCCTTTTAAGTATTATTCTATTGGTTATTTTAGTCTTAATGTTCAAAAAAGTCAAGAATTGATTGGATCAATTACACAATCATTACATTATATCTCACCTCTTTAAGGCAGATTGGGTTAGTCTGGGAAATCTGAAGTGTTAGGTCGACAAAACTCGAACGTACTGGGGGTTTTGATATTACGTGGACATTTTTGACCTGATGTGTCAGATGATGAAAGCAGGAGGTTAAAAAGACATGCAGTATATTTCAATTACTGCTACACAAACCTTCACTAGCTATTATGATGAAGATAATACGTTTAGAAACAAAGAAAATAGGTGCAGGATTAGGCCATTCAGCCCTTCGAACTGCACCACCCTTCAATATGGTCATGACTGATCATGCAATTTCAGCATCCCATTCTTGCTCACCTCCCCACCGCCCCCCAGCCCCTTGATCGCCTTAGACACGGGCGATGTCCGGCTCCCTCTTGAATGTATCTAATGGACTGGCCCTGATAGCTTTCTGTAATAGAGAATTGAACAGGTTCGTAAGTCTGATTGAAGAAATTCTTCCTCATCCCGAATGGCTGACCCCATATTCTTGTAACACGTACACTTTGCTGATTTGGTCCAAATATTTGCTGATTTGATCCAAAATATAAATCAATACTATCCAAGGTACAGTTCTGAAATTTGAGTTTGCGGGAAGGTGGTGCTTGAGATTTGAGGTGGTCTGTTTATTTCAAACTCTTCGTTGTTAGGAATCGTGTCATAAGCCATGCTCAATGCATGTGAAACCCAATGGAATTATACTTGATGACAGCTCTCTATCGGTTGAATTAAAGGAGCAACGGACAGGAATGTAAAATGAATATTTCCTCTTCAGCCATCAAACATTAGAATTACAACAGGACAGAGTCAGATTTTGCGCTGTGATAAACGGAAGGCGAAAAGACCAACATGTCCCATCTTGGCACATGAAAATACAAATATTGGTGACAAGATACTGCTGTAGAGGTGTTAGAGATAATCATATTATTTCTGGAATTAGTTTTTGATTTTAAAAAGTAGTCATTTCTTGGGACGTGAATCAGAATGATACACAATTGGAACTAATAGGGTGAAGATCCAAGAAAATACAAGTGGAACATTTGGGGTACTCTAAGGGAACATGGATTGAGATGCAAGGTGCATGACGAATGCATATCATTCGATTTTTGAATTTGGACTAGTGGCTTGTGGGTTTTCTGTGTCTGAAGAGATTTATTTCAGTAACCATGCTAGTTTTTTTTAAAAGTCACCATGAGACAAAATCTTCCTGGAACGTTTCTGGTTTGCATTTGTGAGAAATTACAAAGGAACAATGTAAACAATGTGCCCCATTTAAGCTTTCAGATGGACGATGCTGTAATGTTTGGAACAGGGGGGGAAGGAAGAGAATTTTGTTTAAAAGTTTGTTTCCCCAGTCCTGCAGAATATTAGCTGAAGTTGGACATGTAAAAGCTGTCTGTAGCTACACCCTGTCTAAACATGCTCGAAGTCAGCACTACTCTGTCCTCAATATCCACGGTCACCCTCAGCCTGTCCTTGTCAAGTAGGGGAATATTTCATACAGGCAAACAATTGGACAAAGACACAAATGTGGGCTTTTATTTACAAAACTTAAAAGGGAAAAGAAACAAAGCTACGCAGGCTAAATATTACCCTCCCAGATTGAGGCATCATGACCCAAAAATATAACATTCAATGACAATACATTGCACCCAGTTCTGTTCTCCTGGAAGGAAGTGTCAATGAGATTCTATGTGGCAATAGCAACCAACACAGCTGAGCTCTGTTATGGACAATGGCAGCTTCCTCTTCCCTACTTGCCTCAGCCACCTCCTTGGAAGACTAGTTTGTCCATTCTCCTAGTTTTTCAGCATCTACCCACCCTGCATATGGTTCCAGACACTTACAAACAGCATTTCACATCTAGAGAAGGGGGAAGTAATGGCTTTACACCACAGATCACACTGGACACAGTCAACACTGCACTGTACCTAGCTGGTAGGTACCCCTCCAGAGCCCACTTGACCTCTAATACCCCGACGACCCAGCTTGTACGATTCTGTACACTGGAGTCTGTGAAGGGGAAAACACTTGACAGGAAGGTGTTATTTCAAATTTTATCGTGAAGCAGGTAAACTCAAAGCAAATGTGGCAAAATCAATCAAAATATTGTTAAAGTATGGAACTTTTAAATTGCAGCTGTTAATCAAAATACAGACTTTAAACATCAAATGGTTTGGTGGGTTTGTGTCTCTTTAGGAGGACCTGGATTTTCTCGAGTGGTAACAACTAATTTTGCCAGGTTCTTTCTGTAAAGTCTTTTCACTTAGCTCCTGGGTTTTGAGGTGGCAATGGAAATGGACTAAAAGGAAGATAAACAGGATTAAGCCTGAAAATTAAAAGCAGGGGCGAGTGTGGCTGAAGATAAAATAATCTGAAGATGTTTTAACAGGGTATCATGCATTTATTGCAATTCTTATGATCTGTACTGAAGTGCAAGTGTTTCCTGGCACTTTCGAGTAGGTGGAAACACTTCTGGTGTTTTCTGGTGGCCAACTTGTCATTGCTGCAGCATTGACTGCAGTTGCACAGGGAAACCCTGCAGAATCCTAGATGTAGGAGACTCTGAAGGAGTTGCCCAGGATATTGAAGATTCCACTGGTCAGCTTCCCTACGCCTGGAACTCTCCAAAATATTCTGTCCATTAAGTTGGCTCTGCCATACAGTAAGATAATCCTTCTCTACCACAGAAAGCTATCAGGGCCAGTCCATTAGATACATTCAAGAGGGAGCTGGGCATGGCCCTTATGGCTAAGGAGATCAAGGGGTATGGGGTGGTGGTGGGGGGGCGGTGGTTGGCGGCGGGGTGAGCGAGCATGGGATACTGAAATCCTCAACTCCACTGAACTGCCTTTTTCCCGTAACCCCGGCTTCACTTACTGATTAAAGATCAGCCTTGAATATACTTAATGCTGTTATTTAATGTCAAAAAGGAGTGAAACGGCAGTCTAAATATGATTGCATTCCTTGGAAAACCTGGCTCACTGATTTTCTCTTTGTTTACCTCCTACTACTGTCAAAATCTGCAGATCAATGCATTTGTATCAAATATCAAGTGACCCCAGTGTTTCAGCATTGAATGAAACTCATGCATGTAAAGCATGATGAAGTCTAAACTAACAGGACATGACCTTGCTGAAGTATAACCAAAGACAATAATTATGTTTTGCAAACTAATTACAAAAGTAACTCTATTTTAACATACTTCTATTTTTAGAAGGACAATTTGGGGAAGAGCAAAAAAGATTGGCTTAGTCAATGATGCTCACAGCTCTTGAATAAATCATACATTTTTTTAATCTCAAAATAATATAATCCTGGACACTAGCAAAACCAAAACAGCAAAATTGATAAGGTGGTAAATAGTGAGGGACACACCAATGGACTGGCCAAATGGACAGAGCAGCGGCAAATGGAATTCAACTTGGAAAAGCCTGAGGTAAGGATTTCATTATGAATGGTACAACTCTGGAAAATACTGAAGATCAGGGAGAGCTTGCGTATCTACAGATCCCTGAAGATAGCGCACCAGATGGCTAAGTTAATTTAGAAGGCACATGGGATACTTGTACTCTACGCCTCAACTAATAAAGACAAGAGCAATGAGGTGATGCTGGAACCGTATAAAACAAAGTACTGAACGCAGTTCTGATTACCACGTTATAGGGAGGATGTTCTTGAAAAAGAGTCATATCAGATTTCAAATGTTAATTCTGTTTCTGTCTCCATAGTTGACTTGCTCGGTTTCTCAAGCATTTTCTGGATTTTTTTTTCTTCCATCTCCAGCATTTGCTTTATTGCCTTTTACAGGAAGAATGTGATTATACCAGAGAGAGAGCAGATGAGAATTACCAGGATGCTGTCCGGATTGGAGGGTCTGAGCTAAGAGGAAAGGTTGGATAGGCTGGGATGTCATCCTTGGGGGTTGAAAGGGGACCTGATATATGATTAAGATCATTCAGATTATGATGGGCTTAGTTGAGGTATATGAGGAACTTTTTCCATTAGTAGAGGGTTTAATAGATTTAATCAAATAGATTTAAGAGAAGAGATAGAAGGTTAAGAGGACAGTTAAGTAGATTTTTATTTCAGCCAATCTGGAACTCACTGACTCAGCCACACTTTCAGACAGAAACTGTGTTTTAAGCTGTATTCAGAAATGCATTTGCATTGACCAAACACAGGAAACTGGAATTCATATAGTCTAGATCTTTGTTGACTGGCATGGACATAATGGGCCAAATGCCGCCCTCCTATGCCTGAAATGCTTATGAGTACATGCACAATTAAGCACCATTGTAGCATTTTGTATATTATTAAAGTTTGCGTTATAGATCAAAATAAAACATTACATCGATCTCAAAAATATTTTTCAAATTCTTTCTAAAAATATTTGATTTTATGTGGTCATGTGGGCTTTAAAATTGTCTTCATATTTCATGGTGACAGAAGACTCAATGAAATCCCTATCCCATCAATCATACACATTGTAATCAGTTCCTGTCTCCCCACCCACTCCTACTTCTGTGAAGGGAATTACACATTGACTTTAAGTATAGCGACTGAGCATGGTTGAAAGGAACCATGACACAGTGACAGCAGATCATGTGGAACTGGAGCCTGAGTCTGCAGAGCTCCAGGTAAGATGATACTCTCATCTATATATAGTGATCTTCAAAAAAGCCTATTGCTATTTACTCACACAAGCTTAGACTTTACAATATTATACCCTCCTCCTCACAGTCTCACTGATATCGTCTCAGCACCCTCACTCTCTGATGTTTGCCCTCACTCCCTATGCTGGTCTGCCTCTTTCTGTGTCCTCTTTTCCCACTCAATCACTCTCCCCTCTCCCTTCCACCTGCAGTTCCCCAGATGTGTAAAAGCAGGGGACAGTGATGGGAGATAATGGAAATACTTAAAACGTTACATTCAAGTTCTAAAATTTGTAAATTTCAAATCACCATTGATTGATGCAAGAGAGAAATTCCATGCTTCATTATCCCAGGCCTTGAACCCAACCATCACTTCTATGGAAGGTATCGAGACCCTTAAAATCCATGATTAAATAGTGTGGAGCTGAAGGAACACAGCAGATCAGGTAGCAGCAGAGAGCAGGCAAGTTGATGCTTTGGGTCAGGACCCTTCTTCAGAAATGTGGATGGGAAGGGAGCTGAGAAATAAATAGGGGAAGGGTGGCGTTGGGGAAGGTAGGTGGGACGGTACAAAAACAAAGTTGCTAGAAAAGCTCAGCAGGCCTGGCAGCATCTGTGAAGGAAAAAATGAGTTAATGTTTCCTCAGAACAATTTTGAGGAAGGGTCACCTGACCCGGAACGTTACCTTCACAGATGCTGCCAGACCTGCTCAGCTTTTCCAAAAACTTTGTTTTTGTTCCTGATTTACAGCATCCATAGTTCTTTCGGTAGGTGGGATGGTGAGAGGTGAATGCTGGTAGGGAGTAGTGGAGATTGGACAGGTTGTGTCAGATCAATGAGGCAAGGATGAGAGGGAGGGTTGCACAAGGGATGAGTCTGGGGGTGGGGAGATTTTAAAACTGGTGAATACCATGTTGGGCCATTTGGGCTGTCGGCATCTGAGGCAAAATATGACGTGTTGCTCCTGCCGTTTGTGGATGGTGTCATTGTGACACTGGAAGAGGTCCAAGATGACATGTCGCCCAGGAAGTGGGAGGGAGAATTAAAATGGTTGGCTGCTGGAAGGTGTTGTCATTTGTCGCGTACAGAGCGCAGATGCTCTACAAAAACTGTCTCCAAGTCGATACTTGGTCTCACCAATGTAGGGGAGGACATATCGGGAGCAGCAGATACAGCACACCAAGTTGATGGATGTACGGGTGAACCCAAGTCCAATATGAAAGGTTTGTTTGGTGCCTTGAATGAAGGTGAGGGGTAAGTGTAGGGGCAGGTGTAGCACTTCCTGTAGTTGCAGGGAAAGGGTTGTGGTGGGGTTAGTTGGGGAGTATGGAGGGGACAAGGGCCTCACGGACAGAGTGGCCCCTATGGATGGCAGATAGGGCGGGGAGGGAAATATATCTTTGGTTGTGGGGTCGGATTGTAGGTGGCAGAAGTGGCAGAGAATAATACACTGGATGCGGAAGTTGGTGGTGTGATATGTGAGGACCAGGGCGATTTTGACTTTATTTTTGTTGTGGGTGCTGGGGTTTGAGGTAGAAGTATGAGAAATGTAAGAGATGTAGTTGAGGGCATTTTTGATCGTCAGTGGGGGAATCAAACGGACCACAACTTCCTACCTCTGGTGCCCTCAACCGCATCTCTTACATTTCCTGCAATTCTGCCCTCAAACCCCCTCCCTGCAACAAAATAAAGACAGAGTCCCCCTAGCCCTCAGATATCACCCCACCAACCTCCGCATCCAGCATATCATTCTCTGCCACCTACAATCCGAACCCACAACCAAAGAGATATTTCCCTCCCCATCCCATCTGCCTTTCATAGGGACTGTGCTCTCCATGACTACCTCATCCACTCTACACTCCCCACTAGCTCCCCAATCCCAGCACCTTCCCCTCCAACTACAGGAAGTGCTACACCTGCCCCTACACATACCCCTCACCTTCGTTCAAGGCCCAGAACAAACCTATATCAGACAGGGGTTCACCTGTACGCCTGTCAACTTGGTCTACTGTATCCACTGCTCCTGATGTGGCTTCCTCTACATCAGCGAGACCAAGCATGGACTTGGAGACTGTTTTGTAGAGCACCTGTGCTCTGACGTGACAAACGACAACACCTTTTGGTCACCAACTATTTTAACTCTCCCACTCCCAGTGTGACATGTCCATCCTGGGCCACCTCTAGTGTCACAATGACACCATCCACATACTGGGGGAGCAGCACCTGATATTCCACCTAGCGAGCCGACAGCCTGACGGCCTCACCAGTTTTAAAATCTCCTCTCCCCTGGCCTCATCCCATGCCCAACCCTCCCTCTCGTTCCCCCCTCCCTGACCTGACAAAATCTGTCAGCCTCCTCTCCCACCTATCCTATTGAGCAATTCCCTCCACTCCCTACCTGCAGTCACCTATTACCATCGCCCCACCCCTCCTCTCTCTCTTTACTTCCCAGCTTCCTTCTCCCTCCCCATTTCTGACAAAGGGTCCCAACCCAAACCATCAGCTTTCCTGCTCCTCTGATGCTGCCTGGCCTGCTGTGTTTCTCCAGCTCCACACTGTGTTATCTCTGGCACCAGCATCTGCAGTTCTTGCTTTCTCAAAGTCCGTGTTTGACTTTATAAAGAAAAGTAAATGTATTTTCATAAGGATGTGAGCTGAGCAGTAATGAAGAGGCTCCATAAAAACATTACTAGTGCACACCTAAACACTCCTAGAGGACGATACACAAGCTTTGCCTTTCACCCCAGTCAGGAGTTCAAGCGTTGATAGAAGTGTTTCCTAGCTGTCAAAGTATCCAATTCATGAACAAAATCAAGTTAAGCAGGGAAAGTACTTTGTGTGAAAGAGGAAACTGGACAGTCATAAACAGTTTAAACTAGACATATAAAACAGCACTTGCATGTAATTTAAGCTTCGTAACTTTATCTAAAGAAAATGAAATACCACATGCATTAATAATTGTAAAACATTTCCATTTCAATTCAGAGACTTTTTCTCCTCCTCCCTGGCCCCCTCTCAGTAGACTAAATAATGATTTGCATTAGTTCTAAAAGACAGGATATTAGTTAGGCTACTTTTGGAGTACTGCGTTAAACTTGAAAAGGTGCAGAAAAGCTTTACAAAGATGTTGCCAGGGTGGGAGATCTTGAGCTACAGGGAGAGTTTAAATAGGCAGAGTTATTTTCAATCGAGCGTCTGAGACTGAGAGGTGACCTTATAAAATCATGAAGGGCCTGGAAAGGATGAATAGGCAAGATCTTTTCTCCAGGGTTGTAGAGTGCAAAGCGAAAGAGCATAGGTTTAAGGTGAGAGGGCACAGATTTGAAAGGGACCAAAAGGGCAACTTTTTTGTGCAAAGGGTAGTGCGTGTATGGAACAAGTTGCCGGAAGTAGTATTGGCGGTTGGTACAATTACAACATTTAAAAGGCATCTGGGTGGGTATATGAATGTGATCAGTGATAATGGGAACTGCAGATGCTGGAGAATCCGAAATAACAAAGTGTGGAGCGGGATGAACAGGCCAAGCAGCGTCTTAGGAGCACAAAAGCTGACGTTTCTGGCCTAGACCCTTCATCAGAGAGGGGGAATGAGGAGAGGGTTCTGAAATAAATCAGGAGAGAGGGGGCGGTGGACCATAGTTGGATAGAGGAGAAGATAGGTGGAGAGAAGAGTATAGGTGGGGGAGGTAGGGAGGGGATAGGTCAATCCGGGGAGGACGGACAGGTCCAGGGGTGGGATGAGGTTAGTAGGTAGGAAATGGAGGTTGGGATGAGGGGATAGGTGAGAGGAAGAACAGGATAGGCAGGCTGAGCTGGTTTTGGGATGCAGTAGGGGAGGGGAGATTTTGAAGCTGGTGAAATCCACATTGATACCATTGGGCTGCAGGGTTCCCAAGTGGAATATGAGTTGCTGTTCCTGCAACCTACGGGTGGCATCATTATGGCACTGCAGGAGCCCCAGGATGGGCATGTCATCTGGGGAATGGGAGGGGGAGTTGAAATGGTTAGCGACTGGGAGATGCAGTTGTTTATTGCAAACCGAGCATAGGTGTTCTGCAGCGTGGTCCCCAAGCCTCCGCTTGGTTTCCCCAATGTAGAGGAAGCCACAATGAGTACAGCGGATGCAGTATACCATATTGGAGGATGTGCAGGTGGACATCTACTGGATGTGGAAAGTCATCTTGGGGCCTGGGATGGGGGTGAGGGAGGTGGTGTGGGAGCAAGTGTAGCACTTCCTGCAGTTGCAGGGGAAGGTGCCGGGTGTGGTGGGGTTGGAGGGGAGTGTGGAGCGGACAAGGGAGTCGTGGAGAGAGTGGTCTCTCCGGAAGGCAGACAAGGGTGGGGTTGGAAAAATTGTCTTTAGTGATGGGGTCAGATTGTAGATGGCGAAAGTGTCGGAGGATGATGTGTTGTATCCGGAGGTTGGTGGGGTGGTATTTGAGGACTGGGGGATTCTCCTTTGGCGGTTATTGTGGGGGCGGGGTGTGAGGGATTCTCTTTTGGTGGTTATTGCGGGGGCGGGGTGTGAGGGATGTGTTGCTGGAAATGCGGGAGACCCAGTCGAGGGCGTTCTCGACCACTGCAGGGGGGATGTTGCGGTCCTTGAAGAATGAGGACATCTGGGATGTACGGGAGTGGAATGCCTCATCCTGGGAGCAGATGCGGCGGAGGTGAAGTAATTGGGAATAGGAGATGAAATCTTTGCAGGAGGTTGGGTGGAGGAAGTGTATTCCAGGCAGCTGTGGGAGTCGGTGGGCTTGCAATGGATATCGGTTTGTAGATTGTTGCCTAAGATGGAGACAGAAAGGTCCAGGAAGGTGAGGGGTGTGTTGGAGATGGTCCAGGTGAACTTGAGGTTGGGGTGGAAGGTGTTGGTGAAGTGCATGATCTGTTCGAGTTCCTCTCGGGAGCATGAGGCGGTGCCGATACAGTCATCAATGTAACAGAGGAAGAGGTGGGGTTTGGGGCCAGTGTAGGTGTGGAAGAGGGACTGTTCTACGTAACCTACAAAGAGGCAGGCATAGCTTGGGCTCATGCGGGTGCCCATGGCCATCCTCTTTGTCTGTAGGAAGTGGGAGGAATCGAAAGAGAAGTTGTTGAGGGTGAGGACGAGTTCGGCTAAACGGACGAGGGTGTCGGTGGAGGGGGACTGGTTAAGTCTGTGGGACAGGAAGAAGCAGAGGGCCTAAAGGTCCTAAAGGCCCTACATAGGTAGGGAGTTCCTGGACCAAGGTGGAGAAAATGGCTTCCAGATAGGTGGAGATGAGTTCGGTGGGGCAGGAGCAGGCAGAGACAATAGGTCAACAAGGGCAGGCGGGTTTGTGGATTTTGGGAAGGAGATAGAAGCGGGCGGTGCGGGTTTGGGGAACAATGAGGTTGGAGGCTGTGCGTGGAAGGTCACCCGAGGTGATGAGGTCATGGATGGTGTGGGAGATGATGGTTTGGTGCTCGGGGGTGGGGTCATGATCGAGGGGGTGGTAGGAGGAGGGGTCGGAAAGTTGGCGCCTGGCCTCAGCAATGTAACGGTCAGTGAGCCACACTGCAACTGTGCTTCCCTTCTCTGCGGGTTTGATGGTGAGGTTGGGATTGGAGCGGAGGGCTGCACGTTTTGCAGGGGAGACGTTGGAGTGAGTGAGAGGGGTGGAGAGGTTGAGGCAACAGAGAATCCCCCTAGTCATCACATACCACCCCACCAACCTCCGGATACAATGCATCATCCTCCGACACTTCCTCCATCTACAATCTGACCCCACCACCAAAGACAATTTTTCCATCCCCACCCTTGTCTGCCTTCCGGAGAGACCACTCTCTCGAGGACTCCCTCGTCCGCTCCACACTCCCCTCCAATCCCATCACACCCAGCATTTTCCCCTGCAGCCGCAGGAAGTGCTACACCTGCCCCCACACCTCCTCCCTCACCCCCATCCCAGGCTCCAAGATGACTTTCCACATCATGCAGATGTTCACCTGCGCATCCGCCAATGTGGTATACTGCATCCGCTGTACCCGGTGTGGCTTCCCATACATTGGGGAAACCAAGCGGAGGCTTGGGGACCGCTTTGCAGAACACCTCCGCTCGGTTCGCAATAAACAACTGCACCTCCCAGTCGCTAACCATTTCAACTCCCCCTCCCATTCCCCAGACAACATGTCCATCTTGGGCCTCCTGCAGTGCCATAATGATGTCACCCATAGGTTGCAGGAACAGCAACTCATATTCCGCTTGGGAACCCTGCACCCCAATGGTATCAATGTGAATTTCACCAGCTTCAAAATCTCCCCTCCCCCCACTGCATTCTAAAACCAGCCGAGCTTGTCCCTGCCTGCCTAACCTGTTCTTCCTCTCATCTATCTCCTCCTCCCACCTCAAGACGCACCCCCATTTCCTACCTACTAACCTCATCCCACCCCCCTTGACCTGTCCGTCCTCCCCGGACTGAACTATCCCCTCCCCACCTCCCCGCCTATACTCTTCTCTCCACCTATCTTCTCCCCTATCCATCTTCGGTCCGCCTCCCCCTCTCTCCCTATTTATTTAAGAATCCTCTCCCTATCCCCCTTTTCTGATGAAGGATCTAGGCCTGAAACGTCAGCTTTTGTGCTCCTAAGATGCTGCTTAGCCTGCTGTGTTCATCCAGCTCCACATTTTGTTGTTATCTGGGGTATATGAATGTGAAGGGTTTAAGAGGGATATCGGCCAAATGCTGGCAAATGGGACTAGACTAATTTAGGATTGTGTTGGCATGGTCAAGTTGGACCAAAGGGTCTGATTCTCTGCTTATGACTCTGACCTAGGTACCTTGTTCTCCAGCTAGCCCTCTCACCCACACTCCTTTCTACAATGCCCTCACTGCTGCTCCTGGTCACTGGCACATTGACCTGGTGGAAGATTTAACAGAAAGAAGCAGAGTGACAGCTTTTCCTGGGGCAGACAGAGGGTGGAAAATAAGTTAAACAGTGGAGTTCTGAGATTGAAATGTCAGAATTCTATCCACTGGTGAAAATGTCTCAGTTTTGGAGAAATCAATGACTTTGAAAACCTGGCAAAAAACTTTTTAGTTGATCTCTGGCCGTGCAAAATTACATCTTCTAGTTGCCTGCAATTAATCAGTCGTTAAAAACCCCATTGTTGACACTTTTAGCAGTTCATCCCCTTGAGAGAGATTGCTGCCTACAATAAAACAGCCTTAACAATCCTATTTGTTCAGCCATTGCTTCTTAGCAGTTCATTGTCATGGTAACCCCAGGTCATTGGGCATTTCTCAGAACCCAACAGTGTCATAGTCAGAACACGAATACCCCTTTTATTTAATGCTTCTCAGTCTACTAAGGGCACCCTGCATTACACAAACTAAAATACAGGCCTTATATGGTGTTACTTCTGAAAGCGTTGGACCTACTTGAGAGGGTGAGAGAGAAGGCCTCATGACAGCTCCAGATTTGATTAAACCATGGGCACGCTTTTCTATGGACTGACCTTCTCTGCGGTGCTAACAGCAAAAGTCTTGACACATAAATTCATCCTTAATCTGAATGATTTATCCACTTTTTCTCTAATATCTCAATGATATCTGGCAGGTTTACCTATGAGTAAAAGTGGGGAAATATTCAGTGTCCGATGTGTAAAATTGGAAGACGGTACAGACTCAAATGCCACTTGAGACTGTTCAATCACACCAAATACTTTTGGAAGCAATTTCATCACTGCACCCATCAGCATCATAATATCCTTATTTTTTGCTGAAATCAACAATGATTTTTAAATTTTGAAACTTAATTATAGCAATATTTATCTTGCCATCAATGGCAGTAATCAACCACTCATTGGCTTCCTCATGATTCAGTAAAGGTGCTGGCTGATTCTGTCTGGGCAGTGATGGGGGTACAGGCCATTCTACCATACTGTGTAAACATTGTGCCAAGGGTGTATCACCTTATCTAAGCCTGTCTGACGCTCCTGCCGTAACATGATGAAAAATAATTGGGATCACTTATGTATCAGAATTGAGAAGCTTTTGTGCAACTTAATTTAATTTATCATCTGATCAGGCAGAGCCACTTTAGTTATAGAAAGAGGTGCAGTATGTAACTTTAAAGCATTCTCTCTCCTCTATTTTGGACCATTTGACAATTTTGTCAAACGAACTGGAGCTTAGAGTGCACAGCCTCAAAATATTCCACCTTCGCCAAGTGTTACGTCTTCTGTGATTGCAATGGAAGGCTGAACGGTGGGTTGGGGATTGGATGCTTAAGAATGGTGAAGTAGTATTAGATATGACAGAGGAGTGGACCAGAGTGTCACAGAGGCTTTTGTAGGTGGTGGACAGGCTTTGGGGAGTCAGGAGGTAAGTTCCTCACTGCAGTGATCTTGGTCTCTGAACTGCTGTTGTAATCACTGTGTTTATGTGGTGAGTCCAGTTCAGTTTGGTCTGGTTAATGGTTATCCCAGGATGTTGATAATTGGAGAATTCAGTGATGTAAACATCGTTGAAGGTCAAGGGGCAGTGGTTAGATTGCCTCTTATCAGAGATGGTCACTGCTTGGCATTGTGTGGTTCGAATGCCACTTACTACTTGTCAGTTCAAGCCTGGACACTATGGGTCTTGTTGCATTTGAAAATGGATTGCTATATTTTCTGAAGTTGTGAATGGTACTAAACATTGTGCAATCACCTGCCAATATCTCTACTTCTGACCTTATGATGGAGGGAAGATAATTGATGAAGCAGCTGAACTTGGTTGGGTCTAGGACACTACTCTGTGGAACTCCTGCAGAGATATCCTGGATCTGAGATGACTGACCTCCAACCACAACCATCTTATGACTAACAAGCAGAGAGTTTTCCCCCAATACGCATTTCTGAAGAAGGGTCCCAACCCAAACCAACAACTTCTCTGCTCCTCTGATATTGCCTGACCTGCTGTCTTCCTCCAGTTCCACACTGTTATTCCTGACTCCAACATCTGCAGCTCTTATTATCTCCCGTTGATTACAGTTTTGTTTGGGTCCTTGATGCCACATTTAGTCAAATGTAGCCTTCACATCAAGGGCTATCACATTCACCTCACCTCTGAAATTCAGGTACTTTGTCCATTTTTGAACTAAGGCTGTAAAGAAGTCAGGAGCTGAGCGGACCTGGCATAACCCAAACTGGGCGTCACTGGGCAGATTATTGCTGAGCAGGTGCTGCTTGGTAGCACTGTTGATGACACCTTTCATCACTTTAGTAATGATCGAGACCATGCCGATAGGGCTGTAGTTGGCCAGGTTGGATTTTTCTCTGTTTGTGTACAAGACCTACTGAGGAAATTTTGCATATTATCAGGTAGTTGCCAGTGTTGTAGCTGTACTACAACAGCTTGGCAAGTGGAGCAAAAAGTTCTGAAACAAGTCTTCAGTACTATTGTTGGAATGTTATCAGGGCCCATAGCCTTTGCAGTATGCATTGTCTTCAACTGTTTCTTGATATCACATGGAGTGAATCAAATTGACTGAAGACTGGTATCTGTCTTGTTGGGGACCACTGGAAAAGCTGTGATGAATCAAAAACTTAGCATTTCTGCTGAAGATTGCTGCAAATATTTCAGCCTTATCTTTTGCACTGATGTGCTGGGCTCTTCCATCATTGAGGATGGGGATATTGTGGAGCCTCCTGTGCCTCTACTTTGGACTGTGTCGGTCTCTGTATTATATCTTAATAGGTATTGTGTAGTGATAACCTGGTAGCAGCTCTGAAGTGCTAGATTGTATAAATGCAAAAATTATGCAAGTGCGAAGCAAAGGTAGAATACTTTTAATGGGGAATTTTAACTTTAACATAGATTGAGAGGGGCAAACAAACCCCTGTAAAAAAGGTAGCAATAATAGAGTTATACAGCACGGAAACAGACCCTTCAAGTGCTACCTATCCATGCTGACCAGATATTCTAAACTGATCTAATCCCATTTTGTCTGTGTTCCTCCAAACCCTTCCTATTCATGTACCTATCCAGATGGCTTTTAAATGTTGTAATTGTACCCACCTCCACCACCTCCTCTGGCTGCTTGTTCCTTTCTAGAATATGTCTGGGACAGATTCCAACAGCGATATGTCCTAAATTCAAGAAGGATTATTGAATTTAGTAATAAGTAATGAGTTGAATTTAATTAGTAACTTACTTGTGCATAAACATTGATCAAATAGTGATCATAACATAATTGAGTTCAATGTAGCATTTGAAAGAGAAAAGCATGAACCAGCTAGCTATGACTGACTTGAATGCTGTAAACTGGGAAAATCTGCTCATGAGTAAAATAACTAAAGAACAGTGGAGGATGCTTAGAGAATTTTTTTACACAATACAAAACCAGTTAATGTCCCTAAGAGGGAAAGTCTCCACTTCACAGGAGAAAATAAACATTGACAACTGGGGAGAAGAGACAGAATAAAACTGAAAGAAAGGGCTTACAAAAATGCAAAAAAACCCCCACAGATCCTGCTGAATGGAGAAGATACAAAGACCAGCTAAGAGCCACAAACAACATAGAGAGCCTCAAAAAGGGACTATGAAAAGAAACTTGAAAGGACATCAAAATCAATAAGAAGTGTTTATAATCACATAAAAGGAAAATAGGTGGTCAGGAGTAATGTTGGCTAACTAAAGACTGACTGTAGGGACATTGTCAAATATATTTGACAAACATATTGAATCATAACTTTGCCTCATTATTTATGGTGGAAAAGGACTGCTTGTCGGCAGTCCCAAAGAAATTAATAGTGAATTGGAGTCAAAGAATTAATAAATAATAATTAATAATAAAGAAATTAATAGAATTAAGGAGTATCAAATCTTCAGCACCATCACTGTACAATCCAAGTGTGTTAATGGAAGTTGTAGACACCCTAACTATCATCTTTCAATGTTCCCCAGAAACAGGCATTGTCCCTCTGGATGGAAAAATTCACCAACATCCACTTTTATTAACGGGCAAAAGACAAAATCCAATGAATTATAGACCAGTTAGACATCTCTGGTGGGGAAATTGTTGGAGTGTATAATAAATGATAGCATATCTGAACACCTTGAACATTCTTAGTTAATCAGGGAAATTCAGCATGGATTCATGACAGGTAGGTCATGCCAGACAAACCTCACATAATTTTTTGAAGGGGTGACTAATATAGTGGACTGGGGAATGTCTATGAATGTTGTTTATAAGGACTTCCAGAAGGCATTTGATAAACTCCTACCTAACAGACTGTTTGAGATACAAGGAGCAGCTGGATAGGGTGGGACTTTGGTCCCTGGAACAGAAGAGGTTGAGGGTGACAATAAAGAGGTCTATAAAATCATGAGGAGCGTAAATAAGGTGAACTGCAAAGGTCTTTTCTGTGGGTCGGGGAGTTCAATACTAAAGAGCATAGGTTTAAGGTGAGGGGGAAAATATTTAAAAAGGGACCGGAGGGGTAACGTTTTCATGCAGAGGGTAGTTCATGTATGGAATGAACTACCAGAGGAAGTGGTAGATGTAGGTACATTTACAACATTTAAAAGGCATCTGGATGGTGTAGGAACAGGAAAGATTTAAAGAGATATAGGCCATATGCAGGCAAATGGGACTAGTTTAGTTTGGGCAACTTTGTCTGCATGGACAAATAGGACCAAAGGTCTGTTTTTGTGCTATGTGACTACGTCTACTCTGAAAAAGCTCAACGTGGGAAGTGTATGTCACTCAAGCGAGAATGTGGTTTGCTTGAAACTAGCATTGAGTTCAAAATGCCTTTGCTGTGTTTAGGCTTTTCCATGTGTGAATCATATCCCACCCTCTTTCCCTCCTAAGCAAAAACACAATCTTAGGGATCCTGCAAATAGAGGTGGGGTAAGACTCCTAAATGCTGGAATCTGGCCTCATTTTACCTATGGTTAGGGTCTCCATGGCTTCACAGAAATCTAGGCCAACGTTTCAAACTAGTTGATGTTCAAAATCAATGCCAATTAGGTGTAAAGAAAACAGTTACAGGATCCTATTGTAATCGCTGCCAAAATCATGAAACAGTTACCCCACAGAATTTTATTTTCAGCTCATTTGTTGAAAAATTGTTTTGGCTTCAGTCAATCCTGTTGGCTTCCACTGGTAAACTTTCTAGTTCAAAGAATAACTGAAATAACTGCATGTCATATGGTTCCACTTAACTCCAATTGCTTTCAATTTGTCTGCCAACTCTTCCACAAGTACGAGTGAACAAGTTCCAGTAAGAATCAAATTGTAACAGTTAAAGGCAAATGGGATCACAAGTGCCAGTTATTTCAGTTGTGTCCAGTTGAACAAGCGGCGACCTGTTAAATCTGCTAAAGACCAAATTTGATCGGTCAATCAAATTGTCTCTTGTTGCAAGAGCACTGGAGAAGAGGAATAAAGCCTTGTGAACTTTTACTGAGCTTGGGTGACAGCAGACGTGGAATTCTGCGCACAGCTTTAGAATCCCAAGGAAGAAGAAACATATAAAAGGGGAGAATGAGGCAACCATGGCCGACGAGGGAAGTCAGGGACAGCATTAAAGCAAAAGAAAAAGCACACAATGTGGTGAAGATTAGTAGAAAACCAGAGAAGTGGAGGAGAACTAATAAAAGCACTGGGGAGTAGTGGTGAGAAGATGAGATGACATAGTAAGCTAACTAGTAGTATCAAAGATGATTGCAAGAGCTTTTTAAGATGTCTAAGAAGGTTAGAGAGAGAGGCAAAAGTGGATATTGGGCCACTGGAAAATGAGGCTGAAGAAGTATCGATGGGAAACAAAGAAATGGCAGAGGAATTGAACAGGTACTTTGCATCAGTTGTCACAGTGAAAGATACCAGCAGCATACCAGAACTTCAAGACAGAGAGGGGCCAGAGGTGATTATAGTGGCCATCACTAATGAGAAGGTGCTCAGGATGTTGAAAATGTCTGAATATGGATAAATCACCCAGAACAGCGGGACTACACCCTAGAGTTCTGAAGGAGACAGTTGAGGACATTGTAGTGATCTTTCAGCAATTACTGGAATCAGACAGGGTCCTAGAGGACTGGAAAGTGGTGACTGCAACATTACTGTTTAAGAAAGGAGGAACGCAGAAGATTGTAAATCAATGGCCAGTTAGCCTGACCGCATTCTTGGTAAGACTTTCGGAGTCCATCGTTAAGGACGAGATTACAAAATACTTGGAAATGCATTGTAAAATAGGGCTGATTCAGCGTGGCTTTGTAAAAGGGATGCCATGCCTGACGAACCTTTTAGAATTCTTTGAGGAGGTAATGAATAAGTTAGATAAAGGAGAGCCATTGGATGCGGTCTATTTAGACTTCCAGAAGGCCTTTAACAAGTTGCTATACAGGATGCTGCTGAATAACATAAGTATCCATGGTGTTATGGTCAAGTTACTAGTATGTATATGATTGGTTTATCAGCAAAAGGTAGAGAGCGGGGATGAAAAGATATTTTTCAGGATGGCAGCCGGTGACCATTGGAGTTCTGCAGGGACCATGTTATACATTGACAATCTGAGCAAAGGAACTGAGGACATTGTTGCTAAATTTTCAGATGACATAAAGACAAGTGGAGGGACTGATTGTGTTGAGGAAATGGGGAGGCTGCACAAGTCTGAAGTATGATGGAATACTCCCCCACTTGGCTAGGTGAGTGCAGCTCCAACAACATTCAAAAAGCTTGGCGTCATCCAAAACAAAGTTGCCCCCTTGATTAGCACCATATCCACAAGCATTCATTCCATTCACCACCAATGTTCAGAAGCAAAAGCCCCTTTGACAGCATCTCTCAAAACCACAACCATTTCCATCTAAGAGAACAAGGATTCAAGGTAACACCATGACTACCAAGTGCCTCTCCAAGCCACTCACCATTCTGACTTGGAAACCCTTCACTGTTGCTGAGTCAAATCCTGGAATTCCCTCTTTAAGGGCATAATGGTTCAACCTTTGGAGTATGGACTACAGCAGTTCAAGAAGGCAGTTCACCACCACCTTCTCAAAGGCAACTAGGGACTGGCATTTCCTGCACCTCATCCCTCACAGCCCACCCTCGCAATAACCGCCAAAAAAGAATCCCCCTAGTCCTCACATACCACCCCACCAACCTTCGGATACAACGCATCATCCTCCGACACTTCCGCCATCTACAATCCGACCCCACCACCAAAGACATTCTTCCAACCCCACCCT
Organism: Stegostoma tigrinum; assembly: GCF_030684315.1. Lineage (NCBI taxonomy): Eukaryota > Metazoa > Chordata > Chondrichthyes > Orectolobiformes > Stegostomatidae > Stegostoma > Stegostoma tigrinum. The sequence continues at coordinate 35,192,699 of NC_081360.1, read as the reverse complement.
TGTCTCCCTTCCGGAGAGACCACACTGTCCACAACTCCCTTGTCCGCTCCACACTCCCCTCCCACCATACCACACGTGGCACTTTCCCCTGCAACCGCAGGGAGTGCTACACTTGCCCCCACACCTCCTGCCTCACCCCCATCCCAGGCTCCAAGGTGACTTTCCACATGAAGCAGATGTTCACCTGCATATCTGCCAATGTGGTATACTGCATCCGTTGTACCCGGTGTGCCTTCCTCTACATTGGGGAAACCAAGTGAGGCTTGGGGACCACTTTGCAGAACGCCTACGCTCGGTTCGCAATAAACAATTGCACCTCCCAGTCGCGAACCATTTCAACTCCCCCTCCCATTCCCTAATGATGCCACCTGTAGGTTGCAGGAACAGCAACTCATATTCCACTTGGGAATCCTGCACCCCAATGGTATCAATGTGGATTTCACCAGCTTCAAAATCTCCCCTCCCCCCACTGCATCCCAAAACCAGCCCAGCTCGTCCCCGCCTGCCTAACCTGTTCTTCCTCTCACCCATCCCTTCCTCCCACCTCAAGACGCACCTCAATTTCCTACCTACTAACCTCATCCCGCCCCCTTGACCTGTCTGTCCTCTCCGGACTGACCTATTCCCTCCCAACCTCCCCACCCATACTCTCCTCTCCACCTATCTTCTCCTCTATCCACCTTCGGTCTGCCTCCCCCACTCTTCCTATTTATTTCAGAATCCTCTCCCCATCCCCCTTTCCTGATGAAGGGTTTAGGCCCGAAACGTCACCTTTTGTGGTCCTGAGATGCTGCTTGGCCTGCTGTGTTCATCCAGCTCCACACTTTGTTATAAATGAAGGACAGTCAGTTAGTGATGTACATGTTCTATAAGCAAATTAAAATAATGATTCTGGTGCAAAATCAAAGCGCAGGTAATTCAGGGTAATACAATGTCACAGATTGAGGATTGGTCAGTAAACAGGAAACAGAGAGCAGGAATAAATGGGTTGTTGTAGAAGTGGAAGGTTGTGACAATTGGGATAATCATAGGGATTGGAGATAATGGGAACTGCAGATGCTGGAGATTCCAAGATAATAAAATGTGAGGCTGGATGAACACAGCAGGCCAAGCAGCATCTCAGGAGCACAAAAGCTGACGTTTCGGGCCTAGACCCTTCATCAGAGAGGGGGATGGGGGGAGGGAACTGGAATAAATAGGGAGAGAGGGGGAGGCGGACCGAAGATGGAGAGTAAAGAAGATAGGTGGAGAAGGTGTGGGTGGGGAGGTAGGGAGGGGATAGGTCAGTCCAGGGAAGACGGACAGGTCAAGGAGGTGGGATGAGGTTAGTAGGTAGCTGGGGGTGCGGCTTGGGGTGGGAGGAAGGGATGGGTGAGAGGAAGAACCGGTTAGGGAGGCAGAGACAGGTTGGACTGGTTTTGGGATGCAGTGGGTGGGGGGGAAGAGCTGGGCTGGTTGTGTGGTGCAGTGGGGGGAGGGGATGAACTGGGCTGGTTCCCTAAACCAGCCCAGTTCATCCCCTCCCCCCACTGCACCACACAACCAGCCCAGCTCTTCCCCCCCACCCACTGCATCCCAAAACCAGTCCAACCTGTCTCTGCCTCCCTAACCGGTTCTTCCTCTCACCCATCCCTTCCTCCCACCCCAAGCCGCACCCCCAGCTACCTACTAACCTCATCCCACCTCCTTGACCTGTCCGTCTTCCCTGGACTGACCTATCCCCTCCCTACCTCCCCACCCACACCTTCTCCACCTATCTTCTTTACTCTCCATCTTCGGTCCGCTTCCCCCTCTCTCCCTATTTATTCCAGTTCCCTCCCCCCATCCCCCTCTCTGATGAAGGGTCTAGGCCCGAAACGTCAGCTTTTGTGCTCCTGAGATGCTGCTTGGCCTGCTGTGTTCATCCAGCCTCACATTTTATAATCATAGGGATTGATTGATTTTATTGTCTCGTGTACTGAAATACAGCGGAAAGCTTTATTTATGAGTGGTATCGGCAGACCACAGCAAGCAAAGGATGTACAGATCAAAAAGACTTAGACGCAAACAGGTTACGTTGCAAGTTACATTATTTGAGGTTAGAGTCAATTCAATAATCTGATAATGGCCAGAAAGGAGCTGTCCCTGAGCTTGCTGGTGCATGTGTTCAGGTTTCTGTATTTTCTACCTGATGGAAGAGATTGTAGGTCATCACCAGAATGATGGGTCTTTGATGATATTGGCTGCCTTTCCGCGGCAGCGAGCTGTTTAAATAGAGTTCATGGATGGAAGATTGGCTTCTGTGTTGGTCTAGGTTGTGCACACCACCTTCTGTAATTTCTTACAGTCCTGGGAAGAGCAATGCTTGGGTGCTATTTATTCACAATATACATTAATATTTTGGATAAGTAAATCAGATGTAATATTTCCAAGTTTTATGACACAAAACTGGGTGGGAGTATGTGTAGTGAGGAGGATGCACAGAGTCTTCATGGCAATTAAGATGAATTGAGTGGGCACATACAGCAATAAGTATACCGTTTTGGATACTGCTGGGGGGGTTGACCTACCAGAGGAAAGCCATAGTAGTCAGTTCTCTGGCACTGAGCCTGACACTGTGGCAAAGAAGGGAAGGGGGCAGAATAGAAAAGTACTCGTGGTAGGGGACTCGATAGTTAGGGGAATCGACAGGAGATTTTGTGGGCAAGATCGGGATTCCCGGAAGGTATGTTGCCTCCCTGGTGCCAGGGTCCGGGACGTCTCCGATCGGGTGTATAAAGTTCTGAAAGGGGAGGGTGAACAGCCAGAAATCGTGTTACATATTGGCACAAATGATATAGCCAGAAATAGGTTTGAGGATATAAAAAGTGATTTCAGGGAGTTAGGATGGAAGCTGCAGAGCAGGACGAACAGAGTAGTGTTCTCTGGTTTACTACCGGTGCCACGAGATAGCGAGGTGAGGAACAGGGAGCGGGCGCAGCTGAACACGTGGCTACGCAGCTGGTGTAGGAGGGAGGGTTTCAGATATGTTGATAATTGGGATGCCTTCTGGGGAAGGTGGGACCTGTACAAGAAGGACGGGTTGCATCTGAACTGGAAGGGGACCAATGTCCTGGGTGGAAGGTTTGCTCGAGTAGTTCGAGAGGGTTTAAACTAGTATGGCAGGGGGGTGGGAACCTGAGCTGTATACCAGAGGTGAGCGTTGATGCAGGTGAGGCAGTAGCAAGAGGTAGACCAGCTAGTGGGAAGGATTTTCCTGGGAAGGAACCAAGGGATCGGTTAAAGTGTGTTTGCTTTAATGCAAGGAGTATCAGGAATAAAAGTGATGAACTTAGAGCATGGATCAGTACCTGGTGCTATGATGTTGTGGCCATAACAGAGACATGGGTTTCTCATGGGCTGGAATGGTTGCTGGATATTCCAGGGTTTAGAACATTTAAAAAGAATAGGGAGGGGGGAAAAAGAGGAGGGGGTGTAGCACTACTAATCAGAGAGGGTATCACAGCTACAGAAGCTTCCATTGTCGAGGAAGATCTGCCTACTGAGTCAGTATGGGTGGAAATTAGGAGCAGCAAGGGAGTAGTCACCTCGTTAGGGGTTTACTACAGGCCCCCCAATAGCAGCAGGGAGATTGTAGAAAGCATAGGTCGACAGATTTTGGAAAAGTGTGGACGCAGTAGGGTTGTTGTAATGGGTGACTTTAACTTTCCTAATATTGATTGGAACCTCCTTCGAGCAGAAGATTTGAATGGAGCTGTTTTTGTAAGGTGTGTTCAGGAGGGTTTCCTAACGCAGTACGTTGACAGGCCGACGAGGGGAGAGGCCATTCTAGACTTGGTGCTCGGAAACGAGCCGGGGCAGGTATCAGATCTTGTGGTGGGAGAGCATTTTGGTGATAGTGACCATAACACTCTCTCATTCTACATAGCTATGGAGAAGGAGAGGATTAGGCAGAATGGGAGGATATTTAATTGGGGAAGAGGAAACTATGATGCGATTAGACACGAGTTAGGAAGCATGGACTGGGAGCAGTTGTTCCATGGTAAGGGAACTATAGACATGTGGAGATTGTTTAAGGAACAGTTGTTGGGAGTGATGAGTAAATATGTCCCTCTGAGACAGGCAAGACGGGGTAAGATAAAGGAACCTTGGATGACGAGAGCGGTGGAGCTTCTAGTGAAAAGGAAGAAGGTAGCTTACATAAGGTGGAGGAAGCTAGGGTCAAGTTCAGCTAGAGAGGATTACATGCAGGCAAGGAAGGAGCTCAAAAATGGTCTGAGGAGAGCCAGGAGGGGGCACGAGAAAGGCTTGGCAGAAGGAATCCGGGAAAACACAAAGGCATTTTACACTTACGTGAGGAATAAGAGAATGGTCAAAGAAAGAGTAGGGCCGATCAGGGATAGCATAGGGAACTTGTGTGTGGAGCCTGAGGAGGTAGGGGAAGCCCTAAATGAGTTTTTTGCTTCTGTCTTTACGAAAGAAACGACCTGTGTAGTGAATGAAACCTTTGAAGAGCAGGTGTGCATGCTGGAATGGATAGAGATAGAGGAAGCTGATGTACTGAAAATTTTGTCAAACATTAAGATTGACAAGTTGCCAGGCCCGGATCAGATTTGTCCTCGGCTGCTTTGGGAAGCGAGAAATGCAATTGCTTCGCCACTTGCGAAGATCTTTGCATCCTCGCTCTCCACTGGAGTCGTACCTGAGGACTGGAGAGAGGCAAATGTAATTCCTCTCTTCAAGAAAGGAAATAGGGAAATCCCCGGCAATTATAGACCGGTAAGTCTCACGTCTGTCGTCTGCAAGGTGTTAGAAAGGATTCTGAGGGATAAGATTTATGACCATCTGGAAGAGCATGGCTTGATCAAATACAGTCAACACGGCTTTGTGAGGGGTAGGTCATGCCTTACAAACCTTATCGAGTTTTTTGAGGATGTGACTAGTAAGGTTGATGAGGGTCAAGCTGTGGATGTGGTGTATATGGACTTCAGTAAGGCATTTGATAAGGTTCCCCATGGAAGGCTCATTCAGAAGGTCAGGAGGAATGGGATACAGGGGAACTTAGCTGCTTGGATACAGAATTGGCTGGCCAACAGAAGACAGCGAGTGGTAGTAGAAGGAAAATATTCTGCCTGGAAGTCAGTGGTGAGTGGGGTTCCACAGGGCTCTGTCCTTGGGCCTCTACTGTTTGTAATTTTTATTAATGACTTGGACGAGGGAATTGAAGGATGGGTCAGCAAGTTTGCAGACGACACAAAGGTCGGAGGTGTCGTTGACAGTGTAGAGGGCTGTTGTAGGCTGCAGCGGGACATTGACAGGATGCAGAGATGGGCTGAGAGGTGGCAGATGGAGTTCAACCTGGATAAATGCGAGGTGATGCATTTTGGAAGGTCGAATTTGAAAGCTGAGTACAGGATTAAGGATAGGATTCTTGGCAGCGTGGAGGAACAGAGGGATCTTGGTGTGCAGATACATAGATCCCTTAAAATGGCCACCCAAGTGGACAGGGTTGTTAAGAAAGCATATGGTGTTTTGGCTTTCATTAACAGGGGGATTGAGTTTAAGAGTCGTGAGATCTTGTTGCAGCTCTATAAAACTTTGGTTAGACCGCACTTGGAATACTGCGTCCAGTTCTGGGCGCCCTATTATAGGAAAGATGTGGATGCTTTGGAGAGGGTTCAGAGGAGGTTTACCAGGATGCTGCCTGGACTGGAGGGCTTATCTTATGAAGAGAGGTTGACTGAGCTCGGTCTCTTTTCATTGGAGAAAAGGAGGAGGAGAGGGGACCTAATTGAGGTATACAAGATAATGAGAGGCATAGATAGAGTCGATAGCCAGAGACTATTTCCCAGGGCAGAAATGGCTAGCACGAGGGGTCATAGTTTTAAGCTGGTTGGTGGAAAGTATAGAGGGGATGTCAGAGGCAGGTTCTTTACGCAGAGAGTTGTGAGAGCATGGAATGCGTTGCCAGCAGCAGTTGTGGAAGCAAGGTCATTGGGGTCATTTAAGAGACTGCTGGACATGCATATGGTCACAGAAATTTGAGGGTGCATCCATGAGGATCAATGGTCGGCACAACATTGTGGGCTGAAGGGCCTGTTCTGTGCTGTACTGTTCTATGTTCTATGTTCTATGTTCTATCTATACATGACAGATGCAGTATAATGCAGATAAATGTGAACTTGTCATCTTCAGTAGAAAAACAGCATGGCAGAATGTTATTTAAATAGTAATAAATTGATATAGGCTGATGTACAAAGGGATCTGTGTGTCCTTGTACTTATGTCATTGAATGCAAATAGGCAGGCACAGCAAGTCATCAGGAAGGCAAATGATATTGCAAGAGGGTTTGAGTAAGAGTGCAGGAGCAGGGAAGTCTGACTGCAGCTGTACAGGGTCTCGATAAGGCTGCACCTGGAATGATGTGTGCAATTTTGGTTTGTTACCCAAGGAAAGATATTCTTAACACAGAAGGGAGTGCACAAAGTTTCACCTGGATGATTCCTTTTAGGGCAGGCTTGTCACATGAGGAGGGATTGGGTTGACTGGACCTGAATTCACTGGGGCTTAGAAGGGGTATCATTTAAATGGATAAAATTTTGATAAGCTTAGACAGACTGGATGCAGTGATGATGCTTTGTCTGGTCAGGAGGTGCAGAACAAAGGGTCACAGGCTCAGGATATTTGCAGGCCATTCAGGACTAAGATGAAGTGAAATTCTTCAGTAAGAAAGAAGTGAAACTGTGGTATTCTCTTCTGTAGAAAACATGAGAGGTAGATGCACTGAAAATACTTGAGGAAGAAAAAGACATTTCTAGAAGCTAAAGATGTCAATAGGTATTAGAAGAGAGTAAAAATATGGCCCTGAAATAAAGGATCAGCTATGATCTGGTTGAATCCTTACTGGCCTATTCCTGCTCCTATTTCCTGTTTCTATATTAGAAGTATTCACTGCTGTCAAGATTAAATTGTTCTGTACAAAACACAGGAATATATTATTGCCAAATTAAATGATGTTTCTGTCTTCATTCATTTCAAAAGGATGAAACTGAACTTTTTGTACAGCATAGGAAGGAACAAACCTAAATAAGTTTGCACTTGAGATTGTTTAATGATACAACCTGTTTCCTGAACATTATCCTTGAAAAATAATAATTTTTTTTCTCCAGACCTAGTAAGCGGGCATAACTCAGCTAGAAAAACAAACAAATGAACTTACGTGACTCCGAACATTAGTCTATACATTTGTCAGAATTCAGCACTTTCTAACTAACAGAACCTATCAACAAAAAAGTAATTTTGCTGTTGTGTTAATGATACTAGCCTGATGAGATTTTGTGGCGCGGGGTGGTGGACAATATAAAATAAGGCCTCTTTTCCGGTGCTAGGATTGTGATATGTCTAGTCCACAATGTAAATTTCCTTCTGCCTGCTCACCAACATGATTATAATATGAGGCCCAATGGAGCATGTGCTGTTTATTGGCTGCAGAGTCAACAAAAGCCTGTAACATGCATATATAGCACAACACCGACAGCCTGGACTTCCTAAGGGTAGTTCTTAAAAGGGCAGCCAGTGTTATTCAAGAGGAATTGCTCCAGTAGTTTCAGGAAAGCTTGGCTGGAAAGTATAAGTCAGAAAATGGAGCCACAAACCAAAAGAGAACTTTCAGGTTTTCAGGAGTGACGTAGAAGGCCTGGGTGATGTAATTGGAAAAGAGAAGTTACGTTTCCACAGATATCTTTGCAGACTTCAAAGTAAACCCTGGAAATAGGAATGGGAATAAGTAGCCAGGAAGATCAATTGAAGGCTCCATGGATGTGACTGTAGTGCAGAAACTACATCACCTAAATGATCACTTGAATGCACCTCCAAAGGAAATCTCCTATCCTTCACATGAACCTCATAGACTACTAAGTCCTCCACAGGCCATCACTTTTCATTCAGCAATCAGAAATCATGCCCGATACTTTTACAGTTCAGCACAACCCTCGTACACTTTTCAATATAGCTAGCCTCGTTCCAATCTTTTGTGCTTCCATATACTTACATCTATTGAGTTATGATAGACACAATACCCAAATCAGTTCAAAGATGTGCACGTTAGGTGGATTGGCTATGCTAAATGACCCCATAGTGTCCAGGAATTTGCAGGTTAAGTGGGGTCGCCATGGTAAAAACCCCATGCGGGGATGGTGTGGTGGGTATGGGTCCAGATGGGATGTTCTTTGGGGGGGGGGGGGCGGTCAGTGCAGACTCGATGGGCAGAATGGCCTCTTTTGGCACTGTGGGGATTCTAAATAAATTGCAGTGCCCTCATTGACATTCTACCTTCTCTCCTGGATGACAAGGCAACTCCAAATAACAGATGATGAAGGGTCTAGGCCCGAAACGTCAGCTTTTGTGCTCCTGAGATGCTGCTTGGCCTGCTGTGTTCATCCAGCCTCACATTTTATTATCTTGGAATCTCCAGCATCTGCAGTTCCCATTATCTCCAAATAACAGATGGCAGCTTGCAAACCTGTCCCTTCCTGTGCCATTGAGGTGATGCAGGACCCACCAATGATCCACCCTTCACCTGTCGCTACTACCATTTCACCTGTGATAGGCGAAGGGTCACATGGCCAACTTGCTATTGGTCAACTAAGACAATTAATTGGCTACACGAGGGCCTCCTCCTGCCAGCAAGGATTTTATCTGCAACTGAGGAGATCAGTGTCAAGCATGCAAGTGAAAACTGGAAGACTCATGGTTAGGCAATGGGTTCTTGTCTCCTTGTCAGACCACAAGTACCAATTGGAGACACTATCCAAGATGCCCCACTTGCCATTGTGACCCTGGTGAAAGGACTAGGAATTACCTTCAGCCAGGCTCTATCTACAGTTCTCTTTGGCACGGTTGCTGTCAGTGCTGTGAATACCAGCCGCACTGTAGGAACAAGATGGCTAAGTCATTTGAGTGATTGGCAGCTCTTAGAGACTAGATTTCCCCCTGATAAAAGGAGAAGGTCCTCCTCAAGACAATTAACTGTCCAACAGTCGTTAACTCACTGTGGAGTAGGTTCGCCCTCAACTTCAACACAGCAATGAACATTTCAACTCTATCATTTTCTAAATTAATTTTCGTGTCGAGTGATTTCTCTCCACAGATGCTGGCAGACCTGCTGAGCTTTTCCAGCAATTTCTGTTTCTTGTTTTTGATTTATAGCATCCATAGCATTCTTTTGGTGTCTTATCATTTTCTAAGTTCATTGTTAAAGACTTCCTTAATAATAAATTCCACAATTTTCCTGACCACTAATTTCAGGATAATTGACGCGTGGTTTATTTCCACTCTCCCTTTTCTTCCACAAACTTACTATGGAATTCAATTGCAATTATTCTTTTCCCCAGAGGATCCTTTACAATGATATCACTAGTTTAACTTGCCTCATTACACGTTACCAAACTTAAATATAACTTTATAATTCTGGTCAAGGTGGCAGGAGAGAAGGATGCTCCTACTGGAGCTCCTCTGCTCCTTTTATTTCCTTTTCTTTTCTCCTTTCTTCTCCCTTTGGTCTCTTGGTGACTCCTAGTGAATCCCGGCGTGGTCTCTCAATGGCTCCCGGCCCGGTTTCTCGGCATGTCCCAGCCTGGCCTCTTGGCACGACCTGGCATATCCCGGCCTGGTCTCTCGGCAACTCTCAGCCTGGTGTCTCACTGGTATGTCGGCAGGTCTCTTGGCAGCTCACTGTTGTCTCCGCTCGGCATGCAAGTGGATCCTGCTCGGGTGTATTCCTGAGGCACTGGGTGAGATCAGAGAGGTGGCAGTTTCAGCAGCAGCGAGACACCAGGCTGGGACATGCCGAGAGATCAGAGAGGTGGCATTTTCAGCAGCAGCGATGGTATCTGCGGCGGCAGTGTTGAAAACAGACACCAGAACGAGCTAAGTGGAGGACTCAAAGACTGTCGAACTTATAACTTATTCCTTTATTTTCCTAGTTTAAACTATGAAAGACGTTAATGTAAACTATTACCTTTTTAAAGTATTCTATGAAATAATGCTTAACCAAAATAATGTTTAACTTTTTAACTCTCATTTCTCTTCCTACTTTGTACCTAGGTACTTTGGTACATTAGATGACATCATGTGTGATGACATTACGCACTTTTCAATGTACTCCTGTGCTTCTGTACTTGAGTACACATGATAATAAAATCTAGAATCTAAATCTAATTGATTTTGCTTGTACTTTCTTCAACATCCATAAATAAAGCTCATCTGGACCTAATGTCTTATCAACTTTAAGTACTGAAAACTTATCCAATATCTCCTCCTCACTAATTTTAAACACTTCTAGTGACTAAGTTTCATCATCTGTCACCATGCCCTAGCTTCAAAGGTAAAGACAGATGGAAAACCTTCATTTAACACCTCAGTCTCTATGCAAGTGTCTCTAATCAGCTCTATCCCTCCCTTTAGTGCCTTTTTACTATTCATGTTTTTATAGAAGTCTTTGGGGCTTTGTTTTAAATTAACTGGCAGTTTTCCCTTCAACTGTCTTTGCTTCTCATATTTGCTTTTTCATGTCCCTCCTTTATTCAGCTTTGTCATCAACTGTATTGACTACCGAACACCTGTCATAAATACAATTTTCCTTTTAACTTAATTACTGTCGCCTTTGTCATCCAGGGAGCTCTGGATCTATTTGTACTACTCTTCTGTTTTGAGGGAAGTTACCTTGACTGTATAATCATTTCCTCGTTCATTGACTGCTTTTCCCACCAACATTAGATTCCAGTCTATTTGGCCTAGTTCTGTTGTCTCAGACGACAGCTGTCTGCCAGTTGATTCTTACTCTGGGCTGATTAGCGTAATTTTCTACCACTATCCCAACCTTACGATTCCCTTATATAAAGTGAAAGTCTTTTTTTTATATATGTCATTTATTTTAAGAGTATGGAGTTTGAACTAGTAGCATACAGGTTAAGGTCTATGTGTATGAGGGGGTTTTCTAAGCACACCATTAGAAAGGTGCTAGCATTTCCAGCATCATGCACATTATTCTCTTCCTAAACCAATACATCTTGTGTGGTTCTGTACCTTCAAGTATCACCTCAAGATATTTTCAGTCAAGCCTTCAAACACTTGCTTAACCATTTTCACAAACCTATGCTTGCAATTACCTCATATTTTCCCCTTCTCACTCTTTCCCCTTGAAGTATTGTCACCGTCAATATACTGACACTTCCAGCCTGAGTCACTAGATGGCAATTTAAGAACATTTTCCTGTTCTGAACTCACGGATACTTAATGTTGGCTGAGGCCAAATAACTCCATGCAGGCTAGGATTGAATCTGGTATGTTAATGTACAGCATCAGCGATTTACTGAATAGACTTCATTGGCAATGACCAGAGATTTTAATATCTGCATTTACCAATGCAAACAGCAGCAAAACATGTTCACAAATCAAGATGGGCACTTAAAGGAAACTTTCAGTTAACAAGCAAAGAACCTATTGAACATTGCTTAGAGTGGGAGCTTGTGTTTTGCAGTAGGGGTTTGGCAGTGGGACTGGAATATGTGCTTTTCTTGCTGGCAGGCTTTGTCGATCAGACGTAGCTAATAAGATAAGCTATGCATATGTGGGTAGATCAGCAAATCTCACAGCTAGGGGTGAATTGGGTTAAGGCAGGATATATTTGGCACTGTTGGTGGCTCAGAGTGTTTAGGCCCAGTTGCCATGTTTAAAAGTCTCCTAGACAGGAAACCATTGTCAATGACCCAGGAGCATCGAGGCTGTGTTCCTTCCTGTGAGCTCAGTGATATTTTTGAGCTGTAGGGAAAGGAAAAGGTGCCATGGACCACTCTTTCCTTTTTCCTTCGCAGCTGTGATATCACAAAGCGCAGCAACGAAGCTTGCCCCAACATTCTGTAATGCTGCATGTTTGTGTCCCTCGTAAGGCACACTCCTAACTTTGGTCTTGCTACATACAGTGGTGAAGGCCATTCTGGTGGATGACAGGCTACTTCTGAACTCCATTTCTCAGACATGTGCTTGCACACCGTGTCCTTGAAATACACACTGGAAGCTGTGTAGGTACAGGTTTGAGGTCTGTCTACAGTATGATAAGATGGGTATGACAGATATCAACTGTGACATCAGCAATCAGGATATTGAAATCAGCAATGGGCTTGCAGATCGGAGAGTCGACCATGATCTTATTGAATGGCACAGCAGACACAAATGGCCGAAAGGCCTACTTTTGCTCCTAAATTGTATGTTTCAATGCACAGGATACTGGGAAGGAAGGGTGGAATACCCTCAACTAGTGAGAGACACAGAAAACAGAATTGGCATAAATAAAAGAATTTACAGAAACCTGTAACAGTCAGACAGTACTCTCCCATTAGTGGCCAGTCAACAACAGCAAGGGCAAGGATAGCAAATCACTCCAATGTTCAGAATAGAACTGAGTCACAAACATGACCCATGACACCCACTCCGCTCCCTGGACACCAGCTGGCAATCTTTACCTTGACCTCATCTGCAACTCGTCCAATCCTTTGGAAGCCAGAATGATCCACTGAGACATTGGAGCATCCTGCACAACTCATTGGTGGTTCATAGCCACCACACCCCACCCCACCCCCACCACCAGCCTTCCCGATCATGCATTGTCTGTGAGTACATGCTTAAATTTAAGATCCAGTTTTGGTGGGATCACGATATTGAGAGCGCTATGACACTGGAGCAAACCCCAAATGTTCCCTGAGATTCCACACAGAGAGGAATCCACAGGATCACATTCTTATCAAAATCACTCTAAACTATGAGGATTTGGCTTCAGTCAGTCTGAGTCAGCAAGTGTTCAGTACTGCTGAGGGACTGCATTGTGAACTTGAGCCAATGAGAAGGGTGTGTATTACTTTTGCCAATCTTCCATCACCACCTATTCCAACCCTACCCACCTTTATCCACCATCTTTCTCCAATTACAGTCCCAATATCACAATTCTGCTCTACTGCATCACCCACATGTCTTTCTCCACCAGTTTGGACCTTATTCCTGAAACTATTTGCATACCAACATTTCTTATGAGCTCACAATCATAAGTTCCCATGTCCATCCTGACACTTCCACCTCCCATTGAGGTCATGTTCTCCTTCAACGTCCCAGAAACCCCCTACTTGCATCCTTCCTATGATTCAGACACCTCGCCCCCACATCGATATGACTATCTCATTGACTTGACACAGTTCAATAGAAAGGACTGCACAATTTACCCACAAATTCCCCTACCTTCATTTCCTTAAAGGCAATCACATGACTTTCACCTTCACGGTTTTCCCTCATATCATGTGCACAGTGGGTTGCGTGATTTTTTTCATGCATGCCCTGTCACACCGCCACCCTTTCCCAGCCTCCTTGCCACAGATGGATCCTTACCTTTGCATCTTGCTGTGGTCTAGACCCTTACGGGGTGCCCTGAATTGATACGAAAATATCTTTCCAGGAACATATGCTAGGCAAGAAGAGGAAAGCACTAGATATTCACCAGAATAAACAAGGGCAATTTTGTTTGCTGTATGCTGCTTGTATACAGTCGGGTTTCTGAAGAAATGTATTTCTTCCTTATTTAGCATGATATTGGGAAGTTGAAGTCAATTCTGGTGAACTTGTTTATTAGTGAGCATGAATGACATGCAAATAACCATAGGTCTACTGTAATCAACTGCCCTATGAAACATGTAGGCTAAAAGGGGAGGGGAGGGGGGGTGGGGTAGAGAGTAAACAAGAGGATAGAGCTCTTCTCTCACTTTAGGCTCTATCTTATCGTTTACTCCCTACCCCATCTCCCACCCACCCCACCCCCCTTTCCCTGCATATAAACTGACTTCTTCCCATCAGTTCTGAAGAAGGGTCACCGGATCTGAAATATTAACTCTGTTTCTTCCTTCACAGTTGCTGCCAGACGTGCTGAGCTTTTCCAGCAACTTTGTTTTAGTTCCTGATTCACAGCGTCCGCAGTTCTTTCGGTTTTCACTTAAAAGACGACTAGCGGGAGGGCAGAAGCCGTAGTGAACATGGAAGCAGTGGAACCGCAGGAAGTAAAAGTTTGATTTGTTTCCACATTCAGGCGACTGTTGTGCAAGCAGTGTTTCACCCAGGAGTCCTGAAGGGAGAAAGCAACATCTGACCACACGCATTGCATTCCCCCTCTGAACAATGTGTTTAGGAAGAGAATCATATTCCATCCTTTGATTTTATATTTCCACAGTGAGGAAGCTCAAATGTGCCGCGTTCCAGCAGGATACATTTGAACCTTCATCGCATTTATCATTTCAAAGGCTGACTGCAGGGATCCAGGCAAGGGACAGCCCTGAAGCTTGGCACTGACTCCCTGCAAATTCTCCTAAAGGCTTTGAATGATCAGTGACAGATCCTCAAGATGAGTGATAGGAAGTGAAGGTCTCCCTCCCAGACTAAAACAGCATGGACGGAGATCACAGGGGAGGTCAGCAGGTGTACTGTCATTGAAAGAACCTGGCTGCGGTGGCCTGAGGCTGTTGACCTTTCACATTTGGAAGTGTGAATCTAAATGGATATATACAGATGTGTTGAGTGGGGCTTTCTGTTGTTTTAAGGGGATTTCAGAATTCAGAGCAACGTAAACAAAACACAGACTGGCATCGAAGGATTCTGTTGTGAGATGTGGCAGAGATGCCAGGGGGGTTATGGTTGCATGCATTTGCATGGACTGGAGAAATCTATCAAGATTATGAGGACTGTGATCACCTACTACTCCAAACACTTAGCCTCCTTCACAGAGAGACTGGCAAATGTCATGAAGGGTTAAACTCAGCAGTACACTGACAGGTTACAGAGTATGAATTCTGACCTGCGTTCCATTACCTTGTATCTGAGCTTCAGGTCCTGGTACCTCTCAGGAAAATAAGGATTTCCAAATGGACCTCAGAGCAGCAATGAGCAGTAGCTATTGTCATCAGCAGGACCTCTCAGGGAGTTCTTGATGGGGACAACCTTGACTCCATCCAGCACTCTGCACTGATACCAATGTCTCAGAGTGCCAGGATGATAGTCCAGACACTTACCACTGTTTCGGTGTTTCCCACTATGCCTGGGTCCTCCTGACCTCAGGTGACTGAAGGGCACAGCTTGACAACAAGGGACAGGGGAATATAACCATACTGTAGCACCCAGAAAGGAATTTATAACGCACATTACTCACACATGGGTTCACAAGGTTGAGTGCATTGTTCTTTTATCTGGAGAAATATTGCTTCTTTTCTGTGTTAAGCGATATATTTATAGCTATATGCTGTTCTGTCTTCATTTGTGATTCACATATATGATGTCCGGGTTTGAACCTACGTAAGAACTGGGGGCAAAAATAGGCAATTCAGCTCCTCAAGCCTGCCATTTGATACAATCATGGCTGATCTCATCTCAGCCTCAACTTTACTTTCCTACCTGCTCTCTATAACCTTTCACTCTATTACTAATCAAAAGCCTGTCTACCTTCCCGTTAAATTTACATAATGTCCCAACAGACAATAAACTCTGGGGCAGTGAATTCTATAGATTCATGACCCCTTGGGAGAAGTAATTTTTCCTTATCCTGCTACAACTTACCTTCAAACTATGACCTTTCGTTGTAGATTGCCCCACATGAGGGAACATCCTCTCTCATCTACTTTGGTAATCCCCTTTAACATCCTATATATTCTTAATTAAATCTCTCATTGATCTAAACTCCAGAGGGTATGAGTAGTAATCTCTCTTCGTACGAAAAGCCCCTCATCTCTAATCAATCTTGTGAACCACTTTTGAACTATCCTCAATCCAACTACATCTCTCCAAGTAAAGGAACCAAAATTGTATACAATACTCCAGGTATGGTCTCAGGTAAAGGGATGGCTCACGATCGCAGTGAGAAATCCACAGAACATTGCTGTGGTTTGTTACTTTTGCGAACCAAGTGCTTACTGGGGCTGTTGCTGAGCAGGCCATTGCTCTACTCAAAATGCGATTTTGATGCTTGGACCATGCAGGGAATGTCTGCAATATTCTCTCGCTGATGTCTCAGTAATTGCTGTGGCATACATGATCTGACAGTCCAGCAAGGAGAAGGCCTGGCAAATGGTAATCTGATAAAGCCACACCCTGTGGTGATGATTCTCAGGATGAGTCTGAGGATGTGGACAAGCAGCAATGACATGGAACCCAGTCTCCAACAAGCCAGTCATCATTGGATCTGGCACTTGGGGGGACTTAAGGATGGCCTCTCCTGTGTCTCCTACTCATTGGAGGAGACTCCTCTGGAGTACACAATAGCAGAGAACAAGCTCTGGTTCCTCTGTTGGCGTTCTCACTCTCCAGGATAGCCATGTGTCCAGACGTCACCCTCCCTCTCACTCTCTTCTTTCTTGTTGTAAAAACAGTGGGCATATAATGTTTCCACTAGCTTAACTCACTTTGTTTGCTTCTTTCCTGTGCACCTAATGGAAAATGAAATGGTAACATAGCATCCAATTCAGTCTTTAACAGGGTCTACTTTTTAACTAAATTTTTAAAATTGCAGACATACTTCTGCTTTTCGTGCCCGTACACGTTCAATAAGAGCAAAGACAGAACAGGTCACATTGGGTGCTATCCTGACATCATCACACATTATATTTTACAGGGGAGTGGAAGAGGTGCACCTGATTTGTGACCATAAAATGCAGCTCCTTGTTATTGGCCTGGAAAGCAAGGATACTTACTGTTAACATCAAAGAAGGAATCTAATGATCTGAGTGCCAGGAGTATCTCCTTGTCCAACATTCTTTAAATTTGATGCCTTGTCAAGTAAACATCTTGGAGTACTGACAGCTAGGATTCTCGGGAGCACTGCTTTACAGAGGGATCTTGGGGGTGCAAGTTTGCAGCTCCTTGAAAGAGGCAACACAAGTGAATAAGATGGTAAAGAAAGTATCCGGCATGTTTGTTTTCATCAGCCAGTGCAAAGAGTATAAAAGTTGGCAAGTCACACTGCAGCTGCATGATACATTAGTTAGGCCACAGTTAGAGTTTTGTGTGCAGCTCTGGTCTCCACACTGCAGGAAAGATGCAGAAGCTTTGGATAGGGTGCCAGAGGCTTACTAGGATGTTGCCTGGATTGGAGTGTATTAACTATTAGGAGAGCTTGGACAAATTTTGGATTGTTTCTTCTTGAGTGTGAGAGGTTGCGATGTGACTTGATAGAAGTACATAAAAATATGGGAAGCATGGATGGTGTGGGTAGTTGGGGCTCTTTTTTCCCCCCAGGATGGAAATGTTAAATACCAGGGGGCAAAGGTTTAAGGTGAGAGTGGAGAAATTTAAAGGAGACATGTGAGGCAAGTTTTTAATCAAAGGGTGGTAGGTGCCAGGAACGTGCTGCCGTGGCTGTGGTAGAAGCATATTGAATGCCAATATATAATAGACATTTATACATTGAAGTATGCAAATACAGCAAACCAGGGCTTTAAAAGGCACTTGAGATCCTTCACTTTTAACTTATGTTTTCAGACAACAAATCAATTATAGTATTAAAACAAACTAAAATAAAGATAAAATAATTTTCAAAAAGAAAAACATTTTTGTGCTTTTTTAAAAAAAATGCATGTATGTTTTAATAAATGTGGAGAAATTTCATATTCCACAATATAAAATTAACTTTTCAGAGCCAGTGAAGGTATTCAGCAGTAATTATGAGTTGGAATTGTTTTTGAATTGCAGTTACAGCTCATATAATGTCATGTGCATGCATCATAACGCCCGAGCACCAAAGGACAGATTAAACTTCTAATTGCTATGCATGTATTTTAGAAGAGGACATGAAGCCAAATGACAAAACCAACTATGATGTTTGGGACTAAAAACTTTAATGTAAATTTTAGGCTGGTTAACAATTATGCCTGTAGATGGCAGAATTACCTACTTTCTTTTACTTTATTTTTGAATTATGTACGTACAGTAACTGATGTATATGGGAAAGGAAAATTACAAAAGATAATACAAATGAAAATCAAGAAGTATTACGGATAAAAGACTCAACATGGATTAAAGGAATGAGAGCCAATAAAGAAAAACTATTCCGATACGAAAGGTAAAATCAGTTGAAGTGATGTACTAGTTGTCAACAGAAAATTAAGATAGGAACTGGCTCAACCCACCAGTTGAACTGGAGCTTCTTGCTAAACTTAATTGGCTCCAATTGCAATCAAACTAGTGATTTCACCAAAACAACTGATGGTATTTGACACGTGAGCTGGTTTCAGTTGTAACTAGTTCAACTGATTTTCCACCCCATTTCAGGTCAATGGGTTCCTTTTCAATAAAACAAAGAACTGTGGATGTTTGCGATCTGAAAAACAAACAGAAATTGCTGGTGAAACCCAACAGGTCTGGCAGCATGGGTAGGGAGAAAGCAGGGTTAACATTAAGTGCAGCAACTCTTCATCAGAACTGATGGAAGATCAGATAAAGTCGTATTTATGCTGAAGATGAGGTTGGGGTGAGAGTGTGAGAGAGCATGAAGAGAGAGATAAGAAGGGGATTGGCAGAGGAGGGGTTTCTTGACAGTAGGCCAGGACGAAGAGAAGTTGAATAGGTAATATTAAGATCTGAAAGAGTAGGAGAGAATGGGTAGTTGGTGCTGAAAACAATCTATGTCATGTGATAACAGGACTATGCGTGAGTGAGAATGGGCTGGCTGTGCTAAAACAACACAACACATCATAATATGACTGGGTGTAAGCTGGATAAAAATAAATGTACAGAATCAGGGTCTAAAGTTATTGAATTCGATCTTGAGCCCTAGAGGCTGCAGGATCCACAAGTGGAAAATGGCTTGTTGATCTTCAAACTTGCGCTGACACTCAATGGAACACTGCAGCAGGCCTGTGATGGAAATGTTAGCATGGGAACACGTGGTGTATTGAAGTGGTAACCAAGTGGAAATTTGGTCATTTTTGTGGACAGAAGATATATGCTCTGCAAAGTCATCAACTAGTTTGAGTTTTGCCACCCCTCTCCCCCCATCTGCAGAGGAGACCACATTGTGAGCAGCAAATACAGTAGGCTAGATTGAGTGAAGTACAGGTGAATTGCTACTTCATCTGGAGGATGAGTCTGCAGCCTTGGATACTGATGAGGGAGGAAGTAACCTAGCAGGTGTCATGCCTTCTGAGATCACATGGGAAGGTCCCATGGGGGTGTGTGAAGGCGTTGGGAATAGAGGAGGAGTAGCCTAAGATGTGCTTGATGAAACAGAATACTAGTAATGGAGGAGAGGGGAATGCATGTTTGGTGGTGGCATCTGGCTGGAGTTGACAGAAATGGCAGCGTACGATCTTTGGGATGTTGATCCTGGTGGGGTAGGAGGTGAGGACCAGGGTGGCACTATCAGTGTTGTGGGAAGGAAGAGACAGGAGTGAGAGCAGAAGTGCAGGAAATGGGTCAGACAGCAAACCATGGTAGCAGGGAATCCTCAGTTGATGAAAATGGTGGCTATTTCACAGGCTTACTCTATAGAAAGCAGTATCATCAGAACAGATGTGATGGAAGACAGAGAAGCTGGGAGAATGCTCAGTCAACCTATTCTCACCCTTACTCTAATGTCATATTACGTGAGTTGTTTTCAGAAAAGTCTATCCATTATCTCCTTGTCTTGAGCCCTCATTATCACTTATTCAGCTTCTCTTCTGTACTGGCCTATTATCAATAATCCGTTTGTCTGCTTATCCCTTTATATCTCCCTTTCTGGGTTCCGTCTCTAACTATACACTCATATCTCCCTCCATTCCTACCTCACCCCCCACCCCAAACCTCACCTTCAGCATGAATACCACTTTTTCCTTGCTCAATTGATTCTGATAAAGAGTCACTGGTCGCAAAACATTAACTCGGATTTCTTCCGACAGGCGCTGCTGGTCCTGCTGAGTTCACCAGCAATTTCTGTCCAACAGAAAAAGCCTTCAGCAGCACTCATGGAAACAGCAGTAGGGCAAAAGCAGCATTCAAACAGAAAAACCCTCACCTCAGAGCTGGTATGAGGAATAGGGAAACCAGTGTGGACTAGGCAGATGTAAAAAATACCACACTGGTAGTGTATAAGGAAGGATCTGTGGGAGGCTACATGAATATCCCCATGCTAAGCAATGTGGGACCCAACACCTTCACCCATAAGGACCATCTGGATGACCAAAATGTACCATTCCAAGAGATCTCCATCATCACAGATTCTAGTTGGCTGAAGTTTGTTACCAAGCAGGGGCTTTGGACACTCACGGCTACAAAAACAAGAGTTACACAGACACAAGATTATGTGGTATAGGTGACTGGGCCAGGAGGAATAAAATCATAGATCCTGGGTCCTTCAGGACTCTGGGCTCCTTATTTCAGCTGTATCCTCAGAAACACCACTTTAACCCTCCCCCTCTCATTCTTCGTGCGTCCAGGAATGGGAACCATGCTCTCTGTGCAGCTGAAATATTTTATTTTAATAAAATCAAAAAACTGCATGATGCTGGAGATCTGGAAGAAAAACAAGGCGGTGGTGAGGCTCAACAGATCTATAGATGCTGCCAGGCCTGTTGAGTTTCACCAGCACTTTCTGATGTTGTTTTGGAAATATTTAGCGTAGGTTCATCTTAAATTCTTGGCATATGTGTTTATTTATAAAGTCCAATTCAAGCTCAGGTTTCAATAACTTAACCATGCGCTGTCAATTGCACACAGTATTGCTGTTTGTAATATGCACATATCTCCACTTCTTTAAACTTGGACCTATGCAAAATCCAGAAGACATCGGTTTTGTTAACGGTGAAATAACACTGCATATTAAGTGTTTTTTTCCGTCGGTAAAAGGTTCATCTAAACATATCATTTTCTTTCATCCCATGTCCTATTACTGGTTCTTTTTTCTGCTTTGTAGCATAAAACTCCCCTGCCTTTCTACAATCATGGACTTTCCCTTTCCTCCTCACTTCCTTTAACTGCATACATTGCTAGCAATTAACTAGTAATAGTATTAATAGTTCTGATGAAATGTCAAAGGTGTGATTTGCTACCCTGGTTTCTTGCTGCACAGCCGCAGCTTGACCTGCTGGGTATTTCCAGCATTTTACTATCGTTATTCCACATTTTCGGTATTCTTAATCTGAATCCTTACTTCCAATTTTTAAAATGACATGCTGACAATACATCTAGTATTCCCAACAAATATTAGCATTTTTCAAAGTAGAAATGGAAAATTATGGAAATGTACAGCAAAACAATTCATTTCAGGTGTGAATACAGGTTGGCTAAATCTGTACTTCCAATTCAAGAATGGAGAAATACCAGTGAGAATACTCGTGTACATTTCAGAATCAACATTACTGGACCAGGAGTGACCATAGCTTGATTTTATTTGCATGTTTCTCATGAACACCAAGGAACTTAATATTCAGGTTTTACTTAAGGTCCATAACATCGTCTACATCATTCCTAGCCTACTTGCTATGGTTTTCTCCCATTCTAATTTCTGCACAAGCTATCCCAGCTGAAATGAATTTGTCAATTTTCTACCCTGAGTAATGTTCCAGGTTAAAAAAAAATCATGTTTGAAGGAAAAGAGGAGATAAAATCCTTTTCTTTAAGTATGATTTGAATTGGAAATTAATTCTGATTCATCCTCATGGCCTGAGTTCTCACTGAATTAGGTGACAGAAAATAATTGTAATCATGCTGCAGACAAGATGGAACAGTGTCCATATCTTCCAGAACTGACAACATTGTTTGATCATTGTATTTCTCAGAATTATATCTAATCTGAATAAGCTATCGCATTAAACTTTGAAGTAAACTCCACTTGCTCAAAATCCAAAAACAAAAGACAGTTAATAAAGAAGCTGTAACAAGAATTTGCTTTTGACTGAGTATCACAAAAATGCTTATAATCAGGAGCCTAGCCCCTGGTATTTGAACAATGTAGCTGAATAGCATTCATGAAGTTGTAACTCAGATAATACAGTATGATTTAAAGAGAAAAATGATGCCCTTGCCAGCGAAACCAGCTGAATTTATGAATCAATATATAGCAAGTTGTGAAAAGTCGAGACAGTTTTATAGCAACTGGTAACAGTGAGATCTAATCACCTACTTAAAAAAACAGCCTTATCAAATTGTAATAGGTCAAGTGACATTTCAAATAATTCAAAGATCTGGGAACACTTTCAATCAAATGTTTCTAGTCACAAATCCATCTATGCTACTCCAAAACAGCATTTAAGCCCTACATGCAAAACAGTTCCAAAAAATGTTTAAATTGTGTCAAGAATAAACAGTTGAACTGATGATTAATTTTCCTGTTATCTGAAACCATCACAGTGATCATGGAGATAGACATAAATTCTGCACACAAAAATAAAACTATTCCTTGTATTCCAGAGTTTTACTGCAATCTTGAAGAGTAGCATAAGTATGGTAGCAGTTGTTTGTCTATTCAGAGATAATGGGAACTGCAGATGCTGGAGAATCCAAGATAACAAAGTGTGTAGCTGGATGAACACAGCTGGCCAAGCAGCCTTTTGTGCTCCTGAGATGCTTGGCCTGCTGTGTTCATCCAGCTACACACTTTGCTGTTTGGCTATTCACCTGGGTTATCAAATATTGTCATGATTTCTATGTACTAAAACCATTATGTTAATCCTGTCTCTTAGTTGCATAGTGAAATATTTCATAGTCGGCATCTAAACAGTGGCACTCATTGCTGACCTTGAGAAATACCTTAATCCATAAAGATTCAACAATAATTCTAGTGTGGATTTTCTCTTTTCTAGCATTTGTTTGAATCCAATGCCAAGTCAAGGCAATCTTCAAGCATTTGACAATGATGATACCACTAAGCAGGAAAAGCAACCAATCACATTGAAGTATTCTCATTGAGAGCAAAACCCATGGAGTAAATGCCACTGAAGTGTTTATAGTCCTATACTTTTTACTGAATGAAATGAACACTTTTGAAATACATTTTGCATTAAGGTAGAAGCTCAAATGTAAGCAAACTTGAAAACAATTTACTTTTTAAATGGTCTTATTTTAATCAATTATAAAATTTGACATTCAGCAGGAGGAGAAAGATTTGCTGAGCTATTGAGGGTCACCTCAATCACAACAGCTATTAATTTGTTAAGCATTCAATGTAAGAATCATTCTTGAGTAGTTCATAGCTCTTGTAGACACAATATTTGCAAGCCTATTCCAGAAAATGAATTGGTCTAGACAGATAAATACTTTGGCTACAAGAGCAGGTTGGAGGCTGGGAATCCTGCAATGAGTAATCTTTCTCCTAACTTCTGAAACCATGTCCACCATCAGAAAGGCACAAATCAGGAGCATCATGGAATACTCTTGCTCTGGTAGAGGTGATAGATTTTTCATAATGAAAACATTGGAAGCAATCTTAAAAAGGGGTTCAGCAGTAATATTTATTGAGAGCTGTACAATAATAGGTCACAATGGGATAACATTCACGCAGTGGTCTGCAAATGAAGAAAACACTAAGAACAACATTGTAATTTTAAAACAGATCTTTGAGAAATCTACAAGGTGAAATGAACAAGTAGCAGCTGTCAGTTATCCAACTGTTTTGCAAAGGAAGAAACAAACTTGAAGAAATTGTTGGACATATTGGAAAAAGAAACTTTAATGTATAAAGAAAAATAATGGAATAAAATATTGGTCATTTTGAATACTTTTTTCTTCTGCATTATTATCACACATTTATATATATATCTAAATTTATTTCAAAAGTAAAAAGGGAATCTCATTATCCATTAAGTTCTGAAGGGATGCTGGAGACTGAATTTACCAAGGGAACATATAATATATCTATTAGGAGTTAATTAGATGAGAATTGGTAGCATCAATATGGAGAGCAGGTAATTAGTGGGTGTGAGCTTTATGAATTATGGTTAACTGAAATAAAGCTCTTATTAAAGTGTGGACTTGGATTCCCTTCAAAGACAATTATCTTCTAGTCTATACATTGGGGAGTCAAGAAGTGCGTTGTCCACTGCAGGATTCCTTTGACCTATTGTGCTGCCACATTATTTATATGACTTGTCCAGATCAGTTCCTAATCAATGTTAACCCCAGAATGTTAATATTGGGGGATTCAGTAATGGTAATGTCATTGAATATCCAGGAGCAATTATTACATTTTCTCTTGCTGGAGATGGTCATTGCCTGGTGCTGATGTGCTGTGAACGTTACTTGACACTTGTCAGCCTAATCTGGGCATGTCCAGATCTTGTTGCATTTGAACCTGGACTACTTCAGTATCTGAGGAATAATCAATGTTGAACATTGCACAATCTTCAGTGAATATCTCAACTTCTGACCTTATGGTAGAGGGAAGGTCACTTGTAAGGCAGCTGAAGATGCTTCAGCCTTGATCACTACCCTGAGGAATGCCTGCAGAGATGTCCTGGACCTGAGATGACTGACCTCCAACAAACACAACCATCTTCCTGTGTTGCAGGTATGACTTCAACCAGCTGAGAGTTTGTCCCCTGATATACATTGATTCCAGTTTTGCTCGGGCTCCTTGGAGTTCTACTTGGTCAAATGCGGCCTTGATGTTAAGGGTTGTCACTTTCACCCCACCACTGGATTCAGTGCTTTTGACCATTCTTGAATATATGAGGTCTATAATGAGGTCAGGAGCTGAGTGGCCCTGGCAGAACCCAAACCGGGCATCACTGAGCAAATGCTGTTTGATGGCATTGTTGATGACACCTTCCATCACTTTATTGGTGATCAAAATTAGACTGATAGGGTGGCAATTGGTTGTGTTGTATTTATTCAGCTTTTTGTGCACAGGACATACTTAATCAATTTTCCACAATTGTTGTGTAGATTCCAGCATTGTAGCTGTACTGGACGAGCTTGACTAGAGGCGCAGAAAGTTCTGAGAACTAGTCTTCAGCACTTGCCAAAATTTTGTTAAGGCCCATAGTCTTTGCAGTATCCAGTATCTGAAGCCATTTCTTGACGTCACGAAGACTGAATTGAATCAACTAACCTTGGCATCTGTGATAAAGGAGACTCATGGAGAGTGTTGAAATAGATCATTCACTCGACACTACTGGGTGAAGTTTTGTTTCAAATGCTTCATCCTTATCTTTTGCATTGATGTACTGATCTGTCCCATTGTTGAGATTATGTATCTCTGAAATTATGTTGTTTGTTTAGCCTCTTCCTCAAATGAATTATTTAATTGCCCATCACCATTCACCATTAAATGTGGCAGGACTGCAGAGTTTAGATTTGATCCACCGGTTGTGGGATTGCATAGTTTTATTCATTGCTTACTGCTTGTGCTGTTTGGCACGCCAGTAATTTGATAGCTGCACCAGGTTGACACCTCACTTCCAGATAGTCTTAGTGCTACTCCTGGCATGTCCTCCTGCACTCTTCATTGTGCCAAGCATCAAGAACCATGAGTCGGAGATCTTCCAGACAATGAGGTTGCACATTGTTTTGGAGTACAATTCAATTGCTGTTAATGGCCCATAGTGCCTCATGTCTTCAGTTGCTACGTCTTTTCAAAAATTCTCTCACTTAGCACAGTGATAGCACAACACATGGTGGAGAGTATCCTTAATCCTCAGGGGTTCCTCTCCATAAGGACTACGTTGTAATCACTCTTACCAGTACTGTCATGAGCAGATGCATTAGTGACAAGCAAACTGGTTAGGCAACGGTGTTGTTCCTTCATGTTAGTTCTGTCACCACTTTCTGCAGGTTCAATACAGGAGCTATGTACTGTAGGACCTCAACCAGCTCAGCCAGTAGTGGTGCCACCATCTTCGGTACTTTGATGGACACTGAAGGCACCCTCCTTGAGTACATTCTGTGCCATTGTCATCTTGGTGCTTTCTGCCAAGTGCTCATCATCAGAGAGGAGTTGGTGTTGTATGAGGTAATCAGGAAGAGGGTTCCTTGCCCATGAATGACCTGATGCCATGAGACTTTTGGGCTGCAGTCAATGTTGAGAACTTTCAAGGCAGCTGCAAACTATATAGCGCAGTGTCACCACCTCTGCTGCGTCTGTCCTGACAGTGGGACAGGACACTTCTGGAGGTGATGGTGACAGTGTTGTTTGGGACTTGGGGTGTAAAGTATAGTTCTGTGAGTTTGAATACATCAGGCTATTCTTCAACCAGTCTGGGAGGTAGCTTTTGGAATTTTGGCACGAGTCCCAGGTATTCATAAGGAGGAATTGCCAATGGTCTTAACAGTTTCATTCATTTTCTTTTAGGAATTTCAGTAGTTGATATCATTAAATGATCTACCAGTCCATTTCAGAGGTCAGTTAAGAGTTAAACCACATTGCTGTGGTCTGGAGTCACACGTAAGCCAGGAGCAGTTTCTTTTAAAGGACACTCACGACCCAGATGATATCTTTTAATGTGACAATCAATACACTGTCATTATTAGACTTTTAATCCCAAATTTTAAAAATAAATTCACATGCCATTGTCTGCTATTATGAGATTTGAATGCAGGTCTATGGGACACAATCCTGGGTCTCTGGATTACAAATCCAGTGCCAAAGCCACTTTGCCATTACCTCCCCTTAGCCATTATCAACCATGACCTGCCATGCTCTTACTGGGTGGCAGATCAGGCCCAAGGCATTACTCCTGTTCTGAAAATATCTTAGTGATACCAGATTCAGCAACCTAGAATAAACCTGAAATTCCAAATAATGGATGTAAAAAAAAGTGATAAATCACAACTAAATGTATTTACTTGTACCACATTCACATAGTGATCTGATTTGTAAAAGAGCCAAATGCCCAGAAAGGTATTCCAATATGTGAAGAGCACCAGAACCTGATCAAGCTCACGTATGAAAGAGAGTAAAAAAAATGTTCAGTCCTCATTCAGAACATCCAGATCCCCAAGAAAATAGATCACGTCTCTGTGTTAACTGAAGTGACATGAAGGAGAATTGGACTATAAATAACCATGATATAAATTACTGGTAATTGAAGTCAACATCTTACATAAAGCACAGAAACAAAAAGGCACAGGAAGCTGATAAAAACTGAGTTGCCTGCAGCTAAATCCCAATGGAGGTAGAGATCTGTCGGTGTTAGAATCTTGTGTTGATGACTCAGTTGATGGAATTAAACATTAGAATACAAGGAGGATCCAGGCCCAAATCCAGTGTTTTCTGGGTTAGGCCTGAAGAGGGGCTGGAGGTGTTGTTGGGGCAGGGGAAACACATCAGCTGAGGTACCTGCCCTTGCATTTTGTTGCTTAACTTCGAATGGAAAGTGTGCAGGTGAAACTGATGAAAAGATAGTTGGGCTTGCCTGTGATGCCTCGTGGTCAATTAGACAATAAGTGCCCATGATCTAAGAGCACATGAGGAACTGGACCTAAAAGATAGCATGTTCAGGTGAGGAGGAAAGAAATATAAGCATGCAAACTTTCTACATTTATCAAGTATTTGACTTACAGGGTAATGGCTTATAAAAAGAACTGATTTTCCTTTCTGTGTGCCTGGTCTCCAATCTCTTTGTTTCCAGTGAACTTATATTTTTATGTTTATCCTTTCAACCCCTTTTCTCTTCAGTAGGTCCATATAAATTGACTTTTTTAACTCAGTATATTTATGTATTGTCTGATTTCTTCAAATGAATTCCTAGTACATTGGTGCTATTGGCATTCTTGCTACTGTATACGGAACAGGATTTCCACTGCAGCTCTGGTCCATCAAGTCTGAACAGCTTCTACGAAATTTCTAGCCTGAATATTTCTGTCTACAGCTTAACTGACAGACGTAGTCTCCTCACAATACCTCTCTAGGTTGGTCTTCCTTAAAAAGAAATAAAATCCTCCCCTTTTCTGTTTGTATAGATATACCTACTGCCCTTTAACTTCTGTTGTCACACATGGGATAACTTACTCCTGAAATGTTAATTTCAATGTTAATTTCCTGCAAAAATTCCATCCCCTATTCCCAGTTCCTCTGCCTCCGCCGCATCTGCTCCCACAATCAGACATTCCACTCCCGCACATCCCAGATGTCCAAGTTCTTTAAGGACCGCAACTTTCCCCCCACAGTGATCGAGAACGCCCTTGACCGCGTCTCCCGTATTTCCCGCAACACATCCCTCACACCCCGCCCCCGCCACAACCGCCCAAAGAGGATCCCCCTCGTTCTCACACACCACCCTACCAACCTCCGGATACAACGCATTATCCTCCGACACTTCCGCCATTTACAATCCGACCCCACCACCCAAGACATTTTTCCATCCCCTCCCCTGTCAGCTCTCCGGAGAGACCACTCTCTCCGTGACTCCCTTGTTCGCTCCACACTGCCCTCCAACCCCACCACACCCGGCACCTTCCCCTGCAACCGCAGGAAATGCTACACTTGTCCCCACACCTCCTCCCTCACCCCCATCCCAGGCCCCAAGATGACATTCCACATTAAGCAGAGGTTCACCTGTACATCTGCCAATGTGGTATACTGCATCCACTGTACCCGGTGCAGCTTCCTCTACATTGGGGAAACCAAGCGGAGGCTTGGAGACCGCTTTGCAGAACACCTCCGCTCAGTTCGCAACAAACAACTGCACCTCCCAGTCGCAAACCATTTCCACTCCCCCTCCCATTCTCTAGATGACATGTCCATCATGGGCCTCCTGCAGTGCCACAATGATGCCACCCAAAGGTTGCAGGAACAGCAACTCATGTTCCGCTTGGGAACCCTGCAGCCATATGGTATCAATGTGGACTTCACCAGTTTCAAAATCTCCCCTTCCCCAACTGCATCCCTAAACCAGCCCAGTTCGTCCCCTCCCCCCACTGCACCACACAACCAGCCGAGCTCTTCCCCCCCACCCACTGCATCCCAAAACCAGTCCAACCTGTCTCTGCCTCCCTAACCTGTTCTTCCTCTCACCCATCCCTTCCTCCCACCCCAAGCCGCACCCCCAGCTACCTACTAACCTCATCCCACCTCCTTGACCTGTCTGTCTTCCCTGGACTGACCTATCCCCTCCCTACCTCCCCACCTACACTCTCTCCACCTATGTTCTTTACTCTCCATCTTTGGTCCGCCTCCCCCTCTCTCCCTATTTATTCCAGTTCCCTCTCCCCATCCCCCTCTCTGATGAAGGGTCTAGGCCCGAAACGTCAGCTTTTGTGCTCCTGAGATGCTGCTTGGCCTGCTGTGTTCATCCAGCCTCACATTTTTATTATCTTGTAATTCTCCAGCATCTGCAGTTCCCATTATCTCCTGAAATGTTAATGTCTATTTTCTGCACCCACGCTTCCATCTCGCAATGCTTTACATGCAAGCAACTTCAGCTGTTTGGTCAAGACCTCCCCTCTATTATAAGGTCAGAAGTGGGCATGGTGACCGCACAATGTCAGTGTTAATTATGGCTCCCTTGATACTTCATGCCCAAATGCATCAAAACATGGACAACATCTAGGCTTGGTTAATAAATGGCATGTAACAACTGCGCTATAAGTACCAGGCAATGACCATCTTCAATAAAAGAGCATCTAACCATTGCTCCTTGACATTCAATGACATTATCATTGCTGAATCATCTACCACTGTATCAACATTGAGGGGTTACCATTGGCTAGAAACTGAACCGGACTAGCCACATAATATTGTGACAACAAGACCAGGCCAGATATTAGGATCCAGGAGCAAGTAACTCACCTCCTGACTCCCAGGGACCTGTCTTACATTTACAAGGCATAACTCAGAAATGTGACTGAATGGTCCCCAACAGTGCAGCTCCAGTAACATTCAAGAAGCTCGACACCTTCCAAAGTAAAGCAGCCTACACATCTACAAACTCCCTCCTTACCAATGCACAGTAGCATCATTGTTTGCCACTACCAGATGATCTCCCAAATGCAAAACCACTACCATCTAGAAGGACAAGGGCAGCAGATGCATGGAAACACCATCACCTGCAAGTTCCCCTCCAAGCCACTCACTATCCAAATGCGGCCATATATCTGTCGGTGCCTGAGGTGGTAACATCAAGAACAGGTAGTGGAGATGTCCCCGAGAGTGAGATAAGTGGGGAACTCAAAGACTATTGAATTTTCAACTTATTCCTTTATTTTTCTGGTTTAAATTAAGAAAGATTGTAATGTTAACTCTTACCTTATTTCGTAAAGAAACAAAAAACTTCTGAGGAAGGGTCACCAGACCCGAAACACTAACTGTTTTCTCCTCCTACAGATGCTGCTAGACCTGCTGAGCTTTTCCAGCAACTTTGTTTTAATTACCTTATTTCCTACTTATTCTATGAAGTAATGCTTAACTTTTTAAAAGCAGTTTCTCTTACTTCCTTTTACCCAAGATTTTTGTGCCTATGTACCTAAGATAGCAACATTATACACTTTTAACTGTACTCCTGTACTTGAGTGCATATGATAATAAAATCTAAAATCTAAATCTAAAATTCCTTCGGTGTCACTGGGTCAAAGTCCAGGAACTACCTAACAGCAAAGTGGACACATCCACACGAAACAGACTGTAGCAGTGCAAGAAGACAGTTCATTTCCACATTCTCAAGGGATGGATAATCATGCTGGATCAGCAGCGAAGCTCCCATTCCCCGAACGAATTTTAAAAACTCTACAGATTGGCAACTTAAGATGATATCGGGCTGTTGCAACGACATTACTATGTGGTGTTGCACATAATATTTGAGTGGTGGGCAAAATAGAACAGGGCATTCACTTGGCACTTAGTTTTCAGATAGACTTATTGATTACTTACCTGATTGACTGGTGGTGTTGAGCCACTATTGCCACACAGGTGGAAGTCAACAGTCGGCACTAAACCATTTAATATCAACATTAATCTGAGGCATGGCCAACTTAAACAATGAACAAGCAGTGTTTCCAGGAACTATTAATGTTTAAGAAGTAAAAGCAAGCCTCATAATTTTAAAGACAGATTTTGTATATGGTCTAAATTCAGTGAATTTCCAATTGAATTATAAGAAGCCATAGCCAACGTGATCAAATAGTAGAAGTTACTACTTAGTTCCTCATCTACAGTTTCTCTGGCCTTCCTTTGTCAGTGCAGGCTCACCTTGCTGGGATAAAGACCCTTGGAACTCCACTAGTCTTTCTTCCAAAATGGTCATTCTTGAAACACAAACCTGGAGGATGAGTGGCTGAAAACTAAGTCACCATAGGTCTGATTGAGTCAGTTCCATTTTTGACCTCAACCAATGTCCATGAGCTTGTCCTTTCTAGCACAATTAAACAGGGAAAGATGGAAAAAAGATAAAATGGAAATATTTTCACTCATCATCCAACAGGATCATGAAAATAGGATATTTAATCAATGTTACTAACCCAATTAGAGAGGTGGCATCTCTGAGGCCTAAGCAGCTGCACCAGGACAGATGCAGGAAGTAGGGGAACATGAAGGTCCCAGGCCATAAGTTTAAAACAAAATACTAGAGCGGCTAAGCAGGCAAGCACTGAATTTAGGAAACTTGTCCTAATTACACAGTTCAGAACATGTGGAATGGCCTTTCTAGACCTTAGACCCTCGTTGGGGCAACACACCACTGACTTCAATGCCAGTCTCAACTTTCACCCCTCCCCTAACCCCTAGGACTGCCACTGGATCAGGGAGAGTGAGAGGGTGAGAGGGTATCTCCACAGAGATGAGCAAATAAATTGCCAGGGCCTTAGATACATTTGCACATGCCTCCATTCAGAGGCCAGCCAATCTGGGGCCCTGCCTGCAGCCATGAGGAAAATCCTTGGTTCACTTCCCCATTATTATTGATGGCCCTACCCCACCTCCAAGCCTCTCACTTTGAAGCTGAGAAATTCTGTCTTGAGTATCTGTACGCAATGCATGCATAAGGTGAGAGAGATAATGGGAACTGCAGATGCTGGAGAATTCCAAGATAATAAAATGTGAGGCTGGATGAACACAGCAGGCCAAGCAGCATCTCAGGAGCACAAAAGCTGACGTTTCAGGCCTAGACCCTTCATCAGAGAGGGGAATGGGGGGAGGGAACTGGAATAAATAGGGAGAGAGG
The DNA here is from genome assembly GCF_030684315.1 of Stegostoma tigrinum. NCBI lineage: Eukaryota > Metazoa > Chordata > Chondrichthyes > Orectolobiformes > Stegostomatidae > Stegostoma > Stegostoma tigrinum. Next base: position 35,160,576 of record NC_081360.1, on the reverse strand, counting down.
GGGAGGCGGACCGAAGATGGAGAGTAAAGAAGATAGGTGGAGGGAGTATAGGTGGGGAGGTAGGGAGGGGATAGGTCAGTCCAGGGAAGACGGACAGGTCAAGGAAGTGGGATGAGGTTAGTAGGTAGATGGGGGTGCGGCTTGGGGTGGGAGGAAGGGATGGGTGAGAGGAAGAACCGGGTAGGGAGGCAGAGACAGGTTGGACTGGTTTTGGGATGCAGTGGGTGGGGGGGGGGGGAACAGCTGGGCTGGTTGTGTGGTGCAGTGGGGGGAGGGGACGAACTGGGCTGGTTTAGGGATGCAGTTGGGGAAGGGGAGATTTTGAAACTGGTGAAGTCCACATTGATACCATTAGGCTGCAGGGTTTCCAGGCGGAATATGAGTTGCTGTTCCTGCAACCTTCGGGTGGCATCATCGTGGCACTGCAGGAGGCCCATGATGGACATGTCATCTAAAGAATGGGAGGGGGAGTGGAAATGGTTTGCAACTGGGAGGTACAGTTGTTTGTTGCGAACTGAGCGGAGGTGTTCTGCAAAGCGGTCTCCAAGCCTCCGCTTGGTTTCCCCAATGTAGAAGAAGCCACACCGGGTACAGTGGATGCAGTATACCACATTGGCAGATGTGCAGGTGAACCTCTGCTTAATGTGGAATGTCATCTTGGGGCCTGGGATAGGGGTGAGGGAGGAGGTGTGGGGGCAAGTGTAGCATTTCCTGCGGTTGCAGGGGACGGTGCCGGGTATGGTGGGGTTGGAGGGCAGTGTGGAGCGAACAAGGGAGTCACGGAGAGAGGGTCTCTCCGGAAAGCAGACAGGGGTGGGGATGGAAAAATGTCTTGGGTGGTGGGGTCGGATTGTAAATGGCGGAAGTGTCGGAGGATGATGCGTTGTATCCGGAGGTTTGGGGGGTGGTGTGTGAGAACGAGGGGGATCCTCTTTGGGTGGTTGTGGCAGGAGCGGGGTGTGAGGGATGTGTTACGGGAAATACGGGAGACGTGGTCAAGGGCATTCTCGATCACTGTGGGGGGAAAGTTGCGGTCCTTGAAGAACTTGGACATCTGGGATGTGCGGGAGTGGAATGTCTTATCGTGGCAGCAGATGCGGCGGAGGCGGAGGAATTGGGAATAGGGGATGGAATTTTTGCAGGAGGGTGGGTGGGAGGAGGTGTATTCTAGGTAGCTGTGGGAGTCGGTGGGCTTGAAATGGACATCAGTTGCAAGCTGGTTGCCTGAAATGGAGACTGAGAGGTCCAGGAAGGTGAGGGATGTGCTGGAGATGGCCCAGGTGTACTGAAGGTTGGGGTGGAAGGTGTTGGTGAAGTAGATGAACTGTTCGAGCTCCTCTGGGGAGCAAGATGCGGCGCCGATACAGTCATCAATGTACCGGAGGAAGAGGTGGGGTTTGGGGCCTGTGTAGGTGCGGAAGAGGGACTGTTCCACGTAGCCTACAAAGAGGCAGGCATAGCTGGGGCCCATGCGGGTGCCCATGGCCACCCCCTTAGCCTGTAGGAAGTGGGAGGAGTCAAAAGAGAAGTTGTTGAGGGTGAGGACGAGTTCAGCTAGTCGGATGAGGGTGTTGCTGGAGGGGGACTGGTCGGGCCTGCGGGACAGGAAGAAGCGGAGGGCCTCGAGGTCATCTGCATTTTGAATGCAGGTGTATAGAGACTGGACATCCATGGTGAAGATGAGGTGTTGGGGGCCAGGGAATTGGAAGTCCTGGAGGAGGTGGAGGGCGTGGGTGGTGTCACGGACGTAGGTGGGGAGTTCCTGGATCAAAGGGGAGAAAATGGAGTCCAGATAGGTGGAGATGAGTTCGGTGGGGCAGGAGCAGGCTGAGACGATGGGTCGACCAGGGCAGGCAGGTTTGCGGATTTTGGGAAGGAGATAGAAACGGGCCGTGCGGGGTTGGGGAATAATAAGGTTGGAGGCTGTGGGTGGGAGGTCCCCTGAGGTGATGAGGTCATGAATGGTGTTGGAGATGATGGTTTGGTGCTCGGGTGTGGGGTCATGATCGAGGGGGCGGTAGGAGGTGGTGTCGGAGAGTTGGCGTCTGGCCTCAGCGATGTAGAGGTCAGTGCGCCATACTACCACTGCGCCACCCTTGTCTGCGGGTTTGATTGTGAGGTTGGGGTTGGAGCGGAGGGTGAGGACGAGTTCAGCTAGGCGGATGAGGGTGTCGGTGGAGGGGGACTGGTCGGGCCTATAAGGTGATTTTGTTCAGCTTCTTTACATTGGTTACTTAATTTCAAGTTTAGCTATTACTGAAATGTAGAAAATCAGGAATTGACAAGGATGAAGGATTGGGCAGGATGGCAGTGTTAGGCTGGAAATATTGCCTGTCTGGAGAGCCCTACTTTGAACCTCCTTGTACACATCTGTTATCTTGCAAGTATTTCACTCATCTTAAATGCAATGGCTGAGCTGCAGAGAATGCCTGGGTGTGATGTCTAGTTGCTGCTAAATTAGCTGCATGGCAATTGATGCATTAAAATTAACCCTAGCATTCCTGGGCTAGGTTAGGATGGGAGGAAAATCAGCAGCGTTTTCAACTGCCGTGTAGAAAGTGTGCAAAGAGGTGGATGAAGCTGTGATACCCTTAGTGGAATTACTAATGCTCATTATGACAGAGACACTCACTAAATATGATAAATCAATGGGAATTTCTATGTCGTGACTTTTTAGAAAGCAACTGGTTCCCCCCCCCGAGTCATATCATCAATGTCTTTCTGGGAAATAGGGGATTTGATTTTTTTTAAAGTGATGCATTTAGATAGAGTTATATGACAAGATGACATAATGACAAGCCATTTTTTAAAAAGAGTGAATGATTAATTTTACTTCTGACCCCTTCTTTTTCCCTATAGAATATTAGGCAATATTTCTCCTCTCACTGAGTTTCAGTTCTGCTGTTACCATGATTTTTCATCACTTATTAAAACCCCACTCCAGGACCTGAGCACACTAATGAAGCTACACTTCAGTATGGTACTTAGAGACTATGTATGCATTGTCAGAAGTGCAGTTTCTGGAGTAAAATATTAGATCACTGCCCTATTGTCCATTTCAGTTACACAACATCATTAGTGATATAAACTTTGAATGCCTCGCCTCATATTCATCTCACAATCAACATCAACAGGACAATAATTTTCCCTTTTCAATTCCTGGTTGCTGATCCCACCTCTTACACATGATATCACAGTTCCCTTTTGAATGTCAACAGCAGCACCTTACTTGCAGAGGTGCTGTTTGGGGCATCCTGAGAACGTGACAGGTATGGTGTAAATCTAACATTTTTTTCTTTAATCATGGGCAAGGAACCACATGCAGCAGCGTGCATGCAAATTGTTTACAATGGTACATCGTCAAGCAGTATATCAATCTTGACACATGACACATACTGAAAAACCTGTTTTTTTTAAAATCCTTTTAGCTCTTACATTTTGAGCATGTTTTCTGTTCTAACAATCAATACATATGACATTCTTCTGCGATCATGCAATAAACCCAAGTTATGTTGGACAGTAATGACATGCGTGGATGGATTACAGCAACCAGTTAATTATAGTCCTGTACACCATAAATGAGCTACTGCAGCCAGCTTTGTGGAAACAGGCTGTGCTGTGGCAGCTTCTTGACACTGAAATCATTGGATTGATCTAATGTTATCAAAGTTTCAGACAAACAGTCATTCTCAACGTTGTGCTTACACTCAGCTCTACCACAATACCACATTGCTCAAACCCATCATTGACTCTAAGATGTTGGTGAAGGAACGGCGATACAGTTCCAAATGAGGATAATGTATAATTTAGAAGGGAATTTTCAGGTAGTGAGGTTTCCACACCTATGCTGCCCTTGGATGTAGAGGTTGCAGTGTTAGAGGTCAAGAAATCTTGAAAAATTGTTGCAGTGTATCATATAGAGGAGACAAATTTCAGTCACTGTGTGCTGGCTGTGGAGGCATTGAATGTTTCATGTAGTGTATAGAGTATTGTAAAAACAGACAGCTTTTGTCCTGAATGGTACCAGCCTTCTTCACTGCTGTTGAAACTGCATTCATCCAAGCAGTGGAGAATATTCCATCACTTTCCTGACTTGTGCCTTCTTGGAAACACTTTTGGAGATCAGGAGTTGAGTCACTTGCTGCAAAACTCCCAGCTTCTGACTTTTGTTTGTGGCCACAGACTGTATGTGACTGTACCAATTAAGTTTAATGGTATCCCTAGGAAATTGGTATTGTGAATTGATCAATAGAAATGCAATTGAATGTCAAGGAGAGATATTTAGATAATTTTTCCTTTTGGAAATGATCATTGCCTGTCACTTGACTGGCACAAATGGAAATTATCACTTCTCAATCCTGATGCGGTATTGTGCAATTCTTGATGTTTATGGACATGATGGCTTCACTATCTGAAGAGCTGCAAACAGTGCTGAACATAGTGCATTGATCAGCAAATACCCCAGTGATTCTTCAGTTCAAGGATGGTCTGACCCATTGTAGGTAAAGTGAGGAGACAGATTCCAAGCCCAGCCCAGACAGGCCTTGCTGTGTGCTGTTACCACAAATCTGGCCCATGATGCTTGTCCAGGTAAATGGCTTCCCAAAAGAGCATTATATGCTTTTACATATGTACCTTAGACTGGAGCCATAAATGGTGATAGTAGGGGCTTTATTTTCTTTCTATCGTATGGGTGATCAGGAATTTGGCCCTTTCTTATCTCCTGCTTTTGATTTGTTCCTGTCTTACCTTCTGTTATTGATATTTGTTGGCAAGATTTATAGGTGGGTTCAGCCTGCTTGGCCTTCAATCCCGCAGTGCGACATGATCCCAGAACTTCAGGCTGAGGCAGAGCCATTATCATGGAACCACAGTATTTCCTATCTCCACTAGAACTTATGATAAAAGGAAAGGTGGTTTGTTGGGCCTCAGACAATATCTGAAAAAAGTCTTTGCAGTTATGCCATGTTATTGAGGTGGTCACCCTCCAATAACTACAAACATTTTCCTTTCTTCGGTCAGTGCAGAGACATGTGCCCAGTTGCTATGGGCTTTAATTTTGCTCGGCCTCCTATTGCTTTTATTTCAAGGGCACTTCAACTCTGCCGTTTTGCTCTTTTGTCCACACTTAGACCAAGGCTATAATAAATTCTATACCCAAGTGGTCTATAGCCACAGAATCCAAAATGAATGAGAGTTGGTTACACAAAGTGCTGTTGTATCGCATTGTTGAGTGTATCTTCTGTCACATTGATGACAAAAAGTGTCGTTTGGTTGTTCAGATTTTTTTCATCCTGCTTGTCATGAACAGGACATATCTGGGAAATTTCCCACATTGTCAACAGATGCTTTTTTTTGGCTGTACTGGAACAGCTTGACCAGAAGTGTGACTGTTTCCAGAGCGGAATCCCTCAGGAAAACATCCAGGTTGTTGTTTGAAATAATAATTTTTGATGTATCTATTCTGCTGGACCATGGAGTGAAGTAAATTGGCTAATGATTATATTCTTTACTTTAGGATGCAGCAGAGGCTGGGTTAGATTTTTTGATCTATAAAGGATGAAGGTTACAGCAATGGGGCATGGGAGATGGAGCTGATAGAAAAGTGGAGCTAAGATCAGCCATGATCTTAATGAATAGTAGAGCAGGTTCTAAGGGCTGAATGGCAGAATGGCTCCACTCCTGCAATTTCATATGCTCTTTTGGTCTATGTTCAGTGGTGAAAACTCAGGAGACAACCAAGATAGATCTGAGGTAGCAATAACTACGCATGCTGGAGTCAGAGATAACACAGAGTGGAGCTGGAGGAACACAGCAGGCCAGGTAGCATCAGATGAAATGGGGAGGGATAAGGGAGCTCAGAAATAAATAGAGAGAGGAGGGGTGGAGCTGGGGAAGGCAAGCGGGATGATGATAGTTGAGTGCAGGTAGGGTCACTGGAGGTGGGAGAGAAGATGGACAGGTTGTGTCAGGTCAAGGAGGCCAAGATGAGAGGGAGGGAGGGTTGATCATGGGATGAGACCAGGGGCTGGGGAAATTTTAGAACTGGTGAATTCCATGAATGGCCTAAACATGGATATCACCAGTTTTAAAATCGCCATACCATCACCCCCTCCCCAACCCCCACCCTGGTGATGTCCCATGACCAATCCTCCCTTTCATCCCTGACTCCTTGGCCTGCCACAACCTGTCTGTCTTCTCTCCCTCCTATCTGCACCTTCCACCTCACTGACCAATCCCCAGCACTCCCTACCTGTAGCCACCTATCACCATCCCACCTACCTTCCCCAGCCCCACCCCCTCCTCTCTCTATTCATTTCCCAGCTCCCTTACCCCTCCCCATTTCTGACGAGGGGTCTCAGCCCAAAATGTCAACTTGCCTGCTCCTCTGAAGCTGCCTGGCCTGCTGTGGTCCTCCAGTTCCACACTGTATTAATTATAACCAAGATGAATCATTCCACATAGCACTGTTGATTAAAAATAATTCATAATGGTTTAGCCTTGTCTTTTGTGTTTACACATTGAGCCCTATCATTGAGTTTTATGATATTCATGGAATTTCCTTTGGTTTGCTGTTGGTTTTTTAAATTGTCCCTTTCTTCACGTGGAAGGAATGCATAGATTGCTTGTGGTATGTGATATACTGTTCCTATGTTTGGTTTATGTATAGCTCTCTGTTGCAGATGACTAGCTAGCAACTTATTTTTAGGTGCATCTGTTCCTCCCCTTTATACTCTGAGAATTAAGGATAAACTCTAGCTGTGAGCTTGCTCACTGAGCTGGAAGGTTTGTTTTCAGACATTTCATCACCATTCTAGGTAACGTCAGTGAGCCTGTGACGAAGCAGTGGTGTTATGTCCCAGTTTCTATTTATCTGGTTAGGTTTTCCTGGGTTGGTGGTGTCATTTCCAGTTCTTTTTCTCAGGGGATGGTAGATTGATTTGGAGGCAATGTGTTTGTTGATGGAGTTCTGGTCGGAATGCTATGCTTCTAGGAATTCTCGTGTGTGCCTCTGCTTGGCTTGTCCTAGGATGGACGTGTTGTCCTTCCTCATCTGTATGTAAGGATACGAGTGATAGTGGGTCATGTTGTTTTGTGGCTAGTTGATGTTCATGTATCCTGGTGGCTAGCTTTCTGCCAGTTTGTCCAATGTAGTGTGACAACTCTGAACCTCAAGCTGAGCTACAAATCTTCTCAAAACTCATTAAGGATAAGCTCTCGCAATATGGAAATGGCAGAATGAGAAAAGTGTTGGATTATGAGGCCACAGATTGTAGTAAAATATATATCTCTGCTCCTTAAAGTCCTCATTGGATCCATTGTTTTGATCTGCTGGATTAACAACAGTATAGAGGATATCAGTAGGGAGTGTGAAACCTCTTGTTTAACTGTTATCCCAAACCCTTTTAATGTCTGTGTCTGTGACTGTCTTTGACAGGAACCCAACACCCTCTGCCCCAAAATTGGCCAGAGTGTTTTTAACCATCAAGTACACATCGTCCTGAATTTTCAACCCCAAATCCTTCCACCTTCCTCTTCTTTTGTAAACAGGATCCTGTCATGGCAAAATACTGAAGGTAAATAATTTCATTTGAATGAGTGCTGGGGACTAAGTGATGGTATGGCTCAAACACTGACTTTTCATATCCAGATGATTTTATTCAGCTGAGGCTAAAATCAATAACTTTTAAACGAAGCTGCATTTGTTTAAATTGGTGTCCTTAAACTAGCTGTTTGTTATGTTGTTAAATCCTGTACCTTTACCTCAGCACTTTTTCTTCAACCAGTTTGAACTAAATAACTGTCTTTACTTCAAGTACATATAGCTTTTTCCTTTCCTGCGCCTCCTATGCTTAGATCATGGCCAACTACTCTTGCTGAATAACCCTGTAACAGATACATTTGGATCCAATGAGCCACATTTATTTTTCTGTCTATCCATTTTAAATTCAGTAATCTGCATATTAAAATGGTGGAAATGCATTTTCCCCAACTGGCAGCTGCAATGAATCCTAGCAAGTTTAATTTCTGGGTTGCAGTTAGTTGCTTGAGAGATCATGATCATTGGAATATGTCTAAATAAAAGCAGAGTAAAGTGTTCAGTGAACATTGGGCTTACATATAATGCATGCAATCAGAAGGGTTGGGATAATTTTATGTAACCAAGGTCCATGAGCAGGTTGGATTGTCAAAGAGGGTGTTGCAAAATTGAAGAAGAAGAGCCAGCAAAAGCTCTGTGAAGCAGTATCTTATATGAATCATGTGTGTTTGTTAAGTGGCTGCAATGTAAGAGAAGTACATTGCAGAAGTATATTTACCAGCTTGCAATTTAAATTTAGACTTCCTATAAAAATGATATTATCATTAATAATTACATGGCTAAACATTGGTCTTGAAAATTAATGTGGCCAAAGATTGTAAACAAGCACTGGGTGTATTGTTAATTATTGTGTAGACTATCAATTCACATGTCGATATATCTACTTGAAATCTATATTTGGCACACACTTTTGGTTACTGATCAGTCTAAGTTGAACTGCTGTGTGTGCGCACAGAAGTTGAAACCTGCAGGTGCTTAAATATGATTTTCAGAGCAGCTGGCTGTTTGCATCCAATTCTTCTTCTCTAACCGGTTCAGCTGAGCTGTTAATGATCTTTCCCAGAGTCAAACATTTAAGCCCTGTTTCAGAGGCTTTATCCATTTGTCAATGAGTAGGAGGCTGGACAAATTCAGTTGAAGACCAAAAGCACCTGAATAGCTGGCATTACAGATTGGATGGAAGATGCATAGTTAGTCATAGTGTACAGGCCCCTGAGAGTGAACACAGAACATCTGTGTGGGAAAGTGTCAAGAAATACAGAGAGGAGACACAAATGTTTTAAGGCATTTGCAGAGGGTCTTGAGGGAATTGACCAGAGGTTTTGGGGGTCAGCATTAGGCTGTCACAGTAACAGCAAAGGATTTAGGAATACAAGCAAGCTGAAAAATAAAAAAAGGACCTGGACTCCATTCTCCTGAAGGAGATCAATTGCAGCATCCTCCTGGATCCTTCCTTCATATCAACCGGAGATCAGTAGGTGAAGGGCCTCCTAGCTGAAACAGTGAAGGATAGAAATGTCCAGATGGAGTTGGAGGCTCAGTTGTTGACAAAACTTAATTTTCCTTCTTTGGATCACATGATCTGGATCAAGGACAAAAATTGCAATTCAAAGATCAAGAGGGAGGCTACCATTTGCTAGGGGCGTTGGGAGGTGATTGGGCAGACAGAACAGGCTACTGCACAGCAAGTGGTCTTTCTGTCCTACTGCCACACGTCCAGTTCCTTAACCTATGCTCCAAAGGTGTCAGCATTTTGAAGGGCTAGGCACTTCAAAATAGACTTCCCTCAGCAATCACCGCTGCTGATGCTGTCAGAATAAAGACCCCATCCAGTGCACCAGACTTGTCTTCTCTCCAGGCATTCCACTCAGTGGGCCTCTCACTGAGAGCCAGGCAGAGCCAAGGTTCTTTCATGGTTGATCATAGGTAGCATGACAGGGATATGCCCTACAGTGAGCATGAAATTTAGCAAAGTGGAAGTCATGGTTAACTGACAGGAGCAGAGGTGTCAATTATTACTTACCAGTTTTTCCTGACAGCATCTTGCCAATGGATGTGAGCAGATCAACATCACTTCCCTCATCCTGGTCTCCACATCGAAGGGGCCAGGCATCCCTTACCATGGCTACATCAGGGTCTCCCTACTGACAACAATCAGATTTTTCAAAACTTGGGATTTCTGATAGTTTGAGACCCAATGACTCTTAAGGAGATGAGGAACTTTAGAATACCTGTGGTTTTGGTGCTGAACATGCAAGGAATAATCAGGCATACTTGGGAAGCATATATGGTGACTGCTAAGCAATATAGCTACATTACTAGGTTGGCAGCTAGAGCTTAGCAGTCTTTCACCTTGTTCCACTCATTCGAGGTGCATTCATATGTATGGGGCCTCAGAACATATTGAGTTTTCTTCTCATTCACAGGGTGTGGGCCTCACTGGCTGGACCAGCATTTATTACCTTTCCCTAATGGCCTGGGGGCAGTTGAGAGTCAACCACATTGTTGTGGGTCTGGAGTCACATGTAGGCCAGACTGGTAAGGATGGTAGTTTCTTTGCCATGGGACATTAATAAACCAGATTGGTTTTCCAACAAATCGGTAATGGATTCACATCATCTTAATTCCAGATTTTTATTGTTTCAAATTCCACCATCTGCCACAGTTGGAATTTGGATGCTAGTCTCTGGAATGTAGCCTGGGTCCCTGGCATAACAGACAAGCAATAATACCACAAGGCTATCACCTCCCCAATGCTAATAGAATTGAACTGCTTTTTACCCATAGGTACTGTACACTGTTCAAGGCTTGTGCCAGTCATCTCCAGTAATCAATGTCAGACCTTGTTAGAGTGTCATGTTTCACACCTAAGGGAGCTCCCATTTAGTGCTGTTCTGGTAGCTTCCCTCTGTCACTGCAGGAAGAGGGTAGCCATGTAAATGATCATTTCAGGTGATGAATGTTTACTTTCAATCAAGGGTGTTCATAGGTGGAACTCATCTGCAAACAGATGTTCAAAGCAGATAGTGAAATGGCTTCTTCACCTATAACATAGAACAATACAGCGCAGAACAGGCCCTTCGACCCTCAACGTTGCGCCAACCTGTGAACTAATCTAAGCCCCTCCCCCTACACTATCCCATCATTATGCATATGCTTATCCAAGGGACTGTTTAAATGTCCTTAATGTGGTTGAGTTGACCACATTGGCAGACACGCCCTTACCACTGAGTAAAGAACCTGCCTCTGACATCTGTCTTAAATCTATCACCCCTCAATTTGTAGCTATGCTCCCTCATACAAGCTGAGAGTATTTTGTTTTAATTCATGAAGTGTGGGTTGCTGGCTATGGCAGTATTTGTTGCCCATTCCTAAATGCTCAGAGAGAAGTTAAGAGTTTTCCATATTGTTCAATAAAACCACAATAGTTTCATGGTCAGATTCTTAACAGCAGCTTTTTATTGAATTCAAATTCCACCATTTGCCATTGTGGATTCAAACTCAGGTCCCCAGAATATTATGCAGGTTATTAGTCATGTGACAATACCATTAGGCCATCACCTCCTTCAAATTCCTTTCACAAGCTCAAAGCCCTTTGCCTAAACACGATGTTGTTTGTGAATATATGTCTTTTGTTGCTGTTTACCATTTTGATATTAACCCAGACTAGAATGAATGAATGAGGAAAGTCACCATAATACAATGGAAGATTGTTAGGATCCATTCAGATCCAATTAAATGCAATAACCTTTAATGATCCGTTTGTTCCAGGTGAAGCAATGAAATATGCCAGCTGGAATACTATACTTATTTTATATTGACCTCTCCTTAAAGCAAGATGTGAATTCACTGTGCCCACAATTTAATTAAATATTTGCTTGAAATTTAGAACAGTCTGGAGTTTGATGCCAAAGGTCCTAAGATTTGTATTGACCATTTTAATAGTTTGTTAGTGTCCAGTTTTCATAGTATTGACTGCAAGGTCATATACTAGAGCATCAGGCTGATGACCCATGTTTTGACCATGTAACCAGAGAATATGGTGTTCCATACTATCCATTATCCAGTAATAAAAATCAGTGAATTAAGTGTCTATAGTTTAATAGAGAATATAATGTGTAATAGTCTAAGTATTTATTCAAGCACCATATAAGTGAGTTGAGAAAATTTTAAGATAATAAAATGTGAGGCTGGATGAACACAGCAGGCCAAGCAGCATCTCAGGAGCACAAAAGCTGACGTTTCGGGCCTAGACCCTTCATTAGAGAGGGGGATGGGGCGAGGGAACTGGAATAAATAGGGAGAGAGGGGGAGGCGGACCGAAGATGGAGAGAAAAGAAGATAGGTGGAGGGAGTATGGTGGGGAGGTAGGGAGGGGATAGGTCAGTCCAGGGAAGACAGACAGGACAAGGAGGTCGGATGAGGTTAGTAGGTAGATGGGGGTGCGGCTTGGGGTGGGAGGAAGGGATGGGTAAGAGGAAGAACAGGTTGGGGAGGCAGAGACAGGTTGGACTGGTTTTGGGATGCAGTGGGTGAAGGGGAAGAGATGGGCTGGTTGTGTGGTGCAGTGGGGGGAGGGGACGAACTGGGCTGGTTTAGGGATGCAGTTGGGGAAGGGGAGATTTTGAAACTGGTGAAGTCCACATTGATACCATTAGGCTGCAGGGTTCCCAGGTGGAATATGAGTTGCTGTTCCTGCAACCTTTGGGTGGCATCATTGTGGCACTGCAGGAGGTCCATGATGGACATGTCATCTAAAGAATGGGAGGGGGAGTGGAAATGGTTTGCGACTGGGAGGTGCAGTTGTTTGTGGCGAACTGAGCGGAGGTGTTCTGCAAAGCAGTCCCCAAGCCTCTGCTTGGTTTCCCCAATGTAGAAGAAGCCACACCGGGTACAGTGGATGCAGTATACCACATTGGCAGATGTGCAGGTGAACCTCTGCTCAATGTGGAATGTCATCTTGGGGCCAGGGATAGGGGTGAGGGAGGAGGTGGTGCGGGGGCAAGTGTAGCATTCCCTGTGGTTGCAGGGTAAGGTGCCGCGTGTGGTGGGGTTGGAGGGCAGTGTGGAGCGAACAAGGGAGTCACGGAGAGAGTGGTCTCTCCGGAAAGCAGACGGGGTGGGGATGGAAAAATGTCTCGGGTGGTGGAGTCGGATTGTAGATGGCGGAAGTGTCGGAGGATGATGCGTTGTATCCGAAGGTTGGTGGGGTGGTGCGTGAGAACGAGGGGGATCCTCTTCGGGCGGTTGTGGCGGGGGCGGGGTGTGAGGGATATGTTGCGGGAAATGCAGGAGACGCGGTCAAGGGCGTTCTCGATCACTGTGGGGGGGAAGTTGCGGTTGTTGAAGAACTTGGACATCTGGGATGTGCGGGAGTGGAATGTCTTATCTTGGACATCCAGGATGTCCGCCATCTACAATCCGACCCCACCACCCAAGACATTTTTCCATCCCCACCTCATCTGCTTTCCGGAGAGACCACACTCTCCGTGACTCCCTTGTTTGCTCCACACTGCCCACCAACCCCACCACACCTGGCACCTTCCCCTGCAACTGCAGGAAATGCTACACTTGCCCCCACACCTCCTCCCTCACCCCTATCCTAGGCCCCAAGATGACATTCCACATTAAGCAGAGGTTCACCTGCACATCTGCCAATGTGGTATACTGCATCCACTGTACCCGGTGTGGCTTCCTCTACATTGGGGAAAACCAAGCGGAGGCTTGGGGACCGCTTTGCAGAACACCTCCGCTCGGTTCGCAACAAACAACTGCACCTCCCAGTAGCAAACCATTTCCACTCCCCATCCCATTCTTTAGATGGCATGTCCGTCATGGGCCTCCTGCAGTGCCACAATGATGCCACCCGAAGGTTGCAGGAACAGCAACTCATTCCACTTGGGAACCCTGCAGCCTAATGGTATCAATGTGGACTTCACCAGTTTCAAAATCTCCCCTTCCCCCACTGCATCCCAAAACCAGCCCAGTTCGTCTCCTCCCCCCAATGCATCCCAAAACCAGTCCAACCTGTCTCTGCCTCCCCAACCTGTTCTTCCTCTCACCCATCCCTTCCTCCCACCCCAAGCCGCACCCCCATCTACCTACTAACCTCATCCCACCTCCTTGACCTGTCCGTCTTCCCTGGACTGACCTATCCCCTCCCTACCTATACTTTCTCCACCTATCTTCTTTTCTCTCCATCTTCAGTCCGCCTCCCCCTCTCTCCCTATTTATTCCAGAACCCTCTCCCCATCCCCCTCTCTGATGAAGGGTCTAGGCCCGAAACGTCAGCTTTTGTGCTCCTGAGATGCTGCTTGGCCTGCTGTGTTCATCCAGCCTCACATTTTATTATCTTGGATTCTCTAGCATCTGCAGTTCCCACTATCCCTGAGAAAATTTTAAGTCTATTCATAATGAAAGATGAAGAAGATTAACTGTTCAGGCAATATGTGAAGGTGGATTTCATCTCACATGTAACAAAATGCCATTACTCTGTTGTTACTGGGAGAAACCATGAGATTTTGTTTTATTAGATGTCAATGGCAGCTTCACAATGGGAGAGTGTTTTCCCTGAGGAAACAAGCTATAGAAAGTATGAAAATACAAGGTTTAGCCAGGGCAGGAGTTAAATGGAAAAATGTGCTTATCAGTGCTTCATGATTTTGAGATCTCAAGACAACTTATATTTTGAAAAGTAATCACTACAGTAAAGTAACAAAATGTGGTGATCAATTTACATGCACCAAGATCCCACAAATAACAGGACAATGAGCCTACCTGCCATGTTCAGTTGGTCAGAGAGCTCCAAGGTGGCCAGATGGAAGGCTTCTTCTAGGAATATTCCAGTATCAGTTCCACTGACAGCAAATGCAGATCAGTACCTCAGTTTAGTCCTGATTGTAAGGCCCCAAATCCAGCAGAAAAATTGTCCATTCTTTGTAAGCATTTTCATAAGTTCATATTTCTGTTTTAAACTTTGCATAAGGAATGTAAACAGCAGAAGGGATGGGTCTGAGAAGAGGCTCAGTTTCAACTGACCCAGTTAATCATTTAGAAACAGCCTAGTAGAAATTTCAGAAATTAAAAATGAAATCTGAAGAGAATGTATCTTCGTAGCTCTAAAAACAACAAAGAACATTCAAATGTTAAACTTATTAGCTCCATGTGTAATTTAACAGGAGATTGCTGGTACAGGTTAATTTTATCCATGACCTAAGTTATAATCAGTAGTTATGTTTGTTCTAAAAATTCATGAGAGATGTGGGCAACACTGACATACACCACATTTATTACCCTCCCCTATCTGCCCTTGAGAAGGTGGTGGTAAGCTGCCGCCTTGAACCATTGGCTCATTCACCCTAGAGCATGTGAAGTACAATCAAGAATGCTCACCACTATTTTCTCAAGGAAACTAGGGATAGGCAACAAATTCAGTCCTCACCATCAACGGTTGCATCCTATTGATTGATAAAGAAGTCATTCCGTACAAAATACTCAGCTCATGACCTGCTCTTGTAGCCACATTATTTAAAACACAGCTGCTCCATTACCTTACTCTAAAGCACTTGCTTTCAGGTTCACAGTGACAAGGCTTTGGATGTTCCTCAAGTGTGCACAGGGGTTTTGCAATAGTTAAACAGCTAACACCATCCAAATTAAAAGGGATGGAACCTTAGCTTTCCCACTGCTACAGCCACCTTGCCCATTTTAGCTTTCAAGCGATGTTAGCTAAAACTGAGCAGGTAGTCTCCTCTCCCTATCAACAAATGCTGCTCTCGAAGATGGCCACATCGAACGGATGAATAAAAGTCATGCAGAATGCTCAGCCCCTGACTTGCTCTTTTCTTGATCCTTACAGGTTTCTTTATTGAAGCATAAGGTCAATGCCATCCTTCAGAGCTGCAGATTTACCTGCTCAGCTATATCTCAACAGACATTACAGATGAGCTTGTTTCATGAAAACCACCACACTTCAAGAAATAAAATCTGAGGCTGGATGAACACAGCAGGCCCAGCAGCATCTCAGGAGCACAAAAGCTGACGTTTTGGGCCTAGACCCCTGAGATGCTGCTGGGCCTGCTGTGTTCATCCAGCCTTCACATTTTATTATCTTGGATTCTCCAGCATCTGCAGTTCCTATTATCACTCACACCAAGAAATGATGTGTTTTCATTAATTAATCTTGACATTACATCATGCTTTGGGAAACAATCTTGGTTATTACTCTTTAGTCTAAAGAGCATGAAACATTTTCAGTTTCCCACAGTAGGTCTGATATATTCTGATTGAATCTTGCTTCTGGACACTTGTGCTCTACAGTTCTAAAGCTTTGTCCATTTGGAAGTAAAAAATGGCACATCAATTAATGTTGAATTGGAAAGGAAACCAGAAAGAATCTCATTCAAAACATGACTCAGTCTAAATTGAAACCATTTAGAATCCCTACAGTGTGGAAACAGGCCCTTCAGCCCAACAAGTCCACACAGCCCCTTGGAGCATCCCACACAGACCCATCCCCCTTTAACCCACACACCCCTGAACACTATGGTCAATCCACCTCACCTGCACATCTTTGGACTGTGGGAAGAAACCAGAGCACCCAGAGGAAACACATGCAGACATGGGGAGAATGTGCAAACTCCACAGACAGACAGTCACCTGAGGGTGGAATTGAACCCTGGTCCCTGGTGCTGTGAGGCTGCAGTGCTAACCACTGAGCCACCGTGCCACCCTATTTGAATATCACAAATTAAGTTTGGAGACTAACCTGAAATGTTTCAGAAATAAAAAATAGGTTCCAGATTATTATGTTGACATGAACTGTCTGTGTGTTTGATTCAACTAACCTTCAAATGATCAGTTGTAGGCTGGATTGCTAAATAAGATTTTGTTCCTTTGGCCATTGTTACCAGTAAAATGAAAAATGTTAAACTCCTGAGCTGGGTGCATGGGTGGAAATTATGTTTAAGTATTCAGACATTTTGCATCTGTTTTTGTACTCTTTAAATGAAGCAGATAATTGATAGCTGGATTTTGTCTGATACAGAATGGAACTGACTGAAGCATTAACAAAGCTTGCAGTTTCTTGGAAAAACATTTATGCACTTTTGGGTATGAATGAATGCCAATAATTTAGATAGTGTCACTGTGCATGAGATGGAATTGAGTCAATTGGTTTTAATTACACTTTCCGTAAACTGGCTGTTGCCTTTCTGACATTACAAGTGACCACACTTAGAAATAGAATATTCTGAAGATTCATCATGAAAATTCACAAAAAAGGTAATTTGTCTCCACAGATGCAGTTGTAACCTACCGAGTATTTCCACTGTTTTCTGTTATTTCAAATTTCCAGCATTAATGCTCTGCCCTTCAAAAGCACTTCATTAGCTATAGTGCGCTTTGGGACATCCTGAGGTTGGCAATGCTTTTATTTTCATCCATTTGACTTTCGTGTTTACAATCACAACGTTTGATAATTGATGAATGGACAACATAGTTGCCTCTACCTCCTGACAGGCATCAGGAGGTGTGATCTGCTATAAACAATAGATGCAGGAAGAGTAATTCTATCATTGTGGTGGGAAACAAATGTTGGCACCTAAGTACAGGGACCTGGCATAGGAAATGGAAATGGGCATAATTTGAAGTTATTCATCTAGTGGGAAACTAAGAGATACTGATTGGTCAGCTATTTTATGACTGTTGATTTTTATGTACAATGAAGACGAGTAGCCAATCTATGCGAGCAGATTCCTGCCATTTGGATTGAGGTAAATTTACCCTTAATGCATTACAGGTATGATAGATACAAGCCTTGTTCCAATGTATTCCTCCCCCTTTAAAGAAAACACTTGTATTTGCATCACATTTTTCACAACTTCAGGGATCTGAACTGCTTCACATCCAATCAAGTGCTTTGAAGTGTAATAACATTCGTATTGTAGCAACACGAAGATATTTACTGAAGTGTTAATAAGTTATCCTTCTAGTTAATGTGCTTTAGTTTCTCTTTTCATTCCCAGCTATTTGACCTTTTGGATCTGTTTAATAGAATAATTGAATAGATGCAAAGGACAGTGACTGATGCAGGCAGAATAATCAACGTTATCAGCCTTTTAGTTCGGTTCTGAGGAAGGGCTACCAGATCCAAAACATTAACACTGATTGCTCTTCACATATGCCAGCAGACCAACTGAGCTTTTCCGGCAACTTCTGTTTGTTACCAGCCTTTTAGCACATTACTACTGCAGCAAGACTTCAGTGCTGCACAAAATATCAGGATTGTCATCTTTCAGGCCAAACCATTCAATAACTGAACATTCAAATCTGACCACTTCAGCTGGTGACAGCCAGCAAGTTGTACAAATCATGAATTTTAGTGTACAGGGCTATAAAATGGTATCAGGGCAAAGAGGCACAAGCTGTGAATCTATGTACCCTTTTCCTGCTTAGCTAAGACATCCAGGAGGCTCTTCCTGTTTGGTGGGTGATGTTTGTGGTGGAGCCCCTCTTAGTGTCATGAGGACCAATCAGAATCAAGTACAGCCTTTGGTACAGGAAGAATGGAAAAAATAATTCTTTCAGAAATCTTCATAAAGAGATCTCCAGCACTCCTACATTTAAAATTGTGTAGCCACTTTTAACAGCTGCCATAGACAACTACCACTTCTGAATGAAATAGATGTAATTCAACTCCAATGCACCAGCAACATAAATCATGAGACCATAAGATAATAGGATTTAGGAGCACAATTCGGCCATTCAGACCATCAAGGCTGCTCCATCATTCAATCATGGCTGTTTGTCAACCACATTCTCCTGCCTTCTCCCCATAATCCTTGATCCTCTTATCAAGAACCTATTCTATCTCTGTCTTAAATACGCTCAATGATTTGGCCTCCACGGCCTTCTGTGGCAATGAGTTCCACAGATTCACCCCCCTCTGGCGGGACAAATTCCTGCTCATCTCAGTTCTAAAGGGTCCTACTCTCTTCTACAAGTGGAAAACATCTTCTCCACGTCCACACTATCCAGGCCTTTCTATATTCTGTAAGTTTCAATCAGATTCTGCAACCACCAGACCCCCACAACTTGCTAAACTTGAGTATAGACCCAGTCCTCAATTGCTTTGCAAATACCAAACCCTCCATCTCTGTGATCCTTCTTTTAATCCTCTTGTGGAACCCCTCAAATACTAGAAGATCCTTCCTTAGACAAGGGGCCCAGGACTGCTCACTATTCCAAATAAGATCTGATCAGAACCTTACAGTCTCAGCAGTAGATCCCTGCTCTCGTATTCTAGCTCACTTGAAATGAATGAGAGCATTGCATTTGCCTTCCTAAAGTGTCTCCTAAAAAAAATCTGCAAATTAAATTTAAGAGCTCTGAACTTGGACTCCCAAGTGTTTCAGATTTCCAAAGCCTTTCCCCATTTAAAAAAACTTCTGTCACCATTCTTCCTACCAGAATGCATAAACCCACATTGTATTCCATTTGCCACCACTTAAGCCACTTTCCTAAACTATCCAAGTCCTTCTCCAGCTTCCCCGCTTCCTCAACACTACCTGTCCTTCCACCTAACTTTTTGCCATCTGCAAACTTAGCAACAATGTCATCAGTTTCTTGGATAGAGATAATGGGAACTGCAGATGCTGGAGATTGAGATAAAGTGTGATTTATTTCAGAACCGTCTCCTCATCCCCCTTTTCTGATGAAGCTTCTAGGCCCAAAACGTCAGCTTTTGTGGTCCTAAGGTGCTACTTGGCCTGTTGTGTTCATCTAGCTCCACACTTTGTTTATGTATAATGTGAATAGTTGTCCCAACACTGACCCCTGCAGAACTCCATTAGTCTCTGGCTGCCATCCTGAAGAAGACCCTTTATCCCTACTCTCTGCCTTCTGCCAGACAGCTAATCCTTTATCCATTCCAGTATCTTGTCCCTAAAACCTTGAGCTCTTATCTTATTTAGCAGCCTCCTGTGCAGCAACTTGTCAGAGGCCTTTTGGAAATCGAAATAAATCACATCCACTTGCTGTCTTCTGTCTAACTTGCTCATTACCTCAGGCAATTCAGTTGGAATTCTTTGGTGTAACCTCTCCTTGATGAAGCCATGCTGTCTTCGCCTTATTTTACCATGCAGTTCCAAGTACTCTACAATCTCATCCTTAGTGATAGACTAAAATTTTACCAACAGAGATAAGGCTAACCAGTCTACAATTTTTTTCGTCTTGTCCCTCCCGTCTTCAAAAGTCTGTTACATCTTCCATTTTCCAGTGCTCTGGGAACCTCCCTGCCTCCTGTGATTCCTGAAAGATTACCACTAACACCTCCAATCTCCTCATCCATCTCCTTCAGATCTCTGGGGTGTAATCCACATGGTCCAGCTGATTTATCCACCCTCAGACCTTTCTCAGTTTCCCCGGCACCATCTCCTTAGTGATGGCCACTACATTTTCATCTTTGTCCCTGACTCTGAAGTTCCAGTGTGCTAGTGGTGTCTTCATCTTCTCCCCCTTTTTGCTGTTTCAGTTATTTGTTGGTTTTAAAGTCTTCCCAATCCTTCAGATTCCCAGTAATCTTCACTTCATTGCGTGCTTTTTCTTTTGCTTTTATCCTGTCCCTGAGTTCCCTTGTCAGCCATGGTTGCCTCATCCTCTCCTTCAGTATGCTTTTTTTCCTTGGGATGAATTCTCACTATGCCTCCTGAAATACCCCAGAAACTCCTGCCATTGCTGCGTTGTCGTCTTCCCCGATAGACTCCTTTTCCAATCTTCTCTGGCCAGCTCCCCCCTCATGTTTTTGTAGTTATTGTCACTCAATTGTAATACTGCTATATCTGATTCCAGCTTCTCCCTCTCAAACTTCAGGGTGAATTCTATTATATTATGGTCACTGCATCCTGAGGGTTCCTTCACCTTAAGCTCCCTAGTCAAATCTGCCTCATTACACATCACCACCCAGGTAACCCCTATTCATATAACTGGCTAAAAAGTGGCTCCATGCAAATAAGGCCAGTTGTGATGAGCAGATAGACAGTCCATTAGCTCCAGATCAGTTCAGGAAGACTTCAGAGGCTCAAAAGTGGCAATTAGAATTGTTACAAAACACAATCAAGGTCACTGAACCCATTGTTTCTGCTCTGGCTCTTCTAATCAGCATTTTACATGATGCTGTTTTTCTATTTTCTCCTCTTAGACCTGTATAGCATTCCTTTTCAGTCTGTCACTTAGGTGGTAAGCCATGAACTATGAAATTTCAACTTCTGTTAACTGATTTTAATGGGCTGAAATGGCTTTAAAAAGGGAAGACAGACTGAAAAAGTGGCTGCAGTGATCACCTAGCCACAGGTGGAATCAAATTCCAGGAAACCAAATTGTTTGAACTGAAATTAACCTTTTCATCGGATTAGTCCAAGACTAAATCAGGTACAATGAAACTTGCATCTCCTACTTCTAATTTATTCATCTGATAAGTTTGGTATTGGACATGAAAGATTTACCTGCAATTAAATCGCTTTGAGTTGATGACACCAGACAATGGAGCACATGCTCTAGTTGTATTTCAAGCAACTGCTATGGTAGAGCAGAGGTGATGGATCTGTAACTATAGAACTGAAAGATGCGCTCTATCTCACATAATCAGTCATGCAGCATTGAAACAGGCCCTTCAACCCTACATGTCAATGCCAACCAAGAAACACCAAGCTATATCAATCCCATTTACCTACACTTGGTCAATGGCCTACTATGATCTGGCATTTTACATGCTCATCCAAACGCTTTTAAAGTGTTAAAAGAGTAACTGCCTCCACCTCACAGGCAGCTCATTCCATATTTCTACAACCCTCTGATTGAAAAAGATTTTCCTCAGATCCCTTCTCAATTAGTTCCTCCTCACCTTAAACTTATTCCCTCTGATCTTGGCCAGGTCTGCACAAAGAAAAGATTCTCATGATCTAACCTATCTTGGCCTCATTGTGTCTGACAATCACACCTCCCCTCAACTTCCCTGGCTCCAGGGAAAACACACCTTGTCTAATCAGTTGCACCCATTAAGTGAGACTTTCCATCCTGAATTACACCTGCACCCTCTCTGGTGCAATCACCTCCCTCCTATAGTTTGACAACCAGAGCTGCACACAATATTCCATCTGTGGCCTAATCAATGCTCTATAACGTTGCAGCCTGACTTCCTTGCTCCTATTTTCAATGCCATAGTTAATGAAGGTAAGCATCTCACATACCTTCTACACCACCCTGAGCATCTATGTTGACTCCTTCAGGGGTCTACAGACTTGCACACCAGCATCCCTTTGTTCCTCTGTACTCCCTAGAGACCTACCACCATGGTGTATATCTTTCCTTTATTAGACCTCTCAAAATGCATCACCTCACCGTTCCTGGGAATAAATTCCCTGTGCCATTGTTCTGCCCAATTACCAGTGATCAATGTCAGACTGCAGTTTGAGATAGTGCTCCTCACTATCACAACACCACTAATTTTCAAGTCATCTGCAAACTTACTTACCATACCTTCCACATTCACATACAAATCATTAGTGTACTGACAAACAGCAAGGGTCCTAAGTCCATCCCTGCAGTACACTGCTGGTCATAGGCTTGCAATCACAAAATCAATCCTCCATCATCCTTTGTCTCCAATTTGTAAGCTAGTTTTGGACCTAGTGTGCCAACTTGCCTTGGTTTCCATGAGTTCTTGCCTTCTAGACCATCCCTCCATATGGGACTTGGTCAAAATCCTAACTGAGGCTTTTGTAAACTACATCAACTCTACTACCCTCAGCAATATATTCAGTTACATTTTCAAAAACCTTAAATTAGTCAGACAGAAGATCTCAAACAAATCCATGCTTAATATCCCTGATCGGCTCTGTCTTTCCAAGTGTTGGTTAATCCTGTTCCTCATTATTTTCTGTAATTTCCCTACCATTGACATCAGACTATCTGGCCCATAATTACCTGGCCTATCCCTGCTACACCACATTAGCTATCTTCCAGTCATCTGGCATTTTACCTGCTGTCGGTAATGTATTAAATGTCAGATCTCATTCTCTCCTAGGGCTCCAGCAGCTTCCTTCCTAAACTCCCATTGCATCCTGTAATACACCTTAGGCCCTGAAGATTTATGCACTTTCATGCCTGTGAAATCATCTAATACCACCTCCTTATTATACTTAACATGCTCTAGAACTTCACCAACCCAACTGAAATCTCCAGCTGCATGACTTTCTGCTTTGTGAATACAGATAAATATTCATCCCACATTCTCTGGTCTATAATAGGCCTCACTGTTTCCCTGGTAATCTTCTTAGTCTTAATAGACTTATAAAATGCCTTAGTTTTTCCCAATCCTATCTGTCAATGATATTTCATGGCCCCTTTTTGCCCTCCTAATTTCCTTTTTTAATGTGTTCCCTGACACGCTCTGTACTCCTGAATGGCCTCCACTGTCTTACATGCTCTATACCAACATAGGTTTTCTTCTTTATCCTTTACCAAGCTCTCAATATCCCTGGATGCCCAGGTTTCCCTGGACTTAATGCCTTTGTCCTTCACTTAGAGGGACCACACTGGCCCTGAATTCCCACCGTACAGCAGTTAATGCCTTTGAAAACATAATGCACCTCCTTCAGAGGCTGTAACTGAAAAAGCATGGGCATCTGTATGAAGGGAATCTTTAAAAGGTGGTTGTGTTTTGGCCTTGGCTGCTTTAGAGGTGATGTTTGTTAATGGAGCAAAGTGACTTTGGTCATTTTGATTGAGCTCCACCAGGCCACAGCTCCCAACTATTTTTTGTCTCCCCAACAATGCTTCACAAGTTCAAGTGACCCTCAATTTTTTTTATTTTCATATTATCCACAGGCTGTTATATAAGGGTCATATGGTGCAATGGTGGCATCTGTACCTTTCAGCCAGGAGGCTAAGGTTTAAGTCCCTCTATAGGTGCATAACAACATCACCAAACAGATCAATTAGAAAATAACATGTAAGCAAACTGTTAATGAGTTGGTTAGCTCAGATGGCTGGACAGCTGGTTCTTGAAGTAAAGTTACTATATAGCAATTGATACTTTTAAAAAATGCACTACTTTAGAGTCTAACTGAAAAAGCATGGGTGTCTGACCGGGTTTAATGTTTCATCCAAAAGACAATACCACCCCAAATAAAGCACTGGAGTGTTAGCCTTAATTTTTGCACTCACTTCTCTGTAGCATCTGGGTGCCGAAGAAAAGAATCAGGCAACATGTGATAATGACTACTGCTTGATGTCTCCGGCATCCATCATTATGGCATGCTTTGAGATGTTAGTAATAGCACACTGACTCCAGCCTCCTAGGTTGCCCTGATCCACCACAATCGCCTGTCGCAATCAGTCCGGGGCAGATGACAGGTCCATAGCAGATAACTCCCTGGCCCTAAATTCATCCTGGAACATCTGGATAACAAGGGCACCTACTTCAGATAGTTTATTGAATTTAGCTCCAGCTTCAACACCATAATTGCAACAAAACCCATCTCCAAACTCCAAGAGATAATGGGAACTGCAGATGCTGGAGAATCCAGGATAAAGTATGAAGCTGGATGAACACAGCAGGCCAAGCAGCGTCTCAGGAGAAGGGTCTAGGCCTGAAATGTCAGCTTTTGTGCTCGAGGTGCTGCTTGGCCTGCTGCGTTCATCCAGCTTCACACTATTATCCAAACTCCAAGTCCTAGGACTCTGCTCTGCTCTCTGCAGCGGGATCCTCTACTTCCTGAATGGCAGACTGTGATCAGTAAGGACAGGCACAGCAGCTTCTCCAGAATAAACCTCAGCAATCGGTGCCCCACTATGGTGTAAACTCAGCCCCTTACTATAATCCTTATACACTCATGACTCTGTGGCCAAATTCAGCGTGAACTCCATTTACAAATTTGCTGATGACACCACAACAGTGGGTCAGATCTCAAACAATGACAGAACAGAGTATAGGAATGAGATAAATAGCTTAGTGGCATGATGAAAAGACAACAATCCCTCCCATGATGTCAGCAAAGTGAAGGAGTGGTCATCGACTTCAGGGAGCCCAGTGAAGGACTCAGTCCTGTCGATATGAATGGTACTGAGGTGAAGATGGTTGGGAGTTTCAAGTTCATAGGAGTAAATATCAGCAGCAATCTATCCTTAGCCATCCAGGTTGACACCAATCAAAAAAGCACACCTATGCCCCTACTTCCTCTAAAGGCTAAGGAAAAATCAGCATCCACAATGACTCTTACCAATTTTTACATGCGCATTATAGAAAGCATCTTATCCGGATGCATCACAGCTTGGTATGGCAACTGCTCTACCCAAGACTGCATGAAATGAGAGTTGTGAACGCAGGCCAAGGCCAGTCTGTCACAAAAACCATCCTTCCATCCATTGATTCAGATGATACTTCCCACTGCTTCAGGAAAGCAGCCAACATAACCAAAGTCAACCCCTACTCTGGGTTTTTTTAAAATATATTCATACATAGATATGGCTAGGCCAGCATTTAGTGCGCATCCCTAATTGTCCAGAGGGTAGTTAACAGCATTGCTGTGGGTCTGGAGTCACATGTAGGCCAGACCAGGTAAAGATGGAAGCTTTCTTCCCTCAAGGACATTAGTGAACCAGATGAGGTTTTCTGACAAATGACAACGGATTCATGGTTGTCATTAGACTTTTAATTCCAGATTTTTATTGAATTAAAATTCCCTATTTGCCATCTGTTTTTGGATTAATAATCTCATGATAATACTTTTAGGCCATGGCCTCACCCCACTCTTCAATAAAGTTTGAAAATACATACCAACAGATTCAAGAACAGCTTCTTGCCTGCTGTTATCAGGCTTATGAATGAACCTCTGGTATATTCAGGCTGCTATGGCTCTGCACCAACTCTACAGCAGTAACACTATATTCTGCATTCAGTTCTTTTACACTGATATATTTATGTAAGGTATGATTTGCCTCAATAACATGCAAACCAATTCTTTTCACTGTATTTGAGTACATGTGACAATAATATTTACAATCAAACCAAAATCAAACTGATGGGACTGGAATCTACTATTTGAAGACTCAAGGCAGGAATGCTCCTACTGAGGCACAAATAGGATGAGTTATACCATCTGACATTAGCCATCAGCATAGAGAGATAGTTGAACCTGATATATTTCAGTCTGTACACTCCACAGAATGCACCTACCCCAGAGGGAATAAGGTCTACATAGTGTATACAGACATTGTAATTATTTAAAAAGGACACTTGACCAATGATTTTCCTACTTCAATAGCTTTTAATATGACAAAATTATTTGTTCTGTGATATATATACACTTTTCCAGTTTGCTCCATCCAAATAAGCATAAAAGAAGAATAAAATCTCAAAATGGGAGTGATTATAAAAACAGTCAAGCACTGGCCCTGATATATAATTCATGCTGAGTGGTTGCTCAGATTAAATTCTACAAGGGATTGCAGTGAAATTCAAACAATTTAGATATTTATGGCACTCAGCCTAAAGAAAGTGATGGGCTCTAGTAACAACTAATTAAACCCAGTTTATATCAAAGAGCAACAGCATTTATATTGAATTCAATACATGGACCGTACAATAAATTTCAAATTGAAGTGAGTAGACTAGTTCATTTTTATTATAGGCCAACTTCACGCTTAGGCAGATATTATAGTGTATAGAAAACAGCAGTGACTATTTGGGGGTGGGGGGGGGGAAAACACTGACATGTACAAGTTATTAAAACAACAACTTGGAGGATGGCAAGTTCTGCTAAATTGATTTGAGCGAGGTTGGGAAGAAAGCTTATTGGTTAAGCCGGTGTTCTTGTAGCATTCTGCAGCAATGCAGTTTTGCTTGGATTTTGTGGTGATATTGGTATAAAGTAATGATGGCATGGTGGTCATGTCACTGACTAGCAAACTAGAACCATAGACTAAATATTCTGAGGACATGTTTTCAAATTCCACCATGGCAGATCTGGTCACGTGTTTCACAAATACACGTGAGGAAAATAAATCTGCCATCCTTACGTGATCCGGTCTACATGTGACTCAAGACCCACAGTAACATTGCTGACTCAAACTTCTCTCTGGGTAGTTCAAGATGGGCAATAAATGCTCATTTGGGCAATGATTCCCCTTCCCAAGTTTGAATTTAAAAGTGACAGTTGATTGGAGTTTGTCACCATTAATCCACAGAAACTGGCAGAAATTTATAAATCGACAGAATGCCACAGAAATTCAAAAGTTGCTGCCAATGCTTCTGTTCTTTCATAGTGTGGTCTGTCAAAAAACCCAGCCCTGTGACTTCAATCAATTCCACACACCTGGTACCCTCAGAAGAAATTCCTTCTTAACTCAGCCTTAAGTGTATGAACCCTTGTTCTAAGATCAGGCCCTGTGTTCCTACACCCTCTCAAGGTGAAACAACCTTTCCATATCTAGCCTGTCAAGACCTCCAAGAATCTCAGGTGTTTCAATAAGGTTGGATCTCATTTTTCTAAAATCCAATGAGCACAAGTCCAACCTACTCAACTTCAGTCCCGCCACACCTTGTATCAGCCCCAGTCTCTGACTGCCTCTAATACCAGTTCATCTTTCCCAAGGCAGGGAACACAAAAATTCGCAAGTTTCCAGTTGTGGTCTGACTAGCAACTTGTCTAGTTTTAGCAAACTGCCCTCTTTTTATACTGTATTTCCCTTTGAAATAAAAGGCTAATATTGCACTTATCTTCCCCATTATCCATTGAACCTGGATACAAGCTTTGTGGTTCATGGGTGAGGATTTCCAAAACCCTCTGTTCTATAGGCTTCTGCAGTCTTTCTCCATTTAAACAATATTCCGCTCTTCAATTCTTCCTGATGCAATGAACACCTACACATTTCCCAGTCTGCCATGTTTGTGCCCAGGTGCTCAAGTTACATCCTTGTATAGACATTTTGTCTCATCTTCCTCACTTGCCACACAGTTTCACAACCATCTTCACTGTTAAACCTTTTGTCAGTCCATTTCAGCAGCTCTGCCTTCATTCCTTTGTAATTACCTTTATTTAAGCTTAATGCTGTTGTTTTCCACCCAAGTTCTTCCTTCTAAAACTGAAGGATAAATTTATCCAGTTCATGGTTACCATTTCCAAGGGAATCTTTTATTCTGTCATCATTTATTAAACTTCACTAAACATCACTAGATCCAAAATAAGATGATCCCTGGTTGGATTCTCAACATATTGTTCTCAGGAACTTTCCTGAAAATACTATAATGTTTTTCTTACTGTTTTTGTCTGCCATTGACTATCCCAATCCACACAAAGTCACCTGTGATTAATGTACTGACTGTTATATGCCCTCATTGTATCTTGATTTATTGTCTAAAGGTGTTCTCTAATTTATCTTAAGACAACACATGTCAAGAGAGAAACAGAACCTATTACAGATCAGTATAAAAACCACTAAAGGCACATGCGACAAGCCAAAAGGGTGGGCCAAAAAGCAGATACTAAAGAGCCACCAACAATGTTATCAAGCAAGAAAAAGCCACAAGCAATGAGCAGTTATGACAAATAGAAAACATCTATAAAATTACATCATTTCCAGAAGATATGCAGAAGTAGGACACTGTCAGAGCAGCAAAATAAATGCCTAATCATAGAAAGCTTTCAAAATTATTAGACACTGGCATTAGAAAAAAAGACACCCATGCATTCCTATGGGAAATTACTGCAAATGACTTATTTTTGACAGAACACATTTATTTCAATGGATGTGTCATTAACTTTAAGCTTGATACATGGGTGAATATCAGTCTTATGATTAAAAGAAGAAAAGCCATGACTGATGAAACAGAAGTTACCGACAGTTATGGAGATAAAGCTATATCATATAGATGGGATTACTCTCCTGATTAAAAGATATACAAAGAACTGCACATCATAAAGAACATAACAATTGAGAATTTATACCAAATTCACAGTCAACACTTCTCACTTTTGGGCCAGGATACATGTTTTGATTTAAATATCTTTATGGTGGCACATTAATCTAATTGTAAGAAACAGCCAACAAAAGCCAAGTTATGCCAAACATATTCAACAAGACAACATTAAGAGAACAACTGGTCCAAGAACAAACTATTATTGTCTAAACAGTTAGGGGGTAATCAACAGACAGTTTCTTTGGGTTCCCCAGACATACAGTAAAACCCAAAGGAAGCAAGAGTCTACCAGCATTAACTAATTTTGCATTAAAAATTGCTCCATACTGTCAACAGAAATCTGCATTTATATAGAAGTGAAGTTGTTTTCCACTTCTCTCCTTAGAGAAGACCTTTGAGATGACAAATCTGCAAAGCATGCAAGAAACATCAATTGCTGACAAGAATGAGCAATATAACCCACTTGAACTCATCAAGGCATCTTGAAATGAAATTGTTCCAACAGCAAAACCATTTGCAGAACAAAACTGTTAGCAAGTTTTGAGAAGATTTGTAGCTCAGGTTGAGTTTCTGGATGTGAGTTTGCTTGCTAAGCTGGAAGGTTATATTTCAGATAGCTCATCACCATTCTGGGTCACATCATCAGTGAGCCTCCAACAAAGCACTGGTGTTATGTCCTGCTTTCTATTTATCTGTTTAGGTTTCCTTGGGTTGGTGATGTCATTTCCTGCATTGGTGATGTCATTTCCTGTTCTTAAACTGTTTTAACAAGTTTTAATTTGTTGGCAGATGATGAGATTACACAAATTCAAGAAGAACATTTCAATTGTCTGTCTTCGAGAGAGAAGTCATCAGTACCAGTAACAGAGATGAATCTAAGTAAGCAGCAGTCTTCCAGTGCCATGACTGAGGGTGGGGGAACATCTGATGGACCCATACTAAAACCACAGGAGGTGAATGAAGACATCGAAACTAAGCAAGAAATTGAAATAAAGAAAGTGTTTACTTACTTCAACACAGATACATTAGCAGATTGGGAATAAAGATTTTCTTGTACAAAATGAAGGTGAGTTACATGCAAATCCATGAAAGCCAGACCAATGTCTACAATTTCATGGTACAGAAAAAAAAATGAAAATCCACAAGACAGCAAAGAAAGTAATTATTTCCACCAAGCAGCTGTCTTCCATGATGGAATTCATGAGATTTAAAGGTGGTGTTATGGGGAAAAGACCACCAGATAGCAAGAAACTGTTATCGGGGGCAATGGCAAGGGCTGAATGGGATGTCCACCATTCACTGGGGAAGAATCCCAGCCTGTGAAGATGTTAGCTGATCCAATTACCACCAATCCTCTGACACTGACAGGGTCAAAGGGTTTAATTAGTTTACGATGATAGAGGATCAATTAAATTGAATTGAATTAGCTTTGTTACATGTGCTCAAATGAGTACAGTGAAATGTTTCTAAGTCTCTGCTTACAACACCATCTTAGGATATAGACGGTGCCTAGGTACCTTAATTAGAGAGTAGAGAAATGAAGAAGAAAAACATTACATTACAGCTATACAATACAACCGTAAGTCAGAAAAAACAAGAAGCAAAGTTAAAAAGACAAACGCCACAGTCACCCTTCAAATGCTCTCTATAGCAGACCAGCTCGGGTTCTCCACAGTCTGGCCACTGGCTGATGCAACACTCTCTTTCGGGTCACTGTGCCCCCATTTCCCCCACTGGCATCTCTGCCAACCCTACTTTGAAGACTGGAGCCTGGTGTCTAAGGCTGAGAGAATGGACAGAAGGGAAAAGAGAGGGAGAAGAAAAAGTAAAAGAGGAAAAAGAACAGGTGGAGGAGACAGCCCCAGGAGGTCTGGGTTCAAGTTGAAAAGGGCTTGACAGGTAAGTTTTTCATGCAGAAGGTGGTGCATGTATGGATGAACCCGCAGAGGAAGTCGTGGAATTGGGTGCTATGAAAACATTTAAAAGGTAATTGCATAGGTATAATAGGAAGGGTTTAGAGGGATATGGTAAGCAAATGGGACTAGGTCAGATTGGGATGTCTGGTTGGCACAGATGTCTTTGACTAAAGCGTCTGTTTTTATGCTATGTAAGTCGATAACGTTATGACTCTATGTGACAGCATATCTCTGAATAGGTTGAATAAAATTTCTGTAAGGAGATTTGGGGATATCGCTGTGCATCCCATCTCATTCTAAAATGCTTTGCTTTATCCCCATCCAAGTATCCTCAGATTGAGTAGAGCACCCCACCACTCCAGCCTCTTTCCCCATTACATTTACCATTACCCCATCTACCCCAAGTCTTTAATTTCACAAATTCAGGCTGTGTAGAGTTTTTGCAATTCTTCTAGAATGTGTTTTCTTTTGACTAGAAAGATTGGCAAATCTTTATCTGGAGGATTGTTGCTATTTATTCTAATCCTCGTCTTGCGCACCCTGTAAACTCTCATTCCACTTGAAGGTCTTTTCTTCTCTTTGATATCCTAGATTGAGGAGATCATTCCTATTAACTGTTAATCATTGGTCAACTACCTTATCTAGACAATCATTTATCTCCAGGGTAACTTTCACAGAAAAACTCTTCCCCATTAACTGAGATCACTTTGCAAATAAAGAGATGCATAAATCTCATGGATCTACATAACATGAACCTTGTGGCTCTTAGCGTTCTTTCATAGTAGTCACCTGCTTTGCACTTACTTGGAAGCTGCTTTCTTCTGTAGCTTGCAAACACTTTAGCACAGAGGGTGAGGATGGCAGCTTTTTGCGGGTTCTGCGTACTGAACGGTTAGGGAGGTGGGCATAGCGCTGTATGGCATCGATGTCGCATGTAAAACATATCAGCAGCTTATGTGGCAAACACACTGCAAGTGCTTCAACCAGTGACCATGTCTGAAAGTCAAGAGGGACCATGCTTAGTAGAGTGAAAAGGCTTTGATCAATTAGGGAGTGCCACCATACTCAGTCAAGGGGCTTAGTGAATACCAATCCAGGGGGTTGACCACATTCATTCAGGCACTTGGTCCTACCAGATTCTGTTAATCAGTACCCTTGCAGCTACAGGGCTAGACAACAATCAGTCCTGCAAGCCTAGAGTAATCAGTTTGGGGATTACGATTACATCAATCAGGGTGCTACAAATTCTCACATCTGGGGCCTGCATTGTTCACTGTTCCCAGTGTAACTTGTCTTGTCAAGTTACATAGAGGTGTTGGGCCAAGCTCGGTCCTGGGGTTTGGGCATTAATGGACGGGGGCAATCCATGGAGCCCTGGTCAAAGGGGATTTCCTACATGTCATTATGTCCAGGTGCACACAGCCTTGTAGAGATGGTGCAAGTTCAATGAACGCCTTTGTTCTGGTAGATATCTGCTACGTAGTGATTTGCTGTATGAATGGCATGCGGTAAGATGGGGTCGAATTCAGGTGTAAGAGATACCACAGAGGCAAAGTAGGTAATTAATCTGGCAAGTTTGGTAAAGCATGTCAAGAAAGCCCACCAGCTTCTTGGCAAAAACGCTTCAAAGATACTGAAAAATTTGGACTTATCCAAAAAATGTAAAGGTTCAACTGCTATACTGATCTGAGGTCTACATCATTGTTATCAGTTTGTAAAGCTTGGTTAGACTCTGCAGATAGAATTTTCCCAGCCAGTTGGAAGTATGTTTCAGAGTGAGTTGCAATCCCCATAAGAAACAAGAGAGGTCAAACAGAAATTTCAACATGATCCTTCTCTCTTCTGGCTTTTCCTGGAATGTGCTATAGGCAGATGGGAACCCAAATGATTCGCAGTAATACAACTGTGGTACTTGAAAAGGCAATTAAATGTCTTGAAAATTGAATTTTCAAATTTGTCAACAGCGCCCAAGTTTCATTTTGTTTCAGTAACTCATCAAAAAGGGGAAAAACAAGCGGACAGGCTGAACACAGCTCACAGTGGATCTGGCCTGCTTTGATCAACATGAATGGTGAAACTAGAAAGTCTGATCAGCCACAGAGAAATGACTTGTGCTGACGGCAGCAGTAGCTTCTTCTTACAACCACTGATTTCATTAGGGACTGTTATATGGGGGCCTGAAAGATTTAGCCGACATCATAAAATAAGCTCCGTGCACTCATTAGGATGTGAAGGGCTGTACGTGGGAGGAGATAATGAGTTGTATTAGTTTCCAGTGTGTGCTTCAGTGGTTCTTATTACTGTTTATAGCAATGTAACTAAAGACCTGACGTATATTTACTCTTAAATTCATCCAGATTTCTCACAGGAGACAATCATGTATGTTAGATTTATTGTCACTAGCTACTAAGTAATATATAATGAATCTTTACTGTCTAATCAAGTCAAAACCTATCTTCTGCCTAAGGTATCATATGTGCATCCTTCCCCACATAGTACCAGTAAGGACTCTGTGGTGCATTGACAGTGTTCCCTACCTCTAAGCCAGGAAGCCTGGGTTCAAGTCCTGCCTGCTCCAGTGATGTAAAATAATGCATTTGAATGAGTTGATTAGAAAAATACCTCTGGCTTGCTCCAGAAAGAAAGATTGATTGTAGTGAATCTACCCAGATGTCTCTGGCAGAAACTAAAATTCACAATATGCTGGCAGCCATGGCATACAGAATTATAAAATGGATAGCAACTTGGTGTAATTTAGATTAAATATCTTGGATACCACTGAGGCTAATTTCACATTATTGCATATGGAAGTTTCATGGTTTGAAGCCTGCACGCTCCCTTACAGAAAACTCCCTGGATTGCATGTCAATCAGGCAGCAGATTGGCTTTCTGCTTGAACTTTAGGAGACAAAAGGCATGGGCTCATGCTAAACCATGCAGAAATAGGATTTTCTTCAGAATTATGGAGCAGACTATAACATTTAATACATTGGTGACATTTATTCAGCATGAGTGACAAGTTAATGTTAAATGGCAAGGTGAGAGCTAATGCAGCTACAGTGCCTCTGGGCCACTCCCAGCTCTCCATCAGCAATAGCCTGCCATGCTGTCATTGTACTGATCTCTGGAGATTCCTCCTCCATTATGTCAGGGTGGCTGTGGCTATTGTACAACTCAACCTGCTGGTCATTCCCTCTCCTTGGTGCTATGAGCATCTTCCTCCTTCAACAAAAAAAGGCAGAGATAGAAGGGTGAGGACACAAGATGGACATTTGTGGAGAGTGGCTATTAGGAATGGGAACGAGAGGGCAATAGGTTGAATGGGAAACTGTTTTCTGTTGAGATGGAAGTTTGAACAGAAAGCCAAAGAGAAAGGAAAGTGAGAGAGATTTCAAGGTCTGTTGGTCAGGGAAGAATGCTAGAGAGGTGAGAGTGGGATGGTTGCCATCTGAGAGCATCAGCATGCTCATCTGGCCGGACTTCATGATGTCATTGATATTCATATGGTACTGGATCTAGGTACTTTGTACCAGTGTAGGGGAATCAAGGGTTACAGGGAAAGGGTAGGAAAGTGAATGTGAAGAATGTCAGATGAGACTCAAGGGGCTGAATAGCCTTCTCCTTTTCCTGTCTCCTTATGGTCTCATGGGCACACCAACAACTGACAGTTCAGTAAAAATTGAAGCCTACTTGGTGAAGCTGATTGTCCTGCTCCCATCATTCTCAGGGAAGAAAACTCCTCTCCAAGTCCTCACAGTTGGAGTCATCAATTCCAGGGACACACTTCTGAACAGTTAGTGGTTCTCTTAGCATTTTGATTCACTGCCAAAATCCTGCCTTTTTTTAATAACCTTGCATCTTGGTTCTATTGAAACAGCCATCCAAGGCCCTCTTGAATGTTTCAGTTGAATCTGCCGCTGTCACAATTCCAGGCTTGTGAGTAAAGGTTTTATGCATCTTGTAATGGCTCGTTTTATAAAATACCTTAAAATTGTGCTCTCTGGTTCTCAATCGGGTTTCAAGTGGGAACTGTTTCTCTCTATCTACTCTGTCCAGATCCCCCGGTATTTTGTAAGCATCTATTAAATCTTCCTTCAGCCTTATCTTCTTCAAAGAAAGCAATCCCACTGTCCAATATAATCTCACAACTGTAGGATCTCATCCCTGGGAACATTCTTGTAAATATCTTCTGCATTCTGTCCAATTCATTCATATTTTTCATAAAATGTGGCATCCTGAAATGTAGACAATACTTCTGCTGAGGTAGCACCAGTGCCCTGTATGAGTTCAGCATAACCTACTGCTCTTGTTCTCTGTGCCCCTATTAATAAAAACTGGAATATTGCAAGCTTTTTCAAAAGCAGTGCTCTCTATCTGTCGTGCCGCACTTAATGGCTTTTGTACATATATACTCATCTTCTACTTTTGTACATAAGCACTCAGTTCTGCTTCTACACACTGTTTAGAATAGTACTCTTTCTTTTATATCATAACTCATGTTCTATGAGGTAGTTGCCGTGTTTGCCATCCATTATGCAGCTCTTTACTCTCTCACACTGGATTTGTTTTGCAAATCCTACTGCCATGGAGTTTGATTGGGTCCCTTCGATATGAGTTTCTTCATTGGTACTTAATGATACCTGATGCCTGCCAACCTCTCTGAATTGTCAGGGAGTGCAAAGGTGAGATGTTAATTAGTTTCCCATGGGAGAAGGACAATAGGTGAACACATAAATCAATGAGCTGCACTCAAAACCCAAAAACTGTCCCCTCACTCTGACTTGCTACCAAGAGACCATCTCCATGCATTGACTACATTCCAGCCTCATTGGGAGCAGAGTGTCCTCACGAAGATGAAAAAAAATCTGACAGCACTCTTTAAATGCCTTTGGGTAACTAACTTTTCACCTCCTGTAGACAGGTAGCCTTCACCTTCCTAACTCAGCCTGTTCTAAAGTAGACCTGAGACAGGAACATACAGCAGACTGATAAGCCAGCTTGGGGCAAGAAGTCACCAGACACCCTTCCTCTTACCTACCCCCAAAAGCAAATGACATTTTGGCTTTAAGCCTTTACTCAAAAACACTGAAAAACTTCTGTGAGCAGCCTTCAGCATTGTGAAAGTCACCATAGTTCCAGAGACTGCTGTCTCATTCAGGAGAGTTACCGAGTAATGAGTTTAACCTGAGGGGTTAGCACACTGCAGGTGAGGAGCAAGACGAAGATGGCAAAAATTTTAGTTGGTAGGAGAATTGAAGCTGTACTGTTAGCACTGGCCTCCATCACAAACCAGCTGTCCAGTCAACCATGCTAACCATTTCAGCAGAGCAAACAGCAAAACATAATCACTTCACTGCCACCACGAAATGTTGCTAAGTCTGCAGTTCCCAAGCACTGCAGGAAGATGGGGGAAGTGCTTGGTTATCTCGGACAGTAAGAAAATGGACACAGGAATTATAAGTATTACATTTGGGCATACCACACAGCTGAACAGTACAACTTGTATCAAATGTGCAGCATAAATCAGATAGAATAATGTTGACAAAGGTCACCGATTATGCTAATACAGAGCAATATTTTCAATCCTGAAACCCTGGGGACAGGTTGCTTTTATGAGCTTTGTGTAACTAAATTGTAAACCTGCTCAAAAAGAAAAGGTTTATGATTCAGTTGCGCAGAGGAAATATTTCTCTTTAGCCTCAGGCACCTGGCTATCATCTGTTCTTCAAACCTAAGTACCTTATAACACTGAGCAAGAGGATATAGTGGGGAAATGGAAAGACAACAGTTGTGTCAGATTCTGGAATGCTGCAGACTTAAGTCTAATATGTTTATTAGCCTGCTCTGAAAATGACCTGAGATATGATTCACAACTATCCAAAGAAAGCTGCTTCTGTCAAAGGTCATCAATGTGGAAAGTGAGAACTTTGGAAGGATGGAAAAGGAGAATCAGAATCACTGAATCACAGTGCTGAAGAAGGCTATTTGGCCCATCATCTACATCATGGCTGCCCAAATGAACATTATGTCTTAGTAACAATCTCCTATCGTTTTTCCAATAATACAATTGGCCTAGATCTTCTGATAAGGATGATAACATTATCTTTGACCACAATCAAACAAAAAAAACCTTCCTCTGATTTTTCCAAATGATCTTCCAATGCAGGATCCTTCACATCTGCTGCAGAATTCTCATGAACAACAGTGCAGAGAATCCATGCAGATGTCATGCCCTCATCTTAGGGTATGTCAAAGTTTAAATATCTCAGACATGCTCTTTACTAAAATTAGGAAACTGAATGCACTATAGCCAAGGTTATGAATATTAGAAAAATAGTTGAGAAGGCAAGTGGTGAGGATGATGCAATTTGCAGAGGGATATAGGTTAAGTGAGTGAACAAAAGCTTGGCAGATGGAATGTATGGTGGTAAAATCTAATGTTATGCATTTTGGCAGGAAGAACAGAGGTGCTCAATACTATTTAAATGGAGAAAGACTGCAGAAAACTACATCATAGAGGGATTTGAGAGTCCTCCTAGGTGAATCACAAAAAAATACTAGCACACGAGTTTAACAGCTAACAGGCGAGTCAAATGGAACTTTGGTCTTTATTTCAATGAGAATGTACTATAAAAATAGGGGACGGAACAATTTTTGGGCTATTGATCTACAAAGAGATATATTGGAATTGGAGACGATGCAGAGAAAGTATATTCAGCTAAGGGATGGAGAAATTGTCTTAATTAGGAGAGATGAGAAGGTTGGGCCTGCACTCATTGAATTTTAAAATAATGAGAAGTGATCTTATTGAAACAAGATCCTTTAAAGATCTGACAGGGTGCTCATGTCAAAGTTAATCCCTCTTGTGGCAAGAGTCTAGGAACAGAGGGCATAATCTGCATTGCACATTAAGGGATAAGGAGGAATTTCATCTCCCTGTGGGCAGTGAATTTGTGGAATTCTTTACAACAGAGGGTAGGTGAGGCTGGGTATTCAAGAGTATTCAAGGCTGAAACAGGCTGATTGAATGGCACTGCAGACTTGATAGGCTAAATGGCCTACTTGTGTTACTGTGAGTGAATGGGCAGCTATGCATATAGGGAAGGGGGTAGTGTGCTAGCTGAATAGGATGCCAGCTGGATAATGTGGCAGAAGGATAGAGTAGTGAAGTGGCAGATGGATAGGAGGCATGGCGGCGTGTAACTTTACTTAAAAACATTTTTGTTAGAAACCTAGTTTTGTTCGATGTGAAGTAGCATTGTTTTCTAATCTCCGTCATATTAATAGGGTTCCCTGCAGAATACTATACCCATGTTGGTCCTGGGGGAGTCAGTTTAGCCCAGTTGGTGGTCAGCTGGATTGCGATGCCAACAGTGACGGTTCAATGCCCACATCAGCTGAGGTTACCCTGAAGGATTCTCACCTTCACCTGAGGTGTGGTGACCTTCAAGTTAAACCACCACTAGTTGTCCCTGATGAGAGAGCAGCTGTATGATCTGGTAAGGCCGTGGCGACTTTACTTTTAAGTCCCCATACCAACCTGCGATACTTGTTCAGAATCTCACTGGAGGAAAGTGATGTAAAAAATCATTTGAGAAGTCCTTGAATGACTAATCAGTAATTGTTTCATATAGGTTGTCAGGGAGTATATCTTCTTCCTGCAAGTGGAAATCCAATTTGCCTGAAAGAGCATGAATGGATGTGTGATTCACCCTTGTTAAATTATTTGTGAACAGTGATGACAAACCTATTTCAGTAAGTTCTCTAAATGTTAGTTTTTATCTTGGAAGTACAAGAAATGGTGTTCAATTATCTCAGCTGTAATTACAGGCTGTTGGCATCAGAGGATGCACTCCAGCAGATGAGCTGGTTAATGGGTGTATCCTGTTTGTTAACTCACACATGTTATTTGTACCCATTAGCTTTGACTACTATATCATTGCATGCAAATGCACACAGAAGGGCCACACAGTCTCCAGTTGAAACACAGTCTCAGTGATGCAATCTGCTGGGTATATTTGTTACCTTGACAACGGTTAGGTAATATATGTGTGTAGCAGGCCTGCTTACACAGGGGACGCTTAAGATGTGTATAATTATTGATCTGTCAAGAACCACAGCCTAATTGTAAATCAAAGCTTTTTGCTTTTGATATTTATGGGGCCTTCATGGAAAAACACCAACTGCTTCAAAGTGTGGTAATAACAGGAGTGAAATTTAGTGCAACATTTATGATCACTCCCTGACTCAGTGCCAAGTTGCATTGAAGAGGTTTAGCTCTTTCTTCATTCTCCACTCCCACCATTGAATTATCCTTCCTATATTGAAAAGCAGTTGGCCAATTTTCACTTGGCCCCTTTAAATCAACATCAAAAGAGGCTAGCGGTCCTAAACTGGGGCCCCATAGAGAGCTCACTGCCTTTAGCTGGACACTATTTTTAAAAGTGGCTATTGCTGCATGATTGAAGCCGATGGTTAAAGTGAAGATCACTTCACAACAGTGTGGATCTTGTACTGAGAACACTCTGACTAGTTTTGTTGGTAATTCAGCCAAATGAGATCAAAAAATGTTTTAATTTATTTCTTGTGGGGCCAGGAGTCGCTCCAGTCTCATTCTTCCAAACATGAATCCGGTCTCTCAGAACATAGCTTGATCCAATAAGCTGCACTGAGATGCGAATTTGCACAAACAATACATTTGTTCTATTTAAGTTAGTTGCAGGATCGGAATCCTGTTGTGAAATTGGGAGTTTCATCTACCAGCCAGTAAGCCAGTACAAGATGATGAGAGGCGTAGATAGAGTGGATAGCCAGAGACTTTTTCCCAGGGCGGAAATGGCCATTACTCGGGGGCATAATTTTAAAGGTGATTGGAGGAAGGCATGGGGAGATGTCAGAGGTAGGTTCTTCACACAGAGAGTGGTGGGTGCGTGGAATATGCTGCCAGTGGTGGTAGGAGTCAGAGACATTCAAGCGACTCTTGGATAGGCACATGGATGATAGTAAAATGGAGGGTGTGCAGGGGAATTTGATCTTAGAATACGATAATAGGTCGGCACAACATCGTGGGCCAAAGGCCCTGTACTGTGCAGTATTGTTCTATGTTCTAAGCCTGCAAGAGACTGTGATGCCTTTTTTAGGAAGGCTTACCAAACCATATGCCCGTTCGGCAGTGGCAAGGTCACCACAGAGCCCACAGCTGGAAGTCCTGAGTGGTGAAAGTTACTAGTCAGAAAGTGACCAGCAACTCTTACACTCAGGAGTGCCATAGGGGAAGCTCTGGCTGCTGTCAAAAGAGAAGCATCAGAATTTAAGGAGATGGCCCAGGACACATGTGTTCGTTGCGGGAGTTGGAGGTGGTGAGGTGGATTGTTCCGCAGTTTGGGGATTGAAGAAAGAATGTTGTCAGGGTGGTTAGAAGTGTGATGATGCTATGGCTTGAAAGAAGTGTGTTTTGTTCTGGTTTCTTTCAGGGAGAGATTGGGGGGACAGGTGACGAGCAGTCTATGAGAAGATAAACAGCTTCTGAAGCTTTGTGTGTTTTCTTTTAAACATTGGAACAATAGAAGCAGCCTTAATGGGTGTGGTCAAGCTCTAACCCACAGAATGAGCATTTTTAGTTTTTAGTTTTTAATTTTTAGTTTTCGGCAGCAGTTGCTGTTGGGGTCTTGAAGAAATGAAAGCTAGTTTCCCCTCTCTAAATTACAGCCAAAAGCTGGGAGCTCTTTTCCTTGGCTGATGGATTGCATGTGGGCCAACCTTTTGTCAAAGGTGTGTTTATGGGATGTTATTACATTGGAACAGTTACTGTTTAGTGGTAAAATAATCTATTATTCTGTTAAGTCTTCCAATAGTGTTGTTATTCCCGAGTTCCACTGTCTTTTGTTGTATTTTAACTACAGGTAGTGCTGCTACAGCACGTGTTTTGATAACATAAATTGACTGTAACGCGATTGATGAATAGTCGACACTGTTTGGATAATGTGAACTTTCTGCTGTACAGGTAGAGCAATTTTCCATAGCAATTTCCCTATAATGCGATTTTCTATAGCATGAAGTCACACAAGAATGCAACTGTCGAGTTCTCGGAGAACTACCTGTACAGTGCTTAGATAAGAGATAGCAGGAACTGCATATGCTGGAGAATCTGAGATAACAAGGTATAGAGCTGGATGAACACAGCAGGCGAAGCAGCATCAGAGGAGCAGGAAAGCTGACATTTCGGGCGTAGGCCCTTTTGTGTTTTGCTTAATGTTGAATAATTTGACCAGTTGAATCACATCTAGAACATAGCACCTTATATTCTCCTTTAAAATAAGAAAAAGTTAGGGTCTAGGCTACCTTCTTAATATATTTTGAGGGATCCAGTCTGGTCTGATCTATAACAAGAATGATAGACAGAGGGTTTACTCCCAGCAGGACATCCTGACTGATGTCCATTCCCTTAGTCAGACACTGCTGCAGCTGGGGTATTCACACTGGTGGTGGGCTGTGGTCCTTAAGTGGCTATTCAAGGGCATCAACGGGTGGCAGGCACAGAAGGTAAACCATTGCCCCCACCCTCCTTAGATCTTAATTCTGACAGAAGCAGGAAAGCAACTAGATCTAAGTACATCAAGACCACCAGGTCTAATTCAGTGCCCTTCCTATCTCCAACCTTGCCAACTCTTAGAGCAGAACGTTGTGCCCCTGTAGGTCTTGAAATGGCCAAATTTCAAAAGGCTTAATAAATCTGGGTGGTGTCCAGTTGAAACTTGGGTTTTACATCAGTTGAGGATGCCTTTTCCAGCAGAAAATGAGAGATCCCACTCCCAGTGTTGATAAGTCTCTGTGAAGATAGGCAACAGGAGGTGCTTAACATCACAGTCACCCTTTTTCTCAGTGAGTAGCAAAATCTCACCAAGAGTCATAGAGATGTACAGCATGGAAACAGACCCTTTAGTCCAACTCATCCATGCTGACCAGATATCCTAAATAAATCAAGTCCCATTTGCCAGCATTTGGCCCACATCACGCTAAACCCTTCCTATTCGTGTGCCCATCCAGGTGACTTTTAAATGTTGTTATTGTACCAGCTGCCACACTTTCTCTGGCATTTGGTTCCATGCATACATCACCCTCTGTGTGAAAAAGTTGCCCCTCAGGTCCCTTTTAATTCTACCCCCCTCACCTTAAACCTCTAATTTTATACTCACCTGGGTTTGTGAGCGCTAGTGGAAGGTGGTGTGCTGGTGAACTCAGGCACCCTGTGTCGTAGAGATTGAGTACAAGTGTACTGTGAAGATCACAGTTGAAGGATCACCCATTAGTCAGCCCGCTGTTACAGGTAAAAGGGCTCCTTCACTGAGTTCTACAAGCTGACTAACGAACGAACCGGTCAGAAGGAATCCGAACAAGAGCTTCATGCTACCAGCCCACTAAGTCAAAAGGAAACATGACAAAAGGATCTCAACTAACATGCAAAAGCCAAAAATCCAGAAATCAACTGTTCAACTCTACGTGCTTGATTATCTACTTTTGACAAGTGAACCAGAGAGACTAGTCCCAATAGCTTTTAATTATTCTCTTTTTTTTGCACTCAGTTCTTATTCTGAATGTGTGTGCGTATGTATGTGTTTGTCTCCTGTGTTTGTAATTCTTCCTACATTCAGTAACGAAAAGCTTTCTCTTTTGTTAACTCAGGAAAGACTAGTCAAATTGGCTTCTTTTATAACATAAACACATTTGGGTATGAGAAAGGCATCCACTAAAGAGGGATCTTCTGTATTAACCTTATTGTGACCAAGTGAGGTGGTAGGTGAATAAAGAAAGGGCAGCCAGTTCTGGGAGCTTAAGGGTTTGGCATATCCATCTGGTACCAAAATGAAATGGAGAACCTTGCACAAGGTCGAGTCATAACAAAATTAACACCCAATACAGGCTACAGTAATGCCATGCTCTTGTTTTATTTAAAATCAACTAATAAATCAGATTGAAGTGCAAGCTTTCCTGGGCAGTACGTTTATCCATAGAAAGAACCTTTTGTGAATATTCCAGGGGTATGGCCTCCACTGACAGGACCAGCATTTATTCCCTGACACAGGTGCCCTTGAGAGTTTTGTTGTAAGCCTTCTCTTTTTTTTGAACTTCTGTCATTCTCTAACAATGTTGTCATATATAGTGTTAGAGGATTCATTTACAAAGGAACCTGGAAAATTCATTAATAGTATCATTTCTGCACACAGATTCCACCACAGCTACACATGACACAATGTAGTATCATGGCAGGACTGGCTGGAATTTGTTTTGCAGGTATGTCAATTTAATAGATGCTGTTTATCAGGCTCTGCTGGGGATCTAGAATTCAGTAATTACCATTTCTCAGCAAAATACATGGGTCAAATGCTTCTGAAGGAAGTGGGAAGGTCAAGCTGGGAAACTTACTGACCTGGCAGATCTGAAATAACAAGAACTGTAAATGTTGGAGTCAGAAATAACAAGGTGTGGAGCTGGAGGAACACAGCAGACCAGGCAGCATCAGAGGAACAGGAAAGCTGACGTTTCATCTCGGGACCCTTCTTCAGAAAAGAAGAAGGGTCCCGACCTGAAACGTCAGCTTTCCTGTTCCTCTGATTGCTGCCTGGCCCGATGTGTTCCTCCAGTTCCACACTTTGTTGACCTGACAGATCTGCCTCCTTTAGAAATGGTCCCTTTTATTTCCATCCTGGGATGTTGGGGCAAGATGGAGTTGGTTCTACAATTTCTACTGGCAACAGAGGAGGTGGGCACTGCTGAGGCCAGCAGGCTGGAATGCCTGGCACTAGTAATTGGGACACAAGCATACTTTTAATGAAGAATTTCAAGCCTTTGAATGCCTATCCCTTACCTACTCACCCCAACCCACTCTACATGTGCCTTCAAACACCTCCTGGTATCTCCATGTCAGCCCTATCAAAATGTGATCATATCATCTCTGTTGAGATATGTTTTCCTGGGCTTCTTCAAACTTAACGAAGAATTCATAGTAGATTCACTTAACAAATCAAATTCTGAGAAATGTCAAAAATGGAGCCCAATGAAAGTGAAACTCTTTTTTTGTAAGCTGAAGCTGTTGTTTCCATCCATTTCTAAGTAGACTGCACATTAAGTAAAGCAGATGCTTAGTTTTTTTTGGAAATATTAAACATCAGGGCCATTTTTCTCACAGCTGGAGACACCAGATATTTAGATTTCAGTCCATGATAGTAGAGGTTTCCAACAAGTTTTCTCCATTGGAAAAGTAGTTTAATACATGTCTACACTTACATAATGATGGTCAACGTCGTGGCCACCTTTATTTTTGCAGGACACAGCCCTATAGTTAATGACTGCAGTAAAAAAAATCTAAATTACAACTAAGCACCTCATTGTTGAAACATAAAATCTTATTTGTGTATTACAAATCCTGTCACTGAAAGAATTCCACGAGCATGCTGCTTTCAATAGGTTACTGACAATCTGAGGTTCTGTGAACCATGTCTTCTAACAACATAATGGGTTATTAAATGGCCGTCCTTGGAATAGAGCAGGAAAGATGACATTGCTGAGTATCCTCATGTCACCCACACACTTATCCTGAGGCAATAAAAACAAAATTTAACAATGCTAGAATGGTGTGGAAATGCAAGAATTGAGCACGATCCTCTGTTTTTGAATTGCCTTCCTCCATTCTGATATGGACAGAGGCCATAATATATCAGAAACTAGTTATTTCCTTTGGTACTATGGTCATGCATTTATTACAAATATCACCAATTCTACAAATCATTAATAGCATTTTGCTAGATGAAACTGATAGTAATTCACTCTAGATAGCTATTTACCAATTGCAAGTTTATTTCACCACGAGATTACAAAAGTCATTCAAACATTCATTACTTGCTCATCAATTTCCTTGCTCCATCACTCACTGATTCCTATGCACACATGTATTTCATTCTAAGGGCAATAGAAAATCAAAGTTAAGTCATTATTTTATGCAATGCTCTGATACAGACTACAGCATAGGAGTTGGAAAAT
This sequence comes from Stegostoma tigrinum, assembly GCF_030684315.1. Lineage (NCBI taxonomy): Eukaryota > Metazoa > Chordata > Chondrichthyes > Orectolobiformes > Stegostomatidae > Stegostoma > Stegostoma tigrinum. The sequence goes on along the minus strand of NC_081360.1, from coordinate 35,116,046 downwards.
AAAGCCTGTTCCATTGCTTCAGGCTACTACAAATTAAATGCAACTTCCTAATATCAAATCAGATGCCTAATGTCACACCCCAAACTTCTAGGAGCATTTTCATTGGCTGACTGTGCGAGGACCCCTGCCTGAAGGGATGTCCCTTGACTTGACAGAAAGAGTACTTCCCTTAGATGTTGAGACATGGTCATTTGGTTGCAGCACATGAAATGCATTTGGCATGTACACAGTTGGCAAACAGTGCAGGTGTGAGATTTTTGCATATCAATGTCGCATGCTGCATTACAGCAACACATTGGTCCTCATGACGAAAGGCTGCCACCAATCATGACAAAGTGCTTGTCTCTACTCTGATAGGCAAGGCAAATGTCCTGTGAACTTGTTCTGGTTGAGGGGAAAAAGTGCCAAAAGGCAACACAAGGCAGAGGTGTTGTGAACATCCAAATAGGCACAATGCAAATGAGCACTAAGCAAGCAAGTGAAAATCCCAGAGACGCACCCTGGTTCATGAGATGGATCGCTCCTCTTGTGTACAAAGCAGGGTTGTAATGGCATTCCTATGAGAGACGCCAGTGCACTCATAAGTACAGCATTGACGTGCAGAACAGTTCAATAAGTGGATTAGATAGATGCTATGAAGGTCAGATGCCAAGGTCCATAGATGGAGGGGTACCTGCAGTCACTGCCCATGTAGTGTGCCCTGGGATATTGGTGTCCAGGATCCAAGTTTGAAGTCTGGGGGAACAAGTGGTGAACTCACGTTGCCAGGTAACTACTCAAACTTCCATGCAAGGAACTCTTGGCATCCAGCTTCTACCCGGTGAGTGGGAAAATGGGAAACTGCATTCTAAATTAGGGAAAATTGGCGAGTAATTAAATTGTTAATGACTGTTAATCCATGCACTAAACCTCTACCTGGTCACTGCTGAGAATCTCATTTCACTGTCCAATACTTGGTTGGAAAGGGGAATATTTTGCTCTTGATGTCGAGAAGGTCATCAATGGACATCGCACCTGAGTTTTCCAACTTTCTTGCCATGTTCCATACTGGAGCTGGGAAGAGTCGACCCCTTCGCTTTAGATCTGCCTACTCCAAACTAAGTCACTTGATGTGTTTTCCACACCATTCACCATTTAAGTCTGTTATGAATCAGAGATTCTCATGAGACAGCAAAGACATTTGATCTCATATTTGACACCACTTTGATTGGGACAACACAGCCATCCTAGGACAAGCCAAGAGAGACACGCATGAGAATTCCTAGAAGCATGGCATTCCAACCGGAACGCCATCAACAAACACATTGATTTGGAGCCAAACTACCATCCTCTGAGAAAAAGAACAGGAAATGACATCATCAAACCAAGGAAACCTAACCAGATAAATAGAAAGCGGGACATAACACCAGCGCTTCACTGAAGGCTCACTGATGATGTTACCTAGAATGGTGACGAAACGTCTGAAAACTAACCTTCCAGCTCAGCGAGCAAACTCACATCCACTAAGTCAGTAAATACACCATATTGCAATATATATATATTAACTAATAAGAATTTAAAATGAACTGATACAGCCCATGTCTGTTGTTGTATCAGTGGCAGGATCAGAGATGCTGAGACTAGCTTCTGTTGGGGAGATAAGACCGTCCAGAGTTTCTGCTCCCAGCTGTTATCCATTACCTGCCGAATGTCTTTACACATCTAGTAGGAAGCAGGATACGATTGGGATCAGCTTTGCTGGCTCTTATGGCCAAGCAACCCATGGCTACTTGCTGTTCAACCTCACATGAAAAATTATCATTGAGTGGGATTTCAATAGGGCATGTGTCGCTAATGGACCATATCACAGCTGGGTGTCCATGGTCATTTCCTACCCTTGACAATTTTTGGTCCTTATGTTATTATTCATTTGCATCTTTGTTTTGTGAATTCTTCCCATCATACTCAACGTTTTTTAAAAAAATTCTCGGAATCCCTGTTTCCTTGGAAACATTTAAAAATAAACAACTATCCTGCTCCATAAAATAGCTCTTGATATTCTTAGAATATTAAGTCATGTTTGAGTCTTCCTTGGTCTTGGAAATTCTGTATGATGATCAGTCTGAGAAATATCTTTCCAGTATCTGCATATCTACATAAACTCCAAACATAATAATTCCTTTGAGTTAATTGTGATATTCTGACCAAGGGAAAACTGATGTTATCATGCAGCTAAAGTTATCTCACCTATAATTGTGGAACTGGCTCATTTGACTCTAGATTGACTGCACACTTGCAAAAGCTTCTCCCAAAAGACGAAGCAGATTCTAATATCCTCCAGACACCAATTCCCATGTACAGAAAATGTTTTGTTGTTACATGTTACACTTTTGTTATTTTCATTTCGTGGCATTGTTAGCTTTTTATCTCCCAATAATTTTATATTTCCTCCTATCCAAAAGAAACAAATGTGCAACGATTTTTCATTTTCAAACTAAGTGGACATGACATTGGGTGGTTTCTAGCAGTTTCAGGTTCAGGTTTTGTTAGAATGCAACCGTTTAGATGCATGGACCAATCAAATGCTGTCCTGCAAATCCCTGGTTGAGACAGCGAGTTAGAAATCAGGCCGCTTCATGTCTGCAAGTAAGATTTTAGGCAATTGGGTGATATTTGTGTTGTACACATGTAGTGCTTGAATATAGCTCACCCTGAACAGTTCTTTTTTAAAATGAATCCATATGATGATATTTTGGTATGGCTAAGCCACACACAACTGACGATTAAAGAAAGATGGTAACTAAAGTCACCATAGTCCCACAGGGCCATAGGGTTGCCCTCTCATTAAAGGGTCACCATACCTCAGGCAAAGGGTGATGTTGAAAACAGAGAGTCCTTCATGGTAATCTCAATTTGGCTGGTAGGAGAATTGTACTTGCGTTGTTGGCATCACTCTACATCACAAATAGTGATCCAACCAATTGAGCTAACCAACACCCTTTTTTAAGGTACAGGCACAGCTATTAAAATAATTAGCTGTTTGCGCATCAAATCTAGGTTGTCAATGTTTCATAGACTATTGTGTGGAAGATGCTTTCTATTAGATATAGCCCAAGCAGCTCAGTGACCCTTACCAGCTTCTTATTTTATGCCATGTAATATACTTTATGCATCTTCCTAAAAAGGTATTCACCTTTTCATCAAAAATGGCACCACTGGTTGATACAAGTGTTTACCTTCTTACACCAGTTTCAATGGGATTCAGGGATAAAGTATCTAGCAAAATAAGGACAGGTACAACTGGTTATTGCATACCCCTGGCAGAAGTGACTTTTGAGTTCCAGAATATCCAGTCTGAAAATGATGTGAGAAGAAACAAATCCAATATTTTTTAGCAAATTCTGAGTGGAATCAATCTTCTGCTTTGGCTGTGTTTGTGTTACAATAATATTGATTGTGACATTGATATTTTTAGACTGTGGAATAAAAAATGCTTTAAACCAAGGAGACTCAAAAGAGGTAGCGCAGTTTTGCAAATGATGTTTATGGGAGCACATTGATAGTTTATGCAATGTCACTACCAAAGAGCCAATGAGTTGTGTATCAGCGGGACAATTGTTTGACAATGTTTTGACTGGTTCCTGATCAGGTGATCATGGCATGTGTGGAACCAGTGCAGCAAAGAAACCTTTGGTCTGCAAAACAAAAACATTGAGAAAATCCTCTCCCACCCTACAGGAGACAGAGACAGAGTCTCCAGTAATAGCTAGCCATCTTACGAATACCTTTCTCTGCAAATCTCCTGTTGAAGGAAGAATAAAACACCATCAAAGACAGTGAAATGACAAATTCTGAACCAGCAAATTAAAATCAGCACAGGTATGAAAACAATCTTGCGTCACTGGAAAACAACTGAAAAAAATCTTGCAAAGGAAAAAAAAGAAAATAAGTCATTGAATCTTGTAGTCCAGACTGAGGCTATTGAGCTATTGTTTATGATTTCCTGCACCCCCATTTCCACTCATAATTAACTACCTCTTATCTGTCTTTTTGTGTCTGCCTATTTAATGTTTTTTTGATTAAATTAATTTAGATTACCGGCAGTGTGGAAACAGGATCTTCGGCCCAACAAGTCCACAGTGCCTCTTGAAGAATCCCACCCAGGCTCATCCCCCTATAACCCACCCACCCCTAAACAGTACGGGCAATTTAGCACGGACAATCCACCTAGCCTGCCCATCTTTGGACTGTGGAGGAAACCGGAGCACCCGAAGGAAACCCACGCATACGCAGTGAGAATGTGCAAACTCAACACAGACAGTCGCCCGAGGCTGGAATTGAACCTGGGTCCCTGGTGCTGTGAGGCTGCAGTGCTAACCAATGGAGTTGTAAATTAATGATTCATTATTTTCTATTTGCCATTGTTCAAGACAACGTTGGTTGTAAAAACAGTTAACTTCCTCTCAAGTATAGAACTGTCTGTTTTCTTCTAACTTGAGTTAATCAATCATATTTTAGGGACTTTGGATAATTTGACTAGATCTTTTCACATTTGTAATGACTCTGAGAATTGATTTCCAGTGTATTACTCCAGTGAGTAATGACTTGAAGATTTCAAGTGATGGGGATGTGACTAAGTCCATTACCAGCTTGTTCCCAGGTGGGATTGCCCATGAGAAGACAGATTGTTGCTGCACTCTCTTGGAAGCAAATGAGATTTGGATAACGACCTTACGTTTTGTCATTGCTAAAGGGAGGAAACAGTTATTCCTAATTTTCTCCAGTCCATTCCATGTAACTTAGTCTGTTTTGCTTTCTTTGCTGTGTTGATTCCCATTCCATATCTTTCTCAAGGATGTGGCCCACTGGTGTGTTTCTCAAGCTGATCCATGCAGAATTGTGCTGCACAAATTTGGTTTACTTCAAACTTACTTAAATCTCACTCCATTTAAGAATCCCACACACAACTCGAGGATTGGAACAACAAATGCTCAATAAGCTGTTGTTCTAATATTTTTGTTGCATTGCAGTAATAAAATTATCATTGTGCGGGCAAAGTACCAGCAGCTTGCTGAAATAGATGAATAAGATAAATTGAGAAGAACCGTGCAGAGGACTTTTGATATCACTCCTTCCCAGACTCTAAACTACACTGGAGGAGATCATAAAAGTACAACAAATATGAATGCAAAATACTGCAAATATTGGAAATCTGAAACACAGACAGAAAGTGTAGGCAATACTCAGCAGGTCTGGCAGCATAGGAACGTTGGACTTAGAAGTGGGATCAGGCCAATCAGCCATTTGAGCCCGCTCTACCACTTAACATGACAACGGTTGATCATGTCCTGATCTCAACTCCACTTTCCAGCCTGCTCCCCATAGCCCTTAATCCCACTTTTAACCTTTTTTGAACCTGTTGATTGATTCTGCCTCCACTGCACTCTCGGGCAGGGAGTTCCACCTCCTTCAGAGAAGTAGTTGTCCCTCAACTCGGTTTTTAACCTACCTCCTCTTACTCTATATCTATGACCTCTTGTTCAAGACTGTCCCAAAGGGGGAGGATCTGTTCAACATCCACCCTTTCGAATCCCTTTAACACTTTTTATACCAGAATCAGATCCCGCGGCCAATTTTTCTGAACTCCAATGAATATAAGCTTAAGCATCTGTAAGTGAGAAACAGTTCATGTTCGGGATCTGTGACAGAACTACAATTCCTTTTTCTATTGAACTCCCTCTCATCTCTATCTGGTTTGAGCCACCCCATATTCCTACTTGTCCCTGTTTCTAAAAAACAGTTCAACTCTTCACTTTCCCCTTCAGCCAATGCCCATGTTTGTGCACTATCACCCTATAACCTGGCAATGACTGGCAATGACAAATTGCCACCTCCTGTATCCATAGAGTTATAGAAAGTTGGAGAGTCAATAGATTCATAAAGCATGGAAACTGACCCTTCGGTCCAACTAGTCCTTGGCAACCATGGTTCCCAAACTAAACTAGTCCCACCTGCCTGTGTTTGGCCCGTTCCTACTCATCCACATATCCAAATGTCTTTTAAAAGTTTTAAGTAGACCTGCATGCACCACTTCCTCTGGCAGTACATTTCAGGCGTGGATCACTCTCTGCAAAAAAGTTGCTACTCATGTCCTCTTTGAATTTTCCTCCTCTCACCTTAAAAATACGCCCCCCTGTTTTGAACTCCCCTGCCTGAGGGAAATGACGTTTGCTATTCACCTGATCTATGCCCTCCTGACATTATGAAATTCTATAAGGTCACCCCTCAACCTCCCACGCTACAGTGGAAAAAGCTCCAGTTTATCGAACCTATTTTTGTAGCTCACACTCTCCACTCCCTGCCACATCTTAGAAAATTGTTTCTGAGTCCTCTTAAGTTTAATAATATCCTTTTTATAAAAAGGTGACCTAAACTGTGCACAGCATTCCAGAATGAGCCTCATTGACATCCTGTACAACCACAACTCCTACACTCAAAGGCCTGAGCAATGAAGGCAAGCATGTTAAACAAGTGAACACAGTATGGAGCTGAAGGAACTCAGCAGGCCACGCAGCGTCAGAGGAGCAGGCGAGTTGACATTTTGGGCCTGGACCCTTCATCAGGACTGTGGAGGGGGATGACAGCTGGGGACTAAATCGAGGGAAGAGGGGTGGGCTGGGGAAGGTAGGTGGGATGGCGATAGGTGAATGCAGGTAAGGTTAGTGGGGATTGGTCAGTGGGAAGGGTGGGGCGGATAGGTGGGGACGAAAGTGTACAGGCCGTGTCAGGTCATGGAGGCAGGGATGAGATGGAGAGTTGGACATGGGATAAGGCTAGTGTCGGGGAAACTGGTGAATTCCATGTTTAGGCCATCAGGTTGTAGGCTCCTGAGGTGGAATATGAGGTGTTCCTCCAGTTTGTGTGTGGCATCATTGTGGCACTGGAAGTGGCCCAGGATGGACATGTCACCCAGGGAGTGGAAGGGGGAGTTAAAATTGTTAGCAACTGGAAGATGTTATTGATTATAGTGTACAGAGAGCAGGTGCTCCACAAATTGGTCACCAAGTCCACATTTGGTCTCAGCGATGTAGAGGACACCAGATCGGGAGCAATGGATAGAGTAGACCGGGTTGGAGGATGTAGAGGTGAACTTCTGTCAGATATGGAAAGTTTATCTTGTGCCTCAGATGGAGGTGAGAGGGAAGGAGTAGGGGCAGGTGTAGCACTTCCTGTGATTGCAGGGAGATGTGCCGGCTGTGGTGGGGTTAGTGGGGAGTGTGGAGCAGACGAGAGAGTCATGGAGTGAGTGGTCCCCATGAAAGGCAGGTAGGGGTGGTGAGGGAAATATTTCTTTGATGTTGGGGTCAGATTGTAGTTGGCACAAGTGGCAGAGGGTAATATGCCCATAGTGTTCAGGGATGTGGAGATTAGGTAGATGATAAGAGGGATTGGTCCATGTGGACAGGTTGGGCTGAAGGGCCTGCTTCCACACTGTAGCAATTCTATGATTCACAATGATCTCCAAAAAATTACCCACCACCGATATCAGGTCTATAGTTGCCATGCTTCTCCTTACGGCCTTTCTTAAATAATGGCACAACATTAGCTCCAGGACCTCCAGTCCTCTGGCAACTCACCTGTGATTACAGCTGATACAAATATTTTCTGCTAAAGGCCCTGCCATTTCATCCCTAAATTCCCACAATGTCTTGGGATACCCTTGATCAGGTCTCGGAAGCTATTTTATGTTTTCTAAGACGTCCAGCACTTCCTCTTCTATAATATGAACTGTTTTCAAAACATAACATTTATTTCCCTGATAATAAAGTGTGAAGCTGGATGAACACAGCAGGCCAAGCAGCATCTCAGGAGCACAAAAGCTGACGTTTCGTGCCTAGACCCTTCATCAGAGAGGGGGATGGGGAGAGGTAACTGGAATAAATAGGGAGAGAGGGGGAGGCGGACCGAAGATGGAGAGAAAAGAAGATAGGTGGAGAGGAGGGTATAGGTGGGGAGGTAGGGAGGGGATAGGTCAGTCCAGGGAAGACGGACAGGTCAAGGAGGCAGGATGAGGTGGTAGGTAGGAAATGGAGGTAAGGCTTGAGGTGGGAGGAAGAACAGGTTAGGGAGGCAGAGACAGGCTGGGCTGGTTTTGGGATGCAGTGGGGGGAGGGGAAGAGCTGGGCTGGTTGTGTGATGCAGTGGGGGGAGTGGAAGAACTGGGCTGGTTTTGGGATGCGGTGGGGGAAGGGGAGATTTTGAAGCTGGTGAAGTCCACATTGATACCATTGGGCTGCAGGGTTCCCAAGTGGAATATGAGTTGCTGTTCTTGCAACCTTCGGGTGGCATCATTGTGGCACTGCAGGAGGCCCATGATGGACATGTCATCTAAAGAATGGGAGGGGGAGTGAAAATGGTTCGCAACTGGGAGGTGCAGTTGTTTATTGCGAACCGAGCGGAGGTGTTCTGCAAAGTGGTCCCCAAGCTTGGTTTCCCCAATGAGTTCTCTAGCTTCCATTTCTTTCTCCACAGTATTCTTATACTATCTTGCCATCTCCTGAAGTTCAACATAAGAGTGGCCTAGTTAATCTTTAAGGAACCATACTCTTTCTCTAGTTGTTCTTTTGCTCTTAATATACTCGTAGAATCTCTTTGGATGATCCTTACTCTTATCTGCCAAGACTACCTCCTCTTTGTCTTCCTATTTTTCCTCTTAAGAAAGTCCATACACTCTTTACACTATTCAAGAGATTCATTTGATTCCAGTTGTCTATATCCAGTGTATGATTCTTTTTTATTCTTGACTAGAACCTCAATATCTTTATTCATTCATTTTCCCCAAGCTTACCAGCTATACCTTTCAGTTATGGGAATGTAATGCCTCTGAACTCCTATTATCACTCTAGTGAAAGCCTCCGACTTGTCAGTCATTGCTTTACCTGTGAACAGTCTACTGAAATCAATTTTTGAATGTTCTTGTTTCAAACCATTAAAATTTGTCCGACTCAAATTAGGAACTTTAAGTCTTATGAAAGGCCTATCCTTTTCCATAGCTATTTTAAAACCAGTAGAATTATGATCACCAGCCCCAAATTGTTCCCTGATTGACACTTCAGTCACTTGCCCTGCCTTATTTCCCAAGAGGAGGTCAAGTTTTGCTCCTTCTCTATTAATATGTAAATGTTCCCATTAAAGAAAATTTTCTTGAACACATTTAACAAATTTTTCACCAGTTCTGAACACTATGGCAGTGTTAAAAATTAAAATACCCTATCATTCTTACGTATGTGAAATCCGTACAATTTCTACAGGGCAGAAGCAGGCCATTCGGCCTATCAGATACACAGTGACCTTCCAAACAGCATCACACCCAGATTCACACCTTCCCCCCACCTTATCTCCATAACCCTGTATTTTCCCTGGATAATCCACTGAAACGATACATCTGTAGGCACTGTGGGTAATTTAGCATGGCCAATCCGCCCAACCTGCACATTTTTGGACTGTGGGAGGAAACTAGAGTACCCGGAGGAAACCCATGCAGACACGGGCAGAATGTGCAAACTCCACACAGACAGCCACTCGAGGGTGGAATCAAACATGGGTCCCTTTTGCTGTGAAGCAGCAGTGCTAACCACTGAGCCTGAACGAAGGGATTATGTGTATGTTTGTGTGTGCACATGGGCCACATTCAGCTTTTTTTTTCCGTCACAGAGGACTTAAAAATATGTGATAATTGGGGTCCGCCCCTTGGGAATGCAAGAGGAGCATAACAGCTTCATCCCATGCAGATTTTTACTGAGCTGGTGTTGGTGGAAAGTCAAGTGGCGAGCAGAGCAACAATAAGTCTGTCTCCTTAGGATATGAGGATGCATGCCAGCTGGAAGCTGTAACTTTGCAAAGCACTTGGGATTTAAGTGAGTACAAAGGCAGAGAAAGGGGCTGGACAGGAAGGGAAGTGGGGCGGTTCGTGTTAGGTTGAATGTGAGAAGACATTCAATGACAATGAAAGCATAAGGCAAAAAGGGTTGGTGCTGGCATCCAAAAAAAAACAATTGATTTGTCTAGAAAGGGTATAAATGAGGCAAGCGGAATCACTACCAATACTTGCGAGCTGAAAAATAGGATAAGGTTATAATCTGAAATTGCTGAAAACAATGTTGCGTCTGAAGGGCAATAAAGGGCCTAATCAAGAGATGAAGTGCTCTTTTATGACTTTACATTGAGCTTCAATGTCAGTTTGGAATAGTTGAAGGGGTGGGTGATGTGGATTATCACAGAGAACTAAAACTACCTGAAGAGCTGTGATGTGGAGATGCCGATGTTGGATTGGGGCAGACAAGGTCAAAAATCACATGACACCAGGTTATAGTCCAACAGGTTTGTTTGAAGACACAAGCTTTCGGAGTCTCGCTTCTTCTTCAGGTGTCAACAAGAGAAGTGGTATCAGACTCAGAATTTATAAGCAAAAGATCAAAGGGCCATAGAAGTGATATGAATGTCTTGAACAAACCTAAGATGGATGTTAAATCTTTCATCAGTTAGAAAGGAATAATTTCCAAATTCCAGAATTTCTTTCACGTCACTGCTCTAAGACAACTAAAGGTTTTATAAATATACCAGCTGTGACATCTTTTCAGGACAGACAAGGCATTTTAAGGTGTGAGGCCTTGTTTAGAATCTGGCTGTGTATCAACTTGGAGTCGGACTGGTTTTCTTTCCAAAGTAGGAATTTATAAAATGTCACACTATCTACAAATTGTGTGCTTTTTGAACGCAATATCAAATATATGCAAATACAATTCTGCAAATGCAAATTCAACCCGTAGAATTATACGTGTGCGTGTGTGTGAGTGAGAGAGGAGAGAGTGTGTGTTTGTGAGTGCATGTGCGTATAAGGGAAAGAGAGAGAGAGACTGTGTGTGTGTGTGTGTGTGAGAGAGAGAGTGAGAGAGAGAGTGAAGAGCTACAATTATAAATTAGGCAACCGAAACAATTCTGGCGAATAGTCACCATCCACTTCCTAAACTCACCAGTTGTCACTGATAAATTGCTGAATGTGGGTTGATGACTTCATATTCTGGTTTTATTCCTGATTTTTAGGTTTTAAACCTGTAGGTGTTAATTTTCTCACCTGACTGCGATAGTGAGTACTATCGGTCATTAAATCGACAGCACCAGCGCAAAATGAGCTAAGGAAGCAATTAAACAGCTATTGTGAATGGCTCCAACATGTCTGGAAGCTGTTGGGCACTATGGGGGGAAGGTTATGATAGTCTCAGTAATTTTAATTTAAAGTCTATGCAAACGTAAATATGTATAAATATATGCATCAGACAGTCTGACTTTAGGGAAGTCAGTCAGTATTTGGATTACTTGAAAGTGAAACCATAAGAATCTGCACACATATAACAGAAAACTGATATATGGAGGCAGGGATGATGACCATGGTGTGTGTATAGGATAGAAATAAGAGCGTTCGTTCCTTCCTCTGTCTGTGTATTGACATATGGTCCACTTTAATTAAACATTGAAAGAGATTGTCATCTAACAGAGGACCCTTCAACATTTCAGAAATGTCTCGTTTGCATAAATCTTACAAACTCAAGCTATTGCGACTTCAGACATTACCTGATTGTAAACATGTAAACTTATTCCAGCCGCAACTGCTGCCTGATTTCCATATTAGGTGGCTGAAACTTAACATTGCCCCACTGCAAGGGGCTATTTAATTGGTGAGGATAATGGGGTGGGGATTCTAATTCCCAGCCACGTCTGAATTAATTCGTGGTGGGAAGGCTCATGGTCAGAGTTTCTGCCTGCTACCATTTGAACCTCCTCGGTGGGCATTTAATACCCATTTAAGGGCATCGTTCTTCTGCTACTGGCATACAACAAATGGTGAGCATGACAGTTGCCAGGCAGGGAGGCCAATAAGCAAACCCCTTTGACAGGTTTACTTACAACCTTCCAGGAAGGACCCGTTGTTGTCAGACATTCGATACCTGTCTAAGGGATCTGGCATGCAATGGGGCAGGGAGGTCTCCTGAAACCCTCATGCACTTTTTTCTGAACCCAAAAATTCCCCTGGTCAGCAGCCACCTCCTGTACTGACTGAGTGGCATTGCCTGGATTGCTTACCGAATCTAGGCTTGTGGTGCATGCACTGCCAGCAGCTACCACCATTCCCAATGGCCCAGTATTTGAGACCTGCCAGACTGCGACTGTTCAGTACGCCTTGTAAGCAGTGATTATACCCCTCAGGGTCTTTGATGCCGGGCAAGGCCTGCCACTGATTACTGAAGTCCTCATTATCATTTAACACAGCCAGTCTTCTCAAAAGGAAATCTAGGGGAAGGGTCTTGCCAGCTCACCATCTGGCGGACAAGACCCCTGTCACCTGGGTTAAGTTCCCCTCCCTGTCTGCTGTTGCTTGCTAGGTCTATCCATATCCATCAAGAATTGAGTTCAATGTTCAGCAGATTTGTGTTTAGACTTCAACCAGATGAATGTTCAGAAGCATTTAGTCTATACATCTACTGCTTTGTACCTGCTATGTCTGGACTATGGTGAGGCTTGTAGCGACTATTGAAGTTTGACATAGCAGCTGTGTGGATCAGCAATGGGGCACAGTGTGTCCTTATACTACAATCAGGAAAATAACAAAAACACACATTCTATTCATGTTTGTACTTCTTACTATGTTGCAATGAGGAGACATGCTCTTCCTAGGAACTGTGATAGAGATACGCTAAGCCCACCGAACTCTCGTGTGAGTGTTTTGACCTGGATCACAAAGAGTGCTGGAAAAGGTTGTATTATGTTTCATGGTCACTATTTTAGAATACCTTTGGGAGACACGCTTATGGCATTGTTATGTGACCTGAGGGTGGTTAGGTCTCAGGCACTTTAACTTGAGAACATTTTAAGGATGACACATTGCTGAAAGCATGATCATTGCTGAAAACAATGCTTTCTGTTGTCATCTAATGCTTGTACATAGTAGTCATCTATAATAAATATCTATTGGATTCTTCAGTACCACAATATCTGCTCTCTGTTTCTTATGTTAATCGAGCTAACATAATAGCATTGCCTCATCAGCTAAAATACCCCGTTAGAGGCAAAAATCACATCAACACTGATTTTGTGGAGCTGGTCCACATGCTTACTTCGGTCCGCCTCCCCTCTCTCCCTATTTATTCCAGAAGCCTCACCCCATCCCCCTCTCTGATGAAGGGTCTAGGCCCGAAACGTCAGCTTTTGTGCTCCTGAGATGCTGCTGGGCCTGCTGTGTTCATCCAGCCTCACATTTTATTATCTTGGATTCTCCAGCATCAGCAGTTCCCATTATCACTGATACAATTTTAACCTCACGGCGAAGCCTCTTCCAGGGATGCCTAACCTGAAGAAGTTACCCTCCTCCCTCTGGACCAACCTCAGGGAATCTCTCTCCCACTGCAACTCTCTTGTAATCTCTTCTCCATCTTCGGTCTGCCTCCCCCTCTCTCCCTATTTATTCCAGAACCCTCACCCCATCCCCCTCTCTGATGAAGGGTCTAGGCCCGAAACGTCAGCTTTTGTGCTCCTGAGATGCTGCTGGGCCTGCTGTGTTCATCCAGATTCACACTTTATTATCTTGGATTCTCCAGCATCTGCAGTTCCCATTATCACTGATACAATTTTAACCTCACGGCGAAGCCTCTTCCAGGGATGCCTAACCTGAAGAAGTTACCCTCCTCCCTCTGGACCTACCTCAGGGAATCTCTCTCCCACTGCAACTCTCTTGTAATCTCTTCTCCATCTTCGGTCTGCCTCCCCCTCTCTCCCTATTTATTCCAGAACCCTCACCCCATCCCCCTCTCTGATGAAGGGTCTAGGCCCGAAACATCAGCTTTTGTGCTCCTGAGATGCTGCTTGGCCTGCTGTGTTCATCCAGCCTCACAGTTTATTATCTTACTTTTTACTGTCTGGTTTTCTGACCCCTGGGAAATTTGTGTAACAACAGTGAATTTTAAATCAGGTTTCAAATTGCACTTTATGAGGGAAATTTAAACATATTAACAGTGTTTCCACTTCCCCAAGGGCTCAGATACCACAATTTCTGCCAGTGTAATAAAAGGCAGTGAGCATTCCCAATATTGCTGAGGCTGTAACCAACCCCAACCTCCATCAATCATCATCCACATGTCTTGGTGGGTTAATACCAAAGCCATTGAATAATATCATGATGTCAAATACAAGGTTTGAATAGGATATAAATCTCACCTGGAGCTTTGTTTGCAGCACAAACCCAGAACAAACCAGTGAACCGCCTGAAAAGGATAAGAATTACATAACAGTATTCACAGCGTAAGATTTTACAAATAATAGGTAAGGAATGTGCTACAAGGTCAGTTTTAATCTTAGTGACATTCAGAAAATGTCTTGCTTCACTCTTAACAAAATGACGGCATTATCTAATTCCTTCCACTCCATAACAATTTATCTTTATCCTAAACCAAGGAAACAGCTGGTGGAGTTCATTTGAGAAACACACTGTGGAACTAAGCATTTTGTCAGGTTGAACTTTTTGGCAAAGGGTTTCTTGAAATCCTGCGTGCTGTAACATGCTAACAATGACAGTTTGACATGCTGCTACACTGGAAACACGTGTGACAGTACACATTCTGGTGCGACTGATCACTTTGTACACAACTTTGCTTCTTCGTTTTCAACAGTTACATTTCCAACACAAGATGGTAACCGTGGAAATTAAGACTGTACACCGTGACACAAGATTCAGGTGTTAATCTGCATAACATTGAGGTCATTATTAACCCTTTGTCTACCTTTGCATTACAGAATTTGCAATTTGCACTTTTTGTCTATCTTAACTGTTATAAAGTTTTATATTCATGACCATTTCAATTGCTGGTGTATTAGACCCAAGAGATATCCTTTAAGAACATTAGCTAGATATTCACATTGTTAATTTTGAATTTTTGTTTATAATTTTCAGTATTTGGTTTTTGTAACAGGTTCTATGACTTCATGGAATACATTTAGAATCCTGACAAAACATCTTGTTTGCAGTTAAACCTGATCATTTAACACAGCAGAGTGTACCAATCACAACCCCATAGATTATAATTCTTCAGCAACCCTTCGTCAGAATTCCCCAAAGAGATCAGGATAGAATGGGTTAAGCATAGGATGACGCACTATCCCATCTGCAACGTCTGCGACCTGTGCAGAACCATGGAGGTGAAGAGCACATTACAGGCTACGAGAGTAACAAGTTTAGGTGCTCAAGCCACTCATTCGGTTCTGTGGAGGTATTACAAACTCAAGATAAAGTATTGCAGAGCTGCAGGGACAAATCTTTGCTAATGGCATATGGTATATGGAACTGCGCATCTAATTACAATGCATATCCATTCCTCTAGCTTCTTTTTGCTGATAGATGAACAAGATTGGCCAGGCAGAGAGCATCCAGAAGAAACAGTTGCAGATCCCTACAAGCATATCAGTGACAAGAATGTCTAGCTGTGCTCCAGAAGTGGAAACTGAGCCACATTGATGCAACAGACCTCCCTCCCTACGTTCTGGGATGTAAGCATGAGTTGTGAATGAAGTGCCCGCTCCAACAAAGGTGGTTGAACCTGAGTGGTTGGAAAGGCAGCCAGGACTCACACAGATTGAAGTAGAGAAGGAAGTCTTCATACACCAGGTGGAGGTTCTGAAACATGAACTACAGAAAGGTCACACGTATGATCTGTTATCTCCAGGACAGAATGGACCTGTTGCAGGACCTCAAATTCCACCTTGACGGACTCTCCAGAGGTGCATGCAACATGAACTATTTCATTTCCAAAAACAGCTTTGATTTTTTGCTTTTGATCAAAGCGCAGCATCTGGGGAGGAACAGAATACAAAACTTTCTTTTGATTTGATTTGATTATTGTCATATACTAAAATAAGGTGAAAATTATGGTTTTGTGTGCTGTCCAAGCAAATCATTACCATACACAAGTACATCAGGGTAACAGAATAAAATGTAGAAACTAACATTATAGCTGCAGAGAAAGTACAGAGAAAAATCAACTTTAGAGAGGTCTATTCAAAACTCTGATAACAGCAGAGAAGAAGCTGACCTTGAATTTGTTGGTAGGTGTTTTCAAATTTTTGTACCTTCTGCCTAAGGAAAGAGGGTGGAAGAAGATATGAACGAAGTGGGAGGGGTCTTTGATTCTGTTGGTTACTTTCCCAGGCAGCAGGAAATGTAGACAGAGTTAAGGGATGGAAGTCTGGTTTGTGTGATGGACTGAGCTGCGTTCACAACTCTCTCATTGCTTGCAGTCTTGGGCAGAGCAGTTGCCTTATCAAGCTGTGATGAATGTGGATAGGATCCTTTTCTATGGTGCATCTATAAAAATTGGTAAGAGTCTTTATGGACATGCCGAATACTTTAGCTTCCAGTTGCAGCATGACCTCCATAGACCAAGGATCTAATCAGGCAAGTACAGTTGAGATGAGTGCAAGTGACTGAGGGCCCTTTACCCATATTGTTTGGCACAGGCATAGTGTCCAGGGCTGAGTTGTGATCCTCTTTACTCACATCACAGGACCGTAATTATTCTCTCTCAGTTTGCACCAAGTAATGTTTCATTAAGCATCTCTAATATTACATAGGTGAGCTAGGCATAGGATTCTCTCAGCAGTTCTCTAGATCCAAAGTATATCTGTGTACATGTACCTTATATGAATTCAGTCTCCATATTTCCAGACTTCTGAGACAGAAAAATGATATGTCCTTTTCCCCAACAGGTGCAACTGCAAGGTGAAATGCACACGATGGATTGGAAACGGGAGACTGTTCTCCGTTCAAAGATGAATTCAATATTTGTAAAGACCCTGACTACTATTGTATGAAACTCAAAGTCACTACAGGACAGATCCATTTACATTTTCAGTAAAATTGCTTAAATTTTAAATAAGTATCACAATTGATGTTATCATGTACACACGCAGCAACACAAAAATACACATATGCAGACTTTTATATCTATGTTCCCTTTGTCACACCCACCCGGCACCCCCACACCCCCACTCCGGAAAGAAAGTTGGAGAATCCATCAGGCAGCACCTGCATATGGCACCACAGATGGTAAACTTATTGCATACAGACTGTATAATTTCCTGGTTTCATACTTCTGGCTCTCCTTTCTGTGTATGCAAATCAACTCCCCTTCTAGCTGTAGGGAGCTTATCTGCAGTCTTGTCCACTGAGAAACCATCCTCGTGGTAAGATTACATTGCAAACAGTTCTGACACTGCTAATTGCTAGCCTTCGGCCCTCCCCATCATTGTTCCTGCTGTCATGGGGGGTCAGTAAAGTTTTGCCGCAGTTTTTAATATGGGAATGAATTCTGGTGGCAGATTATATCAGCAGGCTCTGTGAGAAGCAATAAACAGGAAGGTACAGATCATCCAATACACCCTGCATTAAATTGCTCACGTGATTTTTTTATTCCACTTCTTAAGATGATACAGTTGCAGCACCTGGCACTGACAGCTGAAAATAAAACAACATTACTAAAGGAAGCAAACGAGACCAGACGGTTTCTGTGACCCTGATCTGCACAGCCCTTTTCACACTGTTCAGTGTCCCTGGAAGAAAGCTCAAAAATTCCCAATTTTGCAGGAGTAAGGATCTTGAAACTGTCAAGAGTTCCTGCTATCACTACTCTTCTGAAATTGACAGCTATTTCTGGAGTCTGCATATTTAGCCTGTCAAATGTGGAATTGTGAAAGCTGCTGTGAATGATTCTACACTTTTTCAGAAGGTGATATTGTCCCTGTAAAAGCCAGTGAAGAAGTTGAGTGAGGTATAACTTAGTTTTTAAAATGGTGATCAAAAGTTTTATAACTACTACTAAACATCTTCATAGGGTCTGAAAAACAAATTTGTGGAATTTCTAAATGATTGGAAAACCTCAAACTCTAAATTTAGAAATTTTGACAATTTCATCTTCTCCAATAATCCCTTGTGTATGTTCTAAAATTTAATTCAGAGTGATAAATTCAGTGTATTTTACTTCCTGTTTGTTTTGAGGTAATTTCAATGTGATTGCTGCTGAACCAAGTTTCTGACATTCTTGTTGCTGGGCAACTGGACAGCCCTTTGACTTGGTCACAGACTCCACCTTCTATCAGGAAAGGGGAAATCCACACAACAAAGGTCACATGGTCCTAAAAGACGTTATTCAATCCGAAGCAAACTCCATTACTTTACCATCGACCACAAAATCCAGGACAAGAACACTTCATGCAATACAATGGCACTGCTAATGATGTCAACTCATTCAGGGCTGCAGACTTGTGTTACAAACTGTCCTGAAACCTGTTGGCACTCCACTCACTGGAATTTAGAAGAGCTGAGAGGTGATCTCATTGAAACAAATAGGATTTTTAAAGGGGCAAAACACAGTCAATGCTGAGGGGATGTCTCCCTCATGGGAGGGTCTGGGGCCGGACAGCATTGTCTAAAATAAAAGGGTACCAAATTTAAGACTGAGATGAGGATGAATTTCTTCATTCAAATAATTGAGGGACTTTAGAACTCTTTGCCAGAGACAGTTGTGGGAGAAATGTCCTTGAGTATATTTAAGGGTGAGATAGATAAATTCTTGATCAGTAGGGGGATCAAGGGTTACAGAGAATGGGCAGGAAAAGTGGACATGTGGAATGTTGGATCAGTTATGATTCTTTTGAATGGTGGAGAAAGCTCAATGGGCCAAACAGTCTACGCCTGTTCCTATTTCTTGCGGTCTTAAGTTTTATGTTTAATACAAGTTTAAGTTTGAGAAAAGGCTAAGCATTAAGCACTGACAAATATGATGGTAGCATTTGGACTCAGGCAAGGTAGCAACACCTTTGGATTTCAAAGGAGTAAGACCCACCATCGAAGTCTTTGTCGTCATTTAGTAACAATGTCCATCATGCTAATGTAATTTCTATACAATTGCTGAGATGCAATAAACTCCAACTTGTTTAAAGCAAGAGCCCCTTTGCATTGAACTACCAGGTGGTATTCCCCTGCCACACTAGGCCAAATCAGGCTCTGTAGATCTCCACTAGAAGAGAGGATTATGGCCAAAAAGAATCAGATGGATTTTGCACCAGGATAAGCTGGAGTGTGGATCGATAATGCAGTTCATGTCCCCAACCCCCCTCACAGGAATTGCATGTCCATATTAATCCCTTCAAATACTTAAACAGGATGATACCATAAAAATGTAATGATACTATACCATGAATTAGTTCTTCTAGTGTCTTTGACAACATTTATGTTTATAGATTCTGCTTTACAATAGTGATGAGATCCTTATGCTGCACCACTGTGTTACTGTCAGCCCAAACACTTTTATCCCCCTTCTCTTGGCTCTTGATAATGTGTTAAGCAGAAATATTAAGAAGCCAATACTATCTAAATACTAAAAATATCTGAGTTATCGCCACTACCTCATACATCACTGAGACTGAAATGCTCCGATTTTAGTTTAAATCCTACCTCCAACTTTTTAAAATCTTGATCCTCATAGAATCAGACGATAAAATACTGAAGAAGCCCATCAGCCACCATGGAGTCTGTCCTTATTTCTGGCTTTCTCCCTAGCCTGCCCTACAACAATGACTGCCTTATAGCTCATTTGCTTCTCCTCCTCCTCAGAAATCATGCCCTCATTTGTTTCCTACTCAGCTTGTCTTATCTATGCTGCTCAACCTCTAGTCTTGGAGAAAGACTTTTTCCATGTTCTTGTCAGTACTGTTTGTCCACCCACAATTTTACTGTTTTTCTTTGCAGGAACACTGACATCATTTTAGATGTATATTGGTAATTCCCTTAGATCTTTCTTTCCTTGTCCCAGAAATTGTTCCAAACACCCATAAATTTTAACTACTCCCTCCTTTAACCAGCCTGCAACCAGGCATTGACCATCCTTCTCAAGGATGACTTTTACTCACTTGTAGTAAATTTTAATCTTAAAAACAAATTCCTATGCAATGGTATCTCAAATTCCTACTCCTTTGGCACCATGCATTCCATTGGAAGGTTGGTCAAAAAGATATGTTTTAAGGAAGAACTGGAATTGCTGAGAGGAGTGCAGCAGCATAGACTGGGAGGTAATTTTCCAATATAGATTTCTAACATAGGATGAAAGGCAAATGATTGGATTAAAACTGGAATTATGGAAATTGAATTATTTGGAAAGTTAGAGAGGACTGAGGCTGATAAACAAGATTTTGTTGTTCATGCCCACCTATTTCCTCCCAGCTCTTGTGCTTTCTACAAATGAATCACCAGTTAAAACCAAAAACTAACATTCTGTTAAAAGTCTACCCAGTTCCTCTTTTACTGAAAAGTATTTTTATTAATTTTAAAATGGACTCAATCAACAGGAGATTCGCTTACTTTCTTGTGGGTTATCATAAGACCTTTACAGTTGAGTCCTGAGTGATTTTGCTAAAGCTAAAACTAGAGATAATATTAGTCTTTCATGATTAAAAATGTAGCTGTTTACAAAATCCATACAGTGATTTTAATACCTTTTTTCTTTACATATGCCAGTAGATCTCCTTATATGGGGTGAGGAAATTACAGTGTTTAAGTGACGATAAAGGGGAATACTGTATTTGGATTATGGTGCATTGATACAATGCATTGGAACGTAATATGGTCCACCCTTATTTTTACATTCCCATGGTAAATTCTTATGTTCGTGTTAGAATGGTAACTGCTACATAAACGTAGTATCCTGCACCTCCAATAGAACAGAGGTTCTATGACAACATGTAAAGATTCTGCCAGCTGCTTTCATTACAAATTTGAGCACAGATATTTTAAGACACATGCAATATAACAGCCCAGACGTTGCTCTCAACAATGAAAGGCCAACTCGCACGAGTCACTTCACTGTTAATTGCCTACTGAGCCTTCTTGGGCTTGTCAGTAAAGGTGTCCCCTAATCTATTTGTCCGTTTTTATGTGGTGACCTACACGGAAATGTGGCGTCAGAGAGACAGTCTTGACATAGCAAGATTCTCTAACCAGTCACTAAGCCACGTAGACTCCAAACCTTAAAGTGTCAGGTAAGAAATATAAATTAGATACAAATCATTTTGAGAAACTAAAATAAAGATTGGGGAATACAGAGGAGACTGAAAGGTGAGATAGAAAAGGAGAGAAAAAATGATGTAATAAAGACTAGATTAATTGTGAAAACTGGGCAGCATGGAAGTGTCTATTTCCATGCTGTAAACCTCTGAATTTATCTTCTATAAATTTTCCATCATTAGCACTCTTCTTGGAAATGAGACTCCATATGTGAAAACTAACCTTTTCAGGGCCGGTGAAGTTAATGATTTGTTGTGCTGTTAAAAAAACACCAATTCCTGTTGCACTAGCCCCATCTTCTTCAACTGTTTTAGTGTGTAACTAGTGGGCAAGTAAATGAGGTTGACACCACTTATTTAACCTCAATGCCAAATCCATGAGTTAGCAATTCAATCAACTGCACCTTGATCAGGAGCAGGTATTTCTTAGGTATTGCAGATATTGGAAATCTGAAATAAAAACCAAGTGCTGCAGAAACCCAGCAGGTTTGGCAGCATTTGTAGAGAGAAAAACAGTGTTAACCTTTGTCAGAGCACGATATTTCATATAATAACTTTTGAAGATCTGATTAGTCGTGCATTTGTGTAAACTAAAAGTTGTGGCTAGACTAACCTTGTAACAATGTCAATAAGTGATAGCCTTGCCATTGTTATTGTTGGTTTCTCTTCTCTGGGTGCTGTTCAAACTAAAGTCAACAGTGTAAACGGGCGATCTGTTCCAATAGGCTCTTGAACCGTACTATACCAGCCACCAACATGTTTGAACAAATGTTCACCCTCTCATTTTGTTTCCGGTTCTGAGAAATTACATTGCTTCACCACACCACAGTGATGCTTTGTAAGTCAACAATATACAGCAATATACCATCTCACTGAACCATTTGGTACTATTTGTCATCTAATGTTTTGCACCTTTATCCAAAATGCTTCTTCAAATTAAGGATGCTGCTAGCATTCTTCGGCTAAAAATGGAGACAAAATGACCTACCCTCAGAATTTTTCAGTAGTAATCTTCATTCAGTCACTTGGGGGTGTGCAGAGGCGTGGTTACCTGCAGGTTTTTCTTTGTTATTCTGACAGGAAACCAGTCTCTGAAAAAATGATGTAGAATTGCAGAAATGAATGTAAGACCTACAAAATGCCACAAAGTCAGCTTTTCCCATTAAATATGAAAATAATATTTTGTTGTCTAAACCCTACCCTAAAATAATGATGATCTGTCATTCATAAACTTGTCCAAACAAAGAACCTATCTGCTCGTGTGTTTTTCATTGAGTCTCAGATGGTCTTTAATATCTTGCTAAAATAAATATTGGAATGGCTTCTTGTGTGTGGTAACCATTCAGCTCACTGCATCCAAGCAGGCTTTCTACAAAAGCAACCATCCTGGTCTCTCTGCCTCACATTTTCCCTATAGCTCTGCAATTCCTTCTCTTAGATAATTGTCTGATTCTCTTTTGAAAGCGTATTGACTGACTGTTGGCATCCTACTTGACCACAGGGTGAATTATAGTTGATTCTGATCCTGTCCTCATTTGAGCAAGTGCACACGGATGGACACGCCTCTCAACTGGAGGAGCTGAATCACAGTCATGAGTGAACACTTTGGCCCTTCCATGCTCTTGCTCCTTTTACATTGAGGTCAACAGTCTCTTTATTTGCAGATAAAATGTTACATCTGTTTTTTTTAACCTACTAATAAATACAAGAGATGCAGAAAGAAACATATTTGGCCATCATATTTTGTCACTGATGGAGGGATCAGGGTCCCATTGTTAAACAGTACTGGGTATCAGCTGGGAGGTAGAGCTGGAGGCCAAAACCAATGAGAATGAGGCTTTGGAATCAATGTGCTGGGAAACTGTGCCTATGGATGCCTCTCATGGCTGGGACCTTGTTTTGAGTGGATGTCACAATAGAGCTTTGGGAGAATTGGTGGTTGTTTAGTTTTGGCCTTGTAAGGTTGGTGAGGAGATTGTTGAATATGCTTAGCTGGAAGTAAAACAGGAACAGAAATTGTGGAAAAATTCAGCAGGTCCGGCAGTATCTGTAGAGAGAAAGCAGAGTTAATGTTTCAGATCTAGCAACCTTTCATCAGAACTGATTCACCAGTGCTGCCAGACCTGTTGAGTTTTTCCATCAACCTCTGTTTGTGTTTCTAATTTTCAGTGTCTATCATTTTTATTTGTTTAGCTAATAATTATCAAGCTGTGGATAAATTTAACAGGGATGGGGCTAAGGTGGGCGTAAAGGCAGATGTAAACATGGTGGACAGATGAGGTGTAGAGTTTAAATAACAGTTCTTGTTCAAGGCCAAACAGAAAACAATATTAGCTCCTGCTTGTCTCAGGTTGAGTGAGCAGCTGGGCAGAGAATGGGGTCAGGTGGAGATCAATGGGCCTAATAGTATGTCCTATTTGACTTTAACTTGGAGCTGTTTTCCAAACTCAGAGGAAACTGAATAGTCAATATAGTATGGAGCTGGAGGAACACAGAAGGTCAGGCAGCATCAGAGGAGCAGGAAAGTTGATGTTTGGGGTTTACAACCTTCATCAGGACTCAATAAACTGAATAAGATGGTTTCAATCTTGCCAGTATCTATTTAGAAAAAGATCAGACTTGTCTACCAAAAGTCATTGAATGAGCAGGCAAACAGCACAGGAACAAAAATGATAATAGAGTGCTAATGCTGCAGCATGTATGTGGAAAGCGTCTTTTCAGATAATGTTACTCAGGTGTAGCATGTTAAGTAAAGAACAAACAGGAACAGCAGATGTAATCTTTCAGCATGCTGGAGGTGTTTATGCACAGATTAGATTAACGTCACTGCAGGAAAAGTCCTGGTTACATTGAGACAAGGTCAAAAAACACATGACACCAGGTTATCATCCGACAGAGGCTGGAAGAACACAGCTAAGCCAGGCAGCATCTGGAGGAACGGTGCAGTCAACATTTTGGGTATTACCCTTCTCCAGGATTACCCTTCCTGAAGAAGGGTAAGACCTGAAACTTTGCCTGCTCCTTTCCTCCAGATGCTGCCTGGCTTTGCTGTGTTCTTCCAGCCTCCTGTCTGTCTACTTTGGATTCCAGCAGCTGCAGTTGTTTTGTCTCTATAGTCCAATAGGTTTATCTGAAGACACAAGCTTTTGAAGTCTTGCTCCTTCTTCAGGCATCAGTGAGAGAGGTGGCATCAGACACAGAATTTAGAAGCAAAAGATCAAAGGGTCATAGAACTGATGTGAATATGTTGAAGAAACATAACATGGGTCTTAAATCTTTAATAGTTACACAGGATTAGTATGAAATTCCCAGAATTTCTTTCAAATCACTGCACCAAGACAACTAAAGATTTTATTAGTGTTTACAAGAGGTGACATCTCAGGTCAACCAATGCATTTTAGGTGTGAGGTCTTGTTTAGAATCTGGCTTTGCATAAACTTGGAGTCAGACTGGTTTTCTTTCCAAAGTAGGCATTTATAAAATGCCACACTGACTGTCTACACATTGTGTGCTTTTTGGACAAAATAAAATGTATCTGCAATTATAAATCTGCAAATACAAATTCACTCCATATATATGTGTGTGTGTGTGCACGCGCGGGAGAGAGAGAGCGTGTGGGTGGGCGAGAGAGAATGTGTGTGAGAGGGAGCAAGACAGCAAGCAAGAGCACGAGCAAGTGTGTGAGAGACAGCATTCATGCATGCATATGTGTGCATGCGCACATGCTTAAGAGAGAGAGTGTGTGTGGGAGGGCGTCTGTGTATGTGTTTGTGAGTGTGTTTGTGGAAGAGAACGTGTGTGTATACGTGCGTGTGTGTGAGTGTACAGTGCGGTAGAGTCACTTGCATTAATAATGTATCCACTGATTTTGTAGTACCACACTTCTGGAATCAAATTACAAGTCATTGGCAGGTCATTCATTTTTGCAAGAACAAATATTAAAAGTCATAGCCTCAAGCAATCACGACCATAACACAGTTCGCATCAATTGCCTCTTTGTCAATGTCAGATAAACAACCATAAAGTGCAAACTGAAAGGCTTCACTTGATTTTGCCATTTCTGCAACACTTCTCCCACCTGATACTGGATATCAAAGCTTTGGAGCTACCACGTTTGCACAGCTAAGAATGTAAGGTCAACAAGGTGATGTTCAAGGTGGCTTATTTTAGGAAGGGTTGCTACTATGGTGGATAAGTGCCCGAATTTCACTTCCCCAGTGTAGCATTCAATCTTTAATTGTGTAAAATGCATCTGGATAAGATAAATAGCTCACAGTTTCTTGTGGATGAATGATATTTGCACCCTTGCAAAGTGTCAAGACACAACATGCAATTTCATACTGATTGATTAAGGACTTGAGACGCTGGAAATGGAACCTGCTTTTGTAGGATTCCTGGTGAACTAGGCACAACTCAGACAACAGCTTTAAATGAAAGACCAACATAATATCACCAGTAAGCCCAACCAAAAGAGTAACCTTCAGCAGCTGGTGTATAGTCTCTCTCTCTCTCTCTCTCTCGAGAAAAGCTGCTGGTCAAGATCCCCCAAGGAAGCAGAGACGAATGACTAGACCCTAATCTACCAAAGTCACCATCAATTTCTATATCTCTTGGAAACCCAGTGCAGATGGAGGCAGATGTCCTGGCCATCAGAACTGAACTGTGTCATCTGCCAGAGTGGGACTTGTCTATCACCAACCTGCATACTTATCTATGACTGTAAGTGCCTGATTTTGGAGACTCTGTACCAGATATCTAGGAAACTGCCATAACGCTTATGTTCTAGAGAACTCACAGTTCTATTTTCTTCCAAGGTGCTCAGGCCAAATAAGGATTTCAGTTGGGTATGGGGTATCTGAGGCAAACATGGCTCATGACACCTTAACAAAACTCTCAAGCTGATGTAGAACACAGATACCCTACTGACTGGGATTCCACCTGGGTCATTGTGAAATAGACTACAGGCCCACTTAAGATAGGGTCACTTGGGCAGCACATTGCAATATAGTCTGGAAAGTGCAAGCCACATCATTGTCATATGCTGCACTTTTCACAACTGGATCGTCAGGAGATGAGGATCAGGATCAGGCCATTGACCTCTCGAGACATTCAGGCGACTATGATAGAGCTGGCAGTGTTGGGAGGAGAGGCCAGACAGAATCTTATTGAAACTGATTTCTGGAATGAATGAGACATCTTTGTGGAGGCATTAAGGATTGCAGATGCTGGAAGCCAGAGTCTATAGGTGTGAGTCTGGAAAAGCACAGCAGGTCAGACAGCAGCAAAGGAAAAGTAAAGTCAATGTTTCGAGCTGAAACCCTTTGTCAGGATTGCAAGTGGATGCAAATAGATCGTTATTGTGATTGGGAAATGTGGTACGGTTAGGTGAGTGGGAAGTGTGGTACGGTTAGGTGAGTGGGAAGTGTGGTATGGACAGGTGAGTGGGAAGTGTGGTATGGACAGGCGAGTGGGAAGTGTGGTATGGACAGGCGAGTGGGAAGTGTGGTATGGACAGGCGAGTGGGAAGTGTGATATGGATAGGCCAGTGGGAAGAGCGGTACGGATAGGCCAGTGGGAAGAGCGGTACGGATAGGCAAGTGGGAAGTGCGGTACGGATAGGCAAGTGGGAAGTGCGGTACGGACAGGCAAGTGGGAAGTGTGATATGGACAGGCCAGTGGGAAGTGCGGTACGGACAGGCGAGTGGGAAGTGCGGTACGGACAGGCGAGTGGGAAGTGCGGTACGGACAGGCGAGTGGGAAGTGCGGTACGGACAGGCGAGTGGGAAGTGCGGTACGGACAGGCGAGTGGGAAGTGCGGTACGGACAGGCGAGTGGGAAGTGTGGTACGGATAGGCGAGTGGGAAGTGCGGTACGGTTAGGTGAATGGGAAGTGCGGTACAGATAGGCGAGTGGGAAGTGTGGTACGGACGGGCGAGTGGGAAGTGTGGTAGAAGTAGGTGAGTGGGAAGTGTGGTATAGATAGGTGAATGGGAAGTGTGGTACGGTTAGGTGAGTGGGAAGTGCGGTAGAAATAGGCGAGTGGGAAGTGTGGTAGAAATAGGCGAGTGGGAAGTGTGGTATAGATAGGTGAGTGGGAAGATGGACAGGTGATGCATCAACAAACCCGACCTTCCAGTTGCCGTCCATTTTAAATCCCTCTCCTACTCCCCTGACAACATGTCCATCATTGGCCTCCTCCACTGTCAGGGTAAGACTAAATGTAAATGGGAGGAACAAGGTCTGATATTTTGCCTTGGAAGCTTAAAGCCCAACGGCCTTAACATTGACTTCACCAGCTTCAAAATACCTCCATCCCCAGCATTATCCAATGTCCAGCCCTCCCCAACCTGACCTGGCCTAACCTAACCTGTCCATCTTTCCATATACTTATCCACTCCACCGTTCTTACTGACCAATCACAATAGCCCTCTACTTGCATCCACCTATCACCATCTGTACTACCCTTACCCCCAGCACCACCTACCTCCCTCTATTTATTTCTGGGCTCCCCTCCCTCTCCCCAGTCCTGTCAAAGGGTTTCAACAAAACATTGACTTTTCCGCTCCTCTGATGCTGTCTGACCTGCTGTGCTTTTCCAGCCTCACACCTATAGATTCTGGCCTTCCTTTTGTTGTGTAGCCTCCTGTTAGTTACTTGGCAAGCAGCCCCTGATCATTCCACACTATGTGTGGACATGTGGTTATTTCTGCAGTCTTAGACCTTTTCTGTTCCTAAATAGTTTCTTTTTTCTCATATACATGATTATACGCTTGATATATTAGGTGATCCCACTTTCAAATATCTGCACTTTACAGGTCCCACTGACTGTAGGGAGACACAAGGCATGCAGTAATATTGCACGGCATTGACGTTAAATGGTTTTTAAAGCTTCCATCAACATATAGTGTCCATGTGTTGTACAGTGCAGTCTGTCATGCCAGGCAGCAGCTCGGTAGTAATCTTGTCCTAATTTTGTTTCATCCTTCCATCACCAGTTCGCCTTCAGCATTTTAAATTTTGTGTAGACAGCTAAAATGTCCTGAAATGCTTGAGCATCCAACAGGGTGATTTTGCTGCTTATCTCAATGAAACACCTCATTCTGAAGAAGAATGAACATGTGAACTTTCCATTCTATACGTCTCAGCCTTTAATTACAGTATGTTGCCTTGAAAAGTTGAACAATATAAAGAAACTTTGCAATAGATATGTGTGTGGTCATCGCCAATTCCATGTGCTCACAAGATGTAACTATGTACAGGGACTGGGATAGGCTCATTCATCAGGGTCTAATAACCGGGGCCCAGGGCTCCAGGGCCTGTTTGCTTAGAGTCATACAGTATGGAAATAGACTCTTTGGCCCAACTCATTCATGCGACTAGGTATCCTAAACTGAACAAGTCCAATTTCCTGCGTTTGGCCCATTTCCTTCCAAACCTTTCCTTTTCACGTGCCCATCTTTTAATCGTACCTGCCTCCAGCACTTTGACAGCTCATTCCATACACACACCACCCCCTGTGAAAAAGTTGCCCTCAGGTTAGGTTGGGGACAGGGTCCCAGCCAGATGTCGCATCAGGGCCCTCTTGATTTCTGTTCCTGCCTTGACTGTGGATTATTTGTGCAGAGCAGACCCTGACACAATCCACACATTGATTTTTGGCCTCAGTTTTAATCACGTTAAACTACAACGCCTTGTCTGCAGTCATCACAGTCACAGTTCAAGAGTGAATGAGACCTGATGCCATCAAGAGGTTGATTATACGAGAATCTATTATTAAGGATGCGATTAGATAATACTGAGAACATAATTAGGCAGAGTCAATATAGATTTATTAAGCGCAAATCATGTTTAACAAACCTGACAGTTTTTGAGGATCAGAGATAATGGGAACTGCAGATGCTAGACAGTCCGAGATAACAGTGTCGAGCTGGATGAACTCAGCAGGCCAAGCAGCATCTAGGAGCACAAAAGCTGACGTTTCCGGCCTGGACCCTTCATCAAAATTGATGAAGTTTTCTGATGAAGGGTCCAGGCCCAAAACGACAGTTTTTGAGGGTGTTGCAATTGGGGATAATAAGGGAGGAGCCAGTGGTTGTGATGTATTTAGATTTAGAGTCAGAGTCATACAGCATTGAAACAGGTCCACACCAAACATATTCACAAACTAAACTAGTCCCACCTGTCTGCATTTGGCCATAATCCCTCCAAACCTTTCCTATTCATGTATCTATCCAAATGTCTTTTAAACATCTAACTGTATCTGTATCTGCCACTTCATTCAACACATTAACCAGTCTCTGTCTAAAAAGGTTGTCCATCATGTCTTTTTAAAAGCTTTCTCCTCTCACATTAATAATATGCCTCCTTGTTTTGAATTCCCCCATTCTAGGGAAAAGACCTTTGTCGTTCACCTTATCTATGCCCTTCATGATTTTATAAACTTCTATAAGGTCACCCCTCAACCTCCTGTGTTCCAATGGAAAAAGTCCCAGCTTGTTGAACCTATTTTTATAACTCAAAACCTTCCAGTGAAAAAAGTCCCAAAGTATCCTTATAAGACAAACCCTCTGTACCTGGCAACATTCTGGTAAATCTTTTCTGAACCCTCTCCAGCTTAATAATATTCCTTGTAGGACAGGGTGACCAGAGCTGCACACAGTACACCAGAAAGGTCTCACCAATGTCCGGTACAACCTCAACATGATGTCCCTACTCGTGTACTCAAAAGTCTGAGCAAAGGCAAGCATGCTAAATGCCTTCTTAACACTCTGTCTATCTGTGACCCACATTTCAAAGAATTGTCTACCTGAGCTGCCAGATCTCTCTGTTCTCCACCCAAGGCCCTACACTTCATTGTACAGGTCCTGCCCTTGTTTGTTTTGCCTTTGCCAAAATCCAAGGAAACAACATCTATTGCTCTGCCCCAATCTTTTTGATTACTTCCTCAAAAAACCTCATCAGGTTTGTGGGACATGATTTTATTCACAAAAAAAATCCCCAATCATTCCTTGCCACTCCAAATGCATGTAAATCCTATCTTTTAAAACCACCTCCAATAACTTAACTACCACCAACGTCAGATTCTCAGGTCTATAGTTCCCAGGCTTCTCCTTACAGCCATTCTTAAACAATTGCACAACATTAGCCACTCTCTGGTCCTCTGGCACCTCACCCATGATCATAGATCACACAAACATTTCTGCTAAGGGCCCCACAATTTCCTCCCTAACTTCCCACAACATCTTGGGATACACTTGATCAGGTCCTGGAGATTTATCCACCTTTATGTTTTGTAAGAACTCCAGCTCTTCCCCTTCCCTAATGTGGACTATTTTCAAAATATCAATATTTATTTCCCAGAGTTCTCCAGCCTCTATTTCTTTCTCCACAGTTAAAAAAAACTGATGCTAAACATTCATTTAATATCTTGCCTATCTCCTGAAATTCAACTTAAAGGTGCCTTAGTTAATCTTTAAGGAGCCCTACTCTCTCTCGTTGCTCTTTTGCTTTTAACATACTGATAGAATCTCTTTGGATTTTCCTTAGCCTTATCGGACGGTACTTCCGTGGATTTAGGTGTGGACTATTCTAAGACAGTGAGACAGCTGCTTGCTTACTGCACAGGCAATGTGTTTGCCACTCAAATTACTGCCAAGTGGCACAGGTATGAGATTGACAATGGCACATTGCTATTCTACAATATGTGAGCACTCTTGACTGAGGGCTGCTCAGGAAGACAGCACCAAAAATTCTACATTTCCCTTGTAAAACAAATAATAATGCAAACTTCCAAGTTCCAGCTTATGCTTCCAAACAACATATGTGGTCCTAATATAAAAGACTGGGGGTGGAAGTCGATGAAAAATAATAGGCCGTGAGCATCAAAGCAGAAGCCAGCAAATGTTTGGGTAGGTCATTAGAACTGGCAATGCCATGCTGATACAGGACCAGAGAAGTTTGAGGTAGGTGTTAGAGATTATGCTGTCAGGTGAATCAAGGGTCATGTCATCCTGGGGCAGATGCTGAAAGAATGGGGAAAAGAGATTAAAGGTATGGGCCATTGAGAATCAAAGAACATCTTGGAAGTGGAGAGCTGATGGAGTGGCTATTTTTGGGAGTGTTTAAATGCAAAGTGAGCCATAAATATATGCCACTCAGGTAATGTTCAACCATAAAATCAAACTTTAACTAGAATTCAATGAGGACAATTTCTATCCCTCCCCAACCCCAGTTTCTCTTATTCGGGCCCAGGTGCACCACTATATCCTGTTGAGCTAGTAATGTGATTTGGAGATAGAATGTCTCTGATGGCACCTAACAGCAGCAAAAGTGGAAAAAAAAACACATAAATCTGTAAATCTCCTTCCAGAGGAGGATCAATTACAATTTAGTTGAAGCATTTTGAGTCTATTGTTAAAAACCTAAGGACATAATCAGTGGAGCGCTGTGTTATTGGCTGCCTTCCTGCCACCCTCAGACGGATATCAAAGATTAAGTAACACTTTTCTAATATAATTGAAGAAAACAGATTAGCTGGTCATTATTTAAATACACAAAATATTGTTGCACACATTTTGGTGACCATGTTCCTTCATTACAGCAGTAAAACACTTCCAGAATATTTAATTAGCTGCAATGTGCTTTGGGAAAAACTGAGGCTTTAAAAGGCACGAGATAAGATATAGCTCAAGGGCAATTAGGAATAGCAACAACTGCTGGCTAGCTGGCAACATCCACAACCCATGAACAAATATATAGCAGAAACACAAATGCAAGAGAGAGCTGATTAACTAAGCCAGCTAGATGGCTACTACATGGTTTGGAATAAATTGCTGAGACAGACTTGGGATCAGTTTTCTTGCCCATCACATGTTGATGTGGGGTGGTATCCTTCAAGCTATGTAACCAGTTGTTTCGCTCTTAAAAAAAGATGCCTATGGTCCCTTGAGGACTATTTTTAATTACTTATCTGCGATGCAATTTTTTTTAGGCAAACCTCTCAACGTACCTTAGGTTAGGATAATAAAATGTGAAGCTGGATGAACACAGCAGGCCAAGCAGCATCTCAGGAGCACAAAAGCTGACGTTTCGGGCCTAGACCCTTCATCAGAGAGGGGGATGGGGAGAGGGTTCTGGAATAAATAGGGAGGGAGAGGGAGGCGGACTAAAGATGGAGAGAAAAGAACATTGGTGGAGAGTAGAGTGTAGGTGGGGAGGTAGGGAGGGGATAGGTCAGTCCAGGGAAGACGGACAGGTCAAGGAGGTGGGATGAGGTTAGTAGGTAGCAAATGGAGGTGCGGATTGGGTTGGGAGGAAGGGATGGGTGAGAGGAAGAACAGGTTAGGGAGGCAGAGACAGGCTGGGCTGGTTTTGGGATGCAGTGGGTGGAGGGGAAGAGTTGGGCTGGTTGTGTGGTGCATTGGGGGGAGGGGATGAACTGAGCTGGCTTTGGGATGCAGTAGGGGAAGGGGAGATTTTGAAGCTGGTGAAGTCCACATTGATACCATTGGGCTGCAGGGTTCCCAAGCGGAATATGAGTTGCTGTTCCTGCGACCTTCGGGTGGCATCATTGTGGCACTGCAGGAAGCCGATGATGGACATGTCATCTAAAGAATGGGAGGGTGAGTTGAAATGGTTCGCGACTGGGAGGTGCAGTTGTTTGTTGCGAACCGAGCGGAGGTGTTCTGCAAAGCAGTCCCCAAGCCTCCGCTTGGTTTCCCCAACGTAGAGGAAGCCACACCGGGTGCAATGGATACAGTATACCACATTGGCAGATGTGCAGGTGAACCTCTGCTTAATATGGAAAAATGTCTTGGGTGGTGGGGTCGGATTGTAGATGGCGGAAGTGTCGGAGGATGCTGCGTTGTATCCGGAGGTTGGTGGGGTGGTGTATGAGAACAAGGGGGAATCCTCTTTGGGCGGTTGTGGCGGGGGCGGGGTGTGAGGGATGTGTTGCGGGAAATGCGGGAGACGCGGTCAAGGGCTTTCTCGACCACTGTGGGGGGTAAGTGGCGGTCCTTGAAGAACTTGGACATCTGGGATGTGCGGGAGTGGAACGCCTCATCGTGGCAGCAGATGCGGCGGAGGCGGAGGAATTGGAAATAGGGGATGGAATTTTGGCGGAGGAATTTTTCCATCCCCGCCCTTGTCTGCTTTCCGGAGTGACCACTCTCTCCGTGACTCCCTGGTTCGCTCCACACTGCCCTCCAACCCACCACACCCGGCACCTTCCCCTGCAACCGCAGGAAGTGCTACACTTGCCCCCACACCTCCTCCCTCACCCCTATTCCAGGCCCCAAGATGACTTTCCACATTAAGCAGAGGTTCACCTGCACATCTGCCAATGTGGTATACTGTATCCATTGCACCCGGTGTGGCTTCCTCTACATTGGGGAAATCAAGCGGAGGCTTGGGGACCGCTTTGCAGAACACCTCCGCTCGGTTCACAACAAACAACTGCACCTCCCAGTCACGAACCATTTCAACTCCCCCTCCCATTCTTTAGATGACATGTCCATCATGGGCCCCGTGCAGTGCCAAAACGATGCCACCCGAAGGTTGCTGGAACAGCAACTCATATTCCACTTGGGAACCCTGCAGCCCAATGGTATCAATGTGGACATCACCAGCTTCAAAATCTCCCCTTCCCCCACTGCATCCCAAAACCAGCCCAGTTCGTCCCCTCCCCCCACTGCATCCCAAAACCAGCCCAGCCTGTCTCTGCCTCCCTAACCTGTTCTTCCTCTCACCCATCCCTTCCTCCCACCTCAAGCTGCACCTCCATTTCCTACCTACTAACCTCATCCCACCTCCTTGACCTGTCCACCTTCCCTGGACTGACCTATCCCCTCCCTACCTCCCCACCTATACTCTACTCTCCACCTATCTTCTTTTCTCTCCATCTTCAGTCCGCCTCCCCCTCTCTCCCTATTTATTCCCGAACCTTCACCCCATCCCTCTCTCTGATGAAGGGTCTAGGCCCGAAACGTCAGCTTTTGTGCTCCTGAGATGCTGCTTGGCCTGCTGTGTTCATCCAGCTTCACACTTTATTATCTTGGATTCTCCAGCATCTGCAGTTCCCATTATCACCTTAGGCTAGGAAGTGGTTTAAGCATGTTTTTACATAACCTCAGGACCCTCCTTTTCGAGTCATGGTGCTGACCTGAATATTACTTCAACATACATCACTCTTAAACATATCACAGGCCAGGTCAAGACTCAGTAAAGCCTGCTACAGATCCCTACAGCAGTATCACACGTCCTGCTGCCACTGTTCCCCCACCAAGGATGGAATAAGCTTCAGAAATCCACATGCAATTTCTCTGTCTCATTTTCCACAACTTTGCAATGGGAGAACAGATTTTTTTTACAGGGAAAGGGAAAGGCGTCTGAGTAAAAAGGACAAAGAAAATAAAATTGTCTGCTTAACAGAATTGTGTAAAAAGTCGGAACCTATACCTCTCAAAAAGAATTTAAAATGAATGGACATTAGACTTCTATTTGAAAGCAATGCCACATACTTATTGTTACGTTATGAACTCTTTTGTGTATGTTGCATGAAGCAGTAGCAAAATCTATTCATTTATGATGCTAGAAAACTGCATCGCCAGGCCTGTGCGTCCCCAGGGTGGCAGCGGCAAGTCGGGCCGCACTGCCCGGGCGGGCCTGTGTACCCCGGGCGGCAGGGGTGGGTCCGGCCGCACCCCCAGGTCTGTGTACCTAAGACAACAGAAGAGGGTCAGGCCCACGTGCCCGGTTGCAGTTGGGATAAAATGCGAACCAATAGGATTGGAACGCGGAGACAATGGTTTGGAACATCCGGACATTCATCAGCCAATCAGCCTCCCCGCCTACGTTCCTCCCCGTTTGGATACTTTTGGGGGGTGGGGCTTCCTTTAGAAACAGTCGTAATTTTCCGCATTGTTTATTTTCCGACTGGAAAACAGTTCAAATGCAAAAACGCACGCAATGGAGCTGAACTCAGGAGAAAACGTTATGAAGGTGCGAAATAACCGCACAGCGTCACTCGTCCCGCCTTTTCTAATGATTTCTGCGTCACGTAGCGACGAGGACGTTTCACGACTGCCGTAAATGCGCCGGTGGCCTATAAAAGGCGAGGGCAGCGCATGTTTGCGTCGAGTGGGCTTTTGTGTGTGATTTGGAGGCTGGGGTGCAGTGTTGGGTAGTGGGACGAAAAGGCAGCCTGTAGTCGGGGTAGGGCGAAGTCCGCAGCCTTTTCTTTTCCCCTCCCCCGATCATATATTCTGATCGCGGGACTTAATCATGACTCGAGTCAGTTAATTTAAAAAGAAAGTTGCTGCCAGTTCAGTGTTGAGAGTTTAAAAGTGTGTGTATATGTGTCCCTGTCTGTAAATCAGAGTTTGCTTATCACTGCAACAAAAAAATAGCGTGGGAGTGACTGGGGGAGGAAGAGCAGGAGTGGTAGCTGATCTGTTTCTCTTTCATTTTAAAATTTAAATCCCTGGTTTTTTTTCGGGACCCACTGGCTTTTTTTGAATCAGAAGGAAGCTTTAACTAGAACTGCTACCAAAGGGACTTGTAATCTGCGGAAGTTAGATTTTTTTCTCTCTGTTCGCCCTCGCTCCCTCTCTCTCTCTCTCCCTGCGTGAGAGAAGCGGGGTAGCAAGCAGCCGGCTTCCCGCACACGGAGTCGGGACTCCAGCCAGCGAGGCTCTTTTTTTTCCCCCTCCTGAGTGATGCTTTGTGTTGCGCTGTGTGTCTGCAAATTTTCACAATCACCATGAGCATGGCCAACGACACATACGCATTTGTAAAAGACATTAAGCCAGGAATGAAAAATTTAAATGTCATCTTTATTGTTCTGGAAATAGGTAAGTTAGGTAGGGGCTCCAGCCCTGAAACAACAGAAATAAGTTGCCATTTGATCGTTTAAATAATGACCACCAGGTCTCTTTAAGTTTACTAAAAAAAACCAAGACACGCTGGAAGTATGATCATCGAGTTTAAAAAATCGAAGGAAAGTGATCCAAGCCAGTTTTTAAAAACCCTTAAGTGCTAGCCAGGTACAAGTCAGCTTCCATGTCAAAGTGACGCCTCCAAATTTCTTTTATCTGTGAGTTTTATTTCTGGTGCAGTTAAGTGCATCTGCTTCTGGACAGGTTTATAAATGTAAGTTTCTGAAACTAATTATAGGTTTTTATTCACTCTTTGTGCAGGTCGAGTTACCAAAACTAAAGATGGACATGAAGTGAGGTCGTGCAAAGTAGCTGATAAAACTGGCAGCATCACAATTTCAGTGTGGGATGAGGTTGGAGGTCTAATACAGCCTGGGGATATCATTCGCTTGACAAGAGGGTATGTCAATGTGGCCAAGTCACAGAATGTGTGTTTGAATGGCAGTGTGCCAGTATTATTAGATGCCTCTGGACAGTAAAAAATTAACTATTGCAAATTGACATGTGTTCCATTACAATGGTAACTTGGGGAATGGATAGCAAATAAATTTGAAGTGTCACTAGGATTCTTGATCACCCTGCCTGGACAATTAAAGATTTTTTCAAGTGGACTTAGTGGGTGAAGTGTCAATTTTCTGCTTGAGTAACAAAACCTAGGACTATGACTCCCATGGAGCATGAAGTCCTTTCCAGATAAT
This sequence comes from Stegostoma tigrinum, assembly GCF_030684315.1. Lineage (NCBI taxonomy): Eukaryota > Metazoa > Chordata > Chondrichthyes > Orectolobiformes > Stegostomatidae > Stegostoma > Stegostoma tigrinum. Next base: position 35,079,274 of record NC_081360.1, on the reverse strand, counting down.
GGAGCAGAATGGACAGTCTCTTAAAATAAGATAACATGAAGTTTTTGAAGTTATTATTAAAACTTGACAATACATCATTGATTTTGTGCAATCTTAACAGGGATCTGCAATGACAACTTGATCCAGTTAGATTATTAAGGACTTGAGTGAGTGAATGCCAAATAATCATTTTTCTTCTCCTCCTTCCCCCCCCCCCCCCCGATTCTCTTTTGTAAAGATGTTAACTTGTCTTTTGCTGTGGCTGACTCATTGAACAATAAGTGCGTCACAGTATATGCTGTTCAGTTTCTGTCTGCTTCACTTTCCAACCAAACATGATGAGTCACTTGTTACCATGTAACTTGGGCATACCTGTTAGTAGTAGTAGTAGTAATCAGTCAACTCTGATTGGGTTCAGCCATATATCAACCCTCTGAATAATGGGAACTTTTTTAGGAGCTGAACTGTGCTTGAAATACCAAGTCATATATGCTCTACTCTTCAGAGTTATCTTTGTCTCTGCCCCTGTGACTGCTTCAACAACAATGACTTTATATGGCTCAGTTTTTAAAAAAAATAACTAAACCGCCATGAGGTACTTCACAGGAGCCTTATAAAGCAGACTGACATTACCGTGTAGCAAAATATTATTGAGTTAGATGCTTTAAAAAGCTGTTAGAAGTAGATTATAAATACCATCTTTAAAGGAGGATAGAAAGGGAATTCTGAAGGTTGCAACCTTGGTGACTGAGGGTCTGTTGACTTTAGTGTAGTTACACAGGCACCAGAGGCCAGAATCAGGAATCCACATCTGAGGCTTGAAGATGATAGTGAACGTTGAGGCTGTTTAGGGATTCTAAAACAGTCTTTTCATTCTTTTGAAAGATGTTTGTCTAGTAACTAATGTAGGTGCAAGTTACAAAGTGAGCTGCAGTTTAGATGGTGTTCAGTCTAGATTATAGAAAGAGGCAGACCAGTCAAGAATGCATTGGAATAGAGAAGCTAACAGGTGTTGGTCTTTTATTTGAAAAAATGAGTACTGGATGCCAGCTAAACAGTTTCATTCATTAGCAGCAATGAAGTAGTTGAGAGCTGGTGATCAGGCAGAGCTGGGGACCATCAATGCATGTCTGAAAGCAAGCTAATGTGTTTTTGGATAATGTTGCTGTGGGGCAGCATGTAGATGAGCAATAAGAGGCCTAGGATAGATTTATGTGGGGGTAGGGGTGTGGTATAATGTGTAGACGCACAAGCGGAGAACCTGTCAATGTTAGCGATGTCTGTGGCTAAGATTAAATGACAATGAATCTAAGTCAGAACAGCCCTGCCCAGCTGGCTACCACTGGAGAGGATTGGAGTAGGTCAAGTGGCCACCGTTGGTCAAAAGTTGTGAAACCTCAAGGATGAGATGGGAAAAGTTTATTTCGTTTGCCAAATCCCTACAGTGGGGAAACAATCCTTGTGGCTCTGAGTCTACACCAACTCTCCAAAGATCATTCCACCCAGACCTATCCCTGCAACCCTACATTTCGCCTGGCTAACACACCTAATCTACGCATCCCTGAACACTATGGGCAATTTAGCACGGCAAATCCACCTAACCTGCACATCTTGGACTGAGGGAGGAAAGGCCATAAGACATAGGAGTGGAAGTAAGGCCATTTGGCCCATCAAGTCCACTCCACCATTTAAATCATGGTTGATGGGCATTTCAACTCCACTTCCCTGCACTCTCCCCGTAGCCCTTGATTCCGTGAGTTCTAGAATTTGTTGATCTCTGCCTTGAAGGCATCTAACGTCTCGGCCTCCACTGCAGTCCGTGGCAATGAAGTCCACAAGCCCACCACACTCTGGCTGAAGAAATGTCGTCTCATTTCGGTTTTAAATTTACCCCCTCTAATTCTAAGGCTGTGCCCACGGGTCCTAGTCTCCCTGCCTAACGGAAACAACTTCCTAGCATCCACTCCATCTAAGCCATACATTATCTTCTAAGTTTCTATTAGATCTCCCCTCAACCTTCTAATGAGTACAATCCCAGGATCCTTAGCCGCTCATCATACGTTAAACCTACCATTCCAGGGATTATCCATGTGAATCTCCGCTAGACATGCTCCAGGGCTAGTATGTTCTTCCTGAGGTGAGGGGCCCAAGATTGGACACCGTATTCTAAATGGGGCCAAACTAGAGCTTTGTAAAGCCTCAGAAGCAAACCAGATTACCCTGTGGAAACCCACACAGACAAAGGGAAGAATGTACAAACTCTGCACTGAGTGTAGAATTGAATTTGGTTCTGTGGCACTGTGAAGCATCAGGGCTAACCATTGAGCCACCATGCCGCCCATTCTTCATCCTTGGGATGTATTTTCTGATATTGGTCTGAGTTGTCTTGATACTATGGCAGGGTTGGGAATCGGATTGTTGGAACTTGAACGTGGACTTAACTTGGCATTCAAGGACATTGGAGAAGAAAGGGAGATGGGAACGGGACAGTAGTTTGCCAAGGTGGCAGGGTTGAGGTTGGTTTTGGAGAGCAGTAATTTCTCAGAACTGGTACGAAACTTCACTTTTAGTTCTTGTCCTGCCAGAAGGTGGACGAAGTCCTCTTGAGCTAGTTGCTGTCTGATACATAATAGATTGCTTGTAGTCTCATGTCCATCTTCTCTTCCATGATTTGTTAATCTTGGTGACCTCTATCCTGGGATATTATTCTTTCTGTGGACCATCTGTAAGTGCCCTATTCTTGTATTCCTATGTATCGTGCTGTAAATATTCTCCCCCAATGATAACTGTTTCTGTACCACCTTTAGTATTCTGCTAAGCCTCTAGATTTATGCTGCTCAAAATTATAAACATTCTGTAAATTCCATGTTTATTCATCTTGTAACTTTATCTTCCACTACTAACCTTTGATTGAAGGGCCCAGATCTTGCTGGAGTGAGGAGTCTTCACATTCATTCAGCTTCAAGTAATTGCAAGTTCAAACTGATGGAGTGGTGAAGACAAAGGTCAAATAAGATCTGAGTGTATGATGGGACCAAAGGACTCTTCCTCCCTCCTTCTTTGAGAAGGAGACACTAGTAACAAATGGAGGGTGAATTAATCAAATACGGGTGCAGAATGAGCACGGGGCAAAAGATGAGATTGAGATACATTAAGAAAAACTTTTAAGTTTGAAAATTTTCTGGAAGGGGGCAGGGTTTGGGAAATGATACCCAAGTTTTCTGGTTTGTTCTGAAGTTGAAGTTGGTTGGAATTACCATGCAGATAAACAGTACTTCTGCTAAATGCCACTTTATGGATTTAACTTAAATTTGTGCAACTCCAGCAAATTCCAAAAAGTGAGAATAATGGGTAGGGCAAGGCTATGATGCTGTTTGTGTGAGACACCATAGAAAAACAAAAGCCAACCAATAATTTTATAACCACTTGCAATTCTGCCTGGACTAGTTGGCCAATTTCTCCATGACACTGGTGCACTCTACCTTATTTTTCCAGCAAGATTTGAGCCATAAGTTCTCCCATGCTGTCTCTTCTATCACAGTCTAGGTAAGACAGCCATCCAGTTTTCATCTCTGCCTTTCAATATTTAAACTATGGCATGCATCTTTGGTTTTGTTATGGATCCACTTAATGTTGCTTCATTGCACTCCACCATATGGCACTTCACCCATAGTATCTTCCACTAAGTTTTAAGATCCTGTGCCTTTCCAGCTCTCTCAACTTTAGTTCCTGTGGCTGCTTCCTACAGAAGTCCTACCCTACTTTAGTTTCTGATTATTTTGCAAAACAATTTCTTTTCCCAATGGATTGCTTCAAAGATGGTACATGTTTCAAGCTGAAGGGGTTTTAGAATTGTGCTAAATTAAACTTGACTAAATTTCAGTGTTTGGCTTAACACAACATTAATCTCTTATTTCCCAGAGGTTGTCCATATGCAGTATGCTGAACTCCTGCTTATGCCTGATCAGTTAGGTTGCTGACTGTTGAGATTGACTGACTACATTTCACAGATACTGTTTCGTAAAAGAATCTGTGGACAAACGAATTCTGCTCAGACTCAGGGTCCATACATGAAAGGACAATATGCCAAACATCTTCATGATCCTAAACCACAGCACACCATAAATCCATTCTGAAAATTGAGGTATTTCTTACAGCCGAACACTTTACAAGTTATGTGAAAGAAGCTCCTTTTTAAGTTTGGCCATAGGTACAGGAACCTCCTAGCTCGAGTACAATATTTGCAATGTATCACCTGTTTTGTTGTGAAAGAAATCAAAATCTTCAGCCTTTCTTGAATGAATAAATGCTGGAGTAAAAATCTGTTCTATTCTGAGCGGATTTTCCGATTGATTGTAATGTGGATGTTCAAACCACAGCCTCCTGTTTGTGCATTTAGATGTTTTGCCAAATCAGTGAGGCAAACAACATTTCTAAAGTTGATTTTGGACTCTGGTTCATTTCCAACATTGGATGTTTCCAGAACACGTTTGCTTTACCTAGAGTTAAGTGCCCATCAAACAAGCATTTGTCATGGTTCTGTTTGGACTTGTTTTTACTGCAGTATGAAAATTGTATTTCTCTAAGTTCCCATGTCACCTCATTACAAAGTAATGGCAGATGAGTTCATGGACTTCAGCTATTTGTGTAAATGTGAAAGCTTCAGCTATTACACATGTAGGGTTTAATTCAGTTGCCCACTTTTTAAAAAGATGAAAAAGCTTTTGTCTAGAGGCAAAATTATCCTTAGTGTTTTTCTGTCTTTCCCAGTTTATGCACGAGTCATATTTTTGTAGCACTTAAGTTTCTCTCTCCACCCCCCCCCCCCCACTACTTCGTGGACAGTTTACCTTATCACAGTTACATTGAGAACACACCTGTCACTTTACTAAGCAGCTTTAAATCAGCTGCATGGTGTTCAGTTTGCACAGTGAAAAACAACAAATTAGGCATGTTGCCAACCAGTGGAGCCGATATCAACACTGCAGTTTGTTGAAAGTTTAGTTAATTGTGAAAATGATGTGCAGGGTTTTACACCCTCATTCTCTCCAACCTGAATGGGGAAGGCCAAATCTCTGCATAAGGCAAGATGTATGGGTGAAAGTAGGAAATGATTCTTCTTGATGTCACTTAGTGAGTGTATGGTTTAGACACGTCAGTTAACACGTAAGTTGAGTTCCTCCAGCTCCACACTTATTTCAGTTTCTTGTCTTGCTTCCTTTATGTTGCAAATTCTTTGATTTTAAACAGTATTCCTAGTTGAGAAAGGAAATCATTTGGAAAAGGGTGATTAACTTTAACTTAAACTGAAGTTCTGGTCAACTTTTGTAAAAATGACCAGAGCTCCCCTTTTTTGCAGTTGCACTTCAGTCTTTGCACAAGTCAAATAATTTAATTGTGCTGGTCAAAAAAGTCTAAAAATACACCAGTCATATAAAGCTGTCACTTAAAAAGGCAGGAAAGGATCAATACTGTGATTATTACTGATTTTAAAAGTCCTTCACAGCTCTTCAGCTGAAGGGTGGTTGCATAGCTCTTAATTTAAGGTGAGTTTATGGCCTCATTGTAACAAAATGAACACTGGGTTTAGCACATAATGAAGTATCTGATTTAGAAGTATCAAATGTGTTCAGAAACAGAACTAATGTAGTAGATTTTGAGATAACAAGGTGTAGAGCTTCAGAAATCTGAAGGGTCTAGGCCCAAAATGTCAGCCTTCCTGCTCCTCTGCTACTTGGCCTGCTGTGTTCATCCAGCTCTACACCTTGTTTCAGATTCTCCAGCATCTGCAGTTCCTACGATCTCTAGTAGGTTTTATATATTTGTACTACAGGCACACTTTTGATTTGGAATTTTTAATGGCTCTAGAATGATTTGATTTTGGTTGCTTGGTTAGATGTGGAAATGTAGGAACTATAGTTAATCCCTGATACTTATTCAGATTTCACTTGGTTTTTAGTAGTTTATTATGTCACCTTCCATATCACTGATAATGAGATTGTTCTTTATGATACAGGATTCTTCAAACTATTGAAACAATAAGCCATAACTAATCTGTTAACTAGGCAATTTGTGTAAGAGGTAAAAGCTTAAAAACGAAAGGCCTCTACATGCAAGACAAGCATCCATGAAGGTGAAAGGAGATCCATATTGCCATGTTTAAGACAGAATTCATGAAATGTGACAGCAGTTATCATGTGGTCCAATCATAACTATTCAGGTGCTGGTTACTTAACCAGAACTTAGTCCAAACACTTTGTTTTGATTTTCAGTCCCTTTAAATCTGCTGCAAGTAGCTTGTGATAAAGCGCTTCGTTGCCTAGACTATCGACAATAAACTTATCCTAATCCCATTTGGCATCCACTGTCACAAAACAGGAGATTAATAGTGTTTCTTGTTGTAAGTAGTGTATGCTGCTTTATGCAGGACATGTAGCACAAACAGCCATTTGCTCCAACCAATCCATCCTTACCCCTGCCTAGCACAAAAATAGCGATCTGTTTGAAATCCGTTTACTGACTGTGGTAATTGTACACTGCTAAACCTGACTCTCTTCCAATGCAGTGCTTTTATCTGTTAATTTATATTCATTGCTATTGGGAAGCTTGTCTCAACTGACAGGAAAATATTATGCGCATTCACAAATACAAACAGGCTTTTAAATGCTGAATATGAAACTGAAATTTGTTTTTGGATCTTTTGGTTATCTCTGGTTAAGATCCAGTAAACATTCTAGCAGTATTGAGACCTTTAGTGAAAATGTAGATGTGGCTGACAGCTGTGCTATTTCCTAAGTGACTCAAGTTTTAATTTCCTGTCTGTGTAAGATCCATTGCATAGCTGTACAATTGAAGTGACAGGCTACTAAACATGCAGATAGAACAGGTGCAAAGGGCTGAATAGCTGGCTCCTCCTGTGTTGTAAATTTCTCTGCTTTAGATATTTCTGTGCCATTTTAAGGCATCAATGAAGGTTACAATTCAAGAACTAAAAGTTGGGAGTTGGAAGCCCCAGCTAATACCTAGATACCACTGTTCTTGGATAGATTTTGCCACCACTGTCTGATAGTTGAAGTTGTGTATCTTTAAAGGGAATGACGAAAAGACTAGGCCTATCCTGGCACTGATGGCTATTTTAAGTGAGCACGCATGACAGTAAAATCTAAACAAATTTTAGTCTTTGCACTGCTGACTGTTCTGCCATCCTGTGGCAGGAGGTGGTAATGGTATGAATTCGATTTATGTAACTTTACATGTTTGTAGTGGAAGACTTGCTTTTAAGTTACTGGCCTCACTGCAAAGCCCCTTCATGTTTAGTAGTGCTCCTAAGTTGTTTCACTTCTCCGCTTGCATTTTGTACAGTGTATTTGAATTACTTTACAATTTTTAATTCACTAATTTTTCTGCATGACTTTTTGTTTGCTCAGCTATGCTTCAATGTGGAAAAACTGCCTAACACTCTATACCGGGAGAGGTGGTGATCTTCAAAAAATAGGAGAGTAAGTATGACTGGGTGACATTGATTCCCAGGAAACTAGCTGTAGTCAAATTCATTCTTGTAAACTGGTGAGAACAAGATCAGTCTTGTGTTCCTTTTTGTCAGGCTGACTTCACTCACTATAGCTCCTGTGCATCTGGGCAGCAAGTCATGTACGCGTGGAGTTGTACTCAATAGTATAGCCTTCGGGTGAGCCAAGAACTGGAATGAGATGTCGGAGACTCTGCTTTCTTTTAAAATACTGTTTCTGCATTTGTTCCCCCGGTCTTTCTGCTGTTAAACTTTTTTAGTCTGTTTTGTTTTTAACAAGACTAAAAGAAAAGCTTGATTGCTAAATTGAGCTTGCTGCTGCTTTCTCTAGAAAGATGGAAGCATAATATTAGTAGAACAAAACTAGCAGCAAGAGAACTCTCCTTCTCAAAGCTTGCTCTTTTTCAATGAAATCATTGATCTGGACTTGGCTTCCACTCACTGTGTATTCCACAATCTTTGACTCTCCTATTATCAAAAATCTGACTTAACACAGCCTTGTGTAATTTTATGTAGACTTCACAGCTGTATAGAGAATTTCTAAGATTTGCAATGCTCAGAAGAAATTTCTCAATTTCTTTTTTCTTTAGCATACAAGATTCTTCCAAGACTACAGTATGTAGAATGAGGTCTCCACATAAGACAGTCTAGGATCAGAGGACATAATCTCTTGATAAGGGGTCACACATTTAAGACTGAGAAGGGATTGCTTCTAAGTGGAGTGAGTCTGTGGAATTCTTTACCACAGAGGGCTGTTGAGACTGGGTCATTATAATCAAGACTGAGATTTTTGGTCAAGGAGGAAGTAAAGGATTGTGGGGAAAAGGCAGGAAATCAGGAGGGAAAAAAACAAAGTTGCTGGAAAAACTCAGCAGGTCTGACACCATCTGTGAAGAAAAAAACATTCATGTTTCTGCACTTGAAACATTAACTTTTTTTCTTCACAGATGCTGTCAAACCTGCTGAGCTTTTCGCAACTTTGATTTTGCTCCTGATTTACAGCATCCAGTTATTTTGGTTTTTATTTAGCAGGAAAGTAGTTGGGGATTATCACATGGTCTGTGATCTTAGTGAAGAAGCTGAATGGCCTCCTTTTACATCTTGTGGCAGTGAGTGATCTGTTATTCCAAAGTTACATTCTCTTGCTCTAGACTCCTCATGTTAATTATTCACTACTGCTTTGCCAAGACCCCCAGTATTTTTTTTTGGGGGGAGCAGGGAAGAGGTAGAGGCTGGGGCTTGAATGGAAGCTCCCCTTCCTCAGCAGTGTCTGTGCAGTAGGTCTTCTTGGCCTCTAATCCTCTAGTGTGCTCACCTCTGCCTGGCCCTCTACATCTGTTGCACTGCCTAGTGATTGCAACTGCATCTGCTTCTCTTATTGGAGAGATAACCACTTCCTCTTGCTGACATCAATTGGCTTTCTGTGCATGTGAAGATCGGCCTGGTGACATTAGCTGGGCGGAGAGCTGTCTTCTGGTGTCATCCTGTTGCTCCACCTGGTGGACATGTTAGTCATTTTCCACGCACTCCCTCTGGGGAGTGGGGATTGCGGAGTCCAAAAATCTATTTGGTTCACTTAGCTAGATGGGTAGAGTGTAGATTAGTGTCAGAGCTATAGATTTCTACTCTGTATACCAGCTGAGCCAGAGGTGGTACCTGACCCCTTCTCTGTAAAACATGACTTATTGTTTTCGTCTGAATGATTTGATTGTCAAGGATCTGTCTTTGGGTGGGGGACTTGATATTGCAGCAGCCACACTTGTGCATGTACTTCACCCCTCTATCCTCTTGCAGACTCTGCATTTTTCCACTGCATATTTTCTGTTCATCTCTTTAATGTCAGTGGGTTTGACTACAATACAATAGGTCCATTCATTCCATACATAACTTTGTTTGGAAATAGTTATGGCCCAAGTAGACATACTTCCCCCTGCTGTACCCATTCTGGTGTCAGTCTGAAAGTGAGCTGTTTCTCTTAACTACTTTGGTTGACCTGTTCTCTATGCTTGTACTCCGCCTCCCCTGCTTCCTATCATGAGGCCCTATGTTGTGTGGTAATGTAAATGCTGGTTTAGGCCCATGTCCTAATCAGGTCAAAATGATTAGGACTGTAAATGTGATAACAAGGTGTAGATCTGGATGAACACAGCAGGCCAAGCAGCATCAGAGGAGCAGGAAACCCACAACGTCAGCTTTCCTGCTCCTCTGCTGCTTAGCCTGCTGTGTTTGTCCAGCTCTACACCTTGTTATCACGATTATAGTCCCATGTCTTGTTTTTCATTCTTACTCACTCTTCAAAAACAAAAGCTGGTTTGACTTTCTGCGTTTCAAAAAGTACACTTGCTTATTTTTTTTGCAGTTGTGGGAGGGACTATGGGCAAGAGTAGTATAACACCTAACAACTAAATCATCTTTTGGTGTGGGATCACATTACATAATTCATAATACAGAACCTGAACCAATGACCTTCACTATAACATGCAAAGGGACGATAGTGGAATTTTGATGTTTTTAGAATTTCTAATGTTTTATTCCCTACTGTGGAGCATCTTTGGATGCAGAAATATTGATGAAGCCTCAGTGAGAAGCTCTTTATGATCTTTTTCATTGCATAGTGTTGTTAAACTGCAAAAGATGCATCACTGCTGAAGTAAACACTTGAATTGCTATATAACAAAATCATTACTTGTATAATATGTAATCGGACTAACATTGTGCCTGCTGCCTGACTGTTAGTAAATTCACGGTGGGAGAGAAGTAGACATGGGACCAAATTAATGAAGCAGGAGGTGACTGATGCACATCTAGTTGTTTTGCTGCAAACCTCTCTAACCTCCAGCAAAAACAGAAATTGCTGGGTAAACTCAGCAGGTCTGGCAGCATCTGTGATGAAAGTGGATTTGAAATGTTAATTCTGCTTCCTCTCCATAGATGCTGTCAGACCTACTGAGTTTCTACAGCACTTTCTGCTTTTAAGATTTCCAGCATCTGCAATCTGTTTTATTTCATCTCTGACCAGTGCCTGAGGCAACAATTAGCCACTTTGGTAATCTGCTTCTGGCTGTGCAAGTCTCTTGAGGTGGGGGTTTGGGGTTATAGAGAGATGTAGAGGTGGTGATACTTGTGGAGGGACTGAACTGTGTAGTTGTGCCAGTGCTGTTCGGATCATGTCGTGTCATAGTAACCTAAAGCTGCTTCTCTCCCCTTTTCCTTCCTGGTCAGTACATTGCTGATGGAAGCTGAAAGCAATGAAGTTTTTATACAACTGCCTCAAACTCCTCCATTTTGCTCCCCCTCATCAAGTTTTACTACTTCAAATTAGAGGGATATTTGCTGAGTGTAATATTTTAATGTTTTCTTTACTTTGCTGTCAGGTTTTGTATGGTATATTCAGAAGTACCCAACTTTAGTGAACCAAATCCAGAATACCTCAACCAGCTGAACCAAACAAACAAAGTTGTAAGTGGCTTTAGGACTGTTGAAAGCATGTTCTGTTGGCATAATGCTTTTTAAAACTAATATGCTCCACATTTTATGTAACTGTTTTTACTGCAGTTTTTTTCCTCATTGTCTGTGATTACTGTTCTTTCTTTTAAATTTAAATGTTTTGTCAAGGCACAAAGTGAACATAGAAACAATTCTCCTCCTAGTCAGCTGGCTACAAATGGACAGATGCAAGCAGGTAAGCTTGGAATGCAGATCACTCTTCAGTAAGACATGTGCTTGTGGATGATTGTTGCAGAGTCTATGCTTGTCCTTCTCCTGCGTGCTCTTTTAGCTTTTCATGTCCTCTGAATTCTAATTAGTCATTGCCTTTTTTTTGTTTTGTCACTTGGTCTTCAGGAAAACAATCCATCTTGGCTAAACTACTTCTTTCGCTCTGAAAGTATTAAACCTTGCCAAGCTAACTAAATTAGAAATTTTTCTTTAATGTTTTACTGCTGTCCTCCCAAATATCTATAACTTTCCTTTATACCTAGCTGCATTCTTTTTGAAAGGAAAAGAATAAATACTGTCTTGCATTTTAAGAAAATATGTCACTTCAAGCTGTTTAGCAAAATTGAGTCTCAAGGATTCAGCTAGGTATTGGTTAGTTAAAATTTTTTGTATTGGATTTAAAAAGAACAGCTGCAACTTCTAGCAAATGGTCATCTTTCAGATTAGGGCCACTTTTTAGCATAAATTGCATATTTGAATATAATAAATTTTCATTTTGCAAGTGGTGCTAAACTTGTAGGAATGGCTAACAGGAGGAGGATATGAATTGGCCAGAATGCATCAGACCAGCAAATAGGGCAGATCCATAGCATTTGGAATTTAATAGAGAAGTGAGGTAAGGAATTTTGGCAGCGGGGTTAGGGTGAGGCTGTATTGATGAATAGCACGATGAACCTGGTTGTTAGTGAGCACTAATCTTTTGAAGCTGGCGAATGTTTGAGTTGCTTAACAAAGATTAAATCTTGGCTGTAATTACGCATTAAACATAAATGCAGTTTTAAAAAGCTCTAGGGTCTCGGCTAGAATATTCAGCACAGTTCTGGTCACCACCCTCTAAGAATGTGGATGGCCTTGAAAGGGTGCAGAGGCAGTTTACCAGAATGGTGCCAAGAATGGCTGGCTTTAGTTGTAAGTTTAGGTTGGATATACTGAAGATGTTCACTTGGAGCAAAGAAAATTTCAGAGGTTTTGATCAAGGTGCACAAGGTAAGTTGATCAGGGACAAAAATGATTCATTGACTGACGCAGGGATCAAGTTTCTAGGAAGCCAGTGCAGGGGATTGAGAACAGCTCTTCAGTTGAATAATACAAACTGACAACCATCTGTTCTAAGAATGGTGGAAGTGGAGATGGTAACAGATTTGAAAGGAAGTTACCATTTCTCCTGAGGATGAAGGAGTCCAATTCTGGAAAGATTGGAGAAGCTAGGGGCTGGTTGTTCTTCCAGGAGAGTTATGTGGTGAGGACATCCACAGTTGTGGAGTTTTGATTCAAGTGGGGAGAACAATCCTCTTGAAAGCATGAAGGTAAACATGAATTTACAATCGTTAGCAAAAGAACTGGTTTAAGGTGGAAAATAAAGATGTTTGGTGTTAAATTAGACAATTCAAAGAGCTGGCAGCAGCACAGTTGGTTCAGTGGTTCTGTTCTTAAATGTAGGAAGGAGGATTAGATTTTGTTGTGGTGATTTTCTTTTGCCCTGTGCTACTTGCTGATCACTTTAAGCACTACATCAATAAGCAAATTAATTTCAGTTAATCTGCTGAAGCATCCCATGGACATTCAGTTAGCAAATGCCTAATGTCTGCATTATGAAAAGGTTAAATATTTTTAGGGAAAACTTTTTTGAAATGGTCCACTTAAGGCTAGGGAAAATTTCTTAGCTGTGCAATTTTGGCATCTGCCCACAACTGCTGTTATGAATTTTTGGGGGTAACTCTCCTGGCCATACCACTTTCCTCCCTCCATCTTTCCTTTGTCTGTCTTACTTCCCCAGTATCACTTCATAATTGTGTATGGAGATCTAATTTGTGATGTCTATCTTCTAATCTCCTAATGCAAATTTGATGTATTGACCAAAGGCCCCCGATATGGTGCATAATTCCTATTCAGATTGCACATTACCACATTTGTTTCTAAACACGTTCTGTTTAGACATTTGACATCTGTTTCCTGCCTTGCAACAACGGCTGGACTTCAAAAATATTTAATTGTCTTAAAATCATTAGTCAATCTGTCATCATGAAAGGCTTGCTTTTGTACAGTGCTTTTGAAAAAGACCAATTCCAAGTCATTATTCAGATTGATCTTTAAATGATTGTGGAAGTATAAATGATACTGAATATGCAATCACTCCTTTCATTGTTGATATAAATCCTAAAACTAATTTTGCTGTGGTTGCTCTTCACTTTTTTCCATAACTTGAAACCGAAGTTCTGTTGGGAATTTATCTAATTAAAATGTTGATACTCTGCTTTGCTACAGATAGCTTGTTGGGTTGATTGTGGTGAGCTTTAATTAACTTCAAACAAATGAACACTCTTGATGCCTCCAATGTTGTCGTCATAATTCAAGCTTTTGAGAAAATGTGATTTACTCTAGAAATAGCGTTGCTCAACTTTTTCAGGAGTCACCAACATGACTAGACCATCGCATAAGATGAGCACAAGTTCATATGACCTATCGAGATTGCTATTCAATAAGTTAATGGCTGAGTTTCTATAGCAACTGTCCTTCCCACTGTATCCCATATGTCTGATGGACTTATCCCAACCTTTGAATATACTCATCAACTTAGCATCCCTGGTGCTCAAGGTAGAGAATTCCAAAGACTTGCACTCCTTGAAATGAATATTTCTTGTCCAATCCTAAAGAACTAACCTCATTTACACTGAAGTTGGTGACTTGTTCCAACTTCCATGCAAAAGGACTAGCCTTTTCGTATCTACTATACTCTCCCCTTTCCAGTGTTTTATACACTTCCTTTTTTCTTTTCCTATGTGACCACCCGTATCCTAAACTGCAGAGCAAGTGGGCATATTCAAACTGATCTGATATGACATCTTTTCCACTAAGGAATCAAATATAATGAACTTTGGTTGCATCCTCAATGTATCCTTTCTTTGATACAAAAACAAAACTCTATGTACTGTTCAGGTGTCATCTTGCTGTGGACTGTATATAATTACAGCAAGACTTCCTTCCCCTGTAGTGCATCCCCCATGCAATGTACCATTGTTGACTTGCATGTTAATTTTGACTTAAAAATCCCAAACTCCCTCTGAATTCAAATATTAATGACTTGTTTTAAATGCTTATTTTATTCGTACCAAAATAGATGATTTCACTTTCCAATTATATTTTCTGCCATCACCTTGTTTCTTAACCTGTCTATTCCTTTGCATGTTTGTCTTTCCCACAATTTTTGTATTGTCAGCAAACTTGGATATATTATGTGGATATAAATTGCTAATGCCTCAGTATTGATCCTTGTAACATCCTGGTTGTTGCCATCTCAACTGACCTATTTGTGATCTATCATTGACCAATCCTTCGTCAATACTGATCTGCTACGTGCAATCTTGAACAACAACTTATTGAATACCTTATGAAATTTAAGTCCTGCATGTGCTTTTTGCCCTGCATCCTGATAGTTACATCCTCAAAATAACAGATGTAAAACAAGATTTCCTTTCATAAGTGCCTGTCTGTTGACCTTTTTCCAGGTGTTACTACCTTGTCTCCAACTCTATTTTTGATTTTGGAAGTTTGTGTATATTTTTAATGTTCAAATGAGTTGTTTAATGAATAGCATTTTTCACAATATGAAACATTAATGTCAAGGATTTTGTTAATAATTTTTTATTTAGGAAATGGCTCACAATGTGGGCTGTTGCAAGGGGGACTTCCCCCATCAAGCAATAACCATCAACAACAACAGAATCCTAATTTTGTAGGTGGCGGAAGACCCAATGGACGGGGACCAATAAGTCAGCCACCGATGACTCTAGCGCAAGGATCTGCAGCAATCACCACTGTTAGCAATGGAAGAGACCCACGTAGAGCATTCAAAAGATGATGTGCCATGTGTATATGTCAGCCTTGTCAACTCTACGCCCTACTTGAACCCACTCGATGCACTTTTATTTTTACATAACTGAGTTTGTATGTTTTTGTTTTAATCCTCTTAATTAAGATGGGATTTTGAACTGTAAAACATTTGGCTCAATAGTTGAGGTGTCTTGCAGTGTTCAAGCTGCACAAAACGTATTGAGCTGAAAATGAGTTGTGAAAGTAGAGGTGATTGTGTTGAGAGCAGTGGGGGAAAAGAAATTAGGTAAAATGTCAATAAAATTCCATTAAATTACTGATAGCATATAGTGAAAGCTATTCTGTCACCTTACTGTCGTTGGGTGTTGTTCATGTATCCTCTGCTAAACTTACAAAGGAGATACCTCTCCAATTGGTTTATCATAGTGCAGGAAGTTGCCATTGTGCTGTAATGATGTTTTTAAAGCTGCTTTTCACTAAAATTACTAACTTCCAAAGATGAGAGCTTAGCTTTCCTGTATAGTTTGTCATCCCCAGCTGGAGTAGTGGTCTGATGTAATGGTTTGCTTCTGTGGTCTAAAGAAGCATGTCTCATTCAGGCGACTGAGCAGTGCCTTTTGCTGGAGGAGAGCAGGATGGAGGTTGGAATATCATATCCAATCATGTTTTGCTGTTGAATAGCCAGCTGCCAAGTTAAGGAATGTCACTAAGAACACAAGATAGCTGGCATCTGTTACTTTATCTTAATGAATTCTTTTTAATATTGGGGAAGATACTGAAAATCTCATTGGACTCTTCTAAAAGCCATAGGGAAAAGCATATGTGCAGAGGTATTCTGCAATTGGACCCTTATTGCGCATCAGTTTTTTTGCATTGACACCAATGCAGTTTAACACTGGATCTGAGCTGACAGGCTGTTACTACCATCATTACAGAAATGTTTATGATTTGTAAATGTGTAACTGCTCATTAAGTACAATTTTAACATGTCTGCTTACATATTTTTTAATGAGCACGAGCACTAACACCAATGTCGATGAGAGTTTTAAATGCTCAAACCTTACAGTATGTTAAGATCAAGTGATTTATTTCTTGCTTCCTGCCCAAGTGTTCTGTGCAATTTTAAACTATGATCCAAGCCTAACTTTAGATATCTAATTACAGCATTGCTGCTGTAATTCCACCACTTTAGAGGGGTGGGGAAGTTATTCCACTGCCTGACCCAGCACTTCATTCTGTGGGACCTAGACTGTGTGAATTAGGTACCACACTTGCTGCGTTGTGGTGTTGACTGCAACTCGGAAGTAGTTCATTGGTGACCTGAAGAGAAGAATGATGCTATGCAGTTTCAGGTTTTCTACTGTGTACCTATTTGCACAAAGGTATACAACAAATCTCTAGTGTTATTTGTTAGTCTGTATTTTGGGTGAATAAAAGTCTTTCACCTGTATGTTTTAAGGGGACTGGAACAGCTTTTAAACTTGTTTAAATCAATACCAAGCTGCTCAATTTAAACCCTTTTTTAAAGGGTTTGTTGATGTTTTTACAGAATGTGATCTGGTAAAACCAGGGCCTAATTGTAAAAGTTAGAAAAGCCAGCAGGTTAAGTTTGAGTATTTATTACAATTGTTTTCCTTTAAATGTGGGTTTTCTGTTACATTACTCCACTTTGAGTACATTGCTGCTACTTCTGATTTTGCTGCAGAAATTCTGCATTGATTTTTGACATTTTGTGAAGAACCAATATGTTTGAACAGAGGAAAAATTGCTAAACCTCTTGTGCGCTCTCTCTCCCTCTCTCTCTCCATTTAAATGTTTGTATGCTCATAGCTTTCGTTCCTGCCCCTTCCATGTTCCTACCCTCTGACTGGCACCAATCTCCTCACTCCCATGTTCACCAGTGTGGTCTTAGCAATTCTGCATTTATTAGGCAACTAACTAAATCTATATTACTTAAACTTTTTAGAATTTTCTGAATCAGCTGAATAGCAAATAACAATTATTTTCTCTGGTCAAACCTAATGATTTTGCTGCTGATAGCTTTCTTTCCCTATCCCCTCTACAAGTACTACCACCACCTCCCTTCAGACCCCCTCCCCCCCCCCCCCCCCACCCCCACCAATCAGGCATATTAGATACTGCCCTAGAGTACGATTTTTGTTTGTGACACAAACCACTGAAGTTAGTTTGTAAATGACCTGGTCTTTCTAGATCTAAATTCTCTGAACTTGAATTAGGATCTTGGGCCTTTTTCCCCCTGCAGATCTCTCTCTAGCTCACATACATCGGCAACATTTTTTCTTATGCAATATGTTTCTGATGTATTTTTACACAAGTAGTTAACAGTTTTGAGAGCAAAGACTTTTATGCCTTGATTTTACATGTACTGTGCAACAACTAGGCTTGCTCCTGACCTTAGATGAAACTGAGAGGCGACATTGGGAATGCTCTCTGTACGTTTCTGGCGTCTGGGCCATAGCGGGCTTCACCTTGGGACAGAAGATGTGTACTGATGTGTTTTATTTCTAGTGGTGGTTCTAATTTATGTTGGTTTTGGATTTTTAAAAAAAACTTGCACCTTGTTTAGCTGGTGGGTTTCTGGGTGCCTGTAGCAAGTCCTCCAACTCCACGCTGTCATCTTTCTTTTTCCTTCTGTTTCACGGGTGATGTTCGCTGCCCTTAGAACTGCCGAAATGTGCTTGGTGATGTGTGTAAAGATGGGTTCAACTTTGTTTCTACATATAGTTGTCTTCAGTTCTGTGTATTTGTTTTTTTTTGGAAGATACAGTGGCGGGAGCGTGGCACTCCATTTCCAGTGGAGGACCTGGATTTGTACAAGGCGAAGGTTAATGTTTCTTACAGTTAATTGCAGGAAATGTGCTGGCTGGCTATTGTCCACTTCTCTTGCAACTGCTTCTTTGGAAAGTGTAGTATCCTGAGAAGGGGGTGTGTTGGCGGTGGGAAGTGTATGTTAGTAGGTAGTTGGTTCTTGGAAAGGTGCAGCTGGTCATCCAAGAACCCGAAGTTGCCAGTAAATGAGATAGTAGGAACTGCGGATGCTGGAGAATCTGAGATATCAAGGTGTAGAGCTGGATGAACACAGCAGGCCAAGCAGCATCAGGAAGGCTGACGTTTTGGGTGTAGATCCTTCTTCAGAAAAGGTCTAGACCGGAAATGTCAAGCTTCCTGCTCCTGTTATGCTGCTTGGCCTGCTGTATTTATCCCCATCTATACCTTGTTATCTCAGATGCTGATAAACGTTTCTTTACAAGTTTACAAAGGTGTGGAGCTGGATGAACACAGCAGGCCAAGCAGCATCTCCGGAGCACAAAAGCTGACGTTTTGGGCATAGACCCTTCATCATTGCTCTGGTGAAGGGTCTGGGCCCAAAACGTCAGCTTTTGTGCTCCGGAGATGCTGCTTGGCCTGCTGCGTTCATCCAGCTCCACACCTTTGTAATCTCGGATTTTCCAGCATCAGCAGTTCCCGTTATCTGTTTCTTTTACACACTGAATTTAGAAATATATATAACCTTTTTATATTTACACCTACCGCCCACACAGCACAGTGCGCTACATTTAATTGAGCAATTGATTTTCCGCTTGTCAGTCGTGATAACGTGAGCAACAGTTAACGGTCAGCCGAACTGCCTATTCCAAAACTTAATTAGAAATAGGAAAAACTAGAAATAGCGGGAGCGTCGTCAGTCTCCGTCGAGCTGAGGGGAGGATCGCTCGGGTGAAATATTTCTGGTTTGGCCGGCAGCTGGCGCCAGAGTAGCGGGACGTATTCTAGTGAATATCTTTCAAGCATCAGTCTCTCACACCACAGTCCTACATACAGCACAGTTAATCTGCAATGCTCGTAGAATTTGCTGCGTATGACAGCGCCAGTTTTTGCCAAAGTCCTACGTGTTGCGGCAGTGAGAAGTGAGCGTCGGAAACGCATTACATAATATCCGTTTCACTACTTGACTATAAAGGATGACATTTTCTTAATGTCTACAGCTTAACGTTTTAGCCTGGACTATTTAACTGTGTTTCTTTTTTACAGTTGGACTTGTCATTAAACCTTGCCATAGAAGGGATTTATTCCTTTTTAAATACAAACCACAATGCATCCACTATATTTTAGTGGATCGGAAATCATGATTCTTAGTGAAAAACACAACTCTCTCCTCCTTCCCCCCCCCCCCCCCCCCCGCTTCTCATGGTTTAAATACACAAGCTCAAGCGGCCGCTGACCTTTACTGAGAGTTGACGTTTTGTTCGGGGAGAGACCTCTATTTTCTCCGTTGGTTAGCGAGCGTTTTTTTTTGCCGTCTTTCCCCATTCTATTTTAAGTGGAGTCTGAGTGCAGCTATAATGTTGCGACCCGTTACAATAGAATGCCTCCGCGTGGATCACTGGCGGAGTTTCTTGGCACGAAGCCATATAAGGCGATATAAAGGCAGACGGGTAAATGAAAAACAAGACAGATTTCAAGTCTTAAAAAGGAGAGCGGGGAATTGAGGGAGGGGAATCCAGACGTTACACTTTAAAACAGTTGCCCGCCTGTGGCGGTGAAAGTCCATGCCGTGCAATCCATCAGAATTGGAGGATTGTAAGGATCGAGGGAGGCGTGAAGCTGTGAATATATAGATCGCATATTCCATCTAGTCTTTCGAGCTCGCCGCTGAAATTTCAGTGTTTTGAACTTCACACTATATTCAAAAAAATTGGGGGCACATTATGAGAGCTTAGAAACAAACTTCCTCCTCCTTCCCTGACCCTTTTCTACACTCTCTTGCCTCTGCTCGAAAGAATTGAACCGAAGATTTCGATTAAATTATACTGAAAGGACAGGATGTTAAAATTGGAATTAAATAGTTCACAGGTCGGTGCAACATCGAGGGCCAAAGGGGCTGTTCTGCGCGGTATTGTTCTATGTTCTAAAAGGGAAGGGCGCAGCATGTGACTTGGAGTAATATTGTCCTTGAATGGAAATGAATCCTTCACCATGGGCGAATAACTGCGATTTTCTTCCACGGTTCATCAGGTAGCAGCATCCAAAATTCCCCTAAAAAACTTGAAATAATTAAGGAGTTAATATGTGAAGAAGAAATGAACACAATTACAATCATTTGAGGAATAATAAAAACTGAGGAAATTATTGGGGATAAAGGCTGCCAAGTCCGCAGGACTTAACGGGTTTAAGGAAAGTCGCTGCAGAGATTACGGAAGCACTTGTAGTAGTCGTTCAAGTTTCCTTGACTCTTTAGAAAGGTTCCAGAATATTGGAAAACTGCTAGTGTAACACCCTTAGTTCCCCCATTGACAGAAGCTAACTGTTTCTGGTTCAATTTTTGAACTATCAGAGTACACAAAGGAGATAATAGAGCATTTGGAAACACATAAAATAATGAAGTAGAGTCAGAATGGCTTCATGAGATGGACAGCATGTCTGACACATTTATGACAGTTCTTTGAAGCGTTGACAAGCAGGATAAAGGGGAACCAGTAGCAGTGATATCTTTGGATTTCCAAAAGGTTTTCAAGAAGTTACTGTACATAAGGTTACTTGGTAAGAACCCACGGAAGTAGTATATTTGCATGGATTGAGGATTGGATAGTTAATAGGGGACAGAGCTGGGATAAGGGAGGCATTTTCCGAATGGCAGTCTTTAATTAGTGAAATGCCACAGAGATAAGTGCTGAGGCCACAATTATTTACAATATATATGAACGATTTGGGTGACAGAAGTGAATTTACTATTGCCAAATCTATGGACGGTACAAAAAAATAAAAAGGCAAGTAGTGAGTATGATACAGATGGATGTGAGTGGATACAATCTTAGCAGATTAAATATAATGTGGAGCAATGTGAGGTTTTGCACTTTAGCAGGAAGAATAGAAGAGCAGATTATTCAAATGGGGAAATACAGCACAGATGGATTCGGTGGTCCTACCGCATGAATCACAAAGCGCTAGTATCTAAGTTCAGTGGATATCAAGGAAGGCAAATGGAACGTCAACCTCTATTAAAAGGGGGTGGGGGGCGGAGTATAAAAGTAGGGAGGTCTTGCGACAACTAGCAAGCCACAAGTCAGACCACAGCTGGAATACTGTAAGCAGTTTTAGCCTCCTTGTCTTAGGGAGTGTAGACTTGGATGCAGTCCAGCGAAAGTTCTTGGGTAATGATTATTGAAGCGCACAAGATTTTTTTTTGGGGGGTTAGATGTGGAAAAGCTGTTGTTACTTCGTAGGGGAATCAAGGACAAAAGTGTGTAATCTCAGAATAAATTGGCAACCACTTAAAGCAGCAATTAGGACTTTTTTTACTCTGAGATTAATGAATCTGTGAAATTCTTTGTGGCAGATGGCTGTGGAAGCTGGGGCATTAAGTGTATTGAAAAAGTAGCCCATGAAAATGAAAAAAAAAGCCCGAGAAACAACCTTGAAAAAAAGTCCAAATACAGATACAGAATAGCCAATGGCAGAGAAATGTGAGGGGCTAAATGCCATCATCTGTTAATATTAAACTTTCTCTTACCTTGGTTAACCATGTTAATCCCATTTGTGCAAACTTGCTTCTCACCTGAAATATCCACCAACTTTCTAAGTGTTATCCATCTCTTCGCCTCAGAGCGCTAGGTAAATGCAAACTGTTGGCGAAATTGTTTCGTTTTATCTTACCCACTGGACATCGACTTCACATGCGCCGCACGGAGCTCACTAGTCCTACTTTAAACTTCCTTGCTTACAGGGTTCTTCTCGGAATGAGATCTCAGCTGTATTTCAAGACGGGGCCTGTAAATACCGGAGAGTCTATGAGACTTTGTGTGAGGCTGCAACGTGAAATCTCTTTTGCTCTGTCGTGTGTTTGTAAGTCAGAGCACACTCAGCGTGGACTGATAACTGATATAAGGTAATCAGGGTGCGTCCAATGTTACAATGTAAGCGTTACAACTGATATTGTTACAAATCTCTTGGAGGTCAGCAGGACTCCAAGTAATGTGCATCGAAAGTCATTCTGCAACTTTTTTGACAGAGGAACAGGAAATATGATAGTGTACAGAACAAGGAACATCAAATCTGTCAATTTGCTGTTGTCAAAGCGTTAACAGGACTAAAGCAGTACGGGGGATATTTCATATCAGCAGGATCGATTTCGACAGCATCTGAGAAAATCATCTCAAAGAAAAAACACAGAAAAAGGCCATTCAGCCCATCTTGTACAGGCAAAACCCAACTTTTTTTTGTTCTTTTCTTATTATCTTGCTAAGTACAGGAAGACTGGGGCATGGCTAATGTGGTGCCACTACTTAAGAAAGGTGGTAAGGAAAAGTCAGAGAACAATAGAACATTAGGCCTGCAACAGTGGTGGGTAAGTTATTGGAAGGGATTCTGAGGAACAGGATTTACATGTACTTGGAAAGGCAAGGACTGATTATGGATAATCATGGGAAATGTGTCCCACTAACTTGATTGAGATTTTTGAAGAAGTGACAAAGAAGATCAATATAATCAGAGCGGTGGATGATGTCTGTATGTACTTCAGCAAGTCCTTTGATAAGGTTCCACATGGTAGACTGGTTAGAAAGGTTAGATCACGTGGAATCCAGGAAGAACTAGCCATTTGGATTTAAAATTGGCTGTAAAGTAGGAGATCGGGTGGTGATGGAGGGTTGTTTTTCAGACTGGAGGCCTGTGACCAGCAGTGTGCCACAAAGATCAGTCCAGGGTCCATTGCTTTCTGTCATTTATATAAATTATTTGAATGTGAATATGGGAGAATGGTTAGTAAGTTTACAGATGACACCAAAATTGCTGGTGCTGTGGACAGTGAAGAAGGTTACCTCAGAGTACAATGGGAACTTGATCAGGTGAGCCACTGGGCCGAGCAGTGGCAGTTTAATGTAGATAAATGTGAGATGTTGAATTTTGGTAAAACAAATCAGGTCAGGACTTATACACTTAATGATAGGGTCCTGGGGAATGTTGCCAAACAAAGGGGTGAAGGTTCATTGTTCCTTTAAAGTGGAGTCATAGGCTGACAGGTTAGTGAAGAATGTGTTTGGTACGCTTGCCTTTATTGTTCAGTGTGTTGATTATGGGAGTTGGGAGGTCATGTTGCAGCTGTACAGGACATTGGTTCAGACTCTTCAAGACTTCTGATCTCCCTGCTGTAGGAAAGATGTTGTTAACCTTGAAAGGGTTCAGAAAAGATTTATAGGGTTGCTGCTGGGGTTTGAGGGTTTCTGCTATAAGGAAAGGCTGAACAGGCTGGGGCTATTTTCCCTGGAGCATCGGAGGCTGATGGGTAACCTTAAAAAGGTTTATAAAATCTCGAGGGGCATGGATAGGGTGAATAACCAAGGTCTTATTTTCCAGGGTAGGGGACTTTGTAGATTTAAGGTGAGAGGGGTAAGATTTAAAAGGGAGTTAAGGGGCAACGTTTTCATGCATGTATGGAATGAGCTGCCAGAGGAAGTGGCGGAGACTGCTACGATGAAAATTTTTAAAAGGCATGTGGATAGGTACATAATTGGGAAGGGTATGGAGGGATATTGGCCAAATGCTGGAAAGTGGGATTAGATTAATTTAAGATATCTGGTTAATGTGGATGAGTTGTGCTGAAGGGTCTGTTTTGTGCCGCACAACTTAATGTCTCTTAAGTGCTGTGTTGGGATTTATGATAGGGATGGCAGCAACAGATTGTGCTGGTTTTGAGTGATTTTATCATAGTGTGCAAATATATTGGTGATTTTCTTAAACACATTTCAGCATGAATAACTCACTGTCTTAAATTGTTAATGGGAGGGACCAGAAGCCATTGTACTTCCAAACAACCAAATTGTTTGGCATTCTTTCCAACTTAGTCTTAAGGAAAAAAAGTTACTTGATTTCTTTCAATCTCATTTATTTTGTTTTATTATTCACATTCATTAAAGCCACTGATAATTTTATTGTGCGCATTTTCATTCAAGCCTCACATCTAATGCCAATATGCGCTTATCTGACTTTTAAATCCTAGTCCAATCTTCGACGTATTCTTGTTGCTTTGGAATCTACCGTAATTTTGAACCAGAATGTGTTTGAGTTCCAATTTTAGTACCATTTGCACTAGACCTCCTCAAAGAAAAAGAGCACGCAAATAGGAATGCTGGGAGATCCACAATTCAATAAAAAAAAACTTATAGCCAGGAATTGTTTTTTTCTCTCCCTGAGGGTTCTGCAACTTCAGAGAAAACTGCCTCAGAAGATGGTAGAACTTTGGTCTTTGCGCATTTTAAAGACGCATGTAGGTAGACTTGGGTGAGGGAATCAGGCCATCCAGGATATGGAATCTGAAATGCAAACAGACCAGCGATGTTTGTATTGAATGGCAGAACTAGGCTGGAGAGGCTGAATGGCCTACTTCCACTGTGATTTTGTTTCTCTGTATGAGGACGTCTTATTCCATTTTTGATTTAAGGGTCGGAGTCACCATGAACACAAAATAGGGTTAAGGGGCAGGCAGGAAACAAAGAGAAATAGTGAATTTGTTTGTCAGACTGGAGTGGAGTACTGCATAGGTAGTGTTCCCAGAAGTCAGTAATAGCACTGCTGTTTTTTGAGTATAGGCAGCACCAGGAACCCACTGATCTTTCTTTAATTTGATGGCAGATCCAGAGACAGCTAATTATATCATCCACAGAACTAAGCTGAGCCACTCCACTGAGTATGTGTTCGGGAGCTCTATTTAGTTTCACATTGTGCTCCTGACAGCTGGGGAGGAAATTTAGACCTAACTTTCTTAAATCACTCCAGAACCTTGCAACGACTGGGGGAAGTAGTTGGGTGACACACCAGATGGCTCCCTTATACTATTTCAAACAATATTCTTTTCCCCGCTCTGTCATCCAGACAGCCCTCCACTGTGCCTCCTCCATTCCCTGCTCAACAGAAATAAACACCCCCCTCCAAACTTAATGAAGATAAGGTCCCCATTGTCCTCACTTTCCACCCCACCAGCCTCTGCATCCAACATATCATCCTCAAACACTTCTGCTAACTCTGATTACACGTGGAACATCTTCCACTCCCCACCGCTCTCTGTCTTCCACAAGGACCATTCCTCTCCCCACTCCGTAGTTTGTGCCACACTCCCCACCAACCACTCCAGTCTGGCTGGTACCTTCCCCTGTAACTGTAGAACATGCAACACCTGCCCACACACCACCTCCCTCATCACTATTCAGTGCCCCTAAACAGTCCTTCCATGTGAGACAGAGCTTCACCTGCAACTCCTCCAACCTAATCCATTGCATCTGGTGCTCCTGATTTAGTCTGCTCCACATCGGTTGGACCAAACGTAGACTAGGTGACTGTTTCACTGAGCATCTTTGCCTGGCCTGAAATGGCCAGTCTAACCTCCCAGTTGCCATCCATTTCAAATCCCTCCCTACTCCCCCTCCGACATGCCCATCCTCAGCCTCCTCCAGTGTTGCAGTGAATCAGAACAGAAATTTGAGGAACACCTTATCTTCCACCCTACAGCCCAGAGGACTCAACAGTGAGTTCACTTAATTTCTTATAACTTTCCCACCCACCCTTCAGTTCCCTTTCCAGTCCTGTCTCCCCCCCTTCCAGCTACCAATCAGATTTATCCCTCCCATCAACTAATCAGGTCATACCTACTACCAGTGTCCACCTATCACCACCATTCTGCTACCACCCACACCCCCAACTTTATCTGCAGCTCTCCCTACCCCACATCCAGTCCTGAAGAAGGGTAATACCCAGAATATTTACTGCTCCTTTCTTCCAGACGCTGCCTTGCCTGCTGTGTTCTTCCAGCCTCCTGTTTGTCTACCTTGGATTCCAGCATCTGCAGGCTTTTATTGTTTTAGCTCCCTTATACTGTCCTTTGCCTGCACTGACTTGCAAAATCAAAATTACCACTAACAATGCCTTTGATTTTGAAAGACTAATTTTCTTTTTGCGTGGAGCTTCATTCCTTAAGGAAAGAAAATATAAAAATCACATTTTTTCATAACATAACAATCAAGGTGGGATTGGGGTTCACACGGAAGAGGTATTAGAAAACCTTCAGAAGGTGAAGATAGATAAGTCCCCTGGGCAGGATGGGATTTATCCTCGGATCCTCTGGGAAGCCAGGGAGGAGATTGCCGAGCCTTTGACATTGATCTTTAACTCGTCATTGTCTACAGGAATAGTGCCAGATGACTGGAGGATAGCAAATGTGGTTCCCCTGTTCAAGAAGGGGAGTAGAGACAACCCTGGTAATTATAGACCAGTGAGCCTTACCTCAGTTGTTGGTAAAGTGTTGGAAAAGGTTATAAGGGAT